>NC_071388.1:151882388-153285028 GCF_022682495.2 Desmodus rotundus
TGGAGTTGGACACATTTTCAGAGACAGAAATTCCAAATGCCTCTAAAACATGTTTTACAACCCACAAATATATTTAAATTTACAAAGACCTAGTATAGAAATTAATTTGGATTTTCTTGGATGTAGTGTTTTGAAAACTGCATAGCCAAGGACTATGCAACCCATGCAAATTGACCTCGCTATTTTACATAGCATAGCCTCTGGATAGCTTTTATCACTTGCCCAGATGGTGTTTGGCCTATGTATTTTAGTGGAATGGTTTATTTTCTCCTTGATAGGTTTCAAATGCACAAGAAAACATTATACCCGTCTATCTGCATTTGAGTAGAATACAAACTGACTAATAGATAAACATTCTGTGTGAAAGTAAATAGCCTTAAAGTATACTGCCTTCACATTCCATTGATCAGCTCAGTCAGCAAAGTTTTCCATATTGTCACTAATGTTCTAAATATTTTGGTGAGAAGCATGCCAGAAGTGTAGAGTATTTCCATTTGTGTCACACATAAGGTTATTATGAACTACCTCTTGAATTTCTATTGATCCTTCTGAAGTGGTTTCCTTCACTTCCTTTTTGTCCCTGTTGGAAACGTTATTGCAGTTGTGAAGAAGAGAATTAGGGGCTGTTAAGTGGACTGGCTCAAATCCCCTGGCCAGACAGCAAGGGATTTAGACTGCCTCATTACCTCCTTACCTTCATTAGTAGCCTTCACTAAATTCTTAGCAGTCAAAAAAAAGGCCAAGAGTATGAAGCTGTATAACTCAGTTGTACTATCACTGATTGTACGCATTCACTGCTGAGGATGTGGTACCCCCACCCCCACTCTAAGCTCCAGAAGGGATGGTCAGAAAGGAGCTCATTACTAGGCTAGTCCATAGAAGAGCTCATAATGCTGTCATGTAGAATCAAAGAATCACAGGAGAGCACTATCTACTCAAAGGTCAGCCGTATCTCCCCCACCACATCTTCATTGCGTCAGCATGCCCATTTCCTAAGAGATCAAATCCTCGAATTCAGGAGGCTAAATGAAATTCACACACGAATTCAGCGTCTGCCTAAATACATGGATTTTTGACCACTGATATCTCAAAGTAATTTTTAAGTCACTTAAAGCTAAAAGCTAATAGGTATGACTTTATTTTCTGTTTTATAAACAAGTGTAAAACATAATAGTGCAGTCACATATTTGGCATTAACTCTTACTAGCCACAAAAACTATGGATCAATATTGGATTTTCCAAAGTTGTCTAAATAAGACAGAGTTTATCAAAACTTGCCAGTTGCTTTCAAGTGAACACAGCATGTTCGCAGAAATGAAATGTAATGCCTAAAAGACAGAAAATAGATCAGTACTGTGCAAAAGTAAACTTGTCAGGGCATCAATATGAACGTACAAGTTAATGGGGATATTAGAATTTCCTTACAATAGGGGGTATGCAGGGTAGAGCCAGAACACAACTGTAGTATATTTTCACTTGCAAGAAGCAGAGAATGTACTTAAACGCTATTTTTGTATCCTTCATGAAAGGCACTGCTTTTTAATGTGGAATATTTATATGTGAGCACAGTTTTAAATCATAGAACATCAGACTAAATTAAATTCTGGTTCATTTGCTCAGTTTTTAGCAACATGAAAAATAAGAAAAACAAGGAGTAATGGATCAAGCATCATAAAATTTCGCAAATATCTTGAAGTTCTCATTAGCGTTCTCTATGTTGTGTTTCAGAGAATTTAACATTGTAGATGAAATCAGTAAAAATTTCTGAAGAAAAAAAAACAATAACAGAAAGAACTTTCTTGGGGCTTCCCATTGCATTTATTTAAAATTTTAAAAAATGTACATCACTTTTTGAATACATAAAATGCCAGTGCTTTGCAACAGTTTTGTTACTGTATCTCTTGAACAAAAAAAAAAGGAAAAAAAGAAAAAGAAAAAAAACCAGGAAAAATACATTCAAAAAGCCAGGCTGTTCTGCTTATGCACGGGCAGTGGCTTTGGAAAGCTACAGCCTACATTGTCTGTTTAGAGGCATTGCCGAGCACCAGTCAGCTATCAAGAAAAGTTGCACATAAAAGCATTAAAGGATACAAAGAACAACTTGGCGAGGAGAGGAATAAGAAATTTAGAAAAATGCCGCACATGCTCTCGGGGTGGGAGGTAGAATCAGGGAGATGCAAGCAGGAAGACTGATGTATTTAGAAACTAGATTTACGGGAAAAGGTGGAAGGAAACAAAGCGACATGTTTGGCAAGATATCTTGTGTGTGTGTGTTTGTGTGTCCACTTCCGATTTTCTACTTCACTTTCCAAGAGAAATGTAACAAAACTGAGGTAGAAATGAATGTGGGAGTATTACAGCCCAGAAGATTTTAAAATGAGAAGCAAAATTGCACTGACAAGAGAGGAGTCAAAAAAGAGGAGAGGGGATGTAGACGTTCTTTGTGGGTATATATAAGTTGGTTGCCTTTTGTATTTATTTATTATTTGTTTGTTTGCTTGGGTTGCTGTCTTCTGCGTTCTATCAAACAGCATGGCAAGCCTATAAGCTAGATTAGTGGATAGAATGACACCATTCCCAGCAGTTTTGAGAGAGAACTTGCAAACCACCACCACCACCACCACCACCACCACCACCACCACCAATTATGCGGTACAATGCAGTCCCAGTTTCGGGGCACTGTGACTTTCAGAGTCCTAAACAGGTTTTGCGGCTGACTGTCCTAGACACTAACACGAACTGAAGAAGTAGCTTTCCATTAACCAGTGTACCTTTTGAGAACATTTTCACTTCACTACCAAGGAGCAATGTACGAAGAATTCTTGCAGTTATTGACACAAAGAAATGACTCTGCTCTGGTTAATTCTCCATAATTAGTAAAAGAAACAAAAAAAAAATCCTTCCATTTCTACTTTAAATTGTAAATATTCAGTTGTATCACACTTAATTATTTTTCTGGATACATTCAAAGTAATTTTCCTTGCTATTTTCCAATTGTTGAGGTAAACATACATTTTAATATAAAGTAACATTGAAGCCTATCCCATTACTCTCAGCAGTACATAGTGCTTTCAACACATTCCTTTGAGGTACTGTACAAATCACAATCGCTTTCCTGAGTTTTTGCAGACAAGAACATTAAAAGAAATGAACTGCAGAAATTAAGGTCCAGATTACCGTTACCCTGTTTTACCTGTTCTTAGCTTAATACTGCAGAACAGACAGGATTGAGGAATACTGTTGCTCTTAAAATGGCAAAAATCTGGTTTTCTGTCATAACACAACCGTTCATCTCTTTAGTCCAATAATGTTTGAAGTTAAAGCTCTTTATATTAGCACATGCCACCAATGTAATTGTGAGGCAAACAAAAAATAAAGCACCACTCCAGGCACTTGACAGCAACTAAATCTCGAGAACAGCAGAATGGAATCAACACACGAGGTTCATGTCCTTCTGAAGTCAACACACTGGCACCTTGCTCCTTGGTGAGTGTTGTCTAGCTTGAACCGAACTGAGCATCAACAGATGCTTTCTGTCATCTGGGGCTTTCAATCAGAAGCTCTCATTTGATGCATTTTTCCTCCAAATCTACCCTGACTCTAAAGATGCAACTCAATCATCGTCTTCCCCAGTACCCTTTGCGATTTAAACACTACTGGAAAGGGGCTCTATACCCTATGTAGCAGGTTTTATGTGCGTGTGCCAACATTCATTACACTTTTTTTTTAAAAGAAGTTATCACTGACTGCAACCAAACATTTTGTTCCATTCAACATACATATCAAGCTCTTTTTGAGATATGCTAGGCTGAATCTTGCAGAAAGCATTTTCAAAGTCTTGATATGTAATGGGCCTTAACTGGCCGGGCATAATGGCTGAGAGGTCTGTGGCGGGCATGGCATGGAGGGGCCCCACTGCTGCTTCCTGACACAAATGAGCCACGTCTAGTCCAGAAAAGCCTTCTGTGCGCTGGACGAGCAGTGCAAACTCCTTGTCATTGAGACAGTAATTGTGCTGTGAGAGCAGTTGTACTATTATCTGGTGCCTCGCTGTGCTGTCAGGAAGTGGGATTAAAAGTCGTTTCATGAAGTACCTCCGAAGAGACTCATCTATTTCTTCTGGTTTACTGGTGGCACAGATTACTACGATTTGGTCCTCAGCCGATGTTAGTACTGTGTCCAGCTGCATCAGAAACTCGGTTCTCATCCGACTGACTGGACTGTGTTCCTCACTCACTTGAGAGGAGAGAAGCATGTCAATGTCACTGACAAAAATCACCGAGGGCTGGCGACATCTGGCCACAAGGAAAGAGGCATGGATAATTTTCTCTGCTTCTCCTAGCCACTTGGCAACTAGGCCAGAACCAGCGATTTTGAAAAATGTGGCTCCCAGCTGACTAGCTATGCACCTGCCTAATAAGGTTTTGCCTGTTCCTCGAGGTCCAAATAAAAGGATGCTCCGTGGTAAGGCCGTCAGTCCACTGAATGCATCTGACCTCAGCAATGGCCATAAAACCTCTTCCTTAATGACAGCCTTCACTAGGTCAAGGCCAGCAATGTCATTCCAGTCCACCGGTGGTCCTTGGGTGACGATCTCATTGGTGACCAGGTCAATGAGGTGTGTGTCAGTGTTCTTCAGTTGCTCGTCCACAGAGTGGTTGGATGAGGTAGCTGCACGGAGCCCAGGGCCTTGCATTGGGTGAGAGAGGAGTTGCCTGTGCTCGTCCCCATGCTCACTCATTACTGGCGATGTGTACTTCCCAAAGGATTCACTGGATCTTGATCCCAGTGAATTTTTAGCAGTACTGTAGGAAGGAGGGGTCAGAGCCCTACTGGACTGGCTGCTGAATTTCCTTTGCTGTTCAGAGGACATTAGCTGCTTCGTTGGCTTAAATGCTAAGGATGATGTTTCAGCACTTCTGTCAAAGCCATTCCCCCGATTTGAGTTTGAAATGCTGTTGTCGGGCATTCTGTACATAGGACTCTGTGTAGATCTCTGTTGGCCATAGCTGTAATTTCCATAACTGGAGTCCATATCCCCTTGCCCTGCCATATAGAAAGCTTTTCTTTTGAGAGAGCTTGCCGAACTGTTTGTCAGGGCTGAGGGCGCGATAGGTGTCAGACCATGACCTTGGTAGGTGTAGCCAGGAACTGTGGTTGGGGGCAGAGGGGTAGGAGCAGGAATTCCTGAAGGCAGGTATGCTGAAGGAGGAGGAGGTGCCCCCCCAGGGCTGTACCCAGATCCCACAGCAGTCTGAGGAGGATAGCTAGCAGAGGGATAGCTATAACTGGAGAGGTTAGAAGTCCCATTGTAGCCTGGGACCAGGGCTGGTGGTGGAGGAGGTGGTGGTGGTGGCTGCAGGAGCCCAGAGCTATGCAGAGGAGATGGATGAGGCGAGGGAAGTGCAGGTGCTGGTTGGCTACTGTACGTAGAATGCAAATATGATCCGTTGTATCCTGGGGCATATTCCTGAGATGGGAGCCCTGCATGAAGACTAGGTACAGTGTGGCTTCCACAGGTACTACTTGAATAACTAGGTTCTGTCAGGTTGCTGGCCACCCCAGGAGAGCTCCCTATACTTGCAGAGACATCTGCTGGAGGGAGGGCTGAACTAACTCCAGCTTTGCTGGCAGTGATGACATCCGGAACACAGTTCATGGGATAAACAGCTTCTGAATTCAAGGAGGGCTGCCAGGGTTCGCTTTCATTTTTCCGACCATTCACTAGTCCTGATGGTGCATCTGAGTAGTTGCTGAGTACAGGTCGGTCCACAGGGCCTTCCAAAATGCCAGAATACTTCTCTGCATATTTTTTTAGTAGGTTGGATGCAGTCAGAGCAGATATGTCATCATTCGCCCAGGCATACTGATAGGTGCGCTGCAGATGACCTCTGTAGGCTTCAACCTTGTGGGCAGGAGACCGAGTGGTCGAGGTGATGTCAAAGTGCTGTTCTGGCCACTGGGCATGCTCTGGCGTCCACTGCATCTTCAAGCCTAAGGATTTGGGGAAAATAGTTAAATTACTTAGATACGCGTCAGAACTGTTCAACTCCCCTCTCCCCAACTTTTTTGGTTACCTATTATTTTCCACGAACAATGGGAACATTATAAAAAATTCCCCCAGTTTACAACACTGTCATAATCTATATTGTAATATGTATACTTTAAAATGGACTGAATTTCAGCCCATTTAAAAATAAACTGAATTCAAATGAAAACTTTGTAGAAATATTTTCCATTTGAAAGTCATAAGTAAATCTCTGTTAAGCCTATTAAGTCACTTCTACACACACAGAGAAACACACACATATATATATGTACACACACATTCCCATCAAAGCACAATTCAGTCATAGATCCCTACAATAAAATATGCATGTATTTTAACTATCTAGCAAATGATAGTATCAAAGTGCAAGATCTAGCTACTCTGTCTCTTCACATCACAGTTTCTGTTTTATATTTTAACCAATATAAAAATGAGACACAGCTGACAGATCACATCTAGGATACCTCTCTTATTTGGTACTGAACACCTAGTTAGCACAGTATAATGCTCCCTGCACAGAACAATATGACACAGACATAGCAGGTCATTCCATAATCCAACTCTCATCTAAAGTGGTCCACGACAGTTTCAAATCTGCTTCGTGGAGTGCAGCAAAGCAATCTCCCAGGCAGCGCTCCATCGCTTTCATCGCACAAAGCCTACAACTCGGTATGAATTACAACTCGCTCCTTTCTGCCTCTCAGTTCTGTTGTTGAGTCCCTGTAAAAAAAAAGCAAGCATCACTTGTCTGTCTGTCTTCTAGCTAGCATTCTCCCTCCTTCTCTTACAATCCTTCTCCCTGCTTACAGTCTCCAAAAGAGGAAAGAGAGAGAGAGAGAGAGAGAGAGAGAGAGAGAGAGAGAGAGAGAGAGAGAGAGAATGTGTGTGTGTGTATACACACACACACACACATACATTTGGAAAGAGAGAGGCAGAAAGGGAGAGAGGCATATATATATATGGAAAGAGACAGAGAGAGGAGAGGGAGAGAGAGGAAGGACAGAAACAGGTAAACAGGAAGATAATAATAGAGAAAGAGAGAATCTGGATTCTAATTCTACATTTCTGTGGGAAGCAGAGTGTGGCAGAAACTCAAATAGTACAACTAGATTATGAGATATTATGGGTAATTCTATCATCAGTTAGGTTACTAATTGAAGCAAGGTGACTATGCAGCCAACTATAAAACAAGAGTATTTTCTCACTTAAGAGAAAATACTAAGCAGTTAGAATCAGAGAATCATTTGAGTTTTACAGTTTAAAGAGACCTCAGAAATTACCTTCTTTCACAGATTAGAGAACTAGTACCCAAAGGGATTTATAATGTACGCTCGAGGACTCACACATAGGTAGTTACAGAAGAGCACTGAAACCCTGTTCTATTTCCCAGTGCTGGCTCATCCCATCCAATCCCCGCTTCCTGGGAACACTTCCTATTCTGGCACAGCTGTATTAAGCAGGCCCTCTTAATCTCCTTTGTATTACCCAAAGTGAATTTTGCAAACTGTCTTGTACCCTCTGGCAGAGATTCCTTGATAAGGAGGAGGCCTGGCCTAAATGAAGCATCTGTGGCATCAGCTCTCTTCTGTCTATTCTGACAGCTCCTACCCCCTTCTGCTTTCTTCCTCCAAACCCTTTAGCTCTTCATTGCCTGACTCTGGCTTCTGATATGGCCAGCTTTGACTTACAGAGCTAAACTGAACATAACACAGAGTTTGGTAACAGAATGGCATGTTGATTCCCTTCTGACTCCCTCTTCCTTGTTTGCAAAACCATTGCACCAGACACTGGAAGTTAATTAGCAGGATGATGCTGTGCTAATTGTGTTAATTTACAAGGTTTTAGTCAAAGAGAATCATGCCAGGGCTGGCACTGCTGTCATGCTTCAGACTTAATGATTAAAAAATACTGAAAACAGGGTAGGAAGGATTGCAGTAATTACACAATAAATGAATAAAGCAACAGGATTCATTTGCAAATATATTTTACTGCAGTTGTACTCATTTGCATTTGGATTTTTAAAAAGGAGCCACGTAGATATTCATTTGCAAATCACCATCTTAGTTAAATTAAGTCTGAAAGCTGCACTGTATAACTTAATCAAGCTTTACATTTTTTTTAGTGAAAATACTAAAAACCTTGCTTCTCTTGTACATGCAACAGATTCTTTCTTCGCTTTCCCTCCCTCCCCCTAAATCTTCATGTTTCTGTTTTCAAAGTCTGTCTTTTAAAAACAATCTCATCAAATTGCAAACAAAAAAAATTGTAAAATCTGGATGGAGTGCAGCTTGCATCATTTCACTCAGAGAAACTTGTGAGTTCGAGGAAGAACTAAAGTGATATTCACAATTGTTTCTGTTTTCTCAATCATTATTTTTTAAGGAGGAGGAAAACACACCGCAAAATGGGTGAAATGACCGAGACCACACTTTAAGGGGAAAAGATGCAAATTTAATGAAGCAGCATTTCAGGAATCATACTTTCATTAAATTCAACTGGAAATTATTAAGAGCAAATCACCAGGAACCAATCGCAAGTAATCAGTATCTAAATTCTTCCAGTGTCATGGGATTTACTTCAAGCCTCAAAAAAAAGAGAGAATATTAATGTGACTATAATATAGAACTGTCTAAAAGACCTACAAATTCATTAGTCCTGTAAATTATTTCCAGGGAATTTCTATTAGGGTTTTTTCCTTAAAAGATTATCAAAATACAGAGTTGAGAAAATAAGAACACAACATGTTAGGAGTAAGAACTGACTAGATTGATGCAGAAGAAATATTTAAATAAATGTCTTAAGATTTCAGATAACAATTTAGGATTCACAGGCAATGGGATTTACCATAAATGCAACACAGCAAAACACCACCCAACACAATACACTCGTTAAAGGGCTTCGCTTCCTTTCAGTGAGCTGAGCTAAGCCATAGTTGGCATGACTTAACACACACATAAATAACAAAAATTATTTTTTAAAATGCCCATTAAAAAAAACAAACTGCTTTAGATTTAGAATAATATGTTTTTTTAAATAGGCAACCTTCCACCTGTATTGGCTCATTTTTTTTCCTATAAATTAATCATTTATAAAAATATGCAAAAAGTGATCTTGGTAAGTTATAAGCACTATAAGAGACAGAATATAAAGTTTAAGTGAAGTAGTTTGGTTATTTTCACTGGGTATTTCTGCACAGTTTAACTCCAGCAAAGCTAATTACATTTTATAAGATTTGTTTCATCAGAAATTAAGCAAAGATTCTAGCGATCAAAATTATATATTTGGAATAATTACGGGAAACACTATTGCCTTTTGATTCTCATGCTATTTTTGGATGCATTTACCAAGATAATTAAACGTTTATTTATTGATGCATACTAAATAACAAAGACCTTATCATGGCTGCAAAAGGCAAGATTGAGCTTTGATTAAATAAACTTAAAGGAACAGAATTATTCGCATCCCCTGAAACACAAGTACTTAGCCAGTGCTTTGAAATCATTAATATTATTTTAAAATGTAAGTCAGTAGGTTCCCATGAGCTAGTTCTTCCTATCAGCAGGAGCTGAAGAAGCCAGTGTTCAGGAGACTTTCCTGGGCTTGGGATCCCCAAGAGCTTTTTCATCAGTTTCCTGAATTTTAATACTAATTGAAAGTAGAACCAAACTTGTTTTCGTTGTTGCTGTTACTGTTCTGTTTATTGGTGATGATATTTCTGATGTTAAATGGATGAAACACAGACAGTCAAATGTTCTCGGAACAAAAAAGCAGGCTCCCTTTGATTGCATCTCCGTTATCGGAGAGTAAGCAGCAGCAGAAGCATGCCACTTAACTTGGCACCCAAATAATAAGATGGGTTTTAAAAACAGCTTTCATATGCTTTGTCTTTGGAGCAGGAGGAGAAAAACCCCAGAAACAATACTATCTTAAACATTATTAGAAATGTGACTCCAGAAAAGTAACTCCCACTGCTGTTTAGAAGTAGCTTAAATAGGCACAATAAGAATTCAGAAAACAGTGAAAAGTTAGGAAAATAGTCCTTAAAGATAATTAAAGAATTGCTCCAATCTATCAATTTTGATTTTTGATAGGATAAGAAAATTCTTAATACAGCTGGAGAATTTTACACTGCAATGTGTTTTTAAAAATGTGTTATTTTAATGGAAAACTGCCTTTCAGATACTTTTAAATGTTATACAAGAACGACAGATTCAACAGTCAAAATCTGATTTTGTTGTTATAGGATTGATGTATGTATAAATGAACAGGTCTATGTTATTCCCCATAAAACTGGACAGTTTGGATAAGCTTTTCCATTGTTACGACCATTTCATAACTTAGGTTTAATTACTGAACAGTTGCGGCCTCATCGCCTTACTGGCTCCATTATGTTCTTTCACCACGTGAAACGAAACTGTGGCAGCCTTCAAAGTTCTGTCCCAGCTTCAAGATCATCAAGCAACTCTTGTATAGGAAAGCGAAGAACGTAAAAACAACTTTCTGAATGGGAGGAAATTGGGAATAAAAGACCAAGCCTTCTAGAATCTATTTTTAGCACACATTCCTGGAAATATTAATCTAAGGCACTGCTCAGTACTCCGCCCCCCACCTCTAACATGCATGTGCTACTCAGCAGTTCATCAGGTCTAAAAGAGCTGCTCTCTTTTACAAGGCTCCCACACGGCCCTTCTGGCGGCTGGGGCTCTGCCTGCCTTCCTCGGGTTCCCCACACTTCCTAAGGGCAGGGACCCGAGGCAAACACCCGCAGGCCCGGTGGCCTCTCCGGGATAGCTGCCCAGCGCTCTCACGGGCCGCAGGACACACCCCACGGGTCACACTCCTGTGGACTACTGCATCTCTGAAACTTTCATTATTGTTTTTTCAATATATAGTAAAAAATCCAGTACCCTATTTGCCAAGGTCTCTCTCTAGAAAGCAATCACTATGAGGGCGACTACAACAACTTACTTACAGTTTCCAGCCCCCTCATCCTAATAATGCAGCAGATTCACCGTCTCCTAGGTAGACTATGGCAGAACACACAGAGCTTTCAAAATGCCATTGGCTAAAAATACAGGTTTAGGCAGTGCTGCGCCTTCTGAGGGCCTGTAAATTCCTGGTACTGAAAACTGGCAGGAGACCCCTTCCCATCGTTCCTCCAGGGGAGCGACGAGCTGACGAAGGGGCTGAGCAGGCCGCACGAACACACAGCGCAGGGTGCAACCACGTGCTGTGGGACTGCGCGCCTGAAACCTGTGTGCTCGTGTTCACCGGTGTCACCCCAGTGCATTCAAAGAGGAGGAAAAACATTCACATTCTAACTTCTCTAAACCTTGACTCTTTGATTTTAAAGATTAAGGGAACTTTAAAGTGACCGAGTCCCCAGTCCAGACAGCTCAGTCACCGTTTGGTACGTTACTTGCTACTGTGTCCTGTGCGGTTCAATACTATTTTGTCTAACACGGTATTGTTTGGGGGCCTTGCTAGACTGTTGGGATAGAAAAAACTGGAGAGAACATAAGAAGGTTCTAGAATTTTGTTTGCAGAGTGACTATCCCAATCTTGAGAACCAGACCACTGGCTTTGCTTTTCCCATCACTTATTTGTTATAGTCTTGTGAAGTCAAGCACATAATACCTAGTTTTTCAGCTATTGAATGTGGACGATAATGGTATAATATGTTGCTGGATCATTAAAATTACCTAAGCAAATCATTATTTGTGAAAATATTTTGCAACTGTGAACTGCTATACAAATATTTTTTGTTAAATGTTTATTTTGGGAAAAAAAAAAAAAAAAGCCAGAGGTGCATTAGAAGCAAAACTGACTAGACAGAAAAAAAGTAAAATCACACTTAGAATTTATAAATCACTTTTCTTCAACATCAGGACAGGTACTGAAAAGGAGATTTTCCAGTGGGAATGTTGGTTATAAGAAAGGTATAGAAATTCTTTAATACTCAGCAAAACAAAGAGCAGGACCTCCTTAATCAAAAAGGTGTCAAAAATTTTTCATAGTATTTTATTTATTTTTAATGTTTTTTGACTCAATGTTGTAGAGACCACAACTAAGAAACAAAGTACTTAGAGGTTTGAAACCAGTTAAGAATGATCGCAAAGCTCACAGTCTCAAAATAAGATATTCTAATTATATAGCAAGGCTGTCAAATGATTTTTCTCTTTAAATCACACTTTCACACCTCAAGACTTCAAATTATAATACATTTTGCAGCAAATTACTCTCTCTCCCCATTCCACCTTATTTGCATAAAGCAATCCTTTTTAACAATCATGAAGGCATTTCTGGCTAAATGGTCCTTAGTAAATATAGTTCAAATACCTCACCCTCTAACAGAAAAATTGCCACCTGACAGCCTGAGGGCAGCGTGCAGCCTGTTTTGTTTGGCCAGCACAGGGTTTTAAAATCAGTCAACTTTATATAAAAAAATCTGTATTCCCATATTTCCTATTTTCAAGACAAGTTGAATGATCTTGACCTCATTCTTGCCAGGCAACAGTTGGCTGCACCGAGGACCATCTGCCCCCTTTGGACACGGCATGCCCTCCGGTTTGTCACGTGCCCCCCTCCATTACAACCTCAGGTATTTTTACGGCATTTACTGGGCACACAAGCAATTGAATTTATGGCTTCACTGTGGAGCTTCACGCTCCAGTTTTATCACTTAACTATATTTTCCTGAAAACTAGCTAGTGCTCTAAATCTTAAAAAAAAAAAAAAGTAGTCTTTAGAAGAAATTTCTTCCAAATACTATTTGTTATATTCATTTGTGTCCTCTTAATCAGGGCACAGATAAAACAATTGCTATTTTTCTTGTTCTTTCAGGGTCATCAGTATAACAGAGTAGAATGATGAATAATCATTAAAAAACCCCTGATTTCCAGATTGCTGTCATTTCAGTATCTTCCCCTTGTTGTGCTTTGTCAGATACTTTTTCTAGTTATTTTCTTTATGTCGATCCATGCCGTCCCTAATATGCTCCTTTGACTCTGCCACAGATTCTGATACCAGAAACCAAAGCTTCGTTTGACAGTAAAGCATCTCCCATTAGGCAGTTATGAGCTTCAGAACAACTGTTGTGGACTGTTTAGGTTTCTCCAAAGTTACACTCCTTATTTCTCACAGAAAGCTGCTGGGTTGATGGTGTCTGGATGAGCAGCTGATCTTTGGGCTTAGGTGAGGCCTGTATGCAGTGCTACAGGGCACCATGACTTGGGCTGGAATGGTACATACCCTCTCCTTCAGTTGAGTTGGTGGGTAGCTTAGGATCTGAATTAGTGTCTGTGAAAGGCATTACATTTTACTCACAAGAACAAAATACTCACTCATCAAAATGCGACCAAATATAAAAATGACTATTTTGCCAATATTTCATGCTGAGGGTGAAACCTGGCGTGCATGCATCTGACGGGTCATCGTTGTTAACGTGCAGGACACACAAAGGGGACGGCTTGTGTGTATGAGGCTGCACACATCAGCACTTAGGCAAAACAATTACACCGGTGAACGAAATATCACTTTTAGTCCTTGAACTTATACTCAATATATGATCGGGATAGACTGTCTACCACTTAAAGCAGCCTAGGAAATCACAACCTTAATTCAAATAAATACCTGTTTTTCTGGAGGATGTCTGAAAATTTTCATTAGTGAACATTTAATCACTCTCATATAAAATCCTTATATTTTAAAATTATAATTTAGATTCATGTTGGTTTCTTTGGGAAGAGGGTAGATTTTTACAAAAGTTTATAGGTAAATATTTTTTAATAATAATCTGTATATCCTAACATAATTCAAAATAATACACAACTATGCATATACATGCAACTTAAAATATACAATTGATTCATACTCAGAGTGTTAGTATTTACTGTTAAGTATCATCAACTAATGCAAGGGAAAAGGTTTGAGAGTTAGTAGGTGAGAAGACTGATACTCCCACATTAAGTCAAATGCTATTTTGTTTAATCTACTGATGAGAATGATTTTAAATAACGTAATCAGTTTGAACAGTGCTTTGTAGTTAACCTTTAAAGTTGTTACTTTATGGCCTTTCATTTCTCATGCCTGTCTTTTCGTTTTCCATATATGTTTTCGATCCATTTAGGTCATCTACCCTTTCTCCCAATTCCTTTTGTCATACAAAGATCATCAGGACATGCCACATATGTCCATAGGGACTGCCATCGCTAATAAATATGTATGCTCTGTGTCACAACAGAGCGTCCCCTTGTTCTGCAGTATCAGCCCTCTTGTGTGTGTAAACACAGGTGAGCAGTAGCGTGGAGGGGTAAGCAGGGCTAACGCAACCTGAAAGCCCCACGCTAGATTCACAGTATCTGACCACAGTGATTGATCCAGAAGGAGAAATCCAAATGCCAAAAGTATCGCACATTTTCTATGTGTTTTGAATTTTTATTTTTAAAAGGGACTCTGCTGAGGTAACATTTACCACCATCCTAAAATTTGAGGTTATTTGGGTTGATTCTCAAGATATGGTTGTGCCATATAAAAATAAATTTGCACTTTTAATTAACACAACCCAGGGATGGTACGAACCTTGAATTATGACATATCTGGTGAATTTCCTTGTTCACTATATTAAAATGTTATGTTAATCATTGTGTGCACATAGAGCTATTTGAAAATAGGTAGTTGTGTATATTTTATTTCAAGTATATAAATGCAAAGCTCAATTTAGTTATATTTAAACTGAACTATATTCATATTTTCCCAACACATCATGCCGACACGGGTCAATAAATAAATTCAGAATCTCCCAAACCCCATGACCTTGTGTAAGATGAAATTTGCATTCATCCTTTTTCCTGTGCTCCTCTAAAACATTACACACAAAAAAGATACAGTTTACATAACTCAAAATAGATAATTAAGGATGCTTATTTAAGATTGAGGACTCCCTCATATAAGTTAGACAAAGGAGTAAGAATTTTATTTACAAATGAGTATATAATTCTTCAACCATTTCCCTTAAAAACTCTTCGCTTAAGGTGACTCTGAAGTGTGCAAAGCCCCAACAAAATTTGTTTAGGTTATTTATGCATTTTTCTCTTTTTGGTAATCTGTGCATTAATTTTTAATGCAATAGGAAAATAGTGTCTTGGACTTTGATAAAAAATATTCTACAGTCAGGGCTGGGTGACATAGTGCATTAATTCAGTGTCCTTCACTCCAGGGACCTGTGTATAATTTAGTCCAGCCTGAAGAAAATAACTTTGATCTGAAGGCAGTGGAAAAAGCTACATATGAAATGAGTTTTGGTAGGTGTAGTGTTGTTTCTTCCATATAAGATGACGTATGAAGACAAACTGCTTTGGAATGCGATCGGCATGGCCCAGGATTACAAGTGAAGAGTTCTTAGTACCAGCAGTAGTTTCCTCACCTCCCCATTCTCTTCCCACCTGGCCCCATTCTAAGGTCTGGTGAAATAAACCTCAGCGTCACCTATAATTGGGATGCTCTAATTTCCAGATAAACAGAGCGTTGTTAAAGTGCAGTGTGAATGACAGTCCAGTCATTAGCGCATGGGTGCTTCCATTTGTAAAAACAAAGAATGCTGCATAATGAGACAGAAGCAGAAGAGGAGGGTATCAGCACCCTCAAAAAAAAGTGGCATTTCCTATCCTGGAGGGAGTGCCCAGCAACCTAATTCTTGGGGAAATGCTAACAATAGAAGAGACCACAAGAAATTGTTTTTTCAAAAATCCATTTTGATTACCTTCTCTATGACAATATTTTACTGCACAACATACTATTATAACAGAAAATGTCATCACATTAAACAATAAATGTGTACTCTTTGGCAGATTTGAATAAAATGGTTGATCCAGTTGCATTAAGTTCCTGAAATACAGATTCCTCCTTTCTCTTGTAATTCTACAATTAGTTTCAATTGTCTGTTGTGAATAAACATGGCTTACTTTGTCTCTAACGTAGCAGTTAAAAATAAAGTGGCTCTCAATACTGCCAGTAGAATTAAAGGCTATATGGATGTTACATTTATATTATCTAAACTATTCTACAGTTTTTTACTTACTGATGAACTGTTTTTATTAGCCTCCTTAGTTATGGGTAAGCTCTGAATAGTTTTCATAATAGTTTTCTTAATAGTTTTAGGGAAAAGGGAGATTTTACCAGTCACGTTTTTTAAGTTAACAGGTAACTCTGAAGAGGTTTAATTCTAAAGTTTCTAGTTTCAGTTGCTTACATTAAAAGAGTAAACAAGCCATACCTCCCTGCTACTTCTTCGAATTGTGTGCACCCGATTTACACAAAGTCCCTAAATTAGAAGAAAACCCGACCCCTGTGGGTAATACATGGAGGCTACATGTAAAATCATATCTAGGTGCCTGTATGTGGGTAAGTGTTATGTTTGTAAAGCAGAAAGGATATAGAAAAAGTGGGGGGAAATGACAGAGAGAAGGAAAAGAACTTTTCTAAACTGATTTTATTCTAAACTTATGTGTTTTACTAGTACTGTATTACTAATAATCTCAAAAATTCAAAGCACATCCTAAGCTATTTAACTAGCATGTACACATCACACTTTTTATGAAAAGTAAGCATTACTTAAGGTTTTCTGTCATTGTATTTTTATTTGTAGCTTGAACCAAGTTATATACCTCAACAAGTTCCCATACTTACAAAACCCACAAAGCCTTACCGATGGCCTCAAACACACTGCACACTCATTTCCTTCACGGGATACTCATTTTTAAGGAGGTCTTTATATGCATATTTTTCTCCAAAAAGAAACCTAATAACAATTTTTATTAAGTACTGAAACACTTTTGTTTCAATTGCACACAAAAAGAAAAACATATTAAAATCATTTGAGACAAAATGTTTAAAAAATCCTTAGAAAGCAAATTACGTAATGCTACTTAGGAAAGCACCCCCATTATTAATTTAGGATTGTTTTGTTTTCTATACAAACGATATTTTTAAAGCAGAATAGAGAGTTCATAAACTTAATGAAGAAAGTGCATTCTTAATGGCATACCTGGCACTGGTCTCCTTTTTAAGCAAATCTTTTGAAACCATCTGAATGCCTACAAGAGCATGTGTTTCTATTTGAGTTTCAGCCTTATAGCCATTATACACGATCACTTACAGCTAACTTACAAAGTAACAGGTGAGGATGCTTCATTGTACCCTCCTTTTCTACAAGTGCTTCTACATCCAGCCATTGTTTTCATATATTACCTTAGAAATTATTTTATCCAGTTCAGTGTCAAATGATATTACACTTTTAAAAGAATCTATTCAGAAAATGTAGCATAAAATAGTGGATTGCATCCCTCACCATAGCTCCCAGAGGCATTAAAATGTTACCAGAGTGCCTGAATGACAGCAATGACAGCTTCATCACTTAAAGGCTTTTTACATTAACAATTTTTTTCTTTCGGTATGAGCAGTAATATTCAGGCATGATTTAATAGGAGGTGAGCTGTTAACGGTGGCTAAATAACATACTTTGTAAAATATCAAGTTTAGCATCTCACAAACATTCCTTTATACTTTCTGAAATATTAGGGCACATTTATAAAGCTTGGTTTCTTTTTTCCCCCTCCCAATATGTGTATTTAAAAAAGTCACTCTGATAATTAGCATGCACAGTCCAACAGCTTCCTGTATTGTTATAATTTTAAGTAGAAGATCCATGGATAAAACATAATTGAAAGGTGAGCCTATTAATCTGGAGAATAACCTCCACAAACCAAATAGGAATGAATCATTTTTTTAAGTCTCCAATTCATTTATAGCTTTATATTGCTAAGGGGGAAAAAAGGAGAGAAACGAAAGGTGACCTTATTTAGACATATTAGTCAAGGCAGCCTTTGCTGTTTTTGAGCGAATGTGATTGTGACTCCACTCTGTCCAGCCAGGTTTCCAGTGTGTGAATTGGATGAGGACTTGTACAATTCTCTCTTCATTAGTGAACTGTGGAAAGGAAATATAGAGGTGGATTTTTATTTTTTAAACTGTGCAGTGTCTTGTAGCTGCATTCTGAAGCATCAAGGAAAAAAATTATTTTTTTTTGCTAGACAAGCTGTCGTAATTGAAATGAAGTCTAATCAGACTCATTACTGTTTTCAGCAATTTGCACCACCAAAGATGCTTATTAGGTAACTGTGTTTAATAAACCACTCTTTAGAAAAATACCAGTAATGAGCTCTTAACAGCCAATCTTTAGTATGAATGTAATGTGGAAAGTATTCCTAGCACTGAATAGATTTTCACATTTAGTACTGTCATAATTAAGCTCCACAAATTGGCTGCTGTGATGTTAGATTTATTGCAATAATCTTATTTTTTCTATTTTAAATATACTTGGAAATATAATCATCTATTAGAGTTGGATTATATTCATTGCACAGCAAATTTTAGGCTTGTGTCAAGCTGGTCAAAAGGGTTTTCAACAGAGAATTTATTAACAAATGATAAGTAAAGATTTTATAGCCAATAATTGATGCCAGCTCTCAAGTCTTTCCTCATCAGCATCTTCCACCTCAAAAAAGTCTTTCTGTCATTTCATTATATATGAAAACTTACCCAAGATAAAAATATATCATGATCATTAAAAGGAAAAATTGCATTTCTACCACTAAGTTAAAGCATGGAAAAAGCATGGATACTCTGAAGGGAATATTTGAAGAAATCGGCCTTTCATAATAGCAGCTATAAATTACACTAGACATTCTTCTTAAAAATATGAATTTTTAAGAACTATTTTCCTTCCCAATTCTTTTTTTTTGGTAGCACTATTTACTAAGATCTTAACATTAGAGGACACTATAGCAAATACATATTATTGATGTGCACTAAAGGTGATTATGAGTGTTAGCTAGGCTTCTTATTGATAAGGAAAACTAGTCACACACCTCTAAGGACAGGAGCTATTTCCATACAAGGTGATGCATGTGCTACAATAAGTATACATCTATCGAGTCTGTATGATTACTCCATGAATACAGTACCACTGGAGGCATTTCTCTCCATATATAATAATTACATAGCAGGGATTGGAAATATTTGGGGGAACCTCTAAATAAGACTTACAGGAAGCTCCTGAGGTTACAGCCATGCAATGTCTCATAAAAGAAGATGAGACATCCCACCTCAGAGCAACCCAAAAGACGAAACAATGGGCTTCGAGATGAGATTCTGGACATTCTGAAGCAAGTCCATAAAGATAATCAAGAAATGAAAAAGAACAGAAATAACAGGAGAACAAGAGTTTATATTTGTTTTCATAAAAAATGTTAAGAAAAATCCTGTTACTTAATGATTCCTCTCCCAATACACTCATATTTTTAACCTCAAGCTTCATGATATCTAATTGGAGCCAATTAGACTCCATACCTGCTTTCAGCTTTCTGAGTCAATAGAGTTATGAGAAGTGAGACTGTCAAATTAATGGCTTGTTTCATCTGATTTTGTGAAATACACTTTTTTTTTTCATTACAAGGTAGAGAAGAAACCAAACCCATTCCTTTGTGAATTCATATAGCTCTCACACCAAAATACCTTCTTATTTCTTTAAATCTTCACTGAGTGAATACTCAGAATCACAGAAGAAAATTCCAGTGTGTAAAACTACTGGAAAACTAAATCCTGCATCTTTAAATGACTCATAGATAAAAAAACAAAACCTAAGGTAGAGTCCCTCTTAGTGCCTTTAGAATGTCATGTAATAATGTTGAATAGCTTCAATAATGAATCATATAATTTATTAATGTTTTACAAAAGAGAATGAATGTTTTGCACAGCTTTACTACAAGAGGCTCTGATTATTTTATTACAAGAGACTCTGATATTCCAAATACAGTAATAAAGACAATAATAATAATGATAATCAAAATCATTCTTGGTGAGCTTTAAAAATAACTTCCTATAAGATAAACCTATAGTTTTACTTATAAATTTTATTTAGAAATTGAGTATTGAGTTGATAGAAATTAAGGCTAAGATGACTTCTGCCAATGTTCTGTAACTTATGAGTAGATCTAAGTAAAATATCTGTCCACGTGAGGAAACACGAGCTAGGGAACAAGGATATATGCATAGATAAGATTCTAGTGCAGAGAATTAGCACACACATACTTACTATGGAAATATAAAATATGGTTAATGGGGCACAATAAAATGGTAGGGTAATGAGAGACCTGTATATATCACGTGAGACTTTTGGGAGAAAGTGGGTTTTAACTTTAGCTTTGGCCATACCATTTAGACATCAATCTAAAGATGCAAAGAAGTCATATATAGCTTGTAAATTTTGGTAAAGAATTAGGGCTCATTAATACTCAAAACTTTCAAAGACCCACAATACCTAGTGACAGCCTTACCATTCTTAGACCCCTAGTTTACTTTATCATGTGCCATATTCCTGAACTTAAAGAACCTTAAAGTAAATATTCTCCCACATAACAAGCAAGCAAGCAAACAAACAAAAATAAAAATTGAAAAAAAATTCAGTTTCTTGTACTTGGGTCTTAAAATTCTTTCAGGCTTACTTCAACACACCCTGTCCCTATTCCCTCAACCTCCTTTTCATTCTGTCATGTGGGCCAGTGAGTTATTTTTTTCTCTTCTCCTTCCCTCCTTTCTTCCTGCTCTCAAGTAGTTTGTCATTTATGAGAAAAAAAGGTTACAGATGAAATATGTATTTGTCTCAAAACTAGAATCTTAAAAAACTTTCCTCGAACCTCTGAATTTTAATAACTTTTGTTGTCACTAGAAAAAACAAGGACGACCAGTTGGCTAAACCGTTAAAAGTATGATAGTGACATTCATGCGCTGGTAACATCTGAGTGCCTACTTGGTGAGCTTACAAAACATCTCAGCGCTGACCTGAGAGCTGCTGCTCTAGGTGCTGAAGAGTATGGGGCCCTGCCCTGAAGGAACTTACCGTCTGTCTTTAGTGGGCATCTACCAAAGAAAGATTTAGTTCTAAATCTGTTTGGGAGAGGGGGCTAGATAGAGGAGTTAAAAAGTGAATAGAATATCACCATTTAGAACAGAGAGATTAGTTTTTTTTCTTGAGAGAAAACATAGTCAAACCACAGACGAAAGAAAGTGTACCTGGCACATTTGGGAAACAGGCAGCGTGATGTCGTTAGAAGCTAAGAAGGAGGTGTGTGTCTATGCACCAGGTAGGATGGAGGCAGATGAGGCGTCAACTCAGACTGGAAGGGGACTTGAATGTTTGAACGTAATTCTACTGCCAACATAGAGTGCTGCTCTCATTGGCTCTTCAGAAATACAGTGACAATAACAATACACAGGACAGATTAGAGGGGGAAACAGGGCCTGAACTTGAGCAACAATAAGAGATAAGTTTTAAACAGATTTTAGATATAGAATAAAAAGCATGGGCTGCCCAGTCACGTTTGAAGGAATGAAGAAAAGGAAGGGGACATTCAAAGGACACCACAAAATAGAAATATTGGTTAGACATCTGTCCAATAATTAATAGATTGTGGTGGGTATTACATTTAATCCCCCAAAAGCCTTGTGAGAGGTCATTATTACCTTTTATACATGATGAAACAAGTTTCACAAATCTAAGGAATTTCCCCCAAGGCCACCCCACAACCAGAAAGGCAACCTGGATCATGCGCCACAAAACTGCAATATTTTGTATCCTCTTGGAGAACTCCAAGACTTCTAGCTTGTACAACCAATGAGTTGGCTGCTAGAAGTTCCCATCTTTTGATGCGAGAGGAGTTGAAGCTCTTCAATGTTTGGAAATCATGCACATATGAGAATGTGCTGAAGTTATGGTAGTGGAAGAAGACACAGCAGAAAGTGTGCACAAAGTGTGTACAAAGTTTTTTTTCAAGAAGAAAACTCCTGAGTCAAACTAAATTTTAAGAAGTAGGCAATGGGCCCTGGCTGGTGTGGCTCAGTGGCTTGAGTGCCAGCCTGCAAATCGAAGAGCTGCAGGTTCGATTCCCAGTCAATCAGGGAACATGCCTGGGTTGCGGGCCAGGTCCCCAGGACAGGACATGCAAGAGGCAACCACACATGGACGTTTCTTTCCCTGTCTTTCTCCCTCTCTCTCTAAAACTAAATAAAATCTTTTTTTAAAAAAAAGAAGTAGGCAATGCGGATTGGGAGGGCATTTACAGAATAGAAAGAGAAACAGAGAGAGGGACAGAATATGCTGTTACAAAAGACAAGTGAGGAATGGTTTTCAAGGACAGAGTGTTTAATCACAGCATATGCATCAGAGAAGTCGAGTAGGATCAGGAGGTAAAATAGGTAATGAGGAGGCTAGAGATGATCTGTGAGAGCGCAATATCAGTAAAGTGGTGGGGTCAGAAGCCATGGTGAGCGGTTTGTGGAGGAAATGGGTTGTGAGAAAGTGACACGGCAAGTATGGAAGAATCTTTCTTCACTGATGAACATCTTAATAAAGATGAACAGAATTTATGGGGCAAAGAAGAATTGAGGCAAAATATTTTATTTTTAAGAGATTATGGGGAAAACCTGACCAAACCATGGGCAGTAAGTAGGTGAAATACAGTGTGACATTTTTCTTTGCTAAATAAAGTGGTATTGGAACACAGTCATATCCACGTATTCATGTATCACCTATGGCTTCTTTCTAGAAGAATGAAGAAGTTGGGGCAGAGACCATATGGCCACAGAACTGAAAATCATTACCATATAGCCCTTTACAGAAAATGCCTGCCAACCCCTGTTCTAGGTTGAGGGAAAAGGAACAGTGGAAAAGAAAGAATAAAACACGCAATGCTGTATGGATGGGGCAGGAATGGGAATTGATAGAACAAAGTCATCAAAAAGATGGAAAGAGACAGATGAAGGGCACACATGTTTCAGACATAAATTGGGGAAAAACAGAGGACCGCCTCTTCATTTGACATGGGTGTGGGGAGTTTAAGAACAGATGGAATATATCTGATGTCTAGATTCCCGTTTATGTCCCTGAAGACACCATAGGAGTCAGTTATCCCTTCTACCTTCCTGTAAGCCAGTCAGTAGACTTATGTTCCACGTCTTGTTCCATGACCCCTAATTCCCGTCAGGTGCAAACCCTGGGTACAAGGAGAGAGAGACAGGATGAACGAGGGTATGGGAGGATTAAGGCAAATAAATGCTCATCACCATTAGAAAATCACCACAGGCAAACTACAGCAGAGGAGAGTGCTGTTGTTGTGTTTCACAAGAAAGAACAACCCTAGAAAAATAGGTCTAACTGAAGACTCCGTCCAAGTTGTAGTAAAGATCTGTGTTATAAGAAGGGTGATAATGGGCAGTCATTGCTGAGGTACTAAGTAAGACTTTTAACTTTAAGGAAGACCTAGCTTTTGAAGAAATATATGAAGCTTTATGGAAAGAGATGATTACTGCCTGAAGAATCCTTTTCTCTCCCCTCAAGAAGAAGGAAATCTCACTCTATTTAGAATTTATTAAAAATCAGAACATGTATGCACAATATCAAGCAGGTACCTGTTCGTCTTCATACTCTGCTCTAAACACAAACACATTTCTCTCTACTCATCACCCTCTTCAGTTCATTAAGCACGTAAATGTTAGGCGACAGAGAATTCCGCCTCTTGTCTAGCCTTGGGTCTTCCTCTTTTCCCCATGAGTTTGCTATTGGGCTCTTTACAGCAGGCGAGATGCTCCAGGAGCATAACCATGTGTGACCCAGAGCTCGAGTTAGGAAGGACCTGCCCTACAGGAATGTGCGCAGTTCCGACTGACTTTACAACATGTGAGCCCCTGTGGTTTCACTTGGACAATGCAAGTTCACACTATGCTTTATTGACTAATTCTCAAGATCGGTTTGGTTTAGTATATTTTTGCATATTATGCTTACTATCATCATGTGACATATCATGTAAAACATGCATTTGCACAATGAAAGTGAGTTTTAATTAAAAACATTTACTTTGGTTATTTATGGATGGATTGGACTTTGTTCTCCAAGTTATCATCCATTTCAATTTTATTTAGAAATTAGAAAGTTAAAGTGTCCTTGTTTGGGATTAAGATACTTGTTTCCCTAATAAATTTAGGTGAAAATATTTTACTCTTGAGAATTCCTATTCTTATTCTCTTTTTCACTACTATTATGGATTCAGCTGGGCAGGCTTCCCAGGTGTCACTGTCGTCCCTCCCTCTCTACCACTTTCCATATCACCCTGTACTTACAGTGCCTTTAAATACATATTTCCTATTTTATCTGTATCACCTTGTAGATCAATCTCTTGAAGACCAGGAATCTATACTTTAGAGTATCAAGACAAAGCAGGTACTATATCTACCTATATCTGTAGGTATAGATGTATATCTATATGTATATCTATACCTACATATGTACTTATATTTTCATCTCTCTGTATATAGAAAGACTTGCTTCTTGTAGGCCCTAACTCCTACCATATGTCTAAATATTTAAGTTACTTAAAAGGTTGCAAAGTTATAAATCATTTTGAAAGTTATAAACTAAACAAAAACGTTCAATATGTTCTTTCCTTCTGCTTTGACAATTATGTGTTCACAAACACCTGGAAGGCGGGTCCAAATGCAGCACTGTCTGGCTCCTGGGTCATCGGAGCTTTTCCATAATGGGAAAGGCTGACCGGTGGCTGACTCTTTTATACTCACTATCATCTCACTCACAGGACAAGGGGCTTCACATGCACGATGAATGTTCCATCTATTCCCTGCTACCCCCCCACCAGCTGCCTCTTGGCCTTACATGAGGTCTAAAAGTGCACACTTCAAGGGCACTTTTTACCTGGGAGAGGGCAGACCTAGAAAATAGTCTTCCATGGGTCCTGGAAATAGGGAATTTCAGGGGCCTGGAACACAGTCTAGAACGGGGCCCGGGTTCCAAGTGAACATATCCCCATGACCCCGTAGCTCCCTCACAAGAGAGTAAGGGAAAGAACGGGAGGAAGGCAACACCTGACCTTCTAAAGCATGGCGCCCTTCTTGCCTTGGTTGTAGCGATTTCTATCAAACATTCAGTGGTCTCCTAAATTAAAAGAAACACTAAATTCATTTTAATATTTTTAAATGGGATAAACTATGTATGGAGTCAAAAGACATACATTCTAGTACTATTTCCCTACTCATCACAACAATCTCGGTCTGAAGACCAATCTCTGAATTGAAGGTTCCTCACTAATCACTTGCATCCAACTGACATTCTGTATGCAATGGATACATTATTACATAGCTAGTGTGGGCAGATTCTGGGCCAGATTTTAGCTTACTGTTCTCATTTTAACGGTATCATTACTCCCTACATTTTTACTAAAATCTCTATTTGCCACAAATTGGCTTTGGTACTGCCTTCTAGGCCAACATTGAATAAGATATTTTCCCATACAAAAATAGTCCTTCTAGCTTCACCACTCACAGCTGTTGAACAAGTTCATCTTTGCCTCTCTGTTAGGGCTTGTCCACGTCCATATGCATGGGTATTCACTTCTGAGACAAGGGTTGTGTTACCATAGGAGTGATTGTCACCCTCTGTGTTTTTCTGGGCCTCTTACTAACTTTTATCTATAAAATATCCATTCTCATTTTAGGTTAAGAGTCTACCTTTTAGAATAAATACATACAGGATATAGAAAAGAGTACAGGATCTCATGGTAGACATTCAACAAGGCAGAATTTGTTATATGATGTAATACTTGCATTTGTTTAAAAGAACAAAATAGGAAACAGAGTCTTTATTTCAGATATTTTACCAATATAATTTTTCATACTGTTTACAATATCTTATTTACTCTTCTTACCAAGGGGAACAACCTTTAAAAAATTCATCATTTACCATCATAAGGATCGTTCATTCTTAACTGTCAACTGCTGACTGTGCATGTTGTCATATTCTGACCGTGGTGGATTTGAATTTGGGCATCCACTTGAATTGCTCCACGTTTGAATTTCTAGATGTCCAGTTACTAGTCATGGTACTATAGGCAAGTTATTTAGCCCTCCTTAGTCTCAGCATTGCCACCTTTGAAATGGGAGTAATGATTTCCTTGAAAGGTTGTTCTGAGGATGAATGAGATGATAGAAGGGAAGCAAGTATCATATTATGTTACTTTCCAGGAATTACAACTGCCAGGTGAGTTCCTTGATATTTTAGGGGACAGAACTACAGAGACATAAGGGGAAGTTACAGGTAAGTAGATTTCAGAAACAAAATATGAAACATTCTCCGACCCTTCACCTATTCATTTGTGACTAGGAGATTTAAATTCTTTTTTTGGTCCTGCCAATAACTTACTGTGTTATGTTATTAAAATAATTTCTCCAAGCATCTAGAGTTAAGTTCTCAACATATACAAAGAAAATGTACCAATCACCTTCAGGTGTAGTAGCTCTTGTTCTCTTAGTCAATATTCATTCAGTGATAAAAGCCTCCTCAATTCATCTTCTAAAAACACAAACACCAAATCCTTCTTCTTTATTCCCATGCTATTGCTTTAGATCAGCCTCATCTTTTTTCCTATGTATTTTTCTTTCTAGTTCCTCTTATTTTGTATGTATGCATATATGTATTTTTGGTTTACATTACAAGAAGGAAAAACTAGTTTCCCTGGAAAAAACAAAAACATAAATAAGAAGTAATCATTATCTGCAACTGTGTAGCAATAACCTCCACTGAAGTTATTTTTTCTCTTAAAGTTTTCATTTTTCTCTGAATATTTGAATATTTGCTCTGACATTTCCTATATATTTCCAGTTCTTGTATCATTTGAGAGCACAGTGGATACACTATTAACATTACGGGAGTGCCCTAGACTTTCTTATTCTTTACATCTTTGTATGTGCGCTCTTCCCCCTTGCAATGCCCTCCTGGTCCCACCCCATTTCCCCCGTGTGTCTACAGGGCTCTCCCACTAGACCACGAGGTCCTCGAGTTCAGTATGTATCATGTTCCTGTGTGTGTCTGTGTATCAGCATCTTATAAGCTTCTAAATGTGATGCTACAGTGTACTTTTCTCCAAAAAATATCTATGATAAATGCATGTGAATGTTTTACTGCAAAGTGCCTGGTGATTAGAATGACACCTGATTACCAGTAACACATACTCATGCAAAGTGTTCTGGGAAATTAAAAGGAAGATGAATAATTCTGCATGATAAATTCCCTGTAAGAATCATTCAGTCAATTATGGCACAAAATTGTTTATGAGTTAATCTCTTTCACAAGGCTAAGTAAGATGTATCTTATTCAACTTAAGTTTCCAGTACCCCCTGCTATACTTTGCACAGAGCACGTGATTAGGAAGTAAGACAAAAACTTGGGGAGGGTGGTGGTGGCTAAGAGCACAAGCTCTGAAATCAATAAATAAGAAAAAAGAATAAAATAAGCAAAATGGCAAATTACTGATAATACTAGCCCTACTAAATTCTTATGAAACATAGAGCTGTCACTATTTCACTAAATTATATCTGTAACTTTTTCTAAAAATCAGAATAATAGATATTTTCTATTAGTACTTACCATGTGTATGCTTAATGTCAAATGCAGTTGATAATTATAATATTCCTTAAGTCCCACACAAAATATAAAAAATAAATTAGGATTTAAAAAAAATGTTATGGGTACTACTGAGTAAGACTATAATGTAATAAGATTACAACAAATACTTAATCCATATACTTAAATATTACATTTTAAGACTTTGTATAAATAACCAAATAATAGAAACAAGCATTAAAATGATTTTAAATTTCTTATAATTGAAGGCACATCATTTGCATCCTATTTGTAAAACTCTATTAACAGTTGATGGTCTAAATGATATTTGATAACTAATGACTGAAGGGCACAGACTAATATTTAAGATACGAGGGAACTTTGATAGTTTATTTTATATTGAGGATAACAGTTATGACATTTCTAAAAAAAATCTAGATCATTAAAGGGAAGAAATTGTTTAATTGCATCAATGGGAACTGCTCCCTTAGCCTAGCTTTAAAAATATAGATCTATTTGGCGAAAGATATAAATGGGGTGGGGGGAGAGAGAAGAAATTATTTTTGCCATTTTTGACAAGAGTCGTAGGTAGGTACTTCTGAAGTAACTTGGTCTTTATATGATGGTACAGTACCTTCATTGTGGTTGATATGTTAGGGTCAGTTCTGGGTTGCTGTAGAATATTCCTTGTCCTTTTTTACAAGCTACTGTTATTATACATTTTCTCTTCTGTGTAAAGTCACTTAGTTAAACTGCTTGCTACAACACTACTTCTCAAACTCCACACGCCTGCTTTCCAAAGGTGATCTTATAATGAGGTGGTATGAACGTGCCACTGCACAGCGACTTGCATCAATACACTTCTTAACGGGTACCGATGTTTAAGGCAAATGTGTTTCCCCACATATTTCCCCAGTGGAACCATAGGGATGTATGTAAAACTTGTATCTGGGAGAAAATAACAACAATAAATAGAATTTGCTAAGGAAAGCACAGGACACATTAAACAAGAATCAGGTACTAAGGAAAATAAAGCAAAATAAAGAATTCTTAACTATAAATAAAAGAGAAATACTAAGCATCATTTATTCATTTTATCATAAAGATTATTGAAGGTCTAATTTGTGCCAAGAGATCTTTAAATAAAACAGAGAAAGTAAAGTGAAAGAAGAAACAAATTGAACCACTAGCAATCACAAACTCGAAACTGACAGTTGTTGGAACCTGCTTTGTGGTTCTCTGGGACTTGGAAAGAGACCATGTATTCTCAACTTCTCATCTCCCTACATAGGTTATGTTCTTCCTGGGGATTTCAAATCTTTCCTCACAAGTCTAATTCTGACTTTTTAACTTTGCCTAATAAATCAAAGCACAGTAACATGCCCTGTGGTAACAAAGGAAATCAAACTGAAGAAAACGTCTTCGGTGCTGACTTCTGGCATCTAAGACTTAATGGCAACTCATGTCTTCTTAGTGCCTCTCACTCAAAAGAGATAATGCATGTTGAGATAGACAAAATGGTAGGTTCAATCATATCGAAATGTGATTTATGCCAAAATAGATCTGGGAATGTCAACAACTGAAGAATAAATGACTAGTTTTGAACTCCTCAAACGAGGACCCACAGCAAGGCAGCAGCTGGCAGACCCAGCGAGGTGGCGGATTGTGGAACTGGGCAGGCCAGGCTGCAGCTAGCAGACCCCACAAGGTGCTGCTGGCTATCAGACCCTGTGGCCCCACATTCACGCATAGATAAACCGGGAGGAACGGTGGGGGAGTGAAACAGACCTCGCAACCCAGGACTCCAGCGCAGGGAAATAAAGCCTCAAACCTCTGATTGAAAACTCCCGTGGAGGTTGAGGTGGCAGCAAGAGAAACTCCCAGCCTCACAGGAAAGGTCGTTGGAGAGACCCCCAGGGGCCTAGACCATGCACAAGCCCATCCACCCACTTGGGAATCAGCACCGGAGGGGACCAGTTTGATTGTGGGTAGCGGAGGGAGTGACTGAAGTCAGGCAGAGAGTGGAGTAGGTGCCATTGCTCCCTCTCAGCCCCTCCCCCATACAGTGTCACAGCACAGCAACCAGTGTTACCCCACCCCGGTGAACACCTAAGGCTCCGCCCCTTTACATAACAGGCACACCAAGACAAAAAAAAAAATGGCCCAAATGAAAGAACAGATCAAAGCTCCAGAAAAAATACAACTAAGCAACAAAGAGATAGACAACCTATCAGATGCACAGTTCAAAACACTGGTAATTAGGATGCTCACAGAATTGGTTGAATTTGGTCACAAATTAGATGAAAAAATGAAGGTTATGCTATGAGAAACAAAGGAAAGTATACAGGGAACCAATACTGATGGGAAAGAAACTGGGACTCAAATTAACGGTGTGGACCAGAAGGAAGAAAGAAACATCCAACCAGAAAAGAATGAAGAAACAAGAATTCAAAAAAATGAGGAGATGCTTAGGAACCTCCAGGACATCTTGAAACGTTCCAACATCCGAATTATAGGGATACCAGAAGGAGAAGAGGAAGAACAAAAAATTGAAAACTTATTTGAACAAATAATGAAGGAGAACTTCCCCAATCTGGCAAAGGAAATAGACTTCCAGGAAGTCCAGGAAGCTCAGAGAGTCCCAAAGAAGCTGGACCCAAGGAGGAACACACCAAGGAACATCATAATTACAAGATTAAGGAGAGAATCTTAGAAGCAGCAAGGGAAAAGGACACAGTTACCTACAAAGGAGTTCCCATAAGACTGTCAGCTGATTTCTCCAAAGAGACCTTACAGGCAAGAAGGGGCTGGAAAGAAGTATTCCAAATCATGAAAGGCAAGGACCTACATCCAAGATTGCTCTATCCAGCAAAGCTATTATTTAGAATGGAAGGGCAGATAAAGTGCTTCTCAGATAAGGTCAAGTTAAAGGAGTTCATCATCACCAAGTCCTTATTATATGAAATGGTAAAGGGATTTATCTAAAAAAGGAAGATAAAAAATATGAACAGTAAAAATGACAGCAAACTCAGTTATTAACAATCACACCTAAAACAAAAACAAAAGCAAACTAAGCAAACAACTAGAACAGGAACAGAACCACAGAAATAGAGATCACATGGAGGGTTATCAACAGGGGGGTGTGAGAGGGAGAGAGGGGGGAAAGGTACAAAGAATAAGTAGCATAAATTGTAGGTAGAAAATAGACAGGAGGAGGGTAACAATAGTATAAGAAATGTAGAAGCCAAAGAACTTATATGTATGACCCATGGACATGAACTATAGTGGGGAGTATGTGGGAGGGAGAGGAAGGGCAGGATGGAGTGGAGTGAAGGGGGGGGAAATGGGACAACTGTAATAGCATAATCAATAAATATATTTTAAAAAAAACCTCCTCAAAAGAGAAGTGAATTCAGTAACTAACTTTTTTTCTACCACAGTGTAGAACACAATCCTTTTTTTCAAAGCTTTAAAATTTTAGTTTCCTTGAGAAAGCCCTGGGAACCTAATAAAATGCTATAACTCCACAAGAGAAACACATATTTTCGTGTTTTTACCCTCCTCACATATTTTTAGCATGATTTGACTTTTGCCATTAAAAAAATGAAGTTGAAGTTGCACTGAGAGAATTTCAAGTAAACAAAGCACTGGCAGAAAGCACAGTGCCTCAGTGTGCCAGGAGCTCCACCAGTCATCTGCAAATGGACAACTTCAATTCGACTCCTGGCCCCACTGGCCGCGCTGAGAATTCCCCTATCTCTTCACACCAGGGGTTTGCTCTTTTAAGCATCGCTCCCTGAGGGGAAGGAAAAACTAGAGAGAGAGGATTTCCAATGACCCTGGCCAGATGAATGGACATGTCAATGGTGACTACTGGGTCAGCTTTGAAACAGGGAACCCTGCAGTGGTCTCGCTTCTCCAAGCCCTTGTGTGCTAGTGTGATTGTCGCCAAAGACTTCCCTGAGAAAGGAAGACCAAGACAGAGAAGGAGAAAGTGGAAACACAAGCAGAAAAAAGACAAAATGCTTTTTAAAAATTAATGATAATTTAAATGTTGGGGAAATTCAATTTTCAAGAGACAAGTATGAGAGTATTAACTCTTATGTGAGTTGGGCTTTACATTTACAACTTGAGGCTCTGAAACATAAATTCCAAACACTAGTTGCTCATAGAGTCAATTAGTAATATGGTGTCCATCTGACCGGTCTTGAGACACAGTTAAGTACTGAAATAAGCACTTTGAATCCTCTTATTATTTTCCCAGGCAGCATTACAAAGGCATACACGGACACAAGCAAAAGGAACAAACAGCAATTCCATCTTGTTGGGAGATGAGCATTTCAGTTACTCAGTTCGCTAGATGCAGAAATTCTGCCTGAGTAACTGCATAACACGCATTCATTTTCACATGCTTCATGGTTAGTTTTCACTCAGCTATCAATCAATCAATTATGTTGTGACATGATGTAATTTCCTAATCATACTAATATTCCTGCTTTTATCACTATCAAACCTAGAGCGCATATATTTCAATGAGACAGAAGTATAATTATTTAAATATGCTAGAGCATATTACATCTCCAAGGCTGTTTCCTTTATGAGATTTTCTCCCCTCCAAAAAAAAACACCATCTAATTTAATTGCAGAGAGAAAAGTATATTAAACAGCATTATACCCCTCCAGTAAGCAAAAGTGATTTTTTACAGATTCCAATAAGTATAGAATTTTTATGTATCTTTATTTAAAGTTAATGTTTTTGCTTGTTCCTGAAAATAGCAAAATAGAATTTATGTCACAAAAAATGATAATCATACTCAAGGTGAGAGATAAAATACTTTAATTTTATTTTCATTACTCTTGAGCTGCAAAAAATTATTATAGGGGTTAACTAAGAATTGCTTTATATCCTAAAATATAATTTTGTGTTATTTTTATGACTGGCTTAGTTCTGAAAATCTTTTTCCACACTTAAAATTTTCATACTTAAATGACTATATAAAAGTGCCAGAGAAAATTTTAGTTTTCCTAGCGAGCCCACTTTCCTGATGCATATGTTGCAATCTATTGTTACAGGCTCTACTATGCAGATTTAAAGCAGTAAGTCACCTGCACACAGCACAGGTCACACAGGGCAAACATGTACATGTTCCCTCAGACCTTAGAAGGAAAAAGAAATGAGACTCAGTTGCCAGTTTTCACTCCCTACAGTACTCAGAGGCCCTCTCAAACCATGGATATAACTCACAGATGTTCTACAACACAACACGTTTCAATGTTCATCCTTTCAAGAGAGCCAGGAAAGTTGCTCTTTTTGGTGCGGAGTGAGCACAGATACATTGAAACCAAGCAGGAAACAGTTACCTCACGAACAGCAATAACAACAAAATCTAAAAGACACTATTTTTCAAGTACAAAATCAATTCTTTTTCAACCCATAAAAGTTCTCTGTTCTCAATGTCCCAGGGAAAACAAAAATCCACTAAGAATCCTTTTGTATTTTACCTAAGTATTTTTCTTTTTACTGTTGATCTCATATTCCAGTATTTTAAGTTTTTGTAAACATAAAACGTACATGAATATTTCATGTATAATGCAGCTTAGGTTGACACGTTTTTAGAGCAATCTCATTATTGTTATCATTGTCATCACCCGAGTGTGGTCCTCAGCGCTACATTATTACTCAGCCTGCTGAAGAGCCATTTCGTGTGAAGCACCTTACACATGTGAACACGACGTGCTTCCTATGAGAAGTTTTCTATCACCTTTCTGTTCACTTATAAAATAAAAAGCTTTTGGAGAAAATTTCCACCCGCTTTAGGATTAGCACATACTTATAAAATAATTAATTTTGAAAAAATATGTTTAATCGAGTTGGCAGATACAGAAAATATTGAACTGGAAAATTTCACAACATTGAACTAAGGAGCGACAATGTGAGAATTAGAAGACTCAGTGTATGTTTAATCATTTTCATGAAAACCTCCACTGGTTACCCATCTCATCATTTTCTTCCACCAGCACCCCCTCTCCCACAGCCACCATAACTCACATGCATGTTTGTAGACGTCTTTGTGTGTCCACACATGCATTTCTACACTTAGGTTTCAACTGTTTCTATTTTATACATTTCTGCTCAGGAAACAAAAAATCACTTGTAACAACAGCCTTTAAATCTTATGTACACTTTTAAGAGTCTGTACTTAGAAAGCAGTTTGATTCATTTCTCTGGAAATGAAGTTTCTTCTACAAGAACAGCTCCCCTCTGTCTCAAACTTCCATAATAAATCAAGACCTGTTCACTGGAAAAAACATCTAATTCTTTGGATTCTAAGGCTAGCTACATTTAGTTACACAAAAAGTAGAGTTAATAAAAAAATACCTGAGCAGAATGGCAATGTCATCTTATGCTAAAGATAAACAATCAAAAGAAAATCTTTCAAAATGTACTTGATCAAATATTGAGAATAAAACTACATATGAGTTCTGGCCCTTTGAGGCTCAAGTCTCCCAAATAGTGATAAATACGGGACTCCCCAAAGACTCTCCTCCTTGTCCCTTAACAGCCTGTTTGGCATCAAGTGCTCACTGGGCCGGAAACCCGCAGCCAGCCAGGGAGGGACAGCACAGACGGAACCGTGTTTACTCTGTCAGAGGCAGCTGATTAGGGTGACACCAACTCTTCACATTAAACCTGCTCAGCAGTGCTTCACCCAGAGGGCTTCTCAAAACTCGGAGCATTCACCACTGAAGTTTGCCAACTATTTTATATATATATACACACACATACACACACACATACACACGTGTGTGTGTGTATACATATATATAAATTACAAAATGTTTAAAATTTTGGACAGATACAAATGTGACAGAAAAGTAGTTTCACATCAAAAATACACTTTCAATTACTTTATCAAGCATATAAAATAATCTCCATTTATTTGCTTTTTCTAGAAATTAATGTACAGTAAACATTTGATATATATGACACATGTGCAATTAAGCATATATACACAAAAAGAACATGCAATGAGTGTGCCAAAACAAAAGTAAAAATAGAGAGCCATGATAAAACTTTGAAAAAATTACACATATTTTACTTGTGGAAAATTAATTACATATACACAGTTATAGTTAATAGAAAGTGATCTTTCTAAAATTGCACAAAACATGGCACCATTAAAGCATTAATTTCTATGGCATGTAATACTATAATCCTAGGGCAAATGTGCTGCTTAACTCCAGGATATATAACACATTAACGTTTCTTTGCTCTCAATTCTCATCTCCAACCGTAGTATATGTTAATAGTGGTGGAGAGTAGGCTGTTGTAGCTACTTATTTAGATCACGCGAATTAAGAGCTCTCTGAAAGTGGATTTCCCTCAAAGTTTGTTTTGAAAATCTAGAATTGTGCTGTTTCAAGTTATTTGAAGAGAGTATCTACAGTAACTTAACCACCCTGATTTTTGTTTGAGTTATTTTAGGGATTCCTGAAGGAGAATCTCATAAATTGATGGAAAAATTAAGCAAGAGCCCCAGTTTTATATCACTGAATCACACAGCTTGAAGGGACTTTGGAAGCCATTAGTTCAGCCCCTTCATCTTACAGTTGAGGAGACTGAAGTCTGGAGTCCTTACATTTCAGTAGCAGCCGAACCAGGATTAGAGAACCAAGACCTCCTGCATCTGTCTAGGGAGATTTCCATTATCTGAGCCCGGGTGCCTTATACCCTTCCAGAAAATCAAAAATCCACATACTGGAACATAATCATAATTTCAAATGTAGCCTCCAGAGGCAAAGAAGTTGGAAATCTGATGCACAAAAGAAAGTAGGATTGAAATAGGATTGTAATAGCAGTAAATCCCATGGGGGGGTATCCTTAAAATAAATCAGATTCAGTTGTTACAAAATATTTTCCTCAGAATTATCCTATGACCTGTGTTGGTAACAAGTAGGGATCAGCTTATCATTCATATTTCCCTTAGAACCTGGTAAAGTCTGAGATCATGTGCTATAGAACCCATGTTTTTAGACTATTTGGGCTCCAAATATTCCTAACAATTCATATTTATGCATATGATGCATTTCAGTAGTAAAGAACACTTCTCTATCAAAACTGCATTATTAATCTGTTACGATATAATCATATACCAACCTAATCTAATAGACTCATTTAGCTGCCACCTGGGGTGAATGGAATATTCTTTCTCTGTCACTATAGAATATTCTGGCATAGGTCACTTGGGAATGGCTGAGTCATGACTCCCAGTCTGTGAAACACCCATTGAGAGTTTATTTTCTGAAAGTCCATTTGCTCCCCAGCCATTACAGTACAGTTTCACACACTGTTGGGCCAGGTTGATACCCATGACTAGCACCCTAGTGTTCCAACAGAAATAATGACTGCTCCCAAAAGCTTCTAGAAATACTTGTAAACCATATTCGACAGTGACAACAATGCTAAATTTAGGAGTAAAGAAGTCTGAATAATTAGTCTCAGCTCTACTAATTAGTTGTATTCACTAAGCTCTTTGATCATTTGTTTTCTCATCTACTAATGGAGTTAGCTTACACTACCCCTAAGGCCTTCCTTAAATCTTTAGAATGCTATGCTAAGAAACTAACTCTAGGAATTACAGAAGTGGAAAGTAGGAGAGTGTATGCTTGTCTAAGATAACCCAGAAAGTATAAAACAGGGCAGGTACTCAGAGGAAAGAACAGATAACACAAAGTAGAGTTGGTTATAGATTCCACTAGAACTCTTAAGTTCTCAAAGGCAAATGCTGAATATAATTCACTTGTATGTCAGCAGGAGCTTGGCCCATAATAGGCCCTCATTAATTGTGTATCAGATGAATAAATAAGCTGAATCTTGTATTATGAGAAAGTAGCATTCTAGAGAGAGAGAACACTACACGCGCAGTCTTTGCAGGGTTGAACGGGAAAAAAAAGAAAAGAAGTGTGCCTAGATCATGAGGACTGTGGTGTAATAGTGGTAGGAAATGAAGTCAGTTCCTGTTTAGAAAGGGCCCTAGCATTAGCAACCAGACACTATACATCTGAGCTGAATGGGGAAAACACACTCCATTTTGAATGCTAGTCAACAGCATGCAAGAGGAAATATGTTAACTATATAAAGAACACACTCACAGTGCCGATATATGCCAAATGAAGTGCTGTTGGTGGAAGTAGCACAGCAAATTAGACTGGGAGAAGGGAATTGGGTACTCCGCTTCCTGGGTAGGATACTATACCTCTCCTCCCACATTGTCACTCCCAAGGTTATACTGAGCCTCACCGTGGTGGTTTCACAGAGGAGTCCTTTGTATCCTTGACACCGAGCTGCTGCACCCACTACCTTATTCTCACTTCCCCATGTCCTAGTGGGTATGGGGGCGGGCCCTCGTTGTCTAAGACATTTCCCTTTCCCTGGGAAATTACACGTGGTTGGGTTCCAGAAATAATGCCTCTTCAGGTAAAGCTGACTGTAGTTACAAGAAAACAGAGCTAACTATTATGTGTTTCCTAACTAGTCTCTTCTGATGAATCTACTTTAAATAATGAAACTTGGGTAAAGGTTCCAAAAGCAAATAAACATCTGAAAATAATTCAGAGTTGGCAAAAATAATTTTAACTAATTATATATAAGGAAGTAAATGGGTGGGCCCAAGGAATCAAGCTATTATTACAATATTAGTCACTGTATATGGTATAACAAAATTTGAAATTGAATGTAAACTGTAAGCAATAATAAATTTATTAGTGTAGTCATTAATAGAAGTAATTAATCATTACTTAATCTCCCTGGTTACTACCCTTATCTCTGAGATTCCACATCTTTGTGAGTATGTCATGAGATACAAAACTCATTTTTATAGTCTAAGTTTTGGAGGGAGAAATTATTTTAAAATCTTTATAATAAAATTTTTCCACTCATGTGCTATGTTCTTATTTGGTTAAAATCTAATAGATAATGTGAATGTAAAGTTTTGGTGTTACTCCACAATCATTTATACAGAAAAGTTGGCCATTACCAAAATGGGAAGCATTATGCTGTTTTTTTCTTCATCCAAATGGGATGTGTATATTTCACTTAAGGATTTAATGAGACACTTCTGCACTTTATATTTAACTTTTAGGTATTGTTTCAGCAATAAAAGGGAAACAGCATACACTGTGCTGTCCTTAGCCTATGATACAAGTCAGGAATGGTTTGTCTTCCAAGAGTCCCTTAGGTAGGTCTTCTCATAGAAGTGTCATTTTAAATGCAATAGTTGTATTTGCTAGTGAGTCCACAGAATGACATTAAGTACTTTACACAGAGGATTAAGGTTTACTCTGGCTAAGCCTGCTCTCATGAAAGCACTGTGTGTGTGGAACAGGAGGTCTGGGTTACAACTACATGTGCCTGAGAGACACACGTGATGGGACCCAGTGCTCAAGAGCTACTTAAAAGAAGATGCATGTCCAGGGTAGTCATTCTCTAATCTGGGTAAACTGGGGGCCAAAAGTTCCTTGTACATGTGAACTGACCCTTCAAACTTCTACCTGTAAGAAGAAATCATTCGTAAATCTAGGACATTACTCTATTTGCATATTTAAATTGATCACCGTCACGTACCAATTTTCACTGGAAATTAAGGATGGAAATTATTATTTTTCATCACTTCTGTTCATGTGAGTGTTAAATATGTAACTTGTAATATATGGCTTCTGGTAAATAGATGGAAAGCTGCTTTTTTCTGGTTGTTAAAATTTTACTCTACTGTCAAATCAAGAGCAATATAAGCTGAATAAATGAATCTGATCAAAAACCTTCAACTATATTATAGGACTAACTTAATATAGGACTACTATATAAAGAAATGCTTTTGTTCTATTGCATCCCCTTTTTTGTTAACAAAAACTGAACCCGAGTATTGCAATATGTATTTTAAAGCCACAAATCATTGTTTCCATGCTATTAAACCCTTATAACAAAGACTGTAAAGTATAAAATATCTTGGGAATTTACGCATTTCATTGAAAACATACGCTGAGGTAAGAGATTAAAGAGATATTAGGGACTCATAACCAACATTTTACTTTCAAGCTTGGTATGTCCAAAATTTCATTTTTTACAAAAATACAGCAGTAGTGTGTTTCAATGAAATTATAATAAAGTGAAAGTAGTGAGAAAATTATATATATATCAATAAACATTTCAATTTCACTACAAGTTTTAGGTCAGTCTATGTACCAGTCTACTGCAACAGGATAAAAAGGGACTGCCACCATCTCTGATGACAATACGTTGATCTCACATTAATTTGATTGAAGGTGGCTTGCCAACACACTTCACTCTCCCCCTTTGAGAGCACTCAGATAAGAAAAACACAGTGATGTTTAGCAGATAGGCCTGGTGACACAATAGAACACAACTCATTGAAGAAGCATAATTATAGTGATTACTTTAGAAAAGAGAGCAGAGACACTGATGGGGAGAAGTAAACATCGCCACAATTACGGAGCCTGGTTCCCTTTTGGTATAGATACAGGCATCCCAGAAAACACCAACCTAGCAGTAAGAATACAGAAAGATCTCCAATTTAACAACATAACAGCACCAAAGGTTACAAAAATGGTGTAAGCCAATTTATCAAATGCTGGAACAAAGGCCCTCTCTTATTTGGATGAATTCAGTATAACAAGTAGATTAGTCGAACAGAGAAGTACAACCTTCCACAATTAAAACTAATACAAACATCAGGAAAGTTTGCCCCAGAGAAATGTAATCTGTAAATGCTGTTTAAAGCTGTTATTTTGTTGGCCGTGAAAAATAAATAACGTGCGGTATCTAGTTCTCTGAGGTCACAGCCCCAGGAGAACAGCTGTGGAGGCCGGAAGGGCCCATGTGTGCAGTTAACTAGGCATGTATAACACACTGGCATCAAAGCACCAAGAATTGTGTCTTAATCTGACAAAAACAGGTAAAACTTCCGTCTCCCCAATTTGCAAGATTAGAGAAACAAACAGAAAGAAAAACAGAGTTTGCAAAGGCCACCAGAGCTCACCTAATGTAACTCTGCCATTCCCAAAGAAACAGACTCCAAGAGGCTGACAGCCTGGCCTCAGACTGCACAGCAAGTTGGCGAAGGAGCAGGACTAGAACCTAAGGCTCCTGACTCCCAGGTCTCTGTTTTTCCAGTACAGCTGGATCGTTCTTCAGTAACAAATCTTATAAAATAAAAACAACTATTTATATATACATTTGCACTGTGGAAGTTGTTATAATTGGAAAGCACTTGAATCATCTTATTTGATTATGTCTTTTGTCTCTCTTTTTACATATGTACACATATAAGTACATATACTTGCACATATGTAGATATGTACAAAGTATAAAGTACATATACTCACATGCATAGACATGTAAAAAGAGAGACAAAATGGAAGAGAGATATACAGAGAGACTGGGAAGGAGAGAAAGACTGTGAGAGTCTAAGAGACAAGAAAGCGTGACAGGTGAGTACAAAATCCAAAGAAGAAGTGGCAGAGAGAGATGCACACAGACGCAGACAGACAGACACATGTGCACACGTGCACACGTGCACAGGCAAGCACAAGAGGAGACACAGTGAGGTCTTCAATGAATTGCAGGTCAAAGAGCTGTGTCTCAAACCCAGTTTTGAAATCCAAATCTCCCTGCTCCTTCCACAGCCTCAAGGAAGGCTCCAAACCATCAAAAGCAAAAGTGAATCAAAGTACAACTATTTAATTTTGGTTTTGGTTCTTCTTTTGTCTTTAGCCCTCAGATGGAATGGGTGGAATCTTCTTAATAAAATCAAAGCAATGGCTATTGTTGAAATGGTTGAGGAAGTCACTTTTTTTTTTAAACCATTAGCTAAATCCAGCCTTGGGAAATAAATATATAAAAAAAATCTTTTTCCTGTCATTAGAGATTTAATGACAAGAAAAAAGGGGTCCCTACAACATGGGGCTCTTAACCTGGGATTCACAGAAGCATTGGACTGTATCTGCAAACCCTTGATACTGCAGACGGGATTTAGAGCACGTGTGCAGTATCTAGAGAGAGGGTCCATGTGACTCACAGAGGTCCCTCCCTCAGAAATATTGAACCGCTGGTTTGTAAGTTTGTGGAATGACTCAAGGCACATGTACTGTTTTTTGTACATCAAAAATTAACCACCTGATAATCTGGACAAAAACAATAACTCAATTTAGAAACTAATGGTAATCAATCTTCCGTGTTCCTCTTCGGTAAAAATTTTTGTTTTGGGTTTAACTGCAAAATACTTTCTCATTGTTTTTGCTCCAGTCACTTTTAGCATGGGACTTATTTATGATAATAACAACCAATTGGTAGGCTCCTTTTTCTAAAGCAAATTCTATATAAAAATAGAGCACTGAATTCAAATATACTCTTAATTGGATGGTCTATTCATCAACATTGGAACAAACTGTGTTTTAAAGCTAGAACAAAAGCAATCATCTCATGTGTTGGAGCTTGTACAACTGGCAGCATTCTTTGCTCCCAAATTAAAGCAGAATTATAAAGAGGACTCTCCTAGACTGCTAACGCACAACACTCCCTAAGTCATGGGAATAAGTCATGGACAAAAAATTCGAAAAACAAGACTGTGGTAGATAGCTTCCAAAATGGTCTCCAATGAGCCACACTTCCCCACCTTCCTTTAGTCCTCTCCGACGCTGAGCTGAGTCAGATCCCTATTCCCTCTCCCCAGCAGAATGAGCAGAAGCAGCACTGAGCCAATTCCAGAGGTAGCTTTTATACTTTTCAGGGCCTGACATTTGAGGTACGAAGTCTGGCATCCCGCCGAAGAGGCCCCTGTAGTGACCATGTGGAGAGACGGTGAGAGGAAGAGGCCCTGTGACTAACTCAGGGACAGGCCCCGCTCTGCAGTGTCCAGCTGAGCTCAGCCTCCCTGCAGTCCAGCCAAGGCACCAGGCATACGAGTGACCATACTGGACATTCTAGCACATGAGTCCTGGCATGACTGCAGCTTCAGCCAATACCACCTTGAAGAACTGCTCAATTATGCCCAGTTAACACACATTATAATAAAAATAGTAAATTGCTGTTTAAAGCTACTAAGTTTGGGGGTGATTTGTTAAGCAGCAATACATGACCAAAATTGAAGCTAAGGGTAATATGGCAAGAAAAGTGGGTTTACAAGACGAAATTTAGATGATAATAAAGTATAACTCCAGCTTATCCCTGTTGAGCACGAAGAACATTGATTAAGTACTAATTTTACACACCCCTTATTAAACCTCATCACTACACTGACAAAGAGAGTTTGAGTAGCACTGTTGCCCAAGATCATGAGGCTAGAAAGTGGAAAGGCCAGAAGTTGAACACATACTTGATTTCACAGCCTTGATGGACTAGGCTGTGAAGAGGGAAGCAGAGGGGAAGACTGACCACGGGAGGTCTAACAATCAATTACTTGTGATGAAAACCATTCTGAAACACATCCATGCCTTTAAAATAGAAAATGCCCATTATTTAACCTGTTTTAATGATTTTCCATCAGTATTACTGATAATATCTACATTGCAATGCAATGTGCTGTGACAGAATATGCACTTGGAGACGTGTAGGATTACTTGACTCTATATTAGAATGATCCCCAAATTTCATACATATACTCTATTTCTCTCCTCTTTCTGATTTGTGTATATTTTCTGTCTCTCACTTGCAGCTAGGCTGTCTCTTGTCTTCAGTAGGAACCGAAAACAGAACAATGCTCATACCTTTCTGAAAAGAGAAGATGGCTTCCAAGTGAGATCTCGCAGGCTTTCCTATGAACAAGGTGCATGAGCCTTCCAACAATAAGTGTTGGAACATAAAGGAATAATTTCTGTTCTAAAGAGCTCTAAGCCCCGTGCACAACCTGGTGATTTTCAAATAGGGCTGTTAGGAACGCAAGGGTCTGAGCCAACCCAACCAAAGTGTTTTACACAAACTGCAGTTAAGTGTTTCCTGGCAAATGCTAAAGACTCAAAACCATCCTTTCTTTGCTTTTACTCACTTAATAGTTTGGGGTTCTGAGTCTGACTTAGTTCGAAAACAGAATGTTCTACCATTCAAGTACTTTTGAGAGTAAGAGATTTGGGGAGATGTGCTGTGGTTGAAGAAGGGGGACGACAGAGCCATGGAGTTGCCTGGGGAGGGGAACTTCAATATTTTGCCAATTTTTATGTTCTATATGCAATAAAAATGCGATGCTTGCAAAAATAGGAGCTAATCTTTACTAAGAAAGTTCACATGTGAAAACTCTGGTGGTGGCCACTGTATGACTCAAATCGCTACAATAATTGGCAGCGTATCTTAGCTCAATTCACTCTACTTAGGGGATTTAGGAGACTTGATAGCAAGTCACTACATCACCATAGGCAAACACTTATGAAGTACAACACTAGACCATGTTATTGTTAGCACTGAGACATTCAGCACGTTGAGGTTGCCTGCGAAGTTTCTAAAATGTCAATTTTTAAAGGAATTAATTCAAGCAAAACTTATACCTAGTAATAACTGCTTCTTTCAAAGTGAACTGAAGGTATTCACTGATCAAAATGTATGTAGTGATCATTTAGGAACATCCACAATTACTGTTGTCATGCCCAGTGAGGCAGTCCAGGTTGTGAGAACTTCGGTAAGTAACTACTTGGCTATGTTTGAATGACAGTCATTTGCCCCTCCATTCATATCTCAGCACCTTTCATACACATATCTTGGGGTCCTGTGCAAAGAACACTAATCAAGACACAAAATAACATTATAGCAAATAATCTTGTCACCGATTCCATTACACAGTAAAAGCTAAATAAAAAATAACAGCTTTTCTGCCTATATTTGAAATTTTATGTCACTTAGTGTCAGGCAATTTAGAGAAGAGAATTCCCCCAAAGAGAGGAAGGTGACAGGAAAAGACCCATTAACTCACACACACACACACACTTCACCCAACAAAAATGTTAAGAATAAACCTAGAAAATTAGTGATTAGGGATAGGATTTTTCTTTTGTTTTAACATAGTTTACCGGAAAGTTAGATGAATTGATAAACTGACTGCTCTGACATTACTATGAACAAATATATTCACTCAGACTTAGGCAATAACATCATATCTCAATTTAAATTACGCAGTTAAAACTCTTGCTTTGATTAGTTCTTTGCATATGTTCTGCTAAAGAAGTTCATGAATTTATCCTCGTTAAAGAAGAAAAGTATGAATTATTCCCACTCCCCATCTCTCAGGCTTCACAAACAAACACCCTTTAACCCTCCATAACACTGTAATCTACACTTTTAAAAAAATCTGTATTTGATGAGTAATTTTCACTGATTCCTAGACAAATGCAGTTCTAATTATCATTCCTGATTTACAGATTAAAAAATTAGAAGTTAGAGGAAATGAGTGACGATAGTAAAAACAGACACTCACGGTGTGTGTAGGAATTGGCCAATTACTATGACACTAGAAATACTAATGGATTTTGCTTTAGGCCTAAATTTTGGACATAAAATTGAAGGCAATATTTGGCTTTATTAAAGTTTCATATATTGCTGCTTCTGTTGTGAATAAAATTGTGTGACAATAACATTATCAATTTTTCCAGGACCAAACTATGGTTTCAGTTTATTTTATGATTTATTGATTACTTTCAGGCATTAGTATTAATATTTTAAAATATCGTTGCTAATGTTTTATATCGAAGTTATCTATTTTAAGTATACAATTTTAAAATATTTATGTGGTTTTAGTCCATTCGAAGCAGCTCTCACCCTCACCATGAACCTCTATAAGGTGAAATTCAGTCCAAAGGCAAAATAGATTTTGTGCAGCAGAAATTTACTTTTAAAGGAGATTTTCCATTTTTCTTTTTTTACTATTTATTTTAGGAACATGTTTATAGACACTTTTTCTTTGTTTTGAGAAATAACACAAAGGCGACGGATGTTTTTAAGGTCTATGCCTAATGCTACCTAAACCATCTTTGGTTGTGGACTTAAGTTACCTATATGTCTTCTAAACTGGAGCCAAAAGCTACTACGGATACAAGAAGAACCTGCAAGCTGCAGGGCCCACAGGTCTCGTTTTAGAAAGCTGAGAGTCCTGTCCTGTCAATAGTCTTGAGGATCAGTAGAAAGATGGAAATAGGAGATTTCCCACACAATTTCATTAACTGTTATTTTTATTCCCACCTGCTACCATTGATTTCATTCAATATCTAAAATTATCATAGAGATCATATTATTGAATACTGAACACGATATTGTACAATACCTGATATACTGTATAATAATTTGTATGTAAAGGGAGAGTATATCGGAACAATCAAAAATACCTGTTACACTGTAATTGTTTATAGCAAGAACCATGTTACTTGGCTTTAACTTTGGCACAGTACTTAGTGCCCATTGGGCTAAGACATGTTATTGATGAAGATGGTGACATACTTAATAATCAGGATGTCACTCATTCTCAAGGGCGCTAATGCTCCATTCTAGGTAACTATTTGTTTAGGGTAGTTGGGATCCACTTTTGATCCACTTTTAATCTTAGTAATGAGAATTAAGCTCTAAGTCAGTGCTGTATTTCACATCTAAGCCCCAAGTGGATAGGCAGGAAGTCGATTAGGATTGCTTTGCAAAGAGGAAGGGGAAAGGCAAAATGCGAAGCCTCCATTATGCACTGGTCTCTATGCCTAGTTATTTTTCACAGGCCCTCACATTTAATCGTTTTACTTAAGAAGGTGAAGAAAAGAGATAGGTGGGGATATTTTATTAATTCACAAAGGAGGAGAGTTCCAGCAGGTGACTCATAAATTACAGATGGCATTCCAGTCTGAGATGAGAAGTTGAACCAGGGGCTTCTAATGTGAGTTTACTAGCTCTGTTGTCATATGACTTTATTCTAAAACATGACCTATGTTAAAAATATATGTACATATTTACACACATACATGGTATATACTCAACATACACACATACATAATATATACTCGACAGACTTTTACTCTTCTCAGAACTGGTTTTCAACTAGGAAATACAGTGTCTTGGGCCATTATCTTCTCTCAAGCTGAAATAGCCAACACTTGACAAACCATGATTGGATCTAGCTGATAGCCCAAATGGTTCCTAACCATTTATTGAACACATCTCAAATATATTAAGCACCAATCTTTGCCGGTTTCCAGAGACACAGACATGACTTTAAAAACCTCACAGTCCAATGTTGAAGTCAAGATCACAATAAATTATTAGATAATGTGTTAATAGGTGTAACAGAAATTAATGACTAACCGTATGGTATTTTTTGAGTTGACATTGGAAATTCGATGTACACAGATTGGAAATGTCATATGTACCACATCCTCTCTGTGTTCTCAGCCTCCCCCTCAAATTCTACCACCAGCTTTTGAAACTAATCATATCCTCCTCACTGAAAAAGGTAATCACATTTCTATAATTCATGACTGATGAATCCATGTTGATATGTTGTATTGGAAAATCAGTATATATCCCAGACTCGTGAAGCTGATGTTATCTCTGTCACATATACAGTCAGTTTGCTTTCTCAGGGAGAAATATGTGGTTTAACCTCTCATGTTTATAATGACTCCTCCAATGAAGCTACACCACACACACACAGACACAGAGACACGGTGAGATCTACATTTGCAAAGATAATGCCTAAACACTCCAGGCAGCAGAGACATTTCAGGACCTGCTAATACTCTGGAGGGACTTACAGAATGAGTGGCCTGAGCTAAGGAGACTTTCACTGCTTCTTCAACATCTTCTACAATGACTTTTTCAACAATGTCAAATTAGATCAAGGCTAAGAACACTGTTTTCAATCACATGATTCAAATTAATAACAGGTAGTTGTAGTTTTCCTTTTTCAAGTAATCAAATACATAACTAGTGCTAGCTACAAAATATGACATGTCATCAAGATTAGTTATGTACAAAATGAATAAATCTGTAAGATTATTAATATAGATGATTGATTAATTAATATTACCCTCTGGTTCCTGACTCTTACCCTCAGAGATATCCAGAAATCTTTTTGCAGCTGCATAAAATTTTTCTTGATGATGAATATGAAGCTGATGAATATGATCACCTTATACTATTGTTGGATATCAAGAGTTCTATTAAATACCCCAGAAGCTTTAAGGCAAGTACTGTGACATGTCACTCTAAATCCAAACTAGATTAAGTGAAGTTTTTATGGCTGTAATTAGATAGTGAGAAAAATAGGGGATTAGCTCATAAAAAACATAACATAAAAGGCCAAACTTGTGTTTAGACCTAATCTAGCCCCTACCTGTTGCCAACCAAGTCACATCCCACTCCAGGAGGGGTTCATCAAACCAATTTTCTGTTGTGTGCCAAGCCTGAGAAGATCAGATGGGACACTAGATGTGATATGAGAGTTGGATTAGAAATCTACTGAGGAGTCAGAAGCTAAGCTACCAAAATTAAAATTGCTTCTAACGGGTATTATTTTTCACTGTTTCATCAGTAAGGAAGCGAGCGCCTCTGTCCTAATTCGCAGGGTGGGAATGCTTTCTGGAGTTAGATTGTCAAGAGCTGCTTTTTAAAATAGCAATACTCTTATCATAGTACAACTTGCCTGCTGAGTCAAAAGGAAAGCTGGCCTCATCTACCTTTGCAGCTCAGAAAGAATTTAAAATGTAAAAAAGCCTGGCATGATTCCAGCTGTTAGCTACTACAGACACTTTTAAATACCCACTCTTTTAGGGATCTGAAGGTACAAGGGTGAGCAGGTACACATTGCAAATGGCAAACAGAAAGAAGGCCATCTTTAAAAGTCCAATTGACCAAAAGCAAACAATAAGAAACCTGTATTTTTCTTCTGTTCACCCAAAGAATCTGACTTTACTAGACCCCACTCTGGGAGGAAAATAAAATAAATGATAGTAAAACACACACACACACAGACACGAATGTCAAGGCAAATCTCATTTGTTATGATGATGGAGAGAAAGTTCCAAAAAAAGAAATAATATTACCACCAAGGATGTTAAATGTACTGCTATTTGATGTCAAAACCATCTTTCCCCATATCCCACTGATTTTTATTCAACTCAGTTTGAAGCCATAGAACTCTGCTTTATGAATCCTCCCCACTCTCAACAAATTTAATTAGCAGGAGTGATACAATAGGTTCTGTAATGGTAAATGGGTGGCCTAGAAACATAACCACTGATAAATTCCAATGGAACCTTTTTGCATAAAATGCACAGACTGCCAGAAAAGGTAAAGTGGCATACCCTTGCACAACACCGGAGTACGTCACCGATGGGGACGTCAGACCGATTGGTTTGTGTCTGTCTGTGCCTCCGTGTGTGTGCACATGCACGTGTGTTTGTTGTCTGAGTGAAGCTGAAATTTCAAGAGAAACTCTACATAGTCACAAAGACAAAGGAGGAGTCCAGTGTAATTGAAAGAAATCTATAAAGCCTGTAGGTAACCAGCAATGAGTTCTTTCACTTAGCCACACTACGGTGGTACGAGGGAGGTAGAATCTCTCATTTCACACTTTTAGTAGGTCATGGCAAATAATGTACAAAATAAGAGAATTATTCATACTTCAGTAAAAAGATTTCGCAAATAGAAGTTACAGTACACAACGTACTCAACTTGAGATTCTGAAAATTTTAGATATATATGGTAATTTTGGGATTGGGAAACTGAGCTCATTTTCCAGGTTTAAAATAAACTTTCAAGCTGGAATAACAACACTATTTGCTTTTTCCAGGGGTTGCCTGTGAGAGGCACCGAACTGCAGGAGATACTAAAAGACTAGAAAATCACCATCAGGACTTTATTGATATTTATTTATTTATTTATTAAAAGATCTTGGTACTCTCTTTCTTGGGAAGAATAATCTGTCCTCTGGGGAAAAGACACTCCTCAGGCAGTGTCGGGGAGCCCATTCCTAGTGGCAGATAACTTATTCTTTAAAAAGTAGAGAAAATCCTGGCCATCTCGCAGGCTGTTTGGGGGACTGAATGCTAGGACCCAGGCTGTGAGAATCCAAAGGCCTGGCCCCCCAGGCACATGGACACTCTGAGCATATTAACAGCTGTTCTTAGGAAACACCTCCCTTTCTTTCTCTGACTCGTCCTTATGTGCCCCCAGTGAGAAGAGAATGAACCAACTCATTAGGTGCAACTATTCTTTCAGGCCTAAAACACGTTATGCTGTGAATGTTCTTGAACATTCATTCTTAATAATTTGAGATAAACTAATATATTAACCCCAATTGACAACCTAAATTTCTAGGAAACTCTGTCTTCAAGAAAATTCAAAGCATTTTTAAATGCATTACCAAATGCATTTCCATGTGTGAAATCAAACTACACACTCTTTTGAATTGGAAGGTGCAATCCAGAAACTCATGGGCAAATAGAGCCTTTGAGGAGCATAGGAATGGACCTAGGCTATTTCCAGATATTGAAATAAACCCCAAGTATAATAGAATAAAAACTCATTTCTTGAGTCTCTCCCAGAGCAGCATCTCCAGTTGCCTGAAATACTTTGGTCACTATATGAGGGAGAGAAATCACTGATTTCTGGGTAAGCAAACAAAAAAGGCTACTTTTTTTTTCTTCCCTGGCTGGATAGCTTAGTTGGTTAGAGCATAGTCTTGATGTACCAAGGTTGTGGGTTCGATTTCCAGTCAAGGCACATGCAAGAATCAACCAGAGAATGCATGAATAAGTGGAACAATGAATCTCTCTCTCATATCAATAAATGTTTTAAAAATTACAAAAAACATTTTAAAGCATTGTACAGCATTTTTAAAGCCTTTCTTACAATGGCAACATTTTTAAAGCATTTCTTATAACTATAATTAGATAGTTATTATTTGTCGGGTAGCAAAACTAAAATGAAACTTTTTCTGCTCCTAAATTAGCAGATTGTCTGTCACTGAATTCCTTAGTATGTCTAACAACTTTGCACAACTGAATCCCAATTTCAGTCATGTCATCAAAACACTAAGATGCAAAGTAGACTTCACAACTCATGAATGCTATTGTTGATATACTAATGACCAAGAAAATTACTAATACAGAGGTCAGGATATTGCAATACATGTTTAAAAAATGATTAAGCAAAAAATAACCTGTCACAGCTTTAATCTTATTGTATAAAAGGAGTCGACTCCCTCTTCAAAGATTTACCAGTTCTCCAAGGCCTCTGCGTGGCTTAAATGGTTCTGTAGTGCTGTATTATTCCAAACTTTCATAATAGTATTCGATGCAGCATAATGTAATTTAGACATCGAAGAATCGATGTACCTAGTAAGAGTTGCTTCACTCTCTTTTCACTGATGGTATCTGATCTAATAGGTAGAGAAATGTGCTGAACTGTCACAGCATACATTTCAATGAGAAAAATCACTACAGCATAGAAATATTTATGGAAGTGCTGACAACATATCAATTAATAATGCCTGCGAGATACAAAGAGAAACTATTCCATCCTTTACAAGCTGAGAAAGAGCCAAGTGAAGACGATTGCATGAGGCCTGTCATATTGCAACACAGCAAATAATTTCACCTCTGGTAGACCAGTCAGAGCTGACTGGGATTTTGCTAATAGCTGGAGTAAGAAAGAGCAATAAGAAAAACAGTGAGTGTTGTGTGCTACCATCTGTGTAAACAAGGTAAGTGGGCAAGAGATATACACAAACATTTGTATACATAAGGAATCTTTAACTTAGGAAGAAAACCTAAGATACTGGGAAAATGGGTACCACCAAAGTGGGGTACCACCGAATTGGGCTACCATGGGGCAAGGAAGGATGTAGACAAATTTCCACTGTATACTCCACTGTGCTGTTTGAATTTTCTTCTTCTCCTTCCCCCTCCTCTTTCTCTTCTTCTACCATGAGTATATTTAACTACTTAAAAATATTTTTTTAGTGGCTGAAGAACAGATGAAGAATAAGTAGATTACAGGAGTAAGGTCACAAGCTTTTGAAGAACTATTCTGATTTCAAATGTCAGTAAAAAAAAGAGATAGTATACTCTTTGTCCTATATACAAAGCAATTTATGAGTTGTAACAGAGGTTTATTTATTTATTTGTTTGCTTATTTACTTATTTTTAATCCTCACCTGAGGATGTATTTAATTTTAGAGACAGTAGGCGGGGAGGGAGAGAGAGAGAGAGAGAATGAAGGAGAGAGAAACATTAATTGGCTGCCACCTGTATGCACCCTGACCAGGGATCCAACCTGAAAACTACGACAACACTCCAACCTACTGAGCCACTTGGCCAGGGCACAAAGGTGCTTTAATGACTAAACATGACTTGATAAAAACCCTTTTATTGCCATTATTAGTTGTCTGTTCTTGGGCAATTAGCATCTATGTCCTCATCTATTAATGGATGTAATTACCTACATGTACCTGTGTATCTGTGTATGGTAGGGGAGAGGCTGAATATAATCAGGAATGGTGACCACCTAGTGGAAGGTAGTGGGTCTCATTAACTAAAGGGATGCAACTCTTGAACTCTATATTAAGGAGACTTAAAGTCTGGTACAGTTTTGACGATGGTGAGTTTTCTCCCCATTTTAAAAAGTAAACAAGGGCAATGAGAACTGATGATCTTCCTGCTGTATCATTTCCTTTAGTTCAGCTGCATTCCAAAGCTGCCTCATCTACAACACTCTTCTTCAGTTATAAAGATGCTGAATACTCTTGTATATTTCCATGGGCTTACATTTCTGGGAAGTTATCAGAATTGTTTATTGTTTATTAAATTCCAATACACTCATTTTATGGTTCACTTACAATTTGACTGACATAAAACCTCAGACATTAGTACTTTCCCCCTACTTATTAATCATAGGTGTCCTTCCAAAACAATCTAAATTCCCATTCATTTCATCTGTATGAGCAGCCACTAGTAAAACATCATTCCTTTTCCTGTTTTCCTCTGCTTAAACCACCTCTAAATCTATCTATAGGCCAAACAGATTCAACTCGAGTTCATAAAATAGTGCTGCCCCAGCAAAACTCTACTCGACCTGTCTTTAATCTTCAGGAAAGTTTAACTCTTACCCCAGGTTTAAATATTAAGCTATGTGAGTCAACACTATAACCACAAAGATGAATCAGGCAACGGATTTCTTTTTTGAATGAATTTGCTATTCCATAGTGAGCTCAGCAAACCAATTATGTGAGCTCTAACACTGCATTGACGGCCAGTTGATGTTTACATGGCGGTGCCCCCAGAGTAAATTGAAAACAACTCCCCAGTCTAAGCTGACTGCCTCCTGCATGGGCACTGTTTCCCCTACAGGCTGGTAAAATGAACTGTAGTTTTGTATAGTAATTCAGAAGATAATCGATTATTTGCCAGTAGTCTGTTTTTGAGTTGCCACTTATTATTATTTTTTTTTATCCACTCCAGGGACACACTTTCAATTTCACAGTCTTCTGCACATTGTGGACAGTGGCTTTAATTTCTTAAAGGAAAGCGCACATTCTCTTTCTATTATAGCTAGACTCCTGGCTCTGCAAAGAGCAGGCGGGGAACTTTATATCCAGGGAGAAAATGTCTGTGCTTACATTTGCACGCTCACTCCATCTGTAGTGTCGTGGCTTACGAGCTGGGAAGGGAATTAAGTAACAACCGCTCTTCATCTAATGAGAGACGCCTCTGTGTCTCACAACCTTAGTTGTTCTGTCTAAGGCATGGTAAACATTCCTGAAGGTACTATTCTTTAATTGTTTATGGATTACTTCTCTTTATTTTACTGTTAAAATACGAGTTTCTGGCAGAGTTAAAGAGAATCTTGTCAGGAAACAGTTGTTTTCCTCCTGCAGACTAACATTCCTGCAGGCAATGCAGCAAATTAACCAATATAAATGTTTCCTTCAAAACATAGAAATCTTTTATCTATTTAGGAAGAGATCACACAATATAACATGCTGAACTATTTCTATTAAGCCCAAAGATGACAAAAAATTGAAAAGAATAAATCCATTATAAAGAATTCATATCTGCTGCTTTGTGAGCAATCCATAATACACCGTATTGTGCAAACTATAGGAGATGATGACCTAACAATACAGAATGTAGAGAGGGCTTTTGACAACAGAAAAGCTTAAGAGAGAGTGTCATTTAATAGAGAGTGAAAAAAAAATGATCCTGGATTCATTTTCCTCCTTTATTTGTTGTATCACTTTGTACAACCTTTCTATGCCTTGCTCTCTTCATCAGAAAAATGAGACCTATGGTTTTATTTTTATAAAGTGCTTTGGGATTTAGGAGAACCCAGAATGCATTATAGGATGAAAGTCACCATGGTGTATGTCACATGACTGCAGCAGAAAAGGGTCTAGGGACCAAAAGCAAAACATGAATCAGCAATGAACACTCACTTTGTTTTTTTAAAACCCCAGGAGGTGCAAATATATGTCAGAATTGAAGTTGATCCTCTTTCTTTATAATCACACATTACTATATCTGGGCCTGGTTTTGAAACTTGAGTTTTGCAGAAAGAATATGAACGAAGGAAGGAGTAAGGAGCAAGGTCTCTCAATCAAACCCCAAGTCACCAGAGGTGTCACCAAGAGCTATACTAGCTCATGCTGAATTCCCCAAAGGACCAGAGATAGAGGGCTAGGGCCATCTCTCTGGCTGCCCCACCTTAGCATACTGTCATTGCCAACAGAGTTATGTTTTGAGGAGACGAATCAACAAAGGAGGATCTGACTCTTCAAACCGCCCAAAATTACATGGGTTTTAGGACCACAGCAGAGTCAGAATCAGGGATAATGTGGATCATCACTTTGAGACATGGGTCCAGAGAGTGTTCTAGAAGTTAGGAGTTCTAGGTCCCCATGCTTATTCCAACATAAATGTACTGCATTAACTTCAACAAGTCAAACTCTTGGGACCTCTGCTTTCTCAACTAACACTGAGGGTGAAAAAGTATGGGAATTGGTTTCCACGATGTCCCTCAAAGACCTAGAATTCTATTATTCTTTGAGTGCATGAATAATGACTTCAGAACTGGAATATATAATCGAGTTGGAAAGGTTTCAAGTATCAAGATAATTTTCTCTGGGAATAATATTATCCTGGCATCTGGATGGTAGAAATGAGAAAACAAAGACAGAAGAAGGCCACCATCAGGCAGTTAGCTAGTGGCAAAATTAGAACAAGACTTTGGGATTTGAACGCAAATTTTGATTTTTTTTACACTGCAGTTGATTTTCTACAAATCCCTCAACTTGAAAACTCTAAAACTAAATATGTTAAAAAAAAATAGTCCCAAGCACACAGACACACATTTTCTACCTCTCCCCACCGCCCCCAACCCCACTATGTATATACGTACTACGTACTTGACCCTTGGACAGTGTGGGGGGTGACAGCAGTGACTTGCAGAGTTGAAATCTGTATGTAACTTCTGACTCCAAGATGAACTACTAACAGCTACTGTGGATCAAAAGCCTTACCAATAACATAAACACCTGATTTACCACATATTTTGTACATTACATGTATTATATGCTGTATTCTTACAATCAAATAAGCTAGAAAAGAGAAAATGTTACCAAGAAAATCATGAGGAACAATCCTAAGGAGGAGAAAATACTGGTACAATACTGCACATATTTTCTGAAAAAAACCTTCACTGTTTAGGGTGCATGTGCACAGTTCAAACCTGCACTGTTCAAGGGTCAACTGAATAATAATCTGTAACAGTATATATTTAGCAAGCAAACACTACTTCCGTATAAACCCGTTCTCCTTTCTGTACCCTCTGTTCTTGGTTAGTATCACCCCAGACGCCTAGCATCCCAAGGCAGAAGCAATGACATCTTCTTGTTCCCTTCATTCCCACTCTGAGTCATTCTGCATTCACAGATTACCACCAACTTCACCTCTGACTTCCTGTCTACACTCTTCATTCATCCCCAGCATGTTTGCACCATTCAGGCCTTCCTCTGTTGCCTTACTTCTGTGCTCCTAACTGGTTTCCTTGCCTCCAAATCCCTCTTCCATACATGAGCTTTAAAAAAGTTTTAAAATTAAAATGTAATTATAACTCTACTTGCTTAAAAACAGTCAAAATTCATTAGTTTACCCATAGGTTGAAAGGTAAGCCTCCCAGTAGAAAACACCAGGCCCTTGTTGCCCGTGGCCTGCCTTTCTAACTTAGCTCCCTCCATTCTCCGTGCACACAGCGTGCTTCGGCAAGAACAAATGCGTGCGGATATTCCCCAGGAGCTGCATACCCCTGTGCCTTAGCATGTGCTAGTCTCTGAGTCTGGAAATCCCTATTCTTTTCCCATCGTTTACTTGCAAAATCCCATTCACCTTTTAAAACCAAAGTAAATCATTCCTCCACTGGGATCCCTCCAGCTCCACACTTCCCTTTATAATTAACCACATCCTGTTCTAAGCTGCTCCCATACTTTGGACAGGCCTTCACTGTTTGCATTCTTCACACTGTACTGTAATTGTTTATTTGCGTGTCTCCCTCCACCACTAAACTGTGAAACTCTTGAAGGCAACAATTGCATCTTAATCAACTTTATCTCCTTAGCGCAGTAGCTAGAACTTGGACGGTCCTCGATGTGTTTATAACTATGAATGAATGAACAAACAAGCAAACATTCATTCAACAACTATTTTATCAGATGACTCACAGAGTTCAAGGAGATAAAAATTCTATTAATAACCAAAAAGAAAAAAATCAGGTAAGGATATTCAGAGAACTATATTGTATGATAGAAGGGGAGATGACTGGGTGTTCACATTGGTTCATATTGTCAGGAAAGACTTCTTCAAACCCGTGAATGACAAGAACTGTCTCACATGCTTTGCCAAAAGAACAGCTATTATCCTGAGGAGTTAGCAGCAGCTCAAACTGAGGGAAAGATATTCACCAAGCTCAGCTCAGAGGGTTTTGGTTTCAGCAACCAAGTAATTAGGAGTTATATACACTCTTATGGGGAAGACTAGGAGAGATTCAAGTTTGGGGGACAAAATTGAACGTTATGCATTTGGCCTCTTCAATTTGTAGATGCCTATGGACACCTAAGTGAAGATGTCCAGTAGGCAGTTCAACACAGGAATCTGGTGTTTTAGAGGGCATGGTGACCAGAGGAAAAGACTTGCGAACCATCGGCCTCCCCCCTAAACTGGTATTTAAAGACACCGTGGGGCTGGATGACATCACTTAGGGAAGTGTGTACATTAAAAAGGGACAAGCCCTGGCAGACACTCTAACATTTAGAGTTGAAACATAAGAACCAGCAAAGGAGAGTGAGAAGCATATACCACTTAGCTAGGAGGAGAACTAGGAGATCATGGTCAACCATGAGAAGAAAGTATATAAAGAAAGAAGCAGTAGTCAACTTTGTTGAATTTAGGCTAAAAGATCAAGTAAGATAAAATATTCAATTACCAACCTCCTAGGACGCTGGATCACTCGAACACTCTTCTCTGAGAGTAGAGATAGGAATGAAGCCTTATTCAAAGTGAAACCCAGCTCTTTATAAGAAACCATGGAATGATATTACACAGTAATGAAAAATGTTTTCTCTCTATGTCCAGGTAAAGCACAACTTAAAATGGCTAAAACTTTTATGAGATTTAGAATCAATTTTGGGAAAAATGTCATAGCAGCACAGTTACCAAAATAAAAAAAAAACAAACACAAAACATAACTTCCTATCACACATTTAAAGGAAAGACTCTCATCCTGTTGTACTAATCAATTTAATCACTCCTTTTTTTATCTGTATTTTTGACACTGATATAAATAGTTGGTCAAAAATCACTCAAAATATGATTGCCATTTTTCTCATATTTGGGGTATGTTCTCTCCTAAATCTGTATACGTAATGATAACTAAACATATTATCACCTTTTAGATCAAGACATAAGGGCAATGCATTTGACTTCATACATGATATTGGATGACTTAATAATTGTTACATTTATGGGTTAGAAACAAAATCTATTTTAAAATTTGTAGACTGAAGATGAAATGAAATGGCACACTCTACAATTAGGCTGTCAGTCATAGCCAAGCTGAAGGAAGTAAGACTGTTTCGTTTCACAAATTCTACACCTCAAGTTATTTTTGTTTCCTTCTAGGGAAATGACAAAGTTTTCAGAAGTTATAATCTGCTTAGCAAACTCCCAAAGAAACAAAACTAATGTCCATCAAGGTGTTATCCTCTACTTCTCTAGTGGCAAAAAAAACATTTTTAATTCTCTTTTAATTACTAAAGACTTCTATGATTAAAAATGGTTATCCTTAAAATATGGGCATGTATGGTTTAATAGACGAAGCTATCAAATTCCCACTCATAACCTACTCATGTTTATTGAAGTATTGATACCCCACTTTTACAGGGAGCAAAGGATGTGCAAACATTTTGTACATTAATAAAATATCTAAGTAAAAACAGGAATGAATATCATAAGGCTTATGTTCTTTTATTACACAGAAAAAAAAGATGGGCAAAAAAGTAATTCTGATGGACAGCAAAGCTCAGCTTTAGCATAACTAGAGTGATCTGCTTGGGTGCACCACCATAATTTTATAATTATCTTAAAATAGATGTGATCCCTTTTAAATTCTAGCTGCCACAAAGCATTATGTCAAATATTAACATGATGCATTGTTAATACTGGAGCACCCAATGTGGCTGGCAACTTTGGGGTAGAATAGAGAATACGATGGCTTTCCAAAATGTTTTGTGATTGCTCAGAAGCAGGCAAGACCAAACCCAACCCAACCCAACCCCTAAAAACAAGTCTTAATTGCACAAAGTAACTAAATTGGAGTTACTGATGGACGTACAGGGTAGCGATGCCACCATGTACATTTCTTTTTTAGGAATGAAGCATCTCCAGCAACTTAATACCTTCCTCAAATTAGACTAAAAGGCCTCCTATTATATGTGCACAAAAACAAATTTAGCCAAGAGAAAAGACTTTTGGCCTTTATGACAAGACTGCCGTCTGTGGTTCTACTTATTTTTGGAGAGTCTTTTTTAATGAATGCTATTGGTCTATTTTAGGAACATGATAAGTTCATCAATAATACTTAACCAGCATAACATCAAGATCAGACCGGAACAGCAACTACTATAGAACATGATGATTCACATGAGCTATCCAGCTGGCCTGACTTGGCAAAGAGTATTTTACAAGATATTGCATCAGCGTGGGGGTCACCTGGAGATGCAATGTGCCCACTCTCTGAGTGCCGGTGGTGTGGCATGTAAACTCTACTAATGCCCTCACCCATCTTTCTGCACCCTAGAAACTGGCAAACATTACATGTGTAGAACAGGTGGGGGGGTTATGAATAGAAAATTGCAATAACAACAAAAAACAGAGAGACACAAGGGAATCAACCTTCGTAGCATACTACACACCATGCGTGTTGGAGGCTCCATGTAAGATACAGGCAATGCTATTGGCTGTGTTACATGCTACAGACAACAACAAACAAAACATGCAGAAAAGAAACTTAGGAACACAGATCTCCACAAAGCCATTTAGTGTGGGAGGTACACATACTCTGAACCTAGAGTTGTATGTACATGGTTACATTTTCTGACATACTGCACTATTGTTGGCCTCATGATTTCAGAATAGATTTGTAGATGTATAGTCATTTATGCAATTACCTCTGACCGGTCTATGATGATTCAATGTATCAGCAAATGAAGGGTAACTGTCCAAACAGGTCATGCAGCTTCGAAGCGGGGCACCCATGGGCATTTTCAGGGAAGAAATGGAGAATCAAAATTTCACTTATCTAAGTTTTTATAGTTCTTTTTAATAACTGAGAAAAATTTTTACTGTATTTTAAGCATCACTCAATGTGTTAAGTACAATACTATATAACATCAAAGAATTACTCACAGCTTCTGATTCACATTAAAAAGCATGGGCTGATAGCAAGCCACAAAATGGGTGAGCGTTAACATGACAAGGTTATGAAACGTGCACATAATAATTCTGAAGTCTTCGTCATTACATTTCTCAGATTAATTTAGTATAATTTCTTCATAACTATGTGAGTCATTGGCCAACTCATTACAATAATATAATTAATATATTATTGAGACAGAAATATCCCGGCAGTATGGCAAAACTCTAGAAAAGCCAGTTTCTAAATTAATGTCAGAGATTACACATGTGTCATAAGTGGCTCGCAGAGGGATGCCAAATCATCCCTGTGGCTGAGATAATTGTTCCACTTCGATGTTTCTTAAGATCGATTGTGTCAGTTCCCAGGTCAGAGCTCTCTCCCTCTCTCCTTTTTTTCTTCACTCTTCAATCATAACATAGCATTAAAGTGATTTGACAATGAGATAACTGAAGTTATTTCAATGGTTCTAACGTAGCAAGTGTTTTAATTCTACTTGACTAGATTTGTTACAGAGGAGAAATTCTTGCCGATATTTATTAGAAAAATTTTGTTTATCTTATGGTTCTATCATAACCCTCAGAAAGCTAAGTCACTAAACAAGGAGCTTGGGGCACAGGTTTATAGGATGAGGGGCCCCTATGAAAAAGCTGTGACAAAAACTTTATGCCTTAGTTATATTTTCAAGTGTATATTCTGTGTCTTCTCCAAATAGGCTGTAAGTTCCTGTTTACACAAAACAGGTGCTTCACAAATACTTGAGGACTGATTTATTGAAGAAGCCTCCATACACAACCTCACAGAAATTCGAGAGTCCTCTATCTATGTGGGAAAAAGTGCTGTATGTCATTGTTTTGTCTCCATGCTTCTGCCAGCCAGCATAAGAAAATGACAAAAGCAATAGCAACAACAGAAAAGATCAATGACGATGCTTACAGTTAAGTTTAGACTCTTCCACTGTTTATATGGTCAAATAATTATACATTTTGTCTCTTGGGGACAGACTCTTCAGTCCAGTATCTTCTTTGCACCAACCACATATTTTTGGGAAACCTTAGCTTTTATAAGCTAGTTTATCCTCTTTTACTTTGCACATTTCCTTGAATATGGGATTTTATTCTACTTTAATTTCTTTCAATCACCATCTCTATATCTTATCAAAGAGGAAAGAGATACAGTGAAATACAATAGGGGACTACAAAGTTACCTTCTACATTATTGCTGTTTTTTTAATGCCAATGCACAACTGGTTAGAATTTCGGCTAGAAAATATAAATATGTATGTGAGGACAGGAGTTAAGCAGCTTAGGAAAGGGAGAGATTATTCAAAATAAAATGGAGTCCCTTAGAGGAGATACAAGTGGGCAAGGCTAGAATTAATTTGCCCTACCTGTGGAGCCATGGAACTGGATCTGCAAAGCGTAAATAAACATCTACCTTGGGAAGTGGGATTCACTTAAGGATTTCTTCAAATGGAAACATACTTGTCGTGAGACAGTGGGTCCCTGAGGAGAGAGGGAGCTATATAGAAACAGACTTCATTTCTACTGTTTCCTGCAATAAGTTGAATCTGACAGCTGATTCTCCTCTGGATGAGGACAATTTTTAAGCCAAGAGAATAAACAAAGTCCATTTTTCTGTGTTCATCTTATCCTGGATGGTGTCTTACCCTAGGATTTCAGTGTACAAACTCAAGTTCAGTGAACTCTCCAAGATTATTATGCATGTCCCAAGGAGATTCTCAAAAATTACTCTGCCAAGTCCATGTGCAAGTTCCATTAAAGCCTTTATTTAATTGCCTGGGATTTATGAAAGATCTGGTGACAAAGCTGTGCTGTGCCATAACTTATCCCAGCCTGCGAAGAGGAAACCGAAGATCAGATAGGTTAAAACTGTATGTTCTCTGGGCCAGGGACAGTATCTGCTCTTTTCCTCCTCGCATTTTCATGGCCCTGCACGGTGTGGTGTGGTGGCGATACAGCACAGCAGGCAGAGCTCAGAGTCTGCAGGCAGACAGGGCAGGCCTGGAGCACAAATTCCCCGCTCTAGCAATCACTCGGAGGGTCACCTTAGAAATGTTTTTTCACCATATCTGCGCCTAAGTTTCTTTACCTGTTAAAATGGAGATAATAATAGTATCTATCTTATAAAGCTTTAGATAATTAAATGAAGTACTTACTACACGTAATGTAATCAAATGGTGTCTGCTACACAGCTAATACTTAATATATTAATACATTACTAATAGCATCTGTATTGTCTGGTACATAGGACGTCCATGATATTCTATGGAATTCATGAATGAAAGCAGCTATTAAGCACCAAACTGGAAATACGATTTTCTCACTTCCCGTTCAGTTCCTGCCTCTCTTAAATCATACTATATATGTAAGTAGAAGTATCCTCAAAGATTGATGCATTAGTTTAACTAACTCAAATTCAGCATCTCTTGCAGGCATGTGGGAGGAATGAGCTTTTTATAGTTATGTTTTGTACCATCTGAGGGTGTTATTTTTTTCATAGGTTTTTTTCTTTTCCCCCACAAACGAGCTGAGCTTTTCTGATGTAGAGATTTACTACGGAGGTAATGCTCCATTTCATGACTTCTCCATCATTTCTAGCATTCAGGAAATGCTATTGCCGATATTTCGGCTAAGTTTTTATTTGGAGAGAAATCCGGAGAAAAACACTTCTGTTTCAAAGCTGTTTTCAGTCCTGCACGGCTAACTGCATTCACTGTTTAAGAAGAGACCGAGAATGTCTAGTGTGGGAACTGTTCCCTGCCAGCCGAGGTCCCACCCAACTTTAGAACACACCAACAGGGATCCAGAGAGGGCTGGCAGGTCCAGAACCTGCGTAAGTATTTAATCAGCTTTGGATAAGGGACTAGAAACTCTTATAAAAGGAAAGTCTGCCACGAACAGCAGCACTTGCCTAGCAGATACCAAAACAAAACGCTGGTCACTACAATGGGGCCTACTTTACACAATCATAAACTGATCTACAAACTCACATCCTCCTATGCAAAATGCTAGTTTTCAATCATTCATTATAATAACTACCATTTCCGCTCTTCCCAGTAGTAGAAAACTAGACTTTTCTTCCTTGGTACTTAGTGAGTTTATTTGCTATGTATCCTTGCCTGGAGAATGAATAAACTCAGGTTTGTTGTTGTTGTTTTTTTAAAAAGACACTGAAATTAAAATGGCAACTTTAACCTAAAATTAGAGTAATGTAGGCAACCATTTAATTTTACAAAACTGAAATGATTTGAAGGCTATGGCAAAAATATTTTGAATGATTCACTAAAGTTGAAGAAAATTTAATATGAAACAAACCTTGGTTCAAATCTATGGGGTATGATATCTCAGGAAATTATTATAATGCAGTTCTTTAGATTTCTTGAGTACCTCTGTTTTCCATAGTGATGAAAATCACATGTACAATTGTTCTATACAACATTCCTGACAAAAATTAAAAGGACTACGATCTTTGCCTTGTCCAGGTAGCTCAGTTTGTTAGAACATAGTCCTAATACACCAAGGTTGGGGTTCGATTCCTGGCCAAGGTACATACAAGAAGCAACATGAAAAGGCAGACTGGTGTGGTCACTGTAGAAAACAGTATGGAATTTCCTCAAAAAGCTAAAAATATAATTGCCTTTTGACTTGGCAATTCCACTGCTGGGATTACACCCTAAGAATTCTGAAACACCAATTTAAAAGAACCTATGCACCCCAATGTTCATAGCAGCATTATTTACAATAGCCAAGTGTTGGAAGCAACCTAAGTGCCCATCATTAAATGAGTGGATCAAAAAACTGGTACATTTACACAATGGAATACTACGCAGCAGAAAGAAAGAAGGAGCTCCTACCCTTCGCAACAGCATGGATGGAACTGGAGAGCATTATGCTAAGTGAAATAAGCCAGGCAGCAAAAGACAAATATCATATGATCTCACCTATAAGAGGAACCTAGTGAACAAAGCAAACAAGTGAGCAAAATAGAATCAGAGACATGGAAACAAGGAACAGACTGATAGTGACCAGAGGGGAGTTAGAGGGGGATAAGTGTGGAAAGAAGGGGAAGGGACTAGTCAACGAACATGTATGAAGTTGTATAATGAATCAGTGATTCCCCAAATGTAGTCCCCAGACTAGCAGCAACGGCATCACTGGGACGCTTGTTAGAAATGCAATTCCTACAGAGCCTTACTCAAGATCTCTTAAGTCCAAAGTTCTAGGGAGGGCCCAGCAATCTGTGTTTTAACAAGCTTCTGGGTTATTCTGCTAAAAGGCTTGAGAACCACTGGCCCAGACTCAGAGCTCCCTGATCCAGATACCTGCATATTTGAATACCCAGCGCCTGTTTCTAGCACCACTCTTTCCACCTGCCAAGTCTTTTTTGCTTTAATGCTTAATTTTTTTTACTCGCCAACTATCTTCTCAACTGTATGGAACCACTGCCGTTTGTATGTGGTGGGAGGCAAGATGCATAGGAGATAGTCATAGATAATTCTTCATATATAGAAGCAAACTGTTGCTTTTAGAGTCAGACTCAAATAGCCAGGATTTATATGAATATAAAATGTTTAAGGTGAGTATATTGAACAATGTTGGAAAATTTGCCTAAAGGGATTAAACTATTACACCATTACAATGACAAATTTAATTGCAGTTCACAAAATATCTCCTATTTCCTTCAAGAACCCTGCCCTTTTCCCCAGGAATCTTGCCCTGTAAGCACCAACCAATATTTGTAAGTTTCACTTAAGAGCTGTTCAATGTTACGGTCTTGCAGAACTATGTCTTACTTAAGAGAATAGTTCCATCCCTTATATCCTGTAGGGTGATGAATACAAATCACCAAAGCAATACTGTTGACCAATACTTTATTTTATTTATTTTTAAAATATTTTATTTATTTATTTTTAGAAAGGGGTAAGGAAGGGAAACAGAAAGGCAGAGAAATATCAGTGTGCAAGAGATAAATGGATCGGTTGCTTCTCACACACTCCCAACTGGGAACCTGGCCCGCAACCCAGGCATGTCCCTGACTGGGAATCGAACCAGTGACCTTTTGGTTCACAGGCCAGCACTCAATCCACTGAGCCACACCAGCCAGGGTTGTTGACCAACATTTTAAATTCCACAGAGCACTTTGTAATCCAACAAATCATATGACACTTTGAAGTTCACCTCAATTTTCAAAGAAATTGACTCCTTCTTTTGTCTTTTTTATTGTATTGCATTAATATCATCTCCTTGTTAGTTTCTTTACATTTTGATTCAAAGGGTTACCTAAGTTCTGCCTTCACTTTCACAGGCTAAGAACTCTGATATATAAAATACACTTTAAGATATTCACTCCAGTTTTCTTTTGCCCAAGTGCCTCAGTGGCAGCTAAGTCTTGTCCTGAAAGGCATATGCCTGGGGGGGAGTTTGATGTAGTGGAGTGTTTTGTATAAAATGAAAGGGTATCAACAGACACAGTCCAGAAGATCACAGTAGCTTCAATGGCTGTCATCAAATGCATTAGAAATGAATGCCAGCAATATATACTGCATTGGAATCAAACTGCCTTTTAAGATAAGAGAGGATGTAAATCTGAATCTGCAGACAAATCATGCTGGAGAGAGCATGTATAAATTTCTCTTTTTTTGTTTTGTTTGTTTTTTTAAATTCATGATGTAAGGTTTCTAAACTTAAGTAACATAAACTCATTTTCAAAGGAAAAAAAATATTTTGAAACTATGTGGGTTGTAGACCAAATTCCCTTTTGGGGAATACTGACTTAAACAAATTAAAAGTTTCTTCTATTTAAAAAATAATGTATTTCAAATGAAAATTTTCACTACCAAAGAAATTTTATGTACATCCCTATAGAGCATTTTTTGTTTTCATAGTAAAATAAACATACATAATTAAACATTTTCACGGATTTCAGGAAGACACATGTTGGAGCAGAGCCTGTGTGCCCAGTCCGAGAAACACGGCTCTACACGAATTGACGCCATCCCTCTCAGCTGTACAATCATCTAAAGTAAAAGTAAAATGTGTGCCCAGTAATATTTTGAAGTAGTAAATTGTATTTTGTCTTTTTCTTTTTAATTCATCTGTATTTGTTACAACCTTTTAAATTAGGATGTGACTCGAGCACTACATTTCCATTAATTCATGTAACCTTGAAATGTATTTGATCAATACATGAGGTCACCCTTTTGAGAGCCCTTAGCTTGAATTATCCAAGATATGCACTCCTATTCCAATTTAGGGGATATTCAGAAATTGAAATTCCATGAGTTATAATACAAAAAAATTATATTCCAATATTTATGCAATAAAATATTTATAAGTACTATATCTTATCACCTACAGATAACCAAGGGATAATATATTTTAATGGAAGGAAGAAAGGATGTCTTTCAAATTCTAATAGACAGTGTCGCCCACTCTGCTTATGAGCTAAACATTGTTGATAGTAATACTATCCTTTTTTGCGAGTCCACTTTAAGCCAAATGATCTGTCTCAGGAAGACTACGCACCATCGAGTTAGCAGAGTGGACATGGCTCTGCCAGAGTCTTAACCTATCTGAAAGATGATAAAGCATATTCCCTGTGTGGAATAGGAAATAAAAAGTGTGAAATAGTACATTTTAATGTTTCAAAGTTTTGAGTTTCTTGAATTTTCAAGTAAAACCTACCAATAACATGAGTATATATATAACATCTAAAATCAATACAAATAATTTTATCCCAAATTACTTAGATGCACCACCCTCCGTGGCTCCCACAGCCCATTGTAGGTAACTCTATTACGGTACTTGTGGTACTGTACAGTAAAATATGCCTACCTAGATGTCTCCCCCACTAGATTTTGAGCTCCCTAGCAGGCTACCTACCAGAGAACAGGCCATAAGAGTAATTCAATATCTGAATACACACCACATGCCAGGTACCATGCTAACATGTTTATAGGAATTATATATTCCTCACAGTGGTCTTAAGCAATAGTGCTATTATTATGATCACTTTAGAGATTATGAAATTGAGATCCAAAGACATTAAGTAACTTGCCTCTGTTCAAACATCGATTAAGTTTAAGAGCTCAAATATAGGTCTAACTCTACGTTTATCTTTTCAAGTATTTTCTTGCTTCTTTGAGGGGGTCAATAAATAGTTGTTGAATGAACTAGTACATGAATGTCAATGAATGAATGAAAATAATACTATATTAAAGCAAATGATACCAAAAGTAGTCAAGCTTGAGCTGCTTGTCATGGAATCTTAATGTGTAGACTGGAATGTTCTTCTAAGGAAAAAGCGGGATATTTAGTGGGAAGATCATCAAAGGGTAAGTTTCTGAGGGACACAAGATGCATTTGAATACTTTTCCAGGGAAAATGATAGAATCACTTTTCCTACTGGTTTATGAACAACTCTGTGGAGAATGCTAGAATAACTGCTGTTGAAAAAAAAGAGCCTGAAACCAATCCAGGAACACTCTTTTCTTCAAAAGAAAATTCCAACTGATCCAGCCAGGAAATGTGGCTTTGAACAAGGAAGGCAACTGTGAGTTGGCTCACACTAGATTGGACATTTCCCAAGTGTTTTTCCCATGGAGCTGCAGTTTGGCCTTGCTTTTAGGGGCTAGTCTGCTAAGTGACCGAGACTGCAAGTACTCAGAGACCTCAGGAAAAAAATTCTGGCAGGCAACAAATTATTTAATCTACTTTCTTTTCCTGTTGCAATCTTTGCTTTAAGAAAAAAAAAAAGTCACTATGAAAAGAATGTGAGTTTATTTTAATGGGAAAGGCATTTTGGGGATATAAAAATTCCAGTTGTGTAATTCATTAACAAATGGGCATTTCTTATCCTTAGTAAAATTTGAGACTTCATATTTTTAAATATTTGATTCAACTGTACTTTAATTACTATTAGCAGGAACCCAGAAACGGGACTATAGTTTCAGGGTAATACAGTAACCCAGTCCATCTAGTGTGCGTTTTGCTAGGTCCATGCTGAAAGACACGTGAAAGGTGTGTGTGGTGAGGGGCCTGTACTTCAAGGCACAGACATGTTATCTTGTTATGGAGAAGAGACACATCCAGAAAATAGTTTGAGTGCAAAACAGTATTTTAAAAAGGGCTAAAATATAATCCAATAAATTACCATTACAGTCATGGGTGTAGGGAGAGACAGGGACAAAGTGTTTGAGGGTTGCTGTCATAGGCGAAAGGAGAGTTTTGTAAGAAATGAAAGATGCTCTTTCAGTAACAATGTGAGCAGAAACAGAAAAGTACAAAATAGCATTCATTCAAGTGTTCCTTCAACAAATATTTGCCAAACACCTGTATGTATAAGGCCCTGTGTCAAAAGCTAGCCTTCCATTTCTTCTTCTTTTCTGGAGAGAGTGAAGAGATCACACTAGCAGGGACAAAGGGCAAATTTTGGCTATATGACTTTGGTTGAGTCACTTAACCTCATCCTGAGCCTTAGTTTCCTGCCTTGGGAAGTGAGAGGTTTAGCTACCAGTACCCTCCCACACCCCTTTTAGTAGTGAAACTATTTACAATTCTAATAAAATCTTAAAACAACCCAAATATATTAAGGAAGCAGAATGGACCTGCTCTGGCTGAAGTAGGAGGAAGGGGATGAGGAAAAAGAGAACCCAGATATGCCTCTTGTCAAGCACCCCTCCTTCTTACCCAGTGACTATCCCTAGGATCCTCTGCGGAATCCCAAGATTGCAGGGGAAATAATTTTTTAACAACTCAACTCCTAATTCCTCACTTTGCTCCCAATTGTAAAATGTTGCAATAGGAAATATAAGCAACCCGAGGATCCATTTTTTAAAGTTTGTTTATAAAGGATACTGGATTCCAGGATGCCAAAGCAGTGTGAGTTCTTAAGTGAAATGACAAAACTGTTGTTTGAAAGACTGTTCTTTGAAAGTGGCTGGTAATGCCATTTAGGAGGGACTGGAAGAAGAAAACTAGATATTAAACTATAAAAGCCTTGGCTAGGCTAGCATTACTGGGGACAGGACGGGTCAAACCAATACAGCTAAGGGAGAATCTGCAGAACTTAGTAAGATTAAACAGGGAGGAAGAAGACAAAGGATTCAAAAATAGCACTCTAGTTGTAAATCCCAGATGGTACTACAGAGAGATATGGTGAAGTGCATCTCGAACTTAGTGTACATGGGAATTGGCAGGGGAGCTTTAAAAGATACTGATAACTTGATCTCACCCCCAGCGATTCTGAATTAAACGGTTAGGGGTGTAGCCTGGGCAATGGGAAGTTAAAGCTCCCCAGGTAATTCTACTATTTAGTCAAGGCTGAAAACCACTGAGTTAGAAGGACGGGGAGTTCTGACAGGCCTGAAGGGTATGCTTTAATGAACTATCTGTTGTTTTCATGATCCAGCTAATTTTTTATTATACTTGATTTTTTTCAACTTATTTGCCCAACATTAAATACTAACCATGTAACTACAATGTTCTGTGTAATAGCATTTTTTTCTATATTATCTCTATGGCATTTCCAAAGATACTAGTCTCTGTTTTTCCAATGTTTAAAATCAATTATTAAATAATCTCTCCTAACAAGAAATGTGTGCATGTGTGAGTTTGAGTGTGTTTAAGTTTGTGTGTAAAAACTATCACTTCAAGAGTTTTCTTTTGAAAGGAATTGTTACTACAGGGTCATAATGATATATCTCCCGAAATTATCTTTCCTTAAAACACGCACACATGGAATGCAGAGACTCATAAACAGCGTATTATTTAGGCACTCTTACATTGAAATACTACTTAGTCTCCATGAGGGTATTACTTACAGTCAAAAGAAGTTTAGCCTTTACTTTGCCGAAACATACTAAAAACAAGATAAGTGGAAATTTAAGTCACAGCAATCCTTAATATTTGCACAGCCTTTCTGAGTTTTTAAATCCTTCTACAAACATTATCCAGATGGATCCTGATAACATTTCTATCACTGAATCATGACAGATACTATAGGTTTCTTTTTCTAGATGAGAGAAGGTGAGCCCAGAAGTTAGGTAACATGCCCCAGTCCCAGTGGTAGAATGTAACCCATTAAACCTCATGTTTTTTCCATTCTTTTTTTCTGTAGTTTTTCTCTAGCAAACATTCTAGTTATCAGGTGCATGTCCCCAATTTAGGCTCTCTGTCTTATAAGGCTTTATCGGTACAATCTGTAAAAACATTACTTTCTACTTTTATTAGAACTATGAAAATGCATTATTTCCATGGCTGAACTATAAGCTTCTTGAGGGCTGGGTCCATGAATGATTGTAAGAGTCCTGTTTCCTTTCCTCAAACCACCTAACACACTTCCATGTATTTAGCCAGGTATGGGAATTTACTCTCTCATTGCTATATTCTGTTTCAGCCTGTCAGACTTGTAGTCCAGCATCAGAGATACGATTTTCTTAATTAATGTGTATTCCTGTGCCACTCTTGTGTGATGCATTTGGAATCCTCTAGTATCCCATGTGGCAAACAGCTCTTCAAATAAGGAAACAACTCCCCTGTCTTCCCTTAAGTTGTTTTTTTCCTATTGCCAAGCCAAAATTTCCCAGTTTCTCCAATAATTTAGAATAGCAGAAGTTTTTAAGATCATTTACTTTCTCTGACAACATCCTCCAAATAAAATTAACATTTGGCATAGGCACCCCAGGAATCCAGCGACATGATCCTTAGAGAGTTCAGAGGAACTACTACCTCCCTTGGGAGGGACCTGTGATGTTAGATTAAGGTGGTGTTAGCTTTCACAGGCGTCACTACTCATCACTTGGAGGGATGAGCCAGCTTTCCTCCTAGGTCAATATTAATGATCTAACAGTATCATTACCTGAAGTCAGTGAAGTAAGCAATAATTTGTATATATGAGCTCTTCAAATGGTTTTTCCTGAGACGTGGAATACAATGGTACTTGACAGAAAACTGAGAAGCCAAACCAGTGTATGCTCATGGACAGTGTGGGTTTTCATTATAACTACTAAAAGAAAATCTCACTCCACCAAAAATGGCTTTGCAGAGCTGCCTTAAAGTCACAGGACATAAACTATAAAGTGAGGATGATCATGAAAACATATGAAGACAACAGCACTCCTTCCTTTAAAGCAGCTTTATAAAAACAACAACAACAACAAAAAAAACATGTATCGAATCTACCAAAGGCACAGAATTATTTTTGAGAGAGTCATCAAGTTTGGACCTCTTCAATTTGGCTTTAAATCTCATAACAACTTCTCAATCATTGTGTCCAATGAGATGATTAAATCAGTACAAAAGCAGTGACAGAAATATTGTCACAACATTCTTAAGTAATGGAAATTCTAACAAGTTATATTTGAAGTTCTGAATAGATTTCAATTCTAACTCCTTCAATTAGAAAAAGATGGATAACCAATCCCCCCCCATAATTTACCCTGACATAAATAAAAGGAGAATGGATTTCAAATTATCCCTACTCATGATAGTTTTATTCTAGACAAAGTTCCTGCCACAAAACAGGGGGTGAAGGACTTCTAGAAGAGCCGTAATTGCCATAATGTTGATTAAATGTACACTTAACTCAGGAAAGCTATTCTGTGGCATGGCAGAGCAGTCTTTCTAGTGCCATTAAAAAACCCTTCAAGTACAATCTTCTAAAAGTGGTACTTTGATGAGCAATACAACAACATACCTGAAGTTTCATTGCTATGTAAAGCAGAGGCCGGGACTGCAAAGCAGTGGGAAGTGTGGGCGAGACTGCCTTATGAATACTGTAACATTACACATGCATTCCTAGTTATGAACCGCGCAGAAAAAACAAGGTTTATTTTATAACTCTTTTGAGGCAAAATATCAATTTTGTTTGATCAGTACCCATCACACCTCATTTACTACATTTAGCTCCAAGTGACATCTAATTATATATCTATGGGGTAATGTTGCCCCACATATCTTATCTATCTATCTATCTATCTATCTATCAAATAAAGTGCTGCCATATATATATGCATGTATGTGTGTGTATATATATAAACACACACGTACACATGTATATATATGTGTGTATGTGTGTGTGTGTATATACATATATTTTTGCGGGGTAGTATTGCCAACATTAAAAGATAATCAGAAGGAAGTGACATGGGACAAAATGTACTTCCTAAGCAAGAGGGACAACGTGCTTGGGAAGGCAGAATATGTATTTGCATTTGTTGAACAAGGTTAGACAATTTGTTATAATTTAAAACCTTCAGTCATTACTTAATCATTACACATTTCATATCATGATGTGTGTGTGAAACCGTGTGCACACACGCCTGTACACACACACACTTAGATGCTTCCAGCAAGATTTCTTTGCATTCAGAATAGTAGTATTACCAAAATAATAGTCAAGGCTTAAGTTATGCTTCTCAGAGGCACTTGTGAAATTTAGAGGAGAAAAGAAGCAGAATGGGATTCAGAACAATCAAACGGTGTGAGTAGTATTTACATATTGTAAACCAGTATCAGGCTTCACCAGCAAGACAAACAGAAACGCCCCTCCAGAACCGTCATGGAGGAACGGTAGCAACGAGCTAAACGACTAGTTTCCGAGTGCTAGTTTAGAGAGCAGAACACCGTCAATTGACACTTGCCTTTTACAATTTGAACACAGTCAGGTCACCTGACCCCCCAGCCTCATACACCGCTTAGTAAACTGCATTGCTCCCCAAAGAATAATTTATCTTTTCCTTTTCAGAGTGCTAGAACTCACTCCAAAATGAGGGAACTGAGAGTGGTCAACTGACTTCCTATCAAAGCACTACTTTTTGAAAAAGAGGAAATAATAGAGGATCTAGTCACAAAAACAATTAGTTTACTTTTTTCCCCACTTACCATTTGATTAAGTACATATCCACCCAGGGAACAAAATGTTTTGCATTATGACTAACAATGCAAATTTAAAATTTAGCAGTATATTAATGCTTTATTCTAATAATAGTTTTTCATAGTGTTTTTAGTGGTAGCCCTATTTTCAAAGTAGAAATAAAAAGTGAATAATAACATGCAAAATTAAACGAAGACTAGGGAGTCCTCACAAGATTCAGTCAGGAACACCACCACGCCTAACCGGAATACCAGAAGAAGACATCATCGCAGATCAGTAAGTTAGGGGTAAGGGCACAAATGCCACAGGCAGTTATTAACCCTTTTAGTGAAATCTGCATGATGTTCCAATTATATGTCATAAATAAACGTTCCATAAATCCCTAAGGATTTGGATTGGTCATATTTACTAATCTCTAAGAATGAAATTTATAATATATTTGAGCATACAACTCCACTTTACAGAGAAGTATTTATATGACATTCACTCTCACTGAAGTGAAACATTCTAAAACCAATGTCTTTGTGCCCATGCCTGCTTATAAAAGATACTTCATGTGAAAGAGCCAGGAGATCAATCACCAATGAAGTGAGGATCCAATTTACCTACCGTGTGCTTAACACGTGCGAACCTTGTAATAAGACATGGTCCTAAGTCCGGCATTCCAGTTGCAAAAGAGTAAATAAAAATAAGACATAAGCTAATTTAGAACTAAACTGAATGTTGCAAGTAAGAAAAATACTAGAACTGAAGGAGATCAGCGGCCTTAAACACTTTTAAATAAGATAAGCCTTGGTATTAGTAGTAGAAAATAAAGAGGATTTGTAATGCAAGAACAAAGGTAAAAAATGTAGACTGTATATTATATCTACGGGAAGGTAAAAATAAAAAATCCCTGTTTAGAATGGAAGATTAGATGAGATTATCGTGGCATTAGAAGTAAGGGAATTCTGCGTTAGCACGGTGAAAGCGGGAGAGTCCAGAAGGCTTCGAACAAAGAGGTAGACACGGTGAAGGTAGTGTTCCCCTCGCTATTCAGCCAAGATAATAAAGAGTGGGTGGGAGGAAGGGAAACCTAAAGCCAGAGCTGACAACTTCAGAATCCTCTTGCATTTAACAGGATAGTACACATATATTAGGAACTCTGTGTTCATGTGTTCAGGAAGAGACGAGCAGGGTCTAACAACTATTTGTGAAGAAAGCAGCAGAAAAATTAAGTAGCCTATTCGATGGTGAACACAATGGTGAGAGTATGAGATGTTGGAAGAAAATTGTAGCTCTGGCCTCAAGTCTTTCAACACATGGCAGAAACAAAGCCTGGCTTACAAGTCTGCGAGTGATGTCCGCGCCTTTATGACTGGTTTCATGGGCCCTACGCATCTGCCTTGGTCTCATAAATAGTGTGCATTTTCATACCGTATAAATTCTCATTATTTTGAATTTTGATCCTCTTTATGCCTGTTTTGAGTCTTGATTCATTCTCAAATCAGAAAAAATAATATTAACTAAAAAAAAGGAAATGTATGACTAATACAGAGAGGGATCAAACAATACCATAAAATGGAAATGATGAACCTTTTTTAAAAACAACAGAGAATTTCAATTGACTAGTGTTCAAGTATTGAGTCACTCTGAATTACACAGAGCCTTGACCAATATTTATTGCTATATGTTTTAGAAGCAATTTCCATTTTGATGGGTTGCTTCAAAAGTGGTATTCTGAAGCAGTTAGGTAACATAAAAATATAGGATCAAGATTATGTCTGTCAGATGAAAAATATAGCATTTATGCAGCATTATATAATCCATTCGCTGGTTTATGAGCCCAAGGTCCCCACGGGAGTGTCACAAACCCACATAATATGCTGCAGGGTTATATTTTGCATTGAGAAGCCAAATGAGCAGGAAATACTTTCTAAAACCACAAGTGTAGCTGGAATACTTGTCCTCAGTACCATGAAAAAAGTCCTAAATTACAAATAGTTTCAATTTGGCAGTTTAAGATGTCCTCGGTTTGTGTGACCCAGACATTAAAATACATGCACTGTCTCTCCAGTGTGCTAGTACCCCTCAATTGTTAAGATACATAGCACATAAATCAGATGGCCAAATTGGGCCTATGAAAGAACAGTTACCAATGATTCAATGTCAAGGAAGCCCACTGCAGTGTTCCCTAAGGATGAGGCCAGTATTTCTTAAACACTCCAGCTAACTGCCTTCAATAAAGAAAGAACACATGATACTTAATTTCAAAGATGACATCACACCAGGGATAGCTGGTGTGGCTAACTCAAGGAATGGACATAATTGGAATTCAAACAAAAGGTTTTATCATGGACAGAAATTGAAAAATAACATAAAGGCTAGAGATAAGATCATACATTTATGAAAGAAAAGAATACAATGATACAGCAATCTCTAACAGCAGAAACAAATGTATAAAACAGGTGTAGAGTTGGAAAGAAACCAAAAGGAATCCTGATTTGTAATGCAACCATTTTCAAAAAGTATATCTAATCTGGGTAAATATACATAATGTAAAATGTAATAAAGCAGTTATATAATTTGTTATTAGGTATGCTTATTAATAATACCAGTTCGGTCTAGGGAAAATACAAAAAAGTTATGTATGTAAAATAGAATTTATGGACATGTTAAAGAAGTCTAACTTATTTAATCTAGAAAAATAAGAATTGAAGGTGGTTCAAGAGTTTTGAATACACAAAAGGTTATTTTCTACATAGTTAGCTGCTTTACATCCTAAAGAAAGAACAAAACGAATACAGTTCATGTGGCAAAAACAGGCTTATACTAAAAGTGTAATTTTATACTTTTCAAATTTTGAAATAAGTGGCAAAAGTTAAAGCTTTGTGGGATTCTTCATGGACTCCATCCTAATCTACGATTTTTACACTGCAGACTCAGTCCAGACTAACACTAAAGATTTCACAAACCAATATTAGGAATTGACTTACAACCACCCCAACATTTTCCAACTTGCTTTTAGGTGAATTATAAGCTCAAATTGTTTTTTCAGTCTTTTGCTTAGAGCATGGGGCTCAACAATAAACTTTTTCCCACAGGAAATGGACCATTGACCATTGACCACAGAATTAAGAATACTATGCACATTCTTTTCAACGTAACACTAAATTTATCTTTCAAATTGACGGGGTTTCTAGAGGTTGCAAACTGACAGTCCATGGACAAAATGCAGACTGTACAGTGTTTATAAAATTTTTTACTACTTACCTAATAATTTAATAAATGGATACAATCTACTTAAAAGTGGAGTATCTGGTATATCAAGGGAAAGGACGGAATGGGAGGGGAAGGAAAAGGGGAAGGGAAGAGAAAACCTGGCAACCCTGTGCCTTTATTTTCACAAATCAACAATCTGCTAGTAATCTGGTGACAAAGAAGGAATGATCTTGGTATCTGTCCTCCTTCACTCATTTCTAGCCCATCAGGTCTAGGATGCATCTGAGTTTGCTTTGCCTGGTTTACAAGTGTGCACATTGTCTTATTTTGCTATACGATGTGACCTATTTTAAATGGTGACTTTAATATGCCTAGCATATAGTACAGCACATTCATTACTCCAAGAGTAACTTAACACCAGGAAGTCAGTGAGGGGCAGCCCTTAATGAGTGGTTAAGCAGTTTTTCACTCTAGCCAGATTTCATTTGGTTACCAAATATTTCATTTTATCCACACGAAATAGGCTAGTGACAATCAAATCTCCCTCACTTCCCAAGAAGGGAGGACAAAATTAACCCTGTTAAGAATTAAAAATAAAGAAAACCAGAGTTGGGGGGGGGTGGAATAAGAACGAGGGAAATATGTACTACAGCCAGGGCCAGAGGAATTTGCAATTATAATCAAGAACAAAATGTTCAGTCCAAGGAAAAGACAAATCAAAAGGCTTTTCAATTTGTTTCCAAGGATTCTCTCCAAGATGTGAGTATAAACCCAAAAGCAAGCCCTTCTTTAAAAATTTTAAACAGTCGGTCAACTTTATCTTAAGCATTTGTTTTGTTATACCTAGGAGAAAGACTATTCTAAGATTGCTGTCTTAACGAACAAGTCTATGTTTCACAAAAATAAAATGTTCTATTTTGCATCATTGCTGAAAATCATAAGATAAAATTTTCAAATCAAAAAGGTAAACAGAAATTTTTAGCTTGTAGTTCTAATCATGTTTAAATAGGAGAGTTTTATATTGTCAGTTACTCGTTCAGATAAAAGATTATCCAAGAGAACAAGATTCAATAAGGAGCAAAGGCAGGCATGGAGCTGGTCCTTCTAGACACATCCAGGAGATTAATTGGAAGTACCAGCAGGAGATGGTGGTGCCTTTCATAAGGTAAAATTATTTATAGCTCTGCTCTTTAGTATGATGTTAGAAACAAGCTCAGTAATATATAGCAATATGATATCAAATGTATTTTCTTGTAAGGAGCTAGAAGCACCTCATATACTTAAAATACAATTTATGTTATGCATGGCAAGGAGGCTAATAATGCCTCTTCATTTAAGTGAAATGGCTTAAATTCAAAGCAATAAAAGAATTAGAAAAAGAAGTCTTAAAAAAAGTCAATCTACTATACATGTCTTTCTACCAAAAATTATAATTCCTAAAGGGGCTTGAAAGTCTGTTCCTGAAAGGTAATAGAGGAGACCGACTTCTATTAATGTCGTGTCCTCTGACATCTAGTCTAGACTGTGAAAAGAAAAGAAGAGAACATTTACTTTCAGTAGTGGACATATTAAAAAGAAAAAAAGGGAGCAAATTCAAAATCGCTATGTAGAACAAGGCGACCCAGCCTGGTTTTAACAGAGAACCAAAATGTTGTTGCATGAAACCTACAACCACTGTACCAGAGACAGTGAGGGAGACAAGAAAGCAAATACAACTTAAGAAGCTGTGAAGAAAAATGGAAAGAAGTCACGTAAGTGTGTAACATGCCTCCGACTCTCTGAACAATAGATGGTCCCCAAACAACTTCAGTCCTAAAAAGAGGCAGCCAAGCCCCTCGGCACTTCCCTTAACCCCAGCTTCAGTAACTTCCCATGATCCGTTTTCATTTCCTAAGGAAACTGAAGGCAACTCAAACCAACAGGGCAGAGAGAACCAGAGCCAGGTGAACTGGGCCACGGACCACCTGAAACCACACCTCTAGTTTCCAAGTGAAAGCGAATCCCGCTGACTTCTCTCAGGCTCTATGAAGATTCCACCAGTGGCACAGACCCTATATCTAATCAGAGCAACAGCGCGCGCGCGCGTGTGTGTGTGTGTGTGTGTATGTGTGTGTGTGTTCAGGGGAGTGAGGGGTGGCCACGGAGACCAGAAGCGGAAGGGGTTGAATGAGTCCTTAGAAAGTACCACAACAGAGAGAAGAATGAAAACATGCACAGGAAGGACCCAGACTGCCCCATTCTCTCACAGCTTCTCCAGCGCCCAGCCTAGGGCTTAGGTGCCCAATAAAAAGACTGATGAATGAACCTACAACAATAAAAAAAGCGTGTCTGTTTAAATTGCACGTTTACTTCACAAAGTCTTACATGTTAGTTATCAGCGAAGAAGTCCACTTGCTCATGATAACCACAATCTAAAGCAACCATAATTAGAGTAGTTAAGTCAATAAATAAATAAATAAACACATACATACATATATACATACCACTAAAATAATGCATTTTAATTCTGGGAGAGACCCATTATTGCCAGTGAAATACTTTCCTTTATTAGACAATACACTAAATATCATCTTATTATGTATCTGAAGTGACAAGAAGCTAGCTTTTATAAAAAAGCTAGATGATATCGTGAACAACAATGACCTAAATACCACATTAAAAAACTGAGGCACGTTACTCCACATTCCCTTTCTTTAGCTGTTTCAAACTTTTGAAACTAGACAGCTGACAGAAGACCTGTCATCATGACCTTCCTTCCTTGTGAGAGCTTTGTAAGCGTGCGTGGCTTTCCCTTCAGCGCACCCACGGGAACAGCCAGAAGGCCCGGGAGCAATCTGCCACCGTCTCAAAGCAGTGAGACCCAGACAGGGCTGCACGTTTTAATTCTGTCAATATTCTGTATGCCCAAGTTATTCTCTCCTTCTGATACTGGCAGGAAATGCGTAATGGCCAAGCAAACATCATGCTCACTTGAGACAACAGCCATTATGCAGTTAGCCCCTTAACTTGGAATACATATTTTTTATAAACAACTTGGGAGAGTAACTGCTTAGATTAAGGTTTCCCATAGTATATTCGATGGAACACTAGGTTACATAGTTAAATCAGTTTCAGGAATGTTGTATGTTATAACCCTCTCTTTCAGACTTTTAGTACCTATTAGCATTCTAGATGCTCTGACAGTTCCTAGAGTAAAGAAACCTGTTTAACTGTAACCCACACTTATTTTCCACAGAACCATCGCATTACCAGGATTAGGCAGAGAGGGGAGAGGTGCAGAGAACTGACTTAGCCTCTCATAGCATTTCAATAAAATGCGGAACCATAACTCGATGGAGACTTAGAAAGTCTTGATCCATCCTCACTTTAGACCTGAAAAACTGAGGTCAAGAACAGTACAATCATTTGGCCAAGATTACACAGCCATTGTCCACACCGAGAGCAAAAGCATTATTAGCCATTCCTATTAGCTGCTGAGCTTGGCTACTTTACTACTATGAATAAAGAAAACCTCAGCATAGATGCGACCACACCCCACCCTGTAACTTCTTCTCTGTCATCTCCTAGCCCTTCTATTTCATAGGCCAACACTTTCTTCTGGGTACCAACCTGCATTTTTCCTACTTCTTTTGGAATCTCAGGCCTTCACTTACCCCTTTTCTTTTGTGCTTTTATCCCCATCTCTTCCTTCACCATCAACTTTAAGAACGTCCAAGTTCTATCTTTATCTCTACCTACTCTTTCCTTTCACTATCGATTTCCTTCAAGGATGTCTGTATTTAATATTCTAACTTCTTCAACTCTCATTCACTCCTTGGTCATTAAAATCTGGTTTCAGTGTCCCCTACTGTCTTAAAATTTATTTTCCCACTACGTCACCCCACACCCTCCGGTGCTGCCGACACAAGGGAATTTTCATTTGCATCGTCTCTTGAATATGCAACACCCTGTACATCTTCATCTTAAGGAAAATGAGCTGCTTCTTCCTTCAGCCTCCTTTGCTACCTAGCAATCCCCTCAGCATTTTACCTCAGCTCAAAATTTACCTTTTCTAAGAAAACTGTCTTTGAATCCTTAGAGTTTGCTACACTTTCTCAATACACACGCAATATATCTTATACATGCATATTTTAACTCATGTGAACATCAAATTTGTGTCTAACTAGGACACATTGGAGAGTGATAGGAAATCATTGGTACTCCTGCCATGACAACAGGCATAAACTGTTACCATCCCAGGCCAACTAGTGTGGATATTTCCCTTCATGATGACACTTACCAGTTCATATGATAATTTGCTTGTTCCCATGTCTGCTGTACATCCAAGAGACGACAAGTTCCTCAAGGAAAGGAACCTTTTCCCACCAGGGATAATTCTTAGCATGCCTTAGATTCTTAATAAACAATGTTTCTTGGATGAAGAAGCTGAATGAAGATACCAAAAGAAAGAGTATTCTAGAAAGAAGACAGTTAATGATAACAGCAGTTCCCTTAGCAGGAACAAATTAGTGAGAACAGACGTGAAGAGGTCTGCCATCATATTTCAACAAAATTAGTATGACATCTGGTGAGGTGTTTCTGAACCTCAGAGTATTTCCTGGTTACCCTTGAAGCAGACTAAAAAGCAAGGGAATGGCTTGTAACTTAGCTCCCTTTTTCTACTTTCTTTTTATCACCAGAAAATCTCTTACTTATTGTTTTAAGACCTACCCTTAATGTCACTTTCTGACATTTGAGCAGTGAGATACTGCTTCCATATGGAAGAGGAGGCAATTAACTACTTGGACAATCATCTAAGTCGTGTAATAACCCTGTGAGAAACAATTATTATCCCCGTTTTAGAGATGAAGAATGAGATAGAGAGGATTAAGAAAACCCCCAAATGCAAGGTAAACCTTGGAACCTGTATGGAACCTTCGGGCTCCGGTGTGAGCCCCACGCCTGGCCCGATACAGTGCTAAGCACATTTTGCATCATGATTGTCTATGCATCTGTTTCCCCTGCAAACCTGTCTGAGGTCTGTGAGCAAGGGACCCGTTCCCCAAAGGCTTCCAGCACAGCTCCGGGCACATTAGCAGATGCTCACAAATGGCTGGGGGAAATGAGTATGTGGATAGAGTATGTCTAACCTCAGATAGCCCTGTTTTGTTTTGTTTTGTTTAAAGCATCATACAAGCCAGAGAATACTTAATTTTGTGACTGACAGGAAGGTAACTTTTAATGTTGAATGAACTCCATACAGATAATATTGTCAAGAGTTTAGATTTATTCAACCTAAGAGTCATCAATGGGTGATGATTTACTTAAACATACTAAGAGTCTTAAGCCATAAGACTCAAACATAAAACCATTTTCAAGATCTCCTTGGTTTATTTGTTAATATTTAATGCCCATGTGGCTGGATTCTATCTTCCTGAGTCTGTTTGCCTCACCCTATGACATGTGTTTATAAAATAATGAGCTAAATTTCACAAAGCTCACAGGAAAACAAGACCCATTACTTTATAATCCCATCTTCTTAATTAGCCTCATCCATCCTTTTTCTAGGTCCTACTCATAGCAGATTCATTCCATCTCCTTTTATGCTTGTATCTCAAAAATATTAGGATTACTAATAATGAGTTCAGCCCCATCCTCTCATACATATTTCTCATATATAAATACCTTCCAAGCCACTGGGTAGGCTTCCCACCCAGACAGAGTCAAGCCACAGTAGTCCTCTCAGAGGGAAGTGGAATGTCTGGGTCCAACATGAGGGGAAAGATGGAAAGTATTAAGTAGGAAGAAGGAAAGCATGCTGCCTTTTCCTAAACACGCAGACATTCCTCCTGAGCACTGTACCTTGCCCTTCCTGCTCCCAGTCACCGCCAGTCCGGGTTGGCAGAGATGGGGGACAAGGGGAGGGCCAGGAGAGAGCAGTACCAGAGCTCAGACTTTGACATCTCACAGGGCTGGGTGCGGAGCATGGTTCCACCACAAATTAGTCAGAGAATCTTGGGCAAGTCCCTACTCCCGAGTCTTAGGGTTCCCAAGTATAAACTGGAGACAGGAACTGCTGAACCTCACAGAGTTCAGGTGCATTTTATTAAAATAGCATAAGGTGAAACACCTTGTGTTAATGAAATCATATGTGCTGTATTTTATTATTATTATTGGCAGTTTTCCTTCTCCCACGTCCACAATCTCTCCATCTCCATTGCTACTTCCATTTCCTTAGCATCTTCTTTTGAAGAGATAAAGAGAAAGTGAGAGAGAAGGAAAGGTACTCCCTTCCTGCTCACTGTGTAAAGCTATGTAGTACGTCTGAGAGAACATACGCTTTGGAATGAGAAATACATGCTTTCAAATGCTGCCTCATCCCTTACTAGTTGTGAAACTGTAAGCTGCTTACTTAACCTCCTGGAGGCTCATTTTCAAGTTCTATAAAAGGGATCTGTTCATTCCCCCAACATATAGGGACTTGGGTTAGGATTAATGTTGTTCTTGCCTTCTCTCAGTCTTCCCTGGGAGGTCCTCTTACAGTCCATCCCGAACTTCTCAATAAATTGAGAGAGGACGGATTGTGAGAGGATGGCAAATACAGAAAGAAGAAACTTAGAAGGCATGGACAGCCTGTGCTCACTACCTACCCCTCCCTCCATCCCCTTTATCCAAATCCCCCTCTCTGTTGCCCCTCCCACTCTCTCAAAATCCCTGCCCCAGGACAGGGAGGCCTTGAAGCTGCTACAATGCACGTCTTATTTCCAGGGCTCCCCCATCAAGGACAGAGCAAATGAGAGTCTCCTCTCCTGTCACCCGAGCTACAGAGTTTAAGGAGGCCACATTCCCTCCTTGCTAATTGCTAATTTGAAACTGGGAATACATATAATTCATGATAGATGGCAAAGTCTCTTTACCATAATTCGGGTAAACAAACCAACATTTTTAAACTGGACAGGAACCTTAACCATAAGGAAAACTATTATTTCTGTTGGAATCCTGCATTTTACCTTTCAATCAGTTGCAAATAAACTTTTGGGACATGCTGAATTCTCACAACAGAGTCTGACAGTACTGTGGAATTAAAATGGTGTTAAATATTTTAAGTTCCTGTCGGCGTGAAGGACACTTTTTAAGGGCACTTAAAAATAAAGTTTTCTTGTTTTATCAGAGAAGAAACCAAATACACTGGAGGCAATTTGGTTCGTTTTTGTCTCTGTGGTGGAGGCAGTCTGATGTTGACAAAGTAATGGAGAGTTTCCCCGGAGCCCTGGGGAGGAAAAAGCGCTCCAGAGGTCAGGCAGCCCGTCCCCTGCCCCCCGAGCAATGTACCCAAACTCTCCACAAAGAACCCTTCAGGAATAAACGTGTTGAAGCACCATCTATACAGAATTTAACAACAGCTACGCAATGGAAACATTTTAAATTACAGAGCTTCGTGAACACAAATTTCACAAAGCACAAATCAAGAAAGAAGACAGAATGGGACGTATGAAGAAATAGTTTTGACAAATATTTTCAGTTTTATCAAATTAAAATGAACTTTTAAAAACCAGACAAAACCAAAATGCCACTTTATACTGATTTTTCTAAAAAAAGAAAGATATGCCAAGTATATACACATTGAGAACCACACAGCTCTATAATTCTCCTTGAAAAGTATGTGATCTAAACATCAAAAATTGTCAAGCAAGCAAAATAATTAGTTCAGTGTCTTTTCCAAGATAGGTCGTTCTGAGTGTGCGGCCTCCACACATGTCCACATGAATGTAGTTTCTTACATCGTTCTGCATGTTTTACCTTCAGGGGAAAAAAGTAGCAAAATTCTTTTTTTTTCCCCTAGTGGTCTATATTCTCTGGGAATAGGGATTTCTGAAAATTCTATTCAGGAAGAAAATTAAGATTCAATTAACGGTTCTTGCATTAGTTTAAGAAAGGAAACTTAACAGAGTCTCTGGTGCATTTTGAATAGCACAGCTATTGCCAAATCAGATTTTCGGTAAATCTGAAACCTTTGGTATCTAGAGATACCTGGTGTTCAGGAAACTATATGAAAAGTTATAAAATGAATGAATCATTTACAATATAACTACATTTCATCATCTACTTTAAAGTTGGTTTATACATATTGAACTTTTAAGTGTGTAGGGTGAATTCACCTACTCTTAGAGACATGCTATTTTGGGGAATTACCCCCTTTGACTGTATGAAATCAAACAAAGGGCAAGGAAAGAGAAAAGTAGGAGCTATAAGAGAAAATAAATAAACCAAGTCACTGGGCTCAATGTAGTTTCTATGAACTTTAAAACCAGACCTCCGGGGTTTGAAACTGATTCGAAAGTATAGAGAAGCCGTCATTGCTTATGTTCTCATTTTGTAATAGATATGTACCTAATAAACCACTGATACCGTTTTAATTGTAAATTTGGGAAAGCCCTTTTTTGTTCTTTTTGAAACAAAATACAGGAAATAATTCCACCAAATTCACATGAGGGAGGCAGACTTTCGCATCTGACAAAAAACAAGGGAAGCTGTTGGAATCATTCGGAAGGCTGTGAAAGCTGATTTAGAAGCTTGTGAATAATGAGGTCTTTGAGCAGTTTCCCTTGAAGAAGAGAAAGGAGCAAGGGGGGTCTTGGGGCAGGGCTCTGAAATTTAGTTTATTAGGATAACAAGAAGCAGAGTTTATGGCAGAGTGGCCACAATGAGAACCCAGAAGAGTCTAGAATCTCTAGTTTCAGGACATAATCCGCCTGGATGAGAGAGGATGAAATCCAGAATTGAAAGACTGGGTTAGAGCAATGTCACAAATACAGTATACTGTAGGAGTGGTGACTAGCAAATTCATAGAGAATGCAGAAAGGGAACCTCAGCTGAGGTTATAAGCAATGAAGGCAATGGGAAGATGCAAATGGAATAGTGTGGTATGTGAAGATGTTCCATTTGATGGTAAGAAACACTTCTGAGTCTGGGATGGCATTTTGCAAAAGCAGAGAAGTAGAGAATCTAAAACTGCTGATGGCTTTTCCTCTGATAGTTCTGTCTTCTCACTAAAGTATGACCCGAAACAACAAGCACTCATTACCACTCATTAATACAGTGCTCTAATAAAGTATTCGGCACTCTCTAGGTGCTGAGTAGATTATATATATAGCATAACCAATTCATATCTGTAAAACACTGACTAGATACACAACTCTTCACTGGGCACTTTATTTAGACACTTTCTTAACACTTCCTATCATATAGTTAATAGGGGAATATATAGCTATATATAGATGTTTGTGCATTTAAGAAAATAATTTGTTTTTACATCGCTTATATCACAAATAAATTGCAAGCTTTGTGTGACTGTACAAAATGTCCCTATTGAGTCAGTACCTCAGAGTTCAAGTCCTCATTCTGCCACTTTATTGTATGACCCACAGTGAGTCCCTCAACCTCAGATTTATCTTCTGTAAAATGTGAGTTAAAGCATTCACACTGTTTACCTCTCAGAATTGTGAATGGAAGGGAAGTCATGGATACAAAGTATTTTATAAATTACAAACAGCTACCCAAAAGTAAGGCAGTGTTATCATCACAGTTACTCAAAAAACAGGTGCTGATTCAGGAGACACGAGAGAGCACAGACCCAGAGCGGCTACCAGACGTGAATGACTGGCGCAGCTGGATGCTAAGAGTGTGAAGACAACAACACACCAGAGCACTTGCCTATGATTCCCTGGAAACCAAAGCACTACAAAAGAAGCGACGGTAGAATTTAGAAGTGTTAGCCCACAGGTTCCCAGCAGACTGACAAGTGGCGTGCGGGGCCCCTGTGACGCTGAAGAAGGGAAGGCAGCCAGAGGAAGGATACTTCTCAATTCCCACTAGAATATCAACACTAACTGGCATTTCCCTGTCTTAATTATTGCTACTAATGCCCACATTTTCATCAATTTTTTCCAACAACTTTAGCCAATTCAGTTCTCTCTTTCCTGTGTGACTTTTTAAAGATGAGTTCTACACAATTCAGTGTGTAATTGAGAAAGAGTTCAGAACCAGAGTTCAGAACCTTTGGGTATAAACATAGTCTATCAAAAGTGGCATAAAAATTTCAACTGTTAGGACTGGGGCATTCAGATTTTGTAACCTCATCCCCAATCCCTATGAGATTTAACATTAGTTCCAGAAATAGTGAGCAGTACTTACCAGCATTTCTAAAAATGGAGTCAATCCTGTCCGCTCAGCCATGAATATCTCCCAATACAGATGTACCACATGATCAAAAAAAGCCGTAAAAAACCCATTCTCAGTTAAAACGCGTGAAATTAGCAGAGGCAGATCTACCACGAAACTTCAGGGATCTTTACTAGCACTGGCCCGGTCCAACACTCATGCCTACTTTTGTATTTTTAATTTGTACTTTTGAGTTGGGCAAAAAGTTTGTTTGTTTTTTTCCATAAGAGGACTATACTAGCTCTTAGTTGTCTTTAACTTCATTTGAAATAATATGGTTAGATTGTCTTGTGACAGCTGTCATATCAGCATGCATTTTTAAAAAATCAGAATTGGTGAACTTTTGTGAAGTCATTTTAATACTGAAGATGGAAGAAAATAAGCAGCATTTTTGGTATGCTTTATTATTTCAAAAAAGGTAAAAAGGCAACTGTAATGCAGAAAAAGATCTCTGCAGGGTATAGAGAAGGTGCTGTGACTGACCAAACATGTCAAAAGTGGTTTGTGAAGTCTCCTGCTCATTTCTCCCTGGATGATGCTCCATGGACCGGGTTGACCAGTTGAAGTTGGTAGCAATCAAGTTGAGACATTAACTGAGAAAAATCAGCATTCTACCATGTGGGAGATAGCCGAATCAAAATATCCAAATCAATACAGTTATTGGTGAAAATGAAAAAATGTGTCTTATTTTATGGAAAGAACTAAAGGGACTTTTTGGCCAAACCCATATTACTCTCAAAATAGGGTTGCATGTTATATAAGCTTCAGGTCTTACTAAACTAGGATATACTCCAGACAGTCAATATATAAAGAACAACAGAACATACATCATGCTGTTTAGACGCACCCTTCAGCATCACCCTTCAACATCACCTTCACATACTAAAGGACAAAGCCAGTAAAGGGGGTAAATTTCCAAAGCACTACAGAACCAATATCAGGGTCACATTTCATACCTCCACCACTTACAACATTGTGAATCTATTGCCTTCTCCGTCTAGGCTCTTGTATGTGATGGTACCATTACCCAAATTTCCATTTCTGAAAGGGGGTTTATGGTTATAGCTTCAAATCAAAAGCTACTCTGAAAGATAAGAAAGAAAAAAACAAAGAAAAGAAAAAGAAAAGCCCCCTATAATGTACTTGTCAGAAACAAAGCAAGTATAAACAACATATGATTAAAAAGAAAAAAATCATTTAAATAATGAACTCTAATTTGGCTATTTAGCAATTCACTATCTAGTCACTTACTATTTTTATTACATTTTAAATCAATCTGTCTAATACAAATTCTTTCAACCTCACATAGTACTATTTCATTGCTGTAAACCTATATTTCATGGCAAGACAGTATCTTTCTATAATAAAATGGTAATAAAAAGAGTACCAATTATCCCAGTATTTTCTCAAAATAGGTAGACTTTCTTTCATGCCTTAGTTTTATGTTTTCCTTTGCCCCGTACTAAAAGCTCTGCATAATTATCCCTGAACAGGTTGAGCAAGGTCTCTGCAAAATCTGCTCAGGGTGATTATTTAGCTTTTTTTTTTTGTTATTTGCAGAATTTAGCTGAGACTGTTACAAGCGGTTTATCAAAACAAATGCTTGATTGGCTTTAGCAGTTTTTCGTAATTGAAAAAATAAAGAAAAAAGAGTTTTCTAATAAATGGAGGGAGAAAGAGGTTAAATACTTTAATTACTAACTTGCAAGAAGATTTCCATTTGAATATGGAAACAATGTAAAGGGGTCCCTAATTTTTATGAGACTGGAATCACTCCAGAGGATTTAATGATACTGCTGGGCAACTGAAACTCTGCAAATGAATAATGTGATTTCTAAGCATACTTCCTTAAAATGTAATAGTGCTACGGAATATTTAAAATGGAAGGTCGAATGTGCAAATTTGTATGGGGGCAAAGTTAAGGACACTGGTGTTTTTAATGGTACATATTTTACCTTCTGTCCTAAAATGAAAACCAGTTATTTTTTTAGTTCAAAGGCATGTGAAAAAGAGAGTTACAGAAGGATTTTCCCATCAAGTATTGCTAGATATTAACTGAAGAGCTCAGGTAAATACATCTCCCTCTTTTAAAGCATACTTGATATTTCTGATCTTTGAACTCTGGTTTTCCCTATTTGTAGGGCTCCTTAGTAATGTTTTAAGAAGTAAAGGTCATCTTGATTTCCAATGACCTCATTGCTTCTTGACCCTAGTCATATTTGGGCACTGTATTGTGGAAAAACCGTATTAACTAGATTTGAAGGATTCAGCCACTTCAGCTATATATTGTAACCCAACAGGAGATTTCATAAACAAAGCAATCCCCATCCTTCTAAATATCAGTTAATTCCACCTAATCAGATCTATTATCAGCACTAATCCTAACACGTAGATTACCAGCATTACAAAGCAGCCATTACTAATTAGCCCTCCTTCCTAATACCACTGGCCCAGGAAAGCCTACCCGCATTACTATATTAAAAGAGAGTTGATTCTGAATTGCTGTTTTGTTTGGAAAAGGAAAAAAAAAATCTGTGTTCCTTTCCAGCTGGCAGTTTTCCTAAATTAGATTAACTTTTAATTTAAATTAAAAAATTTAAAAGCCTTACACAAAGAGACAGTAATTGCCCATTTGAAACATCCAAAAAAAGGTGATTGAAGGGTACAGTAATATGCTTACATGAATAATAAATAATACTTAGCATTTAGATAGAGCTTTCCCCTCATCAAATCACTTCTTTATGAGCATTAACTAATTCACACATTATCCTAGCAAGCAAAGTAAAATTAAACGATCAAGTGTTTTTCTGCTTCAAAGTTGGGTAAACTGAGGAACAAAGAAGCAATTCTGTGGTGATGATGACATGGGGTCTCAAACGTGGGCTGATTGTCGGGAGTCCTCTTGCAGGATCTGTATGTGCCAATCTGAACTGAATTCCTGCCACAGCACCGTGCGGGCACTGATGGTGGCACACAGGCTAATTTTGATTCCCACTTCTGCCAATGGCTATGGTGAGTCAGACAAGATCCCTAAAATGTTTTGCCTTCATATCTTAATCTACGAAAAATCATTTACATACTATCTACACACACACACACACACAGTACTTAGTAAACACTCAGCACACGGCACTCATTACCCACCGTTAGGAGGAGGTATAAGACTGCTACTAACAGTAAGCTAATGCAGTATTTCTAGGACTCTGACAGGAAGTGCAGTGGTAATCCCAACCAGGTGATCGAATTGAATGAAATATTCCAAAACTCATATTGATGGCACAACTTTGAAGGCAATGCTTAATAGTTCATTTTATATGGAATTAATGTACTCCCAATAGTACACATTCATCTCAAATTACTGGTTTCCGCCATTTTAAATGTTAAAAAAATGTCATAGACTTAAGATACTGATTTTACTTGTAGCATCCACTGACGGGGAAAATAATTAAGAACTACAGTGAATTTTGTGAAACTCTTGTGACACTTCTAAACATATGTATGTTTTTATTCTAATCACAAGAGACATCACATATACAACAAATGTTGCAGAACATGTGTGTCATGCGTATGTTTGATGCAGACGTGAATTCGAGAAACCTTTTCAATAAGTCCGAGCTTCCTCACAGGTCTGCAGCCCACAGTGTGGGAACCTTTCTTAGAGGCATAAAAATTGACATACTGTTCAACACTCTGTGTTGCACAGCTGATAACCACCAGAAATCTGAGTGGTGCAGTTTCCACGTCCTTAAAAATTTTCAAATGGAACTTTGTAGAATGTTCCTCCTAGTGTTTTAGAGCTGGAAGATAATTTAGACATCTTCCAATGCAAGTCGTCCATTTAAGATAAACAACACTGAGATCCAGACAGGCTATGTTTTTACCTCTCTGACTACCAGATAATGGCACAACTCAATTCGTAAAGCTAATAGCAGAACTCAGTTCTTAAAGCTTTAATTATAGCCCGCTGTGTGTGTGTAAACTCTTTGATTTTTTTTCCAATCCCAACAGATGTGATGCAAGATTGTTCTCCACAACTCTGAAGCAGGACTCAAAATCTTTCATTATAATGGTTTTCTTTTTCTCTTCTTTATCTCTTCAACCTTTTTTCCATTAACAGAGTGACAAGATAGGGGCACAATGAACATGTCTGGTTTTTAACATAGCTAGTTTAACATAAAATCCAGTGAAGATATGCCAACCACTACAGAGAAAATAGAAACTTTAAATCTATTTTCATCACACTTAAAAATGTGTGCATTTTTAAACCGCTGGAATTTAAAAAAAGTATTTTCATTTCTTCTCACCTGGGGAATTTACATGGTTGCAAGAAAACCCTGTTGAAACCGTATTTTGGTGTTCATGCAACATAATCTCAACATCTCAGGCAGCCTGAGGCATCCTGAATTACATTTGCAGCTTTCTCTGGGGCTCTGTGAAGCTCCATTCCTATTGCATAAGTTACTTTTAATGCTCTTCAAAGGCGTGTAAATGCTGCACAAACTTTACACTTCATGGCTCTAATGCTTAACTTACTTACCAGTAAATTTGAACCCACAATTCATCTAGGCGTCCATGTTGGTGATTTCCACCCACTGTAGTTTCTAAATGAGTTTTTTAAAAGAAGTTGCTTTTGATTAATGCCCGTTACTGATTATGTACATAAAAAGAAATTCCTTGAACCTTTGCCCAGACATTCAACAAGGTAAAATCCAGGATGTAAAGGTAGCAGCTGAACAGTTTTATTTAAACTGTGACATTATTAATGGGCACAAACAATCCATTCAAATATTCATCAATAGGCACGAACAATCTCTTCAAATATCATGTATTAAATGTGACTGTTGTACTTATTAGAAAATTTAAGTAGCATCTAGTAAAACAAACCTGAACATGGTGATTTGAACAGGTGAAAACGTTTGCATTTCATGTTTGGACTATGCTAATTTTTCTCTTTTTTTTTTATTTGTTTTATGATGCTTTATTTACAAAGTGAACTAACAAACTAAAATGCATTACTGAAAATACAAAATTCACAATACCACTCTGCATAACATCCCCCCAAATTAAATTTATAATGCTTTTTTTATTGATAGAGTGATCTGAGCTATATATAACCTGAAAATCATGGTCTTTGAGGAAGAGCAATGTTGAAATATCAGTTATTGTACATCACCGAGAAAATCTTTTGTTGGCTGAAATTCTGACAAAATTTTATTTTCAAACAGGTTTTTTAATTAGGACTTTTTCCTAGAACAATAGTCTCATTTAAAACCAAAAATATATATGTAGCAAATATGCCCAAAGAGATAAGCGAACTGATGACACCTTCATATTTGTGGCTATCACAGCAATGGTGGTATCAGCCACACCTGGTAGGAGAAATCTGAACATTTCTTTCTGTTTTCATTACCTAACATCAGTTGTAAAACCGTACAATTATTATACAATTACTCTTAATTTTTATTTAGGAATAAAATTTCAATCGTTTTTATTTCAGGTCATTCAGAATATGAAAACAACCAGGCTTACCATGTTTATCCGTCAGAAGTATTCGCTTCAACAATTTAAGACTCATTTTATTTTAGTAGTTTATTTTATTTTAGTGTCAGGTTATTTCAAAGATACAGAGAAAAATCAAAAACAAAGAAGATTAAAAACCCCAAAAAGATAGAATTTGGAATTTAAATGTTTTTAGTAAATTAAAATAATCTTTTTGCAAAATTATTCAGCCACAACTAAGTGTAGGTCAAACAATATTTGGAAAATAACAATGATATTTTGTTATCATTGTAAAATTCATAAATATGAGATTTCCAAGGATAATAGCCTTTTATTTTACCTTAATTCTCAGGCAACTTAACAGTGACCTATTTATGGTGAAAGCTTTGTTAAGGAGGTAAAAGAGCCAAACTGTTTGTGAAAAGAGGTGAGTAGTGAACATATATTTTCTTTTCATGTAAATTTTATAGTGAAGAAATAAATATATTTGTAGTTAAGAAAGCTGCATATTTAAAAGATATATCTAGTCTTGATATAATCATAAATTTCTAAGTACTCTCAAATACGCTATTTTCTGTACTTGTGTAAATGAAAATTAGACTATTTTAAAAATTATTTCAAAAAAGCCACATTTTGGTATTGAATCTTATGTGTTTGTATATTATTATAGCACACATTTCTCACCATTTAAAAAGAGTTTTCTGTGAGATGACATAGTCATTGGAATTCTCAAAAAATTAATATGATGTCATCAGAATAATCAAAACATTGACCACTTCATATACTGTTATCGTGACAGCACAGTCAGAAAATTAAAGGAGGCGAAATACCAAAAAAAAACAAACAAACAAACCATACTTGACATACAGACAGCCCCATACTACCTCATATTCAGTGTCCCTACTACCAGTCAGAATGATGTATGTGACAGCTGACCCTCACTGGTGCCTTAGTTAACTTGGTATTAAGTGGTAATTAAGACTATTCCAATTAAGTTTTAATTTTAAAAAACTCAGTACAAACTCAGTCATTCAATCAAGAGTTGTAGCCATTTGGTGTGTTTCTAGGCACAGAACACAGCAATTTACCATTGACAAGCACTAACGGACGAGGTCGTTTCACAAGTGCAGTGTGGACAGAGGTGAACCGGGCAACTGATGAAATCTGTGGCTAGGGCGAAACAGCAATCTCTGAGCCAAATGGTAATAAAGTTACTGAAACGAAGCAATGTAGTTTCTAAACTGAACTGTCATACAGGAGGACATGAGCTTCAAACTGGCGCGTCAGTAGTAATTAAAATATTATTTCTCTTTTTTAAAAGTTCCAAATGGCTTTAACAATCTTACTGTTTGTTTGTTTTTATTCCAACAGCTGAAGTGCGGTTGGGAGGAGACGACTGGGAGGACTGCAGGGAAGGAGAGGATGGCGTGGAGGTCTGCAGGGAAGGCAGGCAAAATCTGTACGGGCAGGAAAGGCAGACATACTAACAGACTGGAATCCATGATGGCTCCCACAAACAAAACACTCTATTACCCCAGAGTAAAGCAGTTAAAGGGATTCAGTAAAAAAGATACATACGATATAAATTTAAAAGCAACAGCTGCATGTAGACTACACTTACTATTCACAAGGATATCGAAAGTTTCTTTAAGGGAGGACAAAATAAAGTTCTCAAAATAAATTTCTCTTAAGGACGCCAAGATATCCTCTCTACACATGGCTCTCAGATTGAGCCCCTAGTTGAAATGACTAGTTTGTCCAAACACTTGGTCAGTTTCTTCAGGAAGGATATGACTGATACATTAGGTGACAACATAAACAGAACTGTAAGAAAAAGCATTTGTTATGTGTGCCAAGATTTCCCCCACGAGGAGAGACTGAGTTCTCAGCTAACAAGAGAATAAAACCGGTTATATCTACTATTGGTATCATTTTTGCTATTCTCGTATTGAAAATAAAGAAATCACATGTGTGTGTGTGTGTGTGTGTGTGTGTGTGTGTGTGTGTGAGAGAGAGAGAGAGAGAGAGAGAGGGATTTAAAGAGACATTATGGAATCACAGATCTATGGCTGGTAATAATGAAAGGATTGTCAGACCCAGGACCCTACCTTACCTGAAATACGAGTGAGAAGGCTCTAACAGCAATGGAAAACGTGTTTGAGAGAAGGACTGTGAAAACGGAGATGGGTGTTTCTAACACGTATACAAGAGAGCAAGTCTTCATACAAACTGAGCGCCATCCTGGGGACTCTGCGTCCTCATCAAGCCGAGTTTCCACTTGCACCGCTTAACTTGGCCCTTGGCAAACACAGAGACGGAATGCATCCACCTTGCAGTAAATGCGCGGAGTAAATCAAGACACTCTTCAGCGGGCAACACTCTCCTCTGCACAGTGAAAGCCTTCAGCCTTCATAAAAAGTAACATTTTGCCTTACAACAGCCCCCATGCCAATTCTGCATGGAATCTACTTCACAACTAGCTAATTGCAAGTGATCATCTTTCACTGAATTGAAACTACTCTCACATTATTAAATGAATAAATAACTTATCTAAGCAGAAATATAAAGCACAACGGAATTACCAGGGACCTGGGACCAGATCAGAAAAATCAAGGGGACCTGAGTTTCACTATGTAAGAAAAAGGTCAAAAGTTTGGAAATTTCTGTAATTCTTTTGTGTTCCCTCTGAAGCGTCATCCCACGTTACAAACTACAGCATTCCCTACCAAGCTGTGAGAAGCCCAAAAAAGGGATCTGCTAAGTTATCAAGGACCTATCTGCTCAGGATTTTTCAGACCTCAGATCCCATTACCCGAGAAGCCCCCTCTTGCCAGTACCTGCCCAGCCCCTGTAAAGCAAAATAAACATAGATCACATGTTTCTGGAATGAAAGTTGGCTTTTCTTTTCAAATCTATAAGCATAAAACTGAATGGTGTTTTAAATGGCCAGGCTGATCAATTTATTTTTTCTCACACTCTTGGAAGCTCCAGGAAAATATATATCCTTTATATATTGATATATATATAAATATATATCAGATATATTATATATATATATTAGCCAGATGTAAATAGTTATTTATATTTATTTTCTTATTGCTGTACAAGTGTTAACATATGCTGTCATAGGACAGTCTATAAGGAAAATAACAGTACAGGTATTAACTGAACAAGAAATGTTCAATCAGAACTATAGTCTGTGACCGTTTCTGTCCTATGAAGCAACTGCCAAGTGTTTATAAATACTCTCTGAAATTGTATGCCCTCTGCACAAATTTAAAAAATTCTCTGCCAAAGTAGTGATTACCAGTTACTGTCCCAGTAGTAATCACGAGAGTTCTGGCAAATAAAACACCATCCTGACGCAAAAGGCAATTGTGTCAATGGGCAACCATCGTTTCTTAGGGTAAGGGTAGCAGTCATCAGCACAGCTCTCCAAAATGTGACATTTCAGCCTGGAGGTCTACGGTCCTTAGGAAGAAATAGAAAGTAAGATTTAGCAAGGACACAAACTACCCATTAGTGAAAGATATGAAGATTACGTAAGATATGAAGATATGAAAGATATGAAGATAACCTCTGGTCTGTCCCTGGTTTATTTTGCTTTTTATTTTGGTAAGGCTAAATGACCTTCCTCTGCAGGAAATAAATCTGTAAGGAGCTGAAAATCATAAGCAATTAGTGTACTGACCAACAAGAGAGTCCTCTCCAATTATGGCTGGGGAGGCGTCAAATGCAGGTAGAAATGTGTGTGTGAAAAGCAAGGTAAAGCAAAGCACAGACCGACTCGCACTACTGCGGGAGCACAGAAGTGAGTTTAGCTCTGTCCAAGGTTTCACGCTGCCTGGCTGTGACATAATAGTGTCAGCTCAATGAAAGATTTTATTTAGCACCAATTTTAACAAAATCCAATGTTTAACTTCTGACACAGTAGGGATTTGGAGGTCTTCCTCAAAACCTTAAAAGAAAGTAAACCAGGATTCAGCATGAGATGAAGGTGCTATTTCATCTTGTACGGTTCCCACCCTCACCCTAGGTAATAACTTATTTATTGGCAGAATAAAGACCTATAGCATTAGCTAAAGAGACCCAATTACAAGATTACACAGAGTCAGTGTTCATCTGTACACAATGGTTTGTGTGACTACAAAGGCCCATCCGTTTCAAATCTTTTCATCTCATACAAACTCTTTATTGCTTCACTAAAACTAAAACCTTCACACTGCACACACATGCACACCCATATACACCATGAGGGGGAAAAAAGCATTTATTTTTAACCACAGAGCTGCAATGAAATCAAATATCCTTTTTACACCAAAGGCATCACCTAGATTAGAAGATGCTTGCTGCTTTTCAAAGCAAGTCCAGTTACCCTAACAAATGTACATTTTCCCAGACACAGAATTCTAATTGTGTTTAATACAGTTTCATGTTGCATCAACGTACAAAATCAATACCATTTGTCCAGCACACAGGAAAAATGGAATCTATAAATGGCTCTTATTGAGTAATTAAACACCTATTATTGTCATGGGCAGTGAAACAATGAATATGATAAGATAAATTTTTGCAAGAAAATGCTGCAGTGATTAATACCTCCCTGCGTATTAAATAAAAATGACTGCCTTTTGTGCAGGACTGCTGGCAGAAGAACGGGGATGCGAGAAGTAGTTGCCAGTGCCACAATAACAGGCTAACCTTGAACTGAACTCCTTTCCTCAAGAAATTAAATGCTGTAGCAGGACTTTAAATCCCCCCACTTAGAGCTCATTTGTGTGCCGTGTAACCTGCAGTTCCTGAAAAGAACTCATTATCTTCAAAAGGAGAATCCTTTTATAATTTCTTTATGAATGTGTATATTGTTTCTACAAAAAAGTATTTCAATGTCCAAAAAGGATAAGAATATTAACAGTGTAAGCAAGGCAGAGAGACTTGTACCAATCAGACACGATTTCTACTTCCAGGAATTCAAGTGCAGAATGCAATCTGTTATGGAAAACTCGACATTAGATTGAGAACGAGGTTAGAGGAAAGGCATATTTAGAAACAGAGACTGGACTGATGCAAAAGCTCCTAGTTGTTCTGTTGCTGGGGTTCCTGTATCTTTCCGGGTCTCTGTCTCTCTCTGGCAGAAGCATGAAACCCCTCCCTCGAAAGACATCATCCCCTGCACACACACACACACACACACACACACACACACTCCCTCTCTCTCTCCCCACCATCCACCACATGGTTCCTCCATAACTTTGCATTTTTTTAACTTAAGAATGATGCACCAAGAACAACTACAAAGTACAAAAGATGAATGTATGGATGTGACACTTGTAAAGGGTAACCCTATTTCACAAGTGAGATGGGACAAAAAAGAAAGAAAAAAGGCCACTGAAGCAATAACTGCTCATTGAATTACCATTAAATTGTAAGATTTACAATCCAATGTACAGTAAGTGCATATCTAATGGAGTTTGTCCTCTAAAAGAATATAAAGTGAATCTCTGCAGCATAGATGTTTGTAGGTGATGTATGTATCTTTTAATATTTTCTAAAAACTGAAAACCAAATAAAGTTCGTAACACACAAAGACACAGCGATGCAACACCAGCAAAACCCCAAGGCAAACTTAGAAGCTTGCTTAATTTTACATGTACTTTATAGTAACCATTCTCATTTTCTATCAGATTAAATTCATTTCCCCAAATACAAAAGGCATGTAAGCAAATAAGGATAGCCATGCTCTGTCCTTCACACAGCATTAATACATGAACAGGTAAACTTTTTGAACCGTTAGTCAAATTTTAAAAAAAGGACTCCAAATGACTGGTTATCTGAGAGATTTTTTTTCTGAAGGCAAAAATAAGACTAAGAGTTTATTAGTGGTTTTGTGTCATTTAATAACGGCAAATACGTTCTTATGTTGACTAAGTGGAAAGCATTCAAATACGGTACTGAGGTAATCAAATATCAATAACACATTATGACTACGTTCATTTTTTAGTAACATGACCCATAGAAAGAAACTATTTTGGAGCAAAATTACATAAAATACTCTAATGTCTGAACAATCATTAAAAGCGAATCATCTCTCTGTGCTGCTGTCTAAAGTAAACAAATTCACAAAATAATGCCCCTTTTCTACCTCACGACAAATCCCTAAAAAAAAAATCTAGTCAAAGATTCATTCACATGGATAGTATTTTAGCAAATATTTAGCCGGCTTCTGAAAGGAAAATTGAAAAAAAGGTAGGTTAAGCAATATTAGTAGAGGATTTATTTATTTTATTGAGATAAATAGGTATCATTTTTAAGTAGTATTTCAGAAGTCACTGTCCTTGAATTAAATAAAATGTAAAACTATTACACCGATTTTGCAAACCTATGCTTTGCTCTTCTCACCTCTCCCACACGATCTGAATTTTATTTTAAAGGATTAACAAGTAACACATCTGATCAGCAATGATATCCTTGTTCTTTTAAACCTTGGTGAATCAAGTTCACGAAAGGTGAAGTAGTGGAATTATCAGTACAAGTGGCTATGTCATCACAGCCTTCAGAAAGGTGCTCTACAGAAATGCCTAAATAAACAGCAGCATAAAGAATTTTATATATGCGATATATACACACAGATCTCTATCACACACACACGCACACACACAGAGCCTGCCTCTGGTTATTAAAAATATAAAATAGATTCACTACTGTATAGAAACTAAAAGGCATTTGTAATCTCCTTTCACATTAATTTAAACGTCAATGCTAGTTTAAATGATGTATCATTTTCTGCCTCCCCCCCGCCTTTGCCAAGATATTTGAAAGATATCTTTAAAAATCAGTTGGTTAAAGCCCCTCTCTATGCTACAGTGAGCCGGAGAATTTCCAGCATCTGATGAAGACCAGTGGACCACCTGATACTTTTTCAGCAGGGTGATAAAATTAAAGGATGGCTTTGATTTGCTTGAAGGATTACTTCCTTTACTTAATTGTTTAAAGTGCACAGTATTAACACAAAGAGGGGGGAAGAAGAAAATTAAGAAGGTGACTGTAGAGCCTGAGCTAATTGCAAGCTGATTAGATTGTGCCATGCAAGAGCTCTCCCTCCGTTACATACCATCACAAGCTCTGGTCTTTTCCACCCCGCTGCTGCAGCAAACAAGCTGATTTGCTAACAAAGTGGTCAGCCTGGGCACTTGCACAGCGGCTCACGGGGTCCACAGACGGCTGCTCTCCATGCAGAGAATCTCAAGCTCCATTTTCCAATCTGATTACATGGCTCCTTGTTCCAGCAGCCTTAAACCTTCATGGCAGTTTACCAACATTTTCATCACTTTTTTCTTTTACAAAGCAAAAGAACTGATAAGCTCTCAGGTACCCAGGATTTCACAGTCAATGGCTGGCCGGCAGCCAGCATTCCCTGACCACACAACTGTTTCGGGCCACACTGCATAAAGCAGACAGGATTTACCAGACAGCACAGAACTATTAGAATGTTGCCGTGTGTACAAGTAAGCAGCATGTTTCTGTCCTTACAGCTGCCGACTATTGTATCTAATCACATCTAGGAAGCACAGACCCCTAGTAAGTGCCCTGCCCGCTCCCACCCCCATAAAAAAGAGGCAACGCACAGCAAAGCAATGACCAAATGCCCATGAATTCACTTACCCTATGCAATGTTCTCAGGAACTCTGACTGGTAAATGCAAAGCACTAACAACTGTTTTTAAAAGTCCTGGTCCAATGACCTAGACCAATTACCCCCAATTTCCATGAAAATGATCTGAATGACTTTTTATTAAAATCTTAAATTTTGTGGACAACAAAAAATATGTAATTAGCATCTTAAAAGTTTGTCAATTGCCTAGAACTTTAAAAAAGACAAACCAGATGAAGCACAAAATTTATCACCTGAAGCAACCTCATGAGAATTCATCTTACTACCCTGAATTCCCAGAAATCACATCATGCAGTTAGAGACTGTCAATGCAATAACAATCAGTTTGAAAGTTTAAAACAATGACTGCTACGGTATTTCAAGTACAACGCCTGTGTAACCTCTTCTCCTAAGTAATAGTTTTAAAATTCATTTTTCCCTACAGCCCACAGGCCTAAAATGCAAAATAAATGTGAGCCTAAACTGTGGATGTTACAGGGAGATCATGTCGATGTTCGTTCACTGTATGCTCGCTTCAACCTAAAACCAAAAGATAAATACAGAGCCTCCCTCTGCCATGGCCAATAACTTCCCAACAAAGATAACAAAAAGAAAAAATGGCTTTTAATGGCTGTGGCTATTCCTGGTTCATTTTTGCATCGTACTGATCTATAATAAAGGTTTGGGAGGAAAGGAGGGGATGAAGAGGAATCTCCAGTTATGGGAAAAATGTAGAACTCAGCTTGCACAATGCCTCAGTCCTCCAGCTCACCAGTGCGCTGACCCTCTGCATCTCGGAGTCATTAGTTGGAGTCTCAGCCCTGTCTCCAGGAGGGGGGATTTGAACTCACACACCGGAGTGGGGAGATCCAGGATTTTGAGCATGCCAGACAGAAGGGTCATTCCTCCTCGATGATGAGGAGGACGCTTGTCCCCTGCGGGAGGGAGAACTGGATGAGTGACTGTCCTAAGACTCAGGCAATGGACGTGATGCTGACTCAGGAATGGACTCTGACAGCCACCTTGCTTCATTCAGTCCAGCAGCTCTGAGTGCGAGTGGTTTTGGGGCAGCAGCATTGACAGGCACATGCAAAAGTTAGGGGAGAACTGCAGGGAGAGTAGGAAGGAATGAATGGACACGTTCCACCGCAGCTCCTTCTGAGTCGTGTGCATCCAAGAAACAAGCATTTTTCCTTCTGCAAGCTGATACTGCCCAACAGAAAAAAAGATGTGTTTCTGGATATGCATGTTTAGAACACCCACAACATTTTTGAATGGACTTTAAAAAGGGACATGCATTTTAAAAACAGATAGCCTAGGCATGGTAAATACCCACATTCACAATACTGCAAAACCCCATAAACTCCCAGAAGTACACACACACACCCATATATGTATATCCATGTGGGTGGTACTCAGCATAAATGACTGTCAACTTAAAATGCCATTCTCTAATTTATATGCAAATTCTACCTCTGGTAAAATAAAAACATATTTTAAGCAGCTTAGAGTGCCAACACATTATTCCCATGAATGATTCCTAGTAAACTATTTATGCCAACTGTGGGTTGGTGTGTTTTTTTAATGATTTATTGGATGGTGAACGAAACCACTTAAACTATAGTTGTCTGTATGAATCAGTAATTTTCATGTTTCTAATTAAAATGTAAACAGCGTAATGAAGACATCAAGTTTTTAGGCAAATGTCTCTTTCTGTGCCACTTGGGGTATGGTAATTACTAGAGCAGATCTATGGATGCTCCAGAATCCTCTACAAGTCCAGATTAAAAGCATTACTGCTAAACCTGGCTTTCTACACGAGGGAAGAGTGTACTCTAACCCCTTCCCAGTTTGCTTACAGATGCACATTGGCACTACCTTTAAAACCTGGTTGTTAAAAAGAAAAATCAAAATGGAAAATAACAACTGAAGCAATTTATATTTAAAATGTTGATTATAAAACATTTACTGGCAATCAAAATGCTGGAACTAGATCTATCTGGATTTGATTCCCTGCCATTAGCTTCTTGAAAAAAAAAGAAAGAAAGAAAGAAAGAAAAGAAATGAAAACAACAACCAGTATCTACCCTGAATTTCCAGAACCTAAATCTGGGTCAAGGGGTAAAGGGATAAACTAATTTCAGATTCAAGGACAATGTTAATTTTCAGGGTTTATTTTGTTTAAACGAACAGTTTAAATGAAACAAGTTCACAACATACAAATCAGCAAAATTTAAAGTACATAATCCCTGGAATAAAAATATGTCATTTTCTCCTTTCATATTCAAGCATGTAAAAGTGCCTTTGATATGAAGCTGTAATCTGTTTTCCTTTTTATTTCAGCATCTATTTCTCTGTGAAATTCGTCAAAATTTATCCTAAAGCAAATGACCTCTTGCACGTGCTGAAGAAAGACATCACCTCTTCTGCCTACAACTGTTAATTGAACTTCTCTCGGAAGCCAATTTTTCCAGGTTAACCAGCAAGCTCGCTTCACATATTTACTACCCAGCACTTGAACACTGCTTTTTAAAAATATGACAACCCGGCAGCACCCCTCCCTGCACGCCCCTTGGAACTGTTGTAGCCACACTTGCAGCTGAGTAGTTACAGCTGAAATCTGCAGTGGTATGAAAAGTCTAAAATGCATGATAAAAGGGGGATTCTCCTTCCCCCATTCCACCCCGACCTCTGGACTCAAAGTCCACAGACAGACTGATATGGCCCATTTTCATATTATTTTTACATAAATGCTAGACAAGCATGTTGCTAAGGTTGGCTGTGGAATCGAAAATGGATAAGAAATGTGAGTGTGCACAGGGTGACGTGAGGCAGAGAAAGAGAGCAATTTTTGCACTGTTATGTTTTATTACTAAAGTAATGCAGACAAATAAATGTATATCCACCACCCTAGGGTCAGAGGGAATGTTTAATCTAAAAGCGTTTTCTACCACTTTTCCATCTGAAACACGTATCAGCTCTTCCCCCCCCTCTTTGGACCTACAGACATAGTATTTTGGGGTGGGGGAAGGGTGAGACATGGAGAAAGGGAGGATTTGAAAGAGGCATATTTTGGTGATGTTTAATTTTTTTTAACACCTCTGGGGGTTTTCCAAGGGAAAGAAAGCTGATTAAACAAGGCCAAGTGTTTTGCCGGCTTAAGGGTGATATCATAGTTGTGTTCAATATCAGGAGTGTTGCCAGTACAGGCATCGTTTCTATTCGCTTTGTGGCAGAAAGGTAAACACTGGATTGCACTGTGGATTAAAACAATAAGAAATGCTGTTCCTCTCAGGCTTTCAAGGCCATGTTAATCGGGTGTAATTTTTAATGAACAGTAGCTGCTTGGTACTCATTCAAGACATTTCATTAGAAGGTTATTCATTTAAAAATCAACGTTTCAACCATATCAAGCTGTAACCTTTCTTGAAATGTAAATGAATGGTTTAAATGAGAAGATTAATAAAGAAGGGATGTTCCAATTCCAAGCATGGCATGCTATGTATTTTTAAATTTGTCTATGCCAGATGCTGTCAGTCAGAACAAAAAACTGTCCAAGCAGACAATCTGTGCGTCTGAATGTTGATCATGTTGGAAAGTACGGGGGGAGGAGGGGAGTGTGTCAAGGATTCATGGTCCTTCATCTTTGCAGTAGAGCAAACACGTCTCTCAGTATAGCGACAGACAGCTGCTTCCACTTTCTAATGTGCCCTAACTTAGATCACTGAAAGAATTGTCAGCACTCAGAGAAACACACAAAGATAACACAGCCAGCTGCCATGGAGGGGAAAACAGCACAGCTCAGAAGAAATGGGATTTGTTCCATTTGCATGATGCTGCCTCCCTTGGGCCCCTTTCTTTCAAATCTAAAGCACAAAAGACAACACTTAACATATTTGCTTAAAGATGACAACCTCATGTTGATTTCATTTGGATGTAACAGTGTCAGGATTACAGATATAAGAATATATTATATCTGTAACAGAGACTGACAAATGTACCCATCAGTGGAACTGTCTGATTCATCTGCTTATACAGCCATTTTACCATCCCAAGGGTGCCATCTAAGTAGTAACTTTAGAAGACTGAAGGTCTAATTTTATTACACCACATTTCAACCTACTAAACAATATTATTTCTAAAATAGATCATTTTTATTGGAAGTCTCCCTGATGAAAAATCCAGTAGACACCAGAGAATTTATGAACTGTATGGGTCCTTTGAACTCAATATACTGCCCATTTTAAACAACTTCTCCTGCTGTACGGCAAAATCCCAGTATCAAATAAGTGAAAGTTAGAATATGTATGTTTTAAGTATCTCGGTATATTGATATAGTAAACAGATCGAGAGACAGCGAGAGAGTGATTGATTATATGGACAACTATAAAATCAGGCCTTACCTGGTCTGTTTGAATACATTCTTTGTAACCACTTCCTTCTGTCTATTCCATTATGTCTGCCCTCCATACAGCACCCATACTTCAATATCAACTCCATGAATAATCATCGCCTGTCAATATCTTTTAGACATATACTCAATCTGACTTCCAGTGAGGGTATGCTTTAGGCAGAGGATGATGTAAGAGAAGGACTTAGAGCGGCACTGGCCAGCCACCGGTCATTGTAATACTTAGGAAATCATGATTCTTATCCGAAGCTTACATACTTTTACACGTCTTCATTCTGCGTGACTGTGGATTTTGACTTTATTTTTTAAGCAAATAAATGGATATAAGATGACGTGATTGGTTTATTTGAATCTATATTACTCTGATCTACTAGACTGGAATTCTGGGGGCAAGAAGAGAGTCACAAGGAGCAGGGAGGGAGGACACAGCCATTCTCTTCACACACGCAGGACAGACACATGCACTATCACCCACATAAATGCCTGGGCACATTCAGCCCCACAGCCCAGCAAACTGACTTCCCATAATGAAATGCTGGCTCCCTATGCTCCTGCTTTGTCCAAAGGCAGCTCTACTGCATGTTGCTATTTACTGGCAACAGTATAATTCACTCATTTGGTCTTGTTTTATAAAATAGAGTTAACTGCTATATGTGAAATTTCTGCACAGCAGATGGTTACCAATCATTATTTTCCATTTGTTTAGTTTCTAGTAAGAACAAGAAAAACCGGAGTAGTGAGGCGAAGAAAACTAGCAGCCTGCATGATAACCCAACCAGTGCCAGAAGATACATTTAAAAATCACTTTTATCTCTAAATATAATTTTGAGGGATGAGGGAGGTTGGTCTCCCCATCCCCATCCATAAAGGAAAATGCCATTTGAATAATTTATTTTATTTCTTAGTATAACATCCTCTTGGGTTTAGCCACTACATATATTTTTAAGTGATCAAAGTTTCTAGGAGCAACTTATTATAACCATTAATGTTTGTCATCACCCAAGCTGAAATCACTTTCTTTACCTCTAAGTGGCCCAGTCGTCCAGCAGAAAATGGGAAATAGGAGCCATTTGAGGACAAGTACACATGCACAGAAAATTAAGCTGTAAATATCTGGACCAGGTTATTACTGGAATCTGGAAACATCTGGGGCTACAGAACAAGCCGAGCCCCATTTCCACAATGTCCAGGTAATTGCTTAAATGATTTATACCTTACTGTTTCTATTAAAAAATGTCTTTAAAGAGAAACATTTGTAAGCTTGGTTCTGCAATAAAAACTAGTATCTGATTTCACTTGTACAAAATGTTGTGAAAGATGCCCCATTCTCTCAAGGACGTGTGCATGACTGAACTGACTCTTGGACAAAGACTGAGCGCTAAAAGGAGGCAGGGCCGCTCACTCCAAGAAAACCACCTTATCAGAAAAGCAAATTTTCAGTGGCTAATATTTGTGATTACTTTTTTATTCTAATCCAAACAATTCACTTAAAAATTTCTCTTCATGCACATATGACAAATATATTCAAGCCACTGTAGAGTCAACAATACCTTAATATCCATTTTTAATTTTAGTTTTAACTAACTTCTTGTAAGCAAGGTTTACTGATCTCGAACTAAAGGCTATGCCAAACCTATCTCTAAGGAACAAATAAGTTCCAGCTCTTGGCCCACCTCCTGGGCCGCTTAGTTAAGAATCTGGAGCAAATTTAAATTGGCTCACTTTGACCGCATCTGATTAGAGCTGCCACCCGTCCATCCCGGAGGAAAGAGCTACCCACGCTGTCACCTGTTTCACGGGTTGCTCTACCAAACACACAAAAAGTGCACACACACAGTTGTATTCCCTTGAATACACCTTGAATAATTGGAAGTTTCATTTCAGATTTTAAGCCAAGAGGACACATAAACATCCTATTCTTTAAGAATTGCCACATCTAGACCTAACAAGAATTTTAATTGCTGAAAGCTGTCAACTATGCTTATGAGGGGCAAGGAAATAAAACAGGGGGCAAGAAAATAAACCTTTGACCAATGACTTTTAACCAGCACTCCTACTGTGTGGCCACCAACTTACATCACTAGTCTCTCCAAGCAATCACTCCCCTTCCTCTCTGAGAGAACTAAAGGAAAAAATGGCTGACATTTTACGTGGGAAGAATCTGTATACAGACCCTCAACTGAGCTTAATACCGCACAAATGTCTCATCATGAGCCAGGTAGAATGTTAAACCCATGTCTTTTAAATCTTTCCTTGTTGTAGTTATATTGTCGGCAAGTCACCATCACAAGGTTTTACAATTTATAGTCATTACTCCCAACTTCATGGATTGTAATTTATGTTTACACAAGTTTAACTTGCTTGAAGTTTATTAATGGTTTCCAGGAAAACACGAGAAGAGTAGATTTAACAAAGGAACTAAATAGATTGTTGTAGTCAAACTATAAAAATGCTTCTGTTACTTTTAACGTAAAGCTTCACAACCTTTATTATTGTACCTACAATGTACTATCCTTCTTTACTACTAGAACTCTTTGACGAAGATACAGTGTTTGCCTGTAACTAACTAAGCAAAACGTGTCCACTGTAGCCTACTTGGTGGCATATCCTTGTAATAATCCAGGTTCAACTGTCAGCACAGTAGATATTTTCTTCTGTGTAATGGGAGATCAATCTGGATTTCAAAATGAAATGGTAAGATAGTATCTAGAAGTTTTCAAATCTGAATAGCCCAAACTGGAAGAAAACTACTGAGTTTTCATTAATAGCTATCAGTTTCCTTAGTAAAATTGTGTTTTTAAAAGAATGACAACAGAGCTTTTTTTTTCTTCTGACATCTGTCATGCAGCCTTATGAACAAGTGCTGCTCTCTGGTACATCTATCGTTATGTTCAAATACACAAATATAACATAGAAACCTTGTAAAATACTGTTGACTAACTCATTACAATTTCAACATTTGGTCAAATTGAATTTCCCTTGGAAAATTTTGTAATGCTATTTGTTGTAACACTAGTGACAGGTTTGAAAAAGAAACTGACCCTTCCACAAGCACACAAACCAAACTGGTAATGCAATTGAACCATTAGAAGACAGGGTCATTGGGTGTAACCCCAACTAAATTGTTTACTGCCCAGTATTTAGTACAAAATAAATTAATAGTGTCAGACTCTAAATATAGAACAAAAATATGCCAGTTAAAATGTAACCACAAATATTCACAAACTACAGAGTCAACAGAAGTTATCATATCGACTGCAGATCAGCTAGTTTGCATCTCACATCCTATGACTATAAGCACCATCACGTTGCCAGGGAAATCTGTTCTGTGTGCTGCCCGGTACACAGCTGTACACCACCTACTTACTGGAGAAAGAACAAAATAGAAAGGCAGGCCTTATGAGGCACTGATTTCCTATGTTCAACCAAAAGCTAAATAACCAACTGTCAATCAACCCTATGTTGGTAGGAAGTTGATTTCAACTTCTCATCCAATATTTTATGATTCTAAACTGTCTAATGTTTATGGCAGAAAACACAAAAAGGAAAAAATTTAAATATGGAGAACTTAGTGATTTCAAGCCATTTGTTACTATCTATAATCAAAATAGACTATAGATTTTTGTTTTTTATTTTTTCAAATATATCATTGTAATGTTCTGTCTTCATAAAATAGTCTAAATGCTCCTATCCAAAGATACAAAAAATAGAATAAGTGACTATAAACTCTTTTTTTTTTCAGGTACATAATCATGAAACTATTTTTCAAGGTTATAAAGTCTGTTGGTAATTAAATTACTGAGAATATAGAAATTTCATTTTTAAATAAAACATGCAATTTTAATATAATTGTTCCTTAAATATTTTTAAAAGCATCTTCCCACTTCTTAAAACTAAGATTAATAAAAATATTAACCAAAGAAAGTCTCCTAATTTTTATCAGTTCAACTCACCAAACATTTACTGAACACCTATTATGGGTCTCGCACTGTATAGAAAAGGAGATTAAAATTTTTTTAAAATGAATTCAATGTGATCTGCTCTCAGACAGTTTATAATTTCATAAATGAGAGATGCAAATGCCCAGCAATCTATAGTAGAAGAAAAATTATGGCAAAGTATTGAAAGGAGATTTTTTACGTGCTCAGGGAACATCAAGAAATGGATCCTGATCGGGGGTGCTCAGGGAAGTTGACATAGATGCTGGGACACTGGAGGCAGCTACCAGAGTCGTGGGAGCGTGTCCACAGGTGGAGAAGAGCATTCCAGCGGGGAAGGAGAAGATGAACAAAGACTAGCGACGGGTACAATAGAAAACACGTGGAATTGCTTTTAGTTTGATAAAGATCCAACTTCATACTGATCTATGTAGATGGATTAGATGATGATATAGATATAGATATAGATATAGATATAGATATAGATATAGATATAGATATAGATAGATAGACGTGGATCTGAAGTTCCTAACTCCACTACCACTTAAGTTCATGTGCTTATCACTCAATTTATATCACTTACCGGAAAAAAGCATTGGCTGAGTAATACTCATCAACTCTCAAGATACAAGAATTGCTGACACATTGCCTAGAACCAATTAGTAAGCATATTTAATCAACGCTGACCATCCCTCTGAAGGGTTTAACAAAGTGACAAATCATCCTTGAGCTTCCTTCATTGTTACCAAGACAAATTCTGGAATTTTTAAAGCAGACACAAAAGATCTTTTCCATCAGCCACTGGTCACTAGCAAGATTGCAAGTTACTCAAGCTCACTAGTCCATGACCAAACTGTCAAGAATTATATAAAACTGGAAAAAAGTCTTACTGGTCACGTGATCAACTTGCCTTGCATAAAAAAGTGAACTGAAGCTCAGAGAGGTAGAGTGACTTACCAGAAGTCACTAACGTGACAGACTGCTGACTTCTACTTTCGTCACCAGTGCCAGTTTCCTGAGTCACTCCTGCAGCAGGGCGGCCATGCTCTCAAGATACTTCAAAAACTGTTGTTGAATCTTAGCCAGATAACGAACTATCTCTAGTCCATCTCATTTGTACATTCAATTCTGAACAGATAAGTACTCTTTATGATGTCAAACCAGGAAGAATGACTTTATTTTAAAGAGCCAAAATGTTTAAGATCTCATGTATAAATTTTTAGTTCAGAGTAGTTCTCAATCCCAATGTACATCAGAATCACTGGGGGAGCTTGAGAGAACCTGTTCATCCCCCAAACTGCCATTTAACTGGTCTGAGACTGGGCTAGACAAGTTGCGTTGTTTTGGTTGTTAAGATACAAGCTACCTTTTACAGAGTAGATATATAAAATTTACCTTTGCTCAAATCAAATCCAATTATACATCTATCCACTTTAATGACTTGAACTCCTTATAATTTCCCAAAAGCCTTCAAAATGGTATACCTCAACCCTGCAAGGGTGTTCTGTAACTTCATTTGTGGTCTAACCAAACTGAGTATGCCGAGGGAGAAAAAGAGCCTGAGAAATATGAATCATCTCTAAAGACATGTATATTTTTATACTTTTTCAAATTATGAGTGGAAGAAGGGAGAATAATTAGTTTAATTGGTATAATCACAAATTCCATATATTCAAGATGTGATGTATAACCTACCACTTAAAAAATTGGGAATATATTTTGTTTGCATTATAGTGCTATGTGCTATTTAATATGTATTAGTCACTAATCCCTAATAAATGATCAGTTTTCTCATATAATTTTATTCAGATGTATTTATTTTCCCCCTTTGTTCAACTTACTGGGGTGACACTGGTTAACAAAATCACACAGGTCTCGGGCACACAATGCCACAGCACACGCTCTGGACACTGCCCTGTGGCAGTGTCAGGTCCCCTTCCACCTCCGCTCATCCCCCACCCCTCCCCAACTCTCCTGCCCCGGGCCCTAGCCACTACCACACTGCAGTCTGGGTCCCTGAGATTTTTCTCTCTCTTTTTTTTTTGCTCAGTCTCTCCACACCCCCTCCCAGCCCCCAAACCCCCTCAACAGCGTTCACCTGCTCTTTATGTGTGAGTCTGTCTCTCCTTTGCTTGTTCATTTTGTTCATGAGATTCCACATACACATGAAATCATATGGCACTTGCTTTTTCTCTCTGATTTATTTCACTCAGCATAATGTTCTCCAGGTCCATCCACGCTGTCACAAAGGGTAAAATTTCCTTCTTTTTATGGTCAAGTAGTCTTCCCTTGTGTAAATGTACCACAGTTTTGTTTTCTTATTTTTTTAATCTACTCATTTGGGCTGCTTCCAAATATCTTGACTATTTTAAGTTACGCTGCAACGAACGTAGGAGGGCATATATTCTTAAGTTGTCAATATCGTTTTTAGCATTTTAATATCATTTAAGGGTAAAGAGAGGCAAACAGTCCTTACCCTTAGCTTTCCTCATCAACTTCCCTAATTTCTTTTTCCTTTAGCTGTTTCCCCATTCCCACAGTTGGCTTTCACCTTCTGTCCACGCCAATAACTCTTGCTATGCTTTCCTCCCACCACACAACTCAATACCCTCTTAATTAATGCAGACTACCTCCTCCTGATCGAAATATCATATTCCAGTGGCTCCAGTAAAATTTGATTTTCCAGATGATCAAGTAATAAGCAGTCCTACAGATAAATACTAAAAAACAAAAACTCAACCCCTAAAAACAGTACACAGGTATGGGTGAGACTGGATCCCAGCAGTGGGAGGGTGGATGAGGCAGCAAGGTTCTTGAGGAGTTTGCAAATAGCAAAGTAGGAGGAAAACCTTTCCTCCCTGGCATTAAGCACACGGACAACTGCACAGCTGGCTGGCAGAAATGATTGATAAATACAAAAATATATGTATTTTAGATATGCATGTGCATTAAATTACATATCAGCGACACCTCCCAGATGATACCTCAGTAATAATGGCATTCCAGGGTAGTAGGGTAGATTTCAAGGAGATAGAATTATATTGGGGTAAAATTGGGGATTTTTGCCCATCATTATGAACAAACGTATACCACACGCTGTACTGTTCTCACTGGTTATTTCTTAAAACCGATAGTACAAAACAGTTTCCTCCTAGGATCTTTTTAGTTTGAGGCTAAAACAAGACAAAAGTAAAAATAAAACAAGCATTAATGCCTTATATGTACTTATTGAGGAGTTTACTAAAAGAACAAAGCATGATAAAGAACTTTCAATACTATATTTTTTTCCTGATACTTTGACTGCTTAAATGTTATTGGTAGAGATTTCATACCTCTGTTTAAAAAAAAAATCCCTGAAGGAATTGTGCATATATATACTGAATTTTTCTTTCTAGAAAGACACTAGCTCAGTCTAAGCATCTATTTTTGAATAAGATTCTTTAGTGCTATACAATTTTAACATTGATAAGTAAATTCATACTGATGACTAGTTGATTACTACTCCTAAAATTATATAAACCATATTTTTTACAACTATGAAACACATCATTTAAATATACATTCTTAGGACATTTAAAATCTTCCCAGAGAAGGAACAAGCATTGTTCATGTAGAGATACAAAATTCCAAAGCTGGTGTTATTTTTTATCCTTCTTGTTGGTCAGACAAGGATACTGGCCATTTGGGGACCCTGTGACTATATTTGGGTCACATCAGTATTCCACTTAAAAATGTGGCTTAATCTCCTGAATAATGTAATGAAAATATCTCTTTAAAGGAGGACTTTGCATCAACACTACTGGCTAGGATGCCACGGAAGATGGGGGTGGGTGGCGGGGATTAGACCCACATCTTTTGTAAATTGGGCCTAAAATTGACTCCAGATTTGTGACTCATGAACAGAAAGTCAGTTTTAATACAGATGTGCTTTAAAAAGTAAAAAATGGCTATTATTCTTAACAAGTTACATATTGGGTATTATTCTTTAAAAATGACTCATAAAATATCTTTTTAAGTACTTAAATTCATTAATATGTTCTACTCTTTTACTTCTGCTTGAATGTAATTTTTCATTTTCCAGGAAAGGATACACTTTCTAACTAACCCCTTTAACCTAATTACTCATAGAGAAAATACCAGAAGCGCTCCTGACATCGATACCTTCACAAAGAAATGTATCAGCGCTCACGCACACAAGCTTATTCCATGTCGTTCGTCGAGACTGTAGTTTTTATTTAAAGGACTCCTTTAGCTCCATGTAATTCCTAGCAGTGAAATTTATCAAAAGCATGTAAAAGTTTGCAAACAGTAAGAATGCCCTACCCATATTATTTCTTGATTTATACACTTAAACTCAAAAGTATTGACTTATTAAGCCTAAAAGAGTAATAATACTCTGTTTATTTAGTTGTCTTTGATCTAAAATGGGGGTGGTAATGAAAATGTCTTCTATCTTAAAAGGAACCTTTTACACTACTTAGAATAATTATCTTGTAAGATTAAAATCAGTGAATCATACCTAATTCAAGATTTATAATGTAGCATCATTCCAGTATATGATGTAAGAGAAATTTCACATTCTTAACTTCAATTTGAAATGGAAAGGGAGAAGAAGTGAATAGGAAAGAAACAAAACAGCTATTTTGGGCACACCAATGCACTATATTGCCACATATTTACCCAGATCACAGGTTTAATCCTTTTTAAAGCCAAACACTTACCATGAAAATACAACATACTAAAGCACAGAAGGTGGAAGTAGAAGGATCCCAATTTGAATTATATTAAAGAATTTGTAGATAGGTTATACAACATAAAACCATTAAAAACTATGTATTGTGGCCCTGGTTGGGTACTCAGTTTGTTACTACATTGTCCTGATACGCCCAGGTTGCTGGTTCAATCCCCAGTCTGGGCATATACACGAATCAACCAATGAATTCATAAATAAGTGGAACAATGAATTGATGTTTCTCTCTCTCTAAAAATCAACACATTTTTTAAAAAGAAGACTCACATAAAAATTGTATTGTGGTTAACTACTTATTAAAATATTTCAAGTTTACAATGTCTTTAATGCAAATGGCTCCTAAACAGTGGGGTGAATTTATAATTAAATGGGATACCAGTATAATATTTATTTCCAAGCTTTCTTTCATTAAAGTACATATCAGCTGAGAGTGCAATGCCTTGTTCTCACAAAGGGCAAAGAATTTTTTCTTCTTAGGAGGTCTCATATATAGTATTTTTCTTCATGAAGTCTAACAAGTCATTCAAAATAAGTTCCATTTTTTCTTCTTCAGAAATATCTTTAAAGCCCCCCATCCGCACCCCAGTCTTGGATTACATAAATGGACAGTTGCTTTTCTGAGGTCTTTGATATTTCCCTTCCTGGCGGAGTCATCTGATGTGAGAAATATCTTTTGAAAATAAATGGTGCAACTTCAAGTGCACTCAGATCCATTACTTGCTGGACATTCCATCGTATCTCAGTTTTGATTCGAAAAAGCTGTTTGACTTCAAAACTTAGTTTTAGGTATCTCAATATGAAGCTTGATCCCATTGAGAAGTATCTTGGGAAGCAACAACATAATCGTTTTGTCCATCCATCAACACAGAACGTTCACAGCAAAGGGGAAAGAAGTCACAGAGGGTGACTGCATGGCTCAGGGGCACCAGGGTCATTCCCATCCAAGGTCAGAAACCAAGTTCACAATTTGAATATGACATGCTGCGAAGTTATATTACAGTTATGTGAAAAGAGGTGCTACTCTTCGTCTGTACCACACCTGTCACCACGTTTGTGGAACTACACTGCTGCTCCTGTTATAACAAGATACTGATTTTTATGTTTGCCCCTGCCCCTCACTAGCACTCAGAGTCGTGTTTTCTTTCTTAAGAGTCAAGATTTTCTGATTTTAGATAATTTAGGATTCCACATTAAAAATACTTATTTTACTTGTGCTTCAAAACAGGCGTGGCAGTATTGGCGCACGCTGACCGAGAAACTCCGGTTCTTACTACAAATCCTACTGAAATGCTCCCCCCTTCCCAACCATCCTGCCCCTGAGGAATACATACCTAAGTAATACCTGTGTGCAAACAACGACAAGATACAGAATTTCTTTGAAGAATATTTGCAAAATTCATGTGATATATGGAAGCCCGTATCAAACAAAAGGCATTATGAGATAAAGGAAAATAAATTGAAGTCACCACTTCATGTCTATAGAAAGCAGAAGACACCTAACAGTCCATTTTCCCATCAATTCTCCTTCCCGACAACCTTTAGTATCTCTTTAGGCAGAGGCCCATGGAATCACTACAGAATAGTCTGCCTCTGCGTAGGGAACCCAGGGACTTCCATAAAGCAGGCCCTGGACAGAAGTTTGTGGGTCGTGAAGGCAGGGCTAGCTCCACTGCCCCGAGTCCTGTGCAGGCCCACAGGGTCCCCCACACAGAAGGGCCCTGCGCTTGGTTTCATGCTCCACTGATGCTGTCTCAAATTCTTAATACTGTTTGAACAAGGCGCCCCACATTTTAACTTTGCACCGAGCACAAGAATTGCACAGCCAGTTCTAGGTGAGAGTGACAATCTGTGTTGACAGTAAAAAAAAGAACAGCAAAAAGTTTACAGCAATATCTAGAAATCAATGGCTTTACATTACACTACTTTTAAATTTTTATTTTGAATGTTATTGTTTCCACAAATAATATTTCCTCATGAAACAAAGCATGCAAGTAGATGAGTTGACTGTCATATGTATAAGGCATTTAATCAATTTTTAGTTGCTTAAAAAGTATCCAATTGACATAAGGCAAACACTAGTTGAATTTGGAAAAATAAGATGTTTTTTTTCCGGTGGGTGAAGTAAAATTCGGTTTCTGTTCTCTTGTCAGAAATACACCCACAAGTGGGAGAGAATAACTGTATGTAAAGGATCTGAGTAAGGCTGCTTTCTACACTAAGATACTGGGGAAAAGAAAATATTTTATGTGTACTACACACAATGTACTCTGTAGTAAAAAAAATCTTTTTAAGTTATATATCACCAATAACTTTTAATAAAAGCTACCTATGATATAAAAGTGGGAACAAAATCCTAACAAGCTGAAAATTTTCCAAGATTATATAAAAAAATACTTTCTAAAAAAGATTTCCTAATATAAAAACATACATACTTAAGTTGGGTTGCAGTGTTGAAAAAAGTTTAACTTTGGGCTTTCATATAATAAATCATCACTCCCCTTTCAAAATGTAACAGTTTTAAAAATGATTGGAGGCGGTGATACTATCTATGCTTTGTGAAAATCACGGTAGCTCAAATGTACATAAACATATCTATTATATTTACATTGAACATAAATATGTCTGATTAAAATTCTCCTTTGAATTTACTGCTTCTAATAGACCCTGAAATGACAGCCTACCATATGCAATGTTAAGCAAAGTGTCAATATTCAAGTAACAAGACAACAAGCAGATTTGTTGCATAAAATATGTAAATATTATTAACAGAAAGTGCCATACGATATCTCACGTTTCCAGGGTTTCTGACCACCTATCCTTGGTGCCGCCTCATCCCCTCAGCTACAGCTACCCTCAACAGGTACCGCACGCATGTGCCGTGCTGAGGCAGAGCTCCCTGAGCAGGCATCTGTGCTGCTGCCCCAAGGAAACTCAGCATACCCACCTGCTCTTCATCTGTTTCCAACTCATCGGTTCGATTTACTCTTACCCCACCCTTGCCTACCCCTTATTCCCACTGTCTGCATTTCTTGTAGCAAGCATCCCTCAAGTACAGTCGCCATCGGAATGACACCATCAGAAACATCGAAAGGGTCACTAATCAACAATCATGCCAGAGCACCTACGCTTGCGATTTCTGCCATGGGCTAAATGAAAAGTTAATAAAGAGGCAAGTTTAGAGAAAAAAGGAATAAAATTATAAAATCCAGCCATGAAAAGTACTTGATAAACAGGAATTTGTTTTCAGTCTTTGAAACAAAAAAGTCTCTCATTTTTAACAGACAAAAACTTTAGCTAGAATCTGCAGGTGTGAGATAGGGAGGGAGAGATAAGATAATTGAAAGGTGGAATAATTTTTGGGTCTGCAGTCTTCCAGGTAGTCCCTAAAAATATCTTCTAAGTTGAATTGATTTTCATAAAATATTACCTTTTGTATATCCCCAAAGAAAGTGACAATTATATTAATTTTTTTCATTGAAAACAAATTGTGCATTGTTTACTGTTCCATTTATTGTGGTTTATCAATGACTCAAGATATAAAGGCATATATGCTGATTAATCAAGTCTTATTGATCAGTAGCATTCGTCATTATTTCACACAAATGTCTGCAGAACAATTTTTCCCAATCAAAAATTCATAAATCAATTTAAATTCCTCATAATTAAATTTATTAGCCCTACAACAATAAATGTGGCACTTTATAAAAGTAGTACATGACATCTGTAGTCAAAAACATGTTGATCAATGGCAAAACAGCAAACATTTCCATTAAACCAGGTTCTAGAAACAAACTAGAAAATACAAAACATAAGAGCCTGCAATTGTTTCAAATACACGTAGCAATTCTGCTGGTTTGGGACCAATGAAACTGATTACTTAATGAGGCAATCATTCAAGGCATCTAAACAGACAAAAATAGGGAATCATTAGCGTAGCCTTCTTCACCTTACGGTAAAATTTTGAAAAATGTTGCAGACACTATAAACTTTTGGGATGTCTCATAGATGGAGAGCAGGATGACAGTTGAAGGGGGTGGTGAGGGGGTGGAGGGATTGAGTAAAAAGGGACTCATGGACATGGGCAATAGTGTGGTGATAGCTGGGGAGAGGGGGTAGAAGGGGACTACATAGAAAAAAATAAAGATTAAATTAAAAAGACAATAAAATACTAAATTCTAAAAGGTAACAGTCCAAAATTCAATGTAAAAAGAAATAATTTACCTATAATGATATTATTAATTTATCTTCTCAGGTAGCTAATATTTTAAACTATCTTAGAAATCTCAAGTTTTCTAATGATTTTCTCTACAGATTCTTGGAAATACTACTTTTTTCTCCCCTCTGGCCATACTCTTGTGCTATCTAAAAGTAATTAATGAAATTTCTGCTCTCCTCTATGTCTGTCATAAGTACCTTGCCTACAAAAAGATTTTCAAAATTCCTGCCTAACATGAACAAAAGCAGAAAAAAAAAAAGATTTTCTATTTATGGAAAAAATGGTACTGGAAACTTAGCAGCTGGAGTCTTTGGTATAACTAAAGAAAAACACTCTACGTTTTCACTCAGAAGATATCAGAGACAATTTTAAGAATCTCACTGATTTGGTACAGCCAGGAGAAAGAAAACTATTCTGTTTTCAAAAAAATAAAAAAAGATGGTTCCTGAAATAAATCCAAAGAGACCCTATAAACTGTCTTTTTAAGAAAAGAGAAAAGCAAGTCAACTCACACAGCTCCCAAACAGAAGTCTTAGCCTCTTCCAGGAAAACAACAATGAGCCTTTATTACCCCGCTATGATTCTTTCATTTCAGACATGATTAATTAGCAAGTATTACACTTCCCAAAACTCCCCCCACACTCCTTGTGCTCTATCAGCCTAGTTGTGGAGACACCCTTATGCACTAGCAAGTAGCCACCAACAGTGTAAGACAAGTATCCAAAAACTCTGTTTCAGAGAAGAAACACTTCTCTCCTGTCTCTGCCTTCCAAAACGAAGCAGGCTGCTTTTATCAGCTTTTAAAAAGCTGATAACACACACACACACACACACACACACACACACCACATTTTTTAAACTTGGTCATTTTCTTAATAATACCTTTTAACATTTGAATAACACATGCAACATATTCAGTATCAAGAATATAGCATATTTAATCGGTTACCTACCTATATTTGTAAGCTGAAGTTCTGAAAGCCTTGTGAGTCCATGTAGTTTATACTGATAACCATCCACAGGCACAATTAATAAACAATAGACATGATGTGAGCAAGCATGTTTTGGGGAGATGGTTTTTATAGAAAAATGCTTACGTTCCAAATAAAAGCTAATATGTCACACATGGAATGAAGACAGGAAATAGAAATGAAGGATTAAAATGGAGGAAGAAAGGAAGAGGGCAACTCTAAAATTTGAATGAAGGAAAACTCTGATCTCTGCAAATTGCTCCAAAACACACTTTCAAGATAATTTTCCCTTTAATGCAATCTATTTTCAAAATGTCCATGTGAACCAAGAAGCCAGCCATAGCTGAATGCACTATAAATACATATTTTAACAACCAGCCATTTATAAAGGCTGGGGTTTCCCCTTCAACCTTTCAACTGTTGTGTCCAAAAAACTTCACACATAGTACAATACTAATAAATAGATCTTGGTTCCAGGAAACATTTTTTAAAAATCTATTCTGGTCCAAATATCCTTGCTTTTTTTCATTGTATTAAATTTAGGATCAAAAACATCAAAGCAGCTTCCACCTCGGACCTAACTTTTAGAGGATCAATGTGACAAGGCAGTCCCTGATAGATGTTTCTCTTGATAAACGACTTGTTCAAAAGAGACATTGTAGCTTTCATTTCCTGACCACAACACACTTTTAATTTGCAACAGCAGAGCTGCCAGAGTGTCAGCACTCGCCCACTTTCCAGCCTTTTAGGTTTGTAGCTCTGGTTCCTTTAGGCCACACATTTGAGACACAATCTAAAAATAATCAGAGTAACAGAATTACAAAATAGGAGCCATTAATGCCACTTTATACATATACACAAGTGTCTACTTTATAGACATATATATAAACTTTTCCTCCCAAAATTCTAGTGTATGATAACAAGGCTCCTGAGTGAACATCATTTGCACAACAGGCATTTAAGCACTCAGGGAAATAAATTATGTGACTATTATTTAATAGTAAGCAGAGCCTGGGTGGGGGGCAATTTACACACACAAATCTGCTTTTAAATGTCATGAATTATTTGATTACCTAAACCAATGTGTTTTGTACGTATTATTGCAATTATTATTATTATTACTATTACTCAGAAATCACATTTAAAGTATCAATGAGGTAAACAGTCAAACCATCCAATTTCTGCTCTCAGCACATTGTCTGAGCTCCGATTTAAAATTTATAAATGTAATATCCTCCTCATCACAAGCAGCAGCCCAATCTGCTCTGAATATATATTACAGCTTTAACATCACAGAGGGAAATCGCCCATCTGGCAATCCCATTCGCTCCAACAGCTCCGGGGGAAGAAAAGCTGTGCTCTCTCCTCCTTAAAACATTTCTCAGGGCAAATTATGTGCATCTAAAATAAACAGTCTTCTTATTGATCGCTTCAAAGTCAACAAGTTCCAAATGCAAAATTCAATCAAATCCTTCCTATCATGTAAGAGCGGTGTGTGTTTAGCTCGATAGTCACCAGAGTCCACCCAGAAGTGGATGTCGCGGATCGGCTCCTGTAGTCTCTTTCCTTGTATTCACATTTGTGTTATGAGAGAGCAGTAACCACGGCCACATTACAGACCCCTGGCAGCTTTGCCCCACTGCTATTTGTTTCTTTCATATTCTCCCTCTCCTTCTTTCTCTCCTTTCAGGGTGAATGCATGGTGGTAGGGTAAATGTAACAAAAAAAGAAACAGTTTAAAGTGGACGGTACCCTTTGGTTATGCAAAATACTTTTAGCATCTTTTTGTTGTTGTTGTTCCCTCTTAGTCTTAATTGAATATCACAAAGTATACACACGGCATGGTCACAAGAGCTATTGAAAACCCCCTCTCACTCCATTTATCTGACCTTTTTTTTTTTTTGAAAAGAAAGAGGAAAGAGCGATTTCAAACAAAGTAAATTTCAGTGCCTGATTATTTAATTCTGTCACAGGTTAAAAGTAAAAAGCGCTGACAGACAAGTGAATGGCAAGCAAAGAAAAAAAATAACTACCACTGTTCCCTAAAAGGTACTAAGGACTTTAAGTAATCAAAATATATTTTTATTTTCAAGTAAAAGATATCCCTTTATAACTCTCTCCCCCCCCAAAAAAGAAAACCACACACACTTGGAAGAACTGATTACTCCATAAAGTGCAATCATTGAGAGAGACGATAGTCCAATTGCATTAATAGATTGAGAAAAAAAATTCACCCAGTTCTGTGTGTGTACATATATATACTTTCATTAGTAAGCAGTCTTTCCCCACACTCCCGCCCTCTCCCCTCTCCACCCAGCCCCCTCCCCAAAAAACCCCACACTGAGTTTAACTAATTTACATACCATTTGACTTCAGCGATTATATAGTGCATTACTAGTAACATGCAACTTTGGGATTACAGCTAAAACCGATAAAAGTGGATTCCAGTAATCTAATAATCAAAACTGAAATATATAAACAAGTGATAGCAAAAATAAACAAGCATTTGGACAGGTTAAAACATACATATTTTTAAAAAGGAATTACATATCATGAGCATTTGCTTCCCAAGCAAAATTTTCAATGGTTTGATCATGCTATTTAATTCCTCTTTCCTATTTAGATGCAAAGGAAGTAAATTCCAAAACTGACATACCATAAACACTGGTGCTACTGATCATTTCTTGCTGGCAGCACAAAAAGCTGAATTGGATTTCTCACAAGCAGGAATTCCAAAGGTTGCTTTTCATTAAAGCCACTTTTCCTCTCAGCTATCAAATGTCACTGCCTTGAAACGTGGGCCCTTTCGTCAGGTATTCATTTAACCTACATGCATATAATTAAGGGGGAAAGCAACATCAACAAAAAGGGGATCTCAGATCACAGGAGAAGAAAGAAAGGAAAAAAAGCACAGGACCAGGAATGCAAGTCCATGTCAATTTCACTCACTCCCATTGAAACTAACAAGAGCTCCGGGGAGGATGGTAATAGGATCAGTGGATTGTATATACCATTAAATTATACATCTTTCTCTCCCGTTCCTTGCCAACAATACGCCCACCACGCTGTACCCCCTCCAAGATGATGTGCTTACATTTTTCTGCAACCGATCTGCTGACATTTTTCACGTCCCCCCAGCCACGAGATTGTAATTTAACCTCAACTTTTTGTGTGTGCAAGGTCCTTATTTACACTTCTTATTTACTTAGAAGTTAGTTCCCGAAGAAAGTCTAGCCCCACCCTATGGCTCCGCTTTCTTATTTATTTTTTTTTATTTTTGAAGTAAAAAGATAGTAATAAGTAAGCCCAATATAGCGGAAAACGAGATTCTTGCCATCGCGAACTCTTAATCCCACACTATTGTTTCAATGATTAAACAGCAAAAATATGCATTATAATGTTTCAGGGATACTTTGTACAGAGAAATTAGACAGCAGGTTGGCGTACAGAATAGAAACGAGTGCAAATTAAATTTAATGGTTACGACACAACTCGAAGATCTCTTTTTATTACAGGTCTTGGATTTATTTATATTCTTTTAAAATAAAACAAACATAAACAAAAACAAATTTAAACAGATGGTAGGAAACTACGAAGCTCCTCTTACCTGAATGCGCGGAGCGAAAAGCCGATAGGTTAGCGTAGCATCGATCCGATGTGTTTGCTGATGAATGGAAGCTTGGGTTAAGTGAAGGTGCCTATGATTTGAAATCATTCCAAGTTTTTGAAGGGAAGACGGACTGCAGCCTCTGCCATGTTGGAATTTCAAACCCAAAACAGCTGCTTGGAAGGAGCCAGCATGCCAGAGGCTGGGCGCAGGCGCAGAGCGCCGCCGAGCCAAATTCAAATCACTTTCACACTAAGAGCCAAAGATCAGTTTTCAAAGGAGAGAGGGAGAAAGAGACGGAGGCTGCCGCGAGGGAGAGGAGACGGGAGGCAGTGGCGATAGGCGGGCAGTGGAGAGAGACGGGCTGCGGGAGGACCGCGAGGGAGAGGCGCGCGGAGCCCGCAGAGCTGGAGGGGAAGAAAGGGAAGCGGGAGGCGAGCGGCGAGCGAGCTAGAGACGCGCCAGAGATTCACGGGCAGGGAGGGCTCAATGGCCGCGCCGCGCTGGCCGGCCGGCCGCTCGGGTCACGTTACACGGCCCCGGCCTCGGCGGCCGCCCAGCCTCGCCGACGCGCTCACGCGGCCCGCAGCGGGCCCCGAGGTCATGATTACGAGCGCGGGGACCCGGAGCTCTCTCCGCCTGCGCTCTCAGGCGGCCCAGCCTGGGGAAGGGGGAGTAATGCCTTACGGGGAAGGGGTCTTTCCTTCCCACGCGTGACCAGCCGCCCTTTGCGCTCCCCAGCCAGCCTTGGAGGGTCCAGGACAGGGTTGCGCGGCTCTCCAGCCCGCGGACCCCTCCCTGCCAGCTTCTGGCCCTCTCTGCAGCTGCGGCCAGTCCACCCTTAGCCACCCCTCTGGATTCCGCGCACAGGACAGGATCTGCCCCTGAGAGCCGGGACCTCACCCCACACCCTCCCCTGGGCCCCCGGCACCAGCCAGAAAATGACTTTATCGGCCAGGAATGGGCAACTTCGGGGAAAAAATCGGAATGAACCCCGTTCTCCTCCCCCGCCTCCCTGAGAATAAATAAAATCCTAAGTGTCTAGGTGTGCGGTCCATTCTCGCGCTCCCTGGCTCCCCTCCCTACCTCCCCCAGGCGGCTTGAGCAGGGGACGCAGCGCCTGGGGGCCCCGGGTGCGGGCTGCTAGTGCGCAGGCAGAGATGTTAGGCTGCTTTCCCAGCCCCCTTCTAGGGAGCAATCTGGGACCCAGGAGTGGGAAGAGTAGGGGCTTTGTAGTGCTGGGAGCTGAGGAAGAATGAAATGTGCAGTTGAGTGTGTTGCTCGCATCCCAGGGAGCAATGCAGTGCTGATTGTCTGTTGCTGAGATAGCCTTTTGTTCGGAACATAAGGTTTGAGAAACACACACGTTTTGTGGGTTCTCTTGTTAGATGTAAATGTGCTGTATCCAGATGCTTACTATGCAGTGTAAGCTCAGTTGGTTTACTAATCACCCCGCCCCACCCCATACAACCAGGATCATTTGAATGGGAACCTCATTCAGACTTCTAGGCTTCGAGTATTGCCTTCAACCTATTTCATTCTAGACTAGCCAACCATCCAACTTAGCTAATAAAGCAAACAATAACATTTGATCATGATGTCTATGAGATAATGTGCCCGGCAAAGTTCTTTAGGAATTGTAATGAGAAAGAGTGTGGTAATAATTTCTCTTCGTTTTCATTAAATATGACTTTAATACATAAATGGTAAGTTTATACTTTGGCCTAGTGGACATCCAGTCCTCTGTATTTCAACCAAGCTAAGAATGAAAGAGTCAAATTACATATTCGTCCAGGGGCTCATCAAGCTGAAAATATTACCTTTGAAGGTTAGGAAAGAAAATGTACTTGTTCAGGACTGGCTCTCCTCACATTTTCCTTGCTTCTCCTCTGTAGATTTAATAGACTAAATTGTGTCTCTCCATGATGAAATAAGGCATTTTAAAAATACCAAATATATACTTTGAAATTAATTTCCTTCTCCCGTTGTGATTTTCTTATCTTTGAAAAACTAGTCATTGAACAGACGCATTTAGCTAACAAGATGAAAAAGAAAAATTGTTTTAGTTAAATGCAGGCAGATGACAGAATTTAAAAGACAAAAGAAAAGTGATTCAAAATCTTACCAAATATTTCTAAGGAATGAGATTTCTCTTTGGAATGGATTTGACCTTTCTGTGCATTTTTTTAAACCAGACTTCAAGATAAAACAGAGGAACTTTATTCTGATGTAACAGAGAACACTGAAGCCTCTTTAGTTATATTTTACAAGATAGCTTTGAAAATGGTATTATGAAAAGTTATCCACTGGGTTTCACCACAAAGATATAAGTGTAGGAAAATATCTATGGGCCACTGTTGGACTGAGTGCAGATGAATTAAACAGCAGCAACAACCATGAAGATCTTATAATTTCAATTATTGCCCATTTCGAGAATGACAACAAGAAGTCCTGTGGACACAGCAGATGTTCTGTGCAATTCAAGCAAAACTGCTCTGTCCCTGTTCGTTAAAAAACAGAACAAAACAAAAACAAAGCTCATCCACCTTTAACACTAAATTCATAGTATTGAATTTACAGTTCTTCATGTAAACCAAAAATACTGAGTAAAATACGTATAATGGAATATCACTCAGTTAAAAACAATGTATTTTGATGATTGACTTAAAACAATCCATCTCCAATAACTAAAATAAAATAAGCCCTACTTTTAAAAGGGGACAGGAAGAAGTGTGATTAGCAGGAATTTATTAATAAATAAGTACTATTTTTTCAATTCCCACATACTCATTTGAAATTCAGGCTATAAAATCTATCATTCAACATACAAATAAATATAATTAATTTTGGAATCAAAGAAAGGGAAACTATTTAAAAGAGTACTATATATATTTATATATAGCTTTAAAATGTCCAAAATTACATGCACTCCCAGGAAACAAGGTATGTAACAATATCCAGTATGAGGTTTGCATGACTTACATAGAGTCCACAGTGGAGTTTGTCATCCCACTATTTCTGACTTTTTTTGGGGGGGGGTATATAAAGTTTTCATTTCTCCAATTACTTTTTCCCAAAGAAAGATGAAACCTAACTCTGTTTTTCAGAAAGATTTGTTCTCCGTTTGCAAAATCAGCATACTCTTTATGTGTCTTATTGTTTTAATAAAACTATCTTTACTAAAGTGGTATGATTAAACAGCATTTTAAAAGTCACTATATTTATCTACACTTAGTTTTAAAGCTTTTACTCAAAAGAAATGTTTCTGGTTGTAATTGATATCTATCTCTAAGTATATTTTATGAAACTTGTGGTATTATGAGAATAAAAATTGAGTGTTTAAAGAAAGTTGATTGGCTGGTCAAGGAAATAGTTAATTCAATGAAAAACTTATTAGACTTTTTCCTACTGCATTAATCATATTGCTTACTTCTTTTATATTTTTTAATGTAGACAGGACAAGTCAATGAATTTCTAATACACAATATATTCTGATTTTTTAAAAAGTGTGTGTGTGTGTGTACTCTTCTTAAGCTAATTCAGAGAGGAAGAGTTCTTCTCTTTCCTGTCCTTATTCTACACATATGAGCAAAAGCAACCAAAGTGAATGGTAAGGAAATAAGCAAGGTGATATTGAATACGATTTTGCAGATGACCATATGCTTGTCTGCATTGCACTAAAGATAATGTGACCCAGGTTAGACACAGAGATGTGCTTTACCTATGTGAAAGGAGAAGAAAAGAAAGGCAAACAGATTAAGGTTCTTTCTAAGCAAAGAATATAGATGAGGGTGACAAGATGCTTTAAGAAAAAAACCAAGATTTGGGGAGCCTTCATGTTTGGTTTTTCACGAAATACTAAACACAGTACAATTTAATTTTTAAATTGTACCGCTTCATAGTTTCACACTCAAATATTAACTATTTTAATAAAACATTAAACTATTAATATCTTTTTCTAATCTACAGTGTTTCAAAAAATCTTCCAGAATTTAATCACTATTTATTAGATCTAGATATTTTTGTCATATTGTTCACATAAGTAGGTATTACATAATGGAAATTACTGGCAGAATATTTTCCAGTCTTTCCATAAAAGTGGAGTTTATTTTAACACTCTTCATTTGCACTTCAGTTCAACTAAGACTGCTGAGAAGTCCTTATTCCCCTTCCCCCAAACAAAACTAGCAGAGATCCTGACCTCATTTTAGTAAAATTACTCAATTTGTTAGAATTACACTTGAATACAGATACTGTCAAATGGTATTAGAGTTGTCCATAGATCTCCTTCATGATGTAATCCTACAGTGGAAAGAAAACTGTAAGATCCTGCAATAGGTTCACTTGAGATGTTTTTTGTTGTTGTTTATGCAAACGTCTTTTCTTCTAATAACCTGAGAATTATGGGTTTTTTCATTCATTTTTCTTCAAACGGCGATAGTATTCATACATTTGCTGCAACCTCTGCCTGATTTTGCATGATTCTCAATTTCATTTAGAAAGTACATACTGAACTTACTATAGTTAAAAGTATTGCCAAAAGAAATTGCAGAGGATTTAAAGAAAATGAACATTAACCACTTTTAAATAAGAAAAGATAAATATAGTTCAAAGTGAGTGTTGTAAGTGACTCACAGAGGGGTTCAGTCCAGAACAAAATATGGGTTCTTTCATGAAGAGAGCAGTTTCCCGGGCCTTGGTAGTCTCAATCTTTATGCTCCAATACAACAAGCCACTTGTAGTTTGTGTACACCATGCTGTTTGTCCCATGCTCGCCTTGCTTTTTTCATTGTGCCCTCTGGTTTCCCCTCCTCTTCTCTCATAAACACTGACCTCCTCCAGGGAGACTTCCCAGGCTTTCTAGGGGTGCTTCAGTATCTTTCTCCTAGGCTTTCACCAGAGTCTGTCCCTCCTTCTTTCTCCCTTTCTCCCCTTCCCTCCACCTTCACAACACTTTAATAGTACCTTAATAACTGTTTGACTCCTGTTAGATTGTAAGCTTCCTGAGAGCAGTCATTTCTTGTAACTTCCATATTCACCCCTCTCCCCCAACAGTGCTTGAAACAGTGACAATGCTGAATATTTACTGAGTTCATTAATGAGTTGATGTGTAGATGAAATAGGCATGTGCAAAAGCAGCAATAAAGGAAATTATGAGAGCCTTTGCAAGAAGCAGCATATAATCTAATCTGGTGGAGCCTGTGCTGTACACAGGCACGAAGGGGATTATAAGGGTGGAAATGAGAACTGGGGGTGCATTGCTCAGGAACTTCATTCAGCTCTTAGACGAGAGGTTTGCATTCCAGTTGGTAGGTAACAGGACTCCCTAGAAGCTTTTCTTCTTCTTTTACTGTGGTAAAAACACTTAATATGATATCAACCCTCCTAACAGATGTTTAACTATATAATACAGTGTTTTCATCTGGAGGCATAATGTTGTTTAGCAGATGTCTAGAATTTATTCATCTTGCATAACTGAACTTTTATTGTTTTGATTTTTTATTGTATTTTTCCGTCACCATTTAACCCTCTTCTATCCCCCACCTTGAAGGTTTTTGAGCAAGAGATTTATGTGATCTGAGCCCTGCTTTAAGAAGATAGAGCTAATAGAACTGGAAATGGGGCCACTAGCTGGGAAGTTATTGCAAGGGCCTATCATTTTCTGTTCCCTCAACCTGTCAATCCTTCTTGTAGGGTTTGGTCATATGCTTCCTTGACTTTTTACAGATGGTCTATTTCTATTGATTGCTCAAAACTGCATGTTCATTTTGTAATATTACAAAATGTCAGTGTGTTTAAAGGCATTCATTTAATGTCAAAGATATAAAAAGGGACAATACCTTAAAATTGAATGTTTTTTCCCTTCAAATTGAACATAGTCTTTCTTCTCATTATTCTGCCTCCCTCTCCCCACCAGCACCACCACTTCACAATTAGTTCCACTCAGACTGTGCTTTCGGCTTAGCAGGTATTTCATTTTCAAGAGAATAAATGCCTGAAGATCTGAAAAGTTCCTCCCTGGAGTATGTTTGAGCAAGTAAAATAAGCAAAGTGAATTTAGTTTTTATGTACTGAATAAAAATACAGACACATATTCCCTTCATTTCAAGTATATTGAAGTTTCCTAAACAGGATTTTTAATTCATTTAAAACAGCATTAGGTGAGGTGGGCTGTTGGTGCTTTGAATTAATGTGCAAGCTGTTAATCTCCATAGACCTGGATTTAAAATTAGACAAAGCAATAATTAGTTTGGCACCATCATTTCACTACCCAGAGGGTAATAATGTAGGTCATAAAATACTACGGTCTGGCACAAGTTTTTTTTTTTTTTTTTTTTTGTACAAAACAAGGATCTAGTATTAGGTAGTATGAAAATTAAAAATTAAAAAAGAAAGATTGTCACTGGGAAGTACAATAACTAAGCTTTTAGTCGTGCCCCACTATTCTTGAAGAAACCTAAATTCAGAAATTCTAATCAGGTTTTCCTGGTTTAAGGTGAGCTTTCCTTTATACAAAAGAATTTTCATAGGTTCTCCTCTCAGAAGCCAGATTGTTGTGTTTTTTTTTCCTGTAACATTTTTCCACACAGCATTTATTTATTTAGTCACAAAATTAAGCTTTTAATTTGCACTATGTTTTCATTTTGCTCTTGTTACTTTTTCCATCGGTTTGCCATTTTGTTAAGTTATAAAAATGGTACACTGTGAACATTTTTTTTGATATAAAAAGTGTTGCATTCAAGGAAATGTTTACCATACCTACCTTGATTTGTTTTCATGGCAAATGACTACTGGCAATATCAATAATTCAAAAACAGAAACAATGAGAATACCTACAAATTGCATTTGGATACTTTTTCCTGTCAATCACCTTTGCCAGATTCCCATTTGCACATCTGCAAATGAGGAAACTTCAGATCTGGCCTTAACTATGAGTAATAGTTGTCTATTTCCTGTATTCCTCACCCCTACTGAGCTTTTAAAGCACAAATATCTTGGGTGTCTCTACATAGCTTAATATTTTAAGCTATGGAAATGTTTTAATATTGCATTGAAAATATATTTCATGCCATATACATGTACAAACTTTCTATTTTACACAAAGCAATATGCAAGCACCTGTGTGCATCTATAGACAGTGTTCAATGTATTAGATGAGTACATTCACAAATCATTTAAGTTGAGCTTTTCAAGTGATGTGAGCTACTGATACAAACTTGCTAATGATAATTATAGAACTGATGCTGATTTAGTCATTTCAAAAAAGCCACGGTGGCATAATTAGTGTCTGAATGGCCTCAATATTGCATTATTAGGAGGCTAGGGTGAAACTTGAAATGAGAACATCAAGGCTGATAACAGAAAAGAAAACATGAAATACATACATAATTCATTCTGAGATATTATAAAGGTTTATAACCAGAAACAATAATTTGCAGAAAGCATCTTGTACTGGAGCCAACTGCAATCATTTGGTCAACCTGTTAAAGATCAAATAGTATATAGTCTTAGCTATTCTCAGTGGTATCTTTGTAATAAAGTCGCAGCAAACAGACACTGTTTGCTTCTGGTCACTTTTAAAGAATGTTCAGTTTATCAGTAGGGACTTTAATCTCAACCTTAATAGAGTACAAAAGCAGCTTTGTTCCTGTGCTTCTCTCCTTAAGGCCACAAGCCATGTGCGTTTTTGAAATTCAAAAGAGAAAGAATAAAATTCTCCTTCTGTGAACACTAAATACTGTGGGTTTTCCCCCAAAGAGTAATTGTCATTCACCTTTCTTCTCTTGAGGGGTTTCTTCTCCTTTTCCTTCGTGCTGGTGACACAAATCCTCCACCATACTTCACAGTCATCCCCAGAGTGAAGACATGCAGAGGATCTATGAAGTATTCCCTGCCGTGGACCCCTGCCAGGCCAGCCATTGTCAAGTGACCTGTATGCTGGTTGACCGGAGCATTATAACTCAGAAGGACCCCCTTTTTGGTGCTCTGTCCTCTTAGGGGGCAAGAAATATAAAGAATGACTTCTCAACCACGTAAAACTTAGAAATAGACTGCAGTCTTGGGATCAGATGATCAGACAAAGGCATCTTTGTTTTATTGATTTTTTAATTGATTTTTAGAGAGAGAGAGAAAGGGGGAGAGAGAGAAACATCGATTTGTTGTTCCACTTATTTGTGCATTCAGTGGTTGATTCTTGTATGTGCCCTGACTGGATTCAAACATGCAACCTTGGGCTATCAGGACACGCTCTAGCTGAATGAACTACCCAGCCAGGGCGATTTTCTTAAAGGCATTTTAAAATAAAATCTGTCCGTTATGTAAAATGTCTGCTTCCAACGTGATTTTTATTATTATTGTTAGAGTTTCCAACGACGATAAGCTTGGGTTGTATTGCATAGGGAAAATCTATGGGCTGTAGTTTAAGGTGTATCATGAGTAAGTATAAATGTTGTCTGCCATGCTCCAGCGAGGTGTCACGTTCATAGAACAATCAAATTGTCGACTCTCTGGGTGAAGAGAGAGGGAAGGACACCTTAGGTAACTGAGATGGTAGTTATGGAAGAGTGAAAAGAAGGAACTCTCGGGAGTAGGTAGGGTTATTCCAGGGAATAAACACGGTTTAGGACCAGACTTTACTCTGCTCTCCCAAGTGTCACAGCTAATTAACTTAATATAAGCAATGAGCCACATATAATATATATTATGTGTGTGTGTGTGTGTGTGTATATACACACACACAGGGTGGGGCAAAGTAAGTTTACAATTATGAGTACACAAAATACATTCTTATATTAATTATTATATTATTTCCATACAATGATTGTAAACCTACTTTTGCATAGCAATAGCACACTCAAGCACATCATATGACACTTTAGGTGAAATGTTCAAATTGCTGTCCATCTCGTGTGAGACATTCATGTACCCCACCAACCATGCTCAAGCAAGTGTTACTTCTTACTTTTGCCTGACCATATATCTGGTTACTAACTCTATATTTCTTTTTCTTTAGATCTTATGTATTTATTTATTTTTAGAGAGAGGGGAAGGGAGGGAGAGTGGGAGAGAAATATCAGTGTGTGTTTGCCTCTCACCCACTGGGGACCTGGCCCACAACCCAGGCATGTGCCCTGACTGGGAATCGAACCGGTGACACTTTGGTTCCGAGCCTGCGCTCATTCCACTGAGCTACACCAGCCAGGGCTCAGCGTATGTATTTCTGGTTACTAACTTAAAAAGCTACATTCTTTCTATTCCTTCATTCCCATACTGATGAATGAAGTAGCCAAATTCCTGACTTTCATTAAGGGATGCTTTGGCTGCAAATAAGAGAAGTAACAACCAATAGTAGCTTAACATACTAATAAATTTATTATTTCTCAACAGAAATTTGTAAGATTTATAAGTGGGGTAATTCTTTGGCTTCTGCTCCAGATGGTCATCGGGAGCATTTTAGTTCTATCTCCTCTACAAGTGTGAGTTCAACTGCTTCAGACATCCCTGGAGACAAGACTACATACACCCAGTGGAAGAAGATGAGTGTCGTTCTACATGTCTCTTTTCATTTCTAAGGAAAATCCTTCCCAGATGCCAGCAAGGGATTTACTCAATATTATTGGGTCACATTTCTGTGTTTAAACTGTGACTGGCAAGGCAGTGAAGCCATTAAGACTGGTTTCCATCAATCATAAATCAGTTTCTACGTTGAGAAATGGGTCACTTATTCATAAATACACAAATACTTTTGAAGTTCTCCCATCAAGAATGAAGAAGCAGAGAGGGTGCTGTGGCAGGGTTTGCAGAATGCTCGTGAAGGGCTACCATTCTGGCGGCAGCAGGAACCCCTTTTCTCCACAGCGGCTGTGAATGGCGGCCGGCCCCGGGGGCTGTTGCACTGGGCAACCAGCGTGTTTGTATCTTACAACCTGTATCTGAACAAAGTCTAAAAAAGTCTATTTTACTTTTCATACATCTGTCCCAGCTGTATGAATCTGAGTCAGTTTTTTATAATCTAATTTAGATCTTTATTTTAAGAATCTACTTTTTCTAAGCTTCAAAGGCTCATAACACAGGTATGAGGCCATCATTTCAGAAATGATCCAGAGCCTGGGATGAGGAAACTATTATTCTGAACATTAATTAAACCATTTAAATGGTTTTCAACTTAAGCAAATAATAGAGTGCTGATTGGCTACATATAATAGAAAAATGAATGGAAGCATTCAAATATCAACTTTCTTAAAGAATTCAAAGTAGCAAAGCACTTGGTCGGGCAGATGATAGACATTCAATAAAAACTTGAATGAATGAGTGAATGAATGAATAAATGAAGTTAAATGTACCCAGAGATGCAACAGTAAAATAGGTAAAATTATGGTACTCCTGCTCTGGCCAGTGGGGCTCAGTTGGTTGAAGCACCGTCTTGTAAACCCAAAGTTCATGGGTACAATTCCTGGTTAGGGCACATGCCTGGGTTGTGGGTTCAGGGCAACTGATCAATGTTTTTCTCTTATGCTGATGTTTCTCTCCCTCTCTCTTTCCCTCCCTTCCCCTCTCGCTCTGAAATCAATATGCATGTCCATGGGTGAGGATTAAAAAAATTAAGGGACTCCCTAATAGTCCAACTAGCCATTCTTTGCATCTTGAAGTTAAGAAAGATTTATAAATGCAACAGAAAATATTTGAAATAGATACTTTTGCACCAGAAAAGAAGTGGAACATTGGAATATTAACAAGTACAGGTACTGAATCCAGGGATTCTGAAGAAAGACTTAACTTCTACTTGTGATGACTTAAAGTATAGATACGAACTTAAACTTACAAAATGTCATTTTATTCTATTGACAGACAGTAAGAAAAAAATGGCAGCTTTCATTTCAAGTGGTTTTCCATGGGATCATTGCCAATGTTTACCTTTCAGAGGGCGCCAGGGGGAAGAGGGAACAGGGCACTATAAACACCGAATTTAACATGTGTAGGAACATGACTTCAACTTTGAGAAATACCTGCCTATAAATATTGTTTCAAAACTAAAAACCATTCTTTTAATTCCTGTAATTATACTTTTAAAGCTAGATGATCTTGATTTTTTTTCTGTTTCCATAATTAAACAGGATCAGATCTGCTTTGATGGTAATAATCTTCCATAAGAGTGGTCTTGGCTTGTCTCAGGCACAGTGAAGGTAGTATTGGAGAACAATTCAATACAGACACAAACTTTATGAGGAACCAATGGAAATTTATCTGTGATTTCTGTGAAGTCAAAATAGTCACCTTGCCAGGTCAAGGCAATCTTAGTCTTTTAATATCTCTAAGTCTCTTTTAGAAATGTACTCAGTTAATTCAGGAATCTTCCTCTTCCCTTCTTATGGGGGCACTCCAGGGACTGTTTTTGACACAGAGGGCTTGGGCCACAGCCACACTCTCTCCTCCCTTTAACTCGTTCTTCTCAGTCTCCATGCCTCAACCTCTATCTCAGATCGCTCCGCAGCAGGCGTCTATGGTCCTATCACATGGTCTTCAGCTTGGATGATGCACGTTGCGCCTAGTCAGGGTGTCCAGTCAGCACATGTTCATGTCTCCTTCGTCCACTGCAACTCTCTCGGACTTTCTGCATCCCTCTTGGAGGCCGCAGAGCCTTTTGGATATTTTCCCACGCCGTGCTTGGTATTTGTCCTCTGAGAGTCTGTCCCCAGACCTGATCCTACAGTATCTTACTCTCTTACTCATTGTTCCTATTTCACAAGACACCAGGAGTAGCACAGACTTTTTTTTTCAAGAGGGAGAATAGGGAGGGGCCAGACCCCATACCTATAGCTTGGCCCTATTCTTCTATTCTCCCTTTATGACCAAACCCTCTCCTTCTACCACTCTCTGATTCTGTCTCTTCTTCCTGAAACCTAGATTGAGTTTTTCATCTTTCTCTGTGTTGGGAAAATAATCTTTTACTTCACCGTGCAGCCTTGCCAACACTGTTATTTTTGTCTTGTAGTAGTCCCCCCTCCTTATCTGCAAGGAATATGTTCCAAAACCCCCAGTGGATGTATGAAACCTCAGATAGTACCAAATCTAATACATATTATTATTTTTTCTATACATACACACATATGATAAAAGTTTAATTTATAAATTAGGCTGAGTTAGAGATTAATAAGTGCTAATAACACAATAAAACAATTATGATAATATACTATAATAAAGTTGTATGAATGTGGTTTCTTTCTTATATAATTTGTCTGATAACTGAGAGGGCTTCTAAGTGAGTAAAAAAAAAAAACAACAACAAAACAGGCCTGTCCAGAAAGTATCCAGCCACGCACTATGAAAAATAGAGGCATTTATTGAAGAAGGTATAGGATACAAGAAACATTGTACCTAGGACAATGATGCCTCAGTCCCCTTCAAAGTAGGCACCTTGGGACCTCACACAGCTCTCCCAGTGTCTCTTCCCCTGTTCAAAACACTCTGCAAAATCTTTTGCTACAATCGCCCTCAGCTGCCCCATCGTATTTTCCTGAATCTCATCAATGGTCTGAAATCTCTTTCCTTTAAAGGTGATTTTAGTTATGGGAAGTGCCAGAAGTCATTGGGCTCCAAATCTGGGCTGCAGGAAGGCTGAATCACCTGGGTGATTTGATGTTTTGCCAAAAAACCTTTGCAGGAGACACACCTCCTGAGCGGCAGGAGTGGCCTGTTGTCTGATGAAGCTGCCAATCACCAGTTGCCCATAGTTGCAGCCATTTCCGCCATATTGCATCTCTAACTGACAAAGAACATTGAGGTAGTACTCCTTATTAATTGTTTGACCTGGAGGGGTGTATTTTTGATGGACAACACCTTCCCAATCAAAAAACACAGTTAACATGGTCTTGATCTTACTGTGACCTTGCCGCACCATCTTTGGGAATGGAGAACCAGGCGACTTCCATTGGGACCACTGTGCCTTCATTTCCAGATTGTAGCCATAGAGCCAAGATTCATGTCCCCTTATAACCTTCCTGAGGAAATATGGTTCATTGGTAGTGGTTTGAATCAAGCCATTAGCAACTGCAACATGATATTCCTTCTGCTTTGGTAGCAGAAGCTGCAGAATGAATTTTGCCATGGCACATTTCATGTCAATATCCTGTGTCTAAACCTCAGACACAGTAGTTTTTGCAATCCCCAGATCAGCTGGTAGTTCTCACACTGTCAGTGGCTGATCTTTGATGATTGCAGCCCATAAATGTTCAACATTCTCGGGTGTTTTGCTTGTTGTAGGCCTTCCAAAATGTGGATCACTTTCAACAGATTCCTGACCATCTTTGAAGACTTTGTGCTACACTTTTATTTGCACTGCACTCATTGCATCATCCCTGAAAGCCTTCTGAGTCATCCGAATATTTCCATGGAGGAATATTCAGGCTTAATGCAAAATTTGATGCAGAGTTGTTCCTCTACTCACTCAGTCATTTTGAATGTGACAGCCACACAGTACACATACTCACTCAATGGTGTCTACCGCCCCCATTGACTAGCACAGTGAAGTCATCATTGTACACGCATGTGCATTCCAGTCCGCTCTCCTGGGCTGCCAGCTTACATCGATGTCACACCAACTATTCTCGTTGTATTAACAATGGTTGGACTTTTTCTGGACAGACCTTATATATATCACAGATATGCTGGACCAAGTGTTTGATTCATGGTCTGGGTGGGACAAAGTGGAAAGGTGTGAGATTTTTTTTCGGAATGGCACACAGTGTAAAACTTATGAATTGTTCATTTCTGGAATTTTCCACTTACTACTAGTGGGTGGCAGCTGACCGTGGGTGACTGAGACTGTGGAAAGCGAGACAGTGGATGAGGAAAGGCTGCTGTAAACTCTCCTCCTCTACATTCGTAAGACTTTTTATTTGTACTCGTCAAAAAAAGTTCTCGCTGAAAATTCTCTGTCATTTCCTTCCTGATTATTTACCTCTATGATTGGAATTTAAAACTGAGATTTTGACTCTTTCGTCCTTGACTCTATACACACTCACCTGGAGGATGATGAATGGTATGGCAAAGGTAAGAGATCTAATGAAGCTGATGTCCAGGGGAAGAAATACCATTAATACCTCAAAATGCTATCCTACTAATCCATTATATTAAAATTGTAGAGTGGAAGAAATCTGTAAAAACATCTTAATCCTCTCAGAAAAATAGCAAAACATCAATTGCTCCCACACATTTTGCCAGCATAGCATATAGAACCAATTTTGGATGAATTTGTTATAGAAAAATACCCGGACATAACAAGAAACATTGCCATTATATATATTTTTTCCATTTTCTGCTCATTATTTGGGTGTTTATATTTCCAACATTGTAAAAGTAACTTCCATGGATGCAGAAATTTGAGTATATTGTGGGTCATCCATTGAGCGAGGTGTTTTACTTAACATATTTAACATAATTTTGCAGAAGAAGTTGCTCTTGTCTATATTTTCAAGTAAGAAAACTAAGTCTCAAAGAGGGTAAATAATTTGTGTCAAGGGCATAATTCTGGTGCGTGGCAGAATTAGAACTTATACCCAGTTTTATCTCATTCCAAAGTCCTTATATTTTTAAATTACATTTTGCTCTTGTCCTCACTTTTTGTGGTGTTTTAGGCCCCTGTGCCTTTCTGAACTTCAGCCTAGTATGTTCCTACCCAGAATCAATGTCATGACTGCTAAGAAATTGCTCAATACTTCTCAGGCTTGTTCAGGCACAATTTCCCATCCTAATTAGATTTGAAGTTACTCATGTTGCAAAGCAGCGATGAAACACTGTGCGATAGAGTTATTCTTGTTTATCATTCAGTTAAACTGGTAGATCTTGACCACAGTGTTGTTCTTTGAAATGACAACCCCTTATGAAAGCCATGGGGGTGAGGAGACAATAATTCAGACCCAATGTGGTTTTATTTTTTATGCTCAAATTTCTTTTGTTTGAGAAGTGTTCATGATTTAACATATGTAGTTTCTTTAATGATTAAGTTTTCACTCTGGCTGAACTAAAAATGATAACATGTTGAGGGTGAGCTTCAACTTCTTCCATAGATAGTTTTTCTGTTCCCTCTTCTACTTTTCTTCTTCCTTTTTTTTCATCCTCTAATTGACATTTTTCTCTTAAATCACAGTCATTCTTCTCAGAAAATAAAGATATGCATTGTGGAATTCATTCAGGTCTGAGGTTAAAATTGAAAGAGAATTATCATGTATATATAATGTGTTATAATACGCATATACAAATTCAGGGCCAGTTTCTAAGATCTTTGGTGACTTTAACATGCTTAGAATAGTGGGCACTGCTCCTTATCCACCAAGACAAATGTGAGACTGTAGACCTAAATATCTATCTGTAGATAACTCATAAGACTAAAAGAAATATTTAAAATGCCTTAAGGTAACATTTCTCTAAGTGTGGTCTAAACCCCCAATATTACATTCATCTAGGGGAGGTTATTGAACCCTATTTCAGACCAAATATATCAGAACCTTTTGGGAAGAGTCATGAAATCTACTTTCAACATGCCTCTGTGCAGATTCCTTAGCATACTTAAATTGGAGGACTTCTTCACTGTGGTATCTGTCTAGGCCATTTCCGCCCTCAAGTGACAGACAGTCACACATAAAATGCTGAGGAGCTTGAATTCATTTATTCCCTCCCTCCCTCCCTTCCTTCCTTCCTTCCTCCCTAGCTTCCTTTCCTTCCTTCCTCTTCTTTCCTCCTTCCTTCCTCCTTTCTGTTTTTCCATATGGGTATATTGATAGACATGTCTATCAAGAGGAAGAGAAAGAGAGTATCTATTATCTGCTAACAGATAAAACAAGTATGGCCTCATTCCTAAACTTAATGATTTCTCTTGCCCTGCTTGGAGTAGAGAAGAATCCTCCATGCCCTTATACCTAGCAACACATTTAGGCTCAGCTAAGCCTTTCCTTCTTTATAGGGTTATTTCTTGTCTTAGTGGCTCTTCTCTTAATCTCCTCTCAAGATCTTTTTGCTCCTCATTTAATAAATATCAATATTATTCACTGTGCTATAAAATGTATGGAACTGCTATGAAGAAACGTATTGGTACCAACATTACATCTTTTATCGAAGCATTTCTAACTGGCTTTCACACAACATTCTCTCATTATTATCTGTTTTGACACCCACTTTCTTTTACCTGCCTTCATATTGCGCTAGCCACGGGTGTCCTGGCTGGGGGCGGGGCGGAGATCACTGTGCGATGGCCTGCGGTTTCCTGAGAGGTAAGCCTCACTTGTCACTACGTGTACACGTGCACACAGTTCTGGCCAAACACCAGTGATCCTCCAGGGAAACAACGTAGGCATTACTTACCCCATGAAGTCTTCCCGAATGACCGAATCTGAGGGAGTGTCTGTTCTTTTTATGTTTTGTGTCCCACTGTATTGCCATTAAGCACACTCTGCTGACAACCTTTCCAGTCTTTACCTGACCTGACACTTCAAACACTTTAAGACAGAAACTGTCTTCATGGTGTCATCAGAGCCCAGAATAATTCTTCACACACTGTAGGCAGTCATTGAAGTCTCAGAAATAAATGATAAAAATAAAATTACTTGAAATAAAAACAAATTTATATTGATATAATTATAATTATTATTCCTTGAAGATAGGGAATTATTTGTGAATAAGGTAGGTATTCAACAAATATCTGATGAAAAAATATTAAACCAATAAATAAATTTTTCAGAAACATAACTTTAGTTTATCATGAAGTAATCACATTCTATTAAGCAAACAAATGCTATTAAACACACATACACATATCCACATCTATATATTTTCTCATAATACCTTAAATGAAATATTTTACTCTTATTTTTCTCCTTTTCAAACTGAGAAAAGAGAAAGTAGCATATAAAAAGCTACCTACTAAAAACCATTCCGGGTAATTCCACTGCAGGGTAGAATCTGATTTTAATGAGTGTGTGTGCATGTGTAGGTATATGTAGTTTTTAATAAAATATTTGTGTGTACGTATTTATATATAAATATGCATGTGCATATATTTATGAATATATATATGTCTCTATATAGTTTTCTAGAATACATATGTGCACAAATAGAGAAAGGAGCAAAAATAGCTATGTAGTTGTCAGGAACAACAGGAAATTTCAGCAAATTGACATATCTCTTTGTAATATCCAAATGATGTTTTCTTTAGAATTACTATAGAATTGACCACAAGAATTAATTGATGTAGGATAGTTATAATAGATTTATACTATCATAAATTTTTCTTCCTTTTCCTTTTTTTAAATTTCTTTTACTGCCTTTTTCTTTCTACTCAGCTACTCCTTTTGCTCTTTAGACAATTCTTCACCTCAAATATATACACAAAAGGCATATTGACAAGATACAATGACTGAGTTATGTGTCTTCCGTGAGGCTCCGTATAACAGTTCTAATCCAAGGATGCTCACTAGAATTCAGAAGGGGACTTGCATTTACCTTGCCTTTCTTATCATTATATTCTTAGGCAGGTGAGTCCATAGAGGTGCCATATCTACATCTACAGAAAATGAAACACCGTCCCAACATTTGAACCTACACGTTGGGTTGAGCCACAGGCTACTTGTAATTTGATTGACCACAAGTAAACAAAGGCTCAAAGCTTCCTGACATTGGAATTTCTCTCCACCTCGCATTCTCTCCATGGCAAACACTTGTCTTGAGCTGAGTTGAAGGTGGCAGGATTTTATTCCCTACCACTGTACCTTAATTTTCCTTTGTAACCTACAAAAAGATGAGTCAAAGTTTTGAACTAGTAACAGCAGTCTTCACTGTGTTCTACTCTATGTCAACTAATGTGATCTCACTTAATGGAATAGATGCAGAGGTAGGATCGGGTGCTTCTGACTTAGGGGGATCTGCTCATTGTAGAAAAAGAAAGCCGCCTGCTTCGTTTTGCAGGTTATCACTCTAAGCCTTGATATGCTTGGCATCTGTGTCCTCCTGAAATTGTCTTATTACCTTGTGAATGGGCACCATGCCATGTTAGCAGATGGGCATAAAGGATGCCAGAAACCCAGGCTGTGTATCATTTTTGAGTATTAGTGTCCAGAAATCGATGACATTTAAATGCAGCTTTTGAGCTTGAAACACATTTGGAGAGAATGTGAGCATACTCAGGCTTGTCAGATAACAGACAGTATCCTATTATTATGAAGGTGCAGATATCATGATAAGGGCAGGTATAGATCCTGTATGTCTCTCTCTCTTGATCTTTCTATCACCACCAGGATGTCATATTTAATTACTTGGATGTCGTTCCAAAAAACACCTATGGTCATGTCTTAGGTGGCAAGGCATAGGAGAAATATCATGGGCTTTGTTGACTATGAAGAAATTACTCAACCTCTCTGAACCTAAATTTTATCATTTATAAGTTGTGAATTGAGGTAACGAATTATATAGTTTTGGGTATTGTGTATGTACCTCACAGAGTTACTGTCCAAATGAAATGTGACACTGATTAAGAAAGTACTCTGTGACTTGTATAGGACCATTCAAATGATAGTTGTGAACCATTTTTTCTTTGACCTGTTAGCCCAGCTAACTGCCCCGATGCTGACTGTAACTCTGAGGAAGAGAATGTCACAATTAAAATTGGGTATCAAAGATCTTGCCACTGAGTTGCTGATGAGGGGTTAACAGTGAGCTCTATCAGGCAGGAATTATTTTTCCCAGATTGGAAAGGGCTAGATCTTCATGGTGTCTTCTCTGGGCAGAAAAGCAACAGGGTGACTTGTAGACCACATTCGTGCTGCCCGGGAAAAGAGGAGAGCTGAGGAATGTGCTGGGGAGTTTAGGCATTATGGACAGCTGATCTAGATGACTTGGGTCCCAAAGTGAAGTTCTGAGCATAAATTATTCAGCACGGCTCCCTATGCAGGTCAGTGCAAGTTGACTATGAATTTGCTCAGCCCATTGCTTCATATTGGTTTTGGCCTTTTGTGCCCAGAAGATTTCTGACATTGTCCTGTTTGACTTGTACTTAAATGAAGTCAACACACACACACACACACACACATGCACACGAAAAATAAAAAGCAGAAATCTAAGAGTATTTTTACAATTTTTATGTCAAATATAATTTGACCTGAGTAAACACTTCTCCAAAGAGGACAAACAGATGGCCAATAGACATGTGGAAAGATGCTAAATATCACTAATTACCAGAGAAATGCAAAATTAAAACCACAATGAGATATCAGTAAATCAACAAACAAGTGCTGGTGAGGATGAGGAGAAAGGGGAATACTTTTGCACTGTTGGTGGGAATGCAGATTGGTGCAGCAACTGTGGAAAGGAGTATGGAGATACCTCAAAAAATTAAAAATGGAATTGCCTTATAACCAAGTGATTCCACTTCTGGGAATTTATCCAAAGAAACCTGAATTAATTCAAAAGAACATAAGCACCCTTATGTTCATTACAGCATTATTTACAATCACCAAGATATGGAAGGACCCAAGTGGCCGTCAGTAGATGAACAACTATAAGACATTTACACAATGGAACACTACTTGACTATAAAAAAGAAGAAAATTTTACCCTTCGTGACAGCATGGATGGACCTGGAGAACACTATGCTAAGTGAAATAAGCCAGTCCGAAAAAGACGAATACCATATGAGTTCATTTATATGTGGAATCTAATGAACAAACTGAACTAACAAGCTAAATATAAACAGACTCAAAGATAGAGACCAAGCTGACAGCTCTGGGTGGGGGAGGATTTAGCGGGTGAAGGAACTCAAGCAAAAAGGAAAAAGAACTCATGGATATGAACAACAGCATGCTGACTGCAGGTGGGAGAGGGATATAAGGGGCAGAAATGGTAATGGAAAAATATAATAAAAAGAAAGAAGAAAAAGCTGTGGTGATTAAGGAAAATGGATTCTCCCTTAGGTCTTTTGCCAGTGATCAAGCTGTATGCTTGTTGAGTGAGTGGCAGAAGAAGAAAAACACAGCGAAGAACCTCCTCCACAAAGTTCTGTGTGCATGACGTAATGCGAAGAATTGCTTTCTTACTAGTGTAGATCATTTCAGGGTGCAGTCCAGTATGTGACCAATGACAATGAGAAACTGGCACGTACTTTAAACAAATCTCGTAACATATCTGAATCTTATATTTCCCATTGTTTTCCTTTCTAAGATTTTTGTTGTATTTCATATACCACTTTAAATCTATGTTGGTTTATTTCAGCTTTATGAAGTGCCCATATCTAAGGCAGAAAAGAGTGGAAAAAATCGTATTTTAAGTTCACCTCTAGTTAACATTAGCAAATTTTTAGCTCACCAACTACCACTGGCTAACCAGACCAGGGAATCTGAATGGTGATTATGTGTTGATAAAATTATTTCTCAAATTCATTATCTTTCTTAAAATTTTTTTCAACAATATTTTTGGAAAAATACATTCATTGGGGTAAGAGGTTGAACTTCATTGAAATAATACAGCTCCTCTTTTAGGGAACAAATTAGATTGGAGAATAAAAATGACATTAATTATTGAGTTAATGTTAATTTTTCAAGTTCAGGAAAATGTTAAATATGCTTAAAATAAAACAACACTGATTAATATTTTAGAAGTATAATTATGATGGGAATAGAAGTGAGATTAAAACTATACTAGCAGAGGATAGTTCCAATGAAACTGACATCACATATCAATTTATTGTCTGTTTTGACTTATTAACTTTCTCTTTACTACTAAAGAGTTCCTTCAAGAAAGCATAACAACAACAATAAAAATAACAAAAAGATTTTAAATATGCCCAACTTGTTTGCACAATCTGAGCAATGAGGTGTTTTTTTAAAATATGTGTCAGAGTACTTAGGAAACACTACAAAATTGAAAATCTGGAGGATAGGGCATTAGCATTTGTTGCTTTCCAGAAGCCTTCTGCCCTCCTATTTAACTACATATTGTTATAACCATTATGAGTACCTTTCTAACAGCCCTATTAACAAATTCTTTTTATTTCAATTTGTCTCCGCTGGTGGGTTAGTGCTTGTCATTAGAATAGCGTAAATGTATGTGGACTTAGTAATGGTGTGCTACAATTTTGCTGTAAATATTGAGTAGTAGATTTCCATATAGACAATGAGATGCGGGCTGTACTGTTCTCCACAGTAAATGAACTTTGACATTTCTCCATCAACTCTTATCTAGTAAATTGTTATGATTCCAGAATGAAACAAACATCTTTTTTGTGGGGGGAGAAATCTATTTTTATTAGTATAATGCAGTACATGGTATTTCTTCACTATGTATACACAGGTTGAAATGAAAATATTAGCAGCTGATGTTTGCAGAGTCTTTTAGGGCTTACAAAGCCTCTTCATCTACTCCATTCTATTTAAAAAAAGAACTTGAGACTCAAGGGAGTTAAGTGATTTGTCTAAGATCTTACAGCTTGCTGAGTGGCACAGAGTGGACTTGACATCTTCTGACCCTAAATCCCAGGCTTTTCTTAATGTTAAGCCACTTTCACTGCAGAGAGATCAAGGGTAAGGGCTTGGGGGTCAGAGGACCTGGGTTTGAATCCTGACACTTGAATTAACCTTGGGCAAGACATTTAATATCTTAGTCCCTGTAAACTGGGGGAAATTTTAGTAGCAACCTTATAGAGTTGTGAAAGTGAAACAAAATAACATATTATTCTATTGCTACTAACATGGTGCCAGGCACATCACAATCAATCAATAAATATTTATTGTTAACACTTATAATCATGTGCTTACTTATGTTTATCATTCATACCTGTATATTGGTGTGTTTGACTTCCTTCAAATCTTAACTTGTCTCTCCAGATTCTCAAGGACAATAACTTTCAATTCATTTATATTCTCTGTAGATGCTAGAAAAAGCTTTTGGAATGAATGTTAAAATGGATGAAAACAAAGTGTTTCAATATGATACAGTCAAACTATTGGAAGTCATTGGAACCCACTATAAACTTTTATTTTAGAAAATATGAATAACTAAATATTTAAAATTTTTCACTTAGAGTCCAGTTAGGATTGTCCTTTGAGTTATGATCCCAAAATTTTGGTTTATTCATTGATGCAGTCACTCTCTGCTTTTACACATAATCTTTTTAATTTTTGCATATTTAGTTTTCATTTTTGCCATTTCTCTCAGACAAATATTCTTGTGTACTATTGGAACTACCATTTTAATATTTAATTGAATTCACCAAATAGCCAAATCTGGTTGTTTGTAGATCTTTCATATTTGGTAACATATTTAGTCATTAGGATATAATCAGCTCCCATGTGTAAAAATCTTGTACTTACTTCTTTGTTTAAAGACCATGTCATATTAAATAAGCAAAAACAAAAAATAGCGTCTCTAAATATATGAAACCTTCACATCTAGAGATGCAAGAGAAAAGTCAACAGCATAAGAATTTGTGTGTAGCAAATAGAAAAAAAGTATAAAATGCTAAATTCCCTTTGGTTAAATTTCAAGTTAATTCTGAAAAAAATGACTGTGTATATAATTTCTGGGACAGTTATTGCACTTGTCTTCCTTTTTTATTTTAAAATATGAGAAAAATTTTTCTCTCTTAAGAGTTCATCAACCTCACTGTTTCTTCTATGCCTGAGGTCACATTCCCTTGCTGTTGGGAGGGTTGTGATGTCATGGAGAATAATGACTTCAGCTGAGGTAGAAACAGCAGGAGCTGACCACTCGTAAGCAACCAAGAGCTTGTTATCAGGCAAATGTTCTTGGCAACAAAACAAAGAACATAATAAAGGACTGTCTATTCTCTTCTAAGACCTCCTACACTTCTTTAAAAATGGTTTTGGAAAGAAGAGGAGTATTAAAATTAATACCAAATATGAATTAAAATTAAAGGGCCAGGGATTTGCAACGTCCCCAAGAGGTTACTCTCCTCCTGGCCTCCAGAATAACCAGGAATCATTCCAAGGTCTATTGCCTTCCTGAATATCAAAACCATTAGACAGCTGAAGAGACTAACTTGAGCAAGATCCGTCAGACGAGGATGGCACGAGAGTCCGCAGAGTCCTGGGGTCCATACCAGGCCGGCCCCAAGGCTCATGGCAATGGGAAAGCTAGTTCTGAAGCTCCAGTGATAAAGAGAAGGGGAGTTTCTCATTCACTCCTAAAGGTGGGGAGCGCCATGGCATTGTAGTTACCACAAGCCACATTCACGGATCTAAGGGAGTTCTAGATTTCCGGAGGATTAATCTTAGTTGTCTCCTGACCCAAATAGCTCCTAATTTACTACATCTTGGGGAAAATTTTGCATATGCATGGTTCTCCTCGATTCACAGAGGAAGGTTTCTTACACACGCAGGCATATATGCAGATACTTTCACAAGTATACACACACATGTATTTTAAAGTACTATTTCTAGTTTGTTATATAATGTATGTGAGGTACCAGGTGTGAGGGTGATTGCAAAAGAATGTAAGTCTTGCCTTCAATGAGATTACATGTAATCATGAAACGTTCTGAGAATTTAAAAGGTAGACTTGTCTAGTCTACTCTCTCATTTTATAGATGAAGAACCTGAGGCTCAGAATGGTTGAATAATTAAGTCACACAAATTAGTAGTAGATGCAGCTCCGGTCTTCAATAAATGTAACAGTAACACCTCTGGCGACTTGGACTATGACCACCATTGCAATAGCTCTCATAGGTACTATGCACCAGCCCAACGCTAAGTGCATTGCATGCATTGTCTCATCTAATGACCCAACAAGGTCAGAACTACCACTGCCTCCGTTTTATGGGTCACGCTGGTAGCATTGGCAGAGACAGAGTTTGGGTTTAGTGCTTTCTGACTTGCTACCCCGTGAACTTAACCAGGGAGCTTTCCATGACTGTCCTTTTCTTTGCTTTCAAGGAAAGAAAAAAAAAAATCAGTCAGAATATACTACATGCTACATACTAATATGCTACATATAATATAATCAAATGCTAAATCAAAGGTAGAGAATAATGGATTCTGAGTGGTTAGAAAGAGGTCCCCCTCATCCCTCCATGGAGGGTTCATGAATAAAGTTGCAGGAGGGGTATGGACGCAGGTGGGGGCAGCTGGCCTTACTGAAAGGTATGTGTAGTCGGAGGGCTAGCTTGCCGGTATTGATGAGAGCCTTTGGCACTCTCAAGATGAGCCATCACTTTTTATAGTTATTGCTCCTACTTCATCTTCCCTGGCTTTTAAAAATTAAGACAGGTATCTTTTCACCTGGTGTTCCAACTGATCGAAACTTATATATTAATTAGCAAAGTCAGAGAAGCAGGACACTCTGAAGGGTTATTCCAGAACTAATTGCATTATGTGACTGTGAATAATGGCATTTGTATTTTTTTCATCCTAAAAATAACAAACCAGAGAAATGAAGTGTCCAGTGAATGACCTCTCCCCTCGGCTCTGCCTTTCGCAGACTGCTTTGGATAGTTCTGCACTTGCTTTTGAGAGCTAGAAGATTTTGAACTGATCATGGAAAGGACATTTTAAGAAGCCAAATGTGGTGTTTAGACAGTTTTGGAGGAGGGAGAGAAGAAAGGGGAAGTAACCGTGCAGGGTAATTAAGATCCATTTTTTCCATTTATCTTAAAAGTTCAGGCCTGTTTAATTGACCTACTCTACCCTACTGCAGAGGAAACATTAACAGCAGTAGAGGCATAAATATTACATCGTGCTGCTACGCTTGCATTAAAAACAAAATTAAATGAAAACAAAAACCTTCTAGTCTCTAAAAACACTGGCACATTTGCTGTACTGGATAGGAACCCAAACTCATAGCTCTGTAGCATGTGTTTAAAATAATACCTTGAGCAGAGAAGGTTCCCTTGTCTTTTCTTAAGCTAATTGACTGATTGAGCATTAGCAAGTCAATAAAATCATACACTGGGAAAACAGTTTGTGGAAGTTTGTGCCTCTTTTCTAACAAGTTGGATGTGGAGAACTTTAATGATTCGGTCACCCTAAAGGGCATTTCTTTGTGTTTCTGCCAGTCAGCTACTTCCGGCTTAGCCTGTTGGTGCCATTACCATTCACTGAAGACCATGTAAGCCGAAGGTAAGGCAGGGTGACTTAGTGCCTAGCTTTCCTATGAGAATTAAAAGAGAAGGTTCTGGGTTGACTTTAATAGAAAAGCTAGCCTTGCAGTTGACCACTTGACCATCCGACTATATGTAATATGGTTCTGGTTTCAGTATTAAATGGCATAATTTGTGGTGCATACATGACAGGAAGCTCATTCAATTAATTTCTTTTCCTTTTATCATGGAAGGCATTTTTCTTTCTTCACAGAAGCCGCCTTTGTTATGTGGGGGAAGGTGTATTTGATGCTGTTCCCTGTCAGGATGTTCAAATGATGAAAATATCATTTTTGATATGCTCCACTGAAAACGTCTTGTATGTAGAGTAGAGATGCAGATCCCTGGAGAAGGTTGTCCTGTATTTTAGGGCAGGTAAACAGACGGGGATGGAGGCATGTCACTGACAGTCTCGTGTAGCCCCACATTAATATGCTTGGACTCGAGGCTGATGCTTCCCACACAGGCTAGACAGTGCCCCTTGCTTAGACTCTGCAACTGACAGGCCACAGGCTAGAGGGTGATTCTTGCTGGACTCTGCAGTTTTCCAGCTTTTCTTGTTTGACAGAGTCCGATTCTCTTGACCTTCAGGACATGGAGCAGAACTCATTGCTTCCACCTGGCCTACCGAAGTAAGTAAAGTTATGCTCCTAGAATACCACTGCTGTAGTTAGTTTAATTTTAATTTATTGCAGAGATGGTTTTATGCATATGACTTTATAACTGTGCACGTATCCTGAGACCTCTGAAGGTCAAATAAATAATAAATGCTCATTAAGAGCTTGATAGTTTTGCTGAAACTGGCCAACAAAGGTGTCATTGGTGATACTTTCATGTGGACAAATAAAATCTAAGTCAAGTAGGAGCTAGTACTTAATAACGATTAGAGTATTCGACTTTATTGCTCTAGAAAATTATATGCCAACAATGCCTTTTTGCCCATTAAAATAGTGGGATGGTTTAAAACTGAGATTTACTTGCTTTTTAATATGTTTTTGCTTTATAATATTGGAATTTTCCTGAATTATTCTTTTTAAGCATATGTTTCTCTGTGTGTGTGTGCCCATTTACACTGGAGAAAGAAGTGGAGGTGCAAAAGGAGCAGAGAAAAAATATTAAGTTCTCACACTTCTTAAAAAAAATCTCCTCTGGATGTCACAGGCTGCAGAAGGAAAACCTGATTTTTACCTGTGCATGAGGGACAGACAGAGTATCAAGGTGACCCCAGGCTCACGGTTTCTGCCATGAAAATTCTGGCATCCAAAGGTTTTGTGTTCAGAGCTCTTCAGAGCAGAAATGCTGCAACGTGCTCTTTCTTTGTCCATATCCCTTAAGCTACTGGTGGAGGCTCACCTCCCCTTACTGAGGCCTGGATGTGAGCAAGATGTGTTCAATATGCCCAACCCCTCCTACCTGAAAAACGCTGCATCACTGCACTTTTGATCGTGAGTAAAATTTAACTCTAAAATAAAAAAAAAACATAGAAATCTGATGATCTTGGTTGAAAGCATTTATATAATCTTATCAAACAACATAACCTATTAACGTGGTAGGAAATTCTACTTTATAAACTTCAGTGTTAGCCCATCTTCCAAACATGATTTTCTTGTCATTAATGTGTTAAGTATTTTTATGACCTAATTATGTACATACGTTCTACTCTTTATCCTAAGCATATTTATAGCTAAGAAAGGAAACCTAAAATTTAAGCTGATTCTGTTTGTTTCATTGGCTTAAGAGCGACCCTAATGTTTTTGGAATCTCAGTTTTCCTTAAAAAAGAAAAGAAAAGAAGCAGATTGTAGCTTTTGAGTTTAATAATGCAGGATTATTCTTGAGTGGAAATGGGTATCATCATGAATTATTATATTCTGTATTTTTTAGATGTGTGTAATTCTTACCTTTCTGTTCAAAGAGATTTTCATGTCAACAACTAAATTCAAACAGAGATACCCTGGTAATTGAAATATCTCTCCAATTCCTAAATTAAACCTCTGGTCCTCATTCTACTTCGGAGCCAGTTTAGGATTGGGTCTGGCATGGTGGAGAAGAGAAGTGTAGGGAGAGAGGGAGAATAAGAGAATACATTCCCAAGGTAATTCTTTTCCTAGCTCCTTCCCTGCAAGTATTCCCAGGGAATACAGCTACAGATTTGATTATGCCCCTCCCCCAAATTGCTGGGATTAGTTTTTATCCACCCCAAATTCTTATATTGTTTTTGGTGTCTTAGATTTTTTCCTTAATGTGGACAAATTTGATTAAGTTTTCTATGGCCCAAAAGACCACCATTATCATGATTTGCATTATTGACTTTCCTTATTAAGTTCTATAGGCTAAACATAAAAGTGGAAGAGAAATTATTCTAATTCTGTCAATTCTACATGGCCCTACTGCCTTTAAACTAGCTGTAACAACGAATAGGATTCTTAGTAATTGCTATATAATTGCTAACAAGGTGATTTTTTTTTTCAGTCACGTTTTGAGATTTTGTTTTAGGCTCATAAGTTTCCCAATGTCTAGACAAGCATATGCAGGCTCGGAAAAAGTGAATTGAAAAATAGTTGCAAACTACCATTCGCTGAGGATATTCAAAGTGCTAGACACTCTGCTGAGTTTTTGTTGTGCATTATCTCATTTACTCCTCATGACGACTACACAAGAGACATATTAATATTTACCCAGTTGACAGATGAGGAGACTGAGGCAGAAAGAATAACAGATGAGAAGAGCAGAAGGGCCAGGTAGAGCAGCTGAGATATCATCCAGGTCTGTTTGACTTCAAAGTCTGTGCTCTGAACTGCGGAGCTTCAATATCTGTAAATCACTTTAATTGAGAGTGAAAAGAGATGGTATGCATTAAAAACACTTTTCCCTGAAAGAAAATCAGTAGTTAGAAAAGTACAGTGTAAAAGGGTAGGGGGCCACATATTTCTGCCAGGCAGTCCCTCTCCTGTGAATTTAGATCCAATTTACTATCAATATCTTCTGGCAATATTTCTTCCCTTTTACCGCTATATCATTCATAAGGTTCAGTATTTCCAGAACTGTAACACACCAATCGTCACCATGCTTTCTCAGCACTATTTGTATTTTAAATTACTGGAACCACTGCAGCCAATCACACAAGAAGACAGAGGACACTGTTGTTAATTCCAGGCAATACGTGAAAGGGGTAAAAACCTTGAGCGCGCTATACAACCATGTGTCAGACGGGCCTATTTTCTCTAACACACTGCAACACAGAGACCCAGAACAATTCCACCTTTTTCCTTTTGTATGGACAAAATTCTAGGAAAAAAATGTTTTCCTGAACAACAACAACAAAATATTATTGAGTACTTTTAGTTCAATCTATAATATATTTATTTGTAGCTCTTCCAAAATGTGCTCCTTTCGTGTAGGATTTTTGCCTTGATTGCTTTTTTCTTAGGCAACACTGCTCGGCATTGTTCCTGAGATCCACAATCTTTAAAAATATAACCTAAAATGAAGAAGGGAAAAAAGTCAAGGAAAAATTTGGCATTAGAAAGCACAATGAGAATAGCAGAAATTCTCCTTTAGAAGAGCTTTGATTTATTTAAATCTCTAATTCAGCTTCCTATAGATAATATTCCTTTAAAATGAACCCACTTCTTTCCAAACATTAATTTCCTCCTTTATAAAATTGTGGTATTTTTCCAGACTTATATCACAAGTTTCTGATGGTGAACAGGTAAGGCAATCAGCAGTTCATTAAAGTTAGAAACTTCACATTTTACTAGTAAAAAATGTAGAAATGCCATTCTATATATACAGGTAAAAAAAATGCCATATGAGCTACTGCTCCTACAATCAAACTTTTGGACAAATTGGGCTTTGGGCAGGAAAATTAGAATTCAAATTAAGAAAAAAAACACAAAGTTTGAGGTAGAAGGGTTGCCAAAGAACACAATAAACACACATACAAGTATTCGATGATTTTGACAATTAGGTCGATTTTACATATATTGGGGAGAGTGTTTTATGACAATTATTTCTGACACCAGAAGAATAATCAAATATTTCCCTGAATCTTTGCAAGTTACAGCACATTGCCTGGACTGTTGCGAGTGCTCAGTAAATCTCCACTAACTTGACAAATGCTTTCTCGTTTTGTAGTAGTGAAAAAAAAGCAGTGGAATATGCGTTTCTGGAGCCAACTGTTAGTGAGTTTGCAGCATAGCCCTGCGGTGCCCTAATAGTGCGGGGTTTAGAGTCTGACGGTCTTGGGCTTCAGTGCAGTTCCTATGGGGCTGCGTGATGGGGGCAAAGCACAAGCTATTTTTGATCCTCAGCCTTCTCGTCTGCAAAATGGGGAAATGATAACTATGGGACAGTGCTTTTGTGGGAATTAACATTTTGAACTGTTCAGTGCAGGCACATAATGATTGCCCACTGGAGTGTAACCATTATTATTCAGGGTGGTGGTAGCCATTTTCTTACTGTGTATTTTTCATTCCTCTCCCTCTCTCCATTTCTCTTTTTCTCCCTTCTTACTTGCTTCTTTACTTCCTTCCTTCCTTCCTTTTTCCTTTCTTCTTTCTCTCCTATTCATCAATAAAAAAAGGGTGCCCTAGAGAATTACCATTACTAAATGCCTCAATTACTATGATGTTCTCATAAGCTCATTCCCTGATAATACTGAGTACTGTCACTGATTGTGGTCTTGGAGAATTTAAAGGTAAAGTCTTAGAGATTTTTGGATTACTCTATCACCCTGCTGACTCTGCCCATCTAGTAATCATACATTTTCTCCCAATCCACTTGTGGCACAATAGGTTACGTTAACTCTTTACTTGAATGCGTCTCTATCAGCAGAAATTTCACTGCTGCTCTGACAATAGTTGGAGTAGATTCTTGCCTAGTGAAAACCTGTCACCTGGATCTCGGCTCATTCCCAAGGAAAAGTCAGGCACAGCTAGTCTCACTTTATCTCCTCTTCTCCTTAAACCTCAGGAAAAAATTAAAATTAAAATAGACTGTTTTAGTTTCCTTGGGTGACTGGAACACATTGTAGCCAACTCAGTGGCTTAAAACAACAGAAATTCATTGTCTCACAGTTCTGAAAGTGAGAGGTCCAAAATCAAGGTGTGGACCAGACCTGGGTTTCTCCGAAACCTGTACGGGAGAATCCTTCCTTGCCTCTTAGAGCTTCTGGTTTGTGAGTGATTGTTTGTGTTCCTTGGCTCCATCGCTGCCTTTGTCATCACGTGACCATCTTCTTCCTGTGTGTTCCTTCCTCTCTTTACAAGGACACCAGTCAGTCACATTGGACTAAGGGCCCTCCATGCTCCAGCGACTCCTGCTTAACTGATGACATCTGCCACAACCCATTTCTAAGTGTGATCACATTCTGGGGTCAGGACTTCAACTTATCTTTGCGGGGGGGGGGGGGGGGGCGCACAATTAATCCCATAATATACTACAGTGCTTATTCTAAGTAAAATACATTTCAAAGTCATTCTAGTGAAAGTAAAATAAATCTGACAGTGTTGTCTAGCATAGATAAGGAGATAAAGGATCACTTGGCCAACAGATATTTACTGAGCACTTAATGTGTGCTACCAGGGAGAATGTTCTTTAAGTATCAGGTAATCCACTTATTTGCAAGGAATTCACAGTTGAATTGAAGGATTTTGGATATGCGTTTAGAAGAGAGGAGAGAAATATTTTTTTTCACCTTAAAACACAATCAACAATCAAGAAATGAACAAAAATAACTCTGGCTAGTCCAAAGTGAGGTTTCAAAGTCTTTACACTGTATTCAGACAGTTTCCTTACAGAAAAGTATTTCAGTAATAAATAGTCTATTAACTTCTGTGCAGCATATAATTGTAGCAATCATATTCATTTGATTTTCCAGTCTATCATAGATTAGTCAGCCACATTGATGGCAGTGAGATTAACAACTAAAAACCTAAGGAAAAAATGTAAGTAATGCAAAAAAAGGAACTAATAGGAAAAATAAAAATGTTTTACTTTTTCTGATCACTTAGTGTAGAGACAATCCCATATGCATTGTCAGTTTTTGTGAATCTTATTAATTACATTATGATCTAATAGTTGATGTGCAATGTAATGATCTCGGGGTATTGAAAAACATTTGAATTCTGATCCAGATATCCTATTATTAAAGCAGATAGATTTTTAACATATTCAGAGTTTACCCCAACATAATTAAAACATTAAATGATAAAAACCAAACTGTTACAAAATGTAATCTGCAATGATACAATCCATGAGCAGTTTTAGTAGGTTTTACTTAAAAAGTAGAAATGAGGGGCAGACAGATATTTAGAATTTCAGTGCAGAGGTAGTTGGAATAGGCAACTGTCATAGATCAGCAATTTTCAACTGGTGTACCACAAAAAATTTTAAAACATGCAATTCCTTACTATTTAGTCAAGGGCACTGACCATTTTACCTTTAGATTGTCAAATAAAAAGATGACAACAGCCAATGCAATAATGGCCGTCCTGTGTAAATGCCCATTCTTGAACCATAAATACACAGGTCATATGACAGAAAAACTAAAGTGGCACCTGACTGGTTAATTCTTGGTACCAGAAATCCTATACAATTATAGGCACCCAATTTTTTAAAAAAGTCACTCTGAAGCAAAAAGGTAGGTAATTACTATTATTATTTTTTTTTGCAAATCAATAAAAAGTTTACCTATTTTCTTGTCAAATTGGCAAAAAGTATGATATATTTTTTGGTGTGCCACAGAAATTTAGTACTTAGTTTATGTGTGCTATGGAAAAGGTCGAAAATTGCTGCCATAGATACAGCAGAAACACTAATGTCCAGAGGACTTGGCCCCTTGTTAGCATTTAGAAACCTAACTGGCTTTGACTGTGCTCCAGAGCTATGTAAGTCTAGTGAGACAGGCTGTGGCACCTTTCTCGTCAAGAGCGGTCCACATGGCAAGCCCACAGTCATAGTGCGTCCTGTAGACTTCAGAGCCTGTGATTATTCAGGAACTTTCCTCTGGGTCAGATTGTAGAATCTAAGAGAGGACTTACTAACTCAAATACCTTCAGGGATCTATCAGGCAATAAAAATGAATTGTGTGCCAGGTATGAGGTATTTTTTGGACAAATTTGGAAAGAACGTGTTGCTCTCAAAGCATTGTCATTTTTGTTTTCTTTATAATCTGTGCTTTTTAAATGATCCAGCCTGGGCCTGAATGCAGAACTAGAGGCTCCAAATGAGAGCCCTCACATCCAGCATCAACCCATCCAGTTCCAGACTCAGTATGACCTTGGTTCCTTATGGCTCAAACCTATCATTCTCTTTGGTCTATTTTTACCCAATGGCCTTGGTATTCTGGGAGTGAAAAAGTGAATACACGCTGGTCTAATGTTTCCAAAATGACATTTTGAAGGACACTGGTCCTGTGAGATACTCCTAAAAAGTGGAATTTGGTCATCAAGTAATTTTGGGAAACAATACTTACTATACCTCCTTGCAAATGATCATAATACACATTCATATAGTAAAAACTCTAAAATTCCTTCAGTAAAGAAAATGGCTTAGTGGTTTCATTCAATATTTTAACTCAACACTAACCACACTGAATTGGCTGCTGAACTCCTCCTGCCCCTCTTTATAACTATGTCACACAGAGCACTGTGCCATGAAGCATGTCCTGGGAAACATGCAGGTAGAGGCATTACTTCCTATGAAACTTTGTCTTAAATTGTACATGTGAGTGAGGCTAATTAACTCTTGAACACACAAAGAGTTTATATCCAGGGTAGGGCAAAAGTTGGTTTAAAGTTGTTTGTAGGGAAAATAATACAATAAATAAATAATAATACAAGAATAAACTCTGTGTTTCGTATACTCACGGCTGTACACCTACTTTTGTCTTACCCTTAAAGTTTTTTTGTGTTAAAAGAGTAATGCTTGTTTACTCTACAGTTTCCATACAGGGAAGGAGCACGTGAATGGCGTCCCATGTTGTCCCTCCAATAAATGCTAAAGAAAAAGCTTTAGCCCCTTTCTCCACCCAAGTATTTTCTTCACCCCAAAGGCAAAAGTGACTTTGTTGATTTGGCCATGTTGTGGTTACTGGTGTGTGAGTTTACTCTTAATGCCCATAGCTGGAAACAGGCTCTGCTTTCTTCCTTTCCCTTGGACCAGTAGCCTAGAAGAGACAGGGTATCTGTTTGTCTTTCCTCTTCCTATGCTGGATCTTTCAAAGGTCGGGGCCTCTGCTTTTAGCAAGAGGGAAGTTCCATCTCCTTCTCCAGACCAGCTTTATTAGCAACTCCTTATGTGAGATAGATCTGTATCTTGCCTAATGTGGTTCAAGTCTCAATTCTTTATATACGTACTCAGTTGACAATTAGTTGGAGGTGAAGAGGGACCAGTGGCAGGATTCAGACAGCAACCTTCAATGTTAAGTACAGAATAAAAAATTAATCCTGCAAACTCATTGCCCAGGTCATTCACATGAACAGTAGAACCTCTGTGTGCTCTTAAGACCATTTTGGACCAAGAGAGACAAGGCCATTTATCAGACAGACCATGTTTTTTTCCGTTTTTCTTATTATTATAACCTTCAGAAATCAGTTAGAAAAGACCCTTTGCTTCTCAAGTTATATATTTGTGGGGATTTTTTTAATTTAGAAATGATGCAATAGGCTGTTCTATTTCTAATCTTGAGAATATTTGGTTTGGGATGTATTTCAAATGTTGATGTTAGACTGATATGAAAATGCCTGTTAGTGCTCAAAATCCAGGACAAAGGTTATTTCCACCAAGCTCAATAGAAAGTAATAAATAATTCTGAAATATTATCTTAAAATAAGAATATAAAATGTTATAACTTGTCAAGCCTTCCAGTTTACGTTGACTTATTATCACCAACCCAGCAGGTATAACAAAAGCTCCTGCCTCTGGTCTGACATTTCAGCTGCCTGGGGAGACCCGTCGCTCCTCACCGAGCCTTGCTTACAGAGTTTCCGCTTCACTCTTGAAGAACTCTTATTCCATGCCAGGTGCATCTTAATCGTGCTAATTCTCTCTGTTACATCGATATGTCAGTAAAGATTCTCCATCTTGCCCACTGTATTTGCAATACCTGAAACTGTGGTAAATAATGCATTTCTGATGATGCATTGAGGCTATTTGTATGAAGGCAGGACTGAAACTAACATAGCTACAGGAAAAGGCCATCATTAATCTGAATTCATAGGACCTCTTGTGAGGGGTTATTTTTGTAAAAATAATAGTGTCTTTGGGTTTGGGCTAGAAAGCAGAGAAAATATAGGCTGTTTGCATTTGACTCACTGCTTTACATACAATCTTACAAAAGTGAAGTGCAGAACTGTTTCTTATGAACTTCACAGTGACTTTAAATACCATCACTGCATTCTTTTTCCTGGCAGAATAAAGCATTGGTTATATGTGCTACATTGTTCTATAGCCACATATTCTATACATAACTAAAACTGTTAACTCAGCTATATAGTCTAATAACAACCAGTGTCACACACTGCTGTTGCAACAAATGACATTGTAGATTTTTATCTTTTCTTTTGAGTTTCCATGGTTAGAACAACAGACATAAAATCAAGATAACTGAGTCGGTTTTTATGGTTGTAAAGGAAAGGATGTACAGTAAGTTTCTGGATGCATAGTTATTTTTCATCCTTTGTGTGCATAATGGAGGTTTACATTCTCCACGTTTCTATCACCAAGTCCTATGTCACCTGCACAAAGGTCTGAGATGCCCAGATCCTGTGCTTGGGAATATTTTTAGAAACTTCATTGTGTGCCAGTTTTTTTTTTACCTGCTAAGATATTTTATTGAACCAAAATGTGGTTAATAGTAACATGTTGTAAAGTTTCCCATTAAAATAGAAACATAAAACAACTATGCTATGAGAGTAAAGACCATTGCCCTGACCAGGTAGCCTGGGTGGTTGGAGCATCATCCGGATGCACCAAGGTTGCAGGTTTGGTCCCTGGTAGGGGTGCATGCATGGGTAGATGCAGCAACAGATCAATGTTTCTTTCTCTATCTCTCAAGTCAATACATAAATTAAAAAAAAATTAAAATCATAAAAGTAAAAAAACATCATTTTTGAGTGTCTCATTTTAAATAATGTCTTGCTGAGGTTTGTCCTGCTTAACTAGTGTGCCCTGAGACGTATGCCTCTCAAGCGTGCTGACACTCCGAGCTCAGGAGATTTTGTTTGATTCCCGGCATTGGCAGACAAGTCGTGAATCATAAACCCTGGTCAAGCAGCGGCAGTTTTCTAGATCAACAGGGGACACTCCATACAAAGAACAGGAACAGGAGAGGGGGTGGATTCACCTCTCTGTAATCGAAAACCTTTTTGATGCCCTTACAAGGATTTTGAGTGCATTTCTGCCAGTATCAGCAATGGTGAAGTTCACCTTCACTAAAATCTAATTCCAGCACTAACTGGCAGGCCAGCACTAGTGAAAATAACATTCCGGTTTCCTCCATGACCTCAGTCCCGACATGATAACGGGAGCCCTCAACAACTCATTTCTAGCTTGGAATTCTTGATGGTTTATTTAGTTTGACTGACTGTCGGAGATTGCCATTATGAATACAGTTGCTAGGGAAGGCCTGCCGTAGTGCTGTTTGGCTTTTAAAGGGGTCAGGATTTTGCAACATCTCAAATAACACTTATGGCTTCATGTCTGCAAACAATGCAGCATTTAACATTTACTATGCATGAAAAGGATCATAGTTCATCATTTATTATTCAAAAATTATGTAAAATATTTTTATGATGGAATATGAAGAATGTGTTCAAAATATTCATGTATGTAAACAACACATAAATTTACCTTAAAACATCAATATGTAACCAAAGAGGTACTTGGCATTCTGTGACATGAAGCCAAATATTAAATATTTCCAAATTCAGACTTTTAATCCCATATCTTTCAAGCAGATCACACCAAGCTCTGGTACTTTTCAACAAAGTGAACACTTAATTCTTCATCCAGGGAAACTATTATTTTTAATGGTGGAGAAAAGCTAGGTGATTGGTTTGTTAGGCTTTAACTGTGCAACCTTCTCAGTTCAAAAATTGATTGCCTACTCCACCCTCTCATCTTACACGTTTCAATAACACGTTTTGGTTTCTTACCAAAGGGGGTTATGAACATCGGTCCTCGGTGCCTGACAATACTGGAGATCATTGTGAGTGAAGATGGTGCCATTCAAGCCTTAAAACTTTCCTCAGACAGGAGAGTAGATTTGAATAGAACATGAAAACCAAATGATTTGGATGAGAATGAGAACGGATCCAACAAGAACTTTCGGTTAATATGGTAGACAAATAATACAAATGTTTAGCTGCTATTTTTGCAGTAAGATGTCTATTTTGTTTAAAAGAGTGACCTCAATGAGTTTAAATGCTGCACATTTGAGAGGAAGCCTACAAAGAGCTATCCAGAGTCTTGAATACTTTTATAGACTTCATCCATTTGTTTTGGAAATGAATCATTTCCAAATTATTATTTTAATTATGTATGACACTCAATAGTACATCCTACAAAAGTGATAAATTCTTCATAATATTTAAACTCATTATTACTCACATTAAATCTCTCCAGGAAGGGGTGACCACCTAGAATCAGGAGAATTACAAAAAATTGTGAGTTAATGAAATAAGCCTCTTTTCCCTCCTTTAGCTTCCTTTTTTCCTCTCTGGCTGTGTGTTGTCTTCATTTCACGTTGTCCCTACTGTTTACTTCTAGTACTGCACATTGCTAAACACTCAGGCGTTCAGTAAGTACAGGGTTTGGTGCAAGTATGGCCTGCTTGAGTGTAGTTGGTAAGGTAATAACATGGGTGTAATAATTTATAGTTTTAATTCAAACATTTCACCTAAAATGTCATATGGTGTGCCTGAGTTTGATGTTGTTATGTTACAGAATTACATGCTTATGATTTTGTAATAAAAGATTTTGTAGTAAAAACAGGAGCATTATTTATGCCAGACCCTGAATTTATTAAGTACAAATTCTGCACAATCATGGTGCTAGGTGCTAAAAAATGGTCGCAATGAAAATTTTTTACTTGCCCACAAAGACACAGTCAGCTAGAGTTAGATCCAGCAATGGAAATCAGATCTCTGTATGATATCATCCCGTTATATACTTGGCAACTTTATTTTATAAATACGATTAAACTTCTACTTAAGTAGAATATTTCATATTTTGACCTAGGAGTTTTGTTTGTTCCCAAATTACATTTATAAAGTTTGAATTATTGGCTGCCATTGACTTCACTTTTATTTTTTTGGCTACAATTGACTTTAATTAAACTCATTATGGCCTCATATGTCCGGCACTTGTTAAAGAGGAAAAAAAGCAAGTATAAGAATGAGCCAAGTGACTTGATACAAGATCTCTCAGCAAATAGCCATAATAAGCCATGCTGGGCCCCAGCTCAGCTAGCAATGTGCTACTTGACCCTTGGCAATGTGTTTTTTTTTTTTTTTATGCTAGAAAAATGTGTGTTCATCTTTCTTATTTCTCAGTAAAGGATGTACTCTGTTCAAGTGAATGCCTTCAGTGACTTGATTTGAATGGAAGTGCAAGCAAAGTGATTCTCTTATTATTTTCTTTATTCAGGAGGGGCTCTTGACTATGGAGTATAGAGACAGTACTAGCTAATCGGGTCTGTCTTAGTAGTCTGTGTCATCAGAATATCCAAACATTCAGCTAGGAAAGGAACATGTCAGCCATGCACGTGCTCCGATGGCAGCATGCCACACACCTCTATGTCTGGAGTCATCCAGATAGCTGACTGAATGTCTTGGATACTTGTGGGTGTCTCCCGTTGTATAAACAATGCTGCTGGGACAGTGAAAAAACTACCCATATTCAAACTTCCCAATGTTCTGAGTTGCAGAGCATAGTTGCATTTTTAACTAAAAATGTGTATATGTATTTATTTAGTATTCCATCATTTCACGTGTGCTAGAGCAGAGGCGCAGAATGGTAAAATAATTATCCAAGGTCATCTGGATTAGGAAATGACAGAACATGACCTTAAACTCAGATGACTTGCAATTAAAGGCTTTATTCCCCATACCCCACCACCTCTATGACTACTGTGAGCATAAGAATACCTGATTGTCTGTTATTACATCAACCCCACACTCCAACAATCTCCAACTGTTCCCATTTGCCAAGCTAGACCAGGGAGATGTGGACTCAACTTCCAATTGTATATGCTTTATAGTTTTCAAAGCACATTTACTCAGGATCATCTCACTCACCTGTTTATTCTTGCAGGCACTTATTCAACAAATAGTTACTGAGACCTTTTCTACCAGTGTCCTAAATCCTATCCCTATTAGACATCTAGTCCTATTCCTTACCTCCTTTTCCACCCTATTCAACAATTCTAAGCATCTGTAGTTGTAGTTTAGGTGATTTTTTTCTCAATCTTTTGTACATCTTTTTCTTCAGGCCCTGAATGAGAAAACTGATGAGGTCAGGACACCATGTAGAAATAAATGTACAGGCTAGGATATTTAATGATCGTTAGATTTCCATGAGTTTCCTGGCTATAAACTCTAACTATCTCCTCTTCTTTCCCCCAGATCAGAAGGGTTATGTGTTTACTTTAGTGGCTTGTGAGAAGTGAATGGAAGTAAGATCATAGGTTTGCATTAAGTTCTGCAGTAACCAGCAGGGAAGAAATAGTAATCAGGAGTAGTAGTAATAGACAGTCAATAGTTCTTAGAAAAAAAGAATAAGGGTGTGTGTGTGTAGAGAAGAAAGGTATTGTAGAACAGATATACTAAAGGTGACTGAAAAAGATTAGCAGTGCAGGTGGCAAGAAGGAGTCTCTTGACCCAATTTGTGCCATCCTAGCCTACAGAGGATGTCATAGTAGCTTACAGCTAAGATACATTTTATTCTTACTGTGTGTGGTTGGCATATATTACCAAAGTCCCAACTTGGAGTTTGAAAATATTTCCCCATAAAATATTATTGGGAATTGTTAAATATTTCAGAGTTACTTATATAATATATCAGGTAAATAATAGATTACATAAGCATTGTTTCCTTCAGTTTATGTGTTTGAATTCTTAGTAGTGGATTGACAAATTGGCTTTGGAATACAAACCATTCTTAAAGAGAAGAGGGCCAACATTAGATTATAGTGTCATCTCTGATTTTAGTGTGTAGACATCTTGAGTCATTATTCAATGAAAGACAAACAGCATGGCATAAAAGATCAGCAGGGATTTAATCATTATGGAAAAGTTGATATTTAACATGATATAAGGCTTTGAAAAGTTGGACTTTGTCTCTTTATTACAAAAGAAGGTAAACAGAAAGTAACATTTGTTAAATGCTTACTGATACCAGGCTACATACTAAATTATATTAAATTAAATTTATATCATCTGTGAATTCTCATAGCAATCAAATGAAGATATCATTATTACCTCCATTTATAGGTGAAAGAACTAAGTCTCATAAAAGTAAGATATTGAAATAAAATTCCTCCCTGAATTGTGTTGATTTGTTTACTTGTTTTCTTGCTCACTCTGTAGAGTGGAATGATTAAGAAATCTGTGTATTATTGTAGTGTCTTTCTTCCTAAGTCCTACCCTTGACAAAATCAACCACAAAACAAATCAAATTAGACTTTTATATTTTTCCAGTCCAATGCCAATGGTGAATTAAATCATCATAAAGTCAATTCAATTCTCTCAATACATTAGCTAAATGTATTTAAATAGATATAGCTAAATATTTAAAACAAAGTCATTAAGAAAGTTGTACTTACTTTTATAATTATTTATTTATATTAAATTTATTAAGGTGATACTGGTTAATAAAGTTATGTTTCAAGTGTACAATTTTATAATACATCATTTGTCTATTGCATTGTGTACCTACCACCCAAAGTCAAATCTTCTTTCATAACAGTATGTTTGATCCCCTTTACCCTTTACTACCCCAACCTCCTTCTCTCTGGTAACCACCGTATTAGAATAGTTTATTGAAGCCAAGATTCATATGAAAAGTGAAAACTAAATTAATCCAGAATTTTCACAGTTTTTAAATATTTGGTTATGTTGAGATATTATCTGTATGTGACACTCAATTGGGGCCAAATACGCAGTGCCACATATTTAGGTAAAATGAGATACTTCATTCTATGCAAGAATTTCAGAGCTGTGTAATATTCCTCATTTAAATGAGAAAACTTTGTACTTATTCTTGTCATTCACACACCTAGAACAACTTCTAAATGCCAGACTAGCCGTTGTAGTCTGAACTGTCATATAATAAATCAATGTGGTTGTAATAAGGTGCTATTAATTTTAAATTTAATTTTAATTTTATTTCCATGTAATCTATACCAATGATCCTTGGGGGTAAGATATACAGTGCTTGAATACTTACTTTGAGCACTGGGTATTCAATAGTATAGAGGAACAACATTTTACCTTTAAATGGTATTCCTATGCTTGTATCGGTTGCCATTTTTATAATACAGACAAAAAACTCAATATCAGGAATGAAATGTAACTGGGGAAGATATTTTATTTATCATATGATAAATTTCAAATATCCTTAAATTCATATCCTGTTGCAAACTCTCAGGAACTGTCACAAATGTGATTTGGCTCATTGTTTCCTCAAGGGAAAAGGAAGAAAGAGATGTTCAGGAGCATACCAGATTAGAAAGTTTAATAACACCACAATCTTTTAGGAAACCTTCAACAGGTCACACTGGGCCAAAAAAATATATAAATGTACAAGTAAGAAAAATGAGTCAGATCTAGGTAACGTGCACCAGCAGGTGTCCTGCATGACCGCATGTGATCACCATGTTCCAATGCTCATGCACAAGGCTTTGAGTCCCAAGCCCTGTGATCCCACACAGTGTTTTCCTAGTAGTCACCACTTCCCTGGACATGGTGTATTTTTAGAGCCTTTTCCCCACTGTCCCTTCCAAAACGGGCTAACTACACCCCACTTGATAGCTTAGAAAGTTTCTTGATTTCAAGATTAAGGTTAGAAAAAAAAGGGTTACTTCAGTTCAAGAATTTTATTAATTTTTCCAGAAAGGAGCTCCAAAAGCAACCTCTATAATCAAGCAACTGGAAAAGCAATCTTAAATGTGTCACTAGAACAAATATAGCTTCTGTCATCTTATGGGTGAATCAGATTTACCCCCCTTCTTACTAATCTAATCAAATGATTTTTTTTTTTTTTTGGTTCTCCCACACATTTGCCATGTCATGTGAAAATGAGTCAATTGAAGGTCATTTACTATGCTTTTATGAAGAAAGTGTTTTTTTCCTAAGAGAACTAAGCAGCAAGAAAAGTAATGTTTATTTACTCAATGTATTTAATATTTTAAGTCCACCAGGTTTTCTGGTATGTGACTTTCTTATTTGACAGCCTGCTCATTTGCAGAGGGCTATTCACTTTGCACTCATTCAGCAACATTTTCATTGTTGGTGTCTTTTTCTACCAGAGAATTCTAATATTTATATGGTGTTCTGCATTACTTCCATTTCTGAAGTTTTTAGCAAAATTTAGGAGTATATAAAGTTCTGAATCTTCTGACATTTAACAGATGGGATGTTTTTGTTCTCTTTCTACCATTTTTGTTTATCATATCACTTTGATTTAGTGTTGACCATGAGGCTTTGGTGTCTCCTTTCCATTTGTACTAGCTCAGTTTTGTAAGCAAGAGGATGCCATGTGTCACCACGTTGTGGCTGTATTCCTGAAAATAATGACTTGTTGGTACATCTGACAATGATGTTACAAGGTTCGAAACAGAAGTTAATTCAATTGAAACTAAGCTGATTTCTCTAGATGTTGCCCTTAAGTATATTGAACCCCAGTTATTTTATTAGAAAACTTTAATAACAAACATAAAAATAGAAGACAAAATAAAGTATTTATATAGTGTTCTATATAGCACCAATTATATTAATAAAAATATTAGGTCACTAATATGTACATATTATTGCTCCCACATACATTTTTATAAGATTGACTTGTTTTTAATTTTATTTTTAAAATTTCAAAATAATAGTCTTTGAAATCCTGTAATACATCTTTTTTACAATAATTCAAATTCATGAACCCTGGGATTTATTCATTCTTTATAGCTGAACATCTAGTTTTCAAAAAATTAAATAAATTTTAATTTTGATGAATCACTTATATTTTGAAGATTTTCAACCATTATGGTGGGATCAGGGGGTATTTACATGGGAATATTATTATTTTTTCATCACCATTTATACAACTTACTCTTCAGGAGAGCTTATAAATTTACCTTTTTTGCTTTCTTTCAGTCTATGTGCTTATTTTTATTCAATGGTCTATCAAAATATTTGGTTTTAAAAAGTATACATAACAAAAATGTCCCACTTTTGACCTGTCAAGTATTCATGTCAAAATTTGATATTGCTGACAGGTCAAAAGAAGGAGGAAGAAGGGAACCAACATTTATTGAACACTTACTCCATGTTTAGCCCTTTCACACAATGTCTCATTTAACCTTCACATGTTATGATGTCAATGTTACTTTCTCAGTTTAGGAATTTAGGCACAGATACATTAAGAAATGTATCCAAGTCATCCTAAGTAGCATTTTCAAAGCCAGGATTACCCCCATTTTATTTTCCAAGTGTGTTGTGCTATAACACACTATTTATTTCCAAAGAGTTTCTTGTCTTCTGGATTGTGAGGCTTTGTAGTTTGAATATACAATTAATTATTCTTCAGAATTTTTGGTCATTTTATCTTCTTTTTCTCACTGCCAAGGTTAGGAAGTCTTAGATTTTCCTATAAAGTCTTTATACTTAGACTTGAATTTAGAATGTTGTGATTGTAATCTCTTAAGCTGCTAAGAGTATCATTGTTTGATTATTTATTTCATGTTGAAGTGGAGAGATGCTTATATCACTTAAAAGTATGGATTTTAGATCATAGTGCCAGAAAAGACCTTAGAAATAACCCTCCAGCCCGTAGGTTCAACATCGCAACCAGATAGACCCTTTTAAAACTTGTAAGAGTATGTCCCTCTCACTTGGAAGCCTTCAGAGGCATCGCACCTCCCTCAGAGGTGGGTCCAAAGTCCTGACCTCAAGGGACCTACAGATCCCTGCTCCTAGTCCTGAACGCTCCTCCCTGACCACGTTCCTCTCCTTGCTGTTCCTGGAACAAGCCAGACACCCTCCACCCTACGGCTTTCAAATCAGCTGTTCCCTTTTCTAGGAGCACTCTTTACTCCAGATAACTTTCATGATTCACTTCCTCGTCTCTTTCAGCTGAAATGTCTCCACCCTTTTACAACTGCACATTCTCATCCTTCACTTGTCATGCCTCTTACCTGCTGTTGCCCGCTCCGTAGTACTCACTACACCCAACACACTATATATTTATTTATTTTCCCATTTCCCCCTGTAAATTATAAGCTCCATAACAACAAGAATTTTTTGTCTTTTTCCCCCACTGACATCTCCCTAGCACCTGGGGCAGTGCCTGACACATGATTGGTTATCAATGGATATTTGTTAAATAAATAAATATAAGTTTCAACACATACTACTCATAGAGGATGCTACACTAAGTTTGGTGAGAGGTGATGGAAATATCAGAAGAAAGTAATCTTCATATTGCACGCTTGTTAGTGTGTGAAAGAGTAAATTTATTCTGAGCCAGCCATGTATGGATAAATGAACTTGCTCCTGTTAAATAAACCACTTGAGCAAAACGCAATGTTGTTTTGAAATAAAAGATGCTGGTACATGGCTCTGACATCTGCTGTTCCTGGGTCCCCACCCAGGAGGGGTGATTGGTGTCCCATGGGTAAATTTCATACAATCCATACAAGTCTCTGTGGCTTTAATTAGTTTTTCTCTTCAATCTAATAACACTCTGAATGAAAAGTAAAAAGTGTAACATCCACAGAGTAAACTTGGGTCAACACTTTTTTTTTTTTTTTTTTTTTTTTTTACCTATTTTAGCATAGCTGAAAGAATGGAACATAACAAATATTTTCCATGCAACCTTCTCCTGATCTCATCACTGTCTAATGAAAAGTGTAGTTTTGGTTGTATTGATTGGGTTTTGGAGTGAGGTGGGGAGAAAGGAGGTAGTTTTAATTAAAAGTGAAATAACACTGTGTTTATATTCTTTGTCCCCATGTGAGATATGTCACTTCATGACTCTTGAACTTTCTTTTGTAAATAATTTCACAGAAACACATCCTGTCTATGTGTTTCAAAGAAAGCCAAGGTTTATGTACATTTCTACATGTCGTTAACTTCTTTTCCTGGGGAATAGGACTGCGGCAGAGTGGAAAGTAGTTGTTGCAATAATTTTACGTTTTTATTTTGAACAGTGCAGTTTAAAATTATTTTCAAAGAAACATAGATTCAATTTTTAACTTACACAAAGCTAATTTGGAAAAGATCCATATGTTCCGTTAAGGCGTATTGTCCACAGGTCACTGAGAGTGCTGTGGCCATTGAATTTGCTCATTAAATATTTGCTTGATTGTGTAAATAAATGTGTGAATGATTTTTTAGTTCTCAGAAATGAAATAGGAAGGGAAGAAAATGAAACTGTTTTGTGGCATTCTAAAAAACCCTTTGGCAGCTGGAGAGAAAAACCATGGCCTAGGTAAAGTGTCCCAGAGCACATGGAAAGCCTGGACTCTTTCCAGAGTCAGCTCGGGAATGCCAGAAGACCTGCAGGGCAAGAGCAGGGCAGAGTTCAGGCTTGACGCCAGGAGGCCTGAGGCAATATCAGAGTCCCAACCTGGGAAGGTAGCCATAAGCAGGATCCCGGCCTGCAGGCAAAGTTCAAAGGGCCAAAAGCAGGTTAGGGGCCAATGATCAAGCATGGCATATAAAGATGGGCAGCAGAATGAATAAAAGGGTAAGTGTGACATTTCCTGATTCAAGGTCTGATTAGATTTATCATGTTAGAATTCATACGTGAGATATCCCAGAGAGTCCCTTTGCAATACTTTTAGGAATCTCCAACTCTTAGGAAAATGTGCTTTGTAATCACTTCCAAGTATTTTCCAACGTAGACTGATTCCATGATTCTGCCTCAGTTAAAATCGATAAATATTGGCATTTACCATTTAAACATCTTGGCATTCATTGTCTTCCATTAAGTTGATTTCACTTTTCTAAGCAACATTTTCCCATCAAAGTCAGGAGGTAGGTGATATGTGACAGCACTAAGAGTTTCTTTTCCTCCTACTACTAGGACGTGAGCTGTACTCCTGGCTTTCTGTGTGGCTACAGAGGCTTCAAAATGCTGTTGAGAGCTTCTGTCTTTTCTCCCAGCGTGTTGAGTAGGAATTTCATTTGGGAGGGATGTGTTAATATCTGAGTGATTAATAAGATAATACTGGAAAATGAGCTTCAGAGAAGTATGAAGATCCAGCTGCCCATGCCCTACAGGGGCTGGTGTGTATTCTTGTGCATGAGTGTGTATTTGCAGTGGGGGTAGGGTAAGTTAAAACAGGAAAACTCTCAGTTTAACAATGTGTCTTGTGGCCAATTTTGATGTAAAAAAAAGCAAAAATATATACATAAAAGGAATTAGTCAAAGATGTGGAGTCCTAGAACAAGACAGAATCAATTAAACTAACATAACTTCTAGTATTATCCAGTTCTAATAACAGACAAGCTACTTGGGATAGTCCAGGAAATAGAGGGAAGTTCCTTTTGTTTTTCCATGCACACATGCTCTCTGGATCCTGTGTCATCCATGACGTATCTTAGTCAGGAAAAGTTTCCTTTATTGTATGATACATGGTGTAGTCTTTTGGAAACACAGGTAGATTTTAGCTCCATTTTCAACTCTGAGTGTTTTGTACAAACTGGTTTATTCTTGTAGGTTCTAACTTCCTCACATGGACATAACTGAGGATCTCACAAAAGCCCATAGTATTACATATAACACAGACTGAATGATAGTACACCCAGGTGGATTTTTAGTTAAAGGGATGCTCAAGCTAAAAAAGGCAAAATTAAAGAATAGTATCCTTTGGGAAGACCTTCAATGGTACATCATGAGGTCTTTTTGGAAGTTTTTAAGATGCCAAAAAGCAAAGTGTGACAGCTAATATACTTCACACCAAATCAGGAACCCTTCGAATCAGAGGGTCTAATATAACGCATTTTAACAGAATACCATATGAGGAAAATATGTGGATATTCAAACACCTAGCACATACCCATATACAAATAACTTTATGTAGTTGTTCAGACTACATAGCTATGTTAGAAATTATATCAGACACATTTGAATAGGTGCCTGTAAGGGGTCATGATAGTAAGAATCCAGGGATAAAAGGAATATTAATAAAATAAACTAAAACAGAAGAGTGGCCTTGGAGAGTTTAATGATAGACATGCCAGGAATTGAAGAGTATGAACACTACAATCTTTTGCACTTGGAGGTCAACAAAAATAGATATAAAAAAGAGAGAAAAATAAATACATTTACTAGAAATTAATATTAAGCCTAAAGTTGGTAAAAACCTAGTTGAAAAGACGTTTTTAATGGTGATATAAATGAAGAACATACTGAGTCTTTAGTTATCTGTTGCCTGGGTCATCATTATATTGTGACTGACAAGGAAAAACTAACTCTGGTTGCCTTTAAAAACCATAGTGACTGGAACAAGGAAGGTTATAGGGTACCTTTACTCATAGAACCAAGCCCTGGTGTTGATACTCAGTTCTGGTTGCCAAAGTGTCAGCTTTAGGGAAGTGGACTACATTCAATGAAGAAAGCAAAGTCATAGGAAGCTGCTTAATATTATCAGTTAGGTATGAAACGATCTAAAACTCTTGTGTGCAAAAAAATACAGGGTCCAGCAGAAGTAAAGCCTGCTTCAGTGTAGTTGGTAGGATAATAATGTGGTTGTAATAATTTATAGCTTTCATCTGAACATATCACCTGAAATATCACAGGGTATGCTTGAGTGTGATATTGTCATGTTGCAGACTTACATGCTTATGATTTTGCAATAACAGATTTTGTCATAAAAAGGGGCATTATTTGTGTTGGACCCTATACTTTCTTAGTCTCTGTAAATACATAAGTTTTGCTTTTTTGCCTCTGCTCTAGTGAGCTGGTAGAAAGAATCCCAGTCAATCTAAGGATACTTCTCTCCCCAAGTTGTTTAATTCTGGGTTCTTAGGCATTGCTTTTGTGTCAGCTATGGAGACTACATGTTTTTCAGTCATTGCTCATAGAGGTAACTCGTGAGATAGCCATTGTTCACATGTGTCTCTTTCTGCTTTGCTATACTTCACTGCTTCCTTGTCACCTTGGGGCAGGGAAACCTGGGATGGGCTATTCTGACATTATTTCTTGATAGACCACTCGACTGTCTCTGCTTGCCATCTGGGGACCTCACAAGTAGTCTTAGTGGGAAGTGGGATATAGGTTCCATCTACCTTTGGGAAACACAGAGTTGTTTCTCTTGCCTCTTCTCTCCTAGATTCCAGGAAATCTCTCTTTAGAATAGAGAACAATCTTTCTTCCTTCACATTCTTCAAGATCTTTAATTCCTCTAAAGTCAAGCTTTTGAAAAATAGAGCCATAAAAGTTTCTATTTTGCCATATTCTTTTTCTAAAGTCATAGTAATATAGAGCTATCTCTTAGAATAATAAAAGGGGAAAAACAAATATAAGCAAAATAAAATAACAACAACAACAACATAGGCTACTTTATTTTTCAGACATATAAAAAAGAATTCTGTAATGACATGCCTTAGTTATACAATGGGGTGCTGTGGGTACGAGTTTATCAACAGAGGATATGTTTCCATGGCTTCACCTTTTAGTGATGATGTAGAAGGTTTTTTTTAATCCTCACCCTGAAAATATGTTTATTGATTTAGAGAGAGAGAGAGAGAAACATCAATGTAAAAGAAAAACTGATCGGTTGCCTCCCATACACACCCCAGCCAGGAATCAAACCCACAGCCTAGGTGTGTGCCCTGACTGGTGATTGAATCTGCAACGTCTTGGTTCACAGGACGGGGCACCAGCCAATGGAGCCACTGGGCCAGGGTTAGAAGTGTTTTCCCTTGGATGGGAAATTGGATGCAATGAACTGTAAGGGTCTGCTCTGTGTGACAGCCTAGGATAATGGCAGTCCTAAATTCCACGTCAAGTGTTAATTGACAATGCATGTTAATTGAGAGGTTGCAAAGTATCTAATGAAGACAAATTTATACTCAAAATATATAGCAAATGTAAGAGTTTATCATGTGGTAAGTGATCAATATATTGAGTTAAATTTTACTATAATTTTAAAGAATCTATTTCTTTAAGAACATAAGACTATGTATTATTATAAACACAAGTAAGTGTAAAACATATCTACAAAACCCATAACCTATTTTTAGGAAAATGAGTTTGGATGACTTATCAAATATTTATGTCAGGTTATAAGCAAGAAAATAATAAAAATAAAACTCCATATAACAGAAACACTGAAATACTTATAAAACATATTAACATTTTTGCTTTCTTTTCATTTTTAGCTTATACGCTTTATAATAACTACAAATGTTTTTTCCAAATTCTTTCAAATAACTTGTGTGTTCTTATGGTTCAATGTACCGCATTAAATAATATGAGAGAAATACAGAGAAAGACATAAGTCTAGTCTATGGTTTATAATGAGTTAACATTTAAAAATGATTAGAAATAATAAGATCAGTCCTGAATATCAAAGATTTTTCTGGTCCACCCCACTCTGCAGGGAGTATAACTTACAGTCAGTAAAAACTTTGTAAATGGCCTAAAGTTCCTTTCTTTCTTTTTAGCAATTACTTCATTTTTTAAGCTTTCTTAATTGCACTTTTTTCCATTACCATTTATCCCTCCTCTACTCCCTTTCATCTACACTCTCCCCACCCTTGCCGCAATCACCACACTGTTGTCCATTTTCATGAGTTTTTTTTCTCCCTATATCTTTTTCTCTCTTATTTTGCCCTTATTGCTGCTCACAGGGGCTGGAGGATAAAAGGAAAGTAACTGAATGTCTGGTGTCATCTGCTGTCCTTTCTAAAAAGAGTAATTAATGATGGGTATGAGACTCTATGAATTTGAACATTGCTTTACATTGCCCGAGAAACAAACTGATTATTTACCAGCTATACCACCAAAAGATGTAAGCTACTGTAATTGCCCTTCAATCCTTGTGTATGGTTTAATGTGCTGCTAAAAAGTTATGATTTCCTCCACCCACTTCTCGTTAGAGAGGCACTAGTCCCCAATAACAAATAGAAAACTAGCACTGAAGGAAGAAGGTAGCCTTCTTAAGTCTGCCTCACTAAATTGCTTTGAATCGAGCTACGTAAAAAAATGGAATTAATTAAAAGGGCATTTGAAAGCATTGAAAAGCACAAAAGATTAGCCAAAGAGCATATATGCATATGTGCATACCCCATGGACACAGACAACAATGTGGTAAAGGTGGGGTGGGGGGGCTGGGTGGAGGGGGACAAAGGAGAGGAAGGTGAGTGACATCTGTAATAGTGTCAACAACAACAATCACATGACTACTTTCTCTTATCTCCCTTCCCAAAATTCGTTCAGAGAAAACCCATGTTCTTTCCTGTTTGATAGGTTTTTCTTTTAGTCTTTTGCATCCAGAGAGTTCCTATAAGAAAGAAAGGCAAAGGGTTTGGGTGAGATGTGCTTTGAATAACTTTATTCTGATAACAAAGGAAATGTTTATACCATCAAATAAGCCCAGAGGAATCATTGCCATTTATCTGTAAATTACTTCCCTAAATTCATTTACATATTAAGTTATTCAATAAATATTGAGCACCTACTACATGCCAGGCACCACTCTCTGGGGATAAAACAGTGAAGGAAATACTACAATTTCTGCTCTTATAAAACTTACTTCTGGTGTGACAAAAATTACAATTAAAAAATAAGTTGAATATATGGTGTTTAGATATAGTCATCTTAGTCACTGGGTGTAAATTCCCTTCAATGTATCCTTTTTAGTTATTATTGGTAACTTTAGCATCTCTCTCTATCTACAAGCTTTTCCACTTTGTATGTCCTTAAATAACCTTACCAAACAATTGTTTTATTCTCTGCAAACTTGCAAGTATCCGTTGAGCCCTCAAAGTGCTGGGTGCTATGACAGATTTTGTAGGAATAATGCAAAAGCAGAGAAAGTGCCTGATATGTTCTCTATCCTCAAAGTACTTTCAATCTATGTTTGCTAAACTTTGCACAACAGCATTTACACTAGGCAGAATATTCTGAAGTTAGCAAGGATAACTCACACAAAGGTAAACCACCCTGTAAAAGAAGGTGCTATGTGATTATGTGTTGAAGAAGAGACTTAAGGTGTGGAATGGAAAATTAAAGAAAGGAGATTATATCGGGCCATGGGAAAGAAATAACCAAAGATATGAATGACTGTTGTGTTAGGTAACAGCTAGGAATGAGTGGCCAGAGGGGAAATAAAGGCAGGGCCCTCACCCTTACAACCTAACAAAGAACTCAATACAGGAGGCTAGAAGCAAAAGGAAGACATGTCTCACCAATTAACTCAGCAGTCCTGAGCTCATTCTGATAAGATTGCCAGGTGTCCTGAGCATCACAAGCAAATAGCACAGAAGGGGAGTCCTTGACACTGTGCTGAGAAAAGGGGCTTCTGTAACAATCTTACTAAGATTGCTGGGTGTTCTGAATATCACAAGCAGGAATAGCACAGGAGGAAGCAGCGGTGAGGGGGAGAGTCCTTGAGATTCTGTGCTGGGAAAGGGAGCCTCTGTAACAATTTCACTAACTAAGACAAAGAGCCTTTACTGAGAACGAAAGTTTTCATAGCTGCACATTATTCCTGATTTAGAAGGGGGAGAAGGAGGAACCCAGAAGCCAGCTGAGGTGTATAATCCCTGAACTCCAATAGTCAGTGTACTTAGATTAGCTATGTATCTACTTGTAGCCTCTACTCAAGTATATAGAACAAACTCACAAACTTACTAACAAACTTGCTAACAACTTGCTTTCTTCTATACATGGGGTTATTTAGACTTTCCAGGTGCCTGCTTGCAGCTCTGTGCTTGTATGTGTTTCATAAACAAACTTGCTATTTCATTTCCACTATACGTGTTTGTCTCTTGATTGAATTATTCTTTTGTGGGTGAGACAAGAACTGAGGAAGGGGAGGGATCTTCTTGACTCGGGTCTCTCTGTATCTTCTGTAAAAGTTGCATGTTGGGAAGAAAATAGAAATTTATAAAGAGCATGTTGGAGAGTAAGTTACTCTCAAGTGGAGAGTAATTTACAGTGCATTATTGAGGATACATATGAACCAAGGAGGAGAAATCAAACTGTTAAATGTTTTAATTCAAGCTGAACATCAAGATCAAAAGAGTTTGACTTCACATATTTTAGGTGAACATTATGCTACGTGAAATAAGCCAGTCAGAGAAAGACAAATACCATATAATTTCACTCATACGTGGAATCTAAAGAACAAACTGAACTAACAAGCAAAGTAGCGACAGACTCATAGATAGAGAGCAAGATGACAGCTATGGGGGGTGGTTAGGGGACGGAGGGATCAAGTAGCAAGGAAAAAGGACTCATGGACCTGGACAACAGGGTGGTGATTGCAGGGGGAGGTGGGTATAAGGGGGATAAATGGTAATGGAAAAAATACAATTAGAAAAAGATTCCAGGAGTTTGGCTTGACATATTCCCAAGACTGAATTAATTTAGTCAAACTGTTGTGGTTCCTCTACTTGTGTGCTCTGGGTGGAAAGCAGATGAATCAAAGAATTCTATTAGATGGCTCTTCAAGAATAAAAAGTTTTTCAGGAAAAAAAAGTGTCTTAGAACTGGGTTTCAGTTTTGTTTTGTTTAAATCCTCACCTGAGGATATGTGTATTGAGTTTAGAGACAGAGGAAGAGAGAGTGAGAGAGAGAGAAAGGAAGGAAGGAAGGAAGGAAGGAAGGAAGGAAGGAACGAAGGAAGGAACGAAGGAAGATAAAGAAAGAAAGAAAGAAAGAAAGAAAGAAAGAAAGAAAGAAAGAAAGAAAGAAAGAAAGAAAGAAAGAAAGAAAAAGAAAAACATTGGCGTGAGAGAGAAACATATATTGGTTACCTCCTGACCTGAGATCGAACCCACAACCTTTTGGTGTATGGGAGGATGCTCTGATAAACTATGCCACCTGGCTAGGGCTGGGCTTCAGTTTTAAGAAAATGAACTGATGGACATGAGTTAATATGGCTTTTCCTGGTTCATGGAATGAGTCTAAAGATCTCAATCCTGATAACAATGGAATTGGACTAAAGGACCATCCTAAGGTCTCAAGAGTAGTAACCCAGAGAATGAACATGGTTTGCTCACCAAACATTATATTTACTTCCTCAAATACTTATTGAGTACTTTTTTTTGTATGTAGTATTTTACTGGGTACTGTGAGATAAGAGAGACAGAATGTACTATTTGGTTCCACCTCATTCATTGTTCAGTACATATTTTTTGAGCAACTTCTATGTTGTAAAGATCAGCATTCTAGGACTTAGGAGTATCTTGTGATGTTTCCTTAAAACTATCCTTTGTAGGTAATTATCCACCTCTACACCCTGACCTTTCCCATCCCTGTTTCAGAATTTTAGATGCTGTATGAGATAAAATCAGATTTTATCATTTACATTTAGGTTGAAGAAAATGATAATAAATTAATAGATATTAGGAAGTAAGTGCTTCTTCTAATGAAGCCGAAAGAAATTTGGCTTACTGAAGATAAATCCAAACTACTTGGACTCTTACTGGTCTTGCTTTGGAGAGTAATGTCTCCATTATTTTCCTGAAAGGACACTTTTCTGGCATCTCGCCAGTCCTCACTTTAAGCCCATTCACTGTGGACTTGGTGATATCATAATAGTTAAGTGAATTTCACAGTTGTTCAAAAGCTGATAGGATGTCAAATCTGAGTTGCTTTCATGTTTGTTTTCCTCTGAAATGTCATCTTATGTGTGTCAAAAAACAATAAATATACAACCAAAGGAACAAAGGAAAGAGTCAACAAAATAATAGAACTCTTACTTTTATCGTGCACTAAAATAAAATTGAAGAAAGGTAATTGAATTGGAAAATAAATGAGTTTTACTGAAAAATTGGTTTTCATATATATTAGAATTATGCTGATTTAAAACTTAATGAATGCCTACTATAATTTTCATTTACCAGATCTTGTGTTGTTTTATTTTACGATTTTGTTATATTCTTACAGGAAATCTGTGGAGTTGCTAATACAACATTCACGTTACATCTGTGAAAATTAACATAAGAAAAGTGAAATGAGTCATGCAGCTAGTTAATGACAATAGTGGTTTGGTGGGAAGAACACAGCTGTCTTGTCACAATGACTTTAGAATAAAATATTTGAAAAGGTAAAAATCAACGTGAGCTTTCAATAGACTTGATTATAATAGAGAAGACCCACGTAGCAGCATGAACTGTCTATACACATTGTTTTGCTGTTACTGTGTACCGTAATTGAATCCATATTTCATTAATTAAAAATTGATTCTATGAAAATCATAACATTGATCAGCATCTTCCTGAATCAAATGAAAAGATAAAGTAGAATTGAGCCTGTGAAAGATTGGTGTTGTCCATATACAGCATTTATTCTATCCAGCCCAGTAATCTTTTTTAGTTAGAAGTTGTCGAAGTGCTTGCTAATTATTGATTTTGTATCAGGTCAAGTAATATGCCAATTCTCTTATTACCTGCCCCCTCCCGCTAAAAAATAAATCTTAAAGCAATAATAATTCAGTGTTTGCTTTACCTTCATATTACAGATTTTGCAGAAGTGAAAATAGTTTTCCTTGCCATTCTTAAGAGCTTGAGTTGAACATAAAAAAATCTTGAAGGCAAAACTGGCTACCCATGGTAAGGAGCAGTTTAGCAATATAATTTATAAGGAACATGTGATAGTTCCAGGAGTGACATGCGTCATCTTCCCACATGAAACTATGTAGAATGTAATTTTACAGTTGGGTAAATTTTCAAGGCAGGGCACAGAGATCTGGCTGTGGAACACCCATTAATGTCAAAAGGCATCAAGGGGCCCTATTCCTCATGCCCCTCTTAGAGAACGCACCTGTGTCAACCTGCTGTGAGGGGAGTCCATTCCTTTTCTAAAAATTCTGAATGCCACTGGTGATGAGTATCAGTTACAGATGTGTATATAACTTTAGGCTGGTTCTTAGACTCGCTTGTGTGGTCAATGGTGACGTGAAAATAGGGAAATCATATGTTTTACCCCATGTGATTCTAAATTTATTTTATGAGTATGAAAAGCTACTATGAGCATAAACATTTATATTATGTGAAACATAAGTCATATAACAGAAAAATCTATGCAAATCAAAAAGTTGTAATGTGATGTTATACAATATAATCCTTATGAAACTCAGATCCACACAGTTTCCGACCTAGAATAGTGTTGCCGTCAAACGAAGAAGGCCCTTGCTGTGAGGGATGGATCCAGTGTATCAAGCCTTTGTTTCCTATTTCTTCCAAAAGGGGAAGGTGGCACACGTGTCCTTGCAGTATTTGTTAAAATTCCCATTTATCTTTTAAAATTTACTAATCTCACATACTTTAGCAAACTCTACTTTGCTGCCTTCTAAAAATCTTTGACTTCCTCTGGAGTACCTGTACTGTATTTATTTTCTTTCCTCCCATTTCTTTTAAAAGTCCTAGAACCAGTTTGGTTTGGCTGGCTCTGCCTTTGAGGGGGTGGGGTGGGCAAGAAACTGAGAAGGTCATGCCGTGATCCTCGTCAGCAGAAGGTAAACAGCTAATTATTGATTCATAATTAAGCGTCCATAGCACTAGAGATTTTTAAAAGCACCCATTGGTTATCTGTCCACGTACTCATTTTTAGCAGTTTCTGCTATCATAAAAGAAGTCTAAAATTTAGATGACGGCAATGTTCTACAACATGCAGTAGTACACAGCATGACATAGCCACTAGCCATATGTTGCTGTTACGTACCTAAAATGTAGCCAGAGGAACTAAATAATTTAGTTCCTAATTATATTTAATTTACACTTAAATTTGAATAGCCACAAATTTAAATTTGAATAGCTACTGTATTAGATAGAGCAAATTTGTTAAATCCAGAAACCCAGTTTGTGAAGTAAGTACCACAACTTCAAAATAGGGCTCATGCTACAAGATAAGTACAAACAAAATTCTTTAAGGCTCAGAGGAGTGAAATATCTCAACTGAGAAAAAATTAAATCAACAGTTTAATGTAGTTTGAAGGGTGAGGCAGCATCAGTTACTTTAGTGAAATTGATTTCATAGGTGAGTTTAGAGGTAAAGGAATGCAGCTATGCATCAAGTATTTTTGTACACATTTACTCATTTAGTTTCCAAAGCTGGGAAATATCGTCTTTTCCTTAAAACAAAAAGAACTGAAACATCAGGGTTAATTAAAACCCAAGTTCACCTAGGTAGTAAGGGTGCTTATTAGGTTTGAACACAAGTCAACTAACTCTGATCTTAGGTATGTTCTACCTTATCATGCTGGTGAAGATGGGAGGGGGAATCAAAAATGATTCAAGGCTACAAAGCAGGACAACTTGAGGGTGACAGTGGTTTAGTCTGGCAGAGGGTTAGCTTGGAGCTGGTAAATGGATGTATAAACTCATCTTGGGGGAAGATAGCAGTGATGATTTGAAACCAAGGGGAAAGGCTGAGGCTCAGGAAGGGCCTCTACATTTAGGAGCCAACTGTGAAATCAGAAAATTGATGCTAGATCGGTTGGTGTGTCATCAATAGAAAAGATGCATAAATAAGGGTGCTTATATCAAAAGCTTGGGAAACATGACTTATTAGGGCTCAGAAAGAGAAGATGGGCCACAAAAAGGATTGGTGAAGTGGTGAGAGAAGTAGGAAGAAATAACATTAAGTAGATGGTAACCAGTGTCAAATACTACAGACAACAGGGAGGGTGAAGAGCAAGTGACAAAAATGAAAATTTTCCTTTTGAGACATTTAGTTTCCTTGCAAAGAGAGGAAATGACTTTTAGGAACCCTCTACTTTCTTCCAAATTTGTACTTTCCAAAGGCTCTTTTCTCTATGTTCCTAGCCTATACTTCCAAACAAGCCACCTGGCTATTTATTTTTATTATTAATTTTTAGGATTTTTAGGTAGATAAGATCTGAATACTTTTAAAATTAAACTTTATGGTTTTCATGCAGCTGTATCTGTCTTTTCTTCCTATCGCTAGCACCCAGTTTTGTGTCTGGAATTTAGTAACATGAAATACAAATTAGTAGGATGAATGAATGAGAATAGTGATTTTTTTTTTCCAATCAGTATTTTAGCATTTAAGGTGAAGATTAATTATTGAACCCCCAGGTGCTAAATATTATTGGTAATACAAAACAAATCTAACAAATGATAAATATTATTCTTTTTCTCAAAGAATTTATAGTCTATCTGGAAGAGAAAGTAAGACAAACATACCCAAGATTATTAGGTGCTAAGTCATGTTGAGCACAGAACCTGCAGCCAGCCACTGTGCAGTAGTCCAGCCAAACTAGTTTAAAATACTGAACTCCTTTCCCCTTCTGTGGAAACTCCCTGACCACTACCTCCTCCTTGGGAACTCAGGGCATCCCGGCATCCCCATATTCTAGCAAGTGAATGGGTAGGGCTGGCAAACAAGGGTCTCTAGAACCCTGTTCTAGCAGTATGTATCCCATGTCCATTCTGATTGGAAGAATTTCTTATCCAATTGTTGAATAATTATAGTATGCTCTGCAGGTGCATATTATTATGACAATATAAATTGAAAGGAGTCTTAGAAAATCAGGTAAAACAAATGACTCAGGAAGTAATGGTGATGTTAATCTCTTTACATAAGAATGATTATTAATCACTGATTGGTCACATATTAATCATGGATACATGGGTGCATATAGTACACATCTATACCATAATAATTTACCTTAAAATAATAATATGCTTTACTTTCTTTTTTCTTAGCCCTTCTGCCATTGTTGTCGTACATTGTGTTTCTACATATGGTATGGAAACCAAAATACATTGCAACTGATTTTGCTTTTAACAATGAAGTATGTTTCAAGAGATTAAAAAATTGAGAAATAACATCTTTCAGATTCACCCACATATTAACCATTTTGGTGCTCTTCATTCTTTTGTGTATATCCAGATTTCTACCTGGTATCATTTTTGTTAGGCCTAAGGAACTTCCTTGCAATGCAGATGTGCTGGTAATAATTTTTTTCAACTTTTCAACATCTAAGAAAATTATTTATTTCTCCTCCATTTTTGAAAGATATTTTCACTGGGTATAGAATTCTACATTGATACATGACTTTCTCTTTCAGTACTTCAAAGATAATCCTCCACTGTCTTCTAGTTTGCGTTGTTTTCATCAAGAAATGCACTATTATTCTTGTCTTTGTTTCTCTGTATATAATGTGTCATTTTTTTCCTGTGGTGGCTTTTAAGAGTTTTCTCCTTATTACTTGTTTCAAGCCATTTAATTATGATATATATCAGTACAGTTTTAATTCATGTTTCTTATGCTTGTCTTTTGCTGAGCTTTATATGTGTATCCATAATTTTCAACAACTTTGGAAAATTTTGACCATTTTCCTTCACATATATTTTTTCCCTAATCTTCCCTTTTGGTGACTTCAATCATAGTCACACAAGCTTCTTGAAGTTATCCCACAGCACACTGATGCTCTGTTCATTTTTCCACAGTCTTTTATCTCATTTTTCATATTGAATATTTTCTTTTTCAGTACATTCAAATTCACTAACCTTTTCTTCTTCTTTGTCTCATCTGTTAATTCTACCCAGTCTAATTTTTTTGAGGTTTTGCATTGTTTTTTTTTTTTTTTATCTCTAGGAATGTGAATTGGGTCTCTTTTATACTACCAATGTTTCTATGATTGTCACTCTTCTACCTTCTTGAATATATGAAATATAGTTATAATAACTGTTTTAATGGTTTTTGTATAATAACTGTATCAATTGTGCTAGTTCTGGATCTTTTTCTATTGACCAATTTTTGTCCTTACCATATGACATGTTTTCCTGTTTCTTTGCATGTATCAGGGAATTTTTGATTGTACAAAAGATATTGTGAAATATGTAGGTGGTAAATATATTTATCTTGCTATAAATTTCCTTGAATTTGAGGTTTGTTCTGGACCTCAATTATGCTACTTGGAAATAAGCTTGATTCTGTCAGGTTTTGATTTTGAATTTTGTTTAGATGGGCCCTTTAGCCTAGAGCTAAATTTCCCTTTTACTGAAGCAATATCTTCCCATGTACTCTACTTGATGCTGAATGAATTACGAGGTCTTTACATTTTCTGCATTGGAATATGGACCAATTTCAGCCCTGTGCGAGTTCCAGGGACTTTCACCTCTGTACCTTTTGAGTAGTTTTATCCCCTTTCTTGGACGGTTTACTCACACACATAGGCTAATCAGTACTCAGACTCAAGGGGGACCCTGTGCAGATCTCTGGTGTTCTCCTCTCTTTGTGCCTCTCTCCTCTCTGGTATCCTGCCCTGTGAGCTCTGGCTACTTCGGTTTCCCAAGTCTGCACCTCCTTATTCACGCGAGACTTCTGGGCTTCACCTGAACTTGCTCCCCGTGTGCGGCCTGGAAACTTTGTAAAGGCAGTAAGCTGGGGCAATCAAAGAGTTCCCTCCTTTGCTTTCTCTCTCTCGGTGGTCACTTTTCTATGCTGCTTAATGTTCAATGTTCAAAAACTATTGTTTTACATTTTTGTATAGTTTTAAATTTGTTTTTCAGGTGAAAGGGCAAATATGGTGCCTGTTACTTACTCATTATGGCAGCACTAGAAGTTGTTGAGTAGTTTTTTGATAAGTAAAATCTGGCCATAAACAGCTGTATATTTCCATGGGAAAACCTAAATTCCAGTTGCTTTTTATCCTGGTCAGAGCTTCAGAATTTTTTTAAATATAAACTTGCCAGACTGTTAGCACTTTTCATTTACTATTTATGTACTTATGACTTTTTTTTTTCCCTCTCTATGCACTTCGTTTCTTGTTAATCTATCACCAGTTAATCACATCAGCTTCCCCGTTTAAAGCAACCTTGCTCTTTTGTGTGTGTATGTATATGTTTTGGCTCAAGTGCTTTTTAACCACCGTCATCTCCAGTGATTTTCTCCATGAAGCCCCACAGGCAAAGTGTTCTCATACTTTCTACCTAAAGCCTCCAAATGGTGCTTGTCATCAGGTCATTCTTTCTTCCTACAAAATCATTTTGTAGGCCTAGGTTCTCTCTTCTACGAATTATAATTTGTACATTCCAATGCATCGAAACAACTTAGGACCTCTTTTCTGATTCCACTTCTAGCAGAGTGTCGCTGGATCTGAGTAGCAAGTGACAAAATATCTTTAAAAATCTTGTCAGATTATTACACTTTTATGGGGTATACGTTCTTTATTATAAAGTCGGTCTTCTCCGTTATTGAACCTAAGTTTCTTACCATTTTCACTCTTTGACCCTTGAAGAAATAATTCTAACACAAGTAGCACGCAGCACCACTTTTGACAAAATCCATGCTGCCTGTGGGATAACATGGTCCTATGTGGGTCTGACTTGAGTAACCCCAATCCTTTCTGTAGTTCTGTGTCTTTAAAACTTGCTTTTCTTTCCCCCCATTTGTCAGTTAAATTGTATTAGGAGCTCATGCGGGCTCTTCCATAGCTGGAGTAAGAAAAAATATTTTGTTAAAATGTTAGCTGGTACTAAATATAGTTATCATTATTGTGGCCTTTATATATACATTACAATTTTGTCACAAGCTCAATGTAATATCTAAAATTCCCTTAAAATAAAAACTAGTGAGTGTGTTATGAAATTATAGCCAGGACAGATGGCCAGATCCTGTCAATGGAAATAAAAGTAATGTTATAAGTGTATAACTCCATTGGGGAAATTGAGTACCATAATAAAGTAGACTTCCACTTTCTGCAATGAAATTCAATGACTGTTGAGGAGTTTAGGGTTTAGAAAATTGAAAAATGAAACCTTTGGTTTTTTTGCCGCTGTTTGATGATGTGTAGCAAGTCCCTTTATGGACTGAGGCTAACATCCAAATAGTAACAAGCTTGCAGTGAATAGAGCCCACAGAGGATAAGCTACTAAATCTTGCAATAAAAGCTGTGTGATTTACAGTAAATTCCAGAGGGCTGACAGCACCACAGCTGAGGGCATAAACACTTCTTTCATGGCTGAAGCTTCAGTCAGCTCTGTCTGCTGTGAAGTACAATCGAGCAGCGAGGCATGCTGCTTACCAGCAATGACTTTGATAAATAACTAGGAAGTCCCACTGTTGGCTTAAAACTAGAAGTTGTTCAGTTGCAATTCTGCATTTGTCCTGCTTTAATGGGTATGGAAGTGGCTTTAGCTGTAATCTGTCAGTGATTGATTAGGCCTTGCTGAATCCCCTCTCCAGTCTGTTTTCAGCTGCCTGCTTTCCACAGTTAAAACAAAATTGGTATATATGTGACTGCCCTCTTATGAGGAAAGTAAACACTTTTAATTCTGCTCAAGTGAGTATGAGTTAAATGGCCCCAACTGATAAATTGGTGACAGAACAACAAATCTTAGCCGAGAAACGGTATTCTACACGCAAAGACATTTGGGATCATGTGTAGTTTTCATTTGCTGCTGGCAGAGTGGGTTGTAGTTAAAAGTCCCAATCACCATCATTTATTTTATGTGTACACATAAAAGCCAAGGAGGAAGTAGGCCGCCGTTCTAATCATAGAAGTATTGAGATATCAGGCTTAACGCCGGACCACTCATAATCACTCTGCCTGTCTAAATTAGGCGTGCTATTAAACAAGTACATGAGTTCCACAACATAGAAGAGAGAATATTGGAGCAGTGCTCGTAGCTATAATTAGGGCAGGGGTATTTATATATTTATTTTAGGAGGTTAATTTCCCATTACACCTGGTTGAAATATATGTGAGCCTACCAGATGCAAAGGGTGGTTTTGTTGTTGTTTCAAATAAGACTTTCAGTCAATTGATTAATTTTGTAAGTGGACAAAGGTGAATAAAAGTAATTATTATTGTATTTGGAGAGAATTCATGTCATCTAATGTCAGCAGGGGAAACAAACCTCAATTTCTATCAGGGCGAATCTCAGATGCCATGGCCAAACTTGAAATTGAAACTATGCTGCCCGCCATGAAAAGTACAAGGCAAATGGGACAGAAAATACCAATTATAAGGAGACTGTGCAATACTTTTCTGAAGCTGTGGAAGAATAACACAAATTCAAATTATTTATTTCACTTCCATGAGCTACTGGATTGTTGCAAAAACGGGTGTTTCATGGAAGAGAGGGTAAGAAGAGAAAGGGGGAAAGAGATTTTGTCTGTATCATTCATCTCATGGATTTCTCAGCAATAGACTGAGAGGCATAAGAATGTGGCATTGCTCATGGAAGCTCAAAGACTCCCCATGCACAGTAGTGCCAGGACAGAGCTCAGCTAGTCTAGAGTGTCATACTGCCTTAAACCAGAACAGACTGAATTTATAGATGCAAATTAATATATCTAGTATAGTTTTATTACTTGAACAGTAGTGAATCATGTCTAATAATAACTATAGCGAGCCAGCTCCAATTATATAGCTCCCATTTTCACAAGATCCAGAAGGAGGAAAAGTGGTTTGGAAATCAGGCTGTCCATCTATATATGTCATTTTATCTATTCCTCAAGAACTGCTGAGGGCAGGAAACTTGCTATTTGACACGGGCACATCAATGCTTACATGAAGTGAACAGCAACTGAAAACGTACTTTTCCCTTTAATGGTTCGTCTTGCATCAAGAGGAGCTTTGACTTTGTGGGGGAAGTTCACGCCCTTTACTTTAGATTATTTATGCTTTGTTACTTCACCAGGTGGTAATCAACATAAGGCATATTTCCCATGTTTGGAGTTCCTGTTCCTCAATGCAAAACCTAGGAAGATAACATCAGACAAGAACACCTGCCTCTTTCCCCTTCCTGGCTGCAGTATATGACTTGATTTTAATTTTGCCATTTCAATCTTTTTAACAAATTAGGCCTGATTCTTTATCCCAGAAACTGTCCACTTCCTGTTGCATGCATTGAATAGTTCCAAAAGAATTAAAAGAACAAATTATGGTTGCCATGAACTTCTCTTGCCATGTCAGAGAACTGAGAAATAAGGAGTGACAGAGGATAACATCTGATTAGCTTGAACATGCTGAAAAAATGATTGGTGTAAGTGTTCCACAGATTTAGAAAGCACTGTGCTTAAGCATCCGGTATGATTTGCATACCTGAGGAAAGGCAGTTCAAACAGCGGAGTGTGAGGTCAGTCAGGAATAACTAGTTAAGAAATTCAATTGGTAGCTCTTTTCCTCATGCTTTTTTTATACTTACGATTTAATCCCAGTCGATCAGAACTGCTATTAGTTGATAGTGAGAGAATCAAAAGCTTAGGTTACATTCACCTGTTAGCCTGTTAAACATTGTTCTGCTTCTTTAAGTATACATTTGTTTAAAAGGAACACAACCCCCCCACCAATGAAAATGATAACATCATAATCATTTCTAATTATGTCAGACAATTCTAATGTTTTCCACCAGTCTTGAAGCTTAGTTGCTGGGTGATATGCTACTATCTTGGTGTTTTGTTTGTTCTGTATAGAGAGGGTTGCTTTTGGCCCAGGGCTCTAGTCTCTAACAGAGAATGCAAAAATAAAGACGAGTGCGGTGTGAACATCTGTGTTCTACCTGTTATTTCAGCAAGTTGTCACCGATCTCTAATTCATTAGTCCCATTTTTACTTGTTTTTTTCTCTTTCTTTTGTCCCTTTACGTCTCCTCCCTCCTTTTTAATGGTTATAGGCATCTCAGCAAGGACAGATGCTTGACAGGAATCTTGTCAAACCCCCTCCATAAGCCCCACTATTCCTGTCTTTTCTCCTGATTCAAGGGAATCAGGATCTCATGGAAAACTGCAAAGTGCTATACCCAGTGAGCTGACATTGTCCAGTATCATTCTAAGCTCTGCATTTCACCTCCTAGTGATCAACTGGCAAGTTTGGGAACATGGATACTCAAGGAAATTACTGATATATCACAAAAGTCTAAAATATTTATACATGTAGAGGAATATAATTTTTTATTGCAGCACAGATCATTTTGTTACATTTACAGTCAAGTATCTATAATAACCATAGTCACAAACATGATTTTTCTTCAAAAAATGATACTTTAAGTGAAGTCTTTTAAAAAAATTCCATACGTGTTGACAAAACAAAACAAAATGAATATATATATGAATGTATGTTGTGCCCCCAAATGCTACTAATAAAGAATGTTGTACTTAAGGGCCATGAATCTGAATTCTAATCCTAAATCTGCCACTAAGATTTCAAAATGTTTAATCATAAGCAACTATAGACCTTGCTTGGTTTTCTCATCTGTAAAGTGATGAAAATGAGTTTAATAAGATATAAAGACTTTAACAGGCAAAAATTCTATGACTTCCTTGGTCTCACTCAATAGTATAAAAGCATACACTTTTGAAATGAACACTTTAAAATCCTGACACCGCAAGCTGAAGTGGTGACTCACAGCTGAAGAAGAGCGTCTGGTATAGAAACAAAGCATCATTTCTCCCTTCAGACGCTTCTCCAAGCTTGATGAGAGACTAAATGCCTCGCAGCTCCATGCTATTATTTCTCTTGTGGCTTTTGCAGCACTAAATGCAAAACTTTTCTCATCAGACTTAGAGAACTCACTCTGGCCAGTAAAAGGCAAGACTTTTAAGGTTCAATGGCATCCTCTATGGCATTTTAGTATGTTTCACTTCATTCTGAAAAAAATGCAGCTTAATCAACTGGAAACTCTGGGTTGGTGTGGCCCATGAAGTAATAACTATTAGCACCTGAAATTATACATGCTGAGCAGTGCATAGCAGATCAAAAGAAATATATGCCAAACAAATGAAAGAGACACACCACACTTCATTCACATCAGTCTAAACCTTGGACCCATTAGCCATCAACAGTGTAGCTGATATCACCAATATATGGAATGATAGAATGTAATTTTAATAGCATACACAACTAACACCACTTTTCAAAAAAAGAATGACTACGACCCAACCCTCAAAAGTGTGTCTAATAACTGGTACATTATTTAATTGATTTTACTTTTTTTAAAAGTTAATTTCTTTCCTTTTTATTATTAGTCATGGATTGCAGCATTAAAATTAACATAAAGGTGAGGATAACACATGATCTTTATATGTCATCTTATTAAAATGAAGTTATTTTTAATACTTTTAAGAGACCTATCAGAAAACACAATTTATATCCTCAAAGTATATTTTGTCAGTTTCAAGTATAATTTTTGCATTCATATTCTTTTATGAATTTTAATGGAGTCACTTAAATTGTAATTATTCCTCTCAGCTCAAATGCAGGTAACAAATGGAATTCAATCAGTGTTTGCGCATAATGACCATCATTAAGAGAGAAATAATAATGACATTCTCTCTGCATTAAACTTGCAGAGTCTTTACACAATGATCTGAATCCCATTATTGATCTCCATGGAGATATGCAATTGTCACCTATTCTGCATAATATCAGAATGTTAAATACATTTGTTTGGAACAAATATTTTAATGAATACAGTCAGTTCCACTTAATTAACTATCTGATAACTGAATATTTTTACTTAATAATTCAACTTGGAACATCAAAATTGTTCTATTTTTTATTCAAATGCACTTGAGATTAGTCATAGATATTCATTTGAATGTTCATAAAATGTATGTGGAGTTTAAAATCCCCCTTGGCTTTCTTTAAAGTACATCCATTAGAGGGACATTGAAGAGGTATTTTTCATCTGTTTGAAATAATTTTTCCCCTCAGTGTTGTTTAAAATAACCCCTTAGAATCTTACTTGTAAAATGTGTTTTCTGACCAAAATTCTTCTGCCATCTAACTTCCTTTTATCATAGAATCATTCGTAAGAGTGCCACTATTCATATTTACTTACATATATACATTTTTTATGTGGGCCTTTGGTTGAGGAAAGAAAATATAAATAAAATATTGAATTCACTTGTGCAGAAACTCTAGGAAAGTAATAATTGGTGAATATGTAGCCTAGTGGTATTTTAAGAAGAAGAGTTCTGGTTAGTATTTGTAATAATAGTAACAGTAAATACTAGGAATAGAGACTAGATTGAACTTTTTGGCCATGGGAGAAGTGTCACAGACCAGCATCAACACTCTGTGTAGGTGCTGCTTTATCAATCAATTCCACAAACATTTGCTGAGTACTGACCCCAAGTCCAGCATGGCACTCAGGAGTGACGACACCATGATGAGGAAGACACCAGGCCTGGCCTCAGGAAAACCACCATCTGGTGAGAAGAAACTCATGACAAATTGTGACACAAGTGACAAATGCCAATTATTTCGAAGAAGTGTGCTAGAAGCATGGAGGTGAAAGTGAGTGCTCCCACAGCCCAAGAGAGGTCACGATGTCTATAGAGAGATGGCAAACTTCTGTGTCTTAAAGGATGAACACATTTTTGCCAGATGTAAAGTATGGGGAGAATGGTTTCCGACTAGGGGAAGTGGCATGAACAAGGAGGAATAAGAGTATGTTATCTTTCTGAGTAGAACAGTGTCAGTTCCGTTCAGCTAGAGTCTGGGGTGCATAGTAAGCAATATAGGGGAGTGAAACTATAAAGTTTCCTATGATAACTACAACTTATTGAACATTTTCTAGGTGCCAGGAACTTGACATATATCTCAAACTCTTGGTAAAACCCTGTTCGATATCAGTTATATAAACAAGGACATTACATTTAGAGATTTTAAAAGACTTGCTTGATGTCACTTAACAAGTAGTTGGCTTGGAACTTTGGACCAATTGTGTTTAAAGTCTTTGGACCAGTTGTGTTGGACCCATTGGTGCTTAAAGTCTTGTGAACTCCAGGTGGAGTTAAAGAAAGGTTGGGAGGGCCTTGAATGCATGCTTAGGGAATTAGTGAAGTAGTGAATGATTTTCCTCAAGAGAATGACATAACCAGATCAATAATTGAGAAACAAAGTGTGGGTTGTAATGTGGGAATCAAATTAGAAGCAAGGAGACTTGAGACAAAACTGTAAATAATGAGGTTGTTTTACTGGTCCAGGTGAGAATACTTCGACTAGCAGAACGACAATGGGAATAGAAAGGGGAGAGACACAGCAAACTTCCTGCAGTAAAATCAACAGGACTTGGTTTCAAATTGGGTAATTGAGAGTATAAAAAAAAACCATTGGGGGAGAAAAGAAGTTTATGTTCCCATTGTATATCTCTGGAGATGGACTAAAGTTTATACTCAAACCATATAGTTTCCACAGATTGAAACTGCATTGATTTAAAAATACTTTGGTTTTATTTCTAGGAAGCCCTGGGAAACCTCAGCAAGGCTATAGTTTTCCTTCATGTTAGCTTCCATTTCAGTGACCATTCCTTCTGATCTATTCCTCCTCAGTGTCTGGGCACCTAATGTGGAAAAAGGCAGTCTGATTAACTCACATGTAAATACCAGTGCTTCGATGTGTTAATCTTTCCAACACAGCTAAGATGGTAAAAGAAGATTGTTTCTTGGAGGGCAATACTCAAAGCAAAAATTAAAACAATATATAGCATTCACTTATTTATTAATTTGTTGAGGATCAAGAACGTCTCAGTCTCTTGGGATAGTGACAGAGTCCACACCAGGTAGTCTGCATGTGGGACTGACATAAGTTTTCGGGAGCCAGAACAATGCTGCCACCACACCGCACCCCCCACAGATGTTTAGGCCCTAATTAATGTAAACTGTGAATCCATTCTGCTACACAGAAAAAGGAACTTTGCAGATGGTTTTGAGGTTAAGGATCCTAAAATAGGAAAACTATCCTGGATTATCTGGATGGGCCCAGAGTAATAACATGGGACATTAAAAGTGGAAGAGGAACATAGAAGTCAGTAAAAAAGGTGCAGTAGAAGGAAAGGCAGAAGAGATTCCAAGTGTGAGCAGAATGAAACCCACATTGCTGGCTTTGCATGTGGAAGAAGATGGCTACAAGCCAAGAAATGTGTGGCCTCCAGAGGCTGGGAACTTCCTTCATGCAGAGCTGAGGAAACTGGTGTTATCAGTCCTACAAATACAAGGAACTGATTTCTCTCAACATGAATGAGCAAAGAAAGAGATTCTGTCCTAGATGAGCTGACCTACAGAAGTATAAGAAGATAAACTTTTGTTTTAAGTAGTTAAGTTTTTAGTGATATGTTACTGCAGTAATGGAAAAATAATACAAATGGGAATCAAAATAGTGCTTACCTTAAAATGGTATAGAGAATATTAAATATAATACATTACTACATCTCATACATAGAAATTGCTAAAAGCAATTACCTCTTACTCTTATCATTATAGGACTGATTCTAAGTTTATCCCTTGGCCCACAGAGGTTTTTCCACTTTACCGGGAGAGCCGTATAACATGCCAACCATTCCATGTGTCCATGGTCTACTGCCATCAGCTTCAGAAATGTGGCTGTGAATCCAACCTGATTTGAAGGGGGACTTCCATGTCCTCATATTCTTTTTGGGATCCACCTCACCCATGACTGATATGGGAATACAATGAAATTTAATTCCTTGGAGAAAAGATACAAGTTTTGGACCTTATCTTAACTTTCTCCCCCCAAATGCAATAGTTCTCAGAGACAGCTCAAAAACAACTTATAGTACTAAAGAGAACACTCTGCTCTTTAGTTAAAGAACATCTGCATTCAGGTCAGTGATTATGTTATGGTTCCGCCAAGGAACAATGGGGCTCGTGTTTGCTTTACGCTCTGACACCGAAGGTTGAAGTCAGGTAGGTAGCAGAGAGGGGGTGTGATTTCTCACTTGTTTTGCTGCCCAAACTCCATTCCATTTACTGAAGTAATTACATCTCATTTTGCTTTGAGGGGCCACCTGTAGTAGATGTTATTGGGTCCCCACACATGTCACCTTGTATTTTACCATCTCAGAGCAGGATGGTCCAACTTCCAAGTGCCAACATCTACACCTCTGCCCTAGGGCTCCCTGTGGTCTACAGTGTCTTCTGTCTGTGTGCCTGGCAGGACAGCATCCTGGAGAATGAACTCCTTCAGGAGTGACTCTCAGTCCATGGCTGATGGAAGTTGGACTGCCCATTTCCTGTTTTTCCCAGGTGCGGTAACCAGAGTTTCCCAGCATGACTAGGTTTCAGTTACCCATCATAGCAGCTGGCTCAATGAGTTACCACTTACTGGCTGCCTTCCCTTCCTGACAAAACTTACCACATTTCCATCAGTGTTTCCTGAGATTGCCTTCCAGATAAATTACTTGCACTTGGACCTTTGTCTCAGGGTTGGCTTTTAGAGGAAACCCAAATAAGAAACTAATCTTTCCATGCTCCCAGTTGATATGCTTTGGCTGAAAGTGATTGACTTTATGGTTCGAATGATGGAGCATGTTGACACCGTTACCTAAACCTGTCAGTGCATTGTGTCCGCCGTCCCACCTGGCCCCTGCCCATGGCTGGTTCAGAGATGAGAACATGACAGCATCAGAGTTAGAGATTACAGACATTATAAATGTGCGATCCAGTGAGTAAAAAGTTTGAACACATATATGTTCCAGGTATGTTATGGGTATTATTGGCATTAAAAAAAATCCCACATTTATGTGGTACCCCTGCTGGATTCTTACTGTCTAGGAGAGAAATAATTATGAAACAAATATTTATTTAAGTAAAATATGTACAGTCATCTATGGGGGATATGTCCCAAGATACCCAGTAGATTCCTGAAACTACAGATGGCACCAAACCCTACATAGATTGTTTTTATTCCTACACATACATCATTTTATGGCTTCTCTTTGGCATATCCCAGTTGCCAGCATCACTGCTTTTGAGCTTTGGGGTCCTTAGTTAATAGAAGAAAGGTTCCATGAGCATAAGCACTGCGATACCATGATGGTCAATCTGATACCTGGTAGGTCCTCAGAGACTAACAGGCAGGCAGTGAATATAGCACAGATACAGTGGACAAGGGGATGACTCACATCCCAGGTGAAGAGAGTAGGAGGGCAAATTTCATCATGCTGCTACCAACGGCACACAATTTAGAAGTTACACATTTTTTTTATTTCTGGAATTTCTCAATATTTTCAGATTGCATTTGACTGCTAAACTAAAACTGGGGGACGAAAAACTGCCAGTAAAGGAGATTACTGTAATTACAGTTGTGATAGTACTGCTTCAGGAAAATAGAGTGTATCATTGGTTTTAAATGAAAGTTCCTTTCAGCTTTTAGAAGTCCACTAAGTTTTTAAAAAATCTCAGAAGTTTCAGATACGGTAACCTAATTGGTAATACACTATTACTATAGTAATAAAAATATCATCTTAGTACAAACACAATTTTTCACCATAGTTCTTTTTCTAATTGCTTAGACTAAGAAGCACAAATCATAAAATGAAATGACTATTTTAATATAGTGGTGAAGATGACTTCTTTAGTCATATGAATATCCATCTGCCTAAATGCTAAGCATTGGTTATACTTGTCAGGAAACATAGGAAGTGATGAGAAAAGGTATTTTATTGAATGTATTTATCTTAGTCCTTTGGGGCTGCAATAATAAAATTCCATAGTCTTATAAACAACAGAAATTTATTCCTTGTATCTCAGAAGGCCAGAAGTCTGAGATCAGGGTGCCAGTGTGGTTGCATGAAAGCCCTCTCCCAGGTAACAGACTTTTCCACGTGCCCACACATGGTGAACGGGGCCAGGGAGCACGTGGGGTCTCTTTCATAGGAACAGTCTTCCCGTTTACGAGAGCTCCACACTCATGAATGAATCACCTCCCACCTTATGATTCCAGCAGCAATGAAGAATTAATTAGATAAGTGATGAAAATTGAAGGCTGAAAGTGACCATGTCATCTAGAAGTGCCTGATTTTGTAAAGAAAAAAAAAAAGAGGATGTGCACAGTGCCAGGTTGGTTAGGGTCTGATAATACTGCCAGCAGGTTGGGCTTTGGTTAACTAGCTTCTCCTGAGGGCAGGCAGGCCTTGTTGAGAGCAGAGTGCTGGGACCTATTTCAGAATGGTTCCTTTTCCTCTCTCCGTGTGAAACATGAGTTTGTTTGTTTTTTTTCCCCCTCCAATTTATACTGTGAGTACCTTGTCAAGCACCTGAAGATAAAGGCCACAAAAGTGTAGGGTCCTCTAACACTGGAATTCCCTAGAGACTTTCACTCTCCAGGAGTTCATTAATTCCATTTCTGATCTTTCTACTCCCACCCTGCAGCTGGCTCCTATGGAAAATTCAGCTCCAGAATCAGGTAAGCCATGGCGCCCTGTGTTTGCCTGTCTTTCCATCCTTGTGGGGAGTGCTTTGCCCTGTGTCCTCCCCTCTCTTATGGATTTAAGAATAATTGTTAATTTTTCCTTCTGCACAACTTTTTATTTCTTAGGACAGAGTTGAAATTTCTAAGCTCCTTACAGGTGGAACCGGAGACTGGAAGTAGTTTCCTTCAATTTTGACATTAGTTCCTGAACTTTCTTTTCCTTTTAATGTATTTTCTTATCAGCTAATATTTCATCCATCATCTCTTAAAGTTCATATTTATTTACTTTGGAATGATAGTTTCTGCCTATAAAAATAATCAGTTTCACATAAGTGATGAAAAATGACCACAAATAAATACTTTTCTCCCTTCCCTAATATATGTATATTATGGTTCAATAAAAAATTAAAGATAAGGTACATACCTATCTTTCACATATTATGCTATTCTATTTAGTTGTAGATTTTTGTAAGCCTCCAACTGCCTATTTTTTCCAATTGTTTTCTATTTTCCTCATTAAGTACACATATATTCATGCAGAATACTATTTAGTAAACATTTAGAGACTAAATCTTGTGTCCCCTCTGTCTTTAATTACCTACATTTTGAGCCTCCTTCCCCTTGACCATGCTTGTATTTTAACTTGAGGGTTTAATTATTCATTCACTAACCTGAGGAAATTTCAAGAAAGCTGGAGTAACAAAGTCTATAAACTTTGTTTAGTTTAATTATTCATTTAGATAATATGTAGTAGGATCTTAATTAAAAAAAAACAATCTGACAGTTTCTGCCCTTGTGTGGTTAGACCATTTACAGTTAATGTAATTATTGATAGGGTTTGTTTATCATTAGTTTTGCACTTTTCCCATCTTTTCTCTATTCCTCCTTTCTTCACTTCTTTGGGATTGAGTACATTTCATAATTTTCTTTTTATCGCTAGTATTGGCCTGTTAGCTATTCCACTTAAATTATTTTTAGTAGTTCCTCTAGAATTTAACTTATCACAATCTACATTCAAATAATAATTTACTAATTCACATAAAGTGCAAGAACCTTAGAATAGTATTCTTCTATTTCTGTCTCCCATATTTTGTGTTATTATCCTACATTTTATTTTGTTAAATGAGATAAACTTCAAGATACATTGTTACTTTGCTTTAAACTTTAGGTATATTTGGAAGAAATTTAAAAATTGAGAAAAATATGTCTATATTTGTTCACTTATTTATTATTTTCAAGGTTTTACCTGGTATCATTATCTATTTCTGCCTGAAGAATCTTTAAAAATATTTCTTGCAGAACAGTTCTTCCTGCAATGACTCTCTCCACTTTTGTTTGCCTGGAAGAAACATCTTACTTTTTCCTTCCTTCATTTTACAGAGATAGTTTTGTTGGGCATGGAATTCCAGGTTGTCAGTTTTTATTTCTTCCAACACTTCGGTGTCGTTCTATCATTCTGCTCTGTCTAGACTTTTATATCATTTTACTGTGTTCTTGCCTGTATGCTTTCTATTAAGAAGTATGCTGTAATTATTATATGATATGTACTTTCCTTCAACTGCTTTGAAGTTTTTCTCTTTATGACCGATTTTCATAAATTTAATATTAATGTGCATTTGTGTGGATCTATCTATATCTATCTATACTTATCTATCTATCATCTATCTATCCATCTACTTATCTATCTATCCATCTACCTACCTACCTACCATCTATCTACCATTTATTTACTTATTTTGCTGGGGGTTGATTGAGAATCTAGGATCAGTAGGCTTACATAGTAGTTAACAAACTTGAAAACATTTTACTTATTATAGCTTTAAACATTTTGTGCTCCGTTCCTGTTCCTTCTTTTTGTGCTCTATGTATTTGTTATACTGATTGATATTGTCACAAAGCTTACCGATGCCCTGTTTATTTTTTATTCCCATTTTTCTTTGTGCTTCTTTTTGAATTGTTCTGTTCATATGTCTTTGAGCTCACTGACCATTTTTTGTGTAGTTTCTAATCTACTTTACTCCCATGCAGTGCATTTTTCACTTCAGGTAGTGAATTTTTTATACTTAGAAGTTTCATGTAACTTTTAGCCCTTTTTTCAGTATATGCTGACGTTGTTTTTGACATTTTAAGCATATTTATATGATGTATAAGAGCTTTTTTTAGGTTGTGGACTGGTAACTCTATCATGTCTGTTGTTTTGGGGTCTGTTAATTTTTTTTTACTTTCTCCTCGTCATATTCTCCTGGTTTTTTGCGTGCCCGATCATTTCGGCTGCTATGTGGTGAAGGGTGGATTTTGCATTGCTGAGCGTTGGATTTTGTTCTGCACACAGGTAAGTCCTCTTAGATAAGCATGATCGCTTGGAGGTTTACTTTTCCACTTTGTCAGCACGACCAGAGCAGCTTTTTCTGCGGTGCTAACTTAGCTCTACTATTTAACGTGACCTTTCTACAAACTCTGCCCTTTGTCTGGTGTATTTTAAGGTCTTTCCACTTTGGATGGTTGGCATAAAACTATCTCTACCTGTGTTTGAACTCTGGGAATTGTTAAACCAATTGCTTTCTCACTAGCTTTCTGTGGTTGTTTTCCCAGACTCAGGGACTGTTTTCCCCACAAATGGGCAAATCAGCCAGAGCCTTAAGGAGATTCTCCTGCAGACTCCCAAGCTCTTCCTGTTTATTTCTACCACTCCACTATTCTGCTCTGTAAAATCTCATTCTTGACCTTCCTGAGCTCTGATAACTATCCTCTCAACTCACTGCCCCCACTCCAGGCTTTATTGCAGCTTCCTGTGCTTTGGCCTGAACCCTGGCTCCAGGTGGTAGGCAGGGGCAATCATAAACCTTACCTCGTTTCCCTTCTTTTAGGAATCTCGATCTGGTGCTGCCTGCTGTCTTTTGTCTGCAAGTTATTTATATACATTAAAAAATTTTACTTTTCTAGTCATTTATAGTGAGATGGAAAAAGTGGAAATGCATCTTCATTCTCCATATTTATTACAACTTCTGTTCCACAGTTTTTTTCTGTGTATTCTAATCTTGTTCCTGATGTGCTGTGTGGCTCCACCCAATCTCTTTTAGGAAAGGTTTCTCCTTATTTGTTCACGGTGTTCTCTGGCTGCTGCAGGGAAGTCCTTTCATTTCTAGATGGCACCTTTACTTTGGAATGAACTGGTAAGGAGAACCATTAGGGGAGGGAGAAAAAGCAAAATTAAAGTTCATGGACATCAGTTTGGTGAGACATAATTATGAGGCACACTGTGTTCTGCGCTACTTCCTACAATGCACATATGCACAGTCGCCTTACACACAAACACACACTTGTTACACACATGTGCCACACAGCAGTAGGTCCACAGCTACAAAATTGCTTCCAGAAAGTTTCTTCTACCTGTACCCTTATCTTTAAAATTGATTTCCTGAACTCTCTCTCATCTGGTGAAAGGAAAGGATCTCTTCCATCCTGCTGTTAACCATTTGAAATGCTGTAGCTTCGCACAAGTCACAGTCCTTGCTTCTCCCAGCAGCAACCTGCACCCCACTCCTTCCTGCCAAGAAAGCACAGTTGAAGGAATAAGAATTTGTCAGAATCTTCTGTAGAAACTTTCATTTAAAGTACTCACTTGTGGAACTGAGGTTGTGTCTGCTTTCTGTAATTTGGTCAACATTATTTTTTTCTGCCAAAATGTTATGTATTTTTCAAAGGATTGGCTCTCTTTATCTATTTCTGAATTAAAATTTAACTCCAGTTTTGCTTTTATTTCTGAGAAATTTGTTCATTTTTCTGAAGAAATGTTACAGAGTTACTCTCCAAAATATTGAAATGACTTGCAGATGAGCTTGCTAAACATATACTGCTGAATATTGGGAGAAACTGAAAGTTTCCAGAAAACTAGGAAATAACAAACACTATCTTCAAAAAATCCTGACAGAATGTTAGGTAAAGGAAAAAGCACACTGACATCCTGAGAATAATTCTGCTACAGTTGATAAAATATATGCTTGAAACCTTTGTAGCCAGCGTAGTAAACACTAGAATCAAGAGTGGCTGTAAGAATGTAATTCAAGCTATCTCAAATTAATTTTCTTATAAAAATTTCCATTAAACAGGTAAGCCAAGGAAATGTTATAAATGTAACATGCCTACACTTAAGTTAGCAACCGACAAAGTCTTATGATATTCTTATGGAAAATAACACAACTATGGCTTTTAAAATAACTTAAAAAGACTCATAATGGTTTAAACGACTGCACCTAAACTTTAATGATAATGAGTGAATGTCAACATAGAGGAAGGTTGAAAATGGCATATTACAGCTTTCTGTACTGGGTTTTTATTTATTACTCAATTATAGAAGAACAGAAGTTACATACTTGTTAAATTTCTACAGAAAAATTTTGAAGATAATGATGAATATATATTTTTTCATGTCAGAATCATGGCTTATGAAGATGTTGGCAGACTGGCTGCAAAATATAATACTAAGCACTAAAAGTGGCAGGTGTAGCTACACAGCAACACACCTAGTCAAAAATATTTTGACTTTGAAGTAGGTGACTATTAGTTCAATATTAGGCAATAGTATATTGAGGGTCCTAAAAACTTGTTGTATTCATTTTCTGTTTTGCTAAGTGAATGGCACTGACAATGTACAGTCTCTAAGAGCACGTGAGATGGTAGTCCTGCTCTATTTTATGAAGGCGTGAAAAGTCTAAGAATACAATAGACACTTCAAAGATGTGGCAATGGGATGGAATTGGGTAAGAAGGTGAGTGGCCTGGAAAGCATAGAGGCAACAGAAAGAAATAAAAAAGAAGCTGATCATTGTAAACCTGGTGAAGACAAGACCCACATATCTTTAAATGCTCGAAGGACTATCACATGAAAGATTAGTACTTTGTGTAGGTCAAGACAACAGAACTAGTAAAGTCAGAGAGAAGTTAGATATATAAACCTTTGGAACAAATCTATAAACTGAGATGCTCAGCGAGAGTAAATCCTGGTTCTTTCTTGTTTATCCTAGTAATCTCCTGAGTGCTGTGGAATGGGAGCTTCTGAAGTGTCCCTGCCACTGAAGGTAGTTCAAGAATTTTAAAGTTTTATCAGATGAACTGTAAGGTTTTTCAACCAAGATGTTCTTTGGCTCAATTTGACACAGAGAATGTCTCCCACATAGATTCCTCTCATGGTGGTCTTTACACACTTGCTTATACTTAAGCTCGTCAATATTATAGTGTTGCCTTTTTGAAATCTTCTACATGACATTTTCCCCTCTACCTATATCTTGCCCATCTTTCAAATCTAAACTCTTAGTACCTCTCTTCTCTGAAGCATTTCTTTTATTATTCAAGCCAATCCTGAACTCTCGTTTGCAACTCCTATTTGCAAGTATCACTCAACTTTTTAAAATTTAATATTTACTTAGCATTCAATTTAAGCTCTACAAGGGGAGAAATGTGTTGGGAAAAGTAAAAATACTATTTTTTCTCATTCTGAAAATTCTGAGAGATCCTGCTTTGCCACAGAGATTAAGATGCACATACACACACACACACAACTCCAGAAGGACAATGGCTGAAGGTAGGAAATACTGGACTTAACTAAGCATTTAGAAATGATAGGGAGCTAAGAAGAAGAAGTGAGGACACCTGGAAAGTAATTTTATTTTTGTTCAAACTTAAACTTGTCAACGGCTTCTTTCCTCGAAAACTTTATCTTCTATTTGATACCCAGCTACACTTGTTGGAAACAGTGAAAACTGCTAAGTGATCCCACTGGGAAATTATAACTATACAACTAAGATGTTTTGAATATAAGCCTTGCCATATGTCAGATAAACTTTAGGAACTCTTAATATCTCTTCTTTTACAGAAATTCTCTCTCTATCTTGATGTCGTTTGATTAAGGGCCAAAAGGCTAACTTCCTTCAATGAGACAAAAAAAAAAAATCCAACTACCACTATAAATAAGAAATCTTTCTTTCAAATATAAAACCAATTTCCTCAACTCTAGAAGAAATTCTGATTTGGTGGTTTTTACTCTTACTACTTCACTTCAAACAGGGACCTACATCTTTGTTTATGCAATAATAATTAAGATCCTCTTCTGATTTTAAGAATGCACATAATTAAATGTGTTGAAGAAACTTTCGACCACTAAAAATAGTCTCATCACCTTACACATATGGCCTCTGCATTGAAATATATGGAATTTTTCCAATAATTTTCAAATCTCCTCAGAACTTGTATTAAAAAACCATCTTTGAAAAATTTGAATCAATGCTTTAACAAAAACTGATTCACAAGTCCCAATGACTATTATCATCAGTTTTAACAAGTCTCCTAAATATGTTCTGCATCTGTTTTCTTGATTATAAATGTCAATAATATGGAAACATTTTTGACATAACAGAACATTTAATTACATCAGTTTCCCCTCAACACACAAGTTATTCGATGATGATTATATTGACCATTTCCATCGGTTGGCCGGAGACTCTTCCACTAAAGTCTTCCATGGTTTCCATTGTATCATTTTTCTTGGCAAACATAGTTCATTTTCAATCTGAAGAATCCCCTCTTTGGTCACCCTAAAGTTGGTTTTCTAATTTGTTCACATCTGGTTCTGTTTAACTATATCAGCTTCTCATTTGTAATCTGTTTTGTATACTTTCTATATGCTGCATTTTTAGGGATTTGCTTAAGAACATCAGGAATCTTTGTGCACCATAGTTTCAGCCCCTCGTGCTGACTCTCACCTACAGCCAGTCCCATGAGGCCAGCGGCCTTCTTCGGCAAGCCAGCCACCACAGTGCTGAGGAGCTGAGTTCGTAACTTTTTAAAATCCCTATTTTCCTCTGCCTTCGTAGCACGTGTCACCATTTAACATACTTCATGTTTTACTTTTTTTCTTCTATCTCCCCACATTAGACTTTAAGCTCTACAAACTGGTGGCTTTAACAACAGAATTTACGCTGTCAGCATACTGTAGTCCCGAAGTCCAAAATTGAGGTGTCCGCAGCGGTGGCTCCCAGTGGCGGCCCAGAGGAATAACGGGCTCCATACCTATCTCATAGCGTCCGGTGCCAACTGGCAACTCTCCAGTCTTGGCCTCTGTCTTCACATTGGCTTTCTTTTAACTGGGCTCTGTGTGTTCTCCTTTTCTATCTCACCGATTATTGAATTTAGAGCTCACCCTAATGTTATCTTGGTATCCTTACCTTTATTACATTCTCAATGACCCTATTCCATTCTGGGCTTGACAGTGAACTTATTTTTTGAGAACCACAATGCAACTCACTACAGCTTGTAAAACTTTCCTATTGGGTTCACTGCTGTATACCCAGAACATGGACCATTGCCTAGAATGTAGTAAGTACTGAGTAAATACTTGGTGAATGAGTGCATGAGGACCTACAACCTGACAGACCCTAGATTTCTAGAACCAATGCTGTGTGTGTACTGCTGATGCACAAATACTAGAGATGTGAACGGGTGAGAGAGTCACTGGGCATCACTTTTGATTTGTTGTATCTCACCATGGAAGCGTCATGTTCCTCCTGCCCTGCTGGGTAATATAACCTCTTGAAAGAACCATTCTTGCCATGCCCTCCACCCTGCCCCACAAAAGTATCTTTCTATCCACAAGAACTATTCAAGAATATACAAATGTATGTAAATAAAATCCTATGCATAAAATATAATATCAAGGTGTAGTTACAAACTTTGTCATTAAGATAACTGTAAGATAGTTGTATTCATGTGTTTTACTATATATAGTTTAATTTTTTTAATAATTTGAATCTGTAAAAAAAAATCAGGAAAAAAAAAAGAACCGACTTCTGAGCTTATCACCAATACTTTATTCTTTTCCCCAATAAATATTGGTTAAAAATGCCAAATATCCTAATTTGTCTATTTTATATTCACATCAAAAAAGCAGCCTCACATTGTCTATTTCCTCTGTGATCTTTATAAATTAGGACAACTAGTCAGCTTCCACTGTGAATGTTATATGAAATTGATAGGACAATTCTTTTCATTATGTTATACTCATTTACCATTTACTTACTTAGACAACGAGAGTCTGAAAATATAGTTAGGACAACAGTTCACTCGTAAGTTCAGAACAAAATTTATCAGCACATACTCTTCTGAACAACATTACCATGAAAAAAAAGGTAGGCAATACTTTACAAAATTTGAAGCCTACTACTTGATGTCCTCTATTCTCTAATTTATTTTATGCCTCGAATATGAAGTTATATATTACTTTCCTTAACCTTTATATACATGATAAATATTGTAAAACAGATATGTGAAAAATCTATTATGCATCTCATATTTCTTTTGTTCTATACCACCACCAGCCACTCCCACTCACATGCATCTAAAATGCATATAAAATTATGTAAAAAAGTATTCAATTCTATAGTGAAAATATCACATATGAAATGGCCCCCCTTATACACTAGCACTCACTATTCAAAAGCAAAACTACAACTAAGAAGGGTACTCAAAAAAAATCTATGAAAAAAAACCTTATTAAAGACTGACTGATTGGTTACCAAGGTCACAGGCCTAATTTTTAGAAAAGTTTTATATAGTTCCTAGAATGGCATCCAGATGCTTTCTTAGGTATGGGTGTCATTATTTTTAGCAAAAGAAACCTTTTCACCCTTAGCCACGTCAAAGCACAAAGAATTCCATAAATCAGTGACAGGCTTGTTTTTATTCCTAAATACCTAATCACATATATAGTTATGTCCCATAAATTTTATTACTTTGTTTTCAATAATAATTTAGAAGATTAAAATGGACTTTTAAAATATAAATGTATTTTTAGCACTCTTTTCTGTTTTTCTCTACAACCAAAATTTCTTTTAGTTTGGGCAATGAAATTGGACTAGTCAGTTTAATTTCTATTGCTAGTCCATTTCACATCTTAGATTTCAAGGGACAAAACTAACCAACAATATTTCTAGTGAAAACATTGTAAGAAATTCTTAAAACCAGACTCTAAACAAGCACATACAAAGAAACATTTTTTATTTATCACAAGCTGTATAAATTTTGAAAAGACTATTTTTGCCTTAAGTCTGAAACCATGCCCTTTTTGTCATTGAGAAATACAGAAATATTTGAAATTCTCCAGTAATCTTGGGCTCACAAATGGAAACATTTGGCTGCATTGGGTTCATAAGCACACAGGGCCTGTCTGCTTTTGGTTTTGCATAATTAGAATGTACAGATTTGACATCAAATGTGCTATATTGTTGTTAAAACGTAAAGAACTCAGAGCAAATGTGCAAAAGGTTGGATGCAATTTAGAGTATAATGTTCTAGGAGTAGGAGAGGAAGAAGGAATAAGCCAAGTGATATCCCTTGTGTCTATACAACAGATCAACACACAACACAACGTTCAGATATTGGCAACTGTCGTACTCTGGCCAATTTAGAAGGCATGGCTATGTGAATCAGATCTCAAACTCCACAGTAATGGTTATTATTTATTCTGTTCCCAGATCAAATTAGCTGGATGACATCCAAATATGCATTTTACTATGCCTTGTCTATTCACACACACCCACTATTCGGGTTAAATTGACTGGCTAGGAATTAATTGGTCAATAGAACTGAATGAACTGGCCAGATCATTTAGATATATATTAGGAGAATTTAAAGAACAGGTAAACAAACATATGATAAGAAAAAAATAAAGCTTTTTAAATAATGAGTTCATGTTCTAATTTACCCATAACCTCAAAATTCTTCTTTACATGTAAAAATTACAGCTTTCAGTGTAAGGATTTCGGATTCCAAAACCAATCTGAAATTCTGTTTAGAAATAGATAGAGGAATGATTAAGAGTGGAAGAATATAAAGGAAAAATTCTGTTTTAAAAAATGTTTCTGACTTAGTAATTTAATGTCTCACGTTGAAGTGCATGCTATGTCATGTTTGAGATTGTTCTCTGAGTCAAATTTCTTAAGCAAATTCCTTTTTTTTTTTTACCAAAAGTTCGAGAGTTTAGCTCTGAAATTGAAAGGACAATTAAAGAAAAAATATTTTCTTATGACATTTCCAGAGATGATATGAGTGAGAAAAATGTGGGAACTGATATTAAGAATAAAAATGTAGACCTCTTTCAACCAAGCACCACATGATACAATAGTTATTTTCCTAAGATAACCATTTTGTTTCTTGGATAACTCACCATTTTATTATCCAAAATAAGAGTCTTGTTTTTATATTAATGTTCTATTCTTGGCTTCATATATGAAAGGTTTATGGCATTCACCATTGAGTGTGCCCCCATCACAGTACTTTCCAAGTCCCTGCAATAATTGCAGGACTGTCACAGTATGGAAGCCACAGTATTGTCATTGCTCACTTTCCTGATTCAGGTGAGCCACCCATGGCAGGAGGGCATATGCTGTAAATTTCCAATTTCAGGTGTTTGTAGACTGAGAAATATAAAGCAAAAGCAAGCAAATAACATTTAAAATTTATTTATTTTTAGAATAAGGGGGAGAAAGGGTAAAAGAAGGGAGAGAAACATCAATGTGAAAGAGAAACACTGAGTTGTCTCTCACGTGCACCCCAGCAAAGGACCTGGTCCACTGGCCAGGCAAACGCCCTAACCTGGAATTGAACTGGTGACCTTTCGCTTTTCAGACAATCACCAACCATCTGAGCCATACCAGTCAAGGCCAGAAAGGTAGATTCTTAATTTTAACTTTAGAACTTAAATATACTAATCCATGTATCTTTAGATAACAATGTATAATTAGACATAGAAATAATTTCAAACGGGAAAATAGTCAAAAAGTAAGTTGATGTGAAATTGCAAACACGAAGGAAGAAAGCACTGTGGAGAATCAGAGCAATAGTGGGGAGCCATGTGGGAATGACAGCAAGAAAAATTTGTCTGATGTAGTATCAATATCAGAACCAGACTAAGGCTAAAATACAAATTTAAACACTGTTAACTGGGATCTATCCTCTTTCTGACTTTTTTGTCTATTTTCAAGAATTTCTTTTTGGAGCTGTGTTGAGCTGAGTTGAACCTACATTGTCATCTGACAAAGATGGCCATGGCACTGTTCTGGGCTTCAGTGATAATATTTAAGGGGTATGAATTAGGAAGACTTTCTATATTCTTAAGCTATCACTCTTCTGGGGAGGTTAACCTCAAGTCCTGCCTGAGATGTACTGAAGAAAATTTCTTTGGTAGGAAGCATAAAAGTACACCTGTGTTGGTCAGACCAGGGGTGAGCTGCACAAGGTATTATCAGTTCAGAGTGATATAAACATTTTAAACATCAAGGTGGAATCAATTCAGATGGGGGGGTATGTGGGGAGCCAGAAATATTAATTAAAAAAATTAAGACTTGATTGAGGGCAAACTGTTTTATATTCTTTTTGCTCTATTGTTAAGATGATTTTAAAAACAATAACAGTCATTGTTTTTGCTATAATCACAAAATAATTAATGTTCATTGTATAACCTAACAAAGAAAACAGAGAAAAATAACACACATGAAATTAAAATTCGAATCCTCCATACACGGAGAAAAACACTGTTAGTATATTTTTGTTTAGCCTTCTCTTAAGTATAGTGCATTTGTATACTTTAAAAAGTATCTGAGCCCTGGCTGGTGAGGCTCAGTGGGTTGAGTGCTGCCCCATGAATCAAAGGGTAACTGGTTTGAGTCCCAGTCAGGGCACATGCTTGGGTTGCAGTCCAGGTCCCCAGTAGGAGGTGAGTGAGAGGCAACCACACATTGATGTTTCTCTCCCTTTCTTTCTCCCTCCTTTCCCTTCTCTAAAAATAAATAAATAAAATCTAAAACACTATAACAATTATCTAGGAAGTTTCATAACATATCTTTTACTTAATATATTAGAACATTTTCACATAACTGTAAATATGCTTATAAAATGAGACTTTTTTAATTGATACATATACTTACTCTGGTGAACGTAATTTATTTATCCAAACAATTATTGAAAGAAGTTTGGTTGTTACATTATTTCTGTTTGCTGTTATGAATAACACTGTTCTTTAAAAACACTTCTGTATATGTTCAAGTTAAAGTATACGCAGTTGTAGAGGGATCAAAGATGGTGAGGGGTAAGCAGAAGCTGCACAAATCTCCTCCCAGGACCAAACTGGAATCACAACCAAATTGTAGAGAAATCATCCTGAATAACCAACTGAACACTAGCTGGATAGAAGCCTTCAAACCAATGACAGACAAAAGAAACCACTTTACCACAATGTGACTACTAGAGAATGAGGAGCAGGCACGAGAGGGCTGGCTGGACTCCCATGGGTGGCAGCTGAAGTTCCAAAGGGATGTTCAGGTGGCCAGGAGGGTTCCCCCTGAGAAGTATGGGGTCTAAACCTCAAGCTGGGCTCCCCATCCTATAGCACCAGAGCCAGGAAAGGAACCAAAACAACATCCAGGTATGAAAAGCAGTAGGGTTTCTTTTCACCAGGGAGTATGGTGGGAGATGCAGAAAGCCTCTTAAAAGGGCCAATGCACAAAATTCCATTTGTAGCCACTTATCCTGGGTGCTGGCAGAGGAAGGGTGAGTGGTCTAGAGACACATGAGGAGAGTCTGGGGCTGATGGTTCTGGGGAGAGAACTGATGAACAGCTAGCTACCAGGACCCTGTGTTGATTCATTCCCTATAGAGAAGAGGCCATCTTTCTTAAGCAGAGCACACCCTTCCAAGTGGCATTAGCCTGAGGGGAGGCAATAGATCTACCCACAGGAATTACTTTGCCACACTCTGTGGAGCTTACAGTGCTTCTGAGGAGTACAGCTGGAAGAGATCTCAGTGATTAAGTTTAACAACTAAGGCAGATCTCTGGGAGCTCTGAGATTTCAGCTGACTGCCTCGAACCCGGTGCTAATAAGAGCCAGCCTGGAGGTACAGCCTAGTACTTTCTACACACAAACAGACCCAGCAGAGGGAGCCACAACTGTGGATCACTGATAGTGCCAAACAGGTTGGCCATGGCTTCACAGCCAGCATCTGACACAGGTACCCACACAGTCTTTGCAGATCTACTTAATGCATAAAACAAACACAGAGAAGCAGCCAAAATGGAAAGACAATGAAACAGGCCCCAAAAGAAAAAATAAGAGAATTCTCCAGAAGAAGAACTAAATGAAAGAGAGGTAAGCAGTTTATCAGATATACAGTTTAGAATAATGATAATAACGATACTTAAAAACATGAAAAAAGACACAGAAACAATAAAAAGGAAATAACCAGTCAGAAATATAGAATGTAATATTTTCTTTATATTTATTTTGTTGTTGTTGTTCAAGTATAGTTGTCTCTATTTCCCAGCTAATCACCCCCCCCATCCATTCCCCCCCACCTTGATCCTATCCCCTTGGGCTTTGTTCATGTGTCCTTTATACACATTCCTTGATGACCTTTCCCCTTTTCCCCACCTTATGCCCATTCCCCCTTCTCCTCCCCCTCTGGTTACTGTCAGTTTGCTCCTTATTTGATGTCTCTGGTTACATTTTGCTTGCTTGTTTGTTTTGTTGATTAGGTTCCACTTAGAGGTGAGATCATATGGTATTTCTCTTTTACCACAAGGCTTATTTCATGCTTAGCATCATACTTTCCAGATCAATCCATGCTGTTGCTAAGGATAGGAGCTCCTTGTACAAAATCCAAGGGTTGGAAGCAACCTAAGTGCCCATCATCAGTAAATCAGTGGATCAAAAAAATCCCACGAAACAATGGAATACTACACAGCAGAAAGAATGCAAAATCTGAAATAAATAATACACTGGAAGGAATAACTTGTATGTAGATCAAGCAGAGTATTGAATCAGGGATTGGAAGACAAGATATAAAAAACACCAAAGCAGAACAGCAAAAGAAACAAGAATTAAAAAAGAATAAGGAGAGCTTAAGAAACTTTGGGGCAACATGAAATGTAATAACGTGCACATCATGGAAATACCAGAAGGAGAAGAGAGTGAGCAAAGGATGGAGAACCTATTTGAAGAAATAATGACCAAAAACTTCCCTAGTCTGGTGAAAGAAAAAGACACACAAGTCAAGGAAGCACAGAGTCCCCAAAAAGGTGGACCTAAAAAGGCTAACACCAAGACACATTATAATTAAAAGGGCAAAGCTTAAAGACAAGGAGAGAATCCTAAAAGCTGGAAGACAAAACCAGGTAGTTACCTACAAGGGAGCTCCAATTAGACAGTTATCTGATTTCTCAACAGAAACATTTTAGGCAAGAAGAGTTTGGCCTAAATATGAAATATTCATGGTAATGAGAAGCAAGGACCTAAACCAAAGCTAATTTACCCACAGAAGCTATCACAAAAAATTGAAGGCGAAATAAAAAGTTTCCACTCTGGCCTTTGTAGCTCAGTGGACTCAGTGCTGGCCTGTGAACTGAAAGGTCACTGGTTCGATTCTTAGTCAGGGCACATGCCTGAATTGCAGGCCAGGTCCCCAGTTGGGGATGCTCAAGAGGCAGCTGATTGATGTTTCTCTCTCTCTCTTTCTCTCTTCCTTCTCCTCTTTCTAAAAATTAATTAAAAAATCAAAAAGAAAGAATGAGGTAACTCTCTAAAAAGAGAAAAAAAGAGTTTCCCAGACAAGGTAAAGCTAAAAGAGTTTGTTAACAGCAAACCAGTACTGCAACAAATGCTAAAGAAGAACAGAGAAAAGTATTTAAAAATAAAATGGCAATAAATACATATCTGCCAATAATCACCTTAAATGTAAATGGCTTAAATGCTTCAACCAAAAAACACAGGGTAGCTGAATGGATAAGAAAACAAGACCTATATATATGCTGTTTACAAGGGACCCATCTCAGATAAGAAAGATACACACAGACTAAAAGTAAATATATAGTAAATCTCATGAAAATGTAAAGAAAAAAAAGCTGGGGTAGCAATACTTGTAACCAAAAAATAGACTTTAAAACCAAGGTAATAATAAGAGACAAAGAAGGACACTACATAATGATAAAGGGAACAATTGAACATAAGGATATAATCTTAGTAAATATTTATGTACTCAATGCAGGAACACCTAAACATGTAAAGCAAAATTTGATGTACATAAAGTGAAAGATGGACAGAAATACAGTCATATTAGAGAACTATAACACCCTTTTGGCTTCAGTGAATAATCTTCCAGACAGAAAATCAACAAGGATGCAGCAGCCTTAAGCAACACACTAGATCAAATGGCTTTACTTGATATCTTCAGAGAACTTTCCCCCCAAAGCAGCTGAATATGCATACTTTTAGAATGCACATGGGGTGTTTTTTAGGCTAGGCCACATGTTAGTACAGAAAACAAGTCTCAATAATGTAAGAAGATTAAAATCATATCAAGCATTTTCTGTGACCACAATGTTATGAAACTGAAATTCAATCACAAGAAGAACACTGAAAAAACATTTAAGGACATGGAAGCTGAACAACAAGTTATTAAACAATTAATGGGCCAACAATGAGATCAAGGAAGACATCAAAAGATACCTTGAAACAAATGAGAATGAGAACACAACAATACAAAATCAGGGGACACAGGGTAAGAAATCTTAAAAAGGAAATTCATAGCATTAGAGGCCTATCTAAAGCAAACAAATAAGAAAAAGCTCAAGTAGACAATATAACTTTACACTTAAAGGAACTGGAAAAAGAAAAATGAATAAAACCCAAATTGAGTAGAAGAAAGGAAATAATTAATATTAGAGCATAAATACAGTAGAGTAAAATAAAATGAGGCAAAGATGAATGAATTTGAAAGCTGGTTCTTTGAAAAGATAAACAAGATTGACAAACCTTTAACCACCCTCATCGAGAAAAAAAGAGTGAAGACCCAAATAAATAAAATCAAATATGAAACAGGAGAAATAACAATTGACACCACATGAATGCAAAGGACTGTAGAAAGTATTATGAATGACTATATGCCAACAAACAGGCAACGTGGATGAAATGTATGAATTTCTAGAAATATACAATCTTCCAAAACTGAATCAAGAAGAAAAAGAGAATCTCAACAAATAGATTACAATTAGTAGAATTGCTGCAGCAAACAAAAAAACTCCCAAAAAACAAAGCCCTGGACCAGATGGCTTCAGAGGTGAATTTTACCAAACATTTTGGGAAGAACTAAAATCTCTTCTTCTCAAACTATTTCAAAAAAGCAGGAGGAGGGAAAGCTCCAAGCTCACTTTATGAGGCCAGCATTATCCTAGTTCCCAAACCAGATAAAGATAGTACAAAGAAAGAAAATTATAGGTCAATATCACTGATAAACATAGATGTTAAAATCCTCGACAAATTGTCAGCAAACCAAATACAGCAATACATCAAAATATTTATACACTATGATCAAGTGGGATTTATTCTTGGAATGCAACATTGGTAGAATATTCACAAATCAATAAATATGATTTACCACATAAAAAAGTGAAGGATAAAAATCACATGATCATATCAGTAGATGCAGAATAAGCATTTGATAAAATCCAACACCCATTTATGGTAAAAATCTCAGCAAAGTGGGAACAGACAGAACATACTAATATGCAATAAAGGCTACATATGACAAACCCACTGCTAGCATCATACTACATGGGCAAAAACTAAAAGTGTTCCCCTTATGATTGAGATCAACACAAGTATGTCTTCTTTCACCACTCTTATTCAACATAGTACTAGAAGTCTTAGCCACAGCAATCAGACAAGAAGAAGAAATAAAAATCATTTAAATGAAAAGTTAGAATTAAAACTGTCTTTATTTGCAGATGACATGATACTGTCCATAGAGAACCCAGAGATTCCACCAAGGAAATGCTAGAATTGTTAAATGAATTCAGGAAAGAAGGAGGATACAAAATTCATATCCAGTAATTAGTTGAATTTATAAAAATGCAAAAAATGAACTAATAGAAAGGAAATTAAGAAAACAATCCCATTCATGGCTTCAAGAAGAATAAAATACCTAGGAAAAAGTCTAACCAAGGATGTCAAAGATCTGCACTTGGAAAATCATAAGACACTAGTGAAATAAATTGAAGAAGATACAAATAAGTGTAAACACATAATGTGTTCATGGATAGAAAGAGGTAACATCATTTAAATGTTCATGCTACCCAAAGTGATCTATAAATTCAATGCAATTCCTATCAATATTTCAATGTCATATTTCACAGAACTATAATGAATATTTCAAAAAATTATAGAAAAATGTATATAGAAGGCAACAATGATATTGAGAAAGAAGAACAAAATTGGAGGAATTGCACTACCCACTATCAAACAATACTACAAGGCAATAGTAATCAAAACAGACTGGTACCAGCATAAAAACACACACGTAGATCAATGGAACAGAAAAAAGAGCCCAGAAATAAACCCACACCTTTATAGTCAACTAATATTCAATAGAGGAAGCACATACAATAGGCTAAAGATATTTTACTCAATAAATGATGTTGGGAAAATTGCACAGATATGTGCAGAAAAATAAAACTAGACCACCTTACTACACCACATATAAGAACAAATTCTAAATGGATTAAAGACTTAAACATTAGACCTGAAACCATAAAAATCCTAGAAGAAAATATAGGAAGTAAAATCTTGGACATTGCTCATAGCAATACTTTATCTGATATATCTCCTCAAGCAAGGGAAACCAAAGAAAAAATAAATAAAGTTTTTCCACATCAAAGGAGAAAATCAACAAAATAAAAAGACAATACACAGAATGGGAGAACATATTCACCAATATATCTGATAAGGGGTTAATATCTAAAATTTATTTAAAAAAAAAACCTTTCAAATTGAACACCAAAGAAAAAAACAATCCAATTAAAAAATGGACAAAGGACCTGAATAGACACTTCTCCAAATAGAACGTACAGATGACCAACAGACAGGAAAAGATGCCCAACATCACCAATCATAAGAGAAATGCAAATAAAACCACAACAGGATATAAAATCACCTCATACCTGTCAGAATGGCTATAATCAATAAATTGCCAAATAACAGTTGCTCATAAGATGTAGAGAAAAGGAATCCTTTGCACTATTGGTGAGAATGCAGACTGTTGCAACCACTGTGGAAAAAAGTATGGAGATACCTCAAAAAATTAAAAATGGATCTGCCTTTTGTCCTAGGGATCCTACTTCTTGGAATATATACAAAGAAACCCAAAATACTAATTTGATAGAACATAAGCATCACTGTGCTCATTGCAGTGATATTTACAATTGCCAAGATATGGAAGCAGTCCAAGTGTCCATCAGTAGATGAGTGGATAAAACTCATCTACAATTATAGGACACTTATACAATGGCATATTACTCAGCTGTTAAAAAGAAGAAAAATTTACCCTTTTTGACAGCATGGATGTACCTGGAGAACATTATGCTAAGTGAAAAAAGCCAGTCAGAGAAAGACAAATATATAATTTCACTTATATGTGGAATTTAATATGTGAAGTGAACTAACAAGCAAAATAGACACAGACTCATAGAGAGCAGGATGACAGCAATTGCGGAGGGAGGTTAGGAGGCAAAGTGATCAAAGAAAAAGAAAAAAGTACTCATGGACATGGACAACTGTGTGGTGATTGGGGGAGGTGGGTATAAAGGGTTTACATGGTCATGGAAAAAATACAATAAAACGTTTAAAAACCGATAAAATGTATGTAATTTTTAAGCCTTTTAAAAAGCCACTAAATATCTTCCAAAAATGTGTATCAATTTATGTCTATACTAGAATGGTATTAAGTATCTATTTTTCCCACTGTTAGGGAAGTAATAGATAATACCTTAAGAAAAAATGACTTAACTCATTTGATAGGGAAAAATGGTATTGCAAAGGTATTTTAATTTCTCTTTCTTTAAGTGGCAGCACAGTTTGAATATTTTTTAAAAGTGTATTTATTAGTCATTTGGAACTTCTCGTTGTCAGTTAATGTTTCTGTCCCAAGTTTAGGTAAGTACTTGCTACATGGTGTCACTGCCTTGGCATCAATTTTGTTTAGCCAAGCAGTCAGCAGTGACTTTTAACCACACTGGCCACTTGTGGAAGCCCATGACTGAGAGAGCAACCCTCAGAGTCACAAGCAAATTGAAGTTCCTGATATGACTTCCTGAATGGCTCTAGTGATTAGCAGCCTCCTCTGCATCCCAGAGCCTTCCCCTTGTGCACCCATGGATTAGACCCTCAGGGGCTTACTAAAACCCTGCTATGTGGTTTGAATGGACAAATTCCATCTTCTTCTTGGGACCCCAAAGCACTTTCCCCACAGATCCTGATAAAAACATGTGGCCTATATTCTCTCTCTCTCTCTGCACCATGCTTTGACCTCATCCTGCGGCCCCTCAAGGTGTTTTCTCTGGGACCTGTGAGTAATAAATTTCTCTATTTTGATTTCTTTTGTAGTCTGTTGCTGAACTTTGACTCAGCATCCTTTACCTTGTGGTCCTCTTAATGAACATTAATTTAACAAAGCCATAACAATTTCCTCGTCTATTTTTCTAATGGGATTTTTGCATTTTTCTTTACCTGAGTTGTTTGTCATATGATTGAAAATACATTTTCCCACTATTTTTATGTTCACTTCACTTGTTTATGGTATTTTTGATGTTTGCTAGTTTCTGTGTCTGTGTGTTAATGTCACCAAAGCTATTGATTTTTCCCTTTATTTTTTCCTCTTTTATATAGTTAGTTCTTTTTACTTTATTCATCAAAGGATAACTATGCATTCCTATTTCACTTTCAGAACTAATGGTGTAATTTTTTTGTTTAATGATATTATTAATCAAAAATTCATTTTGATATGTGGTGGGAAGTACATATCTAACTTTATTCCCAGTGTTTTTTTCCCCCAAAAAATTAACCTATTCATCCAGCATAATTTACTGAATAATCAGCTCATTCCTTCAGATTTTAAATGTCACTTGATCTACTATAGTATTAATTACATATACACATATTTAAAAAAAATATGTCTTCCAAGATATGTCTATTATTGTGCTACTACTACATTGCCTTAATTATTATGGTGTCATATGTTTTGTATCTGTCAATGAAAGCCCTTTTCCTTTATTATCCTCATAAAATTTTTGAGTTTTATCTGTTTTAGTTTCTAGTTATATTTTTAACCACTCTATTATCTAAAAAAGAATTGAGTTGTATTGAAAATGTAAATTAATTTGGAGATTGTGATAGACAGAATAATGACCCCAAAGATGTCCATGTTCTAATCTCTAGAACTTGTTAATTTACTTTACATGGTAAAAGGGACTTTGAAGATGTGATTAATTTAAATATCCTGAGATATTTTCCTGGATTATCTAGGTGGAACCAGGTAGTAATAGCAAGGGGTCCTTGTAAGGAAACAGTGAAGCCTGTTAGTCAGAAGCAGGAGCTCATGGTAACAGAGGGCAGAAAAGAGGGGGATTTCATGATACGACACTGCTGGCTTTGCTGATGGAGAATGGGGACATGAGAGAAGGAAGGCAAGTGGCCTCCAGAAGCTGAAAAAAACAAGGAAACGAATTCTCTTCTTGACCCTCCAGAAAGCAACCAGCCTACTGTTATCTTGATTTTAGCCTTAAAAAAACCCTATTTTGGACTTCTAACCTCCAGAACTTTAAAAGAATACATTTATGTTGTTTTCATCCACAAAACTTGTGGTAATCTGTTACAAATAGGAAACTAAGGGGGATCCATGATGGCAGAGGAGTAAGTGGAAACTACACTAACCTCTTCCCAGGACCAATCTGGAAATACAACTAAATTATAGAGAAATCATCTTGAATAGTCAACTGAACACTACCTGGGGAAAAGCCTTATTACTAAGGACAGACAGAAGAAGACAGTTGACTACAATGTGACTGATAGGGAGTGCAGACGAGGTGCAAGAGGGATGGCTGGGTGCCCATGGGTGGCAGCTAAAGTGCGGGAGGGATATTTCAGGGGCCCCTGAATGGCATCTAAACCTCAAGCTGGCCTTCCCAGCCTTCAACACCAGAGCCAGAAAGGAACCTAGATAACATCCAGCTGTGAAAAAAAGCAGGGTTCTGTCAGTCAGGGAGAGATGACTGGAGATGCAAGGAGCCTCTTAAAGGGCCAAAGTACAAAATGTTTTTGCAGCCTCTTATCCTGGGTGCCAGCAAAGGAAGGGCAGAGTAGAATAGAGATGCTTGAGGAGAGTCTGGGATTGGTGGTTCTGCAGAGAGAGTTGAAGGAATAGCTTCCAGGATCCATGTGCTGAGTCATTCCCCATTTATGGGAGCCATCTTTCTGGGGCAGAGCACTCTTCTCTGAATGGCATCAGTCTGAGGGGAAGCAAAAGCCCTGACTGAAAGTATTACTCTGCCCTACCCTGTGGTGCTTAAGCCTTACTGCTGGTTACAGATAGATTAGATTACCAACTGATCAGTTTAACATCTGATTAATTTAACATCTAAGATGGAAAATATAAAGTAGAGGCCAACATGGGAAAACAAAGAAACAGACTCCAGATGAAAGAACAAGAGAATTTTCCAAAAGAAATAGATGAAATGAAGGTAAGCAATTTACCAGATAGTGAGCTTAGAGTAATGATTACACGGATGTTTGACGGCATAAAATAAGACATAGAAACCGTAAAAAAGGATCAGTCAGAAATAAAGAATGCAATATCTGAGATAAATAATACACTGGAAGGAATAAACAGGTTAGATGAAGCAGAGGATCAAATCAGTGTTTTTGGAAGAAAAGGTAGAAAAAAAAACAATCAGGCAGAGCAGCAAAAAGAAAAAAAAGATTTAAAAAAATGAGGAGAGCTTAAGAAACATGTTGGACAACATGAAGCTTAAAAACCTCTGCATCATGGAATACCAGGAGAGGAGAGTGAGCAAGGGATTGAGAAACTATTTGAAGAAATAATGACCAAGAAATTCCCCAATTTCTTGGCAAAGGAAAAAGTCATACAAATCCAGGAAGCTCAGAGAGTCCTAAACAATTTAGACCTAAAGAGGCCTACACCAAGACACATCATAATTAAAATGTCAAGGCTTAAAGACAAGGAAAGAATCCTAAAAGCCACAAGAGAAAAGCAGGTAGTTACCTACAAGGGAGCACCAGTTGGACTGTCATCTGATTACTCATCAAAAACCTTCCAGGCCAGATGGGAGTGGTGTGAAATATTCAAGGTGATGAAAAGCAAGGACATACAACCACGGCTACTTTACCTAGCAAGGCTATCATTTAAAATAGAAGGAGAAATAAGGAACTTTTCAGACAGGATAAAGCTAAAAGAGATTATTAATACCAAACCAGTACTGCAACAAATGTTAAAGAGCTTGCTTTAGGAAAAAGAAGGAAGAGAAGGACAAGAAGGAGGAAAAGGAGGAGGAAGAGGAGGAGGGATAAGAATAAGAATAAGGAAGAAGAAGAAGAAGAAGAAGAAGAAGAAGAAGGACGAGGAGGAGGAAAAGCAGAAGCAGTGACAGTAAAAAAAAGCAGAGGAAAACAGTTTAACAATAAAATGGCACTACATGCATATCTATCAATAATCACCTTAAATGTAAATGGATTAAATGCTCCAACCAAAAGACAGAGGTAGCTGAATGGATAAGAACAGAAGACCCATATGTATGCTGCCTCCTAGAGACCCATCTCAGGTCAAAAGATACACACAGATTAAAGTAAGGGTTGGAAAAAATTATTTCACGTAAATGGAAAAGAAAAAATGCTGAGGTAGCAGTACTTATATCTGACAAAATAGACTTTAAAACCAAGAGTCTTTTGCAAAACTCTTCTTTGTAAGAGACAAAGAACACTACTTAATGATAAAGGGAACAATCCAACAAGTGGATGTAACCCTGGTAAACATTTACACGCCCAACACAGGAGCACCTAATTATTTAAAATAAATCTTGTTGGACATAAAAGGAGAGATCAACAGAAACAGAGTCATGGTTGGGGCTTTTAACACACCATTGACTTCAATGGATGGATCTTCCAGGCAGAAAATCAACAAGGAGGCGGTGGCCTTAAATGACACACCAGATCTGATGGATTTAATTAATATCTACAAAGCCACAGCTTTGATTCAGATCTTTTAAGTCTCTCAAGTTTTTGTTAACATGAATGTTCTATATTTCTTAAGAAGTTAATTTCTAATAATATAAATTCTATGGATACTATTATTAGTGTGATATTTTATTGTAAGTAGTTTTTATGCTACATAGGAAAGGCATAACTACTTTGGTTAACCTACTGTTTTCCCCAATTTTTCTGATATTCTGCCTTTAAAAAAATTTCTGCTTTTATTTGTATCAAGTCCTGCTTTCCTTAAGTTTATTTTGACTTATATTTATTATTGAGTTAAATGTCAATTTGTTAATTTTTTTCTCATTTGGCAATTGAAAATAGTTGATGTTTTAGTTTGCTTCTGATAGCTTTTGCAGTGTCTTGTGTTTAGATTTGTGTTCTTATAATTATATTTAAATATAAAAGATAAGTTTTAAATTTTTTAAATTATTTTTAAAGAATATTTTATTGATTATTTATTACAGTTGTCCCAATTTTTTTCTCCCCTTTATCCACCTCCACCCTGCACCCCCCACCCTCCAGCATCCCCCACTTAGTTCATGTCCATGGGTCCTACATATAAGTTCTTTGAACTCTCTGTTTCCTATACTATTCTTAACCTCTCCCTGTCTATTTTATGCCTACCAGTTATGCTTCTTATTCCCTGTACCTTTTCTCCCATTCTCCCCTTTCCTCTCCCCATTGATAACCCTCCATGTGATGTCCATTTCTATGATGTTATTCCTGTTCTAGTTGTTTGTTTTTGTTTTTTAGGTTCAGTTGTTGATAGTTATGAATTTGTTGTCATTTTATTGTTCATACTTTTTTTTATCTTCTTCTATTTCTTAAATAAGTCCCTTTAACATTTCATATAATAAGGGCTTGGTGATGATGAACTCCATTAACTTGACCTTATCTAGGAAGCAATTTATCTACCCTGCCATTCTAAATGATAGCTTTGCTGGATAGAGTAATCTTGGATGTAGGTCCTTGCCTTTCTTGACTTCAAACACTTCCTTCCAGCCCCTTTTTGCCTGCAAGGCTTCTTTTGAGAAATCAGCTGATAGTCTTATGGGCACTCCTTTGCAGGTAACTCCCTCCTTTCTTCTTGCTACTTTAAGATTCTCTCCTTATCTTAATTTTGGGTAATGTAATTATGATGTGCCTTGGTGTGTTCCTCCTTGGGTTCAATGTCTTTGAGACTCTCTGGGCTTCCTGGGCTTCTTGGAAGTCTATCTCTTTTGCCAGATTGGGGAAGTTCTCCTTCATTATTTGTTCAAATAAGTTTTCGATTTCTTGCTCTTCCTCTTCTCCTTCTGGCACCCTTGTGATTTGGATGTTGGAATGTTTAAAGTTGTCCCAGAGGTTCCTCAGCTTCTCCTCATTTTTTTGAATTCCTGTTTCTTCACTCTATTCCAGATGGATGTTTATTTCCTACTTTTGCTCCAAATCATTGATTTGAGTCCCAGTTTCCTTCCCCTCACTGTCGGTTCCCTGTATATTTTTCTTTATTTCACTTTGTATAGCCTTTACTTTTTCCTATATTTTGTGACCATATTCAACCATTTCTGTGAGCATCCTGATTACCAGTGTTTTGAACTCTGCATCTGATAGATTGTTTATCTCCTCATCACTTACCTCTTTTTCTGGAGTTTTGATCTATTCTTTCATTTGGGCCATATTTCTTTGTCTTGGTGCACCTGTTAAGTTGTATGGGGGCATATCCTTAGGTATTTGCCAGGGTGGGGCAACCCTCTTGGCTGCATTGTGGTGCTGTCTATGGAGGAGGGGTCACAGTGGGAACAATGTTGCTGGCTCTAGCCCCACTTTCCAATAAACTCTCCTGTGAGATGAGGTGTTTCTCCTGCCTTCGCAACACCCATTACATTTTACTTCTAGAGGTTTTGAGTCTCTAGTTTCCCAGTGAGCCAACCCCTCCTCGGTGGGTGCAGTTGGCCGTCTTGCTGTGAGTCCTCTCCATCCAGCAGGCTGCCCGTCTCTCCCACCTCCTACCAGTCCTGATGAATGTTTCTTTAACTCCTTGGTTGTCAGAGTTCCATGCAGTTTGCTATTCTGGCAGTTCTGGTTGTTTATTGTTTTTAAATTATCCTTCTTTTGGTTGTTCAAGGAAATGAAACATTTCTACCTACACCTCCATCTTGGCTGGAACTCTGTAAAAGTTTTAAGTGACTAAAATTTATTTCATGAGATTTTTTTAAATATTGCTTTAAATTTATTTTGCTTCTTTTTATTGTACTTGTAAAAAGGCATATATATATAATTTTAAATGTTTGAAAATTATGGTGCACTTTTTGCTTATGAGCTAAAATTATATCCATTTTTTCTAAATATTCTATGAACCCTTGCATAGAAGGTAATATTTTTAGTTTGATCAATATTGATTAGATATATCTCTGATTTTGATTTGTAGTGATCTGTTCTATATTTTTTCATTATAAACCTTATAATTTTCTTTAATATTGTAAAGAGAATATAGCTAGATTTGCTTTAATTCAATCAAATCATTTTAAAGGTAGTGAAACAAGATGGAGCATGTTTAGGGTGGTATGACCATAGGGTAAAGGGTGACATATATATGGTGACAAAAATAGATTTGACTTTGGGTGGTGGACATACAAAGCAATATACAGGTGATGTATTATAGATAGTAGGCTTGAAACCTATATAATTTTATTAACTAATATCACCCCAACTAAAAAAATTAATTATGTGATATCATTCATAAATAAAGATAGTGATACATGAATTATAGCAGTAACAAATGAATTTGACTAGACGCATTTGAGAGAGGTTTTTAGAAGATAGAATAGAAACAACCTGATGATTTTGGATATAAAGCATAGAAAGTTCAAGAACAACTTCCAATCTTCCAGCTTGCACAGAAGCATAATATCATTATGTGAAGTACATAAATGAAGACTTTTTGGGGAAGAATTCTTCATGAATCTCTTTGAGGTGCTTATATATAATGCAGGTTGAGTATATCTAGTATGAATTGGATGAAAAGATTTTCAGCAGCTTGTGCATGTGATAAAACCTAGGAATTTATTGACAGAAAGGCAGAGTTTGTCTCTTTTAATTGAGATTGAAATAAATATGTTTGCAGTTTGAGGAACACAAGTGATAGATTGAAGATAAAAGGCAAAGAAGGATTCATTCATGTATGATAATCCTAAATCATAAAATGAATAGTGAATCTAAAGGAGTATTTGTCTTACAAAGAAGAAAGGACATTTTGGGAAAGTATCCAGCCATGTAATATGAAAAATGGAGACATTTATTGAAAAAGATACAAGATACAAGATACAAGAAACATTGTACACAGGACAGTGATGCCTCAGTCCCCTTCAAACTAGGCCCCTTGGGACCTCACACAATTCTCCCAATCGCCATCAGCTGTCCCATCATGCTATCCTGAATCTTATCAACAGTCTGAAATCTCTTTCCTTTCAAGGGTGATTTTAGTTTTGGGAAAATCCAGAAGTCCCAGGGTGCCAAATCCGGGCTGTAGTGGGGCTGAATCAGCTGGGTGATATGATGTTTTGCCAAAAAACTCTACATGAGACATGATGAATGAGCAGGCATGTTCTTGTGATGAAGCTGCCAATCACCAGTTGCCCATAGCTGTGGCCTTCTGAATCATCCAAATAGTTTCTGCAGAGGAATGTTCAAGCTTAATGAAAAACTTGAGGCAGACTCATTGCTCAATCATTTTTAGTGGCTCAGTCATTTTGAATGCCATGGCCACACAATATACATCCTTCTCAGTTGTATCTTTCACCCCCCACTGACTAGTACAGTGAAGTCATCATTGTTCACACATGTGCATTCCAGTCCACTCTCCTTGGATGCCATGTTACATTGATGTCATGCAAACCTTTCTTGTTATATTAACTAACAATTGTTGGATTTATTTTCTCATATATAAACCCAGAACAAATTATTGGAAAGACTACCATTCCTCTCACTACACTGTGGTGGAATCTTTATCATTATTAAAGTGACTGTAGAAGTTTTGGTCTTTTCCTGATTCTATTATTATGTTTCTCTGGTATTTTATTTTATCAGAATATCTGTATGATTATTGGAACTTTTATAATTTGCAAACATCCTCCATTTTTGCTTTTCCTTTTTGAGATTATCTTGCTTTTCCTCAGCTCTTTATATTTTCTATTCAGTTAGAAACATCTTGTCACATGCCAGCCCAAGAAAGAAATTTACCTGCATTTTTACTGGGCTTTTGTTGAGTATATAAGAGTCAACATATTTGTTTTATGGAGCTTTGTAATTTATGAATATGTCATATATTTCTATTTTTATTATTTCAATAATGTATCATAGATTATTATACAGTGTTCTTAAACATTTTTGAGAAACTTATTTTTGGTACTTAATATTTTAAATATTATTTTGAATTGTAGCCTTTAAAAATTGTCATGTTCTAATTATTTGTTTTGGCATATAAAACCCATTAATTTTTAATAGTGACTTTGTATATAAAGACTTTGCAAAGTTTCTTATGAATTCTAATAGTTTTTCTCTAGAGTCATTAAAAGTTGCAAAGTTTGTTCTGTTTCTTTCTGAACTCGGGAATAGTTTCTGTAAGACTGGAATTTAAAAAAAAAATTGATCCTAGAAATATATTTTTATACAGAAGATTTTAAATTATTGATTCTGGTTCTTACTGAGTTGATTATTCTAAACTGTTTTTACCTAGGATTTAATCTTTTTTATTAATGGACTGACATTGTTCATAAAACCTAATTTGTATCATTTTAGTACTTTGGGATCTATAATGATATGTTTTAATTTCAATAATTAGCAATATTTCTTGATGAGTCCTTTAGAGATCATAAAGCCCACTTCAAATATTTTTTAAAAACCTTTAATGGAGTATTGTATTATTTTACATATAATCTAGTACTAATATATTTTTGATATAATGCTGGATAATATTTGCTAATTTTTGAGGATGTTTGTGTTTATGTTCATGAATTATATTAGTTTGAAATTGTGTGTTATTGTAATGCCTTTCTCTGGACTATGCTTGCCTTACAAATGCATTGGTAAGTTCTTCCTTCTCTACTGTATTCTAGAAGTTTGTGTGGAATTAATATGATCTCTTCCTAAAATGTTTGGTAGACTTTTCTAGAGATATTGGAGCCCAGAGTTTCTTTTCTTGGAAGGATTTTGACTACCATCAATTTCCTCAATCAATATGTATGTTCAGGGTATCTATTTCTCTTTGTATAAACTTTAGTAGTTGTGTCTTTCGAAAAATTGGTTCATGTCATTTGTATTGTTAAGTTTATGGGCATACATTGTTTTATAACATCCTCTTATCCTGCTAATGTCTGAAGGGTCTGTAATGGGGCTTTCTTTTTCATTACTGGTATTAGTAAATGTGTCTACTTTTGGACATTTTTGTAATGAGTTACTAATTCGAAAAATTCTTTTCTTTTAATTTTGTTGATTTTTCTCCATTATTTTATCTTGTCATTTTACTTAATCTCTGTTTATATCTTTATTACTTCTTTTCTCTGCTTGCTTTGGGTTTAATTTACTCCTCTTTTTCTAGTTTCTTAAGGTACAAGCTTAGATAATTGATTTGAGATGTTTCTTTTTTTTCTTAATATGCATGTATTGATATAAATTTTCTTCTAATCTTGTTTTAGCCATATCCTGTAATTTTGATATATTATGTTTCATTCATTTAATTTAAATTCTTAATTTCTTCTTTGACTTTTTCTTTAACCCATGGGTTATTTAGAATTGTTTTTTTATTTTCTAAATATTCAGGTATTTCTCAGATATCTTTTGATTATTTGTTTCTAGCTTAATTTTCTTAGGGTAAAAAATATTTTCTATGGTTTTAATTATTAAAAAATTAAGGTATGTTATATTGTACCAAAGTTGCCCATTTTGTGAATGCTACAGGTATGCGTGAAAAGAATGAACATGTCAGTTGTTGAATTTGTGTGGCGAATATATGGGTAGTTATTGAACTATTCTCTTCTTTTTTTTCTATATGTTTAAAGTTATAACTGATATCTGCACAACATTTTAATGTTGGGTACTGGCTATTACCACTTAATCAAAGTGAGCCATCAATGTGAGCTAAACTTATCAAGGAACACTTTATTGAAGGTTTGGGGGGGATTGGTTAGGCTTTCTAAATGGTCAAAATTAGGTAAATGGAATAAAAGAGTGTGGCCATGCCTGAAAGAGAAGGCTAGAAACAAAAGCCAAGATATTAGGATGAAATGACATGTTACTTTCAACTTGCTTCATTTTACAGTTATTCCTGGGAGCTCTTTCCTAAGAAAAAAGCAGTGGGCTTTCCAAAACTTTATTTATAATTATGCTGTAGTACAATAGTATCAAGTTCCCCTAAATAAGAGGTTCTATGTTCATTGGAAGAATTGAAGAGGAGTTTGTGTAAATGTCTTATCTAAGTACTATGAATCATTACAATAGTCGTCAGTTCCTCCATGAAAATTTCTATTTTAAGGATTATTGCAATTCTCTACTCAGAAGTCTGTTTCTTATTTATAGAATGACTTGGGAAAATACACTGTCTATATGTTCATCACTGCTCTGGTAAATATTTAAGCATTAGAATGCTACTAATCTGTTATCATAATCAACCTTCCAGTTATTATTTCAGGGTTCATGCCTCACAAAATAAGTTAAGATTTCTTCTTCAATTTTCTTGATGTAGCTCAATCATATTAGCTATGTCCCTTCTTGCTTCACTTCCCAAATTCTTCTGTATCTCAGTTACAAATAATCATAATGATAGTTCTGTACTCGGTCTCTTACCTTCTGAATAATAGCAGATCCTAGCATTTATACCGTAGTTGGTTTTCCATTTTCAAGGTGCTTTGCAATCAGTGACTAGCTGAGCTCCCTTACCAGTAAAATTTATTTCTTGATGATAGAAGGAACAAATTCTTGGCATTTGGCTATGCCCACTATTGCCATCATAGAGCAAGGGGAAAATTAGTGCTCTGGAGGAAGAGGTTAGAGGCCAGAAAATTCATGTCCTATTTTTGACTCTTCACTTGACTTATGCATGTTCTGGTTTAAGGCAGGCAATTGCTCACTTTAAATTTCACCACCTGTAGGAGAAAAAGAATGTAATCCACATTGAAAAAATGAGGAGCTCATCTATCACAAATAGGATACCTTGAATTTGTACTGGGATTCTGGTACCTGATAAAAATTTCAACAGAAGAATACGTGGGGACTATCACTTCTGGATGCAGAATTTCATGTTGAAAAACAACACTAAGTTTCTGAAATTATATGGAGCATAAAAACATCCTCATTATATTTATTTCTTAGATTCTTTCTCTCTTTATAGCACAAGTGGTCCAGAAAAAGAAAGAACACCTAGTTAGTGACATTAAGTAAACTACATACTGTATATCACAGTCATTGGAGTAACTTTCAACAATTACAAAAAGGAATTAATGAAAATTTCTAGTACCATATATGATAAGACTTGGTGATCAAACTCTCTCCCCTTATCTAATTTTATGTGGGTTTTTTTGGGGGGGGGGTTAGTGTAAGTGGCAGGTTATTATAAGATCTCTATTACTACAGAAGAAACAAAAGATGCAAAGGGACAATAGAAAATGGCTGGAATGGTGACAAATATTTAGAAAAGGGCAACTGTGTTTATCTGGATATCTGTTTTGATGTGCAGATTAATACCTACTTCCTTTTTTATCACAGATGTTTGATAGAACATTTGTCCGCAGTGTAACTTGAGTGGTTGAGTTTATTTCTCATGCAGCAAAATTTCTCATGCAGGAATTACTATATATCAGAAGAGAAGTAAGCATAATATTTGCTAGATTTCTCATAACAATGAAAGTGATATATTTTCAAAAGTGGGTAAAGAAAGTCAAACCTCGTTTTAAGAAATTCTAAGGAGAAAATGTGGAATGATTTGTAGAACAGTGGAGGAAACAATTTAGTGATCTTAAGTTGGTCAGAAAACACAATTATATAAGCCCACAGAAGGTAGCTTCTGCCCTTTTTTCTCCCATTTACTCGGGGAAAGACTACTTCACTCAGAACAAGGGGCACTGAATATACATGTTCCACTCACCTTGAAGTCCCATCTGGGAGAATGATTTAAGGGGGGCGTACAAGGTCAATTAGTGAAATTATTAGCTTTCCATGGTGGTATCTTCCAGATCTCTGTCTTGCCATATATACTTCTGCTTTAAGGTGGGAGCTAAAGTGAAATAGAATATTCCAATAAACTGAAAAATCAATAAAGAGAACCATATTTTTGTCTGTTTAAATATTTGATACAGTTATAACTATATATATGGATGATTTTTTAAGTTCCCATTTCAAAACAGAAGCAGTATTGAACTGGTGTTTAGGCCAGATGAAAGGAAAAAAGAGATCAGCTTCTTCACAAACTCACTTTTACAGGTTTTTGGTTATTAATGTTACAATGATTTTGCTGAAATAAATGGAAGGAACTGTTATCATTGATTTCTGCTCACTGTATTTTCTCAAACATTTGGGCCCAGTAGGAAGAGTGCTAACCATCTTTCTCCTTGGCCACAGATATGACAGGTTTGTTTCTCATACATTGGTAGAAATTACCAAATTGTAACTTCTGTACAATTCATGGAAATACACTATGGATTTAACTTATCCTCATGATTCAGTAGTGGAAGTAGAATTTTGGCTGAGGTCTCTTACTTTACTTACCACCATCTGCTAATTTTGGGGGGAAAGTCTACAGTCAAGAAAATTATTATACATTATGGGCTTTATAAAATATTATTGGCTTTGCCGTGTAAGAAAGGCCCATTTCACAGTCTATTGACACCTGACTTTATGGCACTTCACCAAGGAAGGGCAAACAGTTTAAACATTCACAATGAGAAGCAACTTAAACCATGTTTAACTTTCAAACCTTTAAAAAATTTTTAAGGCTCAGATAATTCCTACCAAGTCTTGCCTAACTTCTTTCATGCACTTACCACCGACCCTCTGAGAAATCAAACCAGCCACTTACTGGGAGAGACAAACACTACTTCCTTGTTTCTGTATAATCTGGTGTTTTCCACATTTTCAGAAAACTGAGAGAGGGTTGAGATTTTCTCTTAAAAACAGTAACTCTCTCAAAAATCCCTAAATGAGATAAATCAAGGCATATTTTAATATTCATTTTCCAATAGGTAAAAAACAGTATGAAGTATAATGACAGTTATAAGGTTGACTGTCATGTATGGCTTGGGATATTGTATTTTATTCACCGCTCTTAAAATAAAGCACATACGTAGCTTCTCATATAGTTAACAAAAATTGTATTAACTAAAAGCCATTAACAAAAGCTAAGTGGAAGTACAGGTTTTGTGTTCTGGGCCCAGGGGTAAAGAGAATGTTGAAGAGATACTTTCTAAATAATAATGCTATAATTATACCTTGCATTTGTGGAATACTTCCATTTTGTCTTATAGTCCTGCGAGATCTGTCAGGGAAAATTCCAGCCACTGTTAATGTAATGAGAATGGTTTGAGTGACATTGATGTAACCTAGCAGTCAAGGAGAGTGGACTGGAATGCGCATGTGTGAACTATGACGACCTCACTATACTAGTCAGTGAGGGGGTAGACACCCCCACTGAGTGAGCATGTGTACTGTGTGACCATCACATTCAAAATGACTGAGTAGAGCAACAAATCTGTTCAAATTTTGCTTTAAACTTGAACATTCCTCCATGGAAACCATTCAGATGATTCGGAATGATTTTGGGGATGATGCGGTGAGTCAGCACAAATGAAAGTGTGGCACAATTGCTTCAAAGATGGTGGAGAGTATGCTGAAAGTAATCTATGTTCTGGAAGACCCTGAAACAAGCAGAACACCTGAGAATGTTGATTATGTCTGGGCCGCAATCAACGAGGATCTCAACCCAGGTGATTCAGCCCCCCTACAGCCCAGATTTGGCACCCTGTGACTTCTGGATTTTCCCAAAACTAAAATCACCTTTGAAAGGGAAGAGATTTCAGACTGCTGGTGACATTCAAGAAAATACGACAGGGAAGCTGATGGCTATTGGGAGAACTGTGAAGTCCCAAGGGACCTACTTTGAAGGGGACTGAGGAGTAATTGCCTTCTGCACAATGTTCCTTAAATCTTGTATCTTCTTCAAAAAAGTCTCTATTTTTTAAAAGATTGTATTTATTTATTAACAGAGAGAGAGGGGAAGGGAAGGAAAGAGGGAGGGAAACATCAATGGGTGGTTGCCTCTCTCACACCCCCTACTAGGGACTTGGCTCGCAACCCAGGCTGGGAATCGAACCAGCAACCCTTTGGTTTGCAGGCTGGTGCTCAATCCACAGAGCCACACCAATCAGGGCTGTCTCTATTTTTCATATTATGTGTCTGGATACCTTCTGGACAGACCTCATATATAAATGTTAGAGTAAATAAAGAAAAATGATGTTAAAAAAGATTTTTTCTTCATTAATATATCTAACCTGAAAAATAAATAGATACGTGCAAACCTAAATTAAAAATATATCAAAGGTAACTTCCGGTATCATAGATTCATTCCTGTTGCTCACTTCTGGCTGTACTTGTGCATATGCTTTTAGTGAAGTATTACACTTAAGTATTTTATGAAACCAGCCACAGGGCTTTGTAACTTCAAATGATCCAAGATTCCTCCAACTATGTGGTCCTTTTATCATGCCTCAAATATTTAGGTTTGATATTTGGATATTTAATTGCTGCCACCTTCAGGGTAACACTTACTGGACCTTTTCAAAAATGTTATTTCCATATTTAAAAATTGAAGTTTTTATTCAGTATAATATACATAGCAGAAAATGCATACAAATAGTAAGTGTACTACTGGATGGATTTTTTTCTTTTTTTATTATTATTCTATTATAGTTATCCTAATTTTTTCTTCTTTGCTTTCTTTCCTCTGCCCAGCTCAACCCCTGCTCCACAGTCAATCCCCACACCATTGGCCATATCCATGGGTCATTCATACATGTTCTTTGAATAGTCCCTTCCCCTTCTTTCCACCATTATCCCCCTACCCCTTCCCTCTGGTCACTGTCAGTCTGTTCCATGTTTCCATTACTTTAATTACTTTAATGATCGATTACTTTAATGTCGAAAGAAGCGACCAATGAAAAGCAAACATGTAATAATGTATCTGTTTTTAGTAGAAAAAGTGGGAATCATTTTCATCCCCACTCAAATCAATGACAGTACTCAAAACACTAAGACTAAATTGTAGCAATGATACCTATGCGTCTTCAAACATTTCCAGTGTTGAGACTGGGTATCATTCTTTCTTGAATATTGGGTAGGTAATGGATCCTGGTTGTTGTTTTTTTTTTTTTAACCGTAGGCTGAATGTAAAGAAAATGGAGAAAAAAAGAGCAATGAATTAAGTCTAGGGCTTGGGGTTTTTTTGCATTATTTGACTAGATTTTGAATCTAGTCCACTTTTGGAGAGTTTGAACTGTTTAGAAAAGAAATCAGGAAGTTCTTTGCTTTCACTAGTGTCTTACTAGTGTCTCAAGCTAACTCAAGTCTTAGCTTTGCTGTTGCTATTGTCAGGGAATTAGCCAAACTTCTCCTTTTTGTTCCTTCTGCCTGCTTAGCTTCTGCCTACCCCTTTTCCACTAGCCCTAAATCATAACTGGATCTGACTCCATCTAAAGTTAAGGCAAAGAGCTACTGAACTTGAGCTGGGCATACTGAGACAGTGAATGCTCCACACGGTTCAGGCGAGAGCCAGTAGTACCTTTTTCTCTTCTTTCATCTGTTTTTCTACATCAGTGCATAGCACTGACATGTTATGGCAAAAGAAGATCCGGAACAAGTATAAACAAATCAACATATATTTAGCAATGGATATATACTTGATCTAAATTAGATATTTTTCTCAAATATTAGCAAGATTAGCAAATCTTTGTATTGTTCCACTTTTAAATGAATTTTAAAAAAATTTTTATTGTTGTTCAATTACAGTTGTCTTCTTTTACCCCCCACTACTCCCCCCAACCCAGCCATCCCCACCTCCCTCCCTTGCTTCCACCCCCCTTGGTTTTGTCCCTGTGTCCTTATAGTTCCTGATTTTTCACTGAACTATCTTTGCCTAAATGCTCAGGAATTGATGAGAAACTACAAGTTTTTGAAAATGCTTTGATTATCTCTAGTTTAAATTTATCACTAAATTTTGGAAGCATAATTCTTTATTCTTTCAAACAAAGCCATTTAGATAGAAATGCTGATAAAAACTTAACAAACAATACAGTAATATGGTATATAAATAACCATTTCAAATTAAGACTCTGACTTCGACGTCTGATTGAGGTGGAGAAGAAACTGTATTTAAAAAACATCTTTAACCTAATTTCTAATCTTTCACACTGACTTGGAGACTATAATTGCACTAATAACATTCTATTGACCACTTTACTAAGGCAAAAGCAAAGGAAACCTTCACATAGCCAAACCACACAGTGCTTATTTAAAAGTGTTAAATGGAGTTGATGACTTGGGTGCAGCCCCCCAATACTTACAGTTGAGGGCTGAGTATGTTGAAATTTATATAATTGCTAAATGTTATGTTACGTTGCTGGAGCTGTGATGTGGCCTGACCGCTGAGTGTACCCGACATGTTCCAAGCCAAGGGACAGATGTTAGAGAAAAGAAACCTTAATTTATGATGGATTTTTTACACATTCATTTTACATTGTTTTTATGTAGATTTTTGGTTCCTAACAACTTTGCTTTCTGCTTACAGAACATCAGCATGAAATTTGCTTATTTTCGTTGTTATTGTCACTGTATTTGTTATTTCCAACATATATACTTTTACAAAGTAATAATGACACGGTTGCATTTTCTGTATCAATTCCAAGGTACTTCAAAGTTCACATTTGTCATTTATCACCCATTTTTAAAATTCTGTCTTTTATCAAATGAATAAGGTTTTATCTTACTTAACATTTTCTCAGAATTGAAATGTGGTAAGGTCTTGGGACACAGAAACGCACTAGAGTGTGTACTGTCTAATCCTGCTGCTTTATTTTTCCTGTTTCCACTCATTAGAGCATTATTGTTTGCTTTCTCCATTCTAATTAGCAGTTTGACATCTAAAGTACTGTTATGTGAAGTAATATTTATTTTACATATTTAATAAGCTTACATATTTCATTTGTAACCTATGCAGAGAAACTTTGCAGTGAGATTCGTCTTCATTTCTAAAATTGTAACATATAAGAAAGTCTTCCAATAATATATTTTTCAAAGAACTTTCATTTTATTTATTTATTATCTTATGTTATTTAAACATTCTTTTTCAATTATAGTCTGTATTCAATATTATTCTGTATTAGTTTCAGGGGCACAGCATAGAGGTTAGACAGTCACATACTTTACACAGTGACCCTCCTGATATTCCAGGTACCCACTGGGCACCATACATATTTATAATAACATTATTGACTAGTTTTCCTATGCTTTACTTTACAACCCTGTGACTTTTTGGTAGCTACCAATTTGTACTTTTTCTTTTAAAGATTTTATTTATTTACTTTTAGAAAGGGGAAGGGAGGGAGAAAGAGAGAGAGAGAAACATCAATTTGTGGTTGCCTCTTGTGTGTCCCCTACTGGGCATCTGGCCCAAAACCCAGGCATGTGCCCTGACTGGGAATTGAACCAGTGGCCCTTTAGTTTGCAGTCCAGCACTGAGCCACACCAGCCAGGGCCCAATTTGTACGTTTTAATCTCATCACCTCCCCACCAATCCATCTTCCCTCTGACAACCATCAGTCTGTTTTCTGTGTCTATGAGTCCATTTTTATTTTGTTTGTTCATTTATTTTGTTTCTTAGATTCCACATATAAGTGAAATCGCATGGTATTTGACTTTCTCTGTCTGGCATTTCATTTAGCTTAAGATCTTCTATTATTGAAATACATTATATACATCCTTTTACTGACTAGTATATTTATTATAATTAAAATTTATTATATTTATTATAATTAAAATTATAATATTTATCATTTTCCTGACTGATATATTTATTATAATTATTATATATACATATTATAATCCTTTCATCAACTTTAAGGTTACATATGGGTCAAATAACCATAATTAGTTTAATAGAAGATACATAAATGGATATATAGTGGATTCAGATTGTAAAACAGATATTTTAACGTTATTCAGCTATGTTTTTTGCAGTTAACATACAATAAAAGTAAACTGACACTACCATGACAAGTAAATGCGATTTTATTGAATGATTTTGAGAAACAATATTTATAGATATTGGGTGTTTATTTTTAAATTGGTCAAATCATTTTTGTTTTCAATAAAATCTTAGATAGATCTCCAATACTTAAAAGGGATAAAATTAAAAATGGCTTAGTTTGAAATAAGATGGATGGTTCTGAGATATAGCTGCTTAGAACTACCTTACTCTCAAGCCCCTAAAGAGCAGACTTTAAAAACTCCCTAATAACAGAACTTTGGTAGATGGCCTTAGAGTTCATCAACTTCAGCATTAATCAAAAGATGTTCCTTGGAACACCGCTCTCATTATATGCTCACTAAAACTTGGATTCCTTGGTCAATGTATCTGAGAAACTCTTTATGCCTAGTATATTCTCATCGCAGGGCTACCTAATGTACATTAACAAATTAGTGGCGGGGGGAGGGGGGCATCACATAGTAAAAAACAAAACAAAACAGCTATTTCATTGAAGTTTCAAAAATAAGTTTCCCAAAATTATTTAACAGAAATTTTATAGGATTCATATCCTGAAAAATTAGTTTACCATAGGACACAATTTTATTATAAAATAGTCATCCTTGATCTAATCCAACACTTTGATTCAACAATTGTTTCTACAATGCTTCAAAAGATAATGATTCAAATTATGATTATATAATTTAGAAGTGGGAAATTGACTATAACTCTGGGAAAGCTATTTCATATTTGGACAATTTTAACAATCACAAGGATTTTCATGGTAAGTTTATCTGTTTCAGTGAAATATTACAAAGAGTTAGCTAGCTGTGGTATAGTTTCACCTAAATATTGTTTTTGTCACTCATCTAAATGCTCCTCTCCCTCCTACAACTCTAAAATCATGAATATTCACAGAGATCCTTGGATGAGATATATGCAACCTTTTAATTCTGAAAAGGACTCACTGACAATTATAAACTTGAAGATAATTAGAGGTGACACCTGAACCAGCATCCCATATAATTTACCCTTGTTTGGAAATATATGTTTTGCATTTGAAGTTTCAGACCTGGCATCAATTGGTTTGGAGATGATGATTTCAAGTGACTTTTTGGTGATTGTGCTAAACTTAGAGCCATGTGACAGCACATAGATGCCATAAAGTCTGCTTGAATATCTACTGTATGTGACCTGTGCTTCTATGCACTTAAGACCTATGATGTAACAATAAAAAGCTACCGAAGTTTGGCTGCTTAATTTTTCCACACATGAAATGCATGTACTTCTAGCTCAGTAATATTTTCTAAAACTTCTTTGACATGCATTCATTTTATTTGTCTGCCAATAATTCATTCATTGAACTAAATATATATCTAATATGTGTTAGGCACTGTTTTGGGAAATGGGGATGTATGTATCATTGAATAAAACTGAAACTGTTCCTAACCCATTCATTGCCCACCTCATTTTTTCAGAATTAATTTTTTCAAAGGGGACAGACAACAAATAAATACACAATATAGTATTCAGCAGCGGTCAGGGAAGGCATCTCAGAGGAAGGTGACATTCGCAGAGGAAGGTGACTTTGGAACTGAGACCGGAATGACAAAAGAGTGCTGCAGACAGGGAGATCAGCAAGTGTGAAGACGCAAAGGTTTTCTGTATTGTTTGAATAGTTTGTAAGAATGTGTTCATCATTACTTTTGTAGCAAAATTCAGAAAAATCTATGCATCTTACTGAAAAGCTATACATTATAATATCCAGACATTTGATATGTAAAGATACTGAGACTAAATAGAAGGTAAAAGTTTTGAGGTATTCAATATGAAAGTATTAGAAATGTTTAAAAAGAAAGAAGATACATTTTTTCTCTTTCAATCAGTAATTAATCTTACTAATTTTAATCTTTAGCCAGAGAGAGCTTATTATTAAAATATGTCGCATGCATTAAGTGGATTTTAAGAACAAATATCAAGTATATTTTATGTACTCCTTATAAATAGAAATACAAAAGGAGACAAATGTAAAAGCACCACTTGGAACATATCGGCAGGTGCATATCTCCAGCAATGGGATCCAAATGTGGGACATTAAGAATGATGACAAATCAGTAATGTCAAGTAGATGACTATGAAATCAATGCGTGACTATAGTCATTTAATATGTGCAAAAAAGCTGCTTAAGTTTATACCACCTTAAAAATATAATAAGCATATATATAGAATAAGGATTTCCTTATTTTTCCAGAAGATTTTTATTTTTAAGAAAGAGCCAATCTATATTTCTTGACATACTAGCTCATTTAAGTCATTGAGGTCATTTAGGATAGGTTTGGAGTTATAAAGTTCAATCATTACCAAAATTTTCATAATTACACCTGTTGCATAAGATGAAGCAATATTATATAAGAACAGCTATGTTATATGTATAATATTATCTTTTTGGATATGTTTAAGTGTCCTTATGAGACGTTGGCTGCAGAACCCAAACATCAACATTCAATGGAGAGGGAAAACCTATATTGCAGTAATACATTCTAGACAATATAATTTTAAAATGAAATATGTTCCTCTCTGTATATAAAGTTATAAAAAATAAAATGAACAATTAAAGCATTGTTTCTTGATAGATATAATACCTGTTATATGTTATGTACAATTCACTTGATTAAATTATGTAAAAGATATTGATCTTCCTTGTACAATTGTTTGCTTTTAGAAAAATAAGGACCTAAACATCCCTGTCTGCCTTCCTGCATCTGTCTTGGATACACAGGTCCCTTTGAAATCGGTAGGATATGAGGGAGTGCAGTGGGGGATGAAAATCTGTGAATTCAGTGGCCATTTCTCAGGTGGAAGATTGGGGGAGCTGCCATTTTAATGATATCTCTCAGTGGGAGACCCAGTTTGATGAGGCTGAATAAGCCTGAAAGCATTGACTTCAAGATATAAAGAAACAGAATCAGAGAACCTCACTGCTTCCAGAAGGCATCTGGAAATGTGAGTGATATAGACTCCCTTTAAAATTGAATTAATTGAATTTGTGTAATTTATTTTTCCCTTCTTAAGAAATTGTACCTCTAAAGAAAAATCATCCTCTATATGTCATTTTTTTCTTTTTTTTAAATCTGTAATTTCTTAATGTTGAAGCTTATTCCTTCAATTCATATTTTGAGCCTGCCAATAATTATTCTCTTTTATTATACTTAAGAGCCCAATGCCTAGGAGCTCAGGTACATCTAAGATGCTCATATACATCTCCAATGAATTCAATGATTCTTCAAGCTATTTCTGGTATTTTCTCATCTTAGTAATTTTACATCATGATTAGAATACTTTTATGTTATGTGGGGTTTCCCTTGAACTTGACTGCATTATATGGGAGTTTTCTTTTAAAAATGTAGGAACAAATACAATTTTGAAACTGTAAGAGATACAAATTTGTCAAAATGATTTTACCTTTTTTTTCTGTATATTTCTTGACATCCTACATGGTCTGAACAATCCTTGTTATCCCAGTGTCAGAAGAAATACATTCATATTCTTAACATCTTCTCAGCTATCAGTACATTATGCTGTTGTCATACTAGTGTGATATACATAATATCCATTATTTGAAAGCACAGACAAAAACATTAACAAAAAGACCCCTCTAAACATAAGATCCACTGAAAAATCCTATACATTTGGAGCAAATAAGCTGATGCAGTCTCTCCACATACTGGAGCACAGAGAAAGCACTCAATGCCATGAAGCAATTAAGAAATGATTTGGCTGTTTGGTTGGAATACTTTCGGAGTGACTGTGTGAGACAATGCAAGAATGTAGGACGGGGGAGTTTGGGGCACATTTAGTAATCCTGTCTAAAACCTGCTTTGTCCTTCTAGGTGGAACCTTATTCAAATCCCAGCAGCCAATTGTAGTACTTATCATAATCATAACGTTAAAGATTTTCAAGGCAGACATTTCCCTGAGCTGTCCTTAGGAGCGTATTTTAAGTGATTAAAATTCAATGCTGTCAAGAAGTTCTTACATTATGTCAACCTAAATTTGTCTTGCAAGTTAAGCCATTTCCTGCTGTAGCCCTGAAGAACAGCTGGTCACCATCTTCTTTATGATCATCCTCCTTAAGCTTGAAGATAACAATAAAATGATCAATGTTCTTTCTTTCTTCTTTAACTGAAGTCATCACAACTTATTCATATATTTCATAGATTCTTCGGTTTTCTAATGATATCATGTACTCTTAGGGCCACTAAGCCTTCTGGTATCCCTGAGAAATTGGTAGATGGCAGCGGCTGCTCCTTTCCATTACACACAGCAACTTGCCAAAATAATTTCAAATTATGTCTGCCTATCTTTTAATACACTGCCAATGACATAATGTTCCCTAAACAACACAAATATAATTGACATCTGTAATTAACATTAGGTCACACTTTTCTCTCCCACATTAAAAATGTCCTCTTTGAAACATTATTTCAGTGGTTATGTTTGTGCCAATATAGATATATCCCAGATATATTAGCAGTGAACCATGCAGCGGGGAAAGCTTAAATCTCCAAATGCCCTTCACACACTGACTATTTTTAAAATCCTTTGAAACTGATGTGAATCACTGCCTGTACTATGGGAGGTTTATTTATTTTTTACGGGACATAGTAGGTCTGTGTCTTCCTGACTCAAGTCATATGAATTAAAGGCAAATAGGTAAGCCAGTTATCTGCATATGTCAAAATTATGGTCCCTGTTCCCAACTTTTCTATAATTCTTTGATGGTTTGTAGTTGGATTCTCTATAGAGTTTTAGATTGGATGGCGTATGGAATAAATTTGGTGTACTTGACCAGTGTAATTAAATAATTGAGATAATATAGGGCCTCAAGCCTCAGTTCTTTCTTCAATTATTAATTTCAAAAACTATAAACTTTCTTAATAATTATCTGAAATATCCTCTCAGCTTTGCCTAGGGAGCTTGAATACATTTGTCAGATTATTTTTAGAGTCGATATTCTCCCTAAATTAGAAGGAAGCAAATATGTTACATATTATGCGTCTGTAGATCCCGCACCAAGACCAGATAAAGTCAGTTAGTTATTTGTCTGTTCACCATGGTTTGTCTACTAAATTTATCATTATCTCTCAAATTAGTGTCACAGCAAATATTACTAAATAAAGCAAAAAAATTAACAAAAAGGATGTAAATGAAACTCTTATATACATGTGTATATTTTTTTAAGTGTGGAAGTGTATTTGTGCACTAGAAAAGTCTGGAAGAACACTCACAATATAATTAAAGTGATTATCACTGAATGTTGCAATCATGGGTTATTATTCTTTTCTTTTTTTGTTCGCAATGCTTTTTAAATTTTTAAAAAGTGAACATATATTACTTATGTAAGAAAATAAGCTAATTTTAAACATTTTAAAGATTGAATTGACTAAAAATATATGTTTAAATGTAGAAGAACTATTTGAGTGATGGTCTGAAAAAATTCAGCTATTTGAGTTAGAGACTATACATATTAAATAGGCAGGGACCTCGTTTCAAGTATTTTTTAAAAAATCCTAGCATGAAGTGTGTATTCAAATAGATTATCCTCAAATGTATATTGTATATTAACTAGAAAAACTGGGTGAAGTTAACTATTTTCTTTACATAGGCAAAATACATCTTTACATTATTATAGTTGGATAATGGACATTAAGAACTGCCAACTACAGGGAAAGAGATAAAGGGAAATTTCTGGTCCCATGACGATATTCTGGGGCATTAGTTTCCACAAATAAACACTGAGTTATGTCAGGAATGTTATGCAGCCATAGTGCTGTTGATCCTCTGTTCCTGTCTTGGTGGCTGGAAGCACCAATTCAATGTTCTGAAATTTCACAGTTGTGAAAAATTTCCTTGTCCAACAACTTACTTGGAGTTAGTCCTAAATATTTCTTGCATAGAGAACTATGAAGGAACTACATTAAAAGAGAGCATTGCAAATAGTACAATTACACTTAACCTCATGATGTATTAGGTGGAATGTTTCACTAAAAGTAAGGAATGTAATCACAATGTTGATATTTTTTCTTCATTCCTTATTAGGCTAAAACTTCGATCACTTCACGCCAACGCTTTTGATCTGGCATAAAGATTTGGGGGAAAAGATTAAACGTGGTTTTCAATAGTGGCATCCTGAAAAAACTGAAGAGAGTAAGAGGATCACAGGTCTCAACATGACTCAGCCTTTTATTGTGATGAAGATAGGATAACGTAATGGTAAAGAGCATAGATGTTGACTACCTGGCTTCATATTCTATCTCAAATGTCAGCTAGACATGTAAATGTGTTTGTTAACCTCCCCAATCCTCCACTTCTTCATCTACAAGAGTTAATAATAACTGTACATGTATATGTCATTATTAAATAAGATACAATATGTGAAGATCTTAGCAAAATGTCTGACATATAGAAAGTACTCTATAAACATTAGCTACAATTAATTCAACAGATATTTATGAAGCATCTACTATGTGCTAGGAAATATATTAAATGCCAGAAAAACAATTATGAAAATTAAAAGCGTGATATCTAGACTCACAAAGCTTTTAATTGTGTTAAGGCCATGAACAAACAAGCAATTATAAATCCTTGACACCAAGGTCAACTAGGAGGCTGTAAAAGTACAAAGAATGAGCACTTATACCAGTCTGGAGAGATTTATGCAGGCAGTGGTATCTACGTTGAGACCAGAGTAGAATATACAGGAGTTAACTAGGAGTTAACTAGAAGAAATGAGAGAAATATACTTCAGCATCAAAATATCCTATTTCGGCCAGGATTTCTTTTGCATTTAACCCAGCCCTGATGGGCTAACAAGAGAAGTTTATTAGCTCACTAAAATAAAAAGTCCACAGGCAGGGAGTATTTCAGATGGAGCATTATGCAGGTTCTAATTTGATTTCTTTCTAATTTGTTCTGTTTTGATTTTGTCTTCATGGTAGCCAGAGGACTATCTCAGTTTAGCCCTCACACCCCCAAGTAGAAATGAAAACTTTTTTTCCCCTTCCAACTATCAAACGCAAAACCTGGGATTCACTATGATTGACCAACTTAGGTCATGTGCTTATATCTGAACCAATAACTGGGATATAAGTAATGAGGTCATATTGAATCGCTTGGCCATTCAGAGTGTTCTGGAGCTGGAATCAATAGCACCCAGAAATCAAGCTGCTACCCAGTGGAAGGGAGAAAGAACAGATCCTGGGGAGGAAACCAATAACGCCCACTACAGGCCAGTGGGTGAGATAGAGCTGAGTATGCTGAAGGAGCTGAAATAAGTTTAATAAGTCTGTGCCTGGCACATGAGGCAGCTGGGGATGGGAAATGGCAAATTTGAAATTAGAGAAGTAAGCAAATAGCAGACGATTCAAGACTTTTAGAAATATTTTAAAGATTTTGGACTTTTTTGATAGGGTGAGAAGTTTTAGACTTTTTGATAGGGTGACAAGTTTTTAAGCAGAAGTTTTTTTTTTTTTACCAGTGAGAAATTTTTAGGCAGTGGAGTAAATAATCTTGCTTGTGAAATATAGTGCAGAGAATAGATCAAAGAAAATTGTGACTGAAGATTGGGGACAATATAGAAGACAAGATAGCAAATAAAATAATGGTGACCTGAATAGGTGTTGGCAGTGGGGGTGGAGAAAAGTGAGTGTGAAGATTTATTTCAGGAAGAGGATTAGACCGTTTGGTCACTGTTATGGTGAGATTGGGGGAGAGAAAGGCATCATAAAGGATAATGCTATAATTCCTACATTCGTGGCTTAGGCAATCAGATAGGTGGTCATGGCATTCACTGAGACAACAATGTAAGTAGAAAGAACGGACTTGGAAGTAAAGATAATATGGTCCTTGTGGAATAGCCAAGTGGAACATTGATGTAGGTGTAGAGCACAGGAATGTTATTTGTATTGAGATACTGTGAACACCAGGGAATGAGGAGATAATCCAGAGAAGATATAGAGAAAGAAGAAAAACTTTAAGATAGTAATTAAGGTATATGAGGGGAATGAGAAAGGATGGCCAAAGAAGGAAAGGAAAAAACAACAACTAAGTGAACCACAAAAAACATGAAATATAAAAGAAAATACCTGAAAATGGGGAAAGCCAGATTGTGGTGGATTAAAGCATCTATGTTAGATGAGTAAGTGCAGACATGGCCATGGGCAACTCATAATTTGGCCATGAAGGAGCAACTTGCAAGCAGTAGAAAGATTTATTTTTATTACACGTTACTACCCTTTAAGATGAAAAAAAATCTTGAATATGTTATATATATATCCTTCATGGTAACCTTACAAGATTAGTATTATTATTTTTCAAATTTTATAGATGAGGAAACTGAGGCACAGAGTTCAAATATCTTGCCCAAGATCACCAGCAAGTAAGTTGTCAAGCTGGAATGAAACTAACAGCAGCCTGGCCCTAGAGTCAAAGCTCTTAACTTCTCTGCAATATCGCTGTCCCTGGGCTAGGTTGCCTTTACCTCAGTTTATTGATTAAATGAATAGTAATTGTAAAATATATGGCAGAGAATGGAAATAAATTTCCAATGAAGTAAAGGGGATGAGGTTCTGTTGCAAGTGACAGAAAGCCTAGGATAATTTTGTCTTAACGTATTTCCCTGTCATCCAAAATTCCGGGTAATAGCGTGGTACGGTACGGTGTTGCGTTGTAAGGAATCGGATTTCTTTCCATATTGTTGTTTTATTTTTTATGACTAACATCCTCACAGCGGAACTCGATCCCTGTGCTAGCCAGTATGGCAGCCCCCAGCCACGTGTACTATCCCGAGCACTAGGAATGTGGTCAGTCCAAACTGAGGCGTGCTTGACGCTTCCCGATGATCTCGTGGTGAGGGTTGGGTGCTCTCGCCAAACTGAGGTGTTCTATAACCATAAAATATACACCAGGATTTGAAGACATAGTTCAAACAATGTAAAATACTTTGTTCATTATTTTATATTCATCCCATGTTGAAGTTATGAAAATTTAGATACCTTGCATAATGAGATGGATTATTAAAAAGTAATCTCATCTATTTCTTTTCACTTTTTTAATGTGGCTAGCAGAAAATTTAAAATAACTTATGTCACTTGTATTTGTGGCTTACTTTATACAGTCATCCCCTTGTCCATGGGGGATATATTCCAAGACTTCTTACTGTCAACAACTGCAAATAGTACTGAATCCTAGGCATACTGTATTTTTCTTATGTATAGACACCAATGGCAAAGCTTAATTAAAAAATTAGGCACAGTAAGAGATTCACAATAATAACTAATAAAGATATAGGACAATTAAGACTGTAAGATAAGGGTGACTTGAACACGAGCAGTGAGATGCAGGTACAGTCGATCTGATCGCCACGATGGCTGCTAAGTAACTGAAGGTGGGAGCATATGTAGTGTAGGTGAGCTGGGCAGCGGGACAGTCACAAAAGAATGAGTCACATCCAACGCATGATGGACTGGGAAATTGTGACATTTCACTAGGCTACTCAGAATGGTACACAATGTAAAAATTAATTTTTTTTTTAGTAATTAGTAAGAGTTTACTGTGCACACACCAAAAAGACAATTTGCAAACAGGAAGCACTCAAATCAGAACATGAAATGAGGCTCAGAGGTATACAGGGTAAGGCAAAATAGATTGACAGTTGTTCATATGAAAAATAATACAATAATTAATAAATAATAATATAAGAATAAACTGTTTTGTGTACTCATAATTATAAACCTACTTTTGCCCTAAGCTGTATTTTTAAATATATTTTATTGATTATGCTACTACAGTTGTCCCATTTCCCCCTCTTTATTCCCCTCTGCCCTGCACACCTCCACCCACCAGCATTCCGCCCCCTACCCGTTAGTTCATGTTCATGGGTCGTACATATTAGTTCTTTGGCTTCTATATTTCCTATACTATTAACCTCCCCATCTATTTTCTACATACCATTTATACTACTTATTCTCTGTCCCTTTGTCTCCATTTCTGTGATTCTGTTCCTGTTCTAGTTGTTTGCTTAGTTTGTTTTTGGTTTTGGTTTATTTAGGTTCAGGTGTTGATAGTTGTGGGTTTGTTGTCATTTTACTGTTCATATTTTTGATGTTCTTCCTTTTCATAGATAAATCCCTTTAACATTTCATATAATAAGGGCTTGGTAATGATGAACTCCTTTAACTTGACCTTATCTGGGAAGCACTTTATCTGCCCTTCCCTGTGGGCCTCTCCAAGAAACTCTCCTGTGAGGCTGGGAGTTTCTCCTGCCACCTCCACAGGTTTTTCCAGCTAGAGGTTTTGAGGCTTTATTTCTCTGCCCAGGAATCCAGGGTTGCATCGTCTCTCTTGCTCCCTAGCTGTTCCTCCGTTTATCCACATACAAATATAGGACCACCCATTCTGCCAGCCATAGCCTTGCCTCGAGTCCTCTCCACCCCGGCTGCCCTTCTCCTCTCCTCCTACTGGTCTGGATGAATGTTTCTTCTTTAACTCCTTGGTTGTCAGACTTCCATACAGTTTGATTTTCTGCCAGTTCTGGTTGGTTTTTGTTTTTAAATTTGTTGTTGTCCTTCTTTTGGTTGTGTGAGGAGGCACAGTATAGTATCCACCTGTACCTCCATCTTGGCTGGAAGTCCCCCCAAATTACAAATTGTTTATATCTGGAATTTTTACTTAATATTTTCAGACCATGGTTGACTGCAAGTAACTGAAGCTACAGAAAACAAAACCACAAGTAAGGGGGAATTGCTTAATTTCTTTTGGACATTTCTTCTCTAGACTCGACATTCGTGTTCTATACAGCAGTATGAAGGGAGCGGGAGAAGATTACATCAACTCCTTTTAAGAATGCTTCCCATTAGATACATAATTTTTGCTTTTATTCCATAACCACACATAACTGAAGGTATAGATGGAAATTGTAGTTCTCGATTCTCAATAGTCACATGCCCAGCTACAATTCTGCAATTATATTAGCTCAGAAGAAGGGGCAATACTTATTGCAGGACAATTAGCATACTCTGACACAACCTCAAGGCATGGATAACAGAATTCACCTGTCTCAGATGACAGGAGGGGCATTGCCTCTATTAGAATAGAAGAAAGATAAATGGCACTACAGTTATTTTTACATGTTTGGTGTTAAGAGAATTTTTATCCAGTGGCTTCTACGTTTTTGTTTTCTGTGCAGAGGAAATAATATCATTTTCTGTAAATGTGAGCCAGTTAGAGTCAGATTTAAAAAGAGCAAGGGAGCTAAAAAAAATGCTATTTTGAGGTTTTGAGGATCAGACTGAGATTGGAGATCATCAATTTGGGTTGAAAACAACCTGCACCACTGTGCGATTTTCACTAGTAGCATCCAGCCTTTTGGGTATACCTAAGAGACAAGCTGGTGGTTAATGTTATTCAAAACTGAGATTTTATTGGGAAACTATCAAGAAAATTAATGAGGTGAGGAATTTGAAGATGTTGACATGAGAAGAGTTGAAGGGCTAGACAATGGAGTCTAAGCTGGGAAGGAAAGTATGTGAAGACTAATGGCTTCCGGTAAACCCGGATGCAGTGGAGGGGCGGAGGTAACGAGGTCCTGAAGAATAGGTGCAGTCACTAAGTGAGGGCTGAAAGGGAAGAAGTTTGTGGTCGGTAATGAGATGACGTTTAATTTTACTTTTCCAGATAGAATTGGTCTGAGGGACGACAAGCTCCACAGTGAACCATGAAAATGAATGGCAGAATTAGAGTGGAAAAGAAGGTCATTGGGGGTGACATGGTCAAGAAACTGAGGAGTCACGGGTTTACTGGGTGAATGTGGTTCTTCATTTCTCAGCCTATTCTAGTTTTATTAACTACAAATTTGGGGATTCGTATCCCCCTGTAGTTAGTTATTTGTATATTTTTTGGGAAACAATTCCATGAGTCTCCCTTGTTTCCACAGATTTTGCAAGCCAAAGACAGTAACTACTTTTGCTCTGGATTATTGTTTCAAGGATGTTTGTAAAGTCTTGCAAGATAGAGACAGTGTCTCCTTCTGGAATAAAGGATAAGTGTGCTTTATTATAAAAGGTTAGGATAACCAAGTTCAGGGTTACTCTTTTGTAACATAAACACGTTATGTGCAAGTGTTACCTGGTCCTTTTCACATGGCTCTGGGGAATTAGTGCTTGGGGAACAGCACAAATGCTGACAAACTAGTCACTGTTATTGCTGTGAGCTGTACAGTTCTGTGTCTCTGACCAGGGGGATTATGTCTTCTGCCAGCATCCATGAAACTGTAGCAGGGTAACTTCTTAGCTGTATGTAGATTAAAATCTCAGGCTTCACAATTTTTGATAATTGTTTCTAAATTACATTGAGCTACAATACATTTTATGAGCTTTCTTTCTCCATTAGGGTGTCTTTTGCTTCCTTTTCTTTACTATATTGCTATCCTGAACACCGGATATTTTCTATTTCTATTTTTTTCAGTTTGATAATATCCCCTTTAATACTTGCAGATGCTTTGGTATGTAAATCATTGCAAAAAATGGGCTATTTCATTTTTTTAGGCCCAGTGATTTGTTTGTTCTGGTTTTTTTCCCAAGAAGTTTGAGATGAAAATACTTTCTAAGTATTTTATTACTTAGGCAGCTCCAAAGCTTCCCCAGAATCAGGAGCAATCTTGTGCATCCTATATACTAACCATAGCAGGTGGATAAAATCAATTGGATGTGTAAATTCTTTAAATAACAGCAAATGGACCAAATTGAATTTCAAAGTGGAAAAAAAGGTGAACCTGAGAAGCAGTGGTAAGAAGGTCATCAGCAGAATTAGCAAAAAAGTCAAGCAAAGTTACAGTTAGGCAGCCTGTAATACTCTATTGATCAGACTTTCTCAATCAATGAGGCTGTGCCTAGATTATTGATGCAAAGGTATTAAGCAAAATTTTATTTCAGCTAACTTGTTGGCTCAGATGTCAACTGAAAGTCATTTCCCCAGTCAATCAAACATACAATAAATCTGAGCAGATTTAGCTCTAAAACATTCTTGTAGCCACTCTGCTTTCCAATCATACAATTGCCTTTGAGATGGTTATAATTAAATTAAAATATATGTAACATATGGGAAAAAGAACTGCATTTCTATAAAAACAAAACAAGACAAAACTAAAACAAAAAAGTAATAGCATTTTCCAAGGGGAAATTATGGATATGAAATATTATATATATTGAATATAATGTAATTGAAACTATTTTAAATTATAGGTGTTTAACCCCAGTTTAGTTCACTATTCTGGTAATCTCAATTCCTAGCACCTATCTGAGTAAAAGTTGGAGTTAATGGCAAGTTTTTGTCAAGAATAACAGACAAAAAGTATGCTTACAAGGTTTCTTTTTCTTTGTTTTTGGAGGGTATTCCTGGTGGGCCAGACACTTGGTAGAGTACTGACTGATGCATTCTGGAAAAATAGGATTCCCCTTCCTCAGGTGTCAGGTGCCTATTTGATTGGAGACATAACCTTCTTTTTCCTTATCTCACTTCTGTCTGTGTCCTTATTTTTCACTATTTCCAATATCACTTATATGCAGATAATACCAATGCCATTATATTAGCTGTTTTATAGTACTAACAGTCTACAATACAACTCTGATTTTGTAATTTCTTTTAGTGATAATCCCCCCACTGCCATCCTAGAATGGTGTCTCTTCTTCCAATTCAATACCTGTCCCTTTCTTCAGTTCCTATGTCCCTTACCTTCTTCAACTCCACCACTCAGGCCCCAGGTGACTCCATCTACAGAGGCCTATTCTTTAAAAACAAACAAACAAATCTAGAGTCAAAAGTCATGCCCCAAGCTGAAGTTGATTTTATATCTGTAAAATTCCAGGCTTTATCATCTCTACATAAATTTTAGACTAACTTCAATATTCAATTGACACTAAGATTGTGATTGCGGAAAGCTGACATTTCACAGAAAATTTGAGGATCAGCCTAAATTTTGCTGTATTATTTTCTAATTGTTTAATGGATCTACCAGATTGTAATCTTCTTCTTAGAGTTAGGGAATAAAGTTTCTTTTTTTCCCCTATTATCTGGAGCACTGCAAACAGAAAAGGAGACACTAATGCTGCTTATAAATACTTGCAGACATGGGTTTTTCATTATGTAGATGAAAAACCAAGAGTGAAATTTATTGTAAGAATAGCTAATAGTTGGTAGTTTTGATGGCCCCATAAGACACTGCTGAAACACCTAGAAAGCTTCTTCATTTTGCTTAGTTGTATTTTCTCACATCTTAACCAAATCAAGGCACAGCTATAATCACACACACACACAAAATCCACTTTTATTCTTTATTATGCCTCCTTCACTTTTCAAGATAAATACATATGTAACAAGGAAAGAATTTAATTCAAGTTAAAAACAATTCCATTTAGAGTGTCATTAAAATAAAAATACGCTTGCAAGATCAAGGAGTTTCTTTCTTTTTCTCATTTTAAATGAGAACTGGTCCAGAATCAGAAAAGAAAAAAAGCAGATGCCCTAACCAACCACTGTCAATTGCTTGCTTCCACGAAAGACAAACCATTTCTGAATTTGCAAGATGAACTTTCTGTGTGAATTCTTAATAAGCCTTTTAGACAGAAAAAAAAATTTCCATAAATTAAAATAGGATGTCATACTCTGAACTAATACTGGTTTTATATCTTTAAAATGCCTTGCCTTACAACATCTAAACCTCAGGCTGTCTTCAGTTACACACTAGAATTGAAAGCTCTCACCCATGAGTGCAGGATGGCTGATAAGATACTGTCATATCAAGCTTTATTTAATACTGTTCACATTTTCCTTTACAACCAATGTAATATGAAACATGCTGGTTAGGGACTATATGTTTCCTGGGGCAGCTTAGAAACTGGGTGATGTTAAACAACTGAAATTTACTGTCACAGTCTCGATACTAGGAGTCTGAAAACCAGGTGCCAGCAGGGCCATGGTCCTTCTGCGTAAAATCCTTCTTCGCCTGTTCTTCGCTTCTGGTAGAGGCTGTCAGTCTCCAGCATTCCCTGTCTTGCAGCTGCATCACTCCAGCTTCTGCTTCTCTTGTCACAGGGCCCACTCCCTGTTAGTCTCTGTTTTCACATAGCATTTTCCTCTTTTTATAAACACACTCATCATACTGCATTAGAACCTACCCTAATGATAGTGTTTTAAATTTATTGCACCTACAAAGACCCTATTTCCAAATGGGGTTATGTTCACAAGTATCCAGGGTTAGGACTTTTGGAGGGGGACACAATTCAACCCATAACAGGGACGTAGGTGATAAAAGGTTGAACTCTAAGAACTAAGTATTGCAAATTTATCATTTTTAAAGTGTTTTTAAAGTAAAAAAAAATATTGCTTGGCAATTGTAAAATTCTAGCCAGAAATATAATGGGCTTTTCTACTTCTATTGCTGAAACCAGTACAAACTTTCTATTATTTTATCTTTTATTTTTCATTCATTAGACCAATTCTTTGAAAATAGATTTGAGGGCTTCAAGCTTCCTATTTTGAAAGGCTTTTGCTTTTGTACCATCCCTTTAATAGGTTTCTTCTGCACAACATACTTATTTTTCTATACCATCTCTTTAAATGTCCAATTTTTTATAATTTATAGTTAGTAGTTACTCTGTAACTACACTTTAAATGTAGCTATAGTACCTTATATATTGAGAATCTCAAAATGTTAAAATTTTGACCTCCTGTGGATGAAATACTTAAGGGATTCATAAATTTTCACATTTCAGCCAAGGTAGGAAGAATTATAGTCTTTACTTACTTAAACTAACAAATTTTTAGCATGGTAATAATTCTATTTGGTTTCTTAGAGTCTTGTTTTAATACTAATTTCATTTTATTTTCGGAAATTGAGCTCCATTTTAGTGATTGAAGATAGTAAACATAATCCCAGAAGGCAGTTTATAATAGCTGGAAATATAAGCAAATAACATGTATGAGAATTTATAGCTTCTCTTTTCCTGAAACTTGACTATGTGAGATAAATGCTCTATAGTAATTATAGTACCTCTGATGTAAAGTAATTAAAAGGAGTATTATGGAGGTTCCAGCCAAGATGGAGGTGTAGGTAGAAACCCTTCACTTCCTCGCACAACCAAAAGGAGGATAACAACCAATCTAAAATCAATAAACAACCAGAAGTGCCAGAAAATCAAACTGCATGGAACTCTGACAACTACAGAATTAAAGAAACAGTCAAACAGAACAACCAGACTGAGAAGGCGGCAGAGAGAGAGAACCCATGGCAAGGCAGCAGCTGACCACGTGGGTGGGGCTGGCTGAGCAGGAAACTGAGACTCGGAGGTGTCTGTGGACAATTGCCATGGTGGGAGAAACTCCCAGTCTCATACGAAAGTTTCTTGAAAAGTGCACTAGAGACAAGCAGGCGAGCTGCACTGTTCCCTCTCTGGCCCCTCCTGGACAGGCAGTGACAAGCAAGGAGGGTTGCCCCACCCTGGTGAATACCTAAGGGCCTGCCCCCTTACAACTTAACAGGTGTGCTAAGAAAAAGAAATTTGGCCCAAATGAAAGAACAGAGCAAATTCAGAAAGAGTTAAGCGATTAGGAGATAGCAAACCTACCTGATGGAGAATTTAAGTTCTGGTAATCAAAATACTCACAGAAATGATTGAGCTTGATTGAAAAATGAAAGAACAAATGAAAGATACCCAAAATGAAATGAAGCAAAATATTCAGGGAACCAACAGTGATGGGAAGGAAACCAGGACTCAAATCAATGATTTGGAACAAAAGGAAGAAATAAACATGCAACTGGAACAGAATGAAGAAACAAGAATTCAAAAAAAAATGAAGAAAGACTTTTGAGCCTCTGGGATAACTTTAAAAGTTCCAGTATCTGAATTATACGGGTGCCAGAAGGAGAAGAACAACAGCAAGAAATTGAAAACTTATTTGAACAAATAATGAAGGAAAACTTCTCCAATCTGGTGAAGGAAATAGACTTCCAGGAAGTCCAGGAAGCCCAGAGAGTCCCAAAGAAGTTGAACCCAAAGAGGAATACACCAAGCACATCATCATTAAGTTGCTGAAGATTAAAGATAAGGAGAGAATCCTAAAAATAGCAAGAGGAAAGGAGAGCCTACATAGGAGTGCCCATAAAGCTATCAGATGATTTCTCAAAAGAAATATTACAGGCAAGAAGGGGCTGGAAAGGAGTATTTGAAGTCATGAAAGGCAAGGACCTACATCCAAGATTACTCTATCCAGCAAAGCTATCATTTAGAATGGAAGGGCAGATAAAGTGCTTCTCAGATAAGGTCAAGTTAAAGGAGTTCATCATCATCAAGCCATTATTATATGAAATGTTAAAGGGACTTATTTTAAAAAAAGAAATTTAAAAAATGAACAGTAAAATGACAGCAAACTCACAACTACCAACAAATGAACAACAACAAAAAAAGAAAAACAAAGAAAAAAAACTAAGCAAACAACTAGAACAGGGATAGAATCAGAGAAATGGACACCACATGGAGGGTTTTCAGTGGGGAAGGGAAAGGGAGGAATAGAGAGGAAAAGATACAGGGAAGAAGAAGCATAAATGGTAGGCACAAAATAGACGGGGAGAGGTCAAAAATGGTATAGGAAACAGAGAACTCAAAAAACTTATATGTACAACCCATGGACATGAACTAAGGTGGGGGGAATTCTGGAGGGTTGGGGGCTGCAGGGTGGAGGGCAGATAAAAAGGGGAAAATTGGGGAAACTGTAATAGCATAATCAATAAAATATACTTCAAAAATTTTTTTAATTCAAAAAATAAAAATAAATAAATAAAATCTTTAAAAAAATAAAAGGAGTATTATGCAAGTTGTGTCTACATGAATCAACAGGTTGAGTTTTTGTTGTTGTTGTTTTCTGAAGTTATTTTTAAACTGAGTTGATTCTACACTTTAGGTTCTGTGGTCCAGGTCAGAATGATAAAGTTAATAGCAAATAAATGCATATACTATTAAGTCTTTATAAACATACATTGCAAACATGGGAGTAATGTTTTTAAATTTATACTGACTTCAATATTTCAAATTTAATTAAAAACCATATATGTAGTAGCATATGTAGTCTTTTTTCTTATACTTATTGTAAAAAGTAGACGTCACCTCAAGCATAAATGTGTGGTGAAAAAAATCCAGTTGTATCTGTTTGTGATTAACCATAACACTTCCATATGTGGTATCTCTCTTTGGATTCAAGCTGTCTACAGTAACTTGATCAGGGGTATAATTACACCCTACTTGAATCAAGAAAGTCAAATAATGTCAAAAACAATCATTTTACTTGTAGATGTTTTGAAAATTAAAAGCTGAAAAAATGCAGATAGCTTGATGTTAACATCTCACTGATTTAAATTGATCTCCCAGCAGAACATGGAAACTGGAAGGGTTGCAAACTCTATGATAAAATAATGTCATAGGGAATTACAGGAAGAATCCCATATATCACATATTTAAAAATATTTCTTGGCTTATTTTATTGATGGGCATTGGCACTACATCTTATGATATACTTTGTCTTTATCCACTATTAAATAAGTTATTACTCTCAGAACTGATAAAATGATTCCATTAACACAAGTAATATGAAACTGATACCATAATTTCTATGAGATCTTAATAATCATATAATCCAACCATCATATTTCAAAAGAAATAATTTAGGAAATAGAAAAGGAGATAATACACCAAGGTCACAGCACTAGTTTTTTGCAGAACAAGGAATAGAATTCCTAACCTTTAGGACAGAACTAAATTTTTACACAATCCTATAGTTTATGAAAATCAGTTATTCCTGAAAGAGAAGCATGATGGTGGAAACAGCAGTGGCAGATTGGTCTACAGTATAGCATTAAGCTGGAGGACAAGCCAAGTCAGGATGAGATTGAATTAAGTATAGTTACTGCCAGAAACCCTAAGTTAATTTAGATGGCCAGAAAGGAGTAGAGTTAAGTCTAAGTCAACTGGGCTGATGTGGAGCTAAGGAGTTAGGTAATCAGAGGTCATAGAATTCACAAGGCAGTTCATAAAAAAACCAAGATTATGATGCTTTTGCCTAGACTTGCTGGTTTTTAATGTGAATGCTTACAGCTCTTGAATGTGTACACTTACCAGTTTGAAGCTGCCATGTGACATACACCCTGAGGCCTTCACCCAGACCTGCTACTAGTTTATGGCAGGTAATTAATACTGATATAACTATTTAGTGTATGTAACTGGTAGCCACTGTGAAATTCTTAAAACTAAGAATTGGGGATACTTCTCATGGTACAATACAAATTTTCTTACACACGTTATATATCACATTGTAAGCACATCCTGTTTATTCTTTTCTCAACTTAGATTTTATTCAACCTCAGTGAGCAGAGAATACTATATTTTAACTATACATTTTAACAATTCCTATACCTAGCATGTAGTACATCAAATTTTATTTCCTTTTAAGCCAAATGCTAAAAAATATAGGTTATTTCCATACCACAATCAACCAAAAAATTAAAATTTAATCATTTATTAAAAAAGGGAAAAATAAAATTCGATAATTTTAATCAAACTGGTTAGTTTTGTGTAATTATGCATAATAAATTTTGATAAAATTTAGTAATTGTATTTCATTTTACTTGTTAGGCACAGAATTACAGCCCACTTTGGCCATATCTATGTTCTCTCTCCCTCTGTCTCTTTCTCTCTCACCCTCTGTTACTCAGAATCAGCTAGAGTTTCAGAAATAAAGAATTCAGTTTTGGGTACTTGACAAAAATATCCTCCCAACAATTCTTATGAGGTTAAACTCAGGACAATTTATGACTGAGTGCTGTCTGAGCGGGTTGTTCTGGACCAACGTGGGTTGTAAGTTGATTCCTCAGCTATAGAGGTCCTGCCCCATTATTTGACATTCTTGATTCAAGCAGCATGTAATTATAGGCCTAATCAAGTTTCAATAGTCAGCCTTAATAAGAATCAGAAGCTTGAATTTCATTGTCAACCATCATTTAGTTTTATAAGGAATGGAGTGCTGTGCATGAGGTGGCCTTTTTGTCTATGTTCCGTTAGCGGTTTTGCTGCATTCTCTACCATCTGAGGTCTCCTTTATACCCCCTTTTACAACACTCATAAGTAAAATGCAGAGGAGCAAAGTTCGTCTTACTGAAATATTGCAGAGATAAAATGATTTGGGGGAGCTGAAAACAGATACCTCCCTGGCCCAACTGGTTGATGCTTATGTTTGCTGTTGTGATTTAAATACAACTTGGTGGAGTGATACCCAGAGTTCTCTGAGTTATTTGCATCTCTGCATGAATGGGTTTATCATCTTACTTTCTAAGATGAGGTCGATGAAGGATTTGGAAATGAAGAAGTAGGAAGGCAAAAGGCCAAGGAAGAGACAATGTTGCCTTTAGACAGCAGTCATATTATCAAGAAAAATTCCATGATGGGTGCTAGGTACCCAAATAGGTGATCTTTTCTGATTGGGCACACTGAAAGGAAAACAATTTAGTTGAAAATTTACCTCTAGGAATGGATATGTAAGTATTTCCTATGAAGGAAGTTCTGCCAGCAGACAGCTCCATTTATCACAAATATTTACTGAGCCGCTGCTGTGCACCCAGCACCATACTTAGTGTTCCAGAGTCACAGGGACTTCAGGTTTGTTACATTTTCTAAGATTAGCTGTCTGTTGTGATATCACAGCTTTTTGAAAGGTGATCATTTTACCTTTTTGCCTGACATTTTAAATGATGGGGAAAATTCTATTATTTTAATTTAGATTGTTTTCTTTCAAATTTAAAACTTCATCATAAAATTTTATGAAAATATTATCTTTGCACAACAAAAATAGGAGCTTAAAGCTGTGTGTATCCTGCTGTTTATGGTGTCAGGATTATGTTTTGTATAGTACAAATTTTTAGCAAGGGTAATGTCATAAAGGAAAGATTTATCAACTTGCTATAAGCCTTCCATTCTTGTTTGATAGAACTGACTAGTGCTTAAAAGCATAGAATTTGGAGCCCGACTATATGGGGTCAAATCCCAGTTCTGTCATTTATTAGTAATATGACCTTAAACAAGTTATTTAATCTCTTAGTCCCTCAATTTCTTCATCTGAAAAATGAGAATGATAATAACAATACATCAATCATAGGGTTGCTTTGAGGATTAAAGAAGTTAACCTTTGTAAGTCACTCAGAAGAGTGCCTGGCACATTGAAAGCACTTATATATGTGTTGTTAAATAAATAAACTTAAATATTTTCAATAGTCTAAATTATATTAATTATTTCTTCTTATGTTTTCTGCTAATTTATAACATGTGAACTCTGTAACACTTAGCCTTTAAAAGACTACTGAATACAACAAATGCTTAAAAACTAAGGTTTAACTTAGTTTTGGAATTAAAATAATGAGTGGTCAGCCATCTTGCTACCATTTTTAAACTAGACTGCCAATTTGAGAATTGCCATGTAGAAGCTTCTTTACCACCATGCTTAGAAATGGATGAATGCGACTACTTTGGAGGAGATGCTCCACTGCCATATTTCATACGGCACCCAACTGGCACACCATGCTGACTTCACATGAGATACTGACCAGTTCTTCAGCTGTTTGTCTGGAAGCTTAATGATTGGATATGTAGAATATTTAGCAGTTGAATTGACTTTGGTGCTATGGAAATTAGTGTGGTACATAGCTCTCCAACAGTTCTAATGCACTAATACATGAAAGAATGAACTGTAAAGAGTCTCCTTGCTTGGTAAGTCAAAAGCATTCATAGGTTCTTATTTATATATCAGCTTTTTAGCTGTGTCACGGAGCTTTGTTATTCAACAGAGTTATTCAGTATCTCTGCATTCGGAATGCCAACTATAAGACAAACACAGATGCACACATTCAATGCTTTCTAAACTGAATAAGAATTCGTGGATACATACACCTTAATTTTATTACATTTAATAACATTTAAATTTCTTCCCTATCAAATCACACCCAGCAATAAAGAGATCGCTTACATAACTCTTCCTTCAAATTATTTCACATGGCCTTGGTGAATCTCAGAAGTAAGCTAAAACAAGTGCTCTGTTAATTCATTAGGAAATTTAATGCAATCAAAGGCAAACTTTAGATGTGATACTTTTTTAAGACATCTGTAAAATGAACATGATGCAACCTAATATCGTCCGGCTGCATAGTTATCAAATAGGAACAACTATCTGGTCAGTTGTATATCATGTTGTATGTCACAAGGACGGCCTTGGTTCCTCAAGAAGTTCTGGAGTTTTATATTTACATGGGGAATGGACAGCATTATTTGGATAGCATTCATAAACCTAACGGCTTCCATATAAGTCAAGGACTGGGGAACATCAGTGGTAGCAAAGGGGAATTAAAATGATTGAATTTAACTATAAGCCACTGTTAGGCTCAACTGTCCATCAGTGATAATTCCTCAAAAGGAAAAATATTGGGCTCACATGAGAAGCAGAAGATACAAAGGTAAAGTATGTAACAGATATTCGTTTGAAATCAGGTTGATTCCGGTAATGTTTATCAATGCTCTGAATGATGGAAGAAAAAGCCTCCTTATTAGATTTTCCAATAACCCAGTTAGGTAGGAAAAAAGAGGAAATTAATTCAAAGGAACTTTGGCAAATAAGAAATGGCCTGTCAACACAAGTTCAGGAAAGGGCAAGTACAAAACAAGTATTAGGCTCAGACTATCGCTAATCTGATAAAAGATGGGAATGGCCAGAACGAGTGGCCAGAACTAGACCTGGGGCTCCGTCGCAAGGTGAATAAGAGTCAGTAATGTAGTACTGCCACTGTGAAATAGTCCTTATTAAATATTAGGGCATATGCAATAGTAATGACAGACATTATCTAATGGATGAAAAATAGACCCAATCAGGAAAGGTTAAAAAAGATTGTATAGCCTAAAGCAAGATGTTTTTTCCATCTAATGTATCATTTCATTTTTGCATAAGCTATACCACAGGGAATGAACAAATTGTGCTGTTAACAACAAAGTCTTTTTAGACAGACATTTCCACAGGTAGAAAGGAGTTTGAAACAAAGGTACTGTACCCCAAACCACTATCATCACTCCAGGTGATTATTAAACAGAATTCAAAATGGATGGCCTTTTTACTGAAGGTAATAAATGGCTTTTTTCATATTTGGAAGCATATAAATCATCATATTTGGTTAATTCTTTGGTCCAAGCCAATTTTCAGACATTAACTATGCCTGAAGAATATAGTACTGAAAAATTGCTTTCTTTAATGTTAGCTTCAAATACTAGAATATGCTTTTAAATATATCCTGGTTTTCTGTCACAACCAATTAATGAGTCGCCAGCTATGAATTTAACTAAACCTCTTTGCAGCTATCTGTATTTTAGTCCCTACTATTGTTTGCCATAATATCTTCCTTTTATTTAGCACCTGATATGCCAAAGTGTTACTTTATTTGTTCAGAATTTACTGCTTTAAAAGTCCAAGTTCAGGTTCTAAGAATTCTGTAATTGATAAACAAGTCTATTTCTATTTTAAAATATTTATCACAAATAGTTTTGACATTTTTCTAGATGTCAGAAGTCTATTTTTCAGTTGATCCTTTCACACTCTAACCTCTTGGTTATTTTATCTCATTTCATTAAGCTTTTTTGGGTCATGGTAACAGTTCATTCAAATAGCTTATTTTCTCTTTAATTTGCTTTTATTCATAATTTTTATCAAACTTACAGGTGAAGCAATGTGATGGCACAATGCATTTAATTCATTATATATACCAAATCTCCCAGTTAGTGGGTATATCACAGGCCTCGGTGTTTGAGAAGTAGAAGACTACATATACTAAGTGCAGTCTCTTTTACCTACAATCCGAGACTATCACTGTGTGACTTCATCCTTTGATCACTGCAAAAATCCTTCCCTAACTTCTTTCTAGATCTTCTTTCAAGGAGAAACTAGTTTTCACTTGAACCCATCTTACACCACCATTGACTGCTAGTTTCCTGATTTGCATGTGTTTTCTTCCCTCTTATAATACCATTAACATTAGAAAGGAGGCACATAGCCAATGCACTAAGAGTGGGCCCTCACAGCTGATCTCCCAATTGCATGTACTTCACTAATCCACTTTCATAAATTCCACTATGTATTATTTGCTCTTACTTTTGCAGTTACAACAATGCATATATTATTCAGTCTTTGCCTCATGATTTCAATATTCCACATGGTCTTAAAAATCTTTATACATTTCCTAGATTCACCAATCTAATAAATTCCATTTCCAGTGATGAATTCTAATATATTTATCTTTTTCAATTATACACATTATCTAATGCTGACCCCCTCCCCACATTTCCTTTACATTTCTTAACTTTAAAAAGAAGGATGGATATACTTTTTAATCTGCATATTGTAATATTGTTTAAGGTACACCCTTCTTTTTTTTTGGCATTAATCTAATTTTATTGAAGATTAGCTTGACATTTTGTATTTAGGTTTCATTATCTTTTGCATGATCTTACATTTTTTCATTGCAGAAAAAATGTTTTTGGAGCAATGCTTTCGATGACATCAAAGTTCTGATCTTGAGAGATCAGAACCAATTTTCCTTCAAGTATTTCTGAATTAATGTTTTTCTGGATACTCTGCCCTATATTTTAAGTCATCTGCCTGTTTGTTTGAGCTCTGTGATATGCCTAACCATCTACCCACGAATCTTTTTGTCTTTCATTTTTTGACTGCTCCAGGCACTGTGTGTTTGGGGCTAGTCATACAACAAAAAAGATGGCAAACTCAAGGAGTTTATTATCCTATGAAAAGGAGTTTATTCAAATTCTGAAGTTTTTCTACTTTTTCTCCACTTACTTGATATTTTATTACTCAGGAAAGCTTATGGTTAAATACAGAATTAGAGATAAAATTATGTATTATGTCAGATCATTTGTTTTAAAAGTCACATAGTCCAGTCTGGGCACACATTCCTAGTTGAAAGTACTCTATCTGTAAAAATCACCATTTATATGTATCTTTGTGCCTAATTTCTAAACTAATAATTTCTCCATGGTAAAATTTTCCTGTAATTCTATAGTGATTCTATTTTCTAGAATAAGAACAATGAGGAGGAAACTTTCTTGCCTCTGTCTTTCTTCTTTTCTTCCTCCTTTTTATCTTTTCCTTTTCCCTCCTTTCTCTCTCTCATGAAGCATTTTATTCATATAGCCAAAGTTTTTAATAACCTACTTGTCACTGAATTCTAAGTATATATATATTTAAGTGGAGAAAATTTGGGTATGTCTTAATTAAATGCAGTTATTTCTATTTTTACATAATTATTTATCCATTCCATCCCCCACCCAGAGAACAAAAACCCTCTCACAGGTTCTACATGTGTGACTTTGCAGAAATCATGTAGGTTTCCCCAAGGGATCTGTCTTGTTTAATCACTGTTCTTCCCCTTGTTGTAGATGTGTACTTCACTGGTGTACAGCTTCCATACAGCACTGAATTCTTGTAGAAAGAATCATATTGATAATTACTGACTCCTCTAGCCCCTTGGCTCTTTGTACTTTCAGGTTATATATGTTGGTTAATAATGCAAATCTTTGCTCTGAGTTATTTTGTAGCTGTTGCATGGAAGATTTTTATCCCCCTTTAATTTATATGCATTATTAAACAATTGGATCTAGAGCAAGATTCAACAATTTTACTAAAGTGGGATCCCAATTCTCTCTCTCTGTCTCTCTCTTTCTCACACACACACACCATACCTACAAGATCCAGTGGTGATAGTATCAAAACCAATAGCAATAGTGGCTTTGGATGTTTTGGGAAAGTTGTTTCTGAGTATTTGGTTTCCAGCAGACCAGAAGTGTGTAATTCCAGATGATATATAGATAGGTATATGTGTACATAGGCTCTCCCTTCTCTCTCTCTCTCTCTCTCTCTCTCTTCTTTGGATTTAACCTTTATTGTATTTTTTATTGTATTTTTCCATTACCATTTAATCCCCTTATACTCCCCTACCCCCAGTAATCACCACACTGTTGCCCATGTCCATGAGTCCTTTTTCCTTTCTGCTCAATCCCTCCACCCCCTAAATACCCCACTAGCTGACATCCTGCTCTCCATCTATGAGTCTGTCAGCATTTTCCTTGTCAGTTCAGTTTGTTCATTACATTCCACATATGAGTGAAATCATATGATATTTATCTTTCTCTGGCTGGCTCATTTCACTTAGCATAATGATCTCCATTTCCATCCATATTGTTGCAAAAGATAAAATTTTCTTCTTTTTTACAGCCTAGTGAATTGCAATGTGTAAATGTCCCATAGCTGTTTGATCTACTCATCTACCGATGAACAATTGGGCTGTTTCCATATCTTGGTGATCATAAATGATGCTGCAATGAACATAGGGGTGCTTATGACTTCATGTTTTGGTTGCCTTCAGATATATTCTCAGAAGTGGGATCACTGACTCAAAATGCAGATTCATTTTTAATTTTTTGCAGTATGTCCATACTGCTTTCCACAGTGGCTGCACCAATCTGCTTTCTTACCAACAGCGTGAAAAAAAGGGCTCTCTTTTCTCCACATCCTCTTCAGAACTTGTTGTTTGTTGATTTATTGACGACAGCCATTCTGCCAGGTATGAGATGATATCTCATTTTGGTTTTAATGTGCACTTCTCTGATGATTAGTGATGTTGAACATTTTCTCATATGTCTATTGGCCATCTGTATGTCCTCCTTGGATAAGTGTTTATTTAGGTCTTTTGCCTATTTTTAATTGGGTTATTTGTTTTTTTGGCATTGAGTTTTGTAAGTTCTTTATAAATTTTGGATATTAACCCCTTATCAGATGCATCAGCAAATATGTTCTCCCATTTGGTGGGTTATCTTTTTATTTTGTTGATGACTTCCTCTGCTGTGCAAAACATTTTAGTTTGATGTAGTCCCATTTAGCCTTCTCTTAGTTACCAGTGCCAACACTCTTTAATAAATTTAAATGATATTTTATGAAGTCATCACTTGAGTGCATTCAACAAATACTGTAGTTACCATTTCACAACTTAACATGGATTGGTAGAATTAGAACACCAGGTTTTGGATAAGGAAGCATGAGAAGAGAGGAAATAATTCCTAAAATGATAGGGGGTAGATGACTTTCACAATTTCACTTACTCTAACACCACACCTGGGGAAGAAATAGCCAAAATATATTAATCAGGCAAAGTGGTGTCTATCTCTCTTTGATAGATACTACTTGTCTATTACAAAGGGCAATTTCATGGTGAGAATTTCCCTAATATTTTCTATGAAATGCTCCCCTAAACATTTTATCTATTCAATAGACAAGCAGAAATGACTAAAGCACTTCGTATTTCTATATACAGACACATTTCTGAAAATTTTAGGGCTCTTTGGTAAGGAAGCTGAGGGGGTCAGAGAGCAGGAAGGCCAAGCGTAGGAGGATAACTACTTCTCAGACAAAAAGACCCGATCCTTAGAGTCATGACCGTGTAACAAACACAGCCCTAGTCCAGCCCAGAGAATGCTTGGGGATACTAAACATGGCCCGTGAGACGTTTGCAGGAGCCCATTTCAGAACCAGTGCCTACTCTTGGCACAAGGACCATCTCCACCAGCCCAAGGATAATTATACTGCTTAAAAATCTTCAAGCACCGTTTAGACACAATTTTCTCTATTCCATCTTATCTTTACTTCCGCTAAGATGACACTCTGCAGGAAATGACGGAGTCCTCATCATAATGACTCACTTCATTTCTGCAACGGCATTTTCTTCTCAGGTTGTGGTGCCCCTTTGAAGGCTTCCAGCTTCCCACACGTTGTTGTTTTTTGGAATCTCTTTAGGCCCCTGCATCCAATCCTCCTGCTCATCTTGTCTAAGTTCTCTTTTTGATCGAGTTCTGTTTTGTTGTATTGCTTATATGTTATTTTCTTGTGGACATACCCTTTTGATGATCCTCAGATCTGTAGATTTCCATGATTTTTTTCATCATATCAAAATTATCCATAATCTCACCTTGGGAGCCTGTGAAAATAATGAATTTTATTTCCCTTGTCTTTGATTAATTTTGTCTATGGTATTCTTAAATACTTCAGTTTAAAAATTTTCAGGTACAAAATCTATCACTGCTATCCTGGTCCTTCCTCTATTCCATCTAAATCCCCCAAATTGACATACACATATTACTTTTTACTTTAATTTTTTACATAAGTTGCCACTATCGGGAACTGGGGATATTCTCACTAGAGATATTCAAAGATTAGTAGCCAAGTAGTATGAACACTATTTTGCCAATAATTTCAATCAATAAAGTCAACAAATTCTTTAAAAAAGACATTTAAAGCCCATTCAAAAAGAAATAGAATGATTCAATATTCACTGGATAAATTAAATTTATAGTTTAAAAAGCCCATTCCCATAAAGAAGTCTTTAGGTGACAGTGAATTCCAGAAAACACTAAGCAAAAAATTGTAACAATTCTGTACAAACTTTTTCATAAAAAATAGAAAATGTTAGAATACTTTCCAACTTGTTTTAGGAGGTCAGCATTAACCAGGTACCAAAATCAGACATTACTAAAAAATAAAACAATGGACCTTATGCCTTATAAACATAAGCACAGAAACTTTCACCGTAATTTTGTCAAAATGAATTCAATAAGGCATGAAAAAGAGACTATCAATACCAACTGAGGTTTATACTAGCACCCAAAGTTGATATCATACTCAAAATTCATTAAATGTAATATACCACATAAACATACTACAAAAAGAAAGCATATGATTATCTTATATATACAAAAAAATCCAATATTGATTTCTGACAAAATTTCAATAAATTAGAAATAAAAAACAAATACCATATAATCTCACCTTTAACTGGAACATAATCAACAAAAGAAAAAAACAAACAAAATATAACCAGAAACATTGAAATTAAGAACATTGTAACAATAGCCACAGGGGAGTGGGGAGGGGATAGTGGGGAAAGGGTTCTATAAGAGCTACTATAAAGGACACAAGGACAAAATCAAGGGGGAGGGTAGAGGTAGGGGAGGGAGGTGGGACTGGCTGGGGTGGGGTGGAGGGAAGGGGAGAAAATGCAGACAATTGTAACTGAAGAAAAATAAATAAATTAATTAAAAAAATAAAACCTCCTTAGTATGATTAAAGGAATACTTGGAAAACCTACAACTCATTAATTTATCCATTAATTATCATTAATTATCATTAATGGTAAAAGACTGAGTGCTTTTCCCCAAAGATCAGGGACAAGGCAAAGATGTCTTCTCTCAACATGTACATTCAACATTCCAGTAGTGATTCTAGACAGTGCAATAAGGAAAGAACAATAAATAAAAGGCATACAAGTTAGAAAATAATAATTGAACTCTTTGTAAACAATATAATCATCTATGTAGAAAATCCAGTGAAGTCTTCAGAAAACTTATAAGAATTAATATGATTTTAGCAAGTTTTTAGGATATAAAGTCAATATACAAAAATCATTTTTGTGAAGTGCTAGCAATAGACAGTTAGAAATTGAAATTAAAAAGTTAATGCCATTTTAAATTTGAATATTAAATAATTAAGGATAAGCCTGAGGAAAAAATGTACTATTTGGTAGGACTAATTTTCCTTATTTTCCCACCTTTTTACCATAAATATTTAATCAATGTAAAAATAACCAAGCTTTGTGAGAAAATTAGAGAAGGCTGATGTCAAGTGTGCACTCATGGGATGGGCTGGAAGAGAAAGAGTTCACTTTTTGATGCTTCAGGAGGAAAAAAGGAGAGGATCACGTGGCAGGAAATAGGGAAGTTCTGTAACAGAAAATTTTCAGTGAAATGAGAATTAAAATCAATTGCTGAGCTAAAGAAAAGTAGAAGTTGGATAGGTAACTTAAGAGTGATGCAGGGAGCCCTGGTAGGGTAGTTTAGTAGATTGGAGCATCTTCCATACACCAAAAGGATTCCATCCACCATAAAGATTCCATCCCAGGTCAGGGCATTTAGGTTGACGATTTGATACCCTGTCTGGGCACATATGAGAGGCAACTGATCCATGTTTCTCTCTCACATCGATCTCTCTCTGTCTCTCTTCCTTTCTCTCTAAAATCAATAAATATATCCTCGAGTAAGGATTTTAAAAAAGTTTTTTAAAAAAAGAGTGGTGCAGGGAAATGAGAAGTTGCTGGGTAAGTAATAAGACTGAATCAGAAACCACAGATCTGGAGAGACATCAACCTTACCAGTTACTTATCTTTCTTCCTCACCTCTCCCCAACCCTCATCTCAAGCCCCACCCCTTAGGAAGCCTACATGTAGCAGCACTGATGATGTATTATTGGAACACTCTGAGCTCACATATGGTAGTGGTAGTGCAAAAGGACAACAAGGCTGCTGTAGAGACTTTAGGAGCTACGAACAGTGGGATATTGTCTATGCTAAGAAGAGTAGTCAAGAGGATGCTGGCAGTCTGGGAAAAGTGGAACAACTCAGAGACTAGAGGTTGCAATGACGTTCAAAATCAGGGATTGTGAGAAGGAGAGAGTAAGAGGCTGCGGGGACAGAAAGTTATGTTTTGAAAATAGTCAAGATTAAGATTTTAGGGATATTGCAGTTTAAGACAATGACAAAATCCAGGGAGTATCTGTCAGAGTGAAGGTCATAGATTAAGTGTAGGTAAAACATAGTTGTAGTGATGGATGAAATGTAGTGTAAGATGAACCACCTGCATGTAGGTTGAAATCTTCTAGGATCATAGCTGGCTGTAGGATAGAAGGAAAGATTTTAAGTTACATTCGTGTCCTAATTCAGGGATTCTCCTAATGAAGTCTATGGGCCCATGTGGATCCACAAAACAATTATCAGATATTCTATGGGTAAAATCTAATTGCATAATAATAGTAAGGTGGTATTTTTCACTCTGTTGACATTTGCACTGATTGTGTAAAAACAGTTGTGGGTAGAGCTAACATCATATTTAATGCTGAGGGACTCAAAACTTTCTCCCTAAAAGAGAAACAAGCAAGATTTCTTGTCTACTCTCACCCCAGAAATGATGAGCATTTTCATAGTCACACCTTGCCACCTACAAGCATAACAGGACAAATTCTGAAGCCACGCTGCTTAGGTCCAAATATGCTTCTAATATTTACTGTGTGACTTTGAGCTGTTTCCTTAACTTCTCACTCCTTAGTATCTTTATCTGTAAAAAGAAGATATTAATAGTATTTACTTCATAAAGTTACACAATGAATTAATAGTATCAAAGCTCTAAGAATAGTGCCTGGGATATTTTAAGTGCTATGAAATATTTGTTAAGTACAACTTTTAACTTTAATACATAAATCCTTTTTTGATGTGTTAAGTATGTAATTATATTAAAATTTTTTCTGTGTAAACTCTAGGTACCTCCTCTTTATTATTCAAGGCAGTGTTTTTCATACTTTTTGTTATTAGGATCCTTTCAGATTCTTAAGAATTATTGAGGATCCAAAGAGTATTTTTATGTGGATTATGCCTATTGAGATTTACTGTATTAGAAGTTAAAACAGATAATTAAAAGGTCTTTTCTTTATTATTTAATTGGAAAAAGATATATTAATCCCAGTACATTTAGTTGAAATAACATATTTTTATGAAAAACAAGTATATTTCCAAAATAAAATGTAGTGAGAAGAGTGACAATATTTATATTTTTGCCAATCTCCTTAATATCTGTTTTAATGAAAAGAGTAGGAATCTCATATCCGTATCTTTATCTAATCCACTGAAAACATGTCAGTTTGGTTGAAATATATGAATACAATCTGGCTGCACATAGATACATAATCTGAAAATGGGGGAGCATTTTAATAGCCTTTCCAGGTAATTCTGAATGTTCTTTAATGATGGCTCACCAACACCAACAAATGTTAGTTGGAGTGTTGAATCCGAAACCATATCTTATGCTCTGTTGTTATATGTCCTATTTTCCTTTGTATGCAGACCTCTGTTTGTGTCTGTTTAACTTAATTTTGACCAAATTTCATTGCCATTTCAGTATCATTTGCACATTAGAAGACATTGGACATACTGAAGCCAACTTTCATTACCAATAAATCAGAGTTTCTCATTAAGAGCTAATGAGCTCTTATATTGTCCCTCTGATTATTACCCCTGTTCTGTGTAAAAAGGAAAACATTTCATCTTTTTTATTCTTTTTCCCAATCCTAGCTTTCAGGGCATGAGGGTTTTGGTTATTTGATTGTTTGTTTGTTTGTTTACTTATTTATTTAGGGAACAGTAGTGAGATGAGCTAACACAGCTTCAACTTTGCTTCCTTTTACTCTCTGGTAAGAGGAAGAAGCAGTATTGTATTTTAGGTTAATTGGAGTGTTGTCTCTTAACTGATTTAGAGATAAGATTGAATTTCTTCTCTGCCATTTATTGCCTAAGCAGTAGACATATGTTATTAAGTCTATCCATGCCTCAGTTTCTTCATCTCTAAGTGATGATAATGCCAGCACTGTTTGTTTATGATCAGGATTAAGTTAAGCAATAAATGCAAAACACTCAGCAAACTGGCATATACCAAGTGCTTCGTGCATGGTAGTTATGATCAGGGAAATTGATGGCTCCCTTGGGGAATTTGTACCCTCACCTTTCCTGGATGTCCCTACTTGCTGGCTCTCCTCTTCCCAAATGAAGAAGAGAAAATAAGTTCTTCCCAACATGTACAGATTCATTTCTGCTTTTGTTTTTAGGAGAAGCCATGAAGGATAGCAATTTATTTAAAATTTAAGGGAAGAAAACCATAGTATTATATGAGTGCAATAATGAAAAATTCATCAGCCAGAAATATAATATACTCTTTCCAACTATGGAGTTGGGTAGTGGGGAAAAAATCAACCTCACTAATGAATTAATCAATAGGTGTATTAAACAACTGTATAAATCAATTAAATAGCAAGCTATAGTAATAACCTCAGAAAGATAAGAGAAAATATTGAACTCATTACAAAAGAAGTTAATATTATTTTATACAAAAATAATAGAACAATCAACAAAAGCACTTGAAGATTATTGATAGAAAAGAATTTTCAGAGATAATAAAGCAGTATTAACATACAAAAACAAAACAAAATACCAAAAAATGACAATTAAAAAGTCTGAAGCTAAAGTTGAGGCAATATCTTAGGAAATGGAAAGTAAATAGTAAAAATGAGATAAGATAATTAAAGAATAGTTTTATGAGTTTCAAACTCTAACAGGAAAGAGTTCCAGAAAGAAACAACAGGGAAGGTCGGAGCAAAGACATTGTACCAAAAAGTTAGGAGAAAATTTCCCAGAAGTAAAGAACTTGAGTTGTCAGAATGGCCTAACATTAGGAATTTAGTTGAATGTAAATTGCTGAAGCCAAAGTTAGTTATCACTAGCCTCTCTATTTTCCAGCTTACAAAACTTCTTTATTAATCTCACATCTTCAATAATTTCTTCTGCTTTTATTGTAGATGACTTTTAACTGAGTATGAAATGCTTGTGTCTATTTCTTCTTGTTTGATTGGGATTCTCTGGATTATTTAAAAATCCCCATAGCCTAGCAGTAGAGAGCTAGGGCCATAGTAGGATCTCATTATATGCTTGATGATTAAATGAGCAATTTTTGGAACAAGCAAGAACATCACAGTCAGACCAGACCAGACCAGACCATATACTGTATCTACTTCTTCACTTACCCATTACTAACATTACAAACTTGGACAAAATACTTACCTCCAAGCCTTGATTTCATCACCTATGAAATGATGTTAATAATAAATTAGTGAGACATTTTTTGAAAATTAATGAAATGGTATTCATGGTTACCTATCACAGTACCTGGAACCTAGTAGTTAGCTGATAAGTGATATTAAACTTCCCACTTGCCCCCTTTTTTTCAGAACTGTAACACAGCTTCACCATGCATATGAACAAGACCTTGCTTGAGTTTCCACTCAGTAATTAATTCAAAACCTGCTACTAAGTTAGCTATTTGTAAATGCAATGGTTTTGTGGAGTTCCAAAGATCTTTGTCAATATGCAAACTGTGACTTTTATAGAGAAAAAATATCTGCTCAATTCACATGTGATATAAAAGGTTTAGCAATAAATTCCACCTAGTAAGAAATTATTTTAAGACAATGATTAATTCATTCTTCGTGTCAGTTAAGCCACGGTTTTAACAATTTGATTCTTATTCTAATAGAAAAAAGTTATGAACTATTTTCTAGAGTACAATTATTCACTTTCATTGTTACTCAAAGCAGACATTTTTTGAGCACCCTAGAATATAAAATGGTTACTTTAAATTTCTAAAGGGTATAAAATTTTACTGTAGCTGAGTACATAAAATATAAAAATGAGGTGATTTACAGTACCTTTTGATCAAAAGATTTTATTTGTCTTATTTGTTTGAATATAATTCACTACCTGTATATTAGGACAGGATTAGACTCAAACCTTTTATTTAGTCAAGTTCAGAACAAGTTGGTATTTAAGGTTGGGATCTAGCTAGGGAGCAGTCCCAGTAGTAAACGAATGAGAACCTGTATTTGTTCTTAGAGAAAGAGAAACTTGACTTTGTTTCAATTGAGTTAAATTCATAATTTATGGAACAACACAGGAACGACCACAGAAGAGCTTGCCATTAGAACTACCAACTTCCCTTCAATAACCCAGTCTACTCTACCTATGTATTGTCTTGACAATTAGTGTTTAAAACTAACAAACAAAAAACCTTTCCTTGTACGTTCTCCCTCAGTCAAAAATAATTGCATTACCCCAGACTTCCAGTAAGTTGTTCCAACACAAATACTGAAGCTGAGGGGAGTTGTATAGCCAGTTTTAGAAAGTAACCACTTACACTTTTAACCATTATTAAAATAAAGACACAAAAGGAACAAATTACAATCTGGTTATTTCACTAAACATATTTCACTTCATTTTGAATCCTGTGATATTTCCTTTATCACAAGGAGAAATAAGACTGCAACTAGAAGAGGAGATTGTAGCTCTGATGTATAGCTTTGAATAACTATAATAAACCAATTAATTTAGGTACAATGATTTAAAAAATGTTTCTCCCATACATAAAAAATAAAATCATAATGATTTCTGCCCACCTTACAAATGTTTCCACTTAATAACTAACACAATGAGTCAATAATTTCCCTTTTATAGTAGTGTGAATGTTCACTGGGCAGAAAGGAAAAGGGACATCATCCGCCAACATTTGCTAAAATATAAGTTATTTTCCTTATGTGGTATAAAACACCTCCTTTTTTTACATACCACATGAATAATTCATGGAAAATTGTCAGATGATAGAAGTGGTCTAGTTAGGACTAAGTTCAGAAACTTTCTAAGAAATAAGATTTAAAAGCTGCCCACTGTAAATTCTCTTTCTTATTGCAATATCTAAAATGCTCATGCCCTGGTCAGAGGGCTCAGTTGGTTAGAATGTTGTCTGTACACCAAAGTGGTTATGGGTTCGATTCCCAGTCAGGGCACATTTGGGAAGCAACCAAATGATGTTCCTCTGTAACATCAGTGTTTCTCTCTCTCTCTCTCTCTCTCTGCGTTTCAAAACAATAAATATATCCTTGACTGAGGATCAAAAAATTTTTAGAATGTTTATATTATAGAGTTAATCCTTTTACTAAGCAATATTCTTATATCTCTTCATCTTCTAAATTAAAGGAACCCTAGTATTTGTAGACATTTTAATGAATATATCAAGTCATTGGTTTCATAAAGTAACGATGGCCATAGTAGTGTTCAGTACAATAGTGAGTGCTTAGTATTCATGCAAGATATGAGTATAGGATCATAAGGAAATAAATTACATCCTTGTATTGCTGGAAAAATGAGATTATTGAAGAGTTTCTAGTAGGCTCTGTTTTCTTCCAGTTCTGACTTGTAGGAAAAAAAAAATACACAGTTCTGTTGGAATGAATGAATGAAGTGAGTGACAGTTCTGTTAAGGAACTTACTTATGGGATTAACAGGTTTCCCAAAGAGTAGCGTATATCAAGGCAGCGTACCACTGCTATGCAGGTTCCATAAGTCTGCTTTACAGATCCTATTACAAATATGGCATGGTTTGAAAAATAACAATTACAGTAATAGTTGTGGTAACATACATTCTTATGTATGCTTTTAATATGCATTATCTCATTTAATAGTCTCAGCAGCAAAAATTAGCATGTGTCAGTCTCATTTAATACTCAAAGCTGCTCCTTGGGTAAGCACTATATTTTCCCCTCATGTTAACAAGCAAGGAAATAAGCCTAAACAAGTGACAATACTTCCCCAAGGTAACACAGCTAATAAATGCAGAAATCAGTGTTGAAGCCCAGTTGGGTCTCTTTCAAGATCCCACACTCTCAAAGCCTTATTCTTATATACTTTTACCTTTTCAAAGAAAACTATGACAATGTAAAATACTTATGCTATTACTATTAATTTGAGAAGAATTTTTGATAATGAAAGCTATGACACTTTAGTGTAGATTTCCAAAACAGTATGTTGAGTCTTTTCTTAAAATGCTAGAAAATAGGCTAGGTGATCAATATTAATTATAGTAGCTAATGTTAATGAATATCATTATGTTTCAGACACTGTGCAAAGCATTTTTACACACAACAACCATATGAGGTAGATGATTATATTTTCATCTTATCAATTAAGAAGCAGACTACGAGAAGTCAAATTTGTATTCAGTAAAAGATGTATTCATAATTTAAACCTAAATTGTTTTTGAATGAAAGTAGCCCTTTTTCCATTATGTCACACCACCACCAAAAGACATACACTATTGAAAATCACCTGTGCAGGACATCTTTGAAGAAAACATGAATTAATCAGAGTTTCAAATTATTCTTGCATAGGAAAACTCAATATTGTAAGGATGCCAATTCTCCCTAAATTAAGCTCTAAATTTAATGAAATTGCAATCAATATTCCAACTGGAGGGCAGAAATAGGTCAAAGAGGTGATAGCTATAGGGGAGCAGTTTTCAGTTCAGTATAAGAAAGCATCTTCTATGAGTTAGAATTATCCAGAATTGGAACAGAATGTGAAATAGCTAACCTTCTGTCACTGAGAATTTCAATGGAGGATAAATTGACCACCTGTTGAGGGATTCTCAAACAGCATTAGAACACTATTATTTCTTAAGAGTCCATTTTCTAGGCACTATACTATCCACTTTCACCTTTTATCTCATTCAATTTTTATATGTTCCTTATTTTATAGGTATAAGATATGGTTGACAGTGGGAAAGAGCACAGATTCTATCATCACATGGAGAGGGGTATGCATCTCAAGTCTGCTCCTTACACAATGCACAAACTGTAAGAAACATCTTTGACTCCCTACATCTTAATTTTTTTAGTGTGCAAAATGCAGGTAGTAATACCCATCTGTATTCTTGTAGAATTAAAATAATAATATGGGCATGTGACTAAAAATCTTAATTTTTAGCAAGTGGGGGTTGGTATTTTTATTGATAGGAAGAAACTAAACTTAGAAGAATTAAGTGATAAACAAATATTCAGTTAAAGTAAGTAAGCCTTAATATTGTAACTTCAAGATCCTATGAATTTGTGGGATTATAATTAACTCTTCCCAATCTTACAATTTTATAAAAATATGATATAAATAAATTAGAAAGATGTTATGTAAAATCCATATATTATCTAACCATATATTTCAACTAAATTTCATGGTACATGTTTAAATGAACTAATTTAGCGTTTTAAAGTATTTAAAAAAGGGAAAAAATGTAAGAAATTAAAAATCAGGCAACTTATCATGTGATTGATTGATTTAAGATCAAAATTTCCTAAGAGAATGGAGAAATATATATATTTTTAAGTTTGGAGGAAATACTCTTAAACATCAATGCTTTTGATGAGTGTTTAGGGAGTTGCTGTTTTTTCTTTGACTCTTGGTGGGATGAATAGAAATCTCTATAAATGCAGACCAGGAAGAAAAATCACTATTTTTCCACTGGCAATGCTTCAGAACCAAGGCTTCCAGAAGAAGGTAGATAAATGCAGTCTGAAGAGATTGTTTTAAACCACATTGTGAAACAAGTAATACTCAATACCTTAAACCACGTTAGGACCTGAATATTTAGTGGGCATTATGAAACGTGCATTTGCTATGTGCTTTCTCCATTGAACCTGGATGTATATGTGGTTTATTTAACATGGGTTGAAATGTATAATGTGTGAGACTTGTCAGCTGAACAAGGGTTGGTGATATAACCTGTTTTCATTCAATAAAAAAGACAATAAGGAAAAGATATTAACAGCATCATTGCCTGAAAGGGGAGTTATGGCTAGAGGACCAGACTGTGACAATTTTCCTCTCATGGGCAGAGATAAATAAAGAACAGACATGATGAGGACAGACGCCAAATGCAATTTCAAGTTAAATTTTAACAAGTATAAAAGATGAAATCAAGCAGTAGTTAGTACTATGACTAGCAATAGATAACCAAATAAAAGTTTTTCCTAATTACAGCAGGTATGACAGTGTTTTGACACTAACTAACTCCTTTTCTTTAAACAGCTCTATTGAGGTATATTTGCCATACAATAAACCACATACATTTGAATTTTAATACCTGATAAACTTTGGCATATATTTATATCATGATTGGGAATATATTTACCAGCCCTTAAGGCTTCCTTCTGACCCTTGGCAATCCTACCACTCCTTTCCACTTTTACTGCCCGCAAACCTGTCTTCAGCAAACTACTGATTTGATTTCTGTTATTATAGATTATGTTTTCTAGAGTTTCATATGAACAGATTCAAACAGTGTGACCTCTTAGTAATCTGACTTCTTTTACTCAGCAGAATTATTTTGATAGTCAAACATATTATTGCACATATCAGTAGGTCTTTCCTTTTTAATGCAGAGTAGTGTTCAGTTGTTTGACTATTCCACAGTGATTTTACCCATTCACCTGTTGCTAAAGGGTTTTTTTCCGGTTTGCGCCATAACCAATAAGCTTCTATGAATACTAAAGTGTGTGCCTTTTTAGGGACATTTGCTTTCCTGTTTCTAGAGAAAGTAACTAAAAGTGGAATGTTCAAATCTTACCAGGTAACAGGTACGTGTTTGTCTTTTTAAGAACCTGCCAAACAGTTTTTCACAGGGGTCATATGGAAGTGTGAGCAACAGTTGCTCCATATCCTGGAGAACCCTTGACATGGTCAGGCTTTTAGATTTGAACAATTCTGATTGTGTATAGTGGCATGCCATTATAGTTTTAATTTGCACTTTCGTAATAATTTATGACATTAAGGACATCATATGGCATTTCCTGTGTTTATTTGCCATCAATATATCTTCTTTGGTGACATACATTTTCAAATCTTTGACTATGGTTCTAATTATGTAGTTTGTGTCAATATTATGAATTTTTAAATACATATGGTAGATACAAGTCTTTTATCAGATCTGGAGTTAACAAATATTTTCTCCTAGGCTGAGTTTTCATTCTCTTAATATTGTCTTCAAAAATGAGATTTAATTATACAAAAGGAAGAAATAGAAAGCATCCAAATTGGAAAAGAATAAATAAAAGTGTCATTATTCGCAGATGGCATGATCCTGTATATAAAGAACCCTAAAGATTCCACCAAAAAACTACTAGAACTGATAAATGAATTTAGTAAAGTAACAGGATACAAAATAAATATACAGAAATCAGTTGTATTTTTATATACCAATAATGACCTATCAGAAAGGGAAAGTAAGAAAATAATCCCATTTAAAAGAGATCAAAATGCCTATGAATAAATTTAATCAAATATGTAAAAGTCCTGTACTCTGCAAATTATAATACACTGAAGAAAGAAATTGAAGAGGACACAAGTAAGTGGAAGCATTTACCATGTTCACGGATAGGAAAAATTAACATCATTAAAATATCTATACTACTCAAAGCAATCTATAGATTCAGTGCAATTCCTATCAAGATACCAATAGTATATTTCAAAGAATTAGAACAAATATTTTGAAAAATGTATGTGTAACCACAAAAACACTTGGGCTTCTTCCATACTTTAACAATTATAAATAACATTGCAATGAACATAAGAGTGCTTATGTTATTTTGAATTACTGCTTTGGATTCCTTTGGATATATTTCCAATAGTGGGAGCAATGGATCAAAAGGCAGATCCATTTTTAATTCTTGGAGTTATCTCCATACTGCTTTCCACAATGGCTGCACCAGTCTGCATTCCCACCAACAGTGCAAAAGGGTTCCCCTTTCTTCACATCCTTGCCAGCACTTGTTGTTTGTTGATTTATTGGTGAAAGCCATTCTGACTGGTGTGAGGTGATCTCATTGTGGTTTTAATTTGCATTTCTCTGATGATTATTGACATTGAATATCTTTCCATATGTCTGTTGGCCATTTGTATGTCCTCTTTGAAGTGTCTATTAAGGTCCTTTGCACATTTTTTAATTGGGTTGTTTGGTTTCTTTTTGGCGTTGAGTTTTATAAGTTCTTTATAATTTTTAGATATTAACCCCTTATCAGATGTATCAGCAAATATGATTTCCTATTCCTTGTGTATTTTGGTTGTCTTTTTATTCTGTTGATGGATTCCTTTTCTGTGCAAAATTTTTCATTTGATATAGTCTCATTTGCTTATTTCATTTGTTTGTTTCCTTGCCTTAGAGATATAACAGATAAAATATTGGTACAAGCAAGGTTTGAAATTTTACTGCCTAAGTTTTCTTCTAGAATTTTTGTGGTTTCAGGTCTAACATTTAAGTTTTTAATTCACTTTGAATTTTCTTGTGTGTGGTGTCAAAAGTTGGTCTAGTTTTGTTTTTCTGCAGGTATCTGTCCAATTTTGCTAACACCATTTATTGAATAAACTATGTTTAACCCAATGTATGTGCTTGCTTCCTCTGCCAAATATTAATTGATTATAAAGGTGTGGGTTTATTTCTGGGCTCTCTGTTCTGTTCCATTGATCTATGTGTCTGTTTTGATGCCAGTACTATGCTGTTTTGATTGCTATGGACTTATAGTATATTTTCATATTAGGTAGTGTGATCCCTCCAACTTTTTCTTCTTTCTCAGTATTGCTGTTGCTATGCAGGCCTTTGGGTAATATTTTGTAATATTTGTTCTAGTTTTTTGAAATATATCACTGGAATCTTTATAAGAATTGCATTGAATCTATAAGTTGCTTTGGGTAGCATGGACATTTAAGTGATGTTTATTTTTTTCTATCCATGAACATGGTATATGCTTCCACTTACTTGTATCTTCTTCAATGTATTCAGTGTCTTATACTTTTCCAAGTTCAGGTTTTTTACACCTTTGGTTAGGTTTTTTCCTAGGTATTTTATTCTTTTTAAAACAATTGTGAATGGGATTGTTTTCTTAATTTCCCTTTCTGTTAATTAGTTATTGGCAAATAAAAATGCAACTGATTTCTGGATATTAATTTTGTATCCTGCTAGTTTGCTGATTTCATTTATCAGTTCTAGCAGTTTCTGGTGGAATCTTTAGGATTCTCTATGTACAGTATCATGTCATCTGCAAATAAAGTCATTTTTATGACTTCCTTTCCAATTTGAATGCTTTTTATTTCTTCTTTCCTGATTACTATGGCTGAGACTTCTAGTACTACGTTGAATAAGAGAGGTGAAAGCAGATATCCCTGTTTTGTTCCTGATATTAAGGGGAATGCTTGTAGTTTTTGCCTATTGAGTATGATGCTGGCAGTAGGTTTGTCATATGTGACCTTTATTATATTTAAGTATGTTCCATATATCTCCAGTTGCTGAGAGTTTTTACCATAAATGGGTGATGGATTTTACCAAATATTTTTTCTGCATCGATTGATGTGATCTGTGGTATTTATCCTTCACTTTGTTTCTATGGTATATCACATTTATTAATTGGTGAATGTTGTAGCAGCACTGCATTCCTAGAATAAATCCCACTTGACCATGGTGTATGATTTTTTAGAGGTATTGCCAAATTAGGTTTGCTAATATTTGTTGAGAATTTTATCATATATGTTCATTATGGATATTGGCCTATAATTTTCCTTCATTGTAATATATTTATCTCATTTTGGAATTATGATAATTCTGGCCTCATTAAATTAGTTTGGGTCTCTTCCCTCCTCTTGAATATTTTGGAAATAGTTTGAGAAGAAGAGGTGTTAGGGTTTTTTTTTTTCAAAATGTTTGGTAAACTTCAACAGTAAAGCCATCCGATCCAGAGCTTTTGTTTTGGGGGAGATTTTTGATTATTGCTTAAATTTCATTAGGTGTGATATATCTATTCAGATTCTCTAATTCTTCCTGATTTAATTTTGGAAAATGTATATTTCTATAAATTTAGTCATTTCATCGAGGCAGTCCACTTTGTTGGCATATAGTTGTTCATAATACTTAACAATCCCTTGTATTTCTTTGGTGTCATTTCTCTTCTTTCATTTCTGATTTTGTTTATTTGGGTCCTCTCTTTTTTCTTGATGAATCTGGTTAAAGGTTTGTCAGTCTTGTTTATGTTTTCAAAGAACAAACTCTTGGATTCATTGATCTTGTATATATTTTTTAGACTCTATTTCATTTATTTCTGCTTTGATATTTATTGTTTCCTCTATTCATTTTGGGTTTTGTTTGTTGCTCTTTTTCAAGTTCCTTTAAGTGTACAGTTAGAATGTTTGAACTTTTTCTTGTTGTTTTTGAGATAAGCCTTTAATGCTATTTCCCTTCTAGGACTGCTTTCCCTGTGTCCCTCAGAGTTTGGTTTGTTGTGTTCTCATTTTCATTTGTTTGAAGGTATCTTTGTTTATTCCTTGATCTTTTTGTTGACTCATTCATTATTTAACAGCATGTTATTTAGCTTCCATGTCTTTGTGTATTTTTCAGTGTTATTCTTGTTATTGATTTCTAGTTCATAGCATTGTTGTCAGAGAAGATGCTTGATATGACTTCAATCTCACTAAATTTATTGAGACTTGTTTTGTGTCCTAACACATGGCCTATCATAGAAAACACTCCATGTGAACTTGAAAAGTATATTCTTCAGCTTTGGGATATAATTCTCTGAAGATATCAATTAAATCCATTTGATCTAGTGTGTCATTTTAGGACACTGTCTTATTGATTTTCTTCCTGGAAGATCTATCAGTTGGGGTATTAATATCCCCGACTATGATGCATTTCTGTTGATCTCTCCCATTACATCCATTTAGATTTGCTTAAATATTTAGGTGCTCCTATGTTGGGTGTATAAATGTTTGCTTTTGTTATATCGTCTTGTTAAATTGATCCCTTTATTATTATGTAATGTTCTTCTTTATCTCTTACTACAGCCTTTGTTTCAGAGTCTATTTTGTTGGATATAATTATTGCTACTTCAGCTTTTTTTCCTTTCCATTTGTATAAAATATCTTTTTCCATTCCTTTATTTTTAGTTTGTGTGTATCTTTTGATCTGAGGTTGGTCTCTGGGAATTAGTATATATATATATAGGTCTTGTTTCTTATCCATTCTGTTACCCTATGACTTTTGGTTGAGGCCTTTAAGCCATTTACATTTAATGTTATTATTGATATATATGTATTAGGTGCAATTTTATTTTTATAATACTTTTCTCTCTCTCTCTCTTTTTAAACTTTTTCTTCTCCTTAAAGCAAGCCCTTTAACATTTGTTGTAATATGGGTTTGGTGTTAAAAAACCCCTTTAGCTTTTTCTTGTCTGGGAAGCTCTTTATTTCTCCTTCAATTCTAAATTATAACCTTGCTGGGTAAATTGGCCTTGGTTGTAGGTCCTTGCTTTCCATCATCTTGAATATTTCATGCCACTCCCTCCTGACCTGAAATATTCCTGTTGAAAAATCTGATGACAGCCTAATTGGAGGTCCCCTGTAGGGAACTACCTGACTTTCTCTTGCAGCTTTTAGAATTCTCTCCTTTTCTTTAGGCTTTGTCATAGCAATCATGATGTGTTGTGGTGAAGGCCTTTTTGGGTCTATCTTATTTGGTTTTCTCTGTGCTTTCTGGTTTTCTATGTCATTTTTCTTCTTTAGAAAAGGAAAATTTTCAGTCATTATTCCTTCAAATAACTTCTCAATCCTTTGCTCACTCTCTTCTCCTTCTGTTATTCCCATGATGAAGATGTTGTTATGCTTCATGTCATCCCGAAGATTCCTTAAGCTTTCCCTATTTTTAAGAAATTCTTTTCTCTTTTCGCTGCTCTGCTTGGGTGTCTTTTTCTACCTTGTCTCCCAAATTGCTATTTCAATCCTCTGCTCCATCTAACCTACCTTTTTTACTGGCATTGTATTATTTATTTCATATATTGCATTCTTTATTTCTGACTGGTCCTTTTTAGGGTTTCTATGTCTTTTTTCATACTGTTGAGTATCTATAATCATTACTCTAAACTCTATATCTGATAAATTACTCCCTTCCATTTCATTTAGTTCTTCTGGATAATTCTCTTGTTCTTTCCTTTGGGGCATGTTTCTTTGTCCTCCCATTTTGGCTGCTTCTTTGTATTTGTTTCTATATATTATGTAGACCTGCAAAGACTCTGATGCAGCCTCATGGCATATGCCTCTTGTGAATGTCCCTGGGCAACCAGTTTGTATCAATCAGCAACACAGAGGTTATGGCTAGCTTTGCTGGGTCTGTTTGTATGCAAAAAGTACCAAGCTGCACACCAAGGCTGACTTTACCAGCACTGTGCCTGGCAGAGGGTCAGCTAAATAAAGATCTCAGAGCTCCCAGAGATCCACCTTCCTTGTTTGATTTAATCACTGAGATAGTCTCCAGCTGCACTAAGCAGCCTGGCTTAAGCTCCACCGTGTGTGGGGTGAGTGGGATTCCTGTGGGGGGGTGCAGCTATTGCTTCCCCTCAGGCTGATGCCACTTAGAGGGGATTGTTCTGCCCAAGAAAGATGGCCTCTACAGAAAGGTGAATGACTCAGCACAGGGACCTTGGCAGCTGTCTCTTCACCTATCCCCTTAGAGCCACCAGCCCTGGACTCTCCTCACATATCTCTCGTCCACTCTGCCCTCCCTTTGCCAGAGCCCAGGGTAAGTGGCTGCAGATGAAATTTTGTACATTGGCCCTTTAAGCTGCTCTCTGTGCCTCAAGGTATCAGTCCCTGGTGGACTGAAATCCTACAGCTTTTGACAGCTGGTTATAATTTGGGTTTCTTTCCTGGTTCTAATGCTCTAGGCTGGGGAGCACACCTTGGAGTTTAGATGCCATACTTCTCAGGGGAGGCCCCTCCAGCCACTGTATTATCCCTCAGAACTTGAACTGCCACCTGTGGGAGCCCAGTCAGCCTCTCACACCTTCACACTCTCTACAGTCACATTGTGGTGAAGTTGTCTTCCATTTGTCCTTGATTTTAAGGTTTCTCTCCAGCTAGTGTTCAGTTGGTTATTCGGGATGATTTTTCTTTAATTTAGCTGTAATTCCAGTTTGGTTCTGATAGGAGGTTAGTGTGTATAGCTTCCACTTGGGTCATACTCCCAGAAATTTTGCAATAGCCAGAGGAAAACACAAAGGGCAATGTTCTGAACAAAGAAGTGTGTGTCTGACTTCACGGGGTTTGGGGCACATGGAAGCACTCTAGTTCACCAACCCGGACACTCCTAATTCAGCTTCCTGAGTGGTTGTTTTACACTTTGTAGTACACGTTCAACTTACTGCAGATTACTTTCATATAATATTATGCCACTTTACATATAATATAAGAACTTAGTTACAGTATATGTCAACTTCTTCACTCTGGGATTAATGCTTTTCTTGTCACACGTTTTACTTTTACATGTGTTCTAATCTCTTTTTATATATTTAATATAAATCTAATAAGAAAATAGTCTTATATATTTACCCAGTGCGGTTTGTTCCTTTATTTAGGTCCAAATTTCCATCCGGACTAATTCTCTTTCTGCCTGAATAACTTTGTTTAACATTTCTTTTGGAAATGAATGTCTGAGAAAATTTAATTTCATCTTATTTTTGAAAGGTGTAATATAATAGATTGACAATTCTTTTGTTTTAGTTCTTTAAAAGAAAGTGTGTAGTCTAGGGTTAATTATTCCATACTACTGAGGCAAGAGTTTCTGAATTCTAAAACCAATTGACTCTGAATTACGGGGTGCTCTGGTGTGCTACATCAGGGGACCCCAACCCCCAGGCCATGGACCGGTATAAGTCCATGGCCTGTTAGGAACCAGGCCACACGGCAGGGAGAAAGCACAGGTGGGGCGAGTGAGCAAAGCCTCATCTGTATTTACAGCCACTATCCATCGATCTCATTACTCCCTAAACTCTGCTTCCTGTCAGATCAGCAGCCCGGCATTAGATTTTCATAGGAACACAAACCCTACTGTGAATCGTGCATGCAGGGGATCTATGTTGTGCGCTCCTTATGAGAATCTAGTGCCTGATAGTCTGAAGTGGCGTGGAGAGGGTGATGCTAGTCTGGGGAGCGGCTGCAAATACAGATTGTCATTAGCAGAGAGGTTTAATTGCACAGAGACCATACTACATCAATTGCTTGCAGACTCATATCAAAACCCTATCGGTGAGTGGCAAGTGACAATGAAGCTGCATCTTGTGGCAGGCTTTATGGTGGCAAGTGAATAGATATACTTCAATTGTACAGCTGCATCTAGTGACAGGTTTTAAGTCAGAATCCAACAGTTATTTAAGTCCATGTGTGGCCTGCCCATTATTTTATTTACCACTTCCATCTGTGCCTCTTTCTCTCATTTTGTGCTTGTCTCAATCATAGTTTTGGTAAGCCAACATGCTAACCCTAGCCAAAATGAGTAAAAAATAAACATCTCTTGAAAGCTTCTTTGAAAAGAGGCAAAGACCCAAAGATGAGAAAGCAAAAGGCTCTAGAACTGCCAACAAAAAGCAAGCTGCATTTAAGAGAAAATACCAAGAGTCTTACTTAAATACAGGTTCATTGCAACAGATGATTCACATTCTCCAAGCCTGTTTTGTGTAATATGTGGAGACTGACTAACCAACGAAGCCATGAAACCTTCAAAATTGCTTCACCACATGGAGACCAAGCACCCTGCATTAAAAGACAGCCTTTGGAGTTTTTCAAAAGAAAAAAATGTGAACGTGAAGAACAGAAGCAATTACCGAAGGCCACCACTTCCACAAGTGTGTCTGCACTGAGAGCATCATCCTTAGTGGCCGACTGCATTGCTAAAGCCGAGAAGCCCTTTACCATTGGTGAGGAGTTGGCCCTGCCTGCTGCTAAGGACATTTGTTGTGAACTTCTAGGAGAGGCTGCAGTTCAAAAGGTGGCATGTGTTGTGTTCCTCTTACAGCTAGTACCATAACTAGACAAATCGATGAAAGAGCAGAGGATATTGAGCCACAATTGTTAGAGAGAATTAATGAGTCACCGTGGTGTGCAATCCGGGTTGATGAGTCCACTGATGTTAACAACAAGGTGACAATGCTTGTTTTGTGCGATACATTTTTCAGGAGGCTGTGCGTGGGGATACGATATGTGCACTTCTGTTGCAAACAACACCACAGCTGCAGAACTATTCACGCCTTTGAATTATTACATATTAATGACCAATTCAGGAAAACTGAATTGGTCATTTTGTCAGTATAGGCACGGACAGATCAACTGCCATAACTGGATGACTTTCTGGTTTCTCTACTTGTGTCAAAGAGGTTGCTTCTGAATGTGAGTCTATGCACTGTGTCATCCATACAGAAATACTGGCTGGCCAAATAATGTCACCTGCACTTAACGACATTTTGCAGGATGTAATTAAAATTATCAACCACATTAAAGTCCATGCCCTTAACTCACGTCTGCTCATGCAGCTGTGTGAGGAGGTGGACGCAGAGCACGCACATCTTCCCTTATGCACAGAAGTGAGAAGGCTTTCTAAAGGGAAATCACTAGCCAGAGTTTTTGAGTTATGAGAGCTGCTCCAGAGATTTCTTTTAGAAAAACAGTCACCACTGGCAATACATTTCAGTGACACAGAATGGGTCGCAAAACTTACTTACTTGTGTGACATATTCAACCTGCTCAATTAACTCAATTTGTCACTTCAGGGGAGAACAATAACTGTGTTGAAGTCAGCAGATAAAGTGGCTGCATTCAAAGCCAAACTGGAATTATGGGGGTGACAAGTGAACATTGGGATGTTTGACATGTTTCAAACACTAGCAGAGATTTTGAAAGAGGCTGAGCCAGGCAGGGCCTTCTCTCTCCCAGCTGGTGCGTGATCACCTATCTGAGCTTTCAGAAGAGTGTGAGCATTTACTTCCCAACCACAAAAGACCCTGGACTGGGAAGGAATGGCTCCGCAACCCATTTGTGAATAAGCCAGGTGAACCGACTTTATCCATGCTAGAAGAGGATCTCATGCTTGAGATCACAAATGACGGTGGCCTTAAAAGTATGTTTGAGACAACCTCAAATCTCCATACGTTCTGGGTTAAATCTGGGAGGAATATTCTAAGATTGCCACAAAAGCACTGAGAAGCCTGTTTCCATTTCCAGCATCCTATCTTTGTAAAACAGGTTTTCTGATGTGACACCGACCAAAACAAGATTACAGAGTAGATTGGACATAAGCAGATTGGACTGTCTCCCATCACCCCTCCAATGGGACCATCTAGTTGCAGTAAAACAAGCTCAGGGCTCCCACTGATTCTGCATTATGGTGAATTGTATAACCATTTCACTATATATTACAATGTAATAATAATAGAAATAAAGTGCACAATAAATGTAATGTGTTTGAATCATCCCCAAACCATCACCCCCATCCAGTCTGTGGGAAAATTGTCTTCCGCAAAACTGGTCCCTGGTACCAAAAATGTTGGGGACGCTGCACTAGAGGGAACAGGTACTAGACCAAAACATATAGGTACTATTTTATCTAAAACTTTCTGGTGTATTTTCCTCAGCTTTAGGAAATTTCCTCATATGCACGTACTGATCAGTATTCTGCCGGAAACTCAAGGGCAGAAGTGTGCAGATCTCCAGGAATTTTCCCTCTGTGTAGCTCTCTCCTCTCCTTCATTCTGTCCTACAAACTTTAGTTGCCTTAGTCTCCCTAGTATCTTAGCTTCCTTCCACTTAAGGAGTGAGCTAGACTCCTCCTTAAGTTCTCCCTGCTTGTGCCATGTCCTGGAAAGTCTTTCAAGGCAGCAAACGTGGGTAGTTTCATAGCTCACCTTGCTTGTTTCCCATCTGTCAGCTCTCTCTGTCCTTGGTGAAAACTATTGTTTTATAATTTGACCCACTTTTTGTGGGTTTTTTTTTCAGACAGGAGGGTAAATTTCATCCACATTAGTCTGTTTGTCATAAGTGAAAGTTATACCTGCTACTTTAAAAATGATTTATAAATCTTACTTTCCAGGGCAGAGAGGGGAGAGCCAGTTACCCCTTGATCACTATGTCATATAGTAACTAGAACTTGATCTTTGATTAATAAGTTTCTGTATATCAACAACCAGAGCTACGTGTGGTTAAGTCACATCTTCTGTTTATCTATAATCTGTTTCAATGAATCACTTAAACTATATTAACTTGAATGCAAGTGGGACATAGACAAAGGACAAGGAAGTAACTTGCGTTAATTTTTAACGAGGAAAAACTGAATGATTTGACTGAACTGCTGGTGACTTGTTTAACTGCCTATCGGTCACGTCAGCCTAGTTTGTGTGACTGAAAATAGAGCCTGCTGAATCCCAGAGAATTATCACAGGTAGTGCCAAGCAGTTGTGAGCACAGATTGTTTTCTTCTTTTAATTTTCTGCAAACACATCAAGTTTCATATTTGGTTTAGTCTTTTTTCTTAACAGCTAAAAATTTCCTTCAGAGTATATATTTTTTCATTGATGTTTATATCAACTCTTTTGCTGTACTACAAAAGGTCACAAATACCTATATAAAATGCCCCAGGATGCTGACTAACCAGCAACTGTTCCAAGGACTTTCCTTCCTGGACCCTAAACTTCCTCATCACTTGCCCCCAATAACTCTCTGAAATGCCTCTCACTCTCTGCCACGGATGTATTGTAGATTTCTTGATCATCTACCTGAGTTTTTGTTAGGCCTAACTTCCAGTGTGCTGCCTCCCTGAATATGCTCCATGGACTTCCCATCTCTCCTGCTCACACACCTGAGTCAGTGTTTTGAGGCCAAGGTCAAGCTCTCTAAAGATAAGGGCGAATGAAACCATGGATAGTTAAAATATATTAAATGCTATTTATCTACCATTGAGGCTTTCTATATTTTTGTTATAAACAAAGAGAAACAGTCTAGAATAAAATTAATCTTCACAATATGCTAGCACATAGAGTGTCTCAAATATAATTGGCTTATGGTGTGTTTTGGGTTTTTTTAGCAACATAAACTATTGTCAGTGAGTCCATTCTCATTGCAAAGTAAAACATTTCACAATGGCTGTGTAGCAGAAAACCTCTCCCAACTGCACTTGTTAACTGATTCTGTTTGACAAGTGACTGCTTCTCGATAATTACTGTACAAACCATTACTTCCAAAATAAATTAAACTTTCATCACTTTATCCTGTTCTTCTACATTCATTAATATGTATCTTGTAAAATAGGTGGCTGCACCTGCATTAAGAAGTGCAGAAGCTTATATTAAAAGATTGTGCTTTTGTATGTAGTTAGTCATGGAGAGCTATGTTTCGTTCACTTGCAATACAAGTCCAGAAACTTTTATAGGGGAGGGGAGGGGTGGAGCCAAACCCTAAATTCAAAGGGAAGTTTTAATTCATTTCTATTTAGTCATCTTTGAATTTCTGTGGTAAAATATACTCGTGTACTCACTCTTTTTACAAGGACAATTTCAATACCTAAAGGCTCAGCTTCTCTGTGATGCACACACCACTTTACAGTCTACTGGTTTTCCCTGAGTAGATGATCTGCTCAGACCCGAGGCGCAGCCTTCCTTATGTGGGGCATAAAGGGACCTGGAAGATGGAAAACCTGGACAGATTTTTTTTTGTTTGGAGACCTGGTCATAAATCATGTTTGTGATGCTTAGAATTTGTTTCATTTTCAGTGAGCCAATTTGAATATATCTTCAATTTTCTTCTGTTTTTGTTTTTAAAGATTTTTGCATCGTCTCCAACTGAGATCAACATTACACAATAAATATCTGATGATAACACTGGCTTATCTGTATGGTAATCAGCTTCTTTTATCTTATAGTTTCTATTGATAATAAATGTACATTTTTAAAAACTGATGATAAAGATACAATACACATTTCTGGTCGCCAAACAACATTTTTCAAACTCTGTTTATCATTCTCAAGTAATTAGAACGTTTTTGTATTACTACACTGATATCGATCCATTTATTGATTCTTGGTATGATTGATCAGCTGGGATCTTCATGTAACAAATATTTATTGACTACCAGGAGAGTTCTTGGCATTGCACTAGGTGCTGTTCTAACTTAGTTCTATCTTGATTTTAAGGCAATAGCAGGTTTAAAGTGCAATACTTTGAGAGAGTTATTGTTATACAGATATTTCTTCTAGTTCCTATCTCTCATTATAATTAGCTCCCAATAACAGAAGTATGAATTTAATGACAGTTCTCAATATTGACTATATATTTTATAGAAAGTATTAGACGTGTTTACCAAAGTTACTTGAAGATAATGTCTTTGTTATTTAGCAATGCCCAAATTTTCTCACCTTATTCTGTAAATAACCTTGCCTCCAGAGATTTTAGAATTACTGCCATAAGACCCCAAAGCAAACAGTTATTCTCAAAGACAGTTCTGATATGAGATATAATGTCTCAAAAGATTCTCTGACAAATAGCCAAACCAATCTGACAGTATAAAATGAAGCACTTGGAGAAAAGCCTAGAATTTTCTTTCTTTTTAAAAATGAAACCGCTTTTCTGCACAAAATTATTATCATAGGTAAGACATTTATATTTTCCTTGACAAACTACCTGACAATAATTATTTGTGAGCCCCCAGGTGGCCCTGGGTTACATTATTTCCCTCACCTTAAACATAAAGATTTATCAGTTTATCCAAGTGGTCACCCTATAATTTATAGAACTAAGGTTATAATTCAAAATTTCTTACTCTGAGAGTATCAGGTTTTGGAAATTAATGTCAATACTCTTCAATTTTCTTCCATAAATAGTGCCAATATTCATTATTTTTATCTATAAATTTCTTTTTATATTTTTCATCTGGTCTTCTTCACTTATCTTTATTTCTCATGCTACATTTTGTATGTAAGATGATTCCTACCTAATCTGTTTTCTGACACCTCCTGTCCACGTTATCTCACCAGTAATCAAAATAAAATATTTTCTCCATTCAAAACACGAATAACATGCAGTCTCTAAAGTTTTCATTATATTCATTTGGAAAGCGGAATTGCTGTTGCTTATGTTTTCTCATTCTACAGTATGACGTTAGAGTCCAGAATATAAAAGAAGGCCTAAATTTCCTACCTTAACACGAAGAAAGTGGTCATTGAGAAGTTAATCTAGTTTCAATACTACTGGGAGTGGAGGTTTTAAAGGAAATTTGTAAGTCATATTTATTTTGGTAAAATCATACTGAAAATGTAAGGGCAGAGAACAATGAATAAATGAAATCCTTGTCATTGGGAGTAATTGATCCCATAGTCGTCAGTTTTACAAATTCAGAGAAACTGAGGCTGTTAAGAAATGGAAGTTGTTCTATTAGACAGTCTACTTCATTGATTTGCAAGGCAAATACTTTTGGACTGTGCTAGAGTTTAGAATATTTATCCTTATTTCAAACTAAAAATCTCCCCTTTGTAGTATCTCCCCAAAGGCCCAACTACTTTCTTCTAAAGCTATGTGAAAGGTTTGTTATGTAATTTCCACTAAATGAGATATGAATGGATGTTATATCTATACAATTTTTTTTTCTTTATAGTAAAAAGCTATAGTTCTATCCACAGGCCAGTGACCCTTGTGCAGGCCCAAATTTGGGCAGCAAAAGCAATGGCAGAAAGGTGGGCACAGAGATAAAACAAACAAACTTGGTGGATAATTGGCAAGAGGCACAGGGGCAGATACCAGAATTAAGGTTTCTACGGACAATAATTAGTTCACTTTTTGATTTGTTGAAGGAATAAATCTTGGCTCAGAACACTGGTTGCGAATCTTGGTAAGTAGGTGGTAGTTGACACTAGGAACATGCAAAGCTCAGCAGGGTGAGTGTACAGAGTAAGCTCACAGCGGATCAAGAATGGGATGCTGAGAAATTTTATCAATTGAAGAACAGTGTCAAGTAAAAGTCCTCTAAGGAGACAGAGAAGAAAAATGTCAGATGTTTACAGGAAGATTGATCAGAATGTCATGTTGTTGTTCTAAAAACAAAGTGTTTTTATTTTTTTCATTTTTTAAATTTTATTGTTGTTCAAGTACAAATGTCTCCCTTTTATCCCTGCCCACTCCCACCCATGCCAGCCATCCCCACCTCCCTCCCCTGATTCCACCCCACCTTGAATTTTGTCCATGTGTCTTTTGGAGTTGTTCCTGAAAACTCTTCACCCTTTTCCCCCATTATCCCCTCCGACCTCCCCTCTGCTAAATGTCCGTTTGTTCTTTATTTCCATGTCTCTGGTTATATTTTGCTTGCTTGTTTTGTTGCTTAGGTTCCACTTATAGGTGAGATCATATGGTATTTGTCTTTCACCACCTGGCTTATTTCACTTAGCATAATGTTCTCCAGTTCCACCCATGTTGTCAGAAAGAGTGGGAGCTCCTTCTTTCTTTCTGCTGCATAGTATTCCATCCTATAGGGTGTGAGATATTTGTTGATGTTGTAGGAGAATGCAAATCAGAAGGGAAGATTAAGAAGAAGAAGGAAGAAAAGGAAGAAGAGGAGGAAAGAAAATAAAGAAAAAATAAATTACTTTAAAGTTTTTCTGTGCCAGGTGATGTTCAGTGCTTTACATGCATCATCCCATTGAGTCATCCAAAAAAAATGATAGGAAACAAGTACTTTCACAGTAAAAACCATGTATAATATGATTGGCGGTAGGTTCTCAGACCCAGGAATTCCAGGTCAGTTGTCTGCTTTGGTTCAGTAGTCTCTTCCTAAACCATGTAATAACATAGCCCTGAAGTTTACATGATATATTTTTTGGATCTCACTTACAGAGTTATGACAGGGTTTAATGTTTTGTATTATTTCCATTTTACAGATGAGAAGACTATGATTTTGAATATCCTATGATTTGACATATCCTACTTAATTTGATTCTGCTTCTAGTGTTGTATATTCCCTAAATATGAAATGGAAAATTTCCTTTTTTTGATCTCTCTCATATTTTGCACTGACAAGTAAGGAAACTTCACAACATCAGCATTAGAATTCCCCAGAAACTCTATATTAACTCATTTTTTTTCAGAGGCAGAAAAAACATGAGCTGTTTGTTAAATTTGTTGTTCATTTTCATATGTGTAGCACTGATTAACACTTAAAAAGCTCCATCTTCCTCCTTATAACCTTGATAAGAGCTGCATATTAAAATAACATGGTCCAACTGTAGTCAATGAAGGGCTACGTAATAGAGATTATGACATTGGTGCCCATGATATTTCAACAGACAAAATATGCTGAAGTTTCTATAAGTCATTCATGATTTCAAGTTAATAGTATAATGTTGAGTTTTTATAAGGTAACTCTATACAACTTTATAAGGTTGCTACTACGTTAAGAGAAGGTTTTGGTAAACCAAATTGTCCCTCAAGAGATCAGATGTCGTGTCTTATATACTGCATTTCCCTCCTTATGCCGAAAGAACTTGGTTGGCAAAACCCTAAATATAAGGTTGATTTGGGGAGAGGGGCTCTTTGCTACTTTTCATCTGATAATTTTCCTTTCACTGGGAAGTGATGAGGTGGATAAACGGACCATGGAGTTTCTACAATATAGTCCTTTGAGAACCTGACTGAGTCATTACAAATTGTGCCAAAGGAGGAAATATAAACAAGGAATATTTTTAAAAAGGACAACTATCATTGAACAACAATAAAAAAACAAGGAATATTTTACAAAATCCATATGCTTTTAATTGCAGTCTGGAGAAATGATGCATACAATATACTTGATAACATTTCAAATAGAGAAAGGAGACAGCATGTTTCCCTTCTCAGTTCCCCAAATAAGGGGAAAAGTCATAATTAGATGTTATCACTATCAATTTAATTAGGTTTCAAGGAGGGGGTTGGTCCACCTCACATTTTGGAAGCAGACACCAGGTCACACCATGGAACTTAGGCACTCGCAAATCTTTGATTGTGCATACTTTTATGAGGAAGGGATTTCAACTGCCTGGTCTGTAGAAGCAAGAAACTCCACTGGTGAGAAATCAGAGGAGCAATATCTGATTTTTATTTTGTTTTAAATCCTCACCTGAGGCCATTTTCACTGCTTGTAGAGAGAGAATAATGAAGAGAGAAAGAGAGAAACATCGATGTGAGAGAAACATTGATTGGTTGCTTCTCGTAGGCACCCCAATTGGCACAAACCACAATCTAGGCATGTGCCCTGACTGAAAATCCATCAAGAAACCTTCCTTCTATGGGACACCACTCAGACCAACTGAGTCACACCAGCCAGAGCTGACGTTATTTTTAATTATTTCTTAAAAAAATAAAAATGTCTTTGTTGAGAAACCGCCTGAATGATTTGAATTTCAAGTTCTAACACAAACTTCTGATTTTTTTTTTATTTCATAGCTTATCAAAGAAATTTATAAATTCACATTCAGAGAGTATAAGGTAGTTTCTATTTGTTAATGAAAGTCCCTGAAATATCACAATGCTCAAACTAAGCTTTGCACAAAGTGACTTCTCTAGAATCAATGACTAAAATTTCTAATTGTGATGAAAAATAATTTGAATTAAAAAAAATGAAAGCCAGTGATGAGTCTTAATATTTATTGTATGTGGTTCAAGAAACAGATACTGTCTAAATTAGATCAAGAAACAGTATATTTCAAACTAATACTTAGTAAGAACATGAATTCAAGAATCTGGGGGTTTTCTCCAACACGTCCATGATTTCATTTCACAGTTAAGATAACAATTGGCTTTCGCTATTATTAGGAAATTTTATCTACATCTGGAAAGATTTCTCTTTATCTACAACCATTAGTGAGTTACTTGTTGCTTTAATATTATGAACCTGCTGTATTCGGTAAATTCAAACAGAAGTATGTCGTTGTCTTCATTTGGTTCACTTTGATGCACCCAGTGCTTCCGGAGCCCGAGCTCTGCTCCACGGCCTGTGCTGGAAACGGGGGCGCTGAGCCGCTGCCCAGGCTTTCCTCAGCTCTGCGCAGCAGGGCTGATCCCGTGTTCACCCATAACAGAAGTGCAGTTAAAGAAGAGACACTCTGGGAGCATAGGAGGAGGAGCATGGCCTCTGCCTCTGTTTGGCCTGGACGTAAAATAATGAGAATTTACCAACTCCTTTGTCCACTCTTCTCCCACCATGGTTTCCTCTTGTTTATTCTCCTCCCAACCTGATTTCACTTTATCAATAAATATAAGGTTATGCACTTCCCTGGCTTACACTCTCTGATGACTTCCCATTGCACTGAGAGTGAGACCCAGCGTCGTTCCCATGGCGCCCAAGGCCCACCAGGACCTGGCTTCGGCCTGTCTAACCTTATCCGACTTCGCTCCCTCGTGCTCCAGCCAGGCGATCTTCCTTTTTCTCACAGGCAAAGCCCTGGCATCTGCTTTTCTCACCATGTGAAAACCCTTCCCCCATATCCGTAACAGTTTGCTGCTTCTCTTCATTCAGCTAGCAGCGTGAGTGCCACCTTCTCAGGAGTGCCTCGCGGTTTAAACACTCTCTAAGTTCCAGAGTGTGTTTCATGCACTGAGTTTCACTTTGTTTCTTAGCATCAGCTGAAAGGAGTGTGCCGTTTTTTATGGACTGTGCTGCCGTAACCACCTCTGTGCCCATGGAATGGGACTTTCATGCTCACTCTGTGATTTCAATTCTAGAACAGGGCCTGGTACGTCCCAGGGGCCTAGTAATTATTGGTGAGCACGTGAATCATCACCACTACACTTTCAGATACTTTCTCCATTTCAAATAACGGTAGAGAATCTGGTTGAGTTTTCTCTTTGTACAAGTGAACATACCAATTAATATTTTGGTGCAGTCTTACTAAGTTAATGTTCAGTTCTTAAAAGAAGGCCAAATATAATGTAATAAAAGAAAAGATATAGTGTTTGTGACATTTATTCCTTGGAGTCGTTGGCCAGCGCTGTTACCCTCTCGTGGCAGTAAATTCACAAATGTAAGAAAAATTAAAAATAAATTACCTCCTCCCCTTTTTATGTTTTCAACAGTACCATTGTCTTTGAGTGTTCCCCAAAGGGGGTACAGGAGGTCAGTTTGCACATAACTAGCAAGGTTGAAACACTATTTCAGTTTTGTTGCAATCTTCCCTTAATGGGAAGGCTAACATTCCAATATTATTAAAAATGCAAACCAATAAGACATGAAATGGCTTGCTTATTGCTAACATTTATGCAAAACCACTTAAAATGTTAAAAATATTGATCTCCTACCCTATGTAGCAATTAAGTGGCAAAGATGACGACAATTGTTTTTTTCCACTGGAAAATCACCAGCAATCTACATTCTCTTCTTCTACTTAATTAACACAACTATATATATCCTTCAAAGTCACTGGAAACTGGTGTAATTGCTTTTGTAAATTCAACTAGTCTCCAACGAAGGAGAGATTGCTAAATTAAACTCAAGTAATTTTAAGCTTCAAAAGAAATCAGAAATATAGACATTGTTGCCCCTGTATAGTATGAGGTTATGTAAAGGTCAGGAAAAGAAAAGAAAAAGTAAGAATTCCTAGAGCCTTCTTTTGATTCTCTGTTGAGATATTACATATGTTGTAAGACTATTTGCAAGCAGACATCATGTTATATAAAATAATTATACTTTCTAATCAGTCACATTTTTGGCCATGTAAATGTATACTGAATTTATTTGAAACTAAAAGTTGTGTGTTTATGTGTGTAGGCAGCCCTAAAGTTTCAGAAAAACTGAAAAAAAAATAAAGGTCTGCAGAAACAAGGTAAAAAAGAAAAGTTTCAATTTTTGCTCATTCATTTTTACCTAGGGAAGATAAAAGGGGACCATGGGGAAGTGGAAAAGAAGAAAGGCAGAAAAAAAAAGAGATCAGAGAAAAAGATACACACACAATCCATCTTCATTATACAGAGGTTCAGTATTTGTGAATTTTCTTACTCACTAAAATTTATTTGTAACCCCAACATCAATATTCTAGAACTTCATGGATGTGCACATGTGCATAGCAGTGAAAACCGACACACACCTTCCAAGATGAGGCAATGAGGGTGTGCTCTGCTTTCTTGTTCAGTTCTCATACTCTGAACTAGTGTCCTGTTGTCCTGCTCATGGTATATTTAGTGTTTTCTTTTGGCATCTTTGTGCTTTTTATTGATGGTGAACTGTTTGTAATGGTCCGCGAGCAGAGTGCTGGAGTTCTGTCTGGTGCTGCTAGGCCAGAAGGCTGTGATGTGCACTACAGAGAAAATGTGTGCTTTAGAAAATATGTGTATTTATTCAAACAGGAGTTATAATGAAGTGTTGATCAAGTGTGGGTTGCTTATCTGGAGGCACCATTAAATAGAATAAATAAGAAGTAATGTGACTAGATGAACAAGTGAGAGATAATTCAGAGTAGCAAAGGACTGAATTAATCACGGAATGTAAGTAAAAGAGGGAGCTTGAAGAGTTTGCCTGTTTAACTTCATCATTGTGTAGTTGAGGGATGTGGGAATGGGCATAATGGCTTAAGGTAAAGCTCTGCAGCCCAGTTCAAATCTCAGCTCTTACTCTCTTAACTTCTGTGGGCCTTATTTAATCATTTGTAAGATGGGAATAGTGATATGTCTCAGGGTTGTAGTAAGAATTAAATATAATAGGAAAGCAAAGATGGTAGAAGAGTGTGTATTTCAAGCATTCAGATAACAAAGTGGTGATGATTAAGTAGACCCCTAGACTTACATCTACTTAGAAACTTCCTGGTGGAAACCAGTCCCCGATGTGATCTTACCATCACATCGCTCCGTGGCCCCTGAGGCACCAGTTGGGCTGACTTATGTCACGATGGTTGGCATGAAGAGGTTTGTGTTCCCAAGGTACACTTTCATAGAGTAGAACACAGAGTCAAATGAAAAATAATGTAAGCAGGTAGTTGAGAGAGAGAGGAATGTCTGCTTTAGTTTTGTCCTAAAAGAACATCATTTCCAAAAAATACAAGTAAAAATTTATGCAAAATCTCACACATCCACTACCCAATCACTTAGAGTCATAAAATGGAATAGGCATTGATTTCTGCTAGGAGAATAAAGTAAACTAGTGTAAAAAAGAAAGGTTTGTCCTTTTTTCCTCTTTGTAATGAAAACTAGAAAGAAATAACTACATCCTCAAGCCTCATTTTTTTTCGTATATATGAGGTCTGTCCAGTAGGTATCCAGCCATGTAATATGAAAAATAGAGACATTTATTGAAGAAGATACAAGATCCAAGAAACATTGTACATAGGACAATGATACCTCAGTCCCCTTCAAAGTAAACACCTTGGGACCTCACATAGTTCTCCCAATCACCACCATCAGCATTCATATTTCCTGAATCTCATCGATTGTCTGAAATCTCCTCTCTTTCAAAGGTGATTTTAGTTTTGGGAAAAGTCAGAAGTTGCAGGGAGCCAAATCTGGGCTTTATGGGGACCGAATTACCTAGGTGATTTGATGTTTCGCCAAAATACTCTGTGCGGGGCATGGTGCCTGAGTGGACCTTTTGTGATGAAGCTGCCAATTGCCAGTTGCCCATGGGTATGGCCTTCTGAGTAATCTGACTAGCTTCCACTCAGGAATGTTCAAGCTTAATGCAACACTTGATACAGATTTGTTGCTTTACTTGCTTAGTCATTTTGAATGTGATGGCCACGCAGTACACATGCTCACTCAAGGTGACTACCTCCCCCACTGACTAGTACAGTGAAGTTGGCATTGTTCATGCATGTGCATTCCGGTCCACTCTCCTTGGCTGCCAGGTTATACTGATGTCATGCAAACTGTTCTTGTTGTATTAACAATGGCTGGACTTTTTTCAGACAGACGTTCTCATGATGATAAAAACTTAAAATTCACTTATGATGAAACATTTCAGCAAAGTTGAAGATGGAAACTTGTCCAAAGTAAAATTAGTCAAGATGTAAGACAACCTATTTGATCTTATTTTTCACTACTAAAGAAGCTAGAAAGTTAAATAAAATTACAGTACCTTTCATATCATATCTACATGGACATGCATAGAAATTCTTAGATGCTAGTATTAATACTAATAATATATATTACTTCACATGTCAGAGAGACACAACAACTGCTATTTTAGTATATTTAGCCAATCCTGTTCATCAGCATGAGTAAATGGTACTGAGCTGGTGACAAATCTACAGATTTTATAACTTTGCATTTGGGATTAGACAAAATAACACTGAAAAGTACTTCAAAGAATGTGGCTTTCAGTTTTTCTTTCTCATTTTTGTGTAGGGAAGCTCACCATTAAAAATATATTTTTTTCTTTTTAAACCCATTCAGTTAGCTGCCCGCTTTGTATTAAATGCAAACTGTTTCATGCAACACTTGCTAGAAGCGAATGTGCTTGTAACATGACTCCCATAATGGATTCATTAAAAGATGTGATTTATTTTACATTCTAAATCAAGTGATTTTTTTTATATTTTCGCAATTAGGTATATTTTTATGAATAGGATACACTTATTCCTCGAGTTGGCTAACAAATAACGCTTGTTAGTATTACTATCTAAAAACATTCCATCAAATAAAATAGTGTTGTTGCTGCTTTTAAAAAATTTCATAGTCATACAGACTGAGAAATGACATAAAAGCACACAGGGCTATACTTTGGTAAGGTGTCCTAAGTGAATATTATTTATTACATATTTAAGGCTCCCTTGTAGCTAATGAACTCTGAGCCATAAAAATTAACCACATTGATTTTAAAGATACTACAAATAGGTAAGGAGATGCTAAATAAGTCATGAGATTTACTGATTCTAAATGTTTATGTTTATCCGTACTAGAGTAAGTTGCAGGCATTTCTCACCATCCGAGTGGAGGGTTAATGTATGAGAAGACCATTAAACTCCCATCGTTTAAACAGGATAACTGCCTTACGTGTCTACATAATTTTTCAAAGCTATTTTTAAGCCATATAAGCTTTTCAATTTCAACTTAACATCCACCAAGAGATTTTCTATTAAATTTAGTGCAATATTTTAAATAATTGGCACAGCTCAATTTTAAATAAATTCCAAAGTTAAAAGTAATTTCTAAAGATATAACTTACATAATTTTCCTCACTGCATCACTGGTTTTGAATAGTGGCTTTCAAGTTTAAATCATTACAAATCTTTTAGAATCCCTAGACATCTGACTTTGTATAAATCTAATGTAAATTTTATGGAGTTAATTATGGCTAAACTGGCAAAATAAGTTGTGATATATAATTCTGATTGCCCAAATTAATTTGAAACAGTATTTCACAAAATATTGTGTAAACAAGGAAAGCATTAAAAACATTTCAAATAAGAACTAAAATTATTGGTTTCCAGATAAAAATTTTTGGTCTGCTAAAAATACTATTGACCATGATATTATTACGTGAACTAGCGCATCCTGGAACAGAAGGGTTTGTGACTGGGAACTTGGGAATTTCACCTGGAAAGAACAGATGACAATGGGGGATGATTGGCTGAATCATCAAGGAAGACAGAAAGCTGAGGTAGAATACAAAGGAACTATTCATGGCTTTTGTCTGCAGCAGACAGAAGCCTAAAAGAAGGGTGACTGCTCTCTTCTAGTGTCATGGATGTCACATGGCAGAAAGTTTTATGTTTGTTTCTGACATTAGGCAAACAAAAACCTTTTGAATAGTGAATTAGGCTTTTGTTTTGAGCCTGCAAACTCTTCCTCTTCCTGTCGATGTGCACTGATCTGATTGCAGCTCTCTCGTTTTCATGGTGCTAACTGTGTGGGGAATGTGTGTAAAAGGCCTAACACAGGAGCACCGACCTCACCCCCCAGAGTTTGCACAGCTTTTGGAGTTTCCTCTCTCTCTCTCTCTCTCTCTCTCTCTCCCCCCCCTCCCTCCTTCCTTCTTCCTTCCTTCTTCCTTCCTTCTTTCTTTCAGGGGTGGTGGTGGAGAAAAGTAGGTGGTGTAGGAGAATAGAAGACTACCCATCTCTTTGCTCACATGAACAATGTGAGTTAGGCCTTCTGAAACCAGCTTAGCAAAGACCTTTCTTCTTTTCCCTCTGGAGAAGGATACAGTACTATCACCATGATTCAGCTTTGCTTGTCTGGGTCTGTGCAAATTGTGAGGGAAAGTGCTTTGAGGGAGCCCTTCCTGTTCTCTTTGGTCCCTGTAATCTGCACTCACTTGAGGTTCTGAGGTTCAAAATTTGATGACTTGGCAGAAAAAGATAAATCTGTTTTTAAAGGCATGACGAAGATTGCGTTTTTGTTGAGGGAGTCACAGATTAGAAAAACTGAAGCCATTTTTGAAGCCCTTGATTATGGCCCACTTTTAAATACATACATTCACTTTGAATTAAAAGAATCCAGAGAAATAAGAATAATTTCTGCTTTCTGTGGCCAGGCTTTGAAGTGGAGAAATGTGGAACTAAAAGCAAATAGCATAACCTGTTTTAATCAAAAGGAGTCTAGCAAGAAACAATCAATTAAAGAACAGTCTGATTCTCTGCGACATCAATGTATGAAAATCTGTTAGACGCCAGATTGTGTCTCAAGACACATATGATGAACTGAAAAAAATGACCTGCTAATAGCTTTTACGGGTAATAAATGCATCATGTTATTGGTAATTCTGCAGATGGTAAATCAAGCTAATATCGAAGCTGAAACAAGCTACTTGTTAAATATAGTTCAAAATGATCTCTGTTATTCCAAAAAGCTGTATTGCACAGGAAAGAAAGATGATCACTCTGTATATTTCTAAGCATCTTAAATAGATAAACATTCCCGTTGTGCCATAGAGGCATTTCAATTTTTAAATTCTTTGGAGAGAGCATGCCTGAAATAAATGTAAGCTGAGAAATGATATGTTTATTTAGATTATGAGCAAGAATTACAATGTAAAACCTGAGCTGAAATTGAAGTGTGACTTTACTGCATACAATGCATATTAGAAGATATTTCCAATGAACATTTGGAACACTGATCTGGTAAATTGCAACATTTGAGCACAACACATATTAACAAATGATGGAGTGATGGATATGCCACTCATATTATTGACTCTCTTGAATAGACTTATTTGCTTAACGAATACTTTAACTTCATTTTTTTTTTTTTGTTATGCAATCTAACATAGATAGCAACACAGTTCTGGGGAGAAAAGGGAGATTAGGAAAAGAGACAACAGGATAGGATAATGGTCCAAGAAATCATTCCAATAGGGAAAAAAAAGATGTACAAAGGAAAACCCAATTTAAAAAGTGCTAACTTTATAGGTGGACAGATCAGATCACAGAATGTGAAAATGAGGTTTTCCTAACTGGTTATTTTTAATGTAAAATTATTTTGTTTGTCCATCGATATGGCATGTAACTAAGCATGCTGATTTGTATTTGTATTAACTGGAGATAAGATCAGTTCTAAGTGTTTATTTATTTTTGAAATCAATAATTTCAGATATCTAAAAAATCTCTAATAAGGTTTATTTTAAAGAAATTTAATTTAAGATGTATTTATATGTTTTTTCAGATAAATTTATGTTTTCTTATATATATATTTATGCATGCATGTGTAGAAGAAATATACAGACACATGAATAAAACTTATAATTTTTTAAATTGCTAATTCCATTGTAGTTCCAGAAAAACACACTAGCTTGTTTGGATTAAAAGAAAATTGTATTCAGTGAAACATGTATTCAGTGAAATACTTCCAGTATTAAGTAGAATCCAGGATCTAGAGCCTTTGAAAATCAGATGTTTTTTAGTTTGGGACTTGCCTGTTACCTGGAACATCTTGAGGAACATCAGTTAATGCCTTAAATATTCAGCTTTTTAACAGTAAAAAAGTGTTAGCTATTCATCAATTTCTTGTGATAAAACTTCTGGGACAGGGACAGTGACAGCAATCCTATCTTTAAGCACTGAAAAAAGGGTAAAATATCACCTTGTTGGAGGAACAGATGTTGTTAATATCTATTAATTCACTGCAGAATCAGAAAATTACAATAAAACTAATCCTAGGCCAATTCGTGAAGCTGGGAATTATTACAATCAGCAGTTCTCCAAATTCCCAAAAGTAGTCCTTTTCACAAAGACTCCTAATGTCTTTCCTCACCTTTGTCTACACTGTTTATTCGATTTACTCAAGCACTATAATAAAATCATTAATGAGGTAATATCTCTGCCTTTTATAGGATGTTATCAGTTTAAAGTAACAGAAAATATAGCTGAAAGTAACCTAATCAATAAGGACATTTACTATATCACATAACAAAATGCCTAAAGGTAAGTCAGCTCCAGTGTTCATTGGTCATGTCAGTGCTAGAAGCCATGGATCTGTCTTTTGCTGTTTACAAAAACAATCTTAATGCTAAAATAAAATTATAAAATATATTAATTTACACACATTTTATATCTTGCTATACAATATATTACATTTTAATTAAGCATGCAGAATTATGGGAAACCGTTCCAAGTGTGGGAAATGTGGCCCAGCCCCCACTTGGAAAAGCCAGTGGGGAGCGCGGTTTGGTGGGCAGGACCCAGGCCCACAGACAGGTTCTCCTGTGGGGAATCAAGCCTGCACTGTACATCGGCTGCTATGAGACTTGCTTTTGCTAAAACTCCCTCACCCTGAATTGAGGCAGCGAACATTCTCTGCATATCTTTAAAGTAACTTCCTAAAATCTATGCTAAACCTTCCAAGGAGGACTGTAACCAGCTTAACCACTTTTCCCTTTACACTTGCAAATATCCTTCCTCTTTTATGTAATTAGCAACACCCTCTCCTTTGTTTTCTGTAATGCTTGAAGAGAACCTGTGCATAGTAAATGAGGATCATCCTCAATGTAATGTGCCCAGAAAAGCAATAAAAGCCAGTCCAGGCAAGGGTCCGGGCGCTCTCCTCTTGAGAGAGTGGCCATGCTGTCCCCTTTCCGCCACATGACTCAGTAGTCTGTGTGTATTTGTCTATTGCCGCCACAGCACAGGATCCTGCAGGCCAGGATCCACATCACAGAATGTAATTCTTTCTTATTTCTCTATGGTTTAAATGCTTTTTACTATCTGGAAATATTTCAGACTAGAAGATGGGAAGCAGCAGATTTAATATATGTTACTCCGTGGTTCTATGATGATAAATAGTAATTCTGTCTATTCTTATGTTGAGAAAGGATAGAGGTAGTAATAAAGTTGAGGAATTGTGGGTTGGAAGCAGCACCAGAAAATGGAGGAACTCTAACATTTCTTCCTACAAAATATGTCCAGTAGAGGGTATTTGAGGGGATAGCTTTGCAGTCAACTCTTACATAAAAAAGAAAACCAGGAAGTAGTGAGAATGTGGTCATGATATGAGACTCTTATTTCTTAGCAACATCATAAATTGATGTTGCACATAAGTATTTGACAATCTTTGTTAGAAAAATGTTGTGATAATGTAATGCAGTAGATGATGGACTGTTCTCATGAGCAAACTACATTCCTGGATCAGGGGGCAAAATTACTCCAGAGTATAAAATTTCGGTGGAGTCACAAGAAACCCCCAATAGACAGGACAATCTTGAGAAAGAAGAACAAAGCTGGAGGCATCACACTTTCTGATTTCAAACTAAATCACAAAGCTATAGTAATTAAAAGAGTGTGGTATGGGCATAAAAACAGACATAGATCAATGGAACAGAATAGAGACCTCAGAAATAAATCCCTGTATATACAGACAATTAACTTTCAACAAAATTACTAAAAATGTACAATGGGAAAAAGATAGTCTCTTCAATAAACAGTGTTCTGAGAAAACTGGATATCTACATATAAAAGAATGGAACTGCACCCCTATCTTCCACAACACAAAAATCAAGTCAAAGTGGATTAAAGACTTGAAAATAAGATGTGAAAATGGAAAACTCTTGGAAGTGAAAGTAATGAAAAATCTCCTTAACATCTGTCTTGGCAATGAGTTTTTGGATTTGACACCAAAACAAAGACCACAAAAGCAAAAATAAATACTGTATTTTGCCATGTATAATGAACACTTTTTTGCCCAAATTTTTGAGGGAAAAATAAGGATGTGCATCACACATGAGTAGTACTAATTCCTTATTTATATAAATGATTTTAATTCTTTTATTTATGCTTATGCATTAAAAGTATAACTCTATAAAACAATAACAATATCTGCATGTAAAATAATACCCTAGAATACAATAATCGGTTTTGTTTATAACTATAAATGAATAAAAATTGAATTAGAAAATTAAAATGAATGATGTTTTCCTGAAGTGTGGACAAGAAATATGGGTGTACATTATACATGGCAAAATCCGGGGTAAGTGGGACTACTCAAAAGCTTCTGCACAGCAAAGGAAGCCATCAATAAAATAAAAAGGCAACCTAATGAATGAGAGGTGATATTTGTAAAGCACATATCTGACAGAGTTCATGTCTAAAATATAAAAGGAACTCATACAGCTCAATAACAAGAAAAGAAATAACTCAATTGAAAAATGAGCAAAGAATCTGAATAGATGTTTTTTTCCAAAGAAGGCATTGAAAGGGCTAACAGAGGTTTGTGCTGACTCTCAAGCTGGGGAGATCACTCTGGGCCAAGGACATTGAATATTATTGCCCTCTTTGATTTGTTTCCCAAGAGAGTCTCAATAGAATCATTTCATCATATATATATGAGGGGGACCTTCAAAAAAATAAATGGAATTATCTTCTGGTAAGTGAGTGCCTAGTAGTAGAGACATGCCCTGCTAGGTGAGTGTTCTAGGAACCCACCTGTATCAGTGCACCAGCTGGAGTTGTTGTGAGAGGCTGCATTCAGCTTCAGTGAATTTTTTTGAAGACGTTTTCAGTGTGTTTGCCCATTTCATGATGGGTGATTCACGAGTGCACCAGCCCACACCTTGCTGAGTATTCAGCAGACTCCATGCCCCACCCTCCCTATTTACCTGATCTCACCCTAACTGACTCTTTTTGTTTTCCCAGATGAAAAAAGTCCTCAAAGGGAGACATTTTGTCAATGTGGAAGAGTGAAACAAAAAATGGCAGAAGCACAAAAAAGGCCACAAAATTGACAAGTTCAAAAATTGTTTTGAGCAGTGGAAAAAATACCTTGATAGGTGTATTGCATCAAATGGAGGGTACTTTGAAGGTAATTGAAGTTTAAACATATAAGAATAAATACACAATTTTTTATAAATAAATTCTTGGGTTTGGGGGCTATATATATATAGCCAAATGGCTAACAGGTACATGAAAAGGTGTTCAATGTCACTAATCATTGGAGAAATACAAATCAAAACCACAGTGAGATTATCACCTCACATCTTTTTGGGGAGCAACTTTCAAAAAGACAAGCTGTAACAAAGGCTGACAAAGATATAGAGAAAAGAGAACACTTGTGCACTGTTGGTGGGAATGTAACTTGGTAAAGTCACTACGGAAAACTGTATGAAGATTCCCCCATGAAATTAAAATGGAACTATCATCTGATCCGACAGTCCCACTTCTTGGTATGTAACCAGTGAAAATGAAATCATTATTTTAAAGAGATATCTTTACTCCCATGCTCATTGCAACATTATTCATAATAACCAAGGTATGGAAACAATTTATGTGTCCATTGATATGTGAATGGATAAAGAAAGAAAAAAAAGAGTAAAAGAAAAAAGGCTAAGTCAGGGAAAACAGAGTAGAATGACGGTTGGCAGGGTAACCCAAACCTGGAATGTCTGTTAAGCTCTGTCAAGAAATGTAGATACCCAACTCTGTCTGGTGGGGCTCAGCTGGTAGGAGCATCATTCCATACACCAAAGGCTCAGGGTTTGATCGCTGGTCAGGGTACATGCCTAGATTTCCAGTTTGATGCCTGGTTGGGGCATGTATGGGAGGCAATCAACCATTGTTTCTCTCTCACATCAATGTTTCTCTCTCTCTCCTTTCCTTTTTCTCTAAAATCAATAAACATTTAAAAATATATAGATATCCAACTAGTTATTCTTCTGATTAATGAAATAATAGAAATGTTTCTTTTTATGTTTTTTCTGACAATCCACTCTTTACTTTGATATACCAATTTAGATATAGAGCTCATCTCCCTAACGATACTCACTCCTTTAGCCAACTAAAAAAGAAAATCTTTGTATGAATTGATATTCTGTTAACAAATTACCTGATCTGCTCAAATGCATTTTTTCAGACATATTAGGAAGATAAGATAAGTAGTTGAAAACATTAATAAACCGTTACGGCAACAAAACAATGTGCTGAATTCATTGGTAATCTATTGGAGCATGTACGAAGTCCGCAATAAATAAATAAAGAAATAAATATGACAAGATGAACAAAGGAAGGTAGGTTTGGCATAGATAATTTTGTGAACATGCTCTCCCCTTAAGACTTTTGTGAAAGCTTCATGGTCTTGACCTGCATCGAGACCTTGGCTCCTCTGTCCCTCTCTCAGATCTGTGTGCAATCCATGATTTTTCTTCTGTTTACATTTCTAGTGCTGTGGCATGGAAAGAAATATTCTCCAAGGACCAAAGAACTGTTGTAGTTCACAGTAGATCTTGATTCTGTTTCCAGCTTCTTTATTTATACTGGAGATATTATTCCAATTCTGATTCAGATTTATCCTGGAAATATAATGGAGTTAAAATGTTTTCACAACTACCCACTCATATAAACTCCAGCATCACAGTGCTGTACTTGCTTTTGGTAACAGTGCTAATCTCCACAGAGAAAATGCTACAGTGTGTACAGTAGCATCTCCTAATAATGTGTTTTTTTTAAAAGTCAGAGTTCAGTGTAAGAGATATCCATGGCTTTGTATTTTTCCAAAAGAATTTTGTTACTAACAAACAGAAGGACCTCATTACACACTGGTCTCATTTATAAGACAATGTCATCTCCTAATGCAGTGTTAAATGGGAGGCTCCGTATTATTAGTAAATCACTTATCACTGGGATAAAAGTAATTACGAGACATCTTGTTAACCCTTCCAAAATTTATAAGATATTGGCTATGAGTTATCAGTAATGAATAATGAATAAATGAGCTTTTGAGAAAAAACAACATGAAAAACTTTCCAACTTTTGTCTCTTCTAACATTTTGCGATTTTACTGTCACAGACTGATGTGGTAACCTATTTACACTGAGTCAAACTTGTTGACATTTAAGTGTCAAAAAAAAAAACCCACTATCTAAGCAGTAGAAAGAATACAGGAATGACATTCACAAATATTTCCAGCTGTCAACAAGTCAGATTTCTTACTAACTGTGAGCCCTTGAAGTATTATGTTCTTTGGTTAGAGTGAGAAATACTGTTACTTCGGGGTTGTTTTTTTTTAAATATATATCTGTATACTTGTCTGTAATAATTATCATGACTATAAAATACCATGAATCTTTCCATTCCTTTCATCTCTAATGTGCACTATTTTCCTTTTAAACAATACCAGAAAAGAATTTCTTATGCATTTGACAGATGTAATAGGTGATTAATCACACAAAACCAAGGACACCAACATCCATAAGAATTTAATGAAGATCTATTCTTAGTAAGTAGGTAAGTAGTAGCAAAAACTAAAATACTCCTACATATAACCAAGGAGAAAATTAAACAGGAGCATCCATTTTCTTTTATCTTCCTCAGGAAAATATAAATCCTCCCATGGGCATTAAATGAAGAAACCCTCACTGCTGCCTCAGTAGGACACCTACCCCTGTAAGTGACCATTCTCTTACTGAGACACATGGGGCCATCTGTCTTCATCTTTTTACTTCTCCTTTTCTAAGATGATATAAAAGCAGAAGTGAAGAGGAGTTAATACCACACCCCCTCTTCTAAGTATTAACTTTACTAAGAAAGGGGGCCCTATGCATTTCATTGTCATGCTGGAAAGGGATGTAAATACTTGCTGGAAAGAAAATTGAATATAATAATATGGTGATGAAGCATGTTGTGCTTGCCAGCCTGACCTCTGGTCTTAGCTCCGCCACTTACTAATTGCATGGCTTTGCAAATTACTTGATTTCCTTGTGCCTCAGTCTTCTCATCTATAAAATGAGGCTTGTGATAGTACCTACTCCATAATTGTTGAGGATAAATGCATTGTCCTTCTTTGTCCTGGTTTCACCTTCTCACTACTTCAAATAATTTTGAAAGGTGGCAACTTCTAAATTTTCAAAGAAGTTCATCAATTGTGTGAGTAAGGTCACCTTGGAAACTTGGAAAGAGATAAGTTTAAGACCAGTGATATGGCATACTGTTTTATGCAAGATTTAGCATTTTCATCCTGTGTGTGATTGGAGGGTTTCTCAGTAGTGCCTGATATGCCAAATCCTTCTTTTACTCTCTATTAGGCCATAATAGAGAGTAACTATGTGCATACGAAAGAGTGCAGAGTGCAATAAATTGCTCTGAAACATAGAGATTTAAAACAATAAATATTTTTAAGCTTGTAATCTCTGTGGTCATAACTTAGCTGGGTGCTTGTGGTTCAAGCTCTCTGATAAATCTGTAGTCTGTTAGCTGGGCCTATGGTCTCATTTAAAGGCATGACCAAGAAGTGATCTGCTTCCTAGCTTACCAGCTAGGATTTCTCAAGCAATCCTGTGGAGAGGCCCATGCAGTAAGCACCCAAGGCTCTTAGTGACCACATTCTTGCCATCGCAAGAATGTTGTTCTTCACTTTGTTACACCAGACCTTTTATTTTATTTCCACAAAGCCACCCCCAACAGGGTATTCACATGCTATTAGACTTTACTTGGAGAGATGAAGCACTGTTTCATCACAGATAGTAAAGAAATGTCGACTGAATATTAGGCTTTAAGTTCTTCAGGCCATTTTATGACTGAAATCTGTCTCGAGATAATTCATACTGACTGGCACTCATGGGAACTGGCTGGTGTGTCTGTCTCCATGCTCCCTGTCATCTTTCCACCTCATCTGCTTCCTTCTGGGCATCACACTCGACTCACTGTGCGCAACAACCAAACGATTTCCGGCGGCTATTCCCAGCGTGACCCCTGCATAACCAAATCCATTAACAAGCTCGGCAGGACCAGAAGATCTTCCTTTTAATAGAACTCTACCACCTGGAAAACATTGTTGTAAAATACCTATTGTTTTGCATTATGCTCAAATTTACTTAAGGTTTTTTAGTTCATATTAATTTTTACCTTTGGGATTTCTGTGGTTCTAGAGTAGAGAAAATTGGATGTGGGTTGATTCAGTTTTTACCCATTATGAAGCATTTTAATTACGCTGCCTGACCCCTGCCTATTAATAGTGGTGGGAGCTAGCAAAGATAGGTTTCTTAAGTTTTTATTTTTGCAAAATATTTCTGTCAGTTTTATGTCTCCAAACACTTGAAATGTAAATAATTGAGTTTATCCCAGAAGCATGACTTAGAAAACAGGTAGAATGTACAAAGCTTGAAGAGAATGTCCTGATATTTTCTCATATTCCCTGTCCTGATTTCACTGTATTTCTATAGGTAATCCCACCCTCTTTGTGCTATTTACTCTAAGTTTAGTTCTTTGTGGCTGAAGTTGTGATTTTTTTTTATCAAGTCCTCTCTTTTTATGCTTTTCTTGTTTCATCAGGTTTAAAATATGTTATTTTCTCTTTAATACTGTGACTGCAAATTGAAAGTTACAGTAAGAGAGCTTAATTTTCTGCTCAATATTTATACCATTCTACCCTAATTTTTAAAAATGTTTTGAAGACAGTATTTCTTTGTTGTGAGGATTTTAAAATGTGGTATTCTTAGAAATAAAGAGACAAGTATTTTAAAACAAGCTCACACACAGGAGAACTGAAGGGATAAACAAAGCTAATACATTATTTACTAGTAGAAAAGTTAGTCTGAACAAGTGACACGGGAATAAAGTAACTGATGAAAATTAGTATCGTCTCACCAACATCAAGAAGCATGCTATAAACTTTCAAGTTTTCATAGCAATTTTATAGTAAACAAAATAAAAAAATTCTAAGGTATTTTAAATAGCATCAATCATTACACTGTTTTTCTGAGTACTTTGCTGAGGGTAAAGATCAATGTAAACTTTTATGTTCAGTTTTTTTGGTCCTTTACACCACTTTTTTAATTTATAAAGTTAAATAGGTTTTCCAAATCTAACTTAAAAAAAAGAAGAATGACCTGACTTCAATGTACCTTGCTGACATTATACTTAAATCAAATACTAAAATGTTTTTAAATTTAAAAAAAGTAGCAAAGGCCAGTTAAATGTATTAAATTACTGGAGAGGAAAAAATAATACAATATATGTTCACACCAACCTTTTGAAATTCAGGATGAAAGTGATGGCATTAGCTTTTTGCCAGACAGTGTTTTCTTCACAAAAATGTTAGCAAAATTCCATTCTTGAAATAAGTTTTCCTCCAACAATCACTGAAATGTACACTTAGATGATAATCATTTAGATGCCATCAAGGAAATGGTGAGAAATTCTAGGTTTAATAAGAAAAAAAAAACCCTATTATTGCCACTTTTCATTTCTTTTCAACCCAAAACATGGGGTGGAATTTTTGTTTTTCCATTCGGTGAAGTTCTTTCTCTACCATTGATTTTTTTCCCCACTTGACCACCTTTCTCAGTGCTCCCAAACTTATTTTTCTTGGATGCTTTCTGGGAATGGTGGTGGGGAGGTTGGCTATCAATAGGTAAAGTTTCTCAGAAAAATACTTATATCTCATTTTTGATTTCCTACTCATGGCCACAGGAAAACTGAGAATAAATACTCTGACCGAGAGGAAAAACTGAGGTTCAGAGTCATGAAGTAATCTGTCAAAACTCATCTGCTTGGAAAGTAGTGTGTTCTGAATTTTTACCCCTGTATGACTTTGGTATGTGAGTGCCAATGTCATGAGCTGATTGCATGCACATGGACCAACTTATTTTTGTTCTTCTTAAAATATAACTAAAGGAAGTTTTTCATTAGTGCAATTTTAGTCAAATCCATATAGGGCAGAACCCAAAGAAGCTTTGACCGAGAGCAATGGCCATTTGACAGTAAATTTCCTTGTATAAGATTGTCAAAAACAACTCTTATTATTGTTAGATAATCTTGCCCTTATATGCTTCAGGGTACATTTTTCCAAAATATTTTTACAGATAGTCACATTTTTCTTAATAACTCTAAGTAGTAGTGAAATTAGTAATTATTATCAGGAGCTTATTATGTGCCATACATTGTGCTAAGAACTTTGTATCTTATCTTACAATAACCCACTGAGGTAACCACTATTACTGATCATATTTTATTGATGAAGAAAGAGACTAAGAAAGATTAAGTTACATATAAATCACAGAAATTCTCTTCTAATAACTTAAAATGGTGAAAGAAGAGTCATTGGTAGACACCAGAATAGTTCACAGATTTGAAGCAAGAGGACCTTCATACTGGAATGGAGGGTCAGACACCCCTAGAACCCTCTCCTTGAATACCTCCTGCTCCTACTTATGTCTGGGTGCTGGTGTAGTGGCTACTGGCACCTCCACAGTCACATTCTCGTAGTTCTGTAATCTGAGAGAATAAGGAGACTTTTCTCTGCCAACTCCAACATGACCAGCCTGGAAAGGACACATGCAAATATAACTAATAATAGTTCTTTTCAGGCACTGTCCTAAAAACTTCATGTGACACAAAATTCCCAAGAACAAGTTATTATTATCTCCATTTTTTTACTCATAAGGAAAACAGACTGAGAGATGTCAGGAGGGTTTGCCTAAGGTGCAATGGTTGGGAGATGGCTGTGCTCCGTGTCCCAGTTGAGCTGGCATGACAAAGATCCCATCCCTCTGCAAGCTACACGGACAGCGTTGCCTGTTGTCCCGGCTTGGGTTCACTGGTATCTTGCCTACCAGTGAACAAACTGCCACGGTTAGGAAGACGTTATCCTGCTGGCTCAGCTTAGGTCTAGTTCCCATAACTCTAGTCAGAAGATTTCATTCTGTTCCAAAAAGAAGTAAACACCTCAAGACTTCCTGAGTTTATACAGGCAGTAAGTAGATGAGCTGACAAGGAACTTAGCTCTACCTAATTGTAGGGCCCAGTCTCTCCTTATCCATACATACTATCTGATAATAATAGTTTGTGTGGCTATCTCATTTCACTGTCGAGAAAATCAGCCTTGTTAAGTCAAATCATCCCCAAATTTGCATGGCAAGCAAGAGGAGGAAAGATAACTTGATGAGGTCTCTCCATTGTTTGACTCAGTGATTTGTCCATCCTACTATTCAGGTCCCTTGCAGGAGGTGATGGAGTGATTTCACTGTACTTACTTCTGAAGACAATTGATTCAAAGCACCCATTATGTAGAGAAGTAGGAAAGGGAAATACAGTGGTAAAGTAGCTAGGTATTTAGTTTCTATATTAGTTGACTAAGGCTCCTGTAACAAAGTACCTCAAAGTGTCTTAAACAACAGAAATTTATTGTCTCATAGATTCAGAGGCTGAAAGTCTACGCCCAAGGTGTCATAAAGGTTGGCTTCTTCTGAAGGCTATGGGGATAATCTGTTTCATGTTCTTTTCCCCTCTCAGCTTCTGGAGGTTTGCAGGCAATATTTGCCATTCCTTGACTCCTAGATGCATTGCCCTGACCCCTGCCACCTTGCTCCCATGGTGTTCCCCCTGTGTGCCTGTATGTGTCCAAATGTCCCCCTTTCCATAAGCACACTAGTCACATGGGAGCAGGGCTGCATCTTACTCCAGGAGAACCTTAACTTAATTAACCACCACTTCAACAACCTTATTTCCAAATAGGCCATATTTTGAGGTACTGTTAGGACTTCAAGATATGAATTTGAGGGGAGAGATCATTCAATCCACAACATAATCCATTTCTTCTCTAATAAGAAAAAACTAAAGAAAACTGGCATAGGTTTTTCTACTAAGAAAGACTTTCATTTGCCCTTGTATTTTAGTTAAAGAGGGAGAGAGGTAGAAAATTATCAAGTTAGGAAAAGCTAGAAAAAAGTTATAAAAATGGAATGGGATGACTGGAAGAAGGGATAGACAAGAAGTCAGACTGAGAGGATTGGGATGTGGGAAAGGGGATGGGAGACAGCAAAAGTATATTGCGGTGGCCAGGGCAGCCATTTGAATGTCTTTGATTCAAGCAGGTGGTTGGTTCTGATCCAAAATGCCATTGAGATTATAGAAAGTAGATGGTACGGCCAAAGCAACAGGTATAAAAAAATCAACTTTGGCTTCATTATTGAAGATTATTCATTAGAGGAAGTGGTGAAAAACATGGAAAAGAGAAAAGTCATGAGAAAAAAAATTAGGATGCAGAGTCATTCTTGAATTCATCAAAAGAGTTAGATCATTATGAATAATGCCTTTGCAACTACTTTTGTTCAACAAACCACTTCTGAATATTGAAAATATAATTAGTGATTTAGTTTTCTGATGTATATTTCTTAGAAACCAATTGGATATAATCAGCTCTGCCTAAAAACATATTTTTTAGAATTTATAAATAATGATGATCCATATAATGCAAGCTGAAGCCTCATTACTAATGGGGTTCTTAAATGAGCTAATATATGTAACATGGCTAGAATAGTGCCTGGCGCATAGCAATGAAGTATGTGTTTGCTGGGATTATTAGGTGACATTAATCTCTCACAGGGCCAATGAGATAGAACAAGGTGTAAACAGACTGAAGTGGGCCTGCTCAGAGCTGCTGCCACATCAATAACTCTACTTTTCAGGTGCTCCAGTATATACCTCTGATTGTCACTGATACGATGTGATGCTGAAAAGAAGCCCTTAATATCCAATAGGAAAAATAAAAAGATGAAAGCTTTTATATTCTCCATTCATTCAATATGCAGTTAACAAATTAAATGCCTCGTGTTTTCAGTTTTCAGAATTCTTTATTAATTAAATACTAAAGTCACAAGAAAAAGTTTAGCATCTAAAACAGTAGTTTGAAATAATTTTCAAAAAATGGAAACATAAAATATTGATTATATTCATTAATATGAATTTTGAATCGATAATTTTGCATCTTGATTAACTAATTTTGTAATAACTAAAATTAAACCGAAGTATTATTGTTAAATGATATATATCACATATATAAATATAAAAATTCTTAGGAAGATACTAAAGTCCATAGGGTGTTACAAATAAGGTATTAGCCATATTTCCTTTTGTTGCTATTAATCGCTTTTAGCATTTTTTAAAAGATTTGATTTATTTATTTTTAGAGAGAGAAGGGAGGAAGAAAGAGAGGGAGAGAAACATCAATGTGTGGTTGCCCCCCTACTGGGAACCTGGCCCACAACTCAGGCCTATGCCCTGACTGGGAATTGAACTGGCAACCCTTTGCTTTGCAGTCTAGCACTCAATCCACTGAGCCACGCCAGCCAGGGCACTTTTAGCATCTTTGTGTAATGATTTTACTGGAAGTTTTAGACCATGTCTCAAGTACCCATTTGTATAAGTTCAATATAACTCTCTTCTGGTGTTCGTTCTCTATCTTTGCTACTGAGTGAATGTTCTCAACGTTGTTATTGTTGTCTTATGTACTTATAGGCAAGCTATCCACAATTCGTCACTTCATGTATATTTTTTAAAACCAACTTTAAAAAGATGCTTACCACGAAATCCAACATTTGTAATCATAAAGTCATACTCACAGTAATTATTACTAAATCTATGTTAAGTTTCTCTGCCTCCTTACACTTGATTTTGCATTACATGGTGACCTTTCTAAGTGTCCAAAACTAATATTGAGCTCCTGCAGTAGTTTTCCAACTGGCTGCACATTAGAATCACTTGAGATGCTTATTTATTATTTTTTATAATTCTTAAGATCCATCTCTGACCAAATTAAATCAAAATATATGGAAAACAACCCTATGCATTGGTATGTTTAGAAGTTTCTTGGGTGATTCTAGCACGTAGTGAGGTTGCAAATTGAAATAAATAATATTATTTTTTTAAAGAAAATTGAGAAATGAGTATAATATGAAAAACTTCATGAGCATTCAAATATAAGGTGATTTGCTAGTGTGAGAGATAAATTTTAACAAACAATCTTACTTTCCAGTTAGGCACGTATGTCAACAAAGCAATGTTCCTTGGTACAGTGGGAATATAGGAAGTAATAAAATTAATGAACTTACAATAAACTCAAGGAAAAATATATCAGCTGATACAAAAGTTACAAATTCATAGGCCAGCTGACTCTTGTACTTTCTTACTATTAGATCTCTTTCTCTTTTTCTCTCCTTTATTTGACTCTAACTTTCTGTTTCACCAAAAATCATTGAATCTGACACTGCCCTTTTTATTAGCACTAACAGGTATCAGCACGGACATTATAAGAGTGTGTTACTTCCCTGTCAGTGGAAGAATTTCAATTGAGAATACATTAAAATAGCATTCATCACTGAATCACTTCTGCAAGTTCATTGAGAATTTGCTGATCTTTGTGTATTTGAATACATATGTCTTAAAAGTTAGCTATGAAGTACTGTTTTTATTTGTGTGTGTAAATTGTTATTTTAATGCAAATTATCAACAAGTCCAGAGTCCAACTTAGTAGACTTTTCTTTCATTATAGCTGACAATATTTTTTAAAAAATATTTTTGACTTTAAAAATATGTCTTAAAGATTTTGGTTCAGGATTTTAAAAAGCACCTAAGTAAAGGTCAGTTAAAGTTGCTTTAAAAATCACTTTCATTACCTATAAAATAGAGAGTTCATGGCTTTGTATGTAAATAAAATAGTTGTGTTGGAGATAATTTCTGTGTAATATGTGTATTTTTAAGCATTATTTAAATGCTCTAAAGACTGAGGGGAATAGCAGGAATTATATAAACTCCTCAAGTGAAATATCAGGTGGTATCCCCTACATATTTAAAAATTGTTTTCCTCTCTCCCATCCCCAGCATTTCCCATGATTGAATGTGAACTGCATGATTGTGAGAAAACTTCATAGTACTCCAACTTTATCCTGTTGTGTGGACTCAGAAGCAAAATGGATTTAAAAAATACCCACTGTAATATTCATATTGAAAAAATATACATGCAGCATGATCTTATTTTCCTTCTTTTCATAAGTAAGCTCTTAATGGTGTCACCAAACCTGTGCCAAAAATGTATATATTTAAAATGTTAAATGTCCAAGAAGGAGGCTAGTACTTGCACAGTTCAAATTCTGGATATTTTTAGTTAATTTTTTTCTGACATCAGGAAAATAACACTTTGTTCTACTGCCGAGGTCCATCTGCTTCTGAGTTCATTAATAGAAATTGTTTCTAATAGGATAAAGTTAACAAGACCATGAAGTGAAAATGCAAACAGCCCCTTAATTGTAACTTAGAACTGCATTGTGCTCTCTGACTAAATAAGAAGAACTCTAATAAATGTTTGTTTTATCAGTCAAGGAGTGAGTAAATTTAACCTCCCTTAGGTTTGGAGCATCTTTACTCAAAGAAATCTGGCCTGCCACAGTCATTCCTAGGAAAAAGAAATGACCCCCAAATTCTTTTTGTGACACTTTAGGAATGCTTGAAATTTAATATCAGGCAGATCATCAACTTAAAAAATACAAAGAGGTTTAAAATGCTACAGTTTCAAGAAAGCTAACCTTTTATTGTAATTAATAGATAATATCAGATAGGAGGATAGAGGGAGCCATAAATTTCCATTTCGCTATATAATCTGGTGAATTGGAGAGAAAATCTAGGGTAAAGCATTTATAAAAGAACTCATGTCTCTCTTACTGCCTTTTGAGGCTTTTTCAAGTTGTGAAAACTTGGTATTGCTGAGACTTCTTCTGATATTTCCTCCACTTCTTTTACTGAAAGTCCCAACAAACTCAGAACATCTAGGGAAGAGGTAATGTTGGTTCTTTCCTTGTCAATCCTGGGAATAACATTCTTCTCCCTGAATGTAGCCAACCTTGCTGCGGCATGTGTTAAATAGTGAACCTTTACTTTTTCTACCCAACCTTCATTTCACTGTATTCAGTTTGCTTCCAGAGAAGATCCTTGGTGAGTGGGTGGAAAAGGGGATGTGCTATGAAGAACGTCTGAGCTTTGGAATAAAATTGTCCCGGGTTTGAACTATTTTTCCCCCATTTGTTTAGTTTTTCTTTTGTGCCCTTTGTCCAGGGAGACATATTAGGAAAATATTGCCACAAGAAATGCCCAAGATTTTACTGCCTAGGTTTTTTTCTACGTTTCTTTTATGATTTGAGTCTAACATTTAAATCTTTAACCCATTTTGAGTTAGCTAGGGACTTTAGAAAACTTATCCTTTGACTGTCTTAATTCTTGTGACAGCAAAATGGAACTAGTAATCTCATTGCAGAGGAGGTATGGGTTAGCAATGAAAATAAAATCTTAGCTTTGTCTTTTTTATTTCATCTCTAAACTCCTTTCTTTCTCGCACCTTCCCTCACTTTTCCTCAAAGTTTAACTTAAACCTATACTCATTAGTTATAACCCAGCATCCTTTCCAACACTTCGGTTCTTAGAATTCATTTTTTCCTCTTATATGGTATGCTCTAAGATTGAACTCTTGAAATACTGTTCTCATAAGAGAGGATTTATGCTTTACTATAGGAAATTTCACAAATGTGCACAAGTGAATTTGCTAGTTTCAACTCTAGAGAGGAGGTTTCAGCAGGCTTTAAAAGAGGCATTGTGTAAAACTGGTTGAGTACAGCCCACTTGACTTAGGGAGGTGGCCCAGCTATCTAAGTACTGTCCTCAGTTTCTGCATCTGTACAATGGTCATTAGCAACAGTACTTAACACAATGTTGTTATAAGACTAAAAAAATAACAATCTCTGATGGATTAGCTTTTACTGCTTTTACTTGGTGCAACTTAAAATGAGGTAAATTAATTTGGGTCGGGAACAGGATTTGATTGACAAGTTAGAAATTTTCTCTATCATAAATGTATACAGTTCAGCCAAAAATTTTTCTTATCCATAGACTGTGTCTAAGTGGCCTTCTGGTTGCTTACTTACTCTATTCTTATGACACTTGAATTGTCAACATGGCCATAATTCAATTATCTCTTTTAATGTTAGCAATAAATAACAGGAAAATAAAATTTAAAAACTAAAATTCCATTTGAAATAGGGCCCAAACTGCATGAAATATATTATAATAAATCTAACAAAAGATATGCAAAATGACATGAGGAAAACTCTAAATTACTACAGAGAAGATTAAGAAAGACCAAGTAAATGGAAACATATTTTATGTTTATGTACTGGAAGACTGAATATTGTTAAAATGGCAATTGATTCACAAATCCCAATAAAAGATATAGAAACTGACAAGGATTTTAAAAGGTATATAAAAATGCAAATGCTGTAAAACAGCCAATAAAGTTTAAAAGAAGGGCAAAATTGGAGGACTAACACTGCTTGATTTCAAGACATGATTAAGTTATAGTAAGTAACCAAGGTAGTTTTATATTTGCTAAAAGATCAGCATATAGGTCAATGGGATGTAGTGAGAACTGTAAATGTAAACCCACAAATAAATGGACAATTGATTGTCAAAGCATTCAATGAATATCCAATTAAATGAATATCCAAGCAACTCCACGAAGGAATAAAAGTGTTTTTTTTTTATTAATGATTCTGGAAGAACTGGATATTCATGAGGAATAAGAACCAACCCTTATCTTGCACTGTACACAAAAGTACTTCGCAATGAATCATAGTCCTAACTATAAAAACTAAAACCATAAAATCTTCCTGAAGAAAACGTAAGAGGAGGACTTTATGACCTTGGATTAAGCAAGGATTTCTTGTTTAGGACACAAAAATAGAAAATCAATAAATTATATTTTGTTAATGTTGAAAATTTTATTTTTCCACAAAGAAAATATAAAAGTAAGCCAAAACTAGGAGAAAATATTTGCAACAAAGATCAGAGGAAGGATTTGTATCCAGAATATACAAAATACTCTTGCAATTCAGTAATAAGACAAACAGCCCAATAAAAACCAATGTGCAAGAATTTTTATCATAAATTTCACCAGAGAAGATATATGAATGAAGATAAATATAGAGAAGATGCTTAACAGTATAATGCACCAAGTAATGCACATTAAAGCTGCAACCAATTTAGGCTTTCAAGAACATTAATGAGTAAAAACAGACCGTGCCAAAAGTGGGAAGGATGTAGAGGAACTAAAATTGTCCTACACTGCTGGTGGAGATATAAGATGGAAAAACCACAGTGGAAAACGGTTTGGCACTTTTATTAAAATATTAGGTATACACTTGTCATGTAATCCAGTTATTTCACTCCTAGGATTTATGCAAAAGATTAAAAACATATGCCCACGCAAAAATGTATACAAAAATTTTCATAGTATGTTTATATGTAATAATCTAAACTGGAAACAACCAATAGCAATAGGTAAATAGATAAATAAATGTTGGTATAAAAACACAATGGAATACTATTTATCAATTAAAAGGAGCAAATTGCTGATGCCTGCAACACTAATCTAGAGAGATAGAAAGCAGATTAGTAGTTGCTGAGGACAGACGTATAGGAAGGGGATGGATTTTAAAGAAAGCACAAGGAAATTTGATGTTAGAGAAACATTCAGAGTCTTGATTGCATAAGTCTAATTATCCAGTTGAACACATTTATTATGTGCTGTTTTATATATATATATATATATATATATATATATATATACACACACACACATACACACACATACACACACGTACACACATATATATATAAAACAACACATAATAAAACAGTTCCATATATATAGCTCCATATATATATATAAACAGCACACACACACATATATGTATATATAAACAGCACATATATATAAAACAGTTCTATAAAGTGGCTAAAATTAAAACAAGGGAATTCTAAAAGGTTTAACCTGCATTTATATATTTTAAATCTTTTTATGACTTACTTGAAACTCATATTATAATAGACCTGGTCGACAGTGGGGCTTCTGAGACTGAGGTGGGACTTTATGTTTCTTCCTTTCTTTTTTTTTTTTACATCTGCCACTTCATTTATTTTTATATATTTGCAGGAGGAGTTGAAACAAATCTTTAAGGGTATTTCTATTTTCCCCCCTCAACACCTATACTTGAAATCTGATATTTGTGTGTGTGTGCGTGTGGCTAGGGGTAGGGACAGTATTAGTGGAGGGGGAGAGTTTTGAGTATCCTGAAATGGATAAACTGAGATTCTAGTTGTAAAATATTTTCTATTTAATCAAGAAAGTTCAAGAAACCTGGCATAAATGTCTTCACCTGAAAGGGCAGGAGAATGCATGAGAGAGGGGAATGGTCCTTGAGGGTCTTTCTTAAGAGATGATAGTCTTAGGAGGGAAGTTTTGGGGTTTTTTTTTAAACTCCTAAATCTTATCTTTTTTAGAAAGCTAAACATTTTCCATAAAGAGTCCTTTTGCAAATATTAAAACATGTATACACAAAGCACATTTTATGGGCAGAGAATAGCTTGGAGAGGTAGCATTGTCAAACCTTATAAGGATAGAATCTGGCCCTGCCGTTACCCTACAGAGGAGTTTGTCATGGGCCAGTCTCCCCAACCCCAACCCCAACCCCAGCTTGAGAACAGTTTCTTCCTGGGTGCAGCCTTTTTGAAGTAGTGCCTCACTAACATCATCCTTCAGCTTTCTTTACATAGACCTTCTAGTCCTGAGTGGGAATTTGATTTACTTCTCCCCACAAGCTCTTACTCCAGGCTGTGTGGTCGGATGGTCCATCCTGAGTGTCTGGGGATATCTTTCCTCATCCTATGTTAATTCTCCTGACCAGCTCAAGTCCACTCTGTCTCCAAGCCTCCTTGCTACCCACATCCCCGACCCCCTTCCCTTGTCGTCCACACATTCTGCATCAGCTATTGCCTGTGCCAGCCTCCTCTCATCTATTTTATATTGCTTTGAATACTCAATTATTTTAGTTTCCCTGGCTAGAATACAGTCTCCTTAAAACAGGAGGAGTGTCATATAATTATCTAGATCCTTCTCAGCATTTGGCCTAATATCTAACATATACTATGTACTCAAATGCTTACTGATTAATGTATTATAGGCCATAATAGAGGAATAGTAGAAAGGCCACATATGAGTGAATTTTCTAAAATAATAATAACAAGTATGTATATTTGTAGAGCATAGCAGTTGAGCACATTGACTTTGGAGACACACAGGCAAGAGTTTGGTTCAGACTTCAGCTCTGCCTCTTGCTGGGGCAAGCCACTTAAACTCTGAGTCTCAACATTTTCATCTATAAAACAGGACTAATAATACTGTCCTGACAAACTTATTTTCAGGGTCAAATGAAAAATGTTTGTTAAGGTCTTTAACATTGAACCTGTATAAATTCTCAATGACTGTATAATGTTTAAAATTTTAACATGGTTTTATATTCTTATTTATTAAAACTGATAGATCTCAATTATATATAGGAACTCAATAATTTCCAATTTATTAATGCATAAATTGAGATTGGCAGACATAGTAATTTGTTTACTGTTACATAATTTGCTTTTTTCAATACATGACTTATTGCATCTTTAAAATATCACAAATAAGACTGAGAAATCATTTGACATTTTGCTGTTTCTATAGTTGGACAACTTAGATCTTAGTCATCAGCCTGCTGAACTGTTTCTTTTTTATAGATGCCATCCAAAGTTTTTCTGATACCCTAGTTTTTAACTGTTGTGGCTTGCTGAATTAAAGCAGTTGAATTTGATACAAGTTCAATGTTATTTCCTTCAAAAATCAACTCGTCTTTCTCAGCTTGAGATACTGAACGAGAAACTCCTGACCTCATCCATACCCTATGGGTGTATTTTTCATCCAAGAAATTTCTGATTTCAGCAAGAGAACCGTTCTCCTGAATAATGACATTGATAGGAAAGGGAGCATACACAGACCTCATCTTGTATTGGAAGCCCAAGATAACACCCTTGATCATGTTCTGTACATAGAGTGAATGGTGGCCAGTTTCTTTCTATTTCCCCACTATATGTTTACCCAGAGCCTCTTCTTTTTTCTTACTGAGGAGACTGAGTTCTACACTGATGTGATTAAAGTCCCTCCACAGGGCGCCACTGGGGCGCTTGACAATAAGGGTGTGTCCCTTCAGAGCAATGTCGGTGTTTTCTGGGTTGTTGACAGTCCACAGCCTGAGTGCTGAGAGTGGCCTCCATCCTCGCAATAGATGTGACAAAGGGCTCGTTCTGAATAACCTGTTAATTAAGGTGTATTGTGGTAGGAAGGAAGAAGTGACAATAATTCCAAATTTGTGATTAACTTTTAATTTAAATTAATGAAGGCAAAACAATAAATCCTTGCAATAGTGCTAACTGTGGCCTGGAATGGGTACATTCTAATTCATTAAACTGATTTCAGCCATAAAGAAGGAAAGCCAAACTCAAAAGAAAAAGAAAGTGGCCAGTCAGAAACAAGTGAAAGACAAGAGAATAGTATGGTTAACTCCCCAACAATTTCATTTATTTCACCCTAGATTTTTAACATCATGTAATCATAATTGTATGTGATTGATTTGGAATGAACATGTGATCCAATGACATGATGTAAAGAGAAGTTGGTTGGAGTGGCTTCTGGGAAATTTTGTTTTGCTTCTAGAGACCCTTAAGAAGAAAAAGGTCTCTTTTCTTCTGGTTGTCTTTATGTCCAAATGTGTTTCCCGGAATTGCTGCAGGCTCCTTACCACTCATGAGAGGAAGGCATGATCTCCAAAAATAAAAAAGCAAAGAGATGATAATGTCTTTGAACATAAGACTCAACTTTCTTGGAATCCACTGGGTTTCTAGTGTGAAAACAATCATTTCTATACTGTTTAAATCAATTTTAATAGAAGTTTCTATTGTGTGCGGTTGAAAGAATCTTAACTATTATACTAGATCTCAGAAAACTTTCAGAGGTAAGAGTATGTGAGGAGTATGTAGTTTCTACATTGAAAACTGAAAAAAAAATCACAAAGATTGGACCTAATAACAGCTTTTAATTCAATGCTCCATTTTTCCGTGTAGCATCTCTAAATGTGACAGGCATTTCAAACTTGCTTGTCAACGTGCTTAAAATGTACATGACATTTTCAAGGAGAGGAAATCAAGTAATTGCCTGAGCCAATAAGCTTTTTGGAGTCATCTTGAACTGCTGGCCCCCCTTCACAAGCTGAAAATAAAATGCCTGGGTGGAGGCAAGGAAGGGGGAGAACCTTAAAATGTTTTGAGAAAATGTCAAGTGTAATCTGTCTCTTTTGATTTAATAAACCATGGGAATTCCTAGGTGGGTGCTTGATTATACAAAAATAAGACCAGAAACTTCATCACAGCCAAATTCCCGGAGGAATACGGGTCCTGTCAGTTGAAAGTTTCCACAGTGGGATTTTCTAACTAATGGTTTGATTTGGCCTAAATGACAAAATCTCTTCATCCTCGTCCTCGCTGATCACCAAACTAAAGTACTAATTCTGGTCCTAGATACCTTGTAGTAATAGTGCTCCAATAATAATGACAATATGTTTTCTCAGCAATCCAAAATGCCTTGCCCCCAGTAAGCCTTCAATAAATATTGACTTATTTACAGAACATTTCAAACATCTTTCCCATCTCAGTCCCAAACATTCCTATTGCTACAAGTTCTGCTATTTGCAAGCTCTTTAGTATTTCTGGGGTTCTCTGATGGAGATTAACATGCTTTTAAGATTCTTCAATCAATATAACAAATTCATTCAACAAATATTTATTTTCATGTGCCAGGCAAGGATTAGGCACTTGGGATATAACAGTAAAGAAAACAAAATTCCCTCTTTTCAAGGGGTTATAGAGCATAAGAAACAGTCAATAAATAAGACATAATAATTAAATCAATCATTTAATATGTTAGGGATTGTAAGTGCCATGAAAGAAACATATTAAATAGGGTAAAGAGATTGAGAGTATAGGAAGATGGAAGGCAGGTGGCAGTTTTAATAAAGATAGGCATGACAGGCCTTGGTGAGAGTGTGGACTGTGGCAAAGACTTGATGGAAGTGAGCGAGTTATCCAAAGGGATATTTGGGGCAAGTGTGTGGCAGACACAGGAAACCACTCCTGCCAAGTTTCCGGGGTAAGAACCTACCTTGTGTGTTTGATGAAGAGCCAGGAGGCCATGTGCGGCTTTTGTGGACTGAGTGGAGGGAAGACTACTGTGGGAAGTACTGAGGAAGGCAGAGGGAAGACAGGGTTGGGCGGCACGGTTACGCTGTAGTGATGTAGGGCCTTGCATGCCACTGGGTACACATTGGCTTTCACTCTAAAGGAAATAGAATGCCAATACAATATGTTTAGTACAGAAACAACATGGACTGGTTTATGCTATAGGAAGATCACTGGTGCCATATTGAAAATAGGGTGAACGAAGGATAGAAGCAGAATAATCAGAAGTTATTTCATTAGTCCAGGCAATTAATAATGGTAGGTGTATTTTTTTTCCTGGAGCCATAACAAATTACCACAAACTGTGTATCTTAAACAATGAAAATTTAATCTCTCACTTCCTGGAGGCCACAAGTATGAAATTAAAGTGTCAGTGGGGCTATGGTCCCCTGAAGGCTATTGGAAAGCACTTGTTCTTGTCTCTTCCAGCTTCTGGTGTTTGCCAGAAATTGCTGGCACTCCTTGGCTTGTGGCAGTATACACCAATCTCTAACTCTGTCTTTACTTCACTATTTTCTCCCTCTGTGTGTCTGCATCTCCAAATCTTTCTCTCATTAAAATTATACCAGTCATTGGATATAGGGTCTACTTTAATTTGGCATGATCTCATCTTAATTTGATTACATCTACAAAGAACCTGTTTCCAAATAAGGTCACATTCATAGGTACCAGAGGTTAGGACTTCAAAATGTCAGGTAGGGACAACAACTTAACCCACAAAAGTAGGTTGTACTAGTAAAGATGATGGGAACGATGAGGTTCCAGGGACATTTTGAAGGTAGACCCAGCAGGATGAGAAGATGGATGGCGGATGTGAAGGAAAGTGGCTCCAAGGTTGAATGACACCTTAATTTTTCATCTCCCCTTGACTTCGAATTCAGTTACCACTCACAGATCTGTTTTTCAGCTTTCTAAATTCTGTTGTTGTTGGGTTCTTTTCAGTATTTCCTCTCCTAGGTTTATAACTTTAAGTAAAAATCACTAGTTAGGCATTTGGGGTTTGGCAAATAATTGTAGTGAACACATACGTGTATAATCTGCAATGCTTATCCAACATTTGTCTCTGGGGTAAATCTAAGTTTGTGGAGGTGGAAGCTTAAACACTTTCTGGGCTCGCTTTAAGAAAAAATTATAAATACAAAATGAGGTACAACAGCAGTGTTTTCCTTAAACCTGGGCAAGAGGGGCCCCTGTTCTGGATACACACATATGCACACATGAATTTACTAAAGAACCCAGATCCCCTCTCACTTGGGATCTGACACTTAGCACTAACCCAGACCAAACTGCAAACCCAAACATGTGTACTCACAACTAACATCTTTCAAGTCACAGGGAAGGCTTTTCCACATCTCATATTCTATATCCTCAAAAAAAAAAGTTACTGTGTCTAAACACTATGAAGATTTTTGGGTTTTGCTGATGCCCACATCTGGGATGGGCATTGCTCTGGAGTTTGAAGAGGATTTGCGAGGCAGAAGTACTTGGGTAACAGAAAAGACAGATTATCTTATCAACTCCTTTCTCTGAGTAAGCACAACTGCAACAGAGTCTGGCTTCTTAAACTCTCATTCCGAGCAGCCCCAAGGATCCAGTCATTCATTTACCTGTGCTTCCATTCGGGCTCTAAAAGTCAGCGTGATGTTCACAGTATTTGCACTAAAGGGCAGCTGGGAAACATCTTTTCAATACTGAACAACTCATATTCCTAAATTTTATAGATACATGAATGCTGAAAATAAATATAGAATCTTCACTCACTATATGGTTCTACATATTGCCTTACAAGATGAATAAATTACAATTAAGTAGCAGCTATTTATATGGTAAAACTAAAATGCTTTGTAGTATTTTTTGTAATAACAATAATATACTGTATCATATATGATTCCTTGTGAGGTTTGAACATGATATTCAAAATTCTAAGTTTATTGCTGAAACGAATTATTTTTCTAAGAAGTTTACTGAAAATTTTAGTCATTAATGCCCCAGGACAGCAAAGTTTCTCCAAATTGAATTTAATAAAATATTATAAAATACTCAAAAAAGTTGATAACAATCATTATTAATCAAATAAAAAGTATATAAAAGTCTTGATTATTACAATATAGATAGCATTTTTGGTAAAAGTAAAAAAAATGACTAAATATCTGTATTCCATGAATTATGTGCCTCTTTATATAATTATCACCCCCAAATCATTACTCCATTACTGGATTAGCCAGCTGTGTATAATTTCAGTCCTCTTTCACATTTGACCAACTTCCAGTCACCTAAAAACACTATTTTTAACATATTTATCTCCTAATTTATCATTATGGAGGTATAATGGTTAAGACTGAAGAACATTTTATTTATAGTTAGTATATTTACAACTTTGTTATTTAGACATGTGTGGTGTTGTCTTTCTGTTGTACTGTTTCTTAGTTCCAAAAACGTTAGCGTTAATGGGCCTGATCAAATGTGAAAATTTCCTTATAATGAGGAAAAAAAGCATCAGGCAAATTTACAAATTCCAAAACATAGTCAAATATACCATATCCACGATGCCAGAAAAATCAATTCACAGTTTGATTTATTTTACTACTTAATTTTCTGACAGACATATTTTTTCTTTAGTTTTTGGTTGAATACTCTCTGCTTGCCTCTTTATATGACAAAAATGCCTATATTTTAATAGACTATTAACATAATGCAGTGTTTTTATTGCATGCCATTCATATTTATAGTTACCATACTATTTATAGTTTAGAATTTTTTCAGCTTCACAAATCATTATTAGTAATGTCCTAGAAACATTAAGATTGTTTTAAAGTTTGGGAAAACTTCATCAGGTTTCTCTCCTATGTGAATTTTTACAAATCATCTTTCTGCTGTCCCTGCTACAGCTTGTGCCCTGTGAACTTGGGGATTCTGATGGATTCTATTTGCTGTGATTTCCATCAAAAAGAAAGTGGAAGAGCTATATGTGTGGTGTGTTTAGAGCCCGATATGCTGCATTATTAAGCACAAGATATTCCTGACAGGGGGAAGCTTTTCTCTCCACTGGATGGTGGTGAGATTCTAATTCTTTGCTGACAAATGGGAAAGTCTTATAAGAATTTCCCACAGGACGCTTTGCTCTCACGATGCAGTCTCTGCTGTAGCATTTGCAGTCACCATGCGGGGTGCACCAGCACAGCGGGCCATGGCGGCACCCCGGGAGGGAGCTGTTCTTCCATGGAACAGCAACGACTTCACTGCACACGGACATGCCTGAGCATTACATAAACGCATTCCAGGAAGCCCAAAGTATCCCCGAGTGCACCTCTCTTAGCCCAGATCCCTCAAATGCCTGTGGTCTTTCCAATGCCACCAGACACATAGGAAGTGTGGACTGGAGAGAAACATGATTCTTTAAACAGTGGAAGCTAAATGCCTTTGTTTTGAATTTTACAGAAACATGTCACCATATAAATACCCTGCTAGGCCCCTTTCTCAGGGTCTTGGAAGGCACCTGCGCGAACCAAGGGCCCTGCAGCTTAAGCTTCATTAGCTTCACAGCGCGCTGCCTCTCTGCTTTCTGTGTGAAGTCTCTTTGCTGTCGCCATTGACGGCTCGAAAGCTTGGCTGACCAACACCTGGGGGGAGGTCTTCAACTTTTGATAATTTCGGTCGCTTTATATAGGATAGTGAATACAGCGGAGCCCATATAGATTTCAGCTTTGTTTGCAAAATTCTGTCCCAGGGCTTTTATAGTACAAATAAAATCAGTTAGTAGCTAACCAATTTTTGTTTTTCAGAAGCTAAAAAAAGCAAGTTTAGAATTGAGCTAGGCCATGCGGCAGCACACGGAGAAGAAGAATGAACTGAAATGAAAGCACAATCTGGAAGAATAACTTCAAAACAATGCAGCAGGATGAGAGTCCTGCTGGTCCCATTTATGAGTCTCTCAAAGCCCGGTGCTCACATCAAGGGCTGTTAGCGGGCGGCACACTCCTAGGCAACCAACCGGCAGGGGGCGCAGGCTGGGATTCTCGCAGGGTAGCGTGAAGAAAATCAATTTCAATCCTCCAAGGATGATATACAGCCAATGAAGGTCACTAAACACTATCAGTTCTCTGAGACCCTTGAGACTTGAGAGGAGATTTCCAAAAATTACCACACCTCCAATTTTGGCCCTCCGGTTGAAAGCACATACTGTATTTTATGATTTTGTCCATTTTTACCCATCAAGGGTAGGAGTAAGAAGGGGAGGCATGTGTAAGTATGAACTATCTGAACATTCTGGTTTGAATACCACTGATTACACAATAAATTTCTGGAGTTGTAATTACAGCAATAAAAAGACTGACACTGTACTCATCCACCTAAGGAAAAGTGATTTGCGTTTTAACCCACTTATTTTACCAATGGTCACAGAAATTGATTATGTTTTGATTAATGCCTGGGAAAATTAAATGCTCCAGTAAGATTTAGAAGAATCAGTGATGAATTAGTAAAGTAAAAAGCATAAAACTTACACAAGTGACTCAGCATGCCCCCTCCCCTCTTCCTTTGTTTATTATGTAGCCTAGAGTAATTCATTTAACTCCTGGGAGCCTCAACCTTCGTATCTGTAAAAGGGGATAATGATGTCCAGCCTACTAATATTAAAGGATTGTTATGAAGATCAAATAAGAAACTCTATGTATAAATGATTTTACATGGAAATGTTACAAACATAGGATATTAGTATATCTATTCTTGAACATCTGAAACTAATGCCTTAATGAAACAAGCTTTGTGATTGAGGTGGGGGTGGTGTGCAAAAAGCAGAGAAGTGAGGGACACATTGAGGAGAAACTAGGCTTAGACTAGCTGGTGGGAAGTCCGAGGGCTGTCCCAAGGGGGAAAATAAATAAACCCAGGGGAGTTTATTGATTTGAATTACTTTTATTTTTTTTCAATTACAGTTTACATTCAATATGATTTTGTATTGGTTTCAGGTGTACAGTGTGGTGTTAGACAATCACAGACTTTACACAGCGTTCCCCCCAATATTATTTTAAAATTTCCTTAAATGAAACATAATCAGAGGACACATTGACTTGAAGTTGCTACCCTTTCAGGGTTGCATCCCAAAACCTAGCAAGTCATTAACCTCCCAAAATACTTATGTGCTCATTTGTCCACAGTGCTAGTGAGTGACATCTAATGGGCTGGGAAGCCTGTCTCAGTTCTCTATGCAGGCCCGACCCTTTATAAGGGGGTTGCTATGAAATTAGAGCTCGAACTCCGCCTCCTTGTGTCTACCCTTAATTCAGCACCTTGGCCATTCAGTTAAAAAAAAGTTTGAATATACTGGAAAGCTTTCACAATGGTTTCAGTAAAACCAAATTTCATCCCCAAACTCTGAGAATATTATGCTCTTCATAAAATGGCCAATATACTCTCATATGGAAGAGCTAGATGTTGATCATATTGATTTTGGGAGTCCTGTTATGAGAGACATTAGCTCGACTGAAGGCAAACAAGACAGAAATCCCTAAACAGGGGAGTATTTTGTTCCTGACTTCTGGTCCCACACATGCCTTGCTTTACTAAGACCAGGCTGATTGGTGACATCAGCACATTAATAAGAAGGCACCTCTTTCCTGCTTTACCAGTTCATATAATGGCACATAAGAGCTCCGCTCCCCTTGGACTTGCTGTCCTCCATGAACTCACATGGACTTGATAGGTACCTGCAGTAATGGGTAGTGACCAATGAGGGCAGCAAAGAGCAGCATCCCAAGAGTAACTGGGCTTCAAGGATTTCTAGCTGAGATGGTTTCACACTAGAGGTGACAAATAACATCAGAAACCTGGGAGAATTACATGTGTCAAGCAGAGGGGAGAGAGCTGAGCAATCCAAAATAGAAAAGAAATTGTGAATAAGAGCCTGTAGTCACATAAAAGAAATGCCTGATAGAGTTTGAAAGCTAATGTGAACAAACTGATGGACAGGAACTCAAACAGGAAACAGAATCGAAGACTGCGTGTGGAGTTGTGGAGTGAGGAGCAACATGTGGCACAGATGTGACTAGCAGGCAATTCCAAACTCAATTCCAAACTCAATTCAAAGTTTTGAAACTTTTTCAGTACTCAAGGGTCAGTTCTATATTTTTGGAGAGAAGTTCCTGTTTCTTAAGGTTTACTATTTTACACTTGTTCACATCATTAATAAAAAAATTTGCAATAAAGCCAATGAATAATAATCATAAAATACTAATTGTCACTAATATATACTAACTATTATTATGTATCAAGCAATATTCTAAATATTTTAAACATATTAATTCATGTTACAGAATAAAGGCAATTTGTGTTCAGAGTTGATCTTTATTGTAATCATTACTTACGCTAGATTTAAAAGCTCAGCAATAGATATTGTTGGTTGCCTATTCAGCATTCATTCTCCCCTCCCCTTTCTTAAAAAAACACTATTTTCCCTTATTTTATTGTCTTTTACTTGTAGTTATCCATCTCTCTCCTTAAAGCCTGTGGATCAATTTAGCCCAGCTCCATAAGTGAGCTCTGATTCATTTTGTGCAAAATAATTCTGTTCCCTTGCTCAGGATCCTTACAGGTTCGGGGATTGACATGATACACAATCCCAGCCCATAAGAATGAAAAGTTTCCTGAGAACTTCTTTAAAAGTTCCATCTATAATCTGGGTGGGATTAAAATAAAATTTCACCTAATTCTTCCATGAGTGCTTTGAAGAGTAACCACTTTGCAGATAAAACAGTCTTTTTTTAAAAAAAAAAAGATTTTGTTTATTTACTTCTTAGAGGGGAAGGGAGAAGGAGAAAGAGAGAATCACAATGTGCAAAAGTTTCATTAATTGGTTGCCTCTCACATGCCCCCAAATGGGGAATCTGGCCCAAAACCCAGGCATATGCCCCTACTGGGAATCAAATCTACAGCCTTTTGGTTTGCAGGCCAGCACTCAATCCACTGAGCCACATCAGGCAGGGTTGACAATGAGGAGCTGGAATTCTATCCCCGGGCTGTCCAACTGCTACAAAGCCCAGGCTTTTTCCACTATAACCTGGGCTTTTATTTATGTCACCACAAGTGAGACTAACACTGTCCCTCATCCAAAGATGTTTACATCCTGATCCCCAGAACCTGTGAATATGTTACCCAATATGGCATAAGGTATATGTTATCTTATTTGCATTTGTGACTAAATTAAACATTTTGAGATGCAAAGATTATCCTGGATTATCCAAGTGGGCTCAATAAGGGTCCTTGTAAGAGGGAGGCAGCAGAGTCAGAGTGAGAGAAAGATGTAATGACAGAACCGAACAAAGAGATGCAGCTGTGAGCCGAGGTATGCTGTCGTCCTCTAGAAGTTGTAGAAATTTCCATCAGGAACTGATCCCTCCCTAGAGCCTGTAGAAATGACTGAGCTCTGTGGACACCTTGATTTTAGTCGTGGTTATAACCCATCTCAGATTTCCAATCTCAGGAATGACGAGATCGTGAATTTGTGTTGTTTTAAGCCATTAAGTTTGTGGTAGTTTGTTACAACAGCAAGAGGAAACTAACGTATCACATAACCATAATCTGGTATTCAGAAGTATCAGATGTATGATCAAATTTTCAAAGAAACATGAAGTTACTGCAAATTTTGAGATTTGACTAACTTATAATTCTGCTTGTTCTGCCACAGTACCAATATTACAAATTTTCATCAAGGGAAAACAAAAATTATTTTTGTGCCTAGGTAATTTGACTCTGTTTATGATAGTAACACAACCTGTGTGTCATCTGGATATTTTGTAAGATGTTTATGACTATCTGCTTATATTCATTTGGCTTCACTTTTATGTTATGTCTGAGTGATAGCCCATTGCCGATCTCAGAATAAACGTGCCACCGTCGTGAAAAGTGTTATGTGGAAAAAACCATATTGACTTAATTCTTAGGCTGGTTCAGTCTACCTTGTTTTAAAGTATATATTGATGTAAGAGAGTTTCCTGAGGAATTTGACCATTTCACAAAATAGTAACATAAGTTATCTTCCTCGAATGATAGTTTTTCCCTGTGGAAATTTTATTGCTCTTTACAAAGACAGCCATCCTGTTATTTTGGCTAAACTTGTGCAGTGGATTTTGGAACTGTTTTTATGAAGATGGTTACTAAGAGTAGTATCTAGTGAACTTACATTACTTTGGATCCTGAAAAGACCATAAGTTTATTATGCATACACGCCAAGGCACCTGTCTTTCCGTGAAAATAAGAATAATCAAAAAGTCTGCACATATCATGGATATTGCTTTTTGCAGGACCACAAACAAAAAAGCAAAATGTCTGCCTTTTGGTGGACACCCTTCCTTAAAGCACTCGTGCCATCCCTAGCCACAGGTAGCAGCCCAGAGGTGGCACTTAATTCCTGCTCAAGACTCATCATGCAGTACTGTTTCTTATATAAGGTCCACCGTTAATCCTCCATTGAGCTTACAAAATTTGTTGATGAGAACTACATAGAAGTTGCTATTGTGTCTTATACAGGAAAATAATGACTAACAGGAATGGCCAGATTCCTTACCTTCCATCTGTCACGTCATCATCTGTTAGAGATCTCAGCCTTGAGTAAGCAGTACTGGGAAGATCTCTCAAACCTCTCTGTAATGATAGTAGTTATGAATATGGAACAGATTGGGTCACTAATTCTTTATCTATCCACCTATACAAGTTTAGTGAATATAATTTATTTTCTCTAAATTTCAATTCCCTATCTTTTTATATGAGGCCCATAGCAGTACCTATCTCATAGGATTAATATCAGTATGAGATAATTCATTGATAAAATCTGATACATATCAAATATTCCATAAGTAATAATGGTGATTGTTTTCTTGCCCCAGATTTAGCTGGGAATTTATGTCAAACACAAGTGAACTCTGGCTATGGCATGGTCCATGTGTACTGGTTTATTATTCATACAGCAAGACTTAGTCCTTGTTAGACACTGTGGAACTGGATGAAGGTGAGTGTCTATTAATCTAATTGAGACCATGAGGTCTTTTCCATCACCTAATGCTGTCTTCCTCTTTTGAACTCACTGGAACCACAATGTGAAAGAGGCAGTAATTCTTTGGGGGGCACCAAAATGATGAAGTGGGGATACCTGTTAATTCGATATCTACTTGAAAAACACATAAGTCATAAGAGCTCTAACAGCGAGGTACCCACCCTGCGGTGCGTAAGAGTTTATATTAGCAATTGCAGGGAGGAATGCCATACCAACTGGGGAAGTGCTGCCAAAGAGCCGTAGAGCACTAATGCTCGTTTGTCTTCCCCAGGATCCCATACAGAAATGAGTCTCTGTAATTGTAAGAAGCCAGGTATAATTAGTTAGGGAATTGTTCCTTGTAAGTAAGTTCTGTCCTGGAGACAATTAGGTTTCTGCCTTTTTATAATTGTCCAAACACTAGAGGTGTATAAAGAAATGTTGTGATACAATTTATGCTCTTAAGGAAGCTAAAATGAAAAAGAAACAATTTGAACATAAATATACATATAAGGAGCACTTAGTTGATAAGATGTACAGTAGATCATTATGCTTACTGGAGAACACACTAGTACTTTATAGTATACATTAATGCACTGTGAGAAAGCCTCACTGAGCCACTTGAAGGTTAGAATCACTGAGAAATTGTCTCTCAGGAGAGCAGATCAACCTTGAATATCTGAAGATAGCATCTCTTTGAAGAGTGTGATTGTCAGGGACCCTGGAAACAGCCAGAGTCTGTTCGTCTTGGTCAATTACATAGTGATCGTAGTTGTAATGAGAGCTCAATCCAGAATATTTTTAAATACTTAGAAACTTGCAGTCATAAAAATTTTAAGTTATATTTTGATTTGTAAGCATATTTTAGTCTCAGAAAAGTATGGCAGGGTGATCAGGAAAATAATGTCAAGCTTTACAATGTATTACTTAAGGCAAACCTCCTGTGGAGGAAATCAGGGTGGGGCTAAATTCAAGGAGTAAAAGGGTTTTGTAAAATTTCCAACTGTGAGAGAAGATCTTGTTCACGTACTTTAAAAGGATGGTCGTGGGTATCAAATGGCTGTGATAGATTTCACTGCATGTGTTACAAGAGTAATGAAATAGGTTTTCTTCTAATGTCAGTAATTATATCCTTTGAAACTATTTAAATATGGGGTACAAATTTTAATTATCAACCTGAAAATATGCATGAGGGTCCCTAATTGAACAGTTCATGGTAATAAGAAAGAAAACAGAAGGCCTCGTTTTAGGCCACCTAAACGAGTCTTGCCATGCATAGTATGAGACTGGAAAGCCATTTCTCCAGTATTAGGCATCACCTACCTCCAGCCAAGAAAGTGTGTAATCTAGAGCTGGGAAGGGAAGTTTCTCTGGAGCCAGTTGGCTGTATGATGAGCTCCCATCCTGTCCCCAAGGGTGAGAAGTGATAAGGGCTTTTTCCTCACCTCAAGCAAAGTGAGAATGGCTTCAAACAGACAATTTAGTGATCTGAATCCAGGGGACCCAAGACTTACGCCTGAACTCCTTGAGGTGTCAGACTACAACCAGACCTGCTCTACTTGATAGCAGAACTGGACATTTCTGGGCAGATGATATAAACCTACTCCTGTCACATGATAGTTCCAAAAGGCCAGGTATTTCCTTTCTTTTTCTTTTTTCTTTTGCTTTATTCTTGTATCCCCACCATCTGGAGTAGGCCTTTGCACATAGTAGTTGCTCGATAAATATGATGAATGAATTAATGGAATCCTAGCACCTTTTAAGCATCAGTCTACCTGTGCAGCATACTCTTTGAGAACCAGGTCAACCCACAAATCTTCCCAAGGTGCTTCTGTTGGATATCAGTCTGGCTCTATAAGTGAAGTTTCCGTCAGATGTGAATAATGGAGCCCTGACTCTCAGCTCTGGTCTTTTGGCCACGAGTACCTCTGGCTCAGAGGCTGCCAAAACTCTATGCAGGCTCTCTTCATTGGAATTCTGCACCCCCGCCCCACCAGAGCCCAAACTCCCACTCTTGCTCATTTCCGAAGAGGGAGAAATGATTGCTTTGAAAATAGAAAGGAGAGAAACAACCCCCTAGACCATTGTATTTTTTTTTTTGCAGGACGAGTATCCAGATAAAATAATGATTATGGTGATTTTTGCTACTTTTAAAAGGAAGGATTGATGAATTTGTTTATGGGTAATCAAAAAAAAACCAAAGTCGGTGGCTAGAAAAATCTGTGGTTGGAAAAAATATGGTTTCCAAAAAGAAAATGAGAGCACAAGCAGGTTCAGATACCCTAAAGGTCTAACTAATTTTTTAAAAAAGTAGCAAGTATAAAAAAGTTTCTAGGAGCACCTCAACATTGTGTGTTTCCTGCCTTTTCTTTCTTTCATGTCCACCCATTTGTGTGTTCTTGCCAGTACACATGTATTAAGTTTCTATGGAGTGGGAGAGACACAGTACCTTACTTAAAGAGTGTGGCTGGAGAGTCAGATAAATTCAATCCTTGCTTTGCTGCTGAGCCACCACATTACCTTGTGTAGGTTGCTTCAATTCTCCAGGCCTCAGTTTCCCATTCATAAAATCAAGATGAGAATAATACTTGCATAATAGGGTTATTGTCAGGACTAAACGATATAATATTTATAATGCACTTAGGTAGGGCTGATTATACCGATAGCCTACCTATTATCTTAACTGGGCTCACTGTTCCAGTGTTATACTATTATCAACAGCTATATAGCAACTGAAAGGCTAATACTTAGAGAGTGAGAAATTTTGCATGGTCTTTACAGTACAGGGATTACATTAAAAATAGTATTAATTTTTTCAAAATTCATATATTCTTATAGAGCTGACATTTAACTTAAAATATTTAGCTTTTAAAATGTTATTTAGATTTAGTATGTTTAAGGTTAAAATGCACATATTATATGTACATTTTCTGCAAAACACAGAATGGTTAAATCCAGAAAACTGTCCCAAAGGGCAATGTTTTAGTACATTCGAATTGGGTGAAACAGATAGACAGGAATGTGACTCTATGATAAATATTATTAGTGCATATAATTTGATGCTTTCTATTTAATTAAAGTAACTGTCCAAAGCAGTTCTGCTAATTTTATTTACTTCCTTGCCTTAAAGATAACATTTTAGTACTCTTGAACTTTATACAAAGTTATAAGAATAATGCATCATGAAACTGAGACTTTCTTTGGAACAATGACTAGCTCTTCAGGTGCCAGCACAGCAGTGGTAAAAATTCTTCTACCAGGAGAAGTATGAAGGCCCCAGAATAGTACATGTTGGGAGCTGACAGGTATTGGGTAATGGGTAGGGTAGGGAGGAAGGTAAGTGACAAAAAAATCTGCCACAGAAGTAAGGCACAGATATTATGAATTCAGAGACCAAACACCTGACTTGACTGCCCAGGTTTTTGGTGGGTTTTCTGTGTTCAAACCAATCACTCTTCTCAATAAACACAGCTTCTTCTGTCCCCTCATATACTCTTCTAGCTGCTTGCTGCTATTCGCTATTTTAGAGGCATCTCTCAAGGAGACAGTCAGTACTGGTGAATGTGTCCAGTATTTTCCCGGAAAAATGCAAGACTTATGTACTTCATATGTTAAGACTCAGAAGCCTAACAGGTGCCTTACAATCCAAGAAAGAACTTGGAGAGAAGTGTAAAAGCTGGCATTGCCATTATGGGGATATTGTATCATCTGGCTCAATTCACGTTTTACCTGCTTTTCTAACGCTTTGCCTTCCCAAGCCCATAATCTTTCACTTGTTGGGCAGTTACCCAGAAGTTTTCATTTCATAAGAGAAAAGTTTTTTTTATTTCCCACCTATTTTTGTGACAGATTTGCCAAGCCCCTTCATCAGTCTTTCCTGAGTTTTCAGGTTGCAATCTTCACCGCCTGAAAAGCAGGCAGCCTTCTGACGCTGCTGCTGCTGTCCATTCCACGCCTCCCTGTGCAGCCCGTAGACGCTCCTGCCTGAGAGGGTCCCAGCTTTGATCCAAGGGCTGGTCCGCTCAGCTCAGACCAACACAATGACCATCAGGAGAAGGGCCAGAGCACTGAGCAGGACTCTTCAAATGGGAACTGGGGACGTCTTAAAAACATAAAGCGTCCGTTAGCCTTCCCCTCTCCCTTACCACAGACATCACGCACACACGCACACCCAAAATATATTTTTCTTTCATTAGTACAGTTTAAAAGAAATGCTGTGTCAGTGTTTTGATACATCCAGGGACTGAATGTAAACAACATAGTACAACTCTAGAAACTGCCATCGTAAAATATTTTAAGAGGTTGAATAGAGTAAAATAAAATAAAAATGTCTTTTTATGTGATATCTCATAGTAATTCAGGATTTATGGTACCTTAACCTTTAGAATCCAAAATATTAAGCTATGTTTCTTAGAGATAATAACTCGGTTGTCCCTCACTTATGTGTCTTAGATAAAAGCCTACTGCCACAGAATCCATGAATGCTCAAATACCCTCGCGGGCCTTTAGTAGTAAATCTTATGGAATAGCTTATGGCCAATGTAATGGCCCACAGTAGCCTGCGAATATCATGAATTCTAATAATACTTACATCAGTAGAAACATGAAGTAATGTCTCCATTGTAATTAAATGATGTATTTAGAGCAGTGGACTAAATGGTCCCCTAGTGTGTTGGTGATATATTCTAATAGTCTTCTCTTTACAGCCCCACACAGTAATATTCATGCTTTATTCTGCAGGGCTTGGCTTCTGACTGAACATTTGAATTGCAACATTAAGTGGTAAAGTGGATTACAGCGAGACCCCATGAATATGGATCCTGATCAAGAAACTAAGTGCTTAAAAAATAAAATGTTACTATTTAAATAGAGTGATTACAAAAACATTTTTATATGGAGGAATGTCGGGCAGCTTTGCCTCCTTCTTATTCTACGTCGCATAAGCAGAACATATTTGCCACAATTAAAAATTTAGTAGGTGAAACACCAGAACTTAAATCACTATAATTTCTACTGCGCTTATTGAATTTAATTTGGGCTGCTGGAGGTACAAATTAGTTTTGATAATAATTACATTATTCCATTTTTAAAACGTGTTCATTCCAAAGATCGTAGCCAACTGGAGAGTATATATATTGGAAGAGGATATCTGTTACCAGTGCTGAAAGGAAATTATCTTGCAGTTGATTAGGTAAAAGTGTCACATTTTGAATTTTCATTCTCTATTTTTCCCTTGAATCAGTCACTAAAGCAGTAGCTTGAGGCATTCAGAGCCTGGGGCAAAGCTGAGGGCGCTTTAGTCTATCCAGTCTGCTGGTTAAGAACCAGTCAAAGAATCATCTATTGTTGTAATTGGTAATTGGATTAGACAGTGCGCCTGTATATAACACAAAATTATAAAAAAAAAAAACCCACTGTTTACTATATAACACAAAATTATAAAAAAAAAACCCCACAGTTTACATATTTACTTGATTAAGTTATTTGTCAGATTATTTTCTATTATGTATTGAATACTATATTTCTAAGTGTTTTAAACACATCTTCTGTGAATGAGGAAAATTCTACATCAGCGTTGATAATTACCGCTGTCTGCGAGTTCAGTGGAGGTGAATTTCTAATGATAAAGTACTAAGTATATGTACAACTGCCTTTTCTACTTGACTGGGTTAATATTGACACGTGGGTTTGCACTGTGTGTGTGTTATGTATTTAAGTGTACATTTGTCTACTTAATGCATTATGGATTTAAATTCACGAAGCACTGGCAAAAGCTCCATGCATGCCACTGGAACTATATACATGATAGCATTAATTGCTCAGTTGTTATATGTTTAAAGATGCCTTGGCATGATTTATATCCTAAATTTGTCATCACTGAATATTAGGAATTGGCATCTACTCCAGGAGATTAAAGAATGTGCCATTATTTCCACCATGAACTTTGCTTTAGTAGAGATAATTAGTGGTTTGGGATAAATTTCCATTAACTCCCCCATTATTTTACATTGCTTTAAAAACAGTATTTTTGTTATGATCTCGAAGCTTTATAAAAAGTCAGCCTTCATTTAGCTTGTGGTAAAAACCGAAATGCTTTAGAAGACAATAAAATCAAATGCACAGGAAGATGGAGACACTGGTCAAACGCAGCACTCGGCTAAATGAAGAGCTCTCTGTTTGACCAGGTTAGATGCCGCTTTGGTTGGCAAGCTAATTCTTTGAGCACCACCCTTGAAAATCATGCTAATGAGCCTCTTCACTTCATCAAGTAGGATTGTGGACCTTTTTGTCTGCATCATTAAGGCCCCAAATTGCCCCATTAGCAAGGCCTCAAATTGCCCCTCAGGGTCAATATTTAATGCAGGTGAGCTTAGGTTAACTACCCTCAGAACCCTCTGGACAACAAACAATGTGGAGTACCTGTTACCACGAAATTCATTTTCTCCCCAAGTTTCCTTTCTGAAACACCATCGTCCGTATACGAATCATGTTTTAAATTTATTTTGAAAAAAAAGATTTATTGTATGTTGCTGACTTCAAAAGAATGAGTTTTGGGATGGAAGATTTGTTTTTTTCACCAGGCCCTCCTCAGAGTCTACTAAGCTCTCATTTTTCCATCTGTAAAATGGGGATGATTATACTTGTCTCCAGGTTCCTTCTGAGGTTGTTGCTGCCTTTAAGCAAAGATTGAGAAACCCATAGAAAATAAAAGAAATATCAACACATAGCAGGTTTTTACAATTTTTCCTAAGATTTTAGCAATTTAAATGGCTTTCCTTATTAATTATCGAATTAAAAACAAATTAAAAGTTGGAACTATAGCAATCCAAATGTGTGCAACATTAAAATTCAGAATAGGAGTCTATGCTATTAATGCTGAGGCAATTTGTAGGACCAGAATATTGCACACTTTTAAAAACATAAATATAATTTTTTCTTATTCATTAAAATTTGAAGTAGGAGGAAGAGACAACATGATTTTTCCTGTATTTCTGTTGTCCATTTGGCTTCCTAAAAACTGGTTAATACTCAATTGCTGCTAGTTATCTCTAGAGACTCTCAGTGTTTGGGGGGAATAGCAATTATCTCCCTGAGCATGCTCAGCAAAATCTACTGGTGATGTCCAGACGTGAAACCTTTCGTATGTAGCAACTGAAAGATGAGAGCCATGGTTACAGTTTCCAGCAAGTATGTGAAACAGAAGCCTCCAGATTATATTCCACATCTAAGTAGAGATAACGTTTATGTCTCCTGTGTTAAGGTTAATTTCCATGCATTTAGGGCTCCTGAAATCTTCATCACCTCTGTGACTGGTACCTGCAAAGTCAGTTTTGCTACTGAATGGGGCCCCAATTAGGAAGGGCTTGCTGGTGTCCTTCCAGCAATATATTGTGAGTTTGAACAATTTTAGTGAAATAAATGTAACAAGGAAAAATGAATTCTCTTTAGCCTCTATTCAGCCGAAATTAGCCTCCGTGGATTCTGGCTCACAAAAGCACCACGGGCCTCTGGCTGTGCTCTGTGGCTGTGAAATAGAATCAAGATTCCATTAGGCATCCCAAGCTGCCTCCTTCTCCAGGGCAGACAATAAAAATGACAACAGGGGATTGTCCCTCAGCTAGTCTAACAAGGGGGTGTGTCTTTTTCTAAATGACTAGATGTCTGTTTAGCTGAGAGAAAAATTTAAAGGGGCCATGGGCCAAATTTTCTTCAATTCTTTGGCTCCTGTGTTTGTTTCTTAGGTCATCTTCAGAAAGACCTTAAATTCTACCTCTGTTGGCACTTAGAGGCCATGGTTTCCCATCCTCCCCCCTTTCAAGAATTTGTGTGCTGAGACAAAAATAGCAGACCATACATAGTTCAGACAGTGGCATTATTCTGCAAGAGATATCAGGAGCTTTAGCATCAGCACAAGGATTATTGGTCTTGCCATATTTTCCCCTCTTGCTTCAGAGATAGAGACTCCCTCTCACTTAGATAAATTTGAGATTGGAGACAGATTTGATGCTTTCAGGATTTATTTATGAACAATAAATTTATTCAGACAGGAAAGTCTTAATGTGAACACAAAAGGAATGGGGCTCTATAACTTTGGCTTCATAATATCGTTGTATGACCCTACCGTCCTTGTGGAGAACTCGGCCATTCTTCCTTCTGCTGAGGGGCACGTCTTCCTGTTGCCTTCATCAGAGAGGCCTCCAATATGTTATGACCTTGCAAAAATTCCTTTTGCAATGAACTCTCAGTCAATTTCTCAGCTTCTTTGCCATATCAAAAGTGCAAAAGTCTAAGAACATTTTCTTCCCCTATCCAAGGATAAATGTGATATAACTTATTCAGACCTCCCATAAATTTGATTGAACATTCTTTCTCTTTCTAATTGGTCCAGTAAATAGAGTTTTGTATTTCCCTTGACAGATGCCATAGAATGAAATTTAATATAGCTTGTCAATGAGTATCAGAAAGTTAAAGAGTTCATTAACCATTCACATAGAGTTATAAATGTATATTTCATGGCCACTTCTCCTTTGCTTCAATGAAAATTACTGGCAGGAAGTAATATTATATAATCCATGGTGTCAATTACTAATGGTGGTGGCAAGTAAATCATAATGTTTTCATTATCAAATTGCTAATATGTAGGGGTTGTAATATTCTGCATATAAAGTCCTTAATAAGCAATTATTTATGTGCTCACTTACTGGATGTTGCTGAACCAAGGCATTTCCTCAACACTAAGTGGAAAGTCTATTCAATAATTTTTTTCTGTAAAGTCATTCATTGGTATTATATTTCTATAAAGTTACTTAAAATCATGTTACATATTTGTTATGGCATTTTAGCAAAACAATAAAGTAAGATATATGATACTGCAAATATTAAAATATTAATTTCCATTTGTAAAATATCATAACTGATTGTAAGATTAAAACAACTACATTATCTTAGTTTTGGACATTGAAGCTGCTATCTGAATCTAACAGATCCATGGTCAGAAAACCTGAGTTCTGAAAATGGCTTTGCCATTGATAATTTATTGTATGGCCTCAGGAAAGATTTGTAAAATCTTTAAGATTTAATATCCTTATTTGTAAAATGAACATATTTTACTATTATCAGTCATCTTGGGAGTTAACATATTTTGTTGAGTATCATCACAATACAGTATACTGATCAAATCACCAATGAATTAACATATATGTATAGCCGTAGACCTGAAAGTAATTGTAAGCCAGGCTGAACAGGGGAATTCTGAGGACCTGAGATGGTCCAGCTGGGGAGAGACCAGGCTCTGGGTGGACACATCTTCTTGGCTTTGAAGACTCTTTTCAATGTGAGGAGAAGCTGCACCAGGGGATAATCAGAGTGGGGCTCTTGAAAGCACTGGGCTAAGGCAGAAGCTTCATGCTGCCATCTGAGGATGGCACCTGCATTGACTATTACCACCTGTAGGTTGACAGGCCATGCAGAGTGAGCAGATAATGGAACCTGAAGGCCGAGAGGGTGCTGTTGACACAAGTGCCTTATAGGAGCTGGACCCCTGCCTTAGGCAAGCTGCCAGGCTCTGACACAAAAAAGCAGAAGATGAATACCCTGAACTTAGTCTTTTCCTTTTCTTTCATCTCCAATTCGTGTTTTAATTGGTCAAATCCATCCAGGAGGCAGAGGACAAGGGAGATGGTTGATGTGGTCAATGCCTGTCAGTCTCTGAGAAAAAGAGCAGGGTAGAGAAGGGCAAAAAGGAATTAGGAGGGGAGACAGAAGGACTTCTCTGTTGAGAAGTCATTCCATTTACAAATGCTTCTTTCTCTGTGTGTAGGATGACTGAAGACTGGAGAGGCTGGAGGAAGGGATGTCTTCTCAGAGGCTACGGCAAATAATAAAAATCATTTATGTTGCATAATTAGTTTATCATCACATATATTACCAAAGTTATTCTTCACAATAATGTAATCATGACATAAGATAACAAGTACTATCTTTTTTATTACTGAAGAAACCAATAGCCAAAGATTTACATGACTTTCTGAATTCCCTGTTTCTTCCTCTGAGCAATGCTGTAGTCAACTGAATCTTGGGCCTTGGTCAGAAAATCTAAACTGGGATGGCTGACTAGCAGAGTTTGCAAAACATAGTGATTCTTAGTATTCTTTTATCTCCTGCAACTGAGAGAGAAGGAGTATGGTGAAAACATTATAAAATATTTTTAAGCCAATTCAATAGCAGAAATTATTCAAGTCCTAATTTAAAATATTCTATTATGCTATTATAAAGTTACATATTACAATAAAAATATATGACACATTAGATTTTTTAAATATTTTCTTTTTAACACATTTAACAGGATGAATTTACTAATGATAATATGTTATTGAAAATTTGGTCTTACAAAAAAAAGTCAGAGAACTGTGTAATATATAAGGACTGGCAAGCTCCAGGGCATGAATATTTGGAAAGTAGTTACCAAATAGTATTATTCTTACAGAAGAAGATAATAAGTGTTCTGGGTGTGGGGGCAACTCACAGAAGTGTTCAGTATGTCCAATAGATTTGGAAATGTTACATGGTAGCCCTTCAAAAATACTGCAGGACTTCTTTTCTGAAAAGCCCTGCAGTAATAAAGCAAATTCAATTTGCTCGGTCTCTAGAAGAGACCCAGGACTGACCACTATAACAACAGAGAAGGCAGTTAGGACCCAGCTCTTTTCCAAGGATTTATTTGATACATAGTCATCTTACTATTTTGATGGTTTATAGTAGAGAAGCAGTGATTACTTCGAAGTGTTCTTTGAAGTCGTAATGTCTTCTCAGCCCTGCTGATACAAAATGCTATGTTTGAGGAATATAATGCTGCAAGTCCTTTGTGAATTAATTTTCTTAGGAGTTAGGCAAAGTTTGTCTTCTATATATAAAAGCACCATAAATCCCTCAACATCACACATTCATTTTATTGTGATTTTCAGAATTTGTTCAAACTGAACAATTATATTTAAAACTTTTTCTTCATCTAAGGTAATGTCTAAGACTGTATAGTTCTCTATAGTGGTGTTAGAAGTGTTTCAAAAATAACTTGAACATTTCCTCTTACATTGTTTAGCTAAAAATACTCATTCAAATTAACAGATGTCAATGGAATTTCTTAAACATCCTTTTAATAATGAAAATAATTTGTCTTTATACTAAATACCAAGGCTATTCATTCTGTCTTCCTGGAATTCCTTTCCCTTCCACACTTCTGGTCTTAGGCCTCCACCCCTACATACACTTAACCCAAGATTGGTCCAAGGAGTATAAAAAATATAACTGGAGATGGGAGGGGGCACATTTTATTTTTCTCTGGTAGTACAGCTATTGGTGTGGGCCCCAAGCTGCTGCTGGCTCTGGTCCTGCCCCAAGACAAGAGAACTATGGCAGCAGGAGAGCATGAAGACAGTGTGCAACGAATGAGAAGAGAGGCAGAGGCAGAGAGAGCCAGCGCATTTTTCTTTTGTTCCTTAAGCTCATTAGAGTGGAGAGTCTAACACTACTGAAAATTATCTGATGAGCGGTTATTTGATTTACGCCAGGTGTAAATTTGTTTTGTTTCACAACTCTCTCTTTGGAAGTGATTCACTTTGGCGAAGCTGAGTGCAGCTAAAAAACAAATCTTTTATTTGATTATGCAAAAACAAAACAAAAGGAAACCACTTATAATTTCTTATAAATCACAGTTTGTTACATTTTTCCATATTTTATAAAGGATCTCATTTTGTGGATTATAAAGGTTTCTAAAGAAAAGTATAAAGTTACAACTCAACAGCCTTGGCCTCAGATAAACACACAATAGATGATAATTCTATGAAGTGATATTTGTAATGAAATTGGGGTCTTGATTACTGAGAATGTGCTTACTCCTACTACTTGAGAATTCTGTTTTATAGTTTAATATTTCCACTCTAAAGTACATGTATTTTACATATTTTAAATTACTATATATTTATTTATTTATTGACAAAAGCAAATTATTTTTAATTTTCCAGCTGTCCATCTCTTGCCAGTCAGAGAACAGGATGTGTTGATGACTCTTGGTTACTGTTCTGAATTTTAATCTGTTTGTTGCTGAAAGATTTTGTGAGTTGTTAGCGAATATATAGTGAGCAGTTACTGTGTTTCTCACATGTTGACAATGATAAAAATAAGAGCCAAAGGAGAAACCACTGGCTTTTGCTGACAATGATGTTTTGAAGTTCAGCTACTCCGAAACACTCTGTACTCATATACAACCAATATTAGAGTTCTCCACATTTCTACGCTTTATTTCTTAATAAATAACAACAATGAAGCAATTATGGTTTAAAAGTGCTTTTCATGTGCGTGACCTCATTTAATCCTTATAACAACATAAAAACATTTTGGGAAAGTCATTATTATTTCCACCTGATAGATGACAAAACTAAGATTCATAGACTTTCATAACTTTCCAAAGGTTACTGAGCTAACAGAATGGTGGAGCTGCAATCAAAGTCCATGCCTTTGCCTCAAAATCCTAAGATTGTTCCGATATTGCCTTACCAAACGGAACAACTAGATATCCATTTTCTATGTGGAGGATTTCATTTTATCTGTCACATTACAATATTGCAATAACCCCTGTATTTACTGAAATAAAGTTCTCTAAAAAACCATTGACTTTTACATTTCATTACTCCGTTGCTCACTTCCCTCCCCGAAACCAAGCTAAGTGAAGCTGGGGATATGGTAGCAGAGAGGGGGGGAAGATCCAATTCATACTTCGTTTGTACTGCCCGTGGCAGCTAAAGTCAGGCAAATGAGAGGCAACCACAGATCCCCTCCCCATTTGACCACTTTTCCAAAGGTGAGGTGAAAAGGTTTAGTGGGAAAAACTCGACATTTTATCCCCAAACAAATATTAGAGATTATCTGTGCAATTAAATTATCCATATATACACAGTCTAGGGAATTATCTCTATCTGAAATGGTGGATTATTCCAGAAATTGAAACTAAGCCCTGAAGGCACTCCTTTTACTTTGTTCTCTCTCATTTTTTTTTTTTTTTTACAATGCACATTTAGATTATTTTGACTATTTTTGTGGCTGATTTTCAGTATGTTCCTATTCGGTGTATATTTGTGCACTGCTCTGCCTGGTTTGAACAATTTTTTAAAAAGTATTCCCTTGATAGCCCTAGAAGCAGACAAGTATTACTTGAAGGGGAAAAGGAGATTTCTATTAGGTTTGAGAGTCACAAGTGAACAGAAGAAATTTGAGAAGTATAAAATGCTCTGCAGACCACAAATCCGAAACCAAAACATTCCTAACAAGGTTTTGACAAAATAAAAATCCCACTGGTTTTTCCCATGTTTTTTGTAAGTGGTACTTTTAGTGAGTTACTCTTTATACATGTGGCATTATATTATGTTATATATAAGTAATATTTATTTTAAAAATTTCTAAGTGACTTAAAATCTGAAAAAGAATTAGGAAAAACAAGTCAAATAAAAGATAATTATAATGTTGTCCTCACCGCTTTTTTTGAAAGCCGTAGAAATTATTTTAGTGATGGAAGTATATTAATGGATATATCACAGCAGTAAGATCATCACCCATGTTAGCTTATTATTTGCTTTAATTACATGTTGGCATATTGCTAACAAATTCAATAAATTCACCTTCTCTGCATGACTTTGCATATGGTAATATGACCTCAAAAACAGGAAACTCTAGAATAGGATGGGTGAGTGAGACATCTAATAGGAGAATTATTTTTTTCTTCCCCTTGTTCCTGAATTTTTGCCCAGCAGAAATGGCACACGTGACTGGAAACATGTACAGCAGTTACCTAGAAAATTTTACACATTTTAAATGTCACAGAAACTAAAAATAGACTATTTTTACTTAAACTACGTCTTAGTTATATATTGTAAAGGGTTTTCAGCAGTCACAGTAGGTTTTGTTTTATAGTTTGAGCTAATCGCATCATCTGTGGAGACGGTATTTCCCATACCTGTTTTAATTTCCACAGAATAGAGACTTCAAGGTCATGTAGTGAAACTCCCTGGTTCCTAGCTGTGAGTAGGGTAGAATGCCGTGACTCTGTGTTATCATGTCCATCTCTTGCCAGCATTCAATATTCAAGTGACCAGGAACTGAGACAAACAGCTCTACATACTCATTCCGAAGTTGGGGTGTAAAATTCATATGCTAGTCAGTGAGTAAGAGTAAATAAAGGCAGCACAGTGTGAGCAAGTACTAATAATGGAACACTTGTCTCAGGTTTACCTAACAATAGTCTGCCTAGTTTTGGTGGTTCTTGTTACTGGTGGGTGGGAATCTAAGACACTCCCAAAGGCTACAACTCATTTGTGTACGTATCCCTTCCTTCAACAAACATTTCATTGAATACAGTAATGAATATTGGACTTACACAATGGGCCTTTGCTGATGAAGATAATTCTAAGGCCATTATATAATTTAATTTACATTACAATAATCTCAAAGACTTAAGATATAGATTGCTGGGCAACAACCCTAAGGTTTTTTAAATTAAGAATGCCTGGCCCCCAAATCTGCTTTTAAAACAAATTCCCAGGTGATGCCAATGCTGCTAGTTTAGGGACAACACCTTGAAACCACTGCTCTTAGCTACTCCCCACAAGTAGCTTAAATAATTACTCCTTTTACTGGAAAGAGGTTATGGTTAGAAAACAGCCAGGTCTCAATGTGTCACATGGTATTTGTGTCTGAGGGAATGGCAAGGACAATTAAAGCCAGTGCGGAGAATGTTTGGTATATTCTCTAAGAAAGAGATATTCCAACTTACTTAAAAGTCATTTCAGGGGTTAAATATTTTTCAGGGATTGCTCAGTGCTGATTAAAAACACAATGAAGCCATGTATATAAAGATGGTAAGATCTTATAAGTCTGTTGTAGAATCTTACTTCTTTAATCATTATGTGTTCTGTGCAAGAAATTTAGACCAAAAAATTAAAATAAAAAAAGTGACAGGATCAGGAATGATTTCAAACTGATGATCCTCCTAGAGGAGATTTTATTTTGTTCAAGAAAAGAACCCTGAGTATCTGAACTAAATTACTCAGGCCATAAGACATCTCTGGCGGTTGTAAGCAGCGCTCTGAGAGCCGAGCCAGAGGGATGCTACCGCTCCTGAAGGCAGACCTCGTCGCCCTGGAGCAGCCAGGGTCGTGCGAGCTTCTCTGTCCCCTTTAAATATTGTCATACGCATATAAAGTGAAGTGCTGGTAAATGCCTCAGTCTCACATTTCACGGAGAAGGCTTCTTTGTCTTATATTGGGCGCTTTCCAATTTGATTGTACCAGTTATGTGAATTTTACATTAGTTTACTTATATATTATATTTCTATGTTATGTGAAGACTCAAAATAGGTGAGAAATATAATCATTACTATAGTTAGAAAACAGCAAAACAGAGATAATATAAGCAAGTTTTAAAATATAGATCAGCAAAATCATTCCATATATGTTGTTTGGAATATTCTAGGAGGAAAACTATGGCTTCCAAATTAGTTAGCAGGTTCTCCCCTTACGTATGAATAATATAACTAAATATTAATTTTTATTGCTATTTCCCATATAAAATATTTATACTATGCAGATTTTATGTACAAATATTTCTTTTTAAATTAATTTAATAAAATATATTTTTTTCCTGTAAAGCTCCTGATTGCCTCTTGTAAAATGATGCAATGGGTAGAGGTCATTTCACCAGAGATGAAGAACATAAAAAATAACTGTTGTGAAAAAAATGAAGCATTTTGTACACAATTTCAATTCCAGCCTCACCAGAAATTGGTAGTTAGCAGGAAAAGCTAAGGAAACAATGAACACAGTATAATATTGTAGACAGGAAAGTAAAAAACATGAAATAACTTTCTAGTTTATTTCGGTTTCAGCAGGTATTATTTATAGAAGCTATTATTTGAGAACTAGAACATAAAAATTATGCCTCTATCTATTCATTTTGTGATAAAAAATTGAGATTTCACAAAAAAACCAGGCAAATTATTCACTCCTATGAAGACATAACCTTGCTTAATTTAGAGGGAGTTTGATTCCTATTTTTTTTTCAAATGTCACCAAAAGTTTAACATATATTCTCAATACAATGGTGGATAGTAAATTCCTTGAGAATAGTGATTATATATCAATCATTTCTAATTAATAGGCCTTATATTTAGCATAGCAATTGCGTTTAACAAATCTTTGTTATTCGGCCGTCTTCAAGGTAGGCAGAAAACAGGGCAAAGTGAGTGTTCCATTCCGCACTCCGCACTCACTAGCTGCCTGATTTCTAGTGCTCACTTTTGTCTTTGTAAAATGAGGAGATGAGAATAAATGGCCTCTAACATCCTTTTTACCTCTAACATGCTATTCTGCAAAATAAAATGCTGTACAAGACTGCGGTACCGTGCATGGGAATACTGCATGAATTCAGACACTGTAAACTTCGCTTTGACGTGACACCCCCTTCTTCTGGTTCTTCTCATCTGCACTACCATTACACCCAATCTTCTGTCTCATCAAGGCCTCCAAGTCTCATCCCCAATCCTCCTTTTTTTGTTGTTGTACCCACCTCAGAAGTCTTGAAATAACATTTCATGTCCCATCCTCTGTCAAACTGTCCCTCTGACACCTGAGAGCTGGATCCACACAGGTATGCAGGCTTGGCTCAAGCCATGAGGTGCTACGGGTCATTAGAGAACTCTCCTTCACTTGCATGATGCTGCAGCAGCAAGGGTATGGCAAGGCAGATGGGCCCAGGACAGCAAACAGAGATGTTCTTACCTGCTGCTGTTCATCTCATGCAGAAGCTATACCAAACCTCCCTCACGCTAGGCTGGTTTTCCCCTACAGCAGCTGTTCTAGCCCCCTCATTGACAAAATATCCTACATGAGCTTGCTCAATTTCCCACTCTCCCACCATTAGATCTACTTTTGTTTGTTTTCCTCCTATCCCGGAGAAAAAGCATTTCACGTCCTGTTCCCCGAGTTTTCTTATTTGGAATGCATCATGAAATCCAGTTGAGCCTATCTCCTAAGTAACTCTATGACTATCATCCAGCCTCCCTCTCCATCACACATTGTTAGTTTGGACTGCAGCATTTCTTCCCATGGGCGATGACTATGATTTAACTTTCTTCAGTGCTACTTGTGTTCGTAAGTGAAAGCAGTTTCCACACTGCTGCACAGTGAGGATGATGGATCTAAGATCCTTATTCTTCAGCTTAAAAGTATTTAGTAGCCCTTCTTGGGTACAGAATTACTTCTTCAGTAGTGCAGACAGCGTCCTCCAGGGTATGGTGTCCCTTATCTTTCTCCAAACTTCTATTCCAAGTTTACCCACATAGAGATGTGACATCACAAACTCCATGAGAAGGAGTCAGTTTGTTGTTTCACTCTAGAGTGCCTCTTCTGACGTTATCTTCATGGACCCTTCTTACTTTTCTTTCTTCCTAGATTTACCTTGAGAGCACATCCTGGAACATCACCTCCCCAAAGCTACAGTCGTATGATTCAAAATGCAGACATTCTCAGGGTTAGAATCTCGTCCATTTTATCTGTGTATCCCTTTAATCCTTGGGCTTACTATGTTCTTTGGAATTGAGTAAATGAAAAGATGAATGGATATTATGTGATATATACCACTTTGAGAATATTTTCAACTCAGATTCAGTAGCTAATTAGCATAACATAGGAATGGGGATGTTGTATCAAGTATCATGGATTCAAAATCATATTTCCACCCCATCCTCAACTAGACATCTGACATCAGTTTCCTCACCTGTAAACTGAGGATTATGATTCATGCCTTAGTTATTCAAACGGGAAAATTTAAGTGAAAGCATTTTACAAATATCAGTTGTTATATATGACTTAAAGCTCATTTCTCTTCTACCTTAATTATTGTGTAAATATTGTGTATCTGACACATACTAACAATTAGATTTTTACACCAAATGTTTAAAATCTTTTTAGTCTCAGAAAATCTGATCAGTAATTTCTAAACACTTTTTATTTCAAGAGTGGGCTTCCGAGGGAAATTTCACCTTTATATAACTGGTATTCTTTCTCTTTCTTTTTCAAGCCTGCGTTACACAAGCACATAGCACCCCAATTCCCCTTCCTCCCTACATACTCAAGAGAGGAGGGCTGTTATGGCTGATGTGCAATGTCATCAAATTTATTCACATTTTAGATAACTTATAGTTTATATGCCTATGTTTATTAAACATATGATCTTTCTTAAACAACCAATTGTTTTGCTGGAAAGGAAAAGGGAGTATGTATTTTAACATCCTCTGAGCAAATAGGAGATATTTTCAATCTTGTAAAATTTATAATCTAGCAAGGAAAACAAACACGCAAATAGAGAGTGGGGCAAAAGTAGGTTTACAGTTGTATGTGGAACATAGAATATTTTGTTGTATTGATATTGTTATTTATTAATTATTGTATTATTTTCCACATGAACAACTGTAAGCCTATTTTTCCCCAACTTCTATGAAAATACTATAACCCAAACATCACAGGCTTGCCCATTTGAACATCACACATAATGTTCACATTTATGTGATTCAACCTCCAGCTGCTTGGCTTCAGAATGCCTAATTTTTGTGTATGGTGCAAAAGAAGATCTAGTTTCATTTTTTCATACATATCTGTTGAATTTTCTCAACACCATTTATTGAAGAGATTGTCTTTACTTTATTGTATGTTCTTTCCTCCTTTGTCAAATATTAATTGACCATAAAGGCATGGGGTTATTTTCAGGCTCCATACTGTTCTTTTATCTTTATTTCTATTTTTATGCTAGTAGCTTACTGTCTTGATTACAATGGCCCTGTGGTATAGTTTAATACAGGTAGTATGATTCTTCCAACTTCTTTCTCAAGATTTCTATGGTTATTCATGGTCTTTAGTGGTTCTGTAAAAATATTTGGAATATTTTTTCTAGTTCTGAGAAATACTCTATTGGTATCTTGATAAGAATTGTGTTGAATCTACAGATTACTTTGGGTAATATGGAAATTTTAATGATGTTAAATTTCCTTATTTGCTAACATGCTATATGCTTCCACTTATTTGTATCTTCTTCAATTTCTTTCTTTAGTGTCTTACAATTTTCTGAGTACCGGTCTTTTACATTCTTTGTTAAGTTTATTCCTAGGTATTTTTTTATGCAACTGTAAGTGAATTTTTTAATCCTCACCTGAGGATAAATTTTAATTGGTTTTAGAGAGAGAGGAAGGGAGGGAGGGACAGAGAGAAATAGAGGGAGACATTGATGTGAGAGATGTATCAATTGGTTGCCTCCTTCAGGCACCCTGTCCAGGGCTCAAACCTACAACCCAGGTATGTGAGCCATCCAGCCAGAGCAGGAATTGTTTTCTTAGTCATCCATTCTGGTAGTTGATTATTGGCATATAAATATGTAACTGATTACTGTATACTTATTTTGTATTCTGCTACTCACCTGAATTCATCAATCAGTTCTAGTAGTTTTTTGTTTGGTGGAATCTTTAGGGTTCTCTAGATACAGTATCATGTCATCTGCAAATAATGACAGTTTTACTTCTTCCTTTCCAGTCTGGATGCCTTTTATTTCTTCTTCTTGTCTGATTTCTGTGACTACACCACCTTCTTACTCCATACACACAAATTAGCTCAAAATGGATTGAAGATTTAAATGTAAGACTAGAACACATAAAAACCCTAGAAGAAAACATAGACAATGAAATCATGGACATTCCTCACAGCAATATTTCTTTCTGATATATTTTCTTGGGCAGAGGAAACAAAATAAAAATAAATAAATAAGACTGCATCAATCTAAAAACTTATTGCACGGCAAAAGAAAACAACCACAAAATGAAAAGACAACCCACTGAACGGAAGAACATACTTTCCAATAATACATCCAATGAGTTAATATTCAAAATTTACAAAGAACTTATACAATTCAACATCAAAAAACCCCTAAACAATCCAATTTAAAAAAATGGGCAAAACCCCTGAGTGGACACTTCTCCAAAGAGTACTTAGAGATGTTCAATAGACATATGAAAAGATGCTCAATGTCACTAATTATCAAAGAAATGCAAATTAAAACCATAATGAGATATCACCTCAAAGCTGTCAGAATAGCTATCATCCATAAACCAACAAACAAATGTTGGCAAGGATGTGAACGAAAGGGAGCCTTCATGCACTGTTGGTAGGGATGCAAATTGGCACAGCCACTGCGGAAAGCACTAATTAAAAAAGGAACTGTCTTATCACCCAGCAATTTCACTTCTAGAAATTTATCTGAAGAAACCCAAAACACTAATTCAAAACAATATATATGTGCCCCTGTTTGTTATTTAAAATAGCCAAGATTTGGAAGCAGCCAAAGGGCCCATAAGTATATGAGTGAATAAAAAAGCTATGGTCCATTTACACTATGGAATACTACTTGGCCATATAAAAGAAAGAAATCTTACCCTTTGCAACAGTATGGGTAGACCTGGAAAGTATTATGCTAAGTGAAATAAACCAGTCAGAGAATGAAAAATACCATATGATCTCACATGTGGGGTCTAATGAACAATAGAAACGGACTCATAGATACAGAGGACAGACTGACAGCGGATGGGTTCGGGGGCTGGGTGAAAAAGGTAAAGGGATTAAGCAAAAAAAAAAAAAAAAACCCTGACAGACATAGACAACAGTATGGTGATTAATAGAAGAAAAAGAGTTAGGTGGAACCAGAAGAGGGTTAGGGGGAATAATAGTGATGGAAGGAGACTTGACTTGTGGTGGTGAACACACAATACAATATACAGATGATGTATTAATAGAATTGTACATTTGAAACCTACATAATTTTATTAAACAATGTCACCCCAATAATTTCAATAAAATTTTTTTTTAAAGATTGCCTAATATTTACCAGTTATCTTTCTTAAATATTTTTTGAAAATTTTTAGAGATGTCCATGTGAGTCCATGCGTGGCTCCTGCCAGCACTTCCCTTGACTGCTGACAGGTGTGCAAGTTTTGCTAAGCTACCAGCTCTCTGAGGCTGGACTTCAGGTCCCGTGTTTTTGCCTTGCTTGCTTCCATCTGCTTCGCTCAATGTCAGTGAGACCGAAGAGGTATTCCTCTTATTAGGAACAGCCCATCACACTTAATTATACTTCACACATTTAATTGAGAGAAGGAGAGTCTTCGAGCAAAGTTGCTCTCCTCCCCAAAGGTCCCAATACTGAGGAGCTTCCTCAGACCAGACCCCAAATGGTCCTATAGAGATTGTGTTGGTCGCTGAGAAGCTTGCCCAGTCCCTCTGCACGGGACTTGCTACTGATCTGCCAGGGGTGTTCTCAGCAGACAGCCTTCAGCTCTCAGCTACTTCAGCATCTCCTCAGTCAAGGTTGTCCCCTTGCCAGGGAAGCCTGGGACGCAAGACAGCTCTAATGGACAGTTCTTACCCCAGGGCTCCCTGTCGGGTAGACCATGGCTTTGCCCACAACTGAGTTGCACCCACTACTCAATCCTGCTTCCTCCTGCTTCCTTTCTTCAGCGAGTGGTGATCCCTAACAAACATCTTTCACAACAGCCTGTCTCATGTCTCCTTCCAGAGAACCCTACCTGCCATAAATTCTGCCCTAATGTGGCTGTTGTCTTCTCTGACACCAGACCAACACTGATTCCACTGCCAGCATCTTCTAGAGTGGACCTTTCAATTTTCCCTCATGAAAAAAGCTTTTGAAAATCTTCTGGTGTTCAGTGTTGTGCTTGACACCTCAGTTCCTCAAAGAATCTCTCCTACCACTACCCAGGAGAATAATCCTTTCAAAGCGCTCAGGCTGTGAGAATCAAAAGCTAGCAAAAGTAGTTTCGTGAAAGCAATTCCTGCTTTCTATCTTGCAATTTCTGTCTGAGAAAGCCCAAGTTTATCTAACAGCTTGGAAAGATTTAGTGTAGCAGAAAGGAAAAGGGAGTGAGAACAAAGCATGCATTGATATTGTAATAAATTACCCCCAGGTTTTAAGCAGGAGAATATGAGTGTTGTGCCTACACTTGAGAAAGAGAACTATATCAAGGAAATAGAGAATGGATTGGAGTTTGTGTGGGTTGAAAGTGAATGGAGACAAAAAGTTCAGAAATGGAACTAATGTGTTATTCTAGGCAAGAGGTGAGTGCAGGGTGGACTGTAGAAGATGCTATAAAGATAGACAGAAGGAGGCTAAATATGACTGATATTTCAGTTAGATGTGGCTGATTTTAGAACTTGAAGGGATAAAAGGAGTCAAAGATGACTAAAGATTCTATTTGGAGCTAATGAAAAGATGATGATGCTATTAACAAAAATAGAGAAACAGAAAATAGGGCTGTTTTGAGGGCAAGAGAATGAGTTTAGCAGGAGAAAGGCAGAGTTCAGTTGTCTGTAAGGAAAAAATTGGATGGGTAGAGGCTAAAGTGTAGGCTCAGGATTACCCAATGAGAAGTAATGCTGAACCATACGAATGGTTTTCTTTAAAGACATTTCTTTATGTGACAGTGAGGTAACATGGGAAGGGAGGGTCTTTGTGGTAAAAAAAACTCTCAAAGCTGGTACATAAAATCTTGTTGATGTCCTTCTGATTCTACTCTCTAGAGCTATAGCTCAGATAAAGTTGGGATTCAAGAGGTGTCTCTAGTTTTGCTGAAAGAGGAGCAATTAAAACAGTGCATCTGAAAGCAAGACAAGTAATAGAAGACAGGGAACTGAAATTTTCTAGCTCTTCAAAGACAACAAGCCAGTTAAACATTAAAAAAAAAGCCCTTCTCAGGTAGTTTAGTTGATTGGACAGTTGTCCAGATACCCTGGGCTGTGAGTTTGGTCCCTCCTCAGGACACATAACAAGAGTTAACCAGTGACTGCATGGGTGGAGTGAAAAATCCACCTCTCTCTCCCTCTCTATCTCTTCCTTTCTCCCCCTTTCTTTCCTCTCCATTCCTGTCTCTCAAATTAATAATTTCTTAAAAATCTCCAAGTAAAGAGTAGAGACTCATTATTCCCTAACTCACCTTCTTTTCTCAGGGGAGGAAAGAATGGATGGATATTACATTTCATCACTATTTGTGATCAGGTTAAAAGGGAGGAATGCAGTTCCACAATCCTTTGACATCATTACATTAATAAAAAAAGAAAGCTTTTGACCCCAAATAAAAAATTTCTTCTTGTCATTTAAATATTAGGCATTAAATCTCTGCTTCCTGGAATTTGAAATAAAAATTCCACATCTCTTGGAAATATCTATGAAGCATACAATTTTCATTCACAATATATCTTCTTAATAAGACATAGCAAATACTAATATAATTCACATTTTTTCTGTCCAAACTGATATAGCACAGCATTTATAATGTAACATTATTTTATGTTTAATTAAATTTATTTTATTTTTAAATTATTTTAATTGTAGTTTTTCCACTATCATTTAAACCCCTTATACCTCCTCCCCCTGCAGTCACCACACTGTTGTCCATGTCCATGCGTCTTTTTCTCTTGTTGCTGGATCCTCCTACCCCCTACCCTGTTCCCCTACACCCCTGTTAGCTGTCAGCCTGCGCTTTATCTATGAGTCTGTCTCTATTTTGCTTGTTAGTTCAGTTTCTTCATTAGATTCCACATACGAGTGAAATCATGTGGTATTTGTCTTTCTCTGACTGGCTTATTTCACTTAATATAGTGTTCTCTAGATCCATCCATGCTGTCACAAAGGGTAAAATTTTCTTCTTTTTTACGCCCAAGTAGTATACCATTGTGTAAATATCCCATAGTTGTTTTTCCACTCATCTGCTGATGAACAGTTGGGCTGCTCCATATCTTGGTGATTGCAAATAATGCTGCAATGAACATAGAGGTGCTCATGTTCTTTCAAATTAGTGTTTTGGGTTCCTTCCAATAAATTCCCAGAAGTGGGATCAATGGGTCAAAAAGCAGATCCACTTTTAATTTTTTTGAGGTATGTCCATACTGCTTTCCACAGTGGCTGCACCAATCTGCATTCCCACTAACGGTGCAGAAGGGTTCCCCTTTCTCCACATCCTCCCCAGCACTTGTTGTTTGTTGATTTATTGATGATAGCCATTCTGACAGGTGTGAGGTGATATCACCTGTGGTTTTAATTTGCATTTTTTGATGCTTAGTGACATCTAGCATCTTTTCATATGTCTATTGGCCATCTGTATGTCTTCCTTGGAGAAGCATCTATTCAGGACCTTTGCCCATTTTTGAATTTGGTTGTTTGTTTTTTCTGGTGTTGAGTTTTATAAGTACTTTATAAATTTTGGATATTAACCCCTTGTTAGATGTATTGGCAAATATGTTCTCCTATTCAGTGGGTTGTCTTTTTATTTAGTTGATGGTTTCATTTGCTGTGCAAAACCTTTTTAGTTTGATGAAGTCCTAGTTGTTTACACTATAAGGCCATAGTAGTCAAAACAGCATGGTACTGGCATAAAAAGAGATACATAGATCAATGGAACAGGACAAAGGGCCCCAAAATAAACCCATTCTTTTATAGTCAATTAATATTTGACAGAGGAAGCAAGCACATAAATTGGATTTAATAGTTTATTCAATAAATAATAAATGGTGTTGGGAAAATTGGACAGATATGTGCAGAAAAATGAAACTAAATCACCTTCTTATACCACACATAAGAATAAATTCAAAATGAATTAAAGACTTAAATATTAGACCCCAAACCATAAAAATCCTAGAAAAAATCATAGTCATTAAAGTCTTGGACATTGGTTTTAGCAAAAAAAAAAATTCTGAAATATCTCCTTAGGAAAGGGAGAGAAAAGAAAAACTAAAGATTATTTTAAATAAAACATTTCTGAAAAAATTAGGGCTTGTAATAATTATAGTATTTAAAAATCTAGTATTTATTTGGTACCTATTACATGTCAATTAATATGCTTTTCCTGCATGACCTGTTATTTCTTATATCCAATCTTAAAGGAAGTATATGTATTGTTCCTATTTACAGAAAAGAAAATAAAGCCAAGAGACTTTAAATAAATCCCTTAAAAATCACATGGCTTTCAAATGTGGAAGACAAGATATCAAGATAAAAGTGTCTGATTTCCAAACACTTATCTTTATTACACATTATACTACCTTCCATTCATTGACACTGAACCTTGAATTTCAACATTTGTAGGTCAAAATCGGCAGTTTTAAAAGTTCTGAATAAATTTTAAATTAAAAACATCACTTGCTTGTCATGATGTTGTTAATCAATGTGTTAAGAAATTCTCATACTACTGGCTCCCAGCATGCAGATGATTTTGGCAGAACACTACTCTTTTTCAAAAATTTAATTGACTTTTTTTGTAGAATATCAAGATTTAGTTCAGTTGAAAACGTGCCATTTACATAAACAGCTACAAAATCAAGGCTGCAATAGCTAATTTTTAAGAGCCTTTTAAAAGGCTCAGGATTGATTCCCCTGATTACAGCTATCCAGCCTGTTTCATTTTTATACCATTTTGGATGATTGAAAAACTTTAAAAGTAACAAACTTTCAAAATGTACAATTATCTAATGCAAGGTTTTCATTTTATAATACCTTGAAATAATTGATTGAAAGCTTGGATACCTTTATTTCAAAGTTGCGACAAACTACCTGTGAATCAGTTCAACAGTTCATTTGTGATTCAGCAAAATGCGACACTTTTCTGCCTTGTGTTATGCTGGCATACTGTAATAGTACAGAGAGAATACTTTAGAAGGATTGGACGCTGTATTAGTTCCAGTAACTTAAGACAGTGATTAAGAAAAAGACTAGAAAGTATATGTCTCAAACACAGACGGAATTTGTTCCAGCTGGTTGGCAAAGTGAGTGAGCGATGGGAAGGGCTCTACTCCATGCTGTTACTCAGGGATCCAGGTGATGAAGGCTCTGCCATTTCCATCAGGTGCTATTGACACCCTGCTGATAGACGTGGGAGAAAAAGACGTAGAATATTGTGAATGGGAGTTTTTAAGGGACCAGGAATTGAAATTGTGCACATCAATTTCACTCACGTTCTACTGACTAAAACCCAGTTGTATAGAGAGGCACCTTAGTGCAAGGAAGACTGGAGAATATAGTCTATGAGGCCATGAGAAAAAGAAATAAGTATTGGTATATTCATGATAACATCTGCTACACAAAGGTTGATTTTAGTCCTGACATTGCTACTTACTTCCTGTGCATTTAGGCATATTTGTTAGCCTTCCTGAGCCTCGGCTTACTCTTTTATAAAGTGAGAGTAACACTAACTTATACTTTCTATTACTGTTTTAAGAATTGAGTGTGATTTACCTGTGGTGTACTTAGCTCAGTATTTGGCAATAGGAACTACTTGGCAAATGAGAGCTATTGTCTTTTCCTAATAAGTTGTCTAAATACATTGTTTCGGGTATTATGATACGAATTATCAAAACTGGGTGGATATAAAGGAGGATCAGAAACTACCGAACAGAAGCTTAAGCAACAGACAAATTGCAATGCAGGTTTATTATTATTTTTACCAAGTAACAATAATGATATTTAACATTCATTGAGAGCTAATTTGATAAAAGATCATTCGTAGATTAATTTATTCAATACTCAAAATAATCTTATGGTGTAAGTGCTATTTTTTAGTTGAGGCAACAGAGGTTTAGAAAAATTAACTAATGTATACAAATCCACAACCCGAAAATTATAGAAATGAGATTTGATCCTAGGTCCACCTTCTTTGAGAATTTTTTTAACTTTATTTTTATTGTAGACACTACTAAAGATGTCCCCATTTTCCCCCACTTTGCCCACCTCCACCTAGCCCCTGCCCTGCCCCCTCCCCTTCCTGGAGAGTTCTAAAAAAGAGGTCAGTGCCAGAATCTAGGGTGAAGGAGATTTATCAAACAAGACTTGAGGCTGAGAACAGAAATGAATAAAACTTATTGAGAGTGTTCTGAAGAATTGTTGACTTTTCTCAACCAAGGCAAAGCACGTGGGAAGTCAAATTCTAAGGAAGTCCAGAGGTCCCTCTCATAGGATGGGTTAGAGAGACCACCATCAGCAACAGCAACAACTTTGCCCACCTAAAAGTTCTTTCCTAAAATAAAATGACATCTCAGAGTATGAGGTCGGGGACAGAAATATCTATGTATCTGCAGGACAGTGTCTGAAATGCAGCTTATAACACCAGTGGTTTAGGATGTCACCTAAGGATACTACCAGGCCATGACTGAGGTCCTAGTCACCCCTACCGAACCAGGAGCCAGTACAACCCATGCTCTTGCAGCCACATGGAGTCACTAAAAAGATCTGAAGTTTGACCTGCCTGGAAACACCTCTAGGAGCAGGTGAGTGCCAGAGCAGAGCAGAGTCTTACAGATCATGAGTGATTCCTGTCTGTGGGGTGTGCCGAGGGTGGCGGGTGGAGGACACAATTTGAGGATTGTGAGTTTTCCCAGGTTGGGGCTGGTTGCTACTTAAAGGGCTTAGATTACATGGAGCAGAGCTTCTGATTGGGCAGGAAGCCAAGATCAAAACACTGTTCAGAGGGCCTCCTGTGATTCCCTCAAATGAATGTGGTTTGCTTTGCCTGTGAATCCCTAGATACTTGGTACGGAGTGCTCTCTCCCTTACTTATATGTACGCATATAGACTTTTCCTGGCTTTCAAAAGTCGAAAACCACAATCATTATCAGTTCTGGATGAGAATCATTCAAATAGAGGAGCAGGATCAGACTTCCTGAGATATTTTGACACCAGATAAAGTTGGGCATGGGGTGGGGAACAAAAGCAGAAAGAGAATAAAATCGATAATAGAACACATTGATAAAGCAACTTTTGTCTGGGGAAAGGCGGCGTATCTTGAATGAAATTATCCAACTACTGCACATAATCTTGCAATGTGTTTCAAGATTATAAAAACGCCCCCAAGCTTTAGTCCTCGATCAGCAATCGACATCACTACCACCTGTTAATAATAATTTGTAGTTTATTGTTAGTAAATAAAGGCTTTTTGCTCCATTTTTTAAGTCCGACTTTTTCTTGAAATTCACACACGTGCACATGCAAAGTGTGTATGGATTTTAAAGATGCCAGTGCCGTTGGTTTCCTTTTCGTTTCGGTTTAGAACTAAATATTGTCCTTTAACAACAGCAACACTGAAACAAACACCACAGGGAAAGGGTGCTTGCCATTTGAAGTGGAGTAGAAGCTCTGCTGCTGTTAATGGGACCACGCTGTAACCATGCTGAGCTACCTGGGAGCTAGATACATCCCCCTGGAAAGTAGCAATTACCTTCAATCTCCTTGATCTGAAGTAATCCTTGCTACATGCGTCCCTTGTTGTGAGTGATGAGGCTCACTGTTTGCTGAGTCTAAAACCAAATGATCTTTCACAAGCAAAATTTAAACTTGAAATGGGATTCTCTGGCTCCTGATTCTGAGTCTATTTTTTTCATGTACTTTATACATTCCCAAATCAAGCTCAGGCTGGCTACAGATGGTGTTGGTGTGTAATGAGAAGGGCTCTGAAGCTGTTCCAGCTCCCAAGGGAGAATTCAGTAATGGAACTAACTATGTATTGTCCACCTTATATACTAGATTTGATTTTGGACTATTTGCCCAACTGTTTGTTTATTTCTCAACACTGGAGGGTTTCCATTAGCTCCAGGCTTATTGAACACAGACTATGGAGTGAGAAGGAACAGTACATTTTTTCCCCATGAATGCTGATGTAATCCCTTTTCTTTTACTGACAACTGAATAATGTTTGCCATTGGAAACTGTGGTAGAAATGAGCTGATATTTGCAGTCATTAGTGAAAAAAGAATTATTTTGATCCCAGGGAACAAAGTGAGCATTATTTTTTTGGATGACAATGTTTCAGAAGTTTGTGCCTAAAACTTGTATATTCAAGACCCTGAAAGAGAAACTGCTCACATTTTAAAGCTGAAAATTACCTTGTTTCAGTAAATCGAAAGATTAATATTTAAGACCTCATAAATTTTGCTCACAGAGCATAGCCAAATATTATTATCATAACGAAAACAAAAACCTCAACTCAGCAAATTAGTCACCAAAGACCACATGCAAATTGACATTTTGGTTTCTTAACTAATGGAATCATTTGTCATTTTACTGAAGCAGTTCATTATAAAAATAAATTAAGAATAAATAAATTGTAGTCATAGCAATCATGATGAAATTATTAGTAATTACATTTACCGGCATGAAAGTTATTTTTTTTGCACACTTCTCATCAGCAGATGTTATTCAAAATAACTTTGACAATAAGCATCGATGTTATATCAAGGTTGTTTTTCTAATTAAAAAAAGCATAATGGAAGTAAGAAAGAAAGTTGCTAATTAACATTAGGAAAATATTGTCTTTCCCTTTCAAATATACACAAGTTCAACTATGCGATTCTGATATCAAAATGAAGAAAATGAGAGATCTCTCTAATACCTTATAACTAGTAAAAGGAAAATTAGAAAGCAGAGAGCAGCTCATGCAGTTTCTAAATAAATAAAAAGGAAATTACATTTCTCTGGGTAAATATTTACTTCCTAAAGCGTGCCAACAAAAGATACTATTTTAGAAATGGGACATGGTAGTAACTAACTTGTACTTAGTTGATTTAATTGGAAAAGTGCTGTTTTTCCTTCAAAGCCTTTGCTTTAATTGTAGAATAAAGAATTTCTAATCTGATGTTCTAATTGCACTTGGGATCTGGTATCCTGTTTACACATGTAGTGACCTGTCAGATGGTCTCCTAAGTGTCTAGGTAGGCCGTATTAGGAAGAGCATTTAACCCATTCCTACTACGGGACCCTGAAATAGAACATCTTTATTTTTAGATTTTTAAAAATAATTTTATACCTTATATTTAATTTATGCAGATAAGCATCATGCTTTTGCTTTGAAAGTTCAGTTAGTAAAATTTTAGGTGCAAAAATATAAAATAAAATGTATTCAATAGTTTTAAAATTTTATAAAATATAATTTGAATGCTGACAGATAGAAATGTTATTGGCTAAAAAGTACTTCTATTTCTAATCCATATGAGGTACACACAGAAACATTTCTCTAACTGAGTATTATTATTTCTAGGTAATATTTATTGTTAATAACTGAGACAACTGTTCCTTTAAATTTGCTTGTGCAAAAAAATAATAATGAAGTAACAAAAATGGCAACTGTTATTTTTTAATAAAAATTAAACATCTGTGATGTTATTAAAACAGATCCAATCATTATAACCAATATTTATGTGGTTATGATTTTTATCTTTAAAATATTGTTGGACAACAGACCAATCATCTGGGATAATATTTGGAATTGGAATGATATGGTCTAAGAGTTATTTTCAAGTGAATTTAAAAATAGGCAGTATTATGACCAGAGAGCAGAAATTGCTCACTAAAACTTAATGGATTAGGCACAAATGAGGCTGGAGAGCAGAGAGGTAGAAGAAGGAGATGGGAAAGAAGAGGAAAGGATGAGGGGAGGGTGAAGGGAGGATAAGGGAGAAGAGATGACAGAATGGGGGGGAGGCAGAGGATGGGAACTTAAAAGCCCACAATGGGTTTGGGACAGGCTGCTTAAGATCAAGCATACATTTTGGGCATTTCTTTCATTTAGAAACAGTTACAGATATTTCTTCATTTATGTTTTTAAGACTCATCAGAAAACTACAGGATTCTTAAGGAATTTTAATCCTGAAGAATCCCAACGTTTAAACTTTGAAGAGTTGTGTAATAGCTTTGGGGTAATGCTCAGCTGCTTGAAATTCATATAGCTTCCTTATTAAGTGGAAGGAAAATCTCTCTCTCTCTCTCTCTCTCTCTCCCACACATACCCATACAACATTCCTGTATAGTAACAGTGAAGTAGATAGTAAGGGAGTAACTTATTTAATATATTTAGCTTGAAAAAACAATATATTTCCATTTTCTTTTTAAAATCAGTCATCTAAGGGAAAATAATTTTAAGGAAAATACACACATACACATCACAGAGTACTTAGTCACTTTATAAATCCTAATGTGTATGGGTGGAAATGAACATTGAAATGTAAATTAATAACACTTTGCCACAATGGTATAATGCAAAAAATGAAAGGGCTTGGATGTGTTGTGACGCTGTCTAATAAACTTTATAAAAGAGGTAGATTTAAATCCATTTTGAACATAACATTTTAGAACTCAGCCCTTAACAGTTGATTTATTTTTTATGAGTTGAATGAAGAATTTGTACTTAAAAGCATTGTCTGATTAGTTCTCGACTCTGCCAATGAGAATGGGGGGGCAGGAGTGCACGCTTATGTGTGTGCGTGAGCACGCGTGCTCACGAGACCACTTTGGGGACCTCATGCAGTAAGTTACAATGATGGAGCATGACAGTCAGAATAGCACACACTATTAGCTGGACCTCAACTCTATTACAGTGCTATGTTTGGTGACACAGAATCAAGAGACTCAAGGATACAAGGTCAAAGGTAGCAAAACATTACATTAATCTGTTCTCTTCACAAGATACCAGTATATCTCCATGTAAAATACAACATTTGCTGTTTAATTATGAGAAATAAGTGCCAGAGTATATTATTTAACAGAAAGAATTAGAAAATAGTTGTCTTTTAGCTGAAGATCTGCAGATAATTTCCCCCTATCTCTTACTGTTTCTCCTACTTTATGACCTCTGCAGTTATTACTGGGATTGATCAGGATACTGTAAAATGACTTGAAGGTATTGTATTCACTCATTCCTTCTTTTTTGATTGCCTACATGAAAATAACAATGGAAAATCAATCTGAAACAAACAAAATTAACAAGTCAACTACTGATGCATACTTTATATGTTAGGCGCATATGGATTAGTTGATATAGTGTATAGAAGCTGTTTAAAATTGGTAGGAGTCAACATTTACTTTTATTTTTATAACCAACAAATATTGATAGAGCTAAATAATTAGATCATCTTAATATCACTTCAAAGTAAATAATCAGATGCCAAGGGGATAAGTTTCATTGTGGAATTGTCATGCCAATTCTACATTCTTAAAGCAAAAAATAAAGAAACTGGCATAATAACAGCCGTATTTAACCACAATACTTAACAGACATCCTTTTTACTAAATGTGCCACAGATTACTATTCCTAATAGCAGAATCTGCTAAGTTAATCTTTTCAAATAGCTCTTAGGGATATACATAAATTAAATAAAGCTACTAGACTTATAAGGCATATTTGATTGTTACTCAGTTTTCTAAATCATACCTGTTTCCATCCAAATCATAAAAACTTATTACAATATTTTAAATTCTGCATCGTTATGAGGTCTAACTTCTTATTGTACCTAAGGAAACTAAGGAAGGTTTAATACATATTCATACACTAGTATAATAATGGATGAGTTTCATTTTAAAACATGCTCCTTGATCTGTGTATATTTCCTATTGCTGTAACCTCATATTCTCTATATTCTTTAAATACACCCTCTGGATAGCTGTAGGAGAAATAATTCAGAAAGTCTACCATTTTGAGAGCAAGGATGAATGTACCCTAAATAGTCCAGCTGGTACTACGCTCTTATTTTATCTGGTGCAAATAAACGTTAGCCAAACCAACCTCAAAAAATAATATGAAATAAAATAAAAATAAAAGAAGAATCAAATCCCTCTGAATTCTTTCACATAGGCACTGCCTTTAACCTCCTGCCACAGTACAAAGTTACTCTGTGTCCTTCACTTCTCTGGTTACGACAGAGCCATTTTCTGAGGACCAATTCATAACAAAGAATTTTCGTTTGTGAGAGCTGGGCCTAGACTGACGCCCTGGGCCTTTCCCCACCCCAAGAGCTTTTTGTTTTGTGCCAAAAGAATTGCTCCATTCATTATCCCCACAGATGCTTGGCCTGGAGGCAGAGAAAGTCAGTAAAAACAACAAGAAGCTGAGTTCTCCTCCAGCCTAGGCTATCATTATCTACACAAGAGATGATGAGTTTGTAATGAAGTTGACTAGGCTTATTCAGACACTCACAGATTGGCAAGAGGATAAAAAGTGTCTTCAATTTTTGTGTTGTCTGCTGTTGAAGTTAGCTGTCATCCGGCACTAGATTAGTCACACTTTGAGGCACGGCTTTGGAGAAGGGGTCAGAACAAAGCTACTGTACTCTGGTATTTTGCAGTCTGAGGAACAGAGGCATAATAAATGTGCTCTGTAATTTAAATCAAGGAGCTGCTGTGGGAAACCGCTGCCTCTTTCACTGGAGGTACTAGTGCTGTGCGCCTGCTTCTTGACGTCGCATAGCATGTAAGAAGTCTGCAGCACAACATTGCTCTTATATTCGGAATGAATGCACTGATTATATGGGATGAAGCTCTTCTGAATTCAGCAAAATAAAGACTCACTCATCACAAAGGATACATTAGATTATAGGTGTTTTACGCATTTTAAATTCAATTGAAAAATTGGCTAAACATGAATGAAATTTTAATTGAAAACATTTCACACTTTGGCAATATAGATGGTTTTTTGATAAGTGTTACTGTTTTTTATTCAGTAGGGAATTCTTAGTGCCGGATAAAACATATTTTAAATAGAATCACAAATTAACCATTTACTACAATCAAATCTGGGGAGTTACAGAGAACAAAATTCCTCTTGTAAGTCTAACACAGCAAACTTTTAAGTTTGGTGATGTTACTCTTTTTTGGAAAAAGAAGGCAATATCAGAATTTAAAGATAGCCCTCCAATTTACAAATTAACTTTAAACACTTATTAAGCACTCTTTTAAGATATAGAAATGGTACTTTGATTTTATTTTAAAATGTCTGAGATTCAAACAGATAGCACTGATCCAAATCCTTTAAAAAGTCAAATGTGAAATGTCTTACAAAATACCCATAATAGAGCAGAACCCTTACTTTTAAATATTCAGAAGCTTCAAATGATAAGCTTTGTGTAGGGATACTCCATTTGGACAAACTGAATGTTTAGCATTATTTGTTCCGTCTTCAGCTATAATTCAGATTTCACTTTGCCTATAGTCTTCCAGGCTAAAATTGAAACTCATGAACTATCTCATTGTATATGAATGTTTCCCACTCCCCCACACTCTTTGTTCCAGCTGGTTGGGTCAGAGAAACGATTTCACTTACTGGTTCTCAGAGTGTCTAGTCATGTATGCAGGAGTTAGTTTGCCGCCAATGGCCCATGAAGGGTGTGGGTGGAGAGGAGGAAGAGGAAGACAGTTACATTTTTTTTTTTATAATGGGAATTTCTAGATCTAACAACCGTCACTAAAGACTGCAATTGTTGTTGCTTACTGTTCACTTTCTGATCTGTTAAGATCACCTTGACTCAGCAGATCTGTAGCCCAATGGAAAAAAGGAAATAAAGACATTGGAGGAAGCTTTGTTGAAGATCCCTAGGCTTGATGCTGATTATCGATCAGATGATTAAGACAGATGAAGAGGTTTTTTGAAAGCCGAAACCTTTGATTGTGTCTCTCCAGTGTGCCCCAAAAGGGGTTGGGAAATCAATACCCTCAATCACAGTGGAGAGCATTTCTCTGTCAGTCACACAAGCTGAATGATTTGAATTGAGTCATAAGGTGATGAATAACTCGCACTGGCTTCTGCTTCTCTTCTGCACCTCATAGAGAGCCTAATGAACTCTCTGGGACAGACTAACAACTCATGCAGCACTATTAACATACCTTCAGGTGAAAGCTAACCTCTGGCTTAGAGTCTGAATTAAGAAATATTAATTTCAATCTATTAAAAGACTGATGCCAAGTAAACTCCAATCTACCAGGCAAATGGAAAAGTTGACTGTGACATTGCAATCTCTTTCCAAGAGGGTATTGGGAGGATGAATGGTAGTGGAAACAATACAATAACAAATGAACAACAAAGAAATAAAGAATTAAATACACTTCTGTGCTTAAAAATGGAAAGACTCAACATGAATCAATTATTTGTCATATTTTTTATAATAAAAATTACACTCCTCCTACATCTCAAATTTTTCAAAATTCATTAAGTTGGAATTTTTTAAATACACACTTTTCCCCTGCTAACAAAACTGTTTTGTTCTTTGCAATTTAAAATGAGCATGGTATCATGTTTGTGGGCTCTCAATGGTTCTGGCAAATCTGCTTCCCACTCCTAACCCTGGAAAAAACACACATATCAGTATATGAAATTCATTGGTTATGGGAAAAAGAATGATTCATGACTGGATGCAACCAAATACCTAACTTCCACAAAATGGACTCTTGTCTGGCATGATATAGGTTCCAGAGAAAAACAGAACATGGAATAAAAACCACCAACATAAAATTATCAACAGAAACTTAAGTTAATTATCTGCTGTACTAATTTATCAATTTATGTGGCCTCACTTATTCCGATGGCATCTTGACTTTGTAAGTGGTGCCCGTGAGTTTAGTATCTAGAAGCTCTGAAGTTAGTAAGAGTCTCCTATTGCTACTAGTTGTTATTTATGTGCCTTTGTGGCAGCCTTTACTATTGGTCAGGCACTTTTTCTGTGTAATCATGGTGTAACTTCCATTTCCAGATCCGTTGACCTAAGAGGGAGTTTTCACTCTATGTCGGTTCTTTTGTCAGGAATGCAACTTGCAGGAGTGGGCTGCAAGTGGGCCTATGGGCTGCCCCTCATCCATTCTTCTTGATAGTGCATTTGCCTCAAAGTTGAACTTTCCTGGTTTGACTTCAAGGCTTACACCGGCAGGACTATAAACAGACACACAGAGTTACTTGGTTTCATTTCAATTACTGTTTGCATTTAATATTAATCTGTATCACTTTCAAGTGCACAGTGTAGTTGTTAGACAATCATAAACTTTACAAAGTGGTCTCTCTGATATTTCAGTCACGCACCTGGCACCACACATAGTTTTTACAGTATCATTGACCACGTTTCCTATGTTGTACTTTATGTCCTCATGACTCTTTCGTGACTACCAATTTGAACTTCTTAATCCCTTCACCTTTTTCACCTGATTCCCCCAAATTCCCCTTCCCTCTGGCAACCATAAATCTGACCTCTGTATCTATGAGCCTCTTTCTGTTTTGTTTGTTTATTTTTCTCTTTAAATTACACTTATAAGTGAAACATATGGCTTTTGTCTTTCTCTGACATATTTAACATAGCATAATACCCTCTAGGTCATCCATGCTATCAAATGATAAGATTTCATTTTCTTTGGCTGAGTAATATTCCATTGTGTATATGTAGCACAGTCTTTACCTACTAATCTATTGATGGGCACTTCTAATAATCAAAAGACCATGGTGCTGGCCTAAAAACAGACTCATAGATCAATGGAACAAAATAGCCCAGGGTTATTTGTTTTTAAAATAGTATCATAGTGTCAGAAACAATTAGAAGGGAATAACATAAATGATATGGTTCAACCAATTGCCTACAATCACCAAACACCTGGAGTATCACAAATGAATGATATACTGTAGTATTGTGAAGAGAAACATTAGAAATAGATATTATACAATTCCCTTAGTGATATTTTCCAGACTTCTAGTTGAGAAGTTTTTCCACATACAGAACAAATTTCCTCGCATTTCTTTTACTGAAAAGTTAAGGTGATGTGGTAGAGTATAATTCATAGTGGAATAACAGATACAAACTCTACATCTTGGTTCCTACTTTTTGTGAACCTACAGTAGCTAATTTCTACTCTGTATGCAATAGTTTATCTAAAGAACTTTTGCCTGGTTTATCCAGAGATAACTAGAGAGGAACAGAAATCTATCTATCACCTATCTATATCTATCTATCTATCTATCTATCTATATCTATCTATCTATCTATCTATCATCTATCATATATAATATACAAAATTTGCTAATTATGAAGTCTAGTATATTTAAACAATATAAATAAAATTGAATAAGCTAATGTCTTCACACTAGTAATAATAGCTCTCTTGTTGAGAAATTATTACCTGGTAAGTACTTTTATGTGAATTATTTTATTTAATTCTCACAATAGCCCTATGAGGTAGGTGCCACTATCTTTATTTTACAGATGAGGAAACTGAGATTTAAAAGGGTTTAGTAGCTAGTTGAAGGACCCACAACCAGTATGGGGACCGGAATGCAAACCCTGTCAGGTTGACTTTACAGCATAGTCTTAAACCCTCTGATAGTCTACAAAGTTTGGAGGTTGCCAAGAAAGAGTGTGAGACCATAAGAACACAGGCTTCAAAGTCTGACAAACACGCCCTCAAACACTGCCTCTGTGACCACAGGCTGTGTAACAGTGAACCAGTTGCTTAAACTTTCACATCTTTAAAATGGGGTTAATGTTAGCTATTTCATATAACTATTATAAAATTACAGGAATATTAAATAAAGTAATATGTAAAGTCACTTGGCATATAGCCTTAGAGGTTCTATAATTGGCTTCAATTATTAATAATAAATGATATCAGCCTTGACACTGACCTCTGTGAAAAATGTAGTCTTCACATTCTCTTTAAATGAGAGCTCTGATATCTGACCCTATGCTAGGTGTTGATATTAAGACCCAGATCTACCATCAAGAGCTCACACTGTAGGGATACAGTTAGGGTAACCCTTCAGGTTGACTCTGAGTTAAGAAATCATTCCAGAGGTGAATATCAACCTTTATATGTTAAAATGTATAGAGGAGAACATGTCAAGAAGGGGGAAAAAACACATGTAAAATTATAGAGATGAAGGAAGTATGGCGTGTTCAGGACCCACAATATGGTCGTAAACATTCTTACTAAGTCCACATCTGGATTAAAGTGGAGATAAAGAGTGGAAGACTAGTACAAAGGCAGTTGGGTAAGTTCAGTTCTGAGATGTAAGGAGCCTAAAATAGGGTGGTAGAAAAGATGGAAAGGAATGGGCATATATGAGAAATATTTGTGAGGTAGACTTAACAGTAAGGAATACTGTGGTAGGTCACAGAGAAAGTATAGGTTAAGAAACATCTGCATTCCCAGCTTGGGCAAATGAGTAGATGGTAGCAGACCATTATTTGGAACAGGGAACCCAAGAAGAAAAGGAATGGGGCAGGGGTGGAGCAGCTGAAATCAGTGTTAGAATCTTCTAGTTGGAGGTGTCTGTGAGATCTCCAAGTGGATATGTGAGTCTAGAGGTCAAAGTGGGGTGCCTGGGTCAGAGTCCAAATTTTGAGTCATAGGAATAATGGTGGTAACTGAAGTGGGCATGAGGGAGTGGACTGAGGAGATCACACATAAGGTGTCTATAAATAGAGCCCTAATAATATTTTTCAAACTGACAGAGAAATATCTACAGGAAGAAATTTTGTTAATTCCCATGCATTGCCTAGCTGGTTCAAAGAATGGTTATAAAAGCCTTAGGACAAAAGATGTTGTAGGATTAGGATATATCTTGCCCAAGTGTGCTTGAGTGGAAATTTTTCCCAGAAGATTTAGTGAGGGCATTACAGTAAGTCTTACTGCTCATGTTAAAGTGTTGTATGTGCTCTGTTTTGTATAATTTATTTTATGTTTTATTTATATCCTAATTTCCTATAATGTTTTTAAAAGGCTATACAAAACAGAGGAGTATAAAATAAAGTTGGACAAAAACCACTTATAATAAATAAAGACTCACATTTAGGGGGGGCAGCCGAAATGAGAATTGTCCAATGACAGAAATGTGGAAGTCATGGATGTGTAGTTTGGATTTGATTATGACTAGGTATGAACATTTGGATATTTATTTATTTATTTTTACTTAAAATATTTTCATTAGTTATCTTTTCTTATTATAAGACAATAAGTTCTTAATGTAAAATAACTCAGGACATTTTGGAAGATTTAGAAAACAAGCTAAAGCAAGAAAATGAAATTCACCCATAAATCATGACAAATTCCTGTAGTGAACGTGGCATGAGGTCAGGAATTTTTGTCAGTTTTTTCATTTCTTAATCCCCAAGACCTAGAGTTATGTCTGACATATAGGAGACATTTAACAAACAGTTGTTACTATTCTGGAGTCTTTAGGATTAGTTGCAAATAAGATATAGACTGCTTTTTTCATAGGAAGCCTAAGTCTTATTGGTTCTACTTAGCTCATCCTGACTTCTTTCCACTTTTCCTTTATCACCCAATTCACTCCAATTTTTTGTTCACTCAACAAATATGTGTTAAACACCTACAATACTCCAGTCACTTTTATAGGTACTGTGGATAAAGCAGTAAAATAAAAGCAGACCAAGTCTCAGATCTGGGAGGCTAACATTCTAGAGGGAGAAGACAAAGAATTCATAAAGAAGGAATACAGTACATGTCAGGTAGTAATAAGGGCTCTGAAGAAGAAATAATGCGTGACAAGAAGGCAGAGGGCGATGGTTGGGGAGGGGAACTAATTTTAGATAGGCGAGTCAGAGGGAGACTTTCTAGAAAGAAGCCATTTGAGTAGAAACCTCAAAAAAGGGTAGGAATAAACCAGGTAGACAGCAGTGAGAAGAGCATCTCAGGCATAGAGAACAGGGGCATGGTGGATTTGGGCATCAGCAGTTGCCCAATGTGCCTAGACGCCAGGGTTGGATAATAAGAATTACTCTCACAGATGCAACCAAAGGCCAGGAAATATAGAACCCTGTGGACTCCTATGTGCACTTACAACTATATTCTGTGGGGGATGGAAAACAATTGGAAGGTTTGAACAAAGAAATGACATGATTTGAATTATGTTCCAAAAGCATCACTATTTTGAGAGTGGATGCTGGGAAGTGAGGAATAGAATTGAGGAGCCACTTAAGAGGTTACTAAATAATCCAGGGAAGAAAATACGGAAACTTGGATTAAGATAGGTATGATGAAGGTTTGCAGAAAAGGTTGCTTCAGAATTTATTATGAAAGTAAAGCAGACAGACCTTTCTAGTAAGTTACATATGAGATACGGGAAAATTAAGGGAGTTGAAGTTTTTGAAAGGATAACTAAAAATGGAGTTATCATTCATTCACTGAGATGGGGATCATTAGGACTGGAAGAGATGACAGAGTAGGGAAAAATCAAACGTTTGTTTTTGGATATGTTAAGTTTTAGATGTCTACCAGACATATAGTGAATTTGCTAAGTGGGTCACTGGATATTTGCATATGGAATGCCAGGTGAGCTGTAATTGGGAGTTATAATTTTGGAGTCAGCCACCAAATACATGATATTTATATGGAATAGATAGGATTACCTAGGGATTCAGAGGGAAGAGAAAAGATGCAAGTGGAGGCCTGGGTCACTGAAACATGTTCAGATCAGGAAGATCCTGCAGTGCTGTTTGATGAAAGCCCAGGGAGACAGACACAGAGAAAATGATGTGGAAAAGGCATATATGCATAGAGAATGACCAACTCTAAAATTAGTGGTGATAAGTACAATTAAGGTAACTGTGGTACATTTACACAATGGAATACTATGCAGCAGAAAAAAGTAGGAGCTCCTACCCTTTGCAACAGCATAGATGGAACTGGAAAGCATTATGCTAAGCTAAATAAGCCAGGCAGTGAAAGACAAATACCATATGATCTCACCTATAAGTGGAACCTAATCAACAAAACAAACAAGCAAGCAAAATATTAGCAGAGACATTGAAATTAAGAACAAACTGACAGTAACCAGAGGGGAAGTGGGAGGGGATAATGGGGGAAAAAGGGAGAAGTGTTGTCAGGAACTTGTATAAAGGACACATAGACAAAGCCAAAGGGGGGTAGGATCGAGGATGGGAGGTGGGGATGGCTGGAGTTGGGGGGGCATGGTGAGAGGAAAATGGAGACAACTGTACTTGAACAACAATAAAAAATAATTAATTGATTAATCAATTAATTAGAGACTTTGAAATAAAAGATTGAGAGGTAAAGATCAGACTTGGCAATCTGGTGGCCAAAAGAAGTTTTGGTGGTGACATGAAAATGCAATACTGGTCATTCTTTGGAGAAGTTTAGTTTTAAAAAGGAGTAGAGCAATGGAACATTATAGTAGCCTTCCAAGTGGTCTTCTTGTTTCCACTCTTGCTATTTTGGTTAGGAAAGATAATGGTAGCTTCTCGATTAGACTAATCCAGAATCTCAATGGCTAAACACTGTGTTAACTTTTCTGTGGCTCATGCAGAACCAAATTAGAGAATCTTGATCTGTAAGCAGCTATTCTCTTAGGAGGGATTCAAGGACTTGTGCAGAGTTATTATCTTTACAATAAAGTTGCCAATGTCACTTTGCCGTCTACATCTACCAGGGAGGGTAAATTTCGTGGAAGATAACACGTAGGATGCTTTCATGGGATAGGCTTAAAGGGTGGTACATCTCTTCTGCACACATTTCATAGATCACAGATCAGTAACATGACCACTCCTAAATGTAAGGAAGGCTGGGACATGTAATTCAGTGCTCAGGAAGAAGATCAAACAGGTTGGGTGATCAGCTAGTAGTCTGTGTCAGACCCAAAAGCAGCCAGTCCCACCATTGAGACTATGTCTACGTTGTTTGCTGATATAAGAATCTAGGAGAAAGGGAAAAATTGAGGACTTCAGAGTAACAGGCACCATAGTAAAAATAGTAAAAATCCTTGAGAAATCATGAAGGCCTGAGCTACACTCCGGAAACAGAGGAACTGGTACTTCTAGAAACATGGATAATTTACTTTTTGTGTTAGTAAGGATAATAGAATATAAGATTGGAAAATTTAGAAGTGAGAGTATGGAAAAGGTAATGAGAACTCAGTGGTTTGCCTAAAAATACATTTGAACAGTCATAAAATGTTTCTGAGCTTCATCAATATTTTTTGGGGAGCAGGATGAGTAATAGGAAATTGGTTCAGGTTTTATGTTTTAAAATAGTATATGCCAATAAGTCAAGAGAACATATATAGAAATATATGAAGCTAAAAACTTCATGTATGTCAATAAATTAAAAACAAAATTTGGAACATTTAAAACATAGCACAATCTACATAAAGGAAATAATAAATACTTCTCTTTCAGATGGTGATGTCATTTAGCAAATGATTACTGAAATCCAACACTAAATAATGTCCTCATGGCATAAAAAAATATGTACTACTATTACCAGGCTCAACTACTTATTCTTTTAATTTGCTATCTGAAAACTATTTTGATTTTTAAAGTGAATATGAAAAGAGTCATCCTAAAAATAAGCCTTAAATATATACAGTAAACAGTGTTCATAGAGATTTAAAAATAACAACAAGAATTTGACAGTATTCTCTATTCTTCAATGCACTCCTCATATTCAAAGTAGAACGCTTTGAGAAAGGCTTAGCTGGGAAGAGGTGTGTAGAACACTTTTAACAGCCATTTCCAGGATTTTTCAGTGACTCATAGTTTTAGGCATTCATGTGAATTCCCACTTGCATTTTAAACTTTATAATCATTCAAAAAAAGAATGCCTTTTGACTTCATGATAATGAGATCAAAACTTCCTTACAGAAAGCTTTAAGATAGTTTCAGTCCTTGCATTCCTTTCCTAACCTTCTCATATATTGATATATTTCATCAAATTGTTAGTGGAACTGTTTTTTGAATTCTAGAGAGGAAAAATAGTGACTGGTAGATAGGGGATGCAGAATATCAACAAGACTGGGTTAAACAGGAATTTTTGCCCCATCTCTAGAAGATATTGCTGTGATTCATGTATTACAACTTTTTCTTGGTTGTCTTGGTCTGATTTTCTCCCTTAGTGTGTATTAGTCAACTCTGTTGTACAAACATGTATCCCCTTGATTTCAGTAGCTAAACACAAAACATTTATTCTCATCCATATTACATGTATGTCACAGGGCAGCTGGTTTTGGGCTTTACATATTTCCTCATTCTGAGATCCTAACTGAAGGAATAATTTCTAAATTGAAACATACATTTCCTCAAATATGACATTTGGCAGACCTATCTATATTCTACTGCTCAAAATATGTCATAGATCCAAATCCAAAATCACAGAAGAAAGGATTAATAGTTTTCCCATGATACACTGAAAGCTTTATGGAAAAGGAAAGAGTGAATAATAGCAAATTATAATCCAACATACCACAGTATCATAAAAGGCATGAATCTTGATGTTTGAGCTCAGATGTGCAAGAAATACAACATTTTTAATTTTCAATCTTTGAGCCCGCAGCCACTGAACAGATGAGATTTAATCAGTTTTTTGTAACTCCTCCCCATTCTACCCTACTCTTGATTGTGCCAGTCCCTACATATAATATGTCAAGGTATTAGGCGGGGTATGCACTTCATTCACTTGTGCATGTAGGATGGTGTGGAGACATCAAGTTTATGTGACTTCTTCGGATCTTTCAGCTCTCTGTAACATTTGTTACACACTTTGGGAGTGGATATATTGTGAATTTGCCTATGACCCTCCTTGCCCAGAGACACCATGGAAACATCTCTCCTATGATCTTGCCCTATCGCTGTTGGCTTCTTCCAAGAAATAGGATGCAAACCCCTTCTGCTTCTAGAGCAAGAAAGACTGTAAAGGGTGTGCCATCAAGCCAGCAGAAGATTGGAGCTTCATTCTTCATGGAAATGCTGACAAAGAACTAGTCCACCTGAGAGAGAGGACTGGGGTATTTTTATGCCAGATACTGAGAGGTTCTGTGATATACTGAGAAGAGATAGGAAAACACACCAGTAAACCATGGATTCCCAAGGGTTCCTGGGGCAGGTCGATTCCTCCCTACTTCCAGCCTGTTGTTTTTCATGGAGCAGTGAGGTTTTCTGCAGTTCTGGGGAAACAAGTCTTCAGGTCCAAAGATGCAGTTACTGGCAGCTCCCAGTTACCTATGGTTCTCTGAAAGGGGGAGGGGTAAGGGCAAGAAAAATACTTCTGGCACAGCTTGCATCACCTTCCTTATAGCCAAAGGCAATTATTTTATAATCTTTGGGAAAGCTTTATTCCTTCTCTTTTTGGTTAAAATAATTTATCAACATTCACAGACTCTCTCCTTGTTCTGGCCTTACATATTTGCAAGTAAACTGAGGCAGATTTTTAATTTGTTTCATTGTTCACTACTTCCCCAGTACTAAGCCCACACTGTCTTCTGATCCTGAGGTTATGCATACTATGGAAAGCAGAAAAAGATCAAAGAACAAAGCAAAAATTAAAAGAAAAACAGGATAATATCTCAAAGTTAGATGTTGTTGCCATCTTATACCTCTGGGAGGTATAATGTGGGAAGATTAAATATCTGATAGACTAATTGTGAAATAACAATCTAATGTCTCAGTGGCTTAACTCCAAACAAGTTTATTTCCTGCTCACAGCCCAATCTGCTGCAGGTCTGGTGGATGACAAAGGTGGTCAAGACTGAGCACTAAGTTGTCATTCAGGATCCCAGGCCCATTCCATCTTGTGGCTCTCCCTAATCCAGGTCCTTGCTGATATCCCTACTCATGTTTCAAAGGGAAGAGTCTGGAGGATAATGTATGGGATGGGAGGGTTTTATGGACAACTATGAATCAGAGTTTATTACTTCTGCCCACATGCTACTGGTTAAAATTCAGTCCTATGGCTGGCCAGGAAATCTATTTTCTCTATATGCTTAGGAGAAAGAGGGAAACATAATAGTAAATAACTGACCAATGTTTGTCATAGTGCACAAATTGACTCCAGAGCAAAACATTCTAATAGAAATATGAAGACATTACTTTTAATTGTATTTATCTACTTACTATCTTTATGACTCCTACCTAGTTACTTAACATCTAGGCCTCAGTTACTGATCTGTAAAATCGCTACAGTAATATCTGTCCCACTTACTTAGACTCAGACTGTTAGAACCCAAAAGGGCATTAGAAATCAATGAATTCAGCATCTTTCTCTGAATCTATATTTACGACTATCTGTGTCAGGTTCCTTAGGCATCACCAGAACCCACTAGCTGTGAATCTCTGCTAGAGAAGGTCCTGGGAATCTACTCTGTGTAATTATTCCAGGTAGTTCTTCTGTATAGAAATGTTTGAGATCAGCTGACATTATTTAAATTTTCCATTTTACATTTAAAGAAGTAAAAGTTGGGAGTGATGTAGGGTAACTCATTAGATAGTGCTAGTTAGTAGTAGACTAAGGCTGAAACCCCTGTCTCCTGAGTCACTATACAATAATTTTTGGTTTCTTTTTTCCTAAACCATCTATCCAGTGAAGATATTTTTGGGGATTAGGTAACATAATGTATTGGGTTGGCCAAAAAGTTTTTTTTATTCTGTAAAAGACACATTTTCCATTTTCCAATAACTACCGATTTGGATATTTTGAGTATGTTGGCTACCTCCTGCATGGTAGGATGTTGATTGTTCTCAATTAATGTCTCAGTTTGATCACTATCAACTTCAGCTCGTCTCCCTGACCATGGAGCACTGTCCAGTGGGAAACCTCCCGCACCAAACTTTGCAAGTCACTTTTGGCGTCTTCGATCAGTCACAGCACCTTACACTGCAAAATCTTTTCTTGTGAGTGTTTCAGCTGCCATTTTACTTTTCTTGAAACAATAAAGCATAATACACTGAAAATCTTGTTTATTTTCTTCTATCTTTAATATTACAATGACTACACAAAAATTCACCAATTTTGATTTTTTTAAATGTATGCTTATATAACAGCTGTCACAACACAATCTAACAAAATTGTTTTGAATGTGGTTAAAGACAGCTAAGTGCTACTACCTTATGGGGGAAAAAAATGAACTTCTTGGCCAACCCAGTGTGTAACTACATTTTTGAAGTATAATTCATCATTTAAAAATATTATTTAATTTTGTAGTCTCTGGTCAGCAAACATTCTATTTAGTCTTATCTACCTCTGGAAAGGGGCAACATGTGTCCACTTTGGTTTAGTCCTTGCACTTTAAAATTTCCTTACTATTTTTACACAATGTTACTCATTCTGAAAAAGTGCTGTACATGAACAGAGACGCATGCGAATGTGTTTCTGTGTCTGGTATCCACCCTCAGCCTGTCTCCTCCAGGTCCTCTGGTCCAAGCTCTGAAAGACTTGCTTAGAATTCCTACACTTTCTGCCTGCAGAACCCCAACCCTGACTTATGTGTGTTGTCGATCTCAGACAGAAGACTTCTGTGGGCCAGTGTGACATCTTGGGCTTCATGTGGCTTCCTGCCCCTGGTCCAGGGGCAGAGTTTTTGTTGTTATTGACAATTATATTCTACTTATTCTTTTACATTTTGTTCAAATCCTTGTTAAAAGTGTTGCCAAGAAAATGAGTAGTGAAAATTGTGTATTTTGAAGGAAGTGTGATGAGGGATACTTCCTACTGAAAACATACTATTTATTTCATTTTGATGAAAAGTATTTCCTTTAAAGAATATACTATAAATCTTTTAATTAGTAAAATATCTCATAAGCCAAGAAAATACAAAATATATTAATTTAAAAGCTATTTTACTAAATAGTAAAAACTGTTAGATAGCATAGTATTAAAATAAATTACTACCATAGTTTCCAGGTATATAGATCCCAACACACTAGCTAAAAATGAAAAGAAAAGGAGCATTTTGAGTCAGGTAAATAACAAATGAATGCTTAAGAATGGGGATAGCAAAACATTTTTGACATACAAAATATACTTGTAAACATTTTTATTTTCTAAGTTAAACCCCTTATCAAAAATGTTGCTCACCACTAATATTGAGTCTCTGAAATTTTCTTAGAAATTTTTGGTGTTATTAATATAGCAGAATTCAAGGTAGTATAGCGGTGTCATTTCCGGAATAAATGAAATCACTTGGTAATTTCAGAGAACTCAGTGACAAAGCCATCTGTTCATTCATTCATCAAATCAATCCTACATGGAAGTCGTGAGCAGGGCGCTGAGAGGATAAGAAGAAGAGTGGGATGCACTACAAAGTACAATGATGTTCTGGGCACCAGTGACGTGCTCACCACCGAGGGAAGGATGTGTCAGTGGGAAACAGTGAGAGCAGCAGAAATGCGCAAGATTCAGAAGTTCATAAGTTTCTACTGAAGGGCTATGAGCACACTAATTAACGTGATTATCAAAGCTCAGTATTTTATTCCTTTCGGTTATTAAGCAAATTTATTTTTATAACTGCCCCTTAAACATGAATTACACAACAAAACTGAAAAACAGATTTCATATAAATGGACAACCAAGAAAAGGGAACAGACTTGGTGAGAGACCAGTCTTTAAAATTTGAGGCAACATGAAAAACTGAGGGACCTCTTAAAAATAGTCTCTGTTCAGTATCCCTAGATGGCTTTGTAAAAAAGCTGGGAGCTCCTGAGTTAGTGATCATAGAAAGATGAGATTATTTTTTAAGATCTGGAACTGTTATACAAGATGACAATAAATGAAATTTACTTTTTAAATATCCAGTGAAGGTTTTTAGGGAACTTTATGTGTAAAATAAATATTAAACACACAGTTTAGTAAAATAAGAAATAACCCAGTTTAGGATTGTTTCCACAGCCAACAAGAACAATCTGCACTCAAAAGTCTTAGGAATTTCAACTAAAAGAATGCCGCATGTCACACATTTAAAATGCACAAAAGGAAGGAGAAGGAAATTTAAGAGCCGGAGTCTGAAACAAGGAAGGTTGTGTTTTATCACAACGAAGGCACAGAGCATGGACTGGACTTTCTCAGTCATTGAAACGCTAGACAAGGGAGGCCTGCTATCTTTAAATCTGTGAAAGTGGATTGTTTCAAGAAATGCTGTATTTCAAGACAAATTTAACCAGACACATTTAACTGAAAGAAACATTTTTACTTTTATTAAAGTATTCATTAAGAGTATTTAGATATGTTAAAATTCAAACTTGAATTGCATTAATTCTGGCTTTGCTATTTGCTCTTAATTAAAATATTTTGTATCCTTTAATCCTTTCTATCCTTTAGTTGTTATTTCTTTTTGCTGTGTATGAAATTCTAAATTATTAGAATTAGTAAGAATGTAAACTGTCTTTTATAATGGCATTATTTTCATATTATTAAAATCTTATGAAAATGTAGCGATGTTAAAACATTGTGTCTGTAAAATGTTATGCTGGTCTTAATTTCGAAGGGTTGAAATTTTTCAGCGGATATTAATTGCACTAAAGATTAAAGTGTTAGTCTTTGATGTTTCTGGAACGCATTCATCCCTTGAGATATGCCACTGCACACCTTTCTCTCCCAGAAATCCTGCATTTGGGGACAGGAGAGTTTAATTTACATAATTGACTGCTCTTTCATTTTTTTCTCTTAAATATAAAACATGTTTTGTTATTCCAACTAAATTTCTGTGGTTTCAGAGAAATATTAAACATGTTTATTTAGAGGACAAATTTAATTCAAAACATTTTTGTAATGCACTTGTGATGTGCTCCGCAATGACTTAGGGATAATTTAGAAGATGACTCTGAGGTGAAAGGGGAAGGAAAGGTAGAATTTAGATTGGAGAAGGAGCTATTCCAAAACAGAAGATTCAGCAAGAGTTTTATGAAGAGTTTTATTTCTGGGCAAATAAGAAGTGAGTTACCATGTTGGATTAGTAATTTAGAGTCAAATTCCGGATGACCGTCATGGAAACCAAGAGAGAAAAGAAGTTGATTAACAGGAAAGAAATGCCAAAGGTCAGGGAAAATTTGGACAGAGATGGGGCCACTAAACAAGGTGAACTCCTGAGTGAAGTTCCAAGAGAGCGTTAAGAATTGAAGCCACATTATAGACGCCTAAGAAGAAAAACAGTTACGATAAATGGGGGCAGCAGGGATAGCCCAATCATCTGAGGAAAAGGAAAATTAGGGTCAAGGAAAGTTGTAGGGTTAATGTCGGTGTGTGTGTCCAGGAGAGATAACATTCTATGAGATCAAATGAAAATCAAGTATCTGGCATGAATGTATGAAATATGCTATGTTCCTCTAACGTAGTGAATAAGTAGAATTATATGCTTAAAAGCATTAGATAAATTTAATATTCAGTGTCGTACACTCAACCTCATGTTCCAAGGACGTACTTTTGGCAGATGATAAAACTCAGATTCCCGTTTTCCTGCAACAGGTGACCGCCAGGAATGACAAGGAGCCACGTGCATTGGGCACACTGAACAGTGGCGGCCCAAGGCGGTGCAATTACTGCCCTGTTAAGCAAACCGCCTGGTGTTGCCATCTTCCTGCTCAGGCTCTGTGGGACTGCAGAGTGTGAAACTCACTATTCTTTGTTCTTGAATGGAGAGTACCTGTTTTGCAGTGGACATTGTTATTTTTGCTAGGTTTAGAATCTTTTCCTTTTAAAAAATGCTCCTTTCTGACATGGAGATAGTTAATAAATAACTTTTAATGTCCCCAAAATTATCCCCCCACACACACACCCAACACAAAAGTTATCAGCAGGCATGCCAATCAGATTCCCCATGCCCTTGGTTGCAGTGAAGGCGGATGGGTTCAGTGCAGATGGGCACATGACCAAGCCAGGGCAATCAGAGTATCCCCAGGACTGTCACTAGAGACAGCTACAGGTAAGAGGTACATTTTTATTTTTGTTGAGATTGTGGGTAAAAAGAACATGTAAACATAGAGCTTCCAATTATTTTTGCAATCATATCACAGAAAAGGCAAGCGCTGAGAGATAGAGAACAGAACCCTGATGAGATTGGTTTAAGCTCCCGGGTCTGGCTGTGATTGTAATTCTCAGGTATGAGTCAGTACATTCCTTTTCTTTTCCTCAGTTCCCTGTAATTTACTGCATGAAGGGTCTTGATTAATGCAGGTGTGAGCAAGGAGAGTTATAACTGTTCCTTTCTCTGAATAGCTAGAACACTTTAATCTTTATTTCTAATAAGAAAGGCACATCTTCTTCCCTACCATGTGCTATAGTCATTTATGTACTTCTTTTTATTTCTGGTACTAGAATGTAAACTTCGTGACAGCAGGGTTAGTCTCTTGCTTTTTTATTCTCTGACATTCTACTGTATGGTGGCTCAGTGATTCCAAGCTCTTTCCCCTTGTCTGCCCACCATTGCAGAGACTGGCAAAGGCCAGATACCGTCTTCCCTGCTCCTCCTGCAGCTAGGAGTCATCCTTGATTCAATTTTTCCCATTGAGCTGTAAGAGGAAATCTGCTGATAGAAACATACTGTTTTCTAATAAAAGAAAAGAGATATCGTCTCTTCTTTCTTTGTGTTTGGAACACAGATATGTTACAGAGCAGGGTGGGGTGGTGGTTCACAATAAATTATTACAGAAAGGATTCCCCTCTTTCTGTCTCTGGAGGTTCCCCCACACACACCTGCTAGGTTTGAAATGCCCACCGCCAGAGGAAAGACGTCTCTCAATGCCAGAGACTGGTGAAAAGGAAAGGAATTGTTTATTTAAAAGTTACACAGGCTTAGAGTAATGACTTAATATCTTCAATAAGATACTAAAGTCCTTTAGAATAGCCACAGATGCACAGTCCTTCCCTCTCCCTGTGCCCAGTCCGGGGTACGATATCTCAGGAAAAGAAGAAGTCCGTGATTCAGGCTCCCGGCACCATCAGCGGTGTGGCTGCTGCAATCTCCAGTTAATCCAAAGCCATGTGGCACCTTCTCAGGGCCCACCAGCAAGAGTTCTTTCTCCCCTTTTCTTCCCGGCAAAGTCTCTCCTGCTGCCTAAGCCTCATGGTCCTTCCTATTCACTCCAGAACCATGTGGTCCTCTTCATTCCCTTCAGAACTGCGTGGCCCTCTATCTCTATGGCTGCCACGCCTAGGTTTAAATCCCAGTGCCCATCTTCCTTTGCAGCCCCATTTCTGACTCCTACAATCAGTTACACCTGCCAGCATCCCCGTATTCTTCCAGCTTTACTGGGCTGCCATAGAAAGTCCGGGCAGGTGTGGCCCCATGGCATGGAGCCAATTGTCTCCAAGCTCTCACGCAGGCCCTGTAACCAGGGGGAGTTGCTTCCCAGTCCCATCATGGGTGGAATTCGCTCCCATTCCCCTGGCTCAAAGCAGGGCCACAGCTATTTATCATATCCATGAAACCAGTTAAAGGTTATAGATATGTTAAATGACCATGCCAGGGGTTAGCTACAAAGCTGTTGCTACCCAAAACGGCTCTGAATGGCCCTGTTCCATGTGTCCCATCCCCCCTGGCTCAGGCTTCTGGGGGTGAGGACATCCTATGTATATTTTTCTAATATTTCCTGGACACCTTGAGTTCTGGACCCCATTACAAATCCCTTCTTGGGGCCCTCCTCTTGGCTGCACCCTGCTTCAGATATACAAACATGATGTCCTGAGCTACAGCAGCCATATTGTGATAAGGAGGCATGAGCCTGAGGGGAACAAAACACCAAGTTCCTGAAACTGGCAGCTGTACCACAAGTGAAACTATTTACATCCAAACTTTTTTTCCTGAATTAAATTGACTAAACTTAGAATCATTTGTCTATGTTTACCTGAATTTTACCATATCAAGTTAGTGATTATGTTCCAAAGTTAGCATTTCTTAAATGATGTATGAACTTTATTCTAAATATTATTGTCTATGAATCAGAAATTTTGAAGCTAGCAAAATTTTGTGTTGGAAAGCAATAAAATCAGAGAACTTGGATTCATTTCTATTCTCTGCAGAATACTAATTGTATAATATGTCCATATAAAAGTCAATCATTATGAATTACTCTTTCCTTTTATGATACATGGGGTTAAATTACATTACCTAAGTACCTCACAGTATTTTAAAGTATATTTTATTGATTATGCTTTTATAGTTGTCCCCAGTTTCCCCTCTTTGTCCCCTTCTCCCTGGTATCCCCCTTTGTCCTGCAATGCCCCCCTCCTTAGTTCATGTCCATGGGTCTTGCCTATAAGTTCTTTGGCTTCTCCGTTTCTTATACTATTCTTAACCTCCCCTTGTCTATTTTGTACCTACCAATTATGATTCCTAATCCCTGTACTTATCCCCCCATTCTCCCCCTTCTTCCTCCCCACTGATAACCCTCCAAATGACCTCCATATCTATGATTCTGTTCCTATTCTAGTTGTTTGCTTAGTTTGTTTTTGTTTTTTAGGTTCAGTTGTTGATAGCTGTGAGTTTGTTATCATTATAATGTTCATAGTTTTGGTCCTCTTTTTCCTAAATAAGAGTCTTTAACATTTCATATAATAAGGGCTTGGTCACGATGAACTCCTTTAACTTAACCTTGTATGGGAAGCATTTTATCTGCTCTTCAATTCTAAGTGTTAGTTTTGCTGGGTAGAGTAATCTTGGTTGTAGGTCCCTTGCTTTTTATCACTTTGAATACTTCTTGTCAGGCTCTTCTTACCTGCAAATTTTCTTTTGAGAAATTAGCTAATAGTCTTATGGGAACTCCTTTGTAGGTAACTCTGCTTTTCTCTTGCTGCTTTTAAGATTCTCTCTTTACCTTTAACCTTTGGCATTTTAATTATGATGTGCCTTGGTGTGGTTCTCTTTGGGTCCAACTTGTTTGGGACTCTGTGCTTCTTGGATTTGTGTGCCTATTTCCTTTGCCAAATTAAGTAAGTGTTATTTCATTATTTTTCAAGTAAGTTTTCCATTTCTTGCTCTTCCTCTTCTCCATCTGGCAACCTATGATTTTGGATGTTGGATGGGGCATTTTTTTGAGATGTCCCAGAGTCTTCTTATTTTCTCTTCATTTTTTGAATTCTTATTTCTTCATTATGTTCTGGTTGACTGTTTATTTCTTCCTTATGTTCCAAATCATTGATTTGAATGCTGGCTTCTTCACCTTCACTGTTGGCCCCGTGTGGATATTTTTTTAAAGATTTAACTCATTTTATTTTTAGACAGAGGGGAAAGGAGGGAGAAAGAAAGGGAGAGAAACATCAGTGTATGGTTGCCTCTCGTGTGCCCCTTACCAGGGACCTGGCCTGCAACCCAGGCATGTGCCCTGACTGGGAAATTAGCCAGCATCCCTTTGGTTTACAGGCTGGTGCTAAATCCACTGAGCCACACCCTTCAGGGCTCCCTGTGTACTTAATTTATTGTTGTCTTCATTTCTTCCCTTATACCCTTGCTGTACTCAGTGAGTTCTCTGAGCATCCTTGTCATCAATGTTTTGAACTCTGCATCTGATAGGTTGGCTACCTCCATTTCATTTAGTTCTTTTTTTGAGTTTTGTTCCACTCTTTCATGTGAACTATATTTCTTTGTGTCCTCAATTTGGCATCCTCCCTGTGTTTGTCTCTGTGTATTAGGTAGAGTTGCTTTGACTCATTTTCTTAGCACACCTGTTAAGTTGTACATGGTGGAGCCTTAGGTATTCTCAGGGGTGGGTCAACCAGTCTCCACTTTGTGGCGGTGTATGTGGAGGAGGGTTCAGAGAGAGGACAATGCTGCTGCCTGGCTACTGGAGGCTTTCTTGCACTTTCTCCATTTCCAATCACTTCACCCACTTCCCAAATAAGACTGGTGCCCTTCTAGTTGCTGCTCCCATGGTGGTTCCCCCAGTGGGTAGGTTTGAGAATGTTCTAGAACTGACCAGGCCATTTAAATGGACTCTCCTGAGACCAGCAGTTTCTTCCACCACCTCAAACCCCACTGGTTTTTACAGCCAGAAGTAATGAGGATTTATCTTCCCACCACAGGAACCCTGGGCAGCACAGTCCAGCCTGGGGCTGGGATCACTCTTTCCCCAGGAATCCCTCCCCATGTTTTTTCTACCACGTGTGAACGTGGGCCCACTTGTTCCACCAGCCACCACCGCCACCTCACCACCACCACTGCATGTCCTCTGGCCCCAGCTCCATCTCCAACCCTCCTACCCGTCTGGATGAATATAGTTTCTTTATATCCTTGGTTATTGGACTCCCATACAGTTCGAGTTGGTGGCTGTTCAAGATGTTTTTTGTTTTGGGGTTAGCTGTGATCCTTCTTGTGGTTGTGCAAAGAGGCAAAGCATGTCTCCCTTTGCTTTCATATTGACTGGAAGTCCTCATAGTTTTGGTTTATGTATTAGGTTAGAAGACATGTATAAGTATGTTATATCAGATATTCAATACAGAAATGTTACTCTGATATTTTGTTGTTTTTAACTGACTTTTGATTTTCCCCATGCAGACCTGTAACTAAGGCTTGTCCCTGCAATGGAAATTAGCAGAGACCTTCTGAGAGAATATTGTTAATTACTTATTTTTCATAAATAAACAGTTATAAAGTAACATGTTTATGTAAAAATACATTTCATTGTATGAAAATCATGCACTACTTCATTTGAAAGTCATTTGCTATTATGATGACCTATTTATGTTCATCATCTGCAATGACAAAAGAACAAAGGGAAGGTCTGGAAATGTTTTATTTGTGACGTTATAAAGATTCAGAGCATTTACTCCAACGAAGCACAAATGCTGATGTTTTAAAGTTAAGGGCTGAATCGTTACAAACCTTACACAATTTTTGGTACTGCTACTTGAGAAGTAGTATGGACGTGTCCTGGAGTACATCTAGAGTGATACCAGAAAAATTCAATATTTGTGTAACATTTCACAGGATCAGCTGTTTAAACAACAGCCTGATTAAATATCAATACATATTTTGCAAGCATTGTAAATTTTACCCTATTCTAATCTTATAACATAATTTTCAACTGGTAAACAGATTTTTCTGAAATCAACCGAATAATATGTACCGTGTTCTCCTCCCAAAATGTAAGGATGTGCTGCCAACATTCTCCGGAGAAACCGCAAGCCCCCATCCGCCTTGCCCTGCATACCAGAGAGCAGAAAGTCCACCAAACTGGGGTGAAAACAGCTGTGTTCCAATCACGCAAGAAAATGTACGTCTCCAGTCCTCTTCTGCACAAAACTTAAGGCCTCTCCACTATTCATCATCTAGAACAAATAACATATTGCTGTACACAAACTCCAAAGGAACATCTTATAGATAACAGCTTTTATTCTATTTTTTTATTTTTTACACTCCAATTTTTATATTTCCTTTCTTAATCATACTTTTCCTGATCCCTCCAGATATCATGAATGAAAAACCATTGTTGCTTTTGTTTTTAAACTTTGGCCATTTGGATTGTAATAACTCACTGTTAGTTACTTAGAGAAGCTTACTTGATCAAATTGTAGCCATTTTGGGTTTAGGGTACGGTATGCTTGACTTCTTTATTTAATTTGATTAAGATGAGATAAATAGCAGTTGGAATGCATTAAGATGGTAAACTCCTGCAAGGTGAGGACTGTGCCTTACCCTCTTTCCTGACTTCCCTATAACGCTAAAATGCTAGTCTGACAACCAGCTGTGAGTCAGTCAGTGCTTGTATGAGAGACCCATGCATCCACATCTTTAGAAACTCTTAGTAGATCTCAAATGAAAAGTGCTATGTAAAAAGTAAAAATTTGCAACAGAAATATTTGTTATTTTTGTTAATTTTTTTGGTTTATTTTGATATGGCTGAGAGGAATATTGTTTTATAAATATTAATAGTATAAACTCAATGTTGCCCAATATAAATAGATAAGTAAGTGAATAAATAGACTTTTTAGGGCAATGATAAAGGGTGGAGGTTGAATTTTCTTCATTATTGGTACTAAATTAAAAATCAATAATGCTTTTGCCCAGAGAGAAACAAAATTAAATCAATTTCAAGACTAAATTGCTGTTTATCTTTTTTTCAGTTCTAAAAAACAGATTTGATTTTTATTCATAAGAAACATTTCTTTTCATATAATAAATTGTCTTTCAACCCACACCCAACTTTAATGCTATTAATAATACTAGATGATACAAAATATAAACCACACTTACTTCTATACTAGTTAGCTGAGAGATACACATGCCATTAAAATTTTAGGAGACATTATGGCTATGTACATTTTAATGTAATATAGGCATATATTTTATAAATTATATACTTTAAATTTTTACTTTGTGTATCACTCAGATGCTATTGTGCAACAAATAGCAAAAGAAAAAGGAAAAGAAGAAAGGAAAAGAGAAGAAAAGAGAAGAAGAGAGAAATGTTAAAAAATTAGCCTACCCACCAGACTGCCAAGAATTTACCTTATGGATTTATGTAATGCCTTTAAATTCTAATGGGTTATTTTGATAGATTTTGGAATATTGCCATTGAATTTTCCCTTAATTTATTGTCAGACTGTTTCCAGTAGCTTTCTCTCAGTGGTTTGCTGAACTCTCCCCAGCAGGCTCCTTTGAAGTCACCTAAGCCTTAGCCAGCATAGGACTCTTAAGACCCACGCCCACAGGCTACGGGGCTCAGCTCAGGGAATTGCTCCTTCCTGCCTGCCAGATTCTTCCAGGTAAGGCCATCCCACTCCCAAAGAGTTGCTGGACCTCTCCCAGCACATTGGCAAACTCTGACTGCTGGACTGGTCCCAATGAACTGGCAGAGTGTAATTGGTTGCCTGCTGCTAATGGAAGTGTAGCCCATACTACGCAAAAGCCAACACCTTCTTCATGAGGCAATGTGATAACGCAAGGAAAAAACATCATCACGGTTCTAACAAACTAGTGTTTGCTATGGGGAGAGCCACTGCTCATCACAAACACCTAACAACCATCAAACAAACGTACAAACTGGAGCTGAGTTACAGATTTCTCACTATGTATTGTTCTCTTAACCAGTTTTGCTTTCTCCAGAGAATTTGCCTCAAATTTTAGTCTATCATTTTCTCATCAAAATATATTTTAAGCATTTTAAAGATTTTCTTTTTCAAATATGGAGTTATAACTGAAATGAAAATGTTATCATTATCTTTTTTAAAGAGCCTTTATTTTGATGTTGGAATCTTCACAAATTTTATTTTAGTTTGATTAAAATAATTTTAACAAGCTTTTAATTAGCATTTTCTAAAAATCCTGGAGCCAAAACAATCCATTATCCCTTAGCGTTACTTCATAAGTTCCCTGAACAGAGCTTATGACAACTTAATTAAAAAGAATACTTTAAATAGACAGGCAAACACCTAAACCCTCTGTATGTTTATTTTCAAAAGCAGGAATACAGATACTACCCCCAAACCACAGCTTTTCTAGTTTACTATGTATTTTTATTTTGGAAATAGGAATAAAAGAATACTCTGAGGAGTTTAGAATGCATTTGACAACTTATTACTACTAGTTATAGTTGAAGATTTATCTTTGAAGTCAATACATACATTTCTTTGTTTCAAACTCAAAAATAGTCCCAATCAAATATACTATTGATTGCTAATGTAATATTAGCATGAATGTAATATTGCTGTTTTTTAAACTTTTTATTTTTACATATTTCAGACCTATAAGAAAATTACAAGAATATTTTAGAATTCCAAACACCCTTTACACAGATTCCTCAAAACTTTAGCATCACATTTTTCTTTACAATTTCCTCTTTCTGTCTAAAATATATTGCATGTTCTTTCTTTTTAACATTTTGATAGTAAGTTGCAGATATGCTATCTCTTTACCCATAAATCCCCTGGTATATTTTTCTTAAAAACAAAGACCTTCACCATTTGGCAAACACCATAGTAACAATTATTGCAGAGAAGAATTATAAATGGATGTTAAATTAGTGGGCAAAATATGATGAGAAACACGATATTTACACAAGAGACTACACACCACAAAGCATTTTCCCAGAAGACAATTATTAATCAAAAGAAAACTGAGTAATAAATAATATTGCCTCAACTCCCAAAATGGTCTGGCATTCGATCCTGGTTCCTGGCTGGTAATCTCTAAACTTCCGGAATTTCCTGTACTATAGGAGAGCCCTTGTTGCTCATGGCAGTCTCCTAAGACCACACCACATGGATTGTTTATGCTAACAATGCGAATTATGTTGGGCCCCTATATAGCTTATGCTAATGAGAGGACTCAGAATGGGGGCCCGACACCCAGAAAGACCAACCATATTATTCTCAGGGGGAGGAGAGGGGACTGGGGACTGAGTTCAGCTTCGCAGGCAATGATTCAATCAATCATACCTCTAATGAGACCTCAGGAAAAATCCTGGAACCTGCAGCTCCCAAACTGTTGCCTGTTTGGCAATACTCTGAGTGTCATCTCACTGAGTGATGCGGGGGTAACACTTTCCTGCAGACGATGGAAGCTTTGTGTTCGGAACCCGCCCAGACTTTACCCTGTGCTTCTCTGCCTTTGCCTGGTTCTAATTTATATCCTTGGCCTAGAATAAAATATAATGGCTTTATGTGAGCTCTGGATGTCTTCCTAGCAAACTATGGAAACTGAAAGTGTTCCTGAGAGCCCCTACATGATTAGCCCACTGATAGTCTTATAGAGACTGTTTTCTCACACCATGCAATTTGATAAACTCAGTACAGTTGGTCTCTTGCACTCTGGAGCAATGTGCCCTTAACCTCGAGTTTGGGTTAACTCCAGATATAAATAGTCTTTTCGTTAAAGAAACCTGACAGACGTCACCTTAACCAAGTGGTCACACTTAACGTCTCCTACATGACTAATAGGAATATCATGTACTTTCTCATATGGTGTATTGAGGACATAATACCTGTATTATTTTCACCAGAAATACATTCACCCTAATCCACTTTTGAGAAAATATCTGGAGAACCCAAAGTAAGAGGCATACTACAAAATAACTGGCCTGGACTCTTCAACACTATGAGTTCTAGGGTAGGCGTGACTGCTGAATGCATGTGAGATCTCAGACTGTATTATGAACTAGAAAAAAAGAACTTAAATGGGCAAATAATGACATTTGATTAAAGATTGTATATTAATAGTATTGTATCTATTTCTGGTTTACAAAATTGTGTTATAGTTAGACAAAATGTGTTCATTAGGACAAGCTTAATGAATGAATTATAGAAATTCTGCCTGTTTTTAGAAAATTTTAGGTCCCCATTATTTCAACTAAAATTTTTAAATAATCAAAAACAATTTTTTGTCTACCATAGTACAATTATAACAATCAGGAAATTAAAAGGGACGACCCTTAGAAATTCTGATGCTCAATGATCTACAGAGTAAGATACAATGAACAATATTTAAGCTGTAAATATATATGATGTAGCTTAATAGTCTCTTTTTGTTAGTGGCATCTAAAGACTCTCTTTGGAGAAAGCTTTTAATTGTCACAACTTACTCATTTGTTTCCTGGCTTCGAATTTTTCACACTGAGTATGTTAAAATAATTACAGTATATCAGATTGTTTAAATAAGAATAGCAAATATATATTGGCCCTACTCTATGCCTGATATTGTTTTAAACACTTTAAAAGATGTTAATCCATTTAGTCCTCATGGAAACCCTAATTATGATCATCATCATTTAATATATAAGGAAACTGAGAGGTGAATCAATATACCTCAGTGAAAGAGCTGAGATTTAAACCCAGATAATCAGAGCCCGTAGGCCTGCCTCTCTCAACTGCCATGCTGTGCTACCCCTTGACATGCGTGAAGTGCTTTCATCCTTACCATGTGCTTTGAAGCAGGTTCGAATGCCTCCATTTTACTGATGAGGAATCCAAGTACTAGAGTTTTCGTATCTCATCAAGATAGCTACAGGATGGAGCCAAGATATATATATATATATAGAGAGAGAGAGAGAGAGATATAGATATATATATGGATTTTTCTGATCTAAGGGATCATGTCCTTTTAATGTGTTCTATGTTTCTTCTTCCTCTTTCATCAATATGCTCTTTATTTCGTGTCTTTTGGTCAGGTAACCTACTTGGCAATTTTCCATAGGATTTTCTGTCCCAGGGAATGCTCATGTTGTTTTCAAACACATTCTACAGATTCAATGAACTGCCTCAGGAGCTCCCAGCCGCATGTTATAATGCATATATAACCATCCTGATTTCAATCATTCATTCGCCCTCATACAAAGTTAAAAGTGCGTACGACGTGCTCTACTCTGCGGGAATGCTCAAGATCTTACCAGGGGCTGGGCACCATGCTAGGCATTGTGGTTTGAAGGATAACTAGGGTTAAGTACAGGTTTGAAGAAGTTCATAGCCGAGGAGAAGATCATCCGGATTCAGAGAAACCTCTTGCTTAGCTGTTGTTTAGGTATAGCAGGTGGAAAAGACTGTATTGTACCTCTCCATCCCTTCTCCTCAACTAGCTCTAGAACATGATCTCTGAATGGCATTTTATGATTCTTACTGCCATAAGAGAACAAAACTGGTGTTTTTGTCACTGAGCATTTATCATACCATGCTCTGAAGAAAGCAAGAGAATTAATAATAATAAGAGGAAGGATAACAGAAACAATACTTACTTTCTGCTAAGTACTTAATACTTAACTTTTAAGCCAGCTATGATCCTGTGAGGTAGACAAACATATGATTCTCATTTGCTGGAAACAGAACCAAAGACACAGAGAGGTTCAGTAAGTTGTCCAAGGTCAAACGTCCAGTGGGTGGCACAGATGGGGTTTTTAACTAGAAGTCTGAGTCCAGAGCTTAACTTCATTGCCACTGAGGTAAAAGATTTAACAGAAAACACGAAACCCGAAGTCTCATTGTCAGGATCTTAAAATACGGGAATAAAAATATTAAATATGCATTTGTGAAACATCATAAAAAGAAGGGAAAACACAGTGCCAGTGAGTTAAGAGTATCCTCTGGACCAGGGAGAAACCTTTATTGATTACCTGTTAGGGTCCTGGTGCTTTATGATTTTCCGCTAATCCTGCCCGCAGTTCTGCAGGCAACTGCAGTCAGGGGCTTGAATCTCACAGTGCGTGGGAGCTATTCGCCTCCCAACCCCTTTCCCAATTTCTAACAGTGATTACCTTTTAATTCACAATCTGTATCTAGTAGGTTAAAACCCCTTGAGGACAGGCACTATTTATGCTTTTAGCTTTAGTGCCTAGTAGAGTCAAACTAATTTCTAGAATGAATACATGAATAAATTAATTAGATACTATCCCCACTTTTACAACTGAAGAAATAGTCACAGAAAGCCTATGTGTCTTGTTTATGTTACACGGCAAGTACCTGGAGAATGAACAACAATCTCAGGTCTGTTTGCCTCTACACCTTGTGCTCTTCAAGTGAGCTTAATTAAGATGAAAACACTGTGAATGAGGTGGAATGGAAAACTGTGTCAGGGAAGTGGGTGGCGTAAACTCATAAAGTTCCCTATTCCAACTGAAAAGAGAAGTAAAGCTTTTCCTTTTTAGTTTTTACACCTCAAGGACATGAAAACTAGAAATGGAAACGAGCCGGTTCCAGGGGAGTAGAGAACAGAGTTTGGCTTCAGGTACCGTAAGACTGGAGAGTCATCACTGCCTGTGCCCTGCATGCTTTGCATTTAGGACTCAGCTCAATTTTCCTTCATGTAAGGGAAGCAAACAAAAATAAACCAAACTGCTTCCCCTCAACACGGCTAAGTGAAACTTGTGCCCAGCCCAGGGTTCACAAATACAAATATATATAAATGGTTAGTTTACTATTCTAAGTTGTTGGTGCTGATATGTTTGGAGCATACTTTTCTGTGTAGGATTAACTAGGGCCCCCAGGGCCCTCTGCACCCACACACTTCTCCACAGGGCTCTGCAGAGCCTCTGGAGCAGCCTCTCACCCTGGTTGGGGCACAGTATCTTGCTCAGCTGACTTGATCTCATTTTCTTTCTCTGAGCAGCTCAGTGGCTATTCAGAGGTGAAGGCGCAGGTAAGTGGACAGTGGAATTGGGTGCTGCGTGGCACAAAGTTAAACGAGAAATTCTGTCGATACGAACATGTAAGTGCAAAAAACCCGGACAAGCAAAACCCTGTATTAACAGCAAGTGAAGGCAAGGGGAGGTATGCGAACAGGCTGGCATGGACGTGACAAGGACCCTGGCCAGCAAGTTAGGGTTTAACTAAAAATTGCACTCTATTTCGATTAATTCCCCCACCTGCTTACTCCGTATACTTTATCTACTACAAATTTACATACTAAAAGTGACTTGAGTACAAAATTCTGCATTCATTTTTTTGCTGTTTTTAATTGTATTTTTTCCATTAGCATTTATCCCCCTTACACTCTCTTCCAACTCTATGCAGCACCCCCACCTCCACAATCACCACACTGTTTTCCATGTCTGTGAGTCCTTTTTCTTTTTTGTTCTATCCTTCCACCTCCAATCCCCCATCCAGAGCTGAGACTATAAGTTTTTCTTAATTTTTACAGAAAAAAAATCACTATAAACAAAACATCTCCTCAATTCTCTTTGGAATGATTATATATATTGCCTAAAGTACCAGATAAATTCTTGGTCTTGTACTTAGTTCTTTTGGGCTACATCACAAACAATACTTAATGCAGCCAAATATAAACAGAAGTCTGGCACACTGAATAGCCATTTATTTTGAATGGATGGATAATGGGACAGGAAACTCATTCTTTTTAACCACATTTACAGAACTTATACCATTCAAATCAAACAATAATTACTGATTGTAATGTCAACAAAGCATTGTGCTACTCACTGTAGAATATGCAAGATAAAATAGACAATCACACAATATCTAATTCAATAATTTTGCTGTTTTGTCAAATTTCTTATGTTCTTTATGAAACCTAGTTAATTGACAGCAAAAACATCACATAATTACAAAACAATGATCAAACAAATATATCTTGATCAATAATGAACACTACCAATATTCCCATATTAATTTCAATGTTGAGAAATAAACACACCATTTAATACAGTTAATGTAATGTTATCTAATTTAATTACACATATACTATATATTTTTAATAATAAATTTATTTTTTATTTCCAGAACTTGGTACCAAATTGTAGATATACATTTTTAACATTGACTTCCTGGTGGTGGAAACCCAATGCTTGAAAATACCCTGATGGACCCATAAACTGTGGTATGCCCAAACAACACAAATTAGATGCATTTGCCTTAACACTTTACCACAAACCTAGTGGCTTAAAACAACACACATTTATTATCTCTAGGTCAGAAGTCTGACCCAGGTCACAGGTGGTTGAAATGAAATGTTGGCAGGACTATATTCCTTTCTGGAGGTTCCAGGATAGAATTCATTTTTTGTTGCTCTTTTTTTTTCCAGAGGGCTTTCATTCTTGGCTGGTGGTGCCTTTTCTCCATCCTTAAAGCCAGCAATGTTATCTCTCTCATGCTTCCTCTAGTCACCTCTCCCTCTGATGAGACTGTGGAAATTCCTCACTTTTAATCACTGATGCTGTTAGGTGAGGCCCACCTGGGTAAACCAGAATAGTCTTCACATCTCAAGATCCTTACCTTTAACCACATCTGCAAAGTACCTTTGACTATGTACATATTCATAAATTCTAGGGATTAAGTTTTAAGTCAGACATTTATGAAAGGGATGATATTCTATTTACCACAATAGAGATTTTTCTTTTTTAATGATGGAATCATAAATTCTAACTCATACACAAGGCCCTTAATAATTTTAACTTGTTTTTATTCATTCCTTTATTCATTTGTTCATTCCATCACTCATTTAGGAAACATTAACAAAGCTTCTATAATAAGTAACATATTATTGTAGATACAGACAAATAAATCTACTCACTCTTGCTTCTTCTGCCCTTTGATTTTCTAACTCTAGGCCTGTGCTGGAACTGTTCTCTCTGCCTGAGATACCACTTTGGTTTAACAAAAGCTCCTAAATAAATTCATCAAGACTCATTTCAAATACTACCTCCTCCATAAAGCTTTTTTGACAATGCCAGGTGGAAGCAATCTCATATCAGATTTTACATAATACCTTACTCTTACAGTCTGAAGATAGTTTAGCTTGTTTGTAGTTATTGCTATTTATTCCTTTCTCTTCTTAGGAGATGTTAGCTCCTTCAGATCATGGCCCACTCCTGTTTGAATGCAGGAGAAATCAAACATGACAATCAGTACAGAATGACTTACTATACATCTTTGTGGAAACTTTTCCTGTAAAATATATTTTCTTGTGACTCAAAATAGTTGAGGGCATAAAGGAATTTTGTTTTGCTTCAAAGTTTTACCATATTTATATGGAAAAACAAATTGTAAGAAAAATAGTAAAGTAAATTAATTGGAGGTTAAAGCCCTCATAGCAAGAAGAACCATGTGATTTGCCAATTTATAAAGCCAAAATGAAGAATTATGGAGAAATTTCCCTGCAGATCTTTTGCTGCTGCCAAAGCTGACAGCCAAAATGAGGTTTATAGTAACTCGTATTTTTCAACAGTGTGTCTCACATGTTGCCAATAGAGAAGTGCCTTCTCTGTGACCTTGAAAATGGCCTTCATCTCTTTATCAGTTTTCCATCTAATAAAATTAGGTTCTTTTCTTTTGCAGTACATTTTCACTCAAATCTATAAAATATAATTTTCTAAATCAGAAAACTGAAGCAATAAAGAGCTGGAGGCTGTATTTGAGATATGTATTTATAAATAAATCGTATTTTAAGGATCTCTATGAACATACCTCACATTCAATAGTCACTCTAACAGCTGCCTCTGCTTTGATTACCTGCTGAAGGCTGGTCATGCCATTGATCCATTTTCTCCATCATTTTCTACAGATTCTACACTTCTTTCCACTTAAGAACATTTGTGTGGGTGTTGATCACAAAATTTTTTGAAATGTGTCTCTACATAACAAAGTCAATTTTAAAATTTAAAATCTACCTTTAAAAAAAAAACAGTTACTTGTCTGATTCTTGACTCATGTTTTCATTCTTGCTTAGGTTAAAATCTCCATTTGTTAAATTTTTGCCAAGGCGAAATATTTTCATTTTTCCAACAAAAGTAAGAATTTAGAAGAGTATTAGGAATGTGGGCAGTCATGAGTGTTTATCCAAAGGTCATGTTTAGGAGCCCAAAGCAAAAAGAAATTAACTTGTTTTGATGTCAGGCCTACTCTGGGTTCACATCCTAGCTCTGCCACTAACACTAGATGTAGATTCTTTACCTCTTTGTTCTTTAGTTTTCTCATCTGGAAAATGGGCATGGTAAGATTTCTACTTCATAATGGTGTGAAGACCAGCGGAGTAATAGAGGAAAATTACTCAAATGGTTCCTGACATACGAAGATTAGGTAAATTAGAGGTACCACTTCACCCTGATAATAAAACAATGCCCTTCTTTTTAAAATATTTTAAAATAGGAGTAAACTAAAATGTAAACATATTTTACCAAACTTAAACTATTTTGTTATTTATTAAATTTATATATGTTTATTGCAAAATTTTCTTTGAATTACTTTTTATTTCCAGTAGGGAAAAAATTTTATTTAAACTAAGAAGTAAAGAAGTAAACTTCTTTAACTAAGAAGTTAAAGAAGTAACAACAGTAACCTGGATTCAGAAAAACCTATATGCAAACATCTGGATTTTTTTTATTGTAGAAACAAATACTAATAATGAAACTCCCCAGGTCTTTACAAACATTTTAATACCATGATATCAAATGGACCATATTTTATTAAAACAGCAACAGCAGCAAATTTAAGAAGGAAGATCAACTTGCTTTATCAATACGAAGTTGATAATTTATTTTTGATCTTTTGGGTGTCTCTACTATTACTTATTTTAAAAAGTTAATGCAATGTATTTCCTTTTAAGAGGAAAAAAACCTCGTTTGATTAAAAAAAAAAGAAAAGGAGAAAAACTCAACAACACCAGTTTTTATGTTGTGCCCTATCCAGCTGACACTGTCCTTTTGGAAAGCCAATGACTTGTTAGTACCCCTAGCAGCAGTGTGAACAGATGCGTTCCTGACAGGCGATGGATGGTCAGGGTCCATCTGGCCAGTGCAGCTCGGACAGAAATGATGTATACAGCTTCATCAGCGAATGACTGTCATCAATCCTGGGCCATGGGTAGCGTAAATGACAGCTATGCTGCAGCTGAGACCCCAGGTGTGAGACTGAGGAGGACTGATTTAAGAATGCTGGGTAATCAGGAATGTATAGGCTCCTGGACTTTAATTTGTATCTTTAACCTCCTATAAATATCCTGCAATACTGTAGCAGGTATGTGTATTTTAGTGTCTCATCATGAAATTAGCTTCAAGATGACGGCTGTTCTTTGCTCCCTTTTAACTACTGATGACTTCAGCTCCCTGTCTCCATGACTAAATGCATGCAGAGTCCTGGCTGCTGTATGCTGTGCCCCACAATTTAATTATTACCTCATTGATTTTTCATGTATTTCAATTTTCTCTTCTTTAAGTCACAGCGGCTGTCCTGTTGGAGTGATGTTTGTTTTTCTTCCTTCCAAGATTTCCTTATGGAATCATTTGGAGTCAAAGGTGTTTTTGTTTGCCTCTCCTCCCCCATCCTGCCTCCACCCCTCCTCTGGAATGTCTAACTGCAGCAGTCTGGAGGTGGGCCTGTGCAGGCAGGCGATCCAGGAAGAAACCTCCAGTTTGCACAGGATCTTTAAAAGGAAACAGTATTCTACTGCTTACTTACCAACAAAAGGTACCTGATTTTTAAATGGTCCCTCTTTAGTATGCATTAAAGATCATGCATAATTTGCATCTATTAACATTTTATTATACCACTGGCACTGGGGAAAGGAGAATGAAAACAATTATTGTATCCTCAGAGGACATTTCTTTACTTAAAACTATTTTACAATAAATCATTTTTGTTTATCAGTTTACTGGATAGAGCAAATGCAGAAACACTGGAGACCGAGAGAGTTCTAAAAGCCTAGGAATTTATAGAGCGGCTCCACATGTTTTCACTGCGAGCTTTTCAAATACTTCTAACTCATTAAAATGAATTATGCCAATTACCACCAGTAGCTCTGGAAAACATTTGAATCTGATGCAAGAGGACTTTTTTTCCCCTCCAATATCACAGAAATTCAGCTCTCCCTAATGCAAGCAAATAATGCAGCTTAAATAATATGTGGACAAAAAGGCAGTCAACCTGCAAGAATCCCCTCCTCCAAGTGGGAATAAAGTTGCCTTTCAGGAGTCAGAGGATTGGAAGAGAACTCAAGAGAGGATGTGGTCCATCCCACTGCCTTCAGGAAGAATATACCCAAAGCATCCCAAACCTAACAGGTTGTTTTGCTTTTAAAAGGATCTGAAGGAGAATAGTACAAGAAATAATGATTCAAACTCTTCAAAAGCCGCCCCCACCCCCAATCCCACAGATATTTTGTTTTCCATATTTTTACTTTATTTTTGTATATTTTATTGATTATGCTATTACAGTTGTCCCATTTTTTTCCTCCCCTTCATCCGCCTCCACCCTGCATCCCCCTTCCCATCAGCATTCCCCTCTACCTTAGTTCATGTCCATGGGATGCACATATAAGTTCTTTGGCTTCTCCATTTCCTATACTGTTCTTAACATCCTCTTGTCTATTTTGTGCCTGCCAATTAGGCTTCTTCTTCCCTGTACCTTTTCCCCCTCTCCCTCCCGCTCCCCAGTGATAACCCTCCATGTGATCTCCATTTCTGTGATTCTGTTCCTGTTCTAGTTGTTTGCTTAGTTTGTTTTTGTTTTTGTTTCGTTAGATTCAGTTGTTCATAGTTGTGAGTTTGTTGTCATTTTACTGTTCATAGTTGTGATCTTCTTCCTAGATAAGTCCCACAGAGTTTTTAAAAGCATGATATTTTTAACATTCACTACTGGTCTTAATGTTGTCCAAGACCAGCATTTGGGTCCAGAAAAAAGAGAAATACAGAAGGAAAAGGAATCCATTTTTTTTTTATTTCTTATGAAGATCACTTTAGTGTTATTTTAGTGGTCAGTGCAAAGTCACTACACCCCACTATAAGAATTGTAAACAAAAATATATAGTTATATAAAGTCAGAAACAGGGAAAATGACAGAACAAGTCTGAAGTAGTTTGGAGACAAATTTTGAGAATGTGAAATACCAAATAGTTTGTGAATTATAGAATAGTATTGAAATAGTAGAATCACAACATAAATTAGCACTCATAGTGGTGTTGAGAGATGGGGTGGGGGAGAGAGAGAGAGAAACTAAACCTACCATTTGGAAACAAAACTGAACAAGTTAATAGAAATCTGCTTATACTACTGAATAAAAACCTAAAAATTTGAATTTTAGGATGACAATAGTAAACCTAAATGATTGAAGAGTTTAAAATACAATTAATGTGGTAACACTCTGTGGTAATTCATCAGTGATTTACAAATGTTTTCATGAACTTAGCTATCTGGTAAAAGTACATTCTTACAATAAAAAACGATTATCCTGACAATAAAAGGTCCTGACATCATGAATGCACTGTTTCACATGACTTCAGATGTTACTTTTTATTTAGACAGAGTCTATATAATTTCAGAATGCTAACTGGGGATTTTAGAGGACATACTTTGACACGTATGGACAAAGGAATTTGTCTATACGTGTACAACTATCTGTAATCTAACGTGCCTACCATTTCTATACTGAAGACTCTCGGTGTTCATCCACCAGTAAGAACTAATATTTTCACTGGAGACTCTCAAACTCTTTTACCAGCTGTGAACAAATTTTCTCTGTCTCTCTTGTCACTAAATTGGAGAACGACTTTTTATTTGTTGGAACTCTCACACCTAGATTGGCAAGAGTAGCAGACTTACACCGCTGCTGGGGGTATTCACTGCCCTTCCCACGCCCTGTTCTCACTCTGTACTCTTAAAGATAAGTTCTGATAAGGATAAAGAATAAAGAATAGAAACTTCCAGAAACACAATCTAAACATCTTGCTTCCTTCGTAAGTGTTCTATTCTGAGACCTTTTCCTCTTTGAATTGTTTTTTTTCTTCTTCTAGAATTTCATGAAAATATTGCTGTATCTCAGATGAGATTTTTTTTTTCCTTCTCTCTTGGAGTGGCTTTCCTAATACACCCAGACCTAGTAGGACTTAGCAGGATTGTCAGAGTTTAAGGAAAAGGAGCTATTAAAGTCATATAAGTCTGTTTCCAGTTCAGGCCAATGGAGTCCCTAGTAACACCCTGGTCCACTGCAGGTTAAAATAAACTAGGGGACAATGTAAGGATTTGTGGCTAAAGCATCTGCTGTAATATATCTATTTGCCTAGTGTCTCATTTGCAAATACAAGGTAGCTGCTGGGATTTCAGGATTCCTGTCAGTGCCAATGGTTTGTTCTCTATTTGCAAATAAAGGGAAAACATCCATTTTTCACAGGGTCTTTGGCATTTCAGGACCAAGGAAGAGACGCAGACCCTTCACTGAAATGCTACCAGGTAGGTGCCTGGTTTGAGGTAGCATAAGGGCAACTTTTCCTTCCATGCTTGGGTGTATATCTTTGGTTAATCACCTGGGTGATTTATGACAGCACATTTTGCTCTTTTCTTAGGAAGGAGTTAGGAGAAGTCTATAGATCCATTCAAATTAAGAACAACTTTTATGCCAAGTACTTGAAAGAAATTAGAAGTTGAAAGAAAATACCAACATATGATCTGTTTGATCACTTCCTGTAAGGGAAAATTATCAATATATTGTGAGGATGCATGCTCTTTAATTTAGACAGATACGTAGGAACTGGCAGAAGGTACACCTGAGCTGATTATTAGGGATGTAATTCAAATCAATTTCCAGTGGAGATAGCTGCAAAAATTTGAAATCCCTTTAAGTCCATTTTTATTTAAAAAATCATGGATTAAAGCAGACATATATAGATCATAGGCAAATGGTTTTTCTTTTCCTTTACTCTCAAATTTGGGGTGTTTACCACAGAGTCAGAAATAATGCCGGAGCCTAATCAATATGAATTAACTGTATGGTTAGGGTTTTTAAAGTCTGAGTCACTTAATTTGCTGCATTAAAAGCTATGCAAATGTTGTATCATTACCAAGAGATTTACATCATGTGATTTTGTTTCACTCTGTAAATAGAAAAGCTAAGGTTGATACTAGGACTGATTGCAGAGCGAGCTGTCTTACTCACGAGTTCAGAATGATTTCCCTGAGTCTTATTCTAAATGGTGGCCAATGTTAAGAGGTGAGCAGAGCTGGCAATTAGCTGGTGCTGAACACACTTCCCCAGAAGATGGTAGCTGCAATGCAAAAAAAAATCAGAAAATGAGATCTTCACATTGTTTGGGACTTAATGGTTTTAAAATAACCTTAGAAAAAGTCTTAATATTATCCACTATCAAAAGAGATTTTTTTTAATGTTGGACTTTGTTTTTACTTATTGAAGTATTGAATACATGTCATCTCTGGTTTTGGAAACTTAAGCAAATAGACCAGGAGAAATGGACACGTTTAGTAGTTCTTTTCTTTTCTTTTTTTATCAGCTGTACACCTTTTAGCCAAGCACCAGTGGAGCCCAACATCATGGCACATTTCCCAACAATATACTCACACTTAACCAGCACCTAGGAGGGAAAAGAGTACGAGGGCTATTGAGCACTGAGAATTTTTCCAATGAATCACAATTACGTGAACACCTGTGCTAACTAAGTTTGTGCTGATCCACTGAGAAAATTTGCGAAGTGCTCAACAGCCCTGAGAATTTCTCATTTATTATCTCAGGTGGGGTGGTCTGCAACTGTACATTAGGTTGCAGTATGAAGCATGTAAGGACACGCATTCAAGACCTCATCTAGGACCTTTTTCATTCTACCTGCAGGGTACAGCTGTGCCTCTTAACAGGCCAGAGTTCTGCTTCTGAATTTCTGCCCAGAAAAGTTAAGGGCAAATACAGGAACCCTTCATCTGTCAGTGAAATGATTGTGGAACACGCAGTACATTTACTTACATTTCAAGATGAACCTACCATAGGATGATCTTGAGAAGAGCCTGATAATCAATGATACTTTTATGTACCTGTAGGTTCAACATATATTAACAAATGGAAAAGTAGTCAAAATTCTAAAGAATGTGAGAGGACTTTAGCCATAAAGATGATTGTTGAACTACTATTAATTTCCCTTCTTATGAGATAAGTATAGAGTGAAACTGATCTAGGTCCCAAAGAATCTATAGGCTAGTTTATTTTTAGAGTCAATGATTAATAAGAATTGGAAAACAACTTGTGAATGAAGCCATTGCAACACTCGTTAAAGGCTGGATGTAAGCAGTGGAATTGAGATCAGGGAATATGCTGGGTATGGGGCCAATTGTTGATTCCACAGGAAAGGTTCAATGTATGCCTGGAACAGCACCTTTCTTTGAAAGTATTCTCTGTCTCAAGAACTATAAACTACTATGTGGTACCTGAATGTTATTGCAATGTCAAGAATAGGTGTTTCTGTGTGTCCCTGTAGATATAATTGATATATTTACCAATGATTCTTTAGTGATATATGTGTTGCTTTGAACCTTTAAACTTAGTAAGACGTGGCGATAAATTTGATGATATGAATATAAAGACTACTCTGGCAGTACAAAGTCTTGTTTTTTAAGTGATGCACTAGAGTCTGCCACTTTATCGAAGAGCAGCGTGTTCCTGCTAATAGGACAAACGCCCTTGGTGTTCACTGGTGAGTGCAGTTGTGGAAGACAACATTGTGTTAGGGGGTGATGACAGAAATTATGAAATGGGAAGTGCTAGAGCTATTGAGCAATCCTGAAACAAGAAAGAAAGTGGGAGGCACTTGGGAGAAACATTTCTCTGGTACCTTGACTTTAATGTCAAAGGTTCTCCTCATAAAAATTAATTGTTTTTTTCCCTTCATCTGGGTCCATGGCACTCATTTCTAAGTGAGGAATGTGTGAGGCTAGGTGAGTATATGCGGAGGAGGGAGAAAAGCATCAGCGGGTTGGAATGTATCCGTCCATGTATCCGGCGCTTTCCAACTAGATGTATTATTGGATTTTATGAGCACCAGGCATGTGCTCAGCACCTGATACACATTATCTCATTTAATCTTAAAAACAGTATAAAATAGAAATGAGTCTTTTCTCACTTTGGCAAGATAAGAAAAATGAAGCTTAAATGTTAACTAATCCATAGTTATGTTAGACTTGAACCCTTGACTACTGACACCAAAACTCGATTTTAACTACTGCACAACACTGCCTCTCAGTGGCTGAAATTGGTAAGCAAGGTCAATTGTTGAAGTGTTTAAGGGAAAATTGGTCTTAATCCCCCAGATTTGGCTTCGTATCACAAAAGCATATAGAAAGTGGCCTCAGCATTATTGGGATGTTGATCGTTACATAAACGTGGCTGGTTTAAGCCAAGCTTCAAGTGGAATTGTAAGCAAACTGCACGATTTATGAAGCAAATATTTGAATTAATTCCTACTCCATATAAAAGTGCTTGGAGTTTACCTGAAGCATATACTGTGCAAACAAAATTCCACCAAGCAAAAACATTCTGCAGTGTCAGCATTTTAAACTTGCATGACTATTTCCTTCCGTTGCTGCAAAGTATAAAATTAATTTTTAAACGGAGAAATAAAAACTTAAGGAAGAAATAAAACGAAGTACATTTTTATACAAGGCTAAGAGAATTAATTCGTAGAGTACATCTTGAAGTGTTAAGGATGTTTTCAGTTTTAAATTAAAGACATAAAATAATATGTGTATAAGGAGGGACAAGATTCGTTTTTCACAGAAAGGCTTAGCTATGAGCAAAATCTTAAAGTAGGTGTTTTTCATGTACACATTTCATGTGTTCAACACACACACACTATTGCTCTTCCGTCCTTTTTTCTCAACTCTCATTATCCTCTCTCCTCCACCTCCACAGCTGCTTCCTCTGGTCCTCTATTCCTGTTCCCACCAGACAGCTCCTTACAATATAGACTTTTCTCCTCTTCATTTGTCATAATGTAACAGTGAAACAGTCCCATTGTTTTAGAATATTGCTAGGTTACTGGTAAACATTCAAATGAACATATCCCTAATAAGGTCTTAATGAATAATAAAATCTTACTGTGTTGTTTTGCTTAGTCATATTTATCTCATATTATTGGGCTCTTCTGAATAAAATGCCTCAAGTCAAGAATTAATTCAAATGATGAGAATTCCAAGCCCTGTGGCATGTTGGTGGGAGATTTCTGTAAGCTGTGTTTGCCCCATGTTTCTTGAAGCATGCTGCAAAGGTGAATGTTACTTTACCTGTGTATAGAGTGGACCATAGTGGATGGGAGAACTGAAAGATTATAATCCCTGAGCAAAGAGATCACTGATAGTGGCATCAATGTTGCCCGTTCTTCCTTCTTATTAAATGATACCTCAATATGCAACATTTCACACTTAATTTCTGGGAAATGGATGTAGTGACCTTGAGTCAGCAATCTTTGTCATCATTAGACATCTGATAGCACTGTAACATTTTACATTTATAATTGTGTTTACTTTTCACGTGGAGTTTAAAAGTTTCTAAAGCGGGTAGAGCAATTTAAATGGAGACCCGGAGAGTCTACAAGTGCTTGGAGAGCCAGCACATATCATACCAGTTCTAGTATAACTCAGCAGTTAATGCAGTGAGTTTGCAGAACCGTTAGGGGCCTCTAAGAACCTGTGAGCCGTAGATGGACATGATACATTGCCAAGTCCTTTGCCATCCGCCATGTCAATGCGTTGTTCTTATAACACTAGTTGAATCTGGGCTACATAAGTTTTAAAAGACTCTGGACCAGTTTCTTCATTCATTATGAAGAAGATACAGTTTCTGGGAGCTCTACTCTCTACTCTGTGGACACGGTAGAAACTCCCCGATTGCAGCCGCATCATCGTGGTCTCCCCAACTTCACACTTATCACAACTGCCAGAGGGTGAATTCTTCCAGAGAAGGGTGTGAATTACTAGAAGTGGCAGTAATTGTACTGTCACTGTCATGCTCTATACCGATTTAAACTGTGATTTTAGCAACAACAACAAAAATTGTGTGGTATCAAAACTAAAATATCACAAACCCGAAAAGGAAGGATTCTTCTCCCTCACCTGTTCGATTACATGACACGGGAGGCCTTGTTATATGTTGGACACGGTATCTGTGAATTGTGTTATTCAGATTCACAACGGAAGCCTATATGACAAGTTTTAAAAATAAACCAATTCTATAATACATGTATCAACATGGATAAATCTTGAAAACATAACAGTGAGTGAAAAAGCAAGTAGGAGAATAATATTATTGTAATCATAAAAACATAGAGTACTATATTATTTAGGGACATATACATATGTAGTAAACATACAAGCATGCATGTGGAAGTCACACACCAGTTCTCAGCCAGCGGCTACTACGCTCGTGGGGAGGAAGGGTGGGCTGCAGTGAAAGAGCTTCATGGCGTCAGTTGATGGTACAAGAGGGGTTTTCAAATCTCTCTGTAACTTTTTATTAGGAAGAAAGACATAAACCAAATATGAAAAACTTTTTATAAAGCATTAACATTTGCTAAATATTAGTGAGTACATGTTTTTATTATTTTCTGTACTTTTATGTGTTTGAAATATTTCATAATAATAATAATGGAAATGATAAAGAGAATTTCCAATTCAAAACAGGAACTAGCTAGTAATTCTCAATACTGTTTCTTCTAATTTTCCACTAAAATTCCTAAGGAAGCCTAGGAAAAGATGGAAAGCCACAACTCAAACTAGGCCAAAGCAACACAGTAACTCTAGAATCTGGGAGAAGTTGATTCGTAGTAAGAGTTGAATGGGGCTGGATGGAAAGTAACTTTCCATCCAGGTTTTGGGTAACAGCCTGTGTCTCATATGTCTGCTTTGCCTTTTGGGGAACAAAAAGCATTCACATGTGCTAGTAGGGGGTGTTGGTAGAAACTCCCAGAACAAAATTTTTTAAAAGTAAGATGAACCATGCTTATTGTAACATTTGGGGAAATATAGCAAAGAAGAAAGGAGAGAAGAAGAAGCCGTGACTTCACTGTGTAAACCCAGCCTTTCCTCCTTTCAAACCCAGAGCTACCACGGCTTCTGACAGAAAGAAGGACAGGAAACCTTCAATGACACTTCTTCATCTGATTGTACAATGAGGAGGGGCCCTCATTTCATTTCAACTTTAACCTCAAAAGCCACTTGGAATACATATATCTGAGATAGGACATTTTCTTTTTCCACATGAAATGTTTTTCCTGAATCTCTTTATTTTCTGTTTCTTTCTTAACTTTAGTTCCTACAGGAACATTCAGTGTCCGGAGAATAAAAAGAAAAAGAAAAAAAGAAACTTTTTAAATTAAAAAAACAAAACAAAACACTGAAGTATGCACAGCATTGTTGGAAAAAATCTAAAATTACATGTTGATGGTCTAACTTTAAATTGAGAGACTTGATTTGCATAAAAGGACATTTGTGGAGATAAATAGAATACAAAAATGGATTTCTGGATTTAGAACTTCCCCCAGTTTTATACCAAGGATTTTTTTTTATGATCAGGTTATATACATATATATATATATATATATATATATATATATGTATATGTGTGTATATATATATATTTTTAAGAAATTTTCAAGGAAACTCTGGCCTACCTTTATCTCTAACGGCCCAGTTGGGAGTAGCTATAATAATCCTTTTGCTTTTATGTGGCCATCTGGAGGCCTATTAAAAGGAGTATCTAAAACAGACTCCTCAAGTGTGCTGAGTTTGTATGTTTTCACCAAGTCACCAAAACAGGAGCATTTTTCCTACTGCAGGGAAAAGTGACCCTTTACAGAGACAAGTAGGGATGGGGGTGGTGAGAGAGGAGAGATGCTGAACCATCAAGAGGCATAACTTGACCTTTCACCCTGGCCATTGTGCACAAGTTTTAAGAATTGTGGCTGATTCTGGTGTATGCATGTTAAGGGAACAAAGATCTACAGCAAGCTCCCTTTGTACCTCTGGGGCTCTGTGATGAGATGGAAGAGGTTAAGAAATGTGGGAATGAGAAATATTGAGAATTTAATGAACCATCATGTTTCCACAGGATAATACTCTGTTTTTGATTTGTATGGAACGCAAATATGAAATATTGAAATAATATTTCAAGTTTACAGTTGTGTGGCTCAGATAGATAAACTGAATATTCTTGCCTTTCAGAAAGCTACACTTTTCATCAAGAGTATAATCCAACAGAGTTTAGGACATCAGAGTAGGTTGTGAAATGGAATTAGATAAAAGTTGGCATTTGTCTTCAGTAGATTATTAAAATTGCCACGGTAAGAAATCTGCTCATAAAGACAGAACAAGTTAGCAGAGGCTGGATATCATTTGTCCAAAAGAGAGTCCTTTCTCTACATTCATTAACCATCTTGCCCAGTAATGTGGTCGTATCCTATTAAACCTGATACATCAAAAATTAAAAAAAAAATTAGTTGCTGTCTCAAACTGCACTGCAACTCAGATCTAGGACCAAATAAGATGCATTAATTGCTTTACTGCCTCACCGCAAAGCCACTCTTAAAACATAATTCCTTAATGAAGTTCGTTAATTTGTTCATGGCAGTACACAAGCTGTTCAAAATGACACAGAATTGCACTCTGTTTTCTAACCCCTGCAGTTTCTTCTGTTAGTCACTCTGTCTTGTGTTGTTATCCCATGGATAGTAATTATTTTATAGTGGCTGTAATTAGGAGAGAATTAGGCTTGGTAAACAAAACCTGCCTTCTCCTGTTAATAGCTAAGGATAATAAATTTGGCTCTGACATTCACTATATTTGGACAAGGCTTGGCCTACTTCCAGTTTTCCCAATAAGAACTTTATTATATAATTATGCCTTGGAGGGGCTCATATTACAAGGTAATTTTTTTTTTGTAAAGACACATATTGCATGGCTTCCAGCCAGTAAATGATATACTGTAATATATGCCTCCAATAAATGTTTTAAACAAAATCTCTCAGAGCAATATCCTGTGAGAGCTACACACTGCTCTTCGGCATATATTATTTACAGGATTTGTTTGTTGAGTGTTTCATAATGTAAATTATTTCCTTTTGCTCATGCTGTCCAATGTTATGGCATTTCTAAAAAAAAGCCTAAGTGATTTCTATCAGTAGATGACATATTTGGATCTCCACCTTCCTGTATCCCAGTTCATGAAGGGGGTGTCCCTAAGCAGATTAAAAAAAAAAGAAGAAGGGGTATTTAATGTTCTACACTTTTGTAAAGATCGGCTGCTATTTGACACAAGTTATATTATTGTTTGCTCGAAATGATTGATTTTTCTATTCCATTTTTGACATAAGTGAAATAAAATTATTGTGTCCCACTACAAGCCAGATCTCTGATGATTCATTTGCCTTTAGTTGAACCCTTACTGAAAGGGTCACTCAAACTTCTATGGATCAACGATAATACATGATATCACAAAATGCTAAGGAGGACAATATTGAAAACAGGTTCAAAACAAAATCATAGAAATACAACATCTACTTAGAAAAATCATAAGAAAAGAGGCATCAGTTATATGAACATCAGAATAAGCAAAATTATTAAATTTTAAGTAGATAGGAAGGAAATGACACAAGATACTATTTTCTTAGATGTTAAATTCAAAATTAAAGCAACTCTTTATTCTTTAATATTAGACATAAGGAAGTTACAAAGGAGGGCAATAATATTTTAAAGGTCCTTTGGAATTTTTTCTCCACTCAGTTTATATTTAAAACCCCATGTAAAGTAAATTAAAATAACACATGTAAAATTACCCCTACCCCAACACACACACACACACACACACACATGCATACACATATATACATACATATACATATATATACACATATATACATAGATATATCCTTATTAGCTGGATATCTATCTCAGATACCCCAATTCACTTGGCATGTGTATCAAGGTTTACAAGTGTCTCTTAAAGAAGAAGTCAACTAGTTTCTAAGAAGGTTGTTAACATTGATTAGGGGTCCCCAGTTTTTTAGTCACATTTTCAAGGGCCATGATGTGGAAACTCATAGAAATTACACCTTCACAAAAAGCCTTTTGTTTGAGTGAGATTCGATTCTGGCCTCTCTGTTCTCATTTCTGGAGAGGACAATATGTGGCTGCCTTTAGTCTTCTCCTAAAGTATAATCCTCACTTTTAGCAGAGTGCCTTGAACTTCATTAGATGGTTTCTGGAATTTAGAAGTAGCTTACAATTATTGTGCTCCTCCGAGAACATGATTCCATCAGTAAGGTTAAACTATCAAAGATGTGTACTCTAATGTAACAGGATTGCTGGACAAAGTACTGGGAGGTAATTCATTTCAGTTTAGCATTTATTGAGTGTCTACTACAGGCCCAGAAGTATCATGAAAACCAGGAGTATGTTAAAGTAGGCAAGATTTTTTCCCTAGTGGTTTATGTAGCTCAAAGCAAGTAAAGCAAAGATCGTGTTTACCCCCAGGAAATCCCACAGAGAGAGGGAAGCTTTGTATTCCACACTGGCAGGGGTTGCTGCTGCTGCTGCTTTTCTCTTCTCTACAGAAGAAACAAGAGTGCAGTGACATTAAGTCACACGTTCAAAACAATGCAGTCAATTGATGGGAAAGTTAGTCCAAAACCAGTGATTCAGAAGCCCATTTTCCATGTGTAGCACCTGTGCTGGTATGCCCTTTCTCCTGTTAGAATTATGCTTTATGCTTTAATTAGAAAAGTATTAATTTTACTACTGTTAGTGAGCAGGTACCAAGTCTTCATTCCTCAAAAGAAAAGTAATCACAAAAATGGGGCAAGAAGAATGGAAAAGTACTCCAGGTTTGCAAGTACCAAAATACTTCCCTTGTGTGAAAATGACTTACATGGAACTAACATCATTAATTGGCAGATTTCACATTTCAGCCAGAAAGAAAGTTATGTTTCAGTCTAATAATGGGAAGTGATTTATTAGGAGGCAAAATTACCATTACTAAACTTTTTATGTGGCTGAAATAATCATTTTGATAAGTCTGTAAATAGACGGTCAGACAGAAATGCTTTGGTTTTTGAAGGTATATGTTAGCATGAAAATTAAGAAATTTTTGTCTCCATAATGAATTTGAAAAAAATGGCTCCAAAAATAACAAATCATAGACACTAGAGATAGGAGAGGCGCATTAAGTTGTCTTATTTAGCCCCTGCTCCCAGAGTCTCTGGAAGATATTTGTCCACTGAGGTTTATCATTCCAGAATTGTATCTTTTATTTCTGAGAAGACACTTCCTCTGTATCACTTTGAGGAGAGCAATCTTAAATCTTGACTTGCCAACCTGCCCCGGTTTTAGCCCTGAACACAATACACCAGCCAGGCGAAGATCTTTTCTTCACCCCTTCCATGATCCATTATGTCCTTGAAATTTCCAGCTTACAAAATTCTCTTCTAACTTCAAAACGGATGACACTCCTATGGAGTTGGGTCATGATTTAGTCACTCTATTAAGTTGCTTTAATCCATCCTCATAAATCAATCCCTTAGCTCCTTCATCATGGTGTTGGCTGTTTTGTGACATCCACCCATTTTTTTTACAGGATTCTCGGCCTCAAGCAGAACTCTAGGTGAGAACTGGCTCTTGACAAGCACAAAATAATCATAATCTCCCCTAATTATGCAGGTATTAGTCCCCAAGGATTAGAACACCAGAGATCCTGAGTTAAAAGAGGTAACGAAACCTCAAACATGGTATTTTGCTGGCCCTTTATTCTATCTGGTGCATTTGTTACATACACCCCATCCTACACTATGTACAATAATACATGGTCTGGCGGGAAAAGACAAAAAAGTCAGTTTGTGTCAGAGCAGTTAACTTGGCTTCCACAATTCCTCCCCTGCTGTTCTCCTAGTCCCACTTCAGCTGTATTTCATTCCATTAACTACAGCAATGGGTATTGGCTCACAATGAATGTGTGTGGGTGTGCATGTGTGTTTGTATTTGAAATAGTGTATACAGATAACTCCAAATAGCTACAAAAGTGATTGTGTAATTAGAGAAACTATTTCCCTGCTGTTGATGGTTATTTCTTAAAACATCATCTGTCAACGTAGGCTACTGAGATTGATGTTCTAAATATATTTTTCTTTTTAAACACTAAGGAAATATCTTCTCCATGTCTGTGCCCTAATTTCATTGCTCTTATCCTCAGTCTTTCTTGTAGTCTGATTATGAGATTAATTCCCAGAGGGCTATCAAGATCTACTGTGGATGTTTAAAGAAATGGGTTCAGGTGGAGTTCTTATAAGGTTCTGAACTCTCTGCAGACTGTTCCAAGCAGTTTGAACTGAAGTTTTGAATTTTTCTATTAGCTAGTGGAAATGGTAAAATATGCTCAAACACCGTGACTTCCAACTGCAACGAGTTTAGCACAAATCTAATCGCTTACATGGTGCAAAAACCAGTTTGGGGTTTACCTGGGAAGGCTACTGTATTCACAGCATGTTTTAGTTTTTGTCGGGAGAAACATTATTTTGGACACAGTCTTAATGTTGTGTCTTAATGCTAATAACCAGACATGGAGAATATACTAGGTCTCTTTTGTACTGACAGATATAAGATAGGTGGTAAGGTTCAAAAATTTGCTTGAAATATCCATTGTCATTACTCGGTAGCTAATTAAATAGAGAAAGATCAGTATCTTTGTCAATTGAAATTTTGAGAAAACCAGCATAAGTCGGCATTCATAGAGAGGACCAGGCACACTCTTTGGGAAATATACCTGAAATGCTAAACATAAAGTGCTCAGTAGAAAAAAAAAAAGAGCAGTGTACTGATGTTCAAGCTTCAGAGTTTCAAAAGACGTCTCTTTGACCAGGAAATGCCTCTCCTCTGTTCGGCAGTTCCTAGTATGTCTTTTACAGGGAATAGGGCCTTCTGTACCTTCAAATAAGGCTTATGATACAAATATATATATACTACAAATATGTCCAGCAACATTTTAGTTTACAATAAGCTCTAAATGGCTGATCATTTATAATGTACCCGTTCTAATAAGGAAGCATAATGACCCCATAAAAGGAGATAAAAGGTGTTGTTAAGGCAGAAAGAAGAGACCTAGCATTCTGAGGACAAACTTGACATTTTTCTTACTTGCAACTTTCTCACATCAAAGATTAAGTAAACCTGGGGGGTGGGGATGGAGGTGGGGATCATCTTCACTCCTCAGTTTCCTTAGCTGTAAAATGTGAGGATTAGAGGTAATCTGTGCAGTAGCTTTATATTTTCCCTCAATATGCAAACCACGCCTCCTTCATCAGATATCTGTCTCTATCCTTCGAACTGCCAGGATGAGAACCTAACCTCACTGGGCCCAAACTGAGACTCCTTCCAGAGAAACACGATTCAAACAGAAACATACAGAAGCGGGTGAAATCAGATCATTTGGCTCTCCCTTTCACTCTCTTTCATTGCACTTACCCCTGTATGAAATCATCTTTGAATATATATACACATATGTATACATGTATACATACACAGATAGATACATAGAGATAGAGCCTGTATCTCTCTACCACATTATGATCTCCATAAAGACAAGGATCATATTTTCTTTGCCTTAAATTGTTTCCAGCATATAGTTGCTCAATAATTTTTTTAAATGAATGAGTTAATGGCTCATTAATGTATTTTTTGAGAAGGCCTAGTTAGTATTTGGCAACTTACCAGCAGCTTGGGGCTCTGAGATTCAGGTCTTTAAATCATAAGTCTTTAAATCTCTTTCAGAGAAGAAACCAAATAGATTACTTTCCTTACTTGATGGCATCTGAGCAAAACCCAGCAGAAGGCACAGGGGGCAGAGCGATGTGTGAAGAGAACGAATGTATGAGCATCCTAATTAGTTACATCTGCCCTGGTGCTGGCAGGCACACAGAAGGTGAGTCTGTTGATGGTGGTAGGAGAAAACGCGGGGCTCATGGCTTGATAAAAAAACAAAACAATCCTAGTTCTCTGTACAATCCCCGTGGGGTTCATTCACTTGGAAGAGTGACATCCATGCATTCAATTGAATCTACCGGATTCAGTGAGATGAGCACTAGACACAAGTGGCAACCACATGTTTCTCCTTAGTGATGGTCCTGGCTGGTGACCGATTCCAGAAAAATGTTATGCAGGCTGGGAACTTAAAAGGCCAAAACAGCAGCTACCTTTTCTAATGTTTTTCATACCAAATAATAAAACATCGTGAGGAAGCACAAGGGAGAAGGATGCCAAACAGGGCCCCTGCAAATAAAACCAAGAATTCCCTAAGATACTGAGCTTAACAAAGGAAAAATGCAGTGGTTGTGAATGCGGCTCGTGTCCAAATCTTCTTCCCGGTACATAGGGGGATGGCTTCACTTAGCTATTGCTGTCCCTGAGCAGAGGTGAGAGGGAGGGTGGTAATAACAAAGGCAGTCCCCGATGATGGCAAGTCTAATTACAGGAGGAAAAAAAAAGTGCAGGGAAAGAAAAGGTTTGGTTTTCCCAAGACGTCATTTTATTGCCAGCCTGACACAGCAACGTTAAGGGTCATTTCTTTACGGTCACTAAAATACCAAAACAGTCAGAAAAACAGCACAGAGGCCGCAGCCAAAGGCCCCGGTGCTTCATTTCTGAAAACATTTTCCCACAATGGCAGCTTTTAAAAATTGTTTCTCCACTTTTAATTAAAGAAACAAATTTCTTCTTCTGGATATGTATAAATAGCCACCAGGATAGAAAGAAGTAGTAGGGTGGGAAGAGAAAGGTGAAGAATAATCGGGGGCGGGGGGGGGGGGGGGGTGGGGGAGAGATCCAGAGGCTTAAAGCATTAAGAGAAAGAAAACATATCGCTTTTAGGGAAAAATTTTCTAGAAATTAGAAAGATGTCTTGCCATGTACATTAAATTAGATTTTTCTTAAATGACTAATCATCTTTTAAGGTCTACGCTTAATCACTGAATAGGCTGAAAAGGAAAAGATAATAAATGCTATAAATCTAGAGGAGGTTCTTCTGAAATACTACTGTTTTTCCCATAGTATATTCTAGTAAAGGATATTGATTATAGTTACCACAGAGTTATACATAAACACAATGTCATTTTCTGCATATGAGCCATATTCTCACTCTTTATTAATTTAGACAGAACAACTTCATTAGTCGAAATTCATGAGGATTTACTATGTACACAGTGAAATGCTTAGCAAGAGGAGAAAAAATATAGGTTAAGCACATCTATTAGAACTACAAATATCCTCAGATATTTCTTATTACACTTACTCCTAAAATAAATTTCTGCATAAAAATCCTGCAATTCATTGCCTTTCTTTATAAAAACTGACATGCTTCTACTGAGAAAGCCTGGAATCTCAGAGCTTCTACAACACATTTAGTGGTACTGCAAACCCTTATTAGTTGCAAGGGAAATTTATATAGGACAATACGTATTTTAACTGTAAATTCCTGGAAACACATCTTTTGTCTGTTTGTGTGGTTTTGGTTTTCCTCCATGCCTGAAAGGTACAACAAAACGCGGGCGTGAGAGTGAAAGTCCTCGGACTCTTTGCTGTAACCGGCACATCAGCTCGCTGCCTCAGGCAGCTGTCAACCGAGAATGCAGCCACCGTCAAGAGAGGCAAAATTTTCTTTTTCCAAGTGTTTTGATAAAGGAAGTCCTTAAATTTGCTTTCTTCTCTTTCTGATCCTATTTCATTTTACTTCTACAAAATTAGACAATTCTTGCCTGTTCTCAAAGTCCTATAGGTAAAGAGCATATATATTAGTTTACCGATGTTGAGGATATTTTTACATTATAAAGCTGATTCTGAACTGATCTTCTTACTTTCATTCTTTCCTCTTCACACTACTAGGGCATTTAAAATTTTTTCAGTGAGTGTCCATTGTACTCAGAATAAAATGTAAGCTTATTGCCATGGCCGACAAGGTCCTAATTGACTGCCACAGCGAAGCACTCTGAGTTCTTCCTCCTCCACTCACCATTGCTCTCACTGACCTTCCATCAAGTTCCTTTTCACCTCCAGGTTGGATCTCTTGCTTCTGCTTGGTATGACTTACCCCTCCTTTTCCTTTGAGTCTCACTTCAAATATCACCTCCTCAGAGAGAACTTCCCTGGCCACACTTCTAAAGTACTTTGTTCAGTTACTGTCTCTTCCCCTAGTTATTTCCTCCAGCTGCACTCTTCCCAGTCTGTAGTTTTTTGGTTAGTGATGTGTTGGCTTTATAGTGCCTGCCTTGCCCAGCCTACCACCAGAATAAAGCTCCATGAGAGGCCACATCTTGTCTGTTCTGTTCACATATGTATCCTCAGAACCTAGCATAGTGCTTGGTATACAGTAGATACTCAATAAATGAATGCATTCACAGATGATGAGAGAGCTCAGTCACTTCTATATGAAATCATTGAACTTCTAAAAGGTAGACAGACACAAGGTAAGACTTCCTGAATACTGATCAGATGCTATAGGCAGATCTGAAAGGGAATTTTTGTTTTTACTAAAAAAAATTTTAAATTACTTAACCTAATTTTTTGCTTATCTTATGGAAGCTCTTGCTGTGCTTGAGTTCTTTTGTAACAGAGCTGTGTGTGTGTGTGGTTTTTAAAGTGGCCATATTCTTGACTACATAAGCTCAAAGGACTAAGAAAACTGGTGCTGGAGCTAATTTTACACTTATCACTAATCATCAATAGTACTGCACCATTTTGATTACCACTTATCAGATTTGGAACCCAATCTGTATCTCCAACAGTGTTAATAAATAAAAATTTCAACATCCCCCATATGTTTCTGGTGCTACCTTTTGATTTAGTGAGATTTTAGGGATGATAGGTTTAGGACCAATAAGAAATTTAAATTAAATATATATTTTCATTGGACAGATTGAGGTTTTTATGGATATATGAATACCTCTGGGAATGTTCAAGTGATAGGAATTGCTGTTCCCCTAATTAGATGACTCGTACTGAGCCCCTCAATAACTTCAGGATGCAGGCTGCTTACCAGAAACACCAATGACTTGATTTGAGGATTCCAACTTTAGGGCATCTGACCTCTCTGTGGAGTGGAGGCGGGAGTGGTGTTGGAGATTGAATTGAAACCTCACTAAAAACTTTGGACATCATTTTCTCTCAGGCCTTGTCTATGTGAGTCTTCTTTTGACTGGTCTTCCTGATCTGTATATATCCTGTATAATAAAACTATAATCTTAACTATAGCAGTTTCTTTAATTCGGAGAGCTATTTTAGTGCATTATTAAATGTGAGGGAGGTTGGGAAAACCTTCAAATTTTTAGTCAGTCAGTCAGAAGTGCAGGTGGCCTGGGTGGTCTGGAGACCCCCAAACTGAAGCTGGCCTAAAGTTAAGGCATCCTTTGAAGGACTGAGCCTTCTGCTTGTGAAGTCTGATGCTAACTCCAGGTGGTTAGTGTCAGAATTGTACTGCAATGCACCCAGCTGAAGGTCAGTAGAATAGTTATCTCCTCCATTAATATTTAAAATTTCTCAATCCCTTCATTCTTTACATCTGCAAGAAGTTGTGCCCTCTTCTGTATTTCTGATGGCTCATGCACAGGTACATTCAGTTGCTTGTCTTTTATCAATTTGAACTCATGTTCCCTGATCAATTTTAATTCCTTTGTCCATTCAGCAAATTTCATTGAGCACTTTGTAAGGACTAGACATTGCATCAAATGCTGGGAATTGGGTTACTGGTATATCAGTGAATACAACAGAAATGTTTCCCATTCTAACGGACCTTCCAGCCTATCAGCAAGGACCAAGATACCCTAATGAACAGACAAACTTGAGTGATCATAAAATGAGTCCCCTAATCCCTCATTATTCATTTTCTCTTTCCTCAACAATTAACTTCAAACACGGTTACAGCTCTTTCTCCTTTATTTTCCAAGTTACCACTAACAGAGTGTGTCTGTGTCTTATAGATTTTTTCTTTCTTTCTTTTATTACGTTTAATTAATTTTTATTGTATTTTCCATTACCACTTATCCCTGTTATACCCTCCTCTCCCCTGCAAACACCACATTGTGACTTGTAATATTTGTTTCAGAACAATGAAAGGAAAATACTGCACAGAATTAGAAACAACCTAATCTAATTATCAGACATCATTCTCTCTGAAATTCCTAACTCATCATCACCACAGAAAGTTCACTGTGGGACATCTCCCTCAGATCGCTAATGTGCCGTCGTGTTGCTATGGCTGCTTCTCCTTTCAGAGGTCCTCTCTTTTCTCCCCTTCTCATTTAATTTAAGAGTCCTTGCTAGTTTAAATAATAAAAATAGGAGCTGAACTGGAGCCAAAGATTCACCACAGCACTATCAACAACAAACAAGCTAAAATTAACATAGGTAGGATGGGAATAAGAGGGAAGAAGGAAACAAAGAAAAGCTTAAGAGATGTCTAGAGGAACGGGATGTGATTTTGAAATGATAGAAGGCGAAGGAATACTAAGAGTGAGGAACGAAAACCAGGCTAAGGCAGGGAAAAATTAAAATTTGAGACAAAAAGAAAAAGAGAAAGAAAAATAGAAGAGTAAAGCGGAATAAAAGGGAAGGATGAAAGAGAAAAAGAACAAAGAAAAAACAGGCTAAGACAGGGCAAAATTAAAAATTTGAGATGAAAAAAGATTAGGAGGGGGGACTGGTAAAATTTGAGATTTGAAATACAAAATTAGTGAAGCTGTAGAGATAAAATTGAAAAAAAAATCTCCACACCAACAACTACCCTATCCATAACCAACTAGCAAAGATTGCTAAAAGTGGAGAGAGAATGCAGGTATTTTAAGAGCAGGGGAAAAAGGATGTGAGATGACCATTGACAAGAAAATTGGTTTTGTGAGGCTGGACAGGAAAGAAATAGTAAGAGTTCAGAATGGAAATAAGTTGTAGCAAGAGAGAAAACAAAATTTAAAGTGAAAATAATGAAAGGAACGAAGAAGGTAAAATAGGGTAACAGAAGGAAGGGTCAAAATATGTGAATTGAAATAAACTACAGTATAAAGTCTACTGACTTAATATGCACAAACTTGATGGGTGAGAAATGAATGTTAAAAAGCTATTCGGGAAAGAAAATATCACAAATCATGGAGAAGACCACAGTGGATGTTGTCTCAGTAGCCTCTAGTATTTAGCCCTGTTTTTTTCTTTCTGTGTCTGCCTCTGGTGATGTCAGATGTTGACCCCATCTGACCTTAGGCAGTCTGTTTGAACCTTCCAGGGATCTACTGTCTATGGCTCTTTCCTTCAGTTGTTAATGTAGTCACTCTGTACTCAGCAGTCAGGCTTAAGCACCATAGGTGGGGCGGAGCCCCTTGTGGGGGCAGAGCTATTGCATCCCCTCAGGCTTCTGCCACTTGGAGGACAGTGGTCTTCTTGAGCAGGATGGCTGCTACCATATGTAAGATGACTCAACACCAGGAGTCCAGTGGCTACTCTCTCAGTCCTCTCCTCAAAGTCTCTGTCCCCAGTCTCTTCAAAACCTATGCAACACAGCAAAGGCAGTCCTGAGAGTTTGGAAGTTCATAGCAATACTGGCCTACCTAAAAAAGATAGAAATATTTCAAATAAATAACCTAACCCTACATCTACAATAAATGGAGGAACAACAACAAACAAAGCCCAGAACCAGTAGAAGAAGGGAAATAATCAAGATAGGAGCAGAATTAAATGACTTAAAGACTAAAAGAACAATTCAAAATATCGATAAATCCAGGAGATGCTTGTTTTAAAAGATAAACAAAATAAAAAAGCCTTTAACCACACTCATCAACAAAAAAGGAAGAAGATAAATAAACAAACAAACAAACAATCAGAAATGAAAGAAGAGAAATTACAACTGATACCACAGAAATAAGAAAGATTGTAAGAAATTACTACAAACAACTATATGGCAAGAAATTTGAAAACCTGGGTGAAATGGACAAATTTCTAGAAAAATATAATCTTCCAAAATTAAATCAAAGAAGCAGAAAGCCAGAACAGACAAATAACAACTAATGAAATTGAAGCAGTAATCAATAAACTCCCAGCACACCAAAGCCCTGGACCGAACGGTCTCACAGGAGAATTCTACAAAACATTTAAGGAAGAGCTAACCCCTATCCTTCTCAAAAAATTCCAAAAAGTCCAAGAACGAGAAAGACTCCCAAACTCTTTTTATGAGGCCAGCATCATCACAATCGCAAAACCAGATGAAGACACAACAAAGAAATACAACTACAAGCCAACATCACTGATGAACAGACACTAAAATTCTGAACAAAATATTGGCAAACTGCATCCAGTAATATACTAAAAAGACCATACACCGTAATCAAGTGGGACTCATCCCAGGGATGCAAAGATAGTATAATATTCACAAATCAATATACATAATACATCACATAAACAAAAGGAAAGACAAAAATCATATCAATAGATATAGAAAAAGCATTAGATAAGGTGCAGCACCATTTAGAACAAAAACACTCAGCAAAGTGGGAGTAGAGGAGCATACCTCAACATAATAAAGGCATATATGAGAGACCTACAGTCAACATCATACACAATGGGCAAAACTAAAAGTTTTCCCAGTAAGATCAGGAACAAGACAAGGATGTTCGCTTTCACCAATTCTATTCAACATAGTATTGGAAGTCCTAGCCACAGAGACCAGACAAGGAAAAGAAATAAAAGGCATCCAAATTGCAAAGGAGGAAGTAAAACTGTATTGTTTGCAGATGACATGGTAGTGTACATAGAAAACCCTATAGACTCCACCAAAAACTACTCTACCCAATAAGTGAATTTGGCAAAACAATGGGATACAAAGTCAATATTCAGAAATTGAAGGCACTTTTATACACCAGCAATGAACTATCAGAAACAGAAATCAGGAAAAAATCTCATTTGCGATAGCAACAAGAAAAATAAAGTACTTAGGAATAAACCTAACGAAGGAGGTAAAACACCTGTACTCAGAAAACTACATAATGCTGAAGAAAGTAATTAAGGAAGACACAAATAAATGGAAGCATATACAGTGTTTATGGATTGGACAAATTAACATCATCAAATGTCCTTACTACCCAAAGGAATTATAGATTCAACACAATCCCTATTAAAATACCAATGACATATTTCACAGAGATAGAGCAAACATTTCAAAAATTTATATGGAAACATAAATGACCCCAAATAGCTGCAGCAATTTTGATAAAGAAGAATGGAGTAGGAGGAATCACATACCTAACATCCAACTATATTATAAGGCCATTATAATCAAAACAGCCTGGTACTGGCATAAGAACAGACAAATAGATCATTGGAACAGAATAGAGAGCCCAGAAATAAACTCTTGTCTCTATGGTCAATTAATTTTGACAAAGGGGGTAAAAGCACAAAATGGAGTAAAAATAGCCTTTTCAACAAATGGTGTTGGGAGATCTGGACAGCCACATGCAAAAAAATGAAACCCAACCACCAACTTACACCATAAAACACAAATAAACTCAAGATGGTTAAAAGAATTATGCATATGTCACAACACCATAAAAGTCCTCGAGGAGAACATAAGCAGGAAAATCTCAGATATTCCATGCAGCAATATTTTCACCAATATGTCCCTTTGAACAAGAGACTTAGAGGAAAGAATAAACAAATAAGACTTCATCAAAATAAAAAGCTTCTTCATGGCTAAAAAAAAATCAACAAAATGAAAATGGAACCAACCGTATGGGAAATTATATTTGCCAATGATACCTTGGACAAGGGTTTGATCTCCAAAATATGTAAAGACTTCACAGGACTCCACTCCAGGAAAACAAACAATCCAATTATAAAATGGGTAAAGGACCTGAACAGACATTTCTCCAAGGAGGACATACAGAGGGCTGAGAGACATATGAACAGATGCTCAGCATCACTAGCCATCAGAGAGATGCAAATTAAAACCACAATGAGATACTACTTCACACCTGTCAGAATGCCCATCATAAACAAATCAACAAAAAATAAGTGTTGGTGAGGCTGTGGAGGAAAGGGAACCCTAGGGCACTGTTGGTGAGAATGCAGACTGGTTCAGCCACTATGGAAAACAGTATGGAATTTCTTCAGAAAACTAAAACTCAAACTGCCTTTTGACACAACAATTTCACTGCTGGGATTATACCCTAAGAACCCTGAAACACCAATTCAAAAGAACCTATGCACCCCAATGTTCATGGCAGCACAATTTACAATAGCCAAGTCCTGGAAGCAACCTAAGTGCCCATCAGTAAATGAATGGATCATAAAAATAGGGTACATTTACATAATGGAATACTACACCACAGAAAGAAAGAAGGAGCTTCTACCCTTTGCAACAACATGGATGAAACTGGAGAGCATTATGTTAAGTTAAATAAGCCAGGTGGTGAAAGACAAATACCATATGATCCCACCTATAAGTGGAACCTAATCAACAAAACAAGCAAGCAAGTAAAATAGAACCAGAAACATTGAAATAAAGAACAAACTGAGAGTAACCAGAAGAGAGGGGGGAGTGCTATACTGGGGGAAAGTAGGGAGAGGGTGGTCAAGGAACATGTGTAAAGGACCGGTAGACAAAGCCCAAGGGGGGAAGAATTAAGGGTGGGAGGTGGGGGTGGGTGGGGCAGGGTAAAGCTGTAGTGGGAAAATGGAGACAACTGTATTTGAACAACAACAATTTTAAAAAATTCCTGTTAGTTTATTTTGAAGAGCTCTCTTATGGCTCAATCTCTTTCTTTTAGACAATGCTTAAAGAAGGAACTGCTTGTGCCTGACAAAGAAGTTTATTAAATGTGTCCTTACCTAAACCAGCGGTCTTCTCTCTAATACAACCCCACTCCACCACCACCAAATGCAAAAATGTCTTCAGGGTAAAAGATAACATCATAGTGCCAGAAATGTATTACAAATATCAATGCTAAACGTGTTTTTAAACACTTCTTCTGTTGCATTATTCTCTTTCATTTTGTCCAGTTTGAATATCTAAAATTGTTTGGTATATTGTTTATATTAATATTTAGTTTATGTATTTATTAATAAAAGTATTGTTAATCATGTGGGCAAAGATTATGGGTTTATTTATCCTGGTTTTTTCCTTAGTGACATAGGTTTTTAAAATATTTATATTATCTCTATCTATATCTATCTGTGTTTATATTGGGAGAATATGTGTATATTTCACTATATAGTATAAACATATATAATTATATTAAGTATGAAAAGTTTGATATTGAAAAATGACTGTATCAATGTAAAACTTGATATTAGAAAACAAAAAAGGTAAGGTCTTTAGCATAGTTTCATTTCATGTTTTTTGTTCCATTAGGCAGTGGTTACTTCTATATGCAAAATTATTTAAATCATTTTTCTTAAAACAACCAAGTAAATGATTCAAATATATTTTTTCAGAAATAAACTGCATTTGCTTTACTTTAATTAACGTTGCATAGTACAGACATAGATATTGCCTTAATATTCCCTCTACCAAGCACACTTCCTATTGAGATGACGTCAAAGGACTTTGCAGTGTGGACAGACCCATAAATCTACCTAGTTTCATACTGAGATGAAGATCTCCAAACTCAAATTCAGTATAGGTCATAAGCAATGCAATGAATCACATTCTCCAAAGGCATTTGACCTGACTGCAAATTATTTCCATGTTTTGTAGATGCAACAGACTGTATAAGGAAACATTGTCCCTTTTGTCCGTAATCCCTGGGAGATGATGTATGGGCATCCTGAGCACACCTAGCGTGGAGACTGTCCGGACTTGGGTAGATCTCCTGGACTACAATGAATCCACTTTTATTTGACTGCATTCTGTTTACAAAGAGTAACTTTAAGTGCCTACTATGTGCCAGGTACTTCAATTGAAGTGCTGAGTGGAGAAACCATCATTGGCTTTTTAGTAACCAGTTGAAAACCACAACAAAAACAGAGACAAAAGCTCATATTTAGAAATTTTCTTTTCTTTTGTTGGAAATGGCTTTACTGCAGTTCCTCCTTAGTGTAATATGCTAAAACTGTTGGTTGCCAGGAACTGATTACAAAGCAAGTAAGTTTTAAAGCTATCAGTTTACATCTTGTAAAGAAAACACAGAGCACATAGGCGGAGAGGGGCAGATTTGGCACTGGCTAAGGCTTTAATGCCAAAAAATGAAATACTAATGCAAACCAAAATAAACAACTGCAAAATCTGCCTGTCAAAATAGGAGTTATGTCTGTTCTGTGCAGACTCAGAACCTAGGCTTTGAATGTTTTCTGCCACACGGACCTCCACAGAAGCTGCTAACAGCTGCAGAAAGTGTCAAATGAATTTGAGGTTGGCGTCAGACCATCAAATCTTTCCAAAAGAGTTTTGATTTATTAAGGTTAAATTATAGCTATCTGTGATTCTCTTGTTAATGCACAAATGAGGACAAGATGTCATTTTCCCACCACTTTATTTCCGTTTATGTACTTTAAATGCACTTTAAGGCAGAGAATCTGGAAGGGAGAGACCAAGTTTTACTAGTTTGGGTAGGTAATTATTTACAATCAGTTAAAAGAAAATGGATGGTGAAAAATAGCCCACAATTCACTTCTATAAAACCAATTCTTATTTATTTCCAAACAAATCAACTAATGGGAGATGAGAGATTTACAAAAGGAAATAGTTGATTTGGACAGCTTTTCTGAAGGAATCCAAAGGTTAATAAAAAAAATCCCACCCTGTTTTCATTTCATACTTGGAAGTTAATACTCCCTGACATCTTTGCACTTAAATGCAACATGCAACTAAGAATAATTGGGTTCTAATTCTGTTTGAGCCATTCGTTAGCTGGGTCACCTCCACTAAGTTCTCAAATATGTCTGGGCTTCAGATTTTATTTGAAAATAAAAAGGTATATCATTTTAAGTTGTGTACCGGGGGTCCGAGGAGCATTTTCATGAAGGTTATAGAGCACAGGCTGAAAGGCAGGTTTCTACCATTTCCACCTTCACCAAAGCAGCTGTGATTCTCTCAAAAACATTTATCTTGCCTTCAAAATATGGTTTTATTTGGCAAGGATTTTGACACTAAAAACAGAATAGCACTGTGCTGCGATTATATCTTTCTCCTCTTAAAGTTTATGGCCCGTCCTCTATGATCTGCAGCTTCTTTATCCAGTTCAAGCTACCAGTTCCCAAGCAATTTATCTTCCTTTATGGTAAAGGACTAGAGCTGGGTAAAATTAAACCGAGTAGGTGGGTTTCCCTTAAGACGTGATCCAGATTTCACTTGCACAGGAAGTCATGAGAGCCGTCCAATTCGTGGAAAAGAGTCATTAAATGCAGTAAGATAGCTTTAGAGATTTTACAGTGGCTTATTTTAGTCCATTAGTAATTCATTTTTGGCATATCAGCCTCCACTAATGTCAAGTTGTACTCTGGGACTTTTGCAAAATAGATCACACTTAAGCATATTTTCCAGCTCTCAAAGCGATATAGAACATTTGTGCAGGCTTTTTTTCCAGTCCTGTACACAGCTAAAAAAATTTTTTTGCTGCCTTAAGTACTATTAACTATCTCTCCATTGCCAAATACAAGGCCCATTTTTAACTCCACCTTCTTCTGTCTAAGATGTAGGTCAGCAATGGCTCTCTACTGTTGATATAACTCATCTCATGTCACTCTTGGCTCCTAGTCTTCTTCCTTTTTCTTTTGCTTTAGGTATAAATATTAACTGATGCTTTAAAATATTTTATTTATTTCCACTTGCTATGCTCCGATAGTAGATCTGTGCTTAACCTGTATTCCCAAGCCTCCTTATTAATTCCTTGCATGAATTCAAGTCCCTATATATGATGCTCACATCCACACCTCAATCCTGTTTTCCTCTTTTTTTTTTTTTGGCTACATGTTATCTTCAATAGATATTACACCAATATATCATATTAATCTGCTTGGAGCTAAATTTAACTTCCCTACTCCCTAGCTCCACACTGGTTCTTCTCTCTCATCTAGTCTATTAAAATCTATAAGTGGCATCATAGGTATTCTAAGTCCTTTGTTCCTAGAAAAGCAGATTTTAGACTTTTCCCCCAAAGTTTAACATATTGTACCTTCTTCAATTTTAATAGAATAAACTAATAAATATACTAGAATAACAGTTCCAATGGAAGCAATGATTGATGGCTCCTTATCTGCTAACATATTCCCTCCCTCACTTTCAGGTATTGGATGAAAGTATGGAACCTATCTTCTTAAAACACAGTTGACTGTTGTTTTCCTTCACATTTTTTAAGTACATTTTATTGATTATGCTATTACAGTTTTCCCAATTTTTTCCCTTTGCCTCCCTACACCAAGTACCTGTCTTCCCTCCAGCAATCTCTCTTTAGTTTATGTCCATGGGTCATGCAAGTAAGTTCTTTGACTTCTCAATTTCCCATACTATTCTTAACATCCCTCTGTGTATTTGTGCCTACCAATTAGGCTTCTTATTCCCTGTACCTTTTCCCCCATTCTCCCCCTCCTGCTCCCCAGTGATAACCCTCCATGTGATCTCCATTTCTGTGATTCTGTTCCTGTTCTAGTTGTTTGCTTAGTTTGTTTTTGTTTTGTCAGATTCAGTTGTTGATGGTTGTGAGTTTGTTATCATTTTACTGTTCGTAGTTTTGATCTTCTTTTTCTTAAATGGGACATCTCCATACATGTCAGCATCTGAATCATAAGGATGCCTGAAGGAGAAGAGGAAGAACAAAAATTGAAAACTTATTTTTAAAAATAATGAAAGAAAACTTCCTTAATTTGGCAAAAGAAATAGACATATAAGTGGAAGCACAGAGTCCCAAACAAGTTGGACCCAAAGAGGTCCACACCAAGACACATCAGAATTAAAATGGCAAAGGTTAAAGATGGAGAATCTTAAAAGCAGCAAGAGAAAAGAAGAGAGTTACTTACAAAGGAGTTCCCATAAGACTGTCAGCTGATTTCTCAAAAAAAAAAAAAATGCAGGCAAGAAGGGACTGGCAAGGAGTATTTAAAGTGATGAAAAGTAAGGGCCTACAACCAAGATTACTCTGTCCAGCAAAGCCATCATTTAGAATGGAAGGGAAGATATAATGCTTCCCAGACAAGGTAAAGCTAAAGTAGTTCATCATCACCAAGTCCTTATTATATGAAATGTTAAAGGGACTTATTTAAGAAAAAGATCAACTTTTTTAAAATTTTGTCACCAAGCTTCATTTTGAATTCATTATAACTTCTGAAAGTTTTCTTTTAAATCAGAATCTCCATCCTTACTCTGTTGGAGTTTATCGGTAGCTCTGTTCTCAAGATTCTTGTTGCACTTCATTTACACAATGGGGTTTATCACCTACTTGTTTTCAAATCAGATTTTGAATGAATTTGTTTTGTCTCCAAGAAAGTATTTAAGCGATTCGTTTCCATCCATCCTTCCCTTTATCTGGAGTATTTACTGACTCCACCATATATATGTCAGACAGTGTTGAGCACTGGAACTATAAGTGTAGTAAAAGACAAATAGGGTTCTGTTTTCATGGTGATATTCTGGGTCCCCAACTATAACAAAACTTGTATTTAGAATATGGAAAATGTACATTTAATACTTGTTAATGAATCAAAAAGAAACTGATTAAATATCTGTCTTTCCATTTTTCTAAAATAAGAGCTTTTTATTTTTTTTCTCTGCACCTCTTTATGAAGGCTGGAGGTTGAGTCTATGGAAGTAGTTCTTGACAATGGTTGATTTTGCTCCCCCACCCTCCCCCCGCCCCTTTCCCTGGAACATTTGGTAACATCTGGAGACATTCTTGTTACCACTGGAACTGGGTGGGGTTGCTGCTGGCCTCTAGTGTGTACAGGCCAGGGATGCTGATTAACATTCTACAATGTACAGGACAGCCCACACAATAAAGAATTACTCAGCTGAAACTGTCAACAGTGCCAAGCTTGAAAAACTTGAGTCTATGCGAGTTCACAGAAATTCATCTTCTTCAACAACAGTAAACTATTTGTTTCATTCATCAGGTGTTCTTAATTTTTTTAAACAAAATACAAAATACAAAACATTACAAAATAGTTTCTATTCTAACGCCACACTTTGAGCTTCTTTGCTCTTAAGTTTGGGCACTGCTCAAATAATTATTCTTCAAACATAAGAAAAATGACATATTAGATGCTTTTGGATATAGGGCACTCTGGATGAAAGTGACATAAAACTCCCCCAAAACTGGCCTAAATAATAAGATGTACTTTTTCCTTACTTTAAGCAGTCCAAAGAGTAAAATGGCTCCTCAATTGGACAATTTGGAAATGTAACATTGGAATCAAAGGTTTAGCATCTTTCTCTTGTTCTACTCTTCTGGGACCACCATATTGGCTTTGTCCTCAGAAAGCTATCCTCTTGGCTGAAAAATATCTGCTATGGTTCCAGGCACCCGATGAGGATACAAAAAATGTTCAGTAGAAAAAGTGGGACTGTTTCCTCTTTTGCATATCTATTTAAGAGAACAAAATCTTCTCCCAAAAGATCTCTTCTTGTCACATTGTGTAGAAATGAGTCACACGCTAATCCCTAGCTAAACTTGGGCAAAGGGAACGAAATACCATGATTGACTCAGACTACTCAGAATTTATCCATGAATCACTTGGGAAATGAGTGGACACTTGAACAAAGTTGGGACTCTGCCAGCAAGGAAGTGGGGGCGAGGCTGTTGGGAAGAATGTTACAAATGGACACCCATTTCACCTATGAGATCTATAGTTGAGTCCCTGATGCTTCATTGCCATTGTAAATCCCATTATTCTTTTCAGAAGAACAAAGGGGTTAACTTCCTGTTTCTAAAGTTTAAACTATAAAAGTTATTTCTTGTTCTTCTTAAAATACAGGGGAACACATTTCTGCTGTACAAGAGCTGGCTATCAGGGCTGGGAAAGGGGGTGTAGTGGATGAATCACCTAGAGTGCTAAATTAAGGTGGTGTAACTTACATTTTAGGGGTACCTCCTTGAATGTTTTGCCCTAGACACCTCACTTGCATCATTGTAGTCCAGGACCCAGTGACTATATTATAATGTGGGTCTTATATTGTAATAGAGAATGATTTTAAATATTTGAGAGTAGACTTGAGATAAATGTCATTTAGCCTGCAATACAGCATTTTTTTCCTTTTTGGGACACCTTGAAAATAATTCCCTGCTCATGGAAAGACAATTCTGGCCATTGGGCATATAACAAAACATAGCAATAGTTTTTTGAGCCAGTAAAACTTGGTTATAAAATACTTTTATAAATACTTTTCTCTTGAAGTCTTGACATGATCAGCACTGGGCGTGACCCAAAGATGGAATGAAGAACATGAACCAATGACTGTTTCCTTAGCAACAAGAACCACATATTTCCTTTGAAAAAAGAAACCAAAAGAAACTGTTTCCCTATATCCTTCTTTCCTCCAGTTCAGTGGTTTAAACAGTAGTGATATAAAGTAAATTTAATAAATAAATAACCAATATTTCTTGAGGCCCATGTGTGAAGCAATAATTATATTTTAAAATTGTTAAATAGGACTTCTTTACCTACTATCCATTGAACTATATTATTAGGTGTATGAGCAACTCTGTAATGCACTTAATCTACTAAAATCTCAGCTCTGGCTGCATATAGGAATTGCCTAAGCAGTTTTTACAAAACAAAAATGTTTGGGCTCCAATAGAACATAATTCAGCTGTGTTCATTCAACATCAGCATTTTTTGAAAGTGCCCCTCAGGTGATTTTAATGTGCAGCTAAGACTGAAAACTACAACCTTGATATAATTTATGACATTGATAATTCACCTAAACAATTTGAATTCCATCAGTTGGAGATTAGAGTTTATAGACAATTTCAGAGGGTGTAGTCCAAATTCCTCTCTGATTTACTTTTTCTCAGGACAAGGTTTCAACAAACTAATAAATCAGTGTCCTCTAATTAGTCAGTCTCTAAGTCTACCATGTTCTTTGGGTAAGGAGAGAGCTTGTATGTAGACTTTAGCTGCCACCAAACCCACCCAAAATCTGTTCTCCACAGCCTCCAGGAACTATGCCTAGGAGAATGACAAACTAAGATTCTGCCTTAATATGTCTTGACTGGACATACAGCCCGAAAAGTCTGTGAGAAGGGTTGGCTTCTATAACTGTCTGGTCCTTTCCCCCCAAAGCCAAGACTCATGAACACTGCCCAACTTGCTCAGCTTGTATTCCAGGGAGTGTGAGAGTTCAGAGAAGACATGGTCTTCCCATCTCAATGCAGAGTTATGGGTCACATTTGGGATGGAGACAGACAAGACTTTAATTCGCAAACCTGTTCTTTTTTTTAAATACTTGTCAGGGGATAAAAACAAAAATTATTATCTCTTTCAGTTCAGATGCCCAAATATTAGAAAGCTTCTCTTTTTTTATGGGGACTCTGTAATCATTAATTCATCTTTTGTCCTATTCCACAGGGTTTCATAGAGAAACTACTATGTACTGGAGTGTGTTAAGTGAAGAAGCTGCGAGTATGAGTAGTGAATAGTTTTTTACTTGTAAGCACCAAAAAAATGTATAGCAATACAGACAGGTACATAGTTTGATACTTGGATGATAGAGGTTAAGTCCAGGGGGTTATGACAACTCCCAGAAATAACATATCAGCTGAAATTGGAGGAAGACATTGAAAAATAACTCAGTTAAAAAACAAAACAAAAATTAGTAAGGGAGATAATATACTAACTTAACCTAATGATTATAAGATAAGCTACTAAAAAATAGTAGGTGAAAAAAATGGGTGTTAACAAGTCAATGGAGAGAACACTTTGTATTTAATTCTTCCAAGAAATATTTAGTAAGCATACAGTATTGAAAACAATGTGGGCAAGGGGATAAGACCATTGATATGGAGCCTTAGTCCTTATTTTTAACTTAGATTGTTTTTGGTAGGAAAGGCGGATATTAATAATAATTAAAATGATAATAAAATAATATTGATAAAATAACTTTTGGGGGCTAAAGAAACTTTCTACCAAATTATAGTTCACAGAATAACAATATTGACCTTACCAGGAAACTCATTAGAAATGCAAGTTCCATCCCAAACCAACTAAATCAGAATCTGCATTTTAACATGATTCCCCAGGAGAAATGTGTGCGTACATTCAAGTTTGAGAGACAATGATCTATAATGTGATAAATGCTGTAGATAACTTACCTTCTTAAAACTGCATCTTAAAACTTCTTAAAACTTGGCAACCTTGCTAAGGAGATGCCAATTTGCACCTCCATTTGGCACCGAAGAACTTGAAGTTTACAAAAGATAAGTGATTTGCCCGAGGTGATACAGGTAGTAAAATAACAGAGCAGTTTGAATCACCACAAATTGGTTTTCAATCCCCTGTTTTATGTATCTACAAATAATACTTAAGAAGTGATAAGAACTAACCTGGCAAGCAGCACACTTTCTTGGAAGCTGGTTTAGATCCATTCTGCAACCATCAAAAATCAGAGACAAATCATCTTTTTATTCAACATCCACAGCAAGGTATCTGCATGGTGTTACTAGGAGCTACAATGGATCGAAAGGTGGTGGAGACATGCCAATTAGCCACGAGCCTGCTTAGAATCAATGGGTCCAGGTAATTTTGCACCAGAGCTTCACGAGTGGTTTTGAGAATTTGAGGCTCTGCTAAATTACCCCCAGTGATCAAAACCCTATGCTGAATTTTATGGGCTACAGGAGTCCCTGGGCACTGCTGGGCCTGCCTAGATTAATAATGAAATACAGCCTATGTTCTTTTCATGATATGTGAAGTTAGACCCAGATAGTACACAACATCTGGATGGCCCTTCAACATTCCAGCTCTTGCCAGGATGGAGGTGGAGAAAGGACAAAACTACCATGTGGCAAAGGAAAAAAATCCATACATTTCCTCTGCTAGTTTCAATCAGCTAAGAAATAAATTCTCCCATCTAAAATCAAAACAAAATAAATCTTTAAAATGCCTTTCAGTCAGTGGTATGGTCTTTAAAATTAGTTTTCCTAGAATCTTTTCCAATTCAAGCAGGGACCGCAGGGAAAAGTTGTTCAATTGTTTGACAAAAACATGTAGTTTGCTTTTCCAAAGAAAAGGCAGCCCTTGTCCTGTTTGGATGACTGTTTTCAAGTTTGTTTCTAAAACACCTTGGAAGACAGATGACTAATCAAAGAAGCGACATGGAAAAATTCCATAATGAAAGCACGCGTTTCACCCTTCTCAGAAGTTAGGTCGCTTTCAGGACCACACTGTCCAGCTCCACAGGGGAAACACGCAGAGGGCTTTTCCTACAGCCACAGTCGCCTGTAGTAAATGCTTCTACTCCTTCTGGGCTGGCTGGCCACAGTGATACAGTGGTCGTTAAATATTTCTTTCAACAGACAGTTTTAAAAGTTTTTTTCTTTCAAATTTTCAAATGTATTTATTTATTTCTTTAATTATTTTATTGTTGTTCAATTACAGTTGTCTGCATTTTCTCCCCATCCCTCCCCCAAACCCCAGTCAAACCCACCTTCCTCTCTTGCTTCCACCCTCCCCCTTGGTTTTGTCCGGGTGTCCTTTATAGTAGTTCCTGAAAACCCTTCCCTGCTTTGTCCCCTCCTCTGTCCCCTCTGGCTATTGTTAGATTGTTCTTAATTTCAATGTCTCTGGTTACATTGTGTTTGCTTTTTTATTTTGTTGATTATGTTCCAGTTAAGGGTGAGATAGATCATATGGTATTTGTACCTCACTGCCTGGATAAGAAATCATGACCCACACATATACTGCCTACAAGAGACCCACCTCAGAACAAAAGACCTACACAGACTGAAAGTGAAGGGCTGGAAACAAATATTCCAAGAAAATGGACAGGGGAAAAAATAAGGTGAGATAGCAATACTCATATCAGACAAAATAGACTTCAAAAGAAGAGCCATAAAAAGAGACCCAGAAGGTCACTTCATAATACTCAAGGGAAGAATCCATCAAGAAGACATAAACATTGTAAATATATATGCACCCAACATGGGAGCACCCAAATACATAAAGAAAATCTTGGAGGACTTCAAGAAAGATATTGACAGTGACACAATTAAAAGTTTTAATTTGCAAGGTATCTCTATGGTGCCAGATCCCATTCGTTTTTTTATTTTTTTTTATTTTTTCAGGGTTTAAAGGGACAATTTGCATTTTTATGTGGCTGCAGTGGGAGTATCTTATAGGTGGCTTTTCTGTGCTTTTAAAGATGCAACTAATATAAGAATGGCTGTGGGATATATCAAGTTCTCAACAACAAGTGGTCTGCTGGAGAAATTATGAAAAAATGTGGAGCTTTAGGATTTGTCCTTTCCTTTTGCTCAGTAAAAATAAAACAGTAGACTTAACAAACGATATATAGTAAGTTTGGCACACTTCTAACAACTGAAGTATATGATAGTGATCTGGTGTGTAATGTTGACAATCTCAAGCTATGCCAGGACTCTGGGAACAGAATATGATAACTCAGGGACCATGTAGTGATCTCTGCCACAGGCAAAATGTGATTGGGGGTGCTGTGAGGTTGTTGCCCACATGCCAGCCTAAGTATCATGTCTGGCTTAATATACTGTTTCTCATAGTTCCACCGAGTACTACATATACTTCCCCTTCTCCAAAAGTGTTATACTGTTATCCATATTTTCTTCCCACCCCCTATACATATAAGACAGGAAGCTTAGCAAGAAACAAGTTGATGGAATCTGAGTAGTTAATGACTATTTAATTCTCTTACTAGGCTTATGCCTAAGAGAGTTTAAAAAGCTTTTTATATACCTATCATTATACATAAACCCTAGATCTTTACCATTTTTCATGGGGAGAAATTCAAATAAATTATCTGCATGCTGTGATTGGAATGAAATACATACCCCTCACACTCAGCATCCCAGCCGGCTGCAGTACAGATCGCTACGGGACAGTGCCTAGGTGGCCGTGGAAAGCGACGTCAGATGCTGCATGGAAAGCTTCCAGTCTACGTGACTGGCCTGAAGAACAGCTGAGGGACGCAGTGAGCGCTGGGGGGCTGACACAGACGGGTATGGTGGGGAGGATGTTGGCCAATGGTTGGTGTGCAGAAGTAAGGACATTTTTTCCAAATCCTATGGTTCTTCAAAACTTACATATCTACCTTTCAGTCTCAATTTGCTGCCCAATTGCTAAGGTAATCCAAAATATTTAAGGTTTTTGTTGAAGTTGTATCCCATTTCCAAGTATACGCATCTTTGATAGTTGAAGTAATACTAACTGATGTAATAAATAAACTACAAAATCTCAGTGAATTAATTTGTGGTTTTTTTATTCACATAAATTTCAACTGGCAATAGAGGGAAGTTACCAATTTCTTCTGCCCACATTCCATGTCCTAAATTCAGATATATAGTAACACCTTGTCACACGGGAGGCTGGGGAACGCAATCTAGCTGTGTGCATAAAAAGGAAAGAGAACAGGTTGAACATCTAGGTAGTCTGTGCTCTAAACTTGTAGCTACTTTGCTGCCAACATGCCAACCAAGTAAATCAGTCCTTGTATGTATTGCACTCTGCATATTGTGTCTTTTCCAGATAGTTTTATTAATTTAGTTTGTCAGTTCTGTCAGTATTCTTGCTTCATGCTTCACCTTCAGCTCTTTGACTTATGAAAAACTTGACTATTCTTTTGCATTTTGCTTTATGCAGCAAGTATAACTTCCTCACAAAAGAAGTGATATAAATATGTATCTTTTGTAACGATGATAGCAGGCGCATGCGGTGAGCAGCACCTGTACACCGCTGCAAATGCCTCACAGCATCTCATTTTGCATTTGCCACACTCCCAAAACAGAAGATTCATATTGTTATTGTCTCTATAGCAAGCCACAAAAATCGGCAGGCAATACCCTAATATCCAAACGCAGCCTTAACAAGAGTTTGCCTGAGGAATGTCAGATCTAGTTAGGAGCAACAGAAATGTAGCAGAAATATAGATTTAAGTTGATATCCATTTTGACCTCATTCTTCTTTCCCACTCATTTATTTCTTTTTCCCCTTCCATTTCTCCTCCCACTCCATCATTTATATACTAGGAGCAGACACTGGAGGAAAGCCCTCTTTGTTGCCAGGTGGTATAGCTTTGGAATATCCTGAGAATTAAATGCAGAAAATCTGACATTCTGACCAAGGGCATTCCTCTGTTGATTGTGCCATGTACATGACATGATTTAGATGGTTTAACACACACCAAGCCAAACAGTTTCATTATTCTCCATTTGAATCAGCTTAGCTTCTCAAATACATTATATATGTGCCATGTCCTGATGGAGCAAATAAATAGGTTGGGTCCTCCCAGGACTGGATTCGCCATGTTTCACAGGATCTAGAAGAGGAAGATATGCATACATGATGTAGTAAGTAAAGAACTGATTACCCTTCTGACAGTTTATCAGGTATAGGACAAATCAGTTTCAAATTGGTGTTACACTGTCACTATGAATGAGCTCATAACAATATGTAAATACAACATTTAATATTTTTGTGAATATATCATTAGAACATTCAGAATGTTTTTCTTTAGTTGATTCTGTTATTTCTTGGAATATTTATTTATTGAGAGATAAAGAGTGTGAATTCTTTTGCAGTTGACATTTGGCTTGTATTCAACCCTTAGTGTTATTTGAAAATGACCCTGAACTTTTTAATTCCTGACCAAAATCTCAGTGACTGTACACTGGAGATTTGCAAAATATTCTCTGAGGCTTGCTTTTAATGATCTGATGCTGGAAAGTAAAACTTAAGACATCAAGTACTTCTATGATGGTTATTTAAAATGTATTTGTATTCCTGGGTAGAGTCAAACCATATGTTCTTATTTATTCCCATTTAGCACAGCCAACTATTTTACAAGAGACAACCAATATTCAAAACCCCACAAGAGTACCCCCTAAAAAATAGTGTGTTTCTTCTTTTAGCATAAAGTGATATATTTTTTCCCACCTGCTAGCACTGAGCACACCTGGAAGAGTTCATTTTTAGCCAAAACTTAGGCCTCATAGAACCAGAATCATATCTAGAGTTGGCAGTCTTTTATTCATTTGAATAAGGATTGAGTTAGAAGTTAGAATGCTGCCCTAAATTTCTCTAGCCATTTTCTCCCCCACCCCATCCCCAGCTATTTAAACAATTAGAAGATTGGATATCAAGCAGCATTTATCTAAGTATTTTAAAACTGTGCCAAAATAAAAGCTAATCATTTTGTAATCAGTATGCATAGAAGAGAAGAAGCAGCAGTAAAGCAGTTGCTGCATGTTTGCTGACAAAATATTTAATCCAAACATTTAATTTCAATCTGCCACTGTTCTCAGTCAGTATAATTACTTTAAGCAAATACCATGTTGGAAAAAATGGTCCCAGCTACTAAAATGTAAATAATACAATATAATCATCACCAAACTCCAATTCACATACTATAATTTATTTGGATCAATTTTATAAATATGGGTTTAATAAATGTTTAAATTATTATAAACATGTGGTCTAAGCTACATTTATAGGAGTTGGCTTACTTTTTCTTGTTGGCTGCATATACTTCAATAAAGAAATGATGAACAAGACAAATCACATGGATTTTTTATAATATTAATAGGGCTAAGAAAAATTAGTTTATAACATTTTGTCATTATGTCAAGATTAGGCAAAGCATTTAAATTATAAGAATTGGCAGAATCATATATCCAGTATGTCTTTTAGAATGTTTATATAAATATATATGTGTGTGTGTATGTGTTAAATATAAGTATATTTAAAATGGAGTTTCTAGAAATATAATAGAAATAAAAGATATAGCCTCTACGTCAAAAAGAAGTCATCATCAAGAAAAGTATTAATTTTTAAAAACAAGGATCAATGTTCTCCTCTAGGAGTTTTATGGTGTTGTAAATTATATTTAAGTCTTTCGTCCACCTTCAGTTTATTTTTGTGTATGGTGTAACTTGTTGGTCGAGTTTCATTTTTTTGCATGTATCTGTCCAGGTTTCCCAACACCATTTGTTGAAGAGGCTGTTTTTACTACATTTTATGCTTCTGTCCCCTTTGTTGAATATTAATTGATGATAGAGACATAGGTGTTTTCTTGGGCTCTCTATTCTGTTCCATTGATCTCTGTGTCTGTTCTTATGCCAGTACCAGACTGTTTTGATTACAGTGGCCTTGTAATATAGTTTAATGTCAGGTATTGAGATCCTTCCTACTTTGTTCTTCTTTCTCAAGATTGCCATAGCTATTTGGGGTCATTTATAGTTCCATATAAATTTTTGAAAAGTTTGTTTTATATCTGTGAAATATGTTATTGGTATTTTAAAAGGGATTGTATTGAATCTCTAATTTGCTTTGGGTAGTATGGAATTTTGATGATATTAATTCTTCCAATCCATAAACACTGTATATGCTTCCATTTATTTGTGTCTTCCTTAATTACTTTCTTCAGCATTGTGTAGTTTTCTGAGTACAGGTGTTTTACGTCCTTCGTTAGGTTTATTCCTAGGTACTTTATTTTTCTTGTTGCTATCGCAAATGAAATTTTTTTTCCTGATTTCTGTTTCTGATAGTTCATTGTTGTTATACAAAAAAGCCTTTGATTTCTGAATATTGACTTTGTATTCTACTGTTTTGCCAAGTTCACTTACTGAGTAGAGTAGTTTTTGGTGGAATCTATAGGGTTTTCTATGCACACTATCATGTCATCTGCAAACAATGACAGTTTTGCTTCATCCTTTGCAATTTGGATGCCTTTTATTTCTTTTCCTTGTCTGGTCTCTGTGGCTAGGACTTCCAATACTATGTTGAATAGAATTGGTGAAAGCGAACATCCTTGTCTTGTTCCTGACCTTACTGGGAAAGCTTTTACTTTTTGTCCATTGAATACGATGTTGGCTGTAGTTTTTTCATATATGGCCTTTATTATGTTGAGGTATGCTCCTCTACTCCCACTTTGCTGAGTGTTTTATCATAATTGGGTGCTGTCAAATGCTTTTTCTGCATCTATTGATATGATTGTGCAATTTTTGTCTTTCCTTCTGTTTATGTGACATATTATATTTATTGATTTGTGAATATTGTACCATCCTTGCATCCTTGGAATGAATCCCACTTGATCATGGTGTATGATCTTTTTAATGTATTGCTGGATGCTGTTTGCCAATATTTTGTTTAGGATTTTAGTATCTATGTTAATTGGCAATATTGGCCTGTAATTTTCTTTCTTTGTTGTGTTTTTGTCTAGTTTTGGGATCCATGCAGCAATATTTTCACTGATGTGTTCCCTTGAGTGAGGGACATAAGGGAAAGAATAAACAAATGAGACTTCATCAAAATAAAAAGATTCTGTGTGGCTAAAGAAAACATCAGCAAAATGAAAAGGAAACCAAATGTATGGGAAAATATAGTTCATAGTGGTACCTGAGACAAGGATCTGATCTCCAAAATATATAAAGAACTCACACAGCTCCACTCCAGGAAGATGAACAATCCAATTAGAAAACGGGCAAAGGACCTGAACAGACACTTCCCCAGGGACATACAGAGGGCCCAGGGACATATGAAAGGATGCTCAGCATCACTAGCCATCTCTCTGATTAGAGAGATGACTAGTGATGAAAATTAAAACCACAATGAGATACTACTGCATACTGGTCAGAATGGCCATCATAAACAAATCAACAAACAACAAGTGCTGGTGAGGTTGTGGAGAAAAGGGGGCCCTAGTACACTGTTGGTGGGAATGCAAACTGGTGCAGCCAATGTGGAAAACAGTATGGAATTTCCTCAAAAAACTAGAAATGGAACTACCTTTTGACCCAGCAATTCCACTGCTGGGATTATACCCTAGGAATACTGAAACATCAATTCAAAAGAACCTATGTACACCAATGTTCATAGTAGCACAATTCACAGTAGCCAAGTGCTGGAAACAGCTAAGTGCCCATTGGTAAATGAGTGAATCAAAAAACCATGGTACATTTACACAATGGACTACTACACAGCAGAAAGAAAGAAGGAGTACCTACCTTTCAGGAGAGCATGGAACTAAAGAGTATTATGCTAAATGAGGTAATCCAGGTGGTGAAAGACAATATCATATGATCTCACCTCTAAGTGGAACCTAATCAACAAAACAAACAAGCAAGCAAAACATAACCAGAGGCATTGAAATATTGAACAAACTGACAGTGACCAGAGAGGGCAGCGGAAGGAGATAAGGGAGGAAAGAAGAGGTAGGGTCATCAAGGAACATGTATAAAGGACACGTGGGAAAACCAAAGGGGGGTAGGATTGAGGGTGAGAGGTGGGGGTCAGTGGGGTGGGGAGAATGGTGGGGGGGAATGGAGACAACTGTACTTGAACAATAATAAATAAATAAAAACAAGGATCAAGACAAGTGTGACAGTATCAAAATAAGTAAGCTATCTTACATCTCATTACCTTTGTATCCCAAACATCTTCAAGATACTAGACACATAGGAAGTGGAGGTACAGGCAGTGCACATTATGATGCCCAGTCTGCTTTCATCCTTTCTTCTTAAATCTGCCTTACTCACTTCTACTCTGAAGGCTAACAGATACAAATATTCTTTATGAAGAAGAGGTCAATTATGAGTGGCTACCCTACATCCGGCTAGTCAGAAGCCCATATCATGGTCTGATAAATAGGATTGTCGCAGAGATCTCTGAACCAATCAGATAAGGTCCATCTAAATTGAAATAATAAGTATATTTTTAAAATTAATTAACATAGTATAGTTTTAACAGTCTATTTAAAAACTGTAACTGTTAAAATATTCTCATTTTGATATCTGGGATTTGTTTCAAATAATATGGAGAATGGGGAAATTAGTGGAAATTTTAGATGAAACAAAGTTGGTCTTCTGTTGATAATTCTTAAAGCTGATGAGAAGCCTATAAAAGTTAATTATACTATTCTCTCTACTCTGTACAGTTTCAATGTTTCCTTATTATAAAAATTAAAAACTGTATCCTTATACCTAGAGTCAACACTAGACCCCTGCAATCTAGGAAGCCTTCTTATCCATAATCTATTGAATATCTATTTTATAACATTCCGATATTTCCCAAAGATACCTCTACTAGTTGGGAACTTTTTTTTGTAGTTCCCTTTATCAGATGGAGTTAAGAGACCCACACTGGGGCTTCACCTGCCCATAACAAAACACCTAACAAAATATGCTGTATACAATATGGACATTTATTTTCTCAAAACTAGGTATCTGTAGGATGGATATTTCTAGGGACAATTAAAAATAGTACCAAAGACACCTTGCCATCTTTACACTTTGTCATCTGTAGTGACATTTAGTTGAAATTTAGGCCTCATATATTGGGCTTGTTATATCAGTCTCTCAAAATGGCAGCTGAAATTCCTGCCATGGTAGTAGATAATATCAGATTAAAGAACTCAGATTTTTTTCCCATGTGTGTTTTTTTTTAACTAAATCCTTTTATGTAAGACCATATCAAAAATTCCTTACTATTGCTTGTTGACTAGATATAGGGAGATCAGAAAATTAGTTTAAAAAATTAAGCTTGTATAATTTAGAGAGGGATTCTGTAGCTGATATCGTGGTGAAGAAGTACACAAAGAGTTCTTAACATAGAAAAATGAAAATGTTTCCCAGTAGGTCTGTAAATGGTACCAAGATGGCATCTGTATAAGTAACATTTGCCACAATAATGCTGAGTAACAAAGAGCCACACAACTCCAGTGGTATAAATATACTTTTTTTTTTTTAGCATAGTTCTGTAGTGTTTAATTGGCCCGAACTCAGCTTGCCTGATGTTGTCTGGTCTTATTCATGAATCTATGGTTACAATCAGGCTGGCAAGTTGTCTTGGCTGATCTTGGCTGGTCTTGGTTGGACTGTTCACATGGCTGTTTACATGTGTGATGAATGAACTAGAATGTTCTTGGTTGGAATACCTGGGGAAATGGCTCTACTACATGTCTCCTACACCAGCAGGCTACCCATGGCAAGAGAAAAGAGTAGAATCAGGAGCACACAATAGCTTTGTTTCAAGTTTATGCATGCATCATATTTGGTAACTTCTCAGTAACTTAAGCATTACCTAGGTAATATTAAGATGTCAGGAAACAGACTCCATCGTTTTTCTAAGAGGAACTACAAAAAACATGGCAAAAGTTTCATAGAGAAAAGAGCTAAGAATTGTGGTGGTTACTACAACCAATCTATGAAGCCAACCCTTAGAAAAGTTAGATAGTAGTGGCCAACATTGATGCTTCCCTCATTCTCAACTCCCATTTCCAAAACCATCAAGTCTTATCAACGTTTCTTCCTAGATACCCCTCCTTCAAGTGTTTCCTCTATTCTCCCATTTATAATCAGTACTCTTGTGCAAGGTCTTAATGAAGATTTTGTAATAACATTTTCATTAGTATCCCTATGCAGTGCCACACAATATCTAGAGCAATCTTTTAAAAAAAATGTGCACTGAATGTGTAATATTTAAACATTTCAGTGACTCAACATTGCTCCCTACTATAGTCTACAGATTCTTAGGGATTATAGAGCCTAGTTCATCAATTTCATCTTGGACTATATTCTCCACCTTTTCAGTCCAGTGTGTTCACTGTACCACAATTCCTGTGTGGTACTTTCTCTGTTCCCTTTTGTCACAGTTTCTTTGCACAAGTTTCTTCTTCAGGAATACTCTTCCATCTGCTCTTTGCCTAAATAACCAACTCATTCCTCAGATCTCTGCTTAAGTGTCACTTCTGAGCAAAGTGTTGCCTGACCTTCTTTATGAGAACCAATCATTTTAATATAGATTCCCATCATAATGTAAGCAGTTCTTTGTTTGAAATATCCTAATTAAAATTTCATATTAGTCTGTGTGACCTTTTAAATAAACTTTATATTTTGTAATAATTTTAGAGATGCAGAAGACTTATGAAGATGGCATGGAGAGTTTCCTTTTACTCTTTACCCAGCTTCCTCAAATGTCAGTGTCTTACAGAACCATAGTACTTTTAGGAAAACTAAGAAATTAATATTAGTATAATATTGGTAACTAAATTACAGCCTTTGCTTAGATTCACCAGTTTTTTCATTTATGTCTCTTTTTTCCCCCTAAGATCCAATTCAGTACACCATGCTTTGTGCAATTGTTATATCTCTTCAGTTCTCTCTAACTTATGACATGACATGTTCTTAGTCTTTCCTTGTTTTTCATGACCTTGTCAGTTTAAAAAATTTCTGGCCAGGCATATTTTAGACTGTTCCTCAATTTGAATTTCTTGATGTTTTCTCATGATAAGATTAGTATTATGAATTTGGGGGGAAGAACGTCACAGAGATGCAGAACAGTTCTCACTGGGCGATAGCAGAGGATACCTGCTGTCAGCTTGACTTATCACTGGCGATAACCTGGGTCGATTGGATACGGTGCTGTCTGCCAGGTTTTTTCATTATATAGGTATTTTTTCCATACTCTACTCACTAGAAGTGAGCCACTAGGTCCAGGCCGCAATAAAATAGAAGGGAGTTATGCTTTATTTCTTGGAGAGAAGAGTACCCATAAGTTTGTAAACTCTGTTAAAACCACAACAGTAATTTCTAAATATTTGGAGGAAATGCTTTTACTAATGTAAACATTCTTAAAGTTTTGCCTACTACTTTTATCATTCATCCATGTAACTTGCTTGCAGAAGTTATTACTGTGATATTCTTTTTTAAAATCCTCACCCAAGGATACGTTTATGGATTTGAGAGAGAGAGGAAGGGAGAGACAGACAGACAAAGCAAGAGAAACTTCAATGTGAGAAAGAAACATCGATCTGTTGCCCTATTCCCATACATGTCCCAACTGGGATGGAACCTGCAACCTAGGGATGTGTCCTGACCAAGGATGGAACCCACAACCTTTTGGAGTATGGGACGACGCTCCAACCAACTGCACCACCTGGCCAGGGCTTCTGTGCTATTGTAATGGTGACTTTTTTTTTCCTCATTTTGTCTATATTTATTATCTACTACTCTTCCATCTGATTAAATTTGTCTCCTCTCCTCCATTTGTTTATTTTATATATATATACACATATAAAATGAATGGATATGTATATATTTTATTCTGTACACTGAGTTGTGTCCTGATACTATCATCATTTATCTTACTACTCCAACTGTTATAGCTTTGGCCTTTTGGAGCTCGTCTAGGTAGATGCACATGTCTTTTTCACATGCCTGAATTCTTTTATAGTGTTTCCTATATAACTTTGCTGTCATTTTTTAATTAGTTTTTTGAATGACATACAATTACATGATGACGTGATACAAAAATAAAAACTATATCCTATATAAATACATATGAGAAATACAATAATATAATTATAATAATATAGTATAAAATAATTTTATCATAGTCTGAAATTATGGCCATGACTTTGCATCTTTTTGTTGCATTTGCCTGATAGGACCTTATCCATTAGCTTATTTTCAACCTTCCTGAACTTCTTAGTTTTAAGTGTGTCTTTGTATACATTGGGACTTGCTTTGGGAGCCAAGCAAAAATCTTCTAATGGATGCATGTGGCAACCACTGAGGACTTAAACTGTCAAGAGAGCACCTGCTGTGAAGGAGGAGTGTGGTTAGCTAGCTAATTGCATCTGGCTGCCCTGTGTTGGGTTTTCTGCTGCATTTATACCTTCATCATGCTCTGCCCATACTGCTCCCAGCCAATGGCTAAAACAGCCAGAACATTTCTGCTCAATGGGAGACATACTTTAATGAGCACTCTTTGCAGGAATTTCAGATTAGCCTGGCTGAAATTTCTCAGACATGCACTTCAGTCTGAGATGTTTTCTGCCTAATCCCAATTCCTTCCCTTTTTCCTTTCATACGTGTCCAACCTGCATCACAGCATCCTTCTTATTCTTGCTCTCTTTTTCTTTTAACATTCACAAGCACTCCCTTCAGTAAATCTCTTGCACGTCTAATTCCATCTCAGTGTCTGTTTCCTTGAGAACCTCAGCTGACTATAAATTTCCCTTTATATTTATCAATATGACAGATATTTTGTTCTGTTCTGATTTTTTTTCTTATTTCTCAATTCTTTCTAAGGTTCTACCAATTCATGTTTTACCTCTGCCTGTTGTCTTAACATCTCTTCCCTGAGTTCTTTCATTTCTACTTTGTGATCTTCCTTTGTAAATTTATTCATTTTCAATAAGTAAAATATTTTTAGTCACGATTTGTAACTGTTCCATTCAACTTCCTGGTGCATGTTCTTTATCTGCTGCTATGTTTTGCTATTCACTTACACATTTTTCCCATGATATTATTCTATTGTTGCTGTGCCACTTCATTTTTCATTATTCATTATTGAATTAGTCTGGGTTTTTTCTAGGATGAGCTCTAGGCAGATATTGTGTGTGTGTGTGTGTGTTATTCTTTCTAAAACCCTATTGTTACTTTCTTAAAACTAAGTCTAAGATGGCTCCTTTTGCAAACTCTACTGTCTCAGTTCTTGCAATGGTGTGGCAATCAAAGAATATAGCTTCTGTACTTCAGAGTATAAACCTCCCCATAAGGAAGTATAATTTTACTTTATAATTTTGTTTTCTAACATTTACTGCCACTATACTTAGAGTTTTTTCTTTTCTTACTTCTCTTTTTCCTACTCTCAGCTGCTTTTAAAAGCCTTGTTTTGAATCTGTAAATAGCTGTCTGATTATTACCCTGAAGATGGAGTTTGTAAGCCACTTTGCATTGTGCCTGTTTCTTTTGTATATTTTCTAGGAGAATTATTTGAAAAAATGCTGATGTGTACAGCCAGGTTCACACTGGCTGCCTTTACATGCTTGTTAGTCTCTTCCACTACCAGTGATTCTTAACCACGGCGAGACTGACAACGTGGTTTGGATGATTCATCCTTGTGGGGCTCTCTTGTGCATTGTAGGATGTTTAGCTGCACGTCTGTCCTTAACCCTCCAGATGCAAGTTGTGATAGTCAAAATGAGTTCCATATGCAGCCAAATGTCCCCTCAGAGGCAAAGTTGTTCTTGGTAGGGACCACGCCACTAGACCAAAAGCCCAGTGAGATTTGGCATGTCTTTTTGTTGTTGTCATTGTCGTTAAAATTTACATTCTCATTACCTAGCATAGCTTAACCCATAGTAACAGTTCAACAGCCTATATATTGATGGTATGAATGACTAAGTGAAGAGAGTGTCATTGAGTTTATTTGTCCTTCTTGGGATCTTCACATGTTAAAAATAAAAATAGTCTCATAGAGAAAAAGACTGACCACTGTCAGAGGGGAGGAGGGTTGTGGGGCTGGATGAAAAAGGTAAAGGAATTAAGCAAAAACAAAATCAACAACAAAAAAACCCTCATGGAAACAGACAGCAGTATGTGATTACAAGTGGGAAAGTGGGAAGGGGGTTGGAACTGGTTAGAGAGGAGATAAATCATGAAGAAAGGAGACGACGTGGGGTGGTAAACACACAATACAACACACAGATGATGTTTTATAGAATTTTACACCTGAAACCCATATACTTTTATTAACCAATGTCACCCCAGTAAATTTAATAAAAAAGAAAAATAATAATATTTTGTCCAACTGTATGTCTTCCCCTGTTGAAAACACACATAGCATAATAGTATTGTAGATATGAAGAGAATTTGGAGATGATCCAGTACAAGCTTTTTACTAGTAGTTGAAGAAATTGACTTCAGATAATTTATGTTTTATTCCTTGTTACACAGAGATTAGTGGTAGAGCTGGAACAAACTCTCCACACATTAGGTCTTTCTTGACAAAACTATGCTGTATCATTTAATCCAAGGCTACATATTTAGTAAATAAATGATCCTGTAAACCTCTAAAGAACAAAACAAAGTGAAATAAAACTAATATCCTGTTCCACAATTAGGAGAATATGATGATAATATCAACAAAAAATGTTTTGAATTAATCTGAGAAAATGCAAAGTAACTGGTTTTCTAAACCTGCTAAATTATAAGGGAGATATAAGCTTCAATAGCAAACACACAGTAAACACTCTGTAAGCTTTTCTAAAGATCTTGATTATTTGATAAAGGATAAGTTAACTTTTCAAAACACACTTAAATTTAGTGTCACTAAAGGAAATAGAAAAGTCTTGGAAGAATACATATAGTAGTAAAGTTCAACTGCCAATAAATTATATCACTGGAAAATTCATTAAATTAAGCTCAGTTTACTTACTTTTATTTAAAGAGGAGAGGAAGGAAGAAAGAGAGGTAGAGAAACATCAGAATGAGAGATACACTGATCAGTTGCCTTTCTCACGCCCCCTGCTGGGGACCTGGCCAGCAACCCAGGCTTGTGCCCTTACTGGGAATCAAACAGAGGACCTTTCAATTAGCAAGCCAGCACACAACCCACTGAGCCACACCAGCCAGGGCAAATTGAGCTCAGTTTAAAAAACACCAAGCAGCAAAACAGTCTATGGTGCTTGCAGAAGTGTTATTCTCTATTCACTGATGTGGAATGAGACAATTATGCCCAGTTACACTAACTGACTGGCAAAGGTTTGACCAGGTAATACATAGATACTATAACATAGCTCATGTAATGTATATAATCCACACTTTCCTACATTGCATAGTTGGAGGATGAAGAAAAGGTAGAAACTTTTCAACACATGTTGATTTTTTTCAATTATTAAGTCATAAAGAACCCTTTTCTGTTAATATATTTTGTGGAAACCATTACCTAATCTTAAACCATTGTGTGTGTAGGGATAATGGAGTCAGTCAGACTCCCTCTGATGTCTGGGCGACTATGACCCAGCAGTACTCACATAACCTTGAGCAAGGGCCCGCATGCACAGAATTAAGCTCTGTTATATAACCAGAAGGTCAGCTACTGGCCCTGCCGCTGGCTTTGTGCTCACTTAGCATATAAGGGAGTGAGTCAGGACTTCCAGCCTGCCCGTGCGGATTGCCCCACCCCGGAATAAAGGCATGTCAGACATCCCCACAGCTCTGCCCAAATCCCATATTAGCCTGCCCGACCTCGAACACTTGCAGGACAGCATGACTACGTATTTTTCATTGATTTATTTGGTTGAAGTAGGTAGTCTGAGAAACTCATAATGCCAGTCTTTTACTTAAAGTGCTATACGTGAGTATGAAACATTTCCTAAATCACAGAACTCAATACTTGCTTGTAAATAATGTGATGCCTAAGAACAGAAACTGAAATATATTTTTCCTTAATTGTGACGAAGTCATTGAAACATTTATTAAAAAATGAAAAACTCACATGTCTTATCCAGAGATAGAAATTTTTAGGGTGGGGAAAAATGTTAACTTGATTAAAGATAAAATAGGTGAAAATAGTTTGTACTATAAAAGTGTTCTAGAAACAAAATTATGAAATATATAAACTGAAAATTATGGTCAATGTAAATAAAAATACTGCAAAAAATGTTAAAATTGTGAGTCCCTTGAGGAAAGGAGCAGTGTGTAGGTGTCTTTGTGTCTTTGATGATAGACAGGTAGGCTGGCATTGAATCAATGTTAGAAGAAAGAATTAATGAATACGCAATTCAGTTGTTATAGATTTCCAGTACCACATTTTCAGAGAATAGATACATTCTAAAAGCAACCTCGTTTTGAAGTTCCTTTACACAAATAATCCACTTTCAGTGTAGAAAAATTAGAGACTACAAAGAATGAAACAAAAAATTACTCATATTTTACCATCTAGTTATAACCACTATCAACATTCTGGAGTATATTTTTGTAGACCTGTTTCTTGTTGCAGCAGGCTCTGCATGTGTTTCAAAAGAGATGGAAGAGTTAGAGGGAAACGGAGTTCTTTTGAACACCTACTGTCATTCATTTGCTTGGGGAAGGCTGTTAGGTAGGGCCACTGGTGAAGATGTACTCTGAAAACAATGCAAAATTTAAAGGAGAAACCACGCACTATGCTGTGAGGTCGACATCCTCAGTGGCCGTGTGATTTTCTCCTTTTAGGGAGAATTTAGCCTTCTTTGTAACAAACAGAGAGAGAGAGAGAGACAGAGAGACAGAGAGAGAAACAGCTTTTCTAAAAGAATAAATACCGCTTGAATTTAAACTTCTGGTTAAACATAATGCTTTCCTGAGAAATAAAAGAGTACTCACCAGCTCTAAGTAAATCAAATGGAGAACATCTCTTAAAACTTATTGAACTTGTTAGTAATTAAAATTAAACAGATTTTCCCCAATTTCTTTGTTTTCTCCTTTCAGCAAGACTGTATGTGAAGAAAGCCCAGATTGACATCTCACAGTTCCAGATATTGTAGATTCAAAAATATGTGAACAAGCACAACTAGAAAATATCAGGCATATGGCGTGAAACACATTTTCATTCATTCTCCAGAGGGGGATAAAACATTTCAACAGCATGCAAAATATTGTGCTCTAGTGTACTGCCAAATAGAGAAAAGTATGAATTTTAGCAAGGAAATCAATGGCTACTTTAAATTGGGAGAGTGTAGAGCAATTGCTCTATAAGCAAATGATTTGGACAGGTTAGGCATTTGGATGTGGGAATTTAAGAAATAGCTTCTTAGAGACTACCTGATGTTTCTCTTTCCTTGCTGGCTGAGCGCTGCTGTCTGGATGAATTTCACTTCCACAGCAAGCCCAGGGTCTGCCAACCACAAAGCAAGCGAGCCCGTGCTACTCTCGCACACCCTGACACTCCTCTATCGTCAGGAGAGTTCCGGACTGGTGTGTGTCCGTTGTTTTATGAAATACACAGATAGAAGAGACACTCATCTCTTTGTTTGTTAGCACGTGTTCTTTCTAAATAGAATGGGGAGCATCCCCAGTGTAACTGGACAAGAGTGGCAGACACGAAGTGTTAAATAACAGCCTGCACAAATCCTCAGGAATAACCAGTTTTAATTAGCTAACTGGAAATCCATCATCCAACAGTAAACAGACCAACTGAGTCCTTAGAGTGATGTTACTTCCAGAATAATTACGACCATAATTCTCAGAAGTGAAAGGTATGATTCGGTTTACTTTTTAACCAGACTTACCTATATTACAGGTCAAGCATGTGTGTCAAAATTGACTGTCTGCACAGAAATGGCTTCTCTTACTTATCAGATTTGTTTATGTGGGTAAACAGAGCTCATTTCTTCCTAACCCCAGCACAGAGGAAAAGGCTGGGAGTCCAGTAGAGAGCAGGACAGGAACAAGCCAACAAGGGCAGGCATGGTGCTTTGTTTATTGCTCCCAGCAGGTGTCAGATGCCATAGTTTCTTTGCAACCATCAATACCCTGGGGCTTTTTAGTTCCACATCCAAGACAAGGAAGAAGGAGGATGGCGATAACCCTGAGTGATTAGGTACCTGAATCCTATCCCAACCACTAGCAGACTCCAACTGCGTTTAAATGTTGTTTTAAAAAAAATCATTTCTGATGCTCAGTGGTTGCTGATTACTTCCAGATTTTAGTTCTACCCCAGTGGAGATTTGCTACAAAGGGTTTATCTGTTGTTGTTAAAATTGCAATTGCTATACGAAATGTCTTCTGCTAAACCATCCCAAAACATAAACTGTTGCAACAGTTAAACAAACTAAACAAAAAGCCTATCTACTGGTTAAAAATGCATTCATTGCATTGCATTGATGGGAAGAGTGAGTGGAAGTGGGTGGGTAAGACTGGTGGCTTTTGTTTGGGATTCTCCTCAAACAATTAAGTATCCAAGATACTTAATTGACAATTTTAGATGGGGGTGAGACTTTAAGCACCTAAGTGCATGAAATACACCCTTCCATGGTTCCAATTTGTGCTGAAAATCTTTTAGTTTACAAATGCTGCTTCTGTTACTTTTAGAATCCTGGGTTCTTAGAGATATTGCCTCTTGGAGGTCTGTTCTATCTGAAGGTTTTCCCAGAGGAATGTTTCTATCCTGAATGCGTCTGCTGCTGTCCATTCCCCTCCCAACTACACTGAATAAAGAGAGCTAAACATGTCCTCCTTTTGAAAATTGATGAAAATTCTTTTCCAGTGGGTAGAGACTAATTAAGCACCACATGATGAAAGTTGATATTTTTCAAATATAATACCACTTTAGTCCGGAGGCAAACACATTATGCCCTTTCAAAGAAAACAAATCCACTCAATTTATCATTGCATATTAAGTCTTAAACCACTCCTTTTGTTGGTTTAAGTCACTCTTTTTTTGGCCATTAAGGGACAAACATTTGACTAGATCTTATTTTGTCAAACTTGCAATATAACTGTATAGTCTGAATTACAGATAAATGGAGGTTATGTCCACACATACAATGTGAAGGTAAAATTGATGTAATTAAGCTAACTAGAATCATGTTCTTCTACCATTCTTCTATAAGGTGATCTAGATAACTGAGGGAAAAGTGTGGCCTCCTTTTCTGTACCATTGCCTTGACTAATCGCTTCCGTTTTCACAGGTAGATAAGGATGAAATCAGCTAACAATATATCTCTTCAGGTCCTCATCTTTTCTTTCTCTACCACTAAAGCACATCACAGTATCCACATGTAGAGTAAGTGTGCTGGATATTGCCTCCCTTTAGATATCTTTGCAGCAAACCTGTCCCAATCATAGAACCCAGAAGCGATAGTGTTCTGTAAGGGCCCGCTGCCCCTGCATAATAAATTCTTATCAAGTGCAGCTTATGGTTTTCAGAGTTACAATGCTCGAATTGCCCAGAAAATCACTGTAGTTCACAAAATCTTGTCACAGGCTGCTGTATGGGCATACCGTACAAATACCGTGTTGCCGTTGCAATTCGCCACACTCTTCTGGGGCTTATCACTCATTGAAGTCAATTCTTCTCAGAACTGAGCCTTGCGCTAAATAAAAGACAATGAGCTTTCAAATAAATCAAGAGCAGCAATGAGAGTAGAATACCCATAATTTCATCAGGATAATCATTACATTAATACCACAATTATTATGTCCATTATTATATCTTTAGCTCACACTGCATTAAGAATTATCTCTAAACATTAAAAGGCAAGAGAATTAAAAGAAAACAAGTACATTAACATGCGTTCAATGTTAACTGTGCTCAAATTGGGTACTAAAATATAGTACTAATTTTCAGGGCATGAGCCCTCATTTCCAGGGCTCAGAGACCGGTGAAGAAGGCAGATGTAGACACAACTATTGATCATCTGAGGCAAACTGTAAGGATTGCCCAGTTCAAACTAGCGCCACATGCTGTGGGGCATAAAGAAGGGGTCAGTCATCCCAGTACGAGTTAAAATGTTTGCTTGCTAGTGACAGATATCCAAATCACAGTAAGGTTGGTAAGAAAATACGAATTTGTTTCTTCATAAATTGAGAACTTTAAAGTACAATCTAACATTAATGCTAACACAGGAACTCAAAACCTCAATGAATCTCCATCCACTTCTCACTTTGCTTTTCATTGTCCCAAATTGCCACCAGGGCCAGGAACCGTTTGAGCCCACAGTCACTGCTTTATGACCAGAGTAGAAAGTGCTGCTCTATCCCTATTCCACTTTGGAAAATGCAAGGTAAAGCTCTCGCCAGCCCAGCCTGCATCGCATGCCTACGTTTTAGAGCAATTACCAGGAAAGGGAAGGAAGGAATTTTTAGGAAATACAAAGATAATAGTTTTCTACTACAAAGAATTTGAAGAAAATGGAAACTAGATTAGTTAAAAACACTCATGGTATAAAAGCCTGTAGATGAAAAGGAAGAAAAACTGAAGGGCATATTGAAAATAACACTGCAGAGATATTTGAGGGGTAGATTATCTGGCATACTACCTATGATTCATAGTGATTATGTGTTTTTTCTCCTGTATACCATGGAGAAATATTAAATATTTGAGGGCATGACCAGCCCGTTCTGGACTGCAGATTTGGGGGCGGGAGGAGAAGGTCACATGGAGAAGGGAGAGGAGAGTTGAAGGGCGGGAAGTCAGGGAGAATATCAGACTCATATAAAAAATTGCTTCTAGTCCTGCTCTGCCATTATTTAGCTGTCAGACCTTTGTGAATAACCTCTCTTGACATCAGGCTCCACCTTTAGAAGAATGGACATTAGAATATCACTTTCATCCACACGATCATGTTACTTAAAAGAATGAACATGATTAATCTTGAATAAGAAGTACTAGAGTGAAAGGTGTTATTACTTGTAATATCAATGCCATTCAAATTTTACTTCATTAAGGAATTAAAGACCTGGTTCTAAATTTGTTGCCATGGATTATCATTATTTGTCTAAGGTGCAAATTCATCCAGGTGGCACACAACATTGGAGAAAACAAAGTTTCACTGCACGTTAATACAAACAACTAAATAATGTCAGACATCAATATCTCATTCTAATTGCTCAAGAAAACAAGCCAGGAACAAGAAAAACAAAGTCAATATAACATAATGCAAGGATTTGGGGCTTTGGCAATAGATTTGCCTGGCGTTTAGTAACTACCCAACACAACACTTGTGATTCCTTGGGAATTAACTTAATCTCTCTAAGCAATAAACAAATGGAAAATACATTATTTCATTGGGTTATAAATTAACCTCTCTAAGCATCATCTGAAAAAAAGCAATATTTTACAAGGATTAAAAATAACAAAACATCTTAAGAAAATACTTGCCATTCAATAAATGTTAGTTGTGCTGTTCCCATAGTTCATTACATTGACCTCAGCTTTCCTGTTCTAGTCCCTCACTATAAATATTAACCAAATATGGTAAATAAAATAAGAATAAAAGCTATCCATCAAATTAAGAATTCCCCAAAGGTCTCTCCACACCTTCTCAAGCAAGTGTTTTTTATATATCTACGATACCAAGGTCACAGTCTCATCGATCACGGTATGCTTACCAATAAGAAGTAAGCAAAGAATTAATAGTTATTTCAGGGTATAAGATAAAGAAATATAACAAATGAAAGGTAATTTAGGGGGAAATCATCTTTTCTTGCTTCCCTCTAAAATAAAATAATTGCTTTATTTGTGGAAATTACATAATTTTGAAATTAGAAGTAAAGGTTAGAGTTTGACTTAAGCATATATTTTTCTTTTAAAAGGAATATTCTTATAAGAAGTCATTAAATAGGATCATTTTATTCCTAGGCATACATGAAATCTAAAGTACATGCTGTGTATTAGAGGTCTTAGATGCAGTGATAAGAAAGCTAAAAGCTGAGTAAGAAAGTTTAACCTTTCCCTTTTCACCTTTTAACTTTTTTGATTCTGGTTTAATATTACATAGAAAACGATTGTAAAGTATAACATTTTCCATTGTGCAGGACACACGAATGCTTGTACAGACAGTGCTTACTGCAAAGTCTGCCTAACTTTTGAACTGCTTTTGTCTGATAGAACTTTGGCGATATTACAATTTTCTACTTTTGAAAATAGTCCTATAGTCTTAATTGTAACTTGAAAGTTCAGTGGTGCTAAACTCTGGATGATAAATAATATTTCAGGTGTCATCATTACCTACCAAGTAGGTGAGGATGGTTTCTATGAACTCCTAATAATGAGCCGTCCATCTTTAAAATACAATCACCCTGGAATGGCTATATTGACTTCTTTTATTGTATATCACTGCATATTTATATTTAATTATGTGAAAAGCTATTCCTATTAGGTATATAACAAGATGAGGAAGAGAGAGAAAAGTATAAGAATAATTACTCCAGATTAACTTTTCTTGTACTTATAGTTCTTGATGGTGGGGACATAGAATCATGGACAAAGAAAAGAAAGTAAACAAAAATAGAAAATAAAAAAGAAACAGAAAGAGAGAAATGGGTAGATTTCCAGAACCATGTCATCTGCTCTTCAGAAATTGTGTTGAAACTACTTAAAGAAGAAAAGAGACTCAGCTCTCTTTTCTCTCTAACCTCTCAGCCTTCAATTTTGGTCATCCTTTCAATGATAAAAAGTTTGGAAAGGTTAATTTCAGGGGAGGGCAGAAGAGACTCTAATACCTGCTCTTTATCACAGAAATCAGTAAGAAAAAAAAAAAGCAACTTCACATAACTCACAGTATGCCAGGATGCCCTGAAGCTTTTTGAATTCATTGTCATGTGTGAAGTGGGACTCGAAAGGAGTATGAAGTAGTAGAGTTTCTATGGGAAATATAAGGCAGTTGTGATGAGATGGTCCGTGCGCAGATGCTGTTCTACTAGGTCTAAGGTTTGAATATTCTCACTTGAACAACACTCGATGAGGTTTGTTAATTAGTAGCATAGTGAGCATAGTGGCATGATGATAAAAGCAAACTTTAGGGAGCCAGGCAGAGGTGAGTCTGTCACCACCAATTATTATTTATTTAATTCTTCACCTTTTACTAAATTATTTGAAGATTATATAATATATATATAATCTCCAAATAACATATATATATATATATATATATGTATAGTCTATCCAGAAGGTATCCAGCCATGTAATGTGAAAAATAGAGACCTTTATCGAAGAATATATAAGATACAAGAAACATTATACATAGTACAATGATGCCTCAGTCCCCTTCAAAGTAGGCACCTTGGGACCTCACACAGTTCTCCGAATTGATGTCAGCTACCCCATCATATTTTTCCAAATCTCATTGACAGTCTGAAATCTTTTCCTTTTCAAAGGTGATTTTAGTTTTGGGAAAAGCCAAAAGTCACAGGACACCAAATCTGGGCTATAGGGGTCTGTCACCTGGGTGATTTGATGTTTCACCAAAAAACTCAGCAAGAGACTGTTGCACGAGTGGGCACATTGTTGTGCTGAAGCTGTCGATCAACAGTTGCCCATAGCTGCAGCCTTCGGAATCATCCAAATAGTTTCCATGGGAGAATGTTCAAGCTTAATGCAAAATTTGATGCAGATTCGTTTTTCTACTCACTCAGTCACATTGAATGTGATGGCCACACAGGGCACATGCTCACTCAATGACGTCTATCACCCCCACTGACTAGCACAGTGAAGTTGTCATTGTTCACACATGCACATTCCAGTCCACTCTCCTTGGCTGCCAGGTTGCAATGATGTTGTACAAACCACTGTCATTATATTAACAATAGCTGGGGGGTTTTCTGGACAGACTACATATATATATAAAATTCATATGATTACAAGGTCTGGCAAGTCCAAAGTTTGCAAGCCAGTGACTCAGGCAGGAGTGTAGGCTGTAGTCTCTTGGGATAGAATTTGTTCTCTAGGAAACCTCAGAATTTGCTCCTAAGGTCTTCAATTCAATGGATGAGACCATCCACATCATTAAGGATAATCTCCTTTGATTAAAGTAAACTGATTGTAAATGTTAAGCACATCTACAAAATGCTTTCACAGCAGCACCCAAATTAGTGTATGACTACATAATCGGGCACTGTAGCCTAGGCAGGTGATATATAAAACTAACCATCACAGTCCTGTTAATGGACTCTTTTCACTAGGAAAATATAATTTTCCCATGAGACTGGTGATTCATTTGAACCTTAGGTGAACAAATGAATCAGTGCTTTCCTGGGACTGTGCTGACTACCTACTATTCCTGGCTCTACCCACTCACTTACAGTGTGACCTTGGGAAAACTTACTGAACTTCCCTGTAACTTAGTTTCTCCATCTGAGGGGGTAATAATAGCATGGAGTTAATAAGAGTTAATAAGAATATGTGAGTGTTAAATCAGCTAATACTTCAAAAGTACATTGATTAGTGGCCGCCACATAAAAAATGTGCCTGTAAAAATTGTTAGAAAGTGCTACCTAGACTTTGAGGGCTCAGCACCTTTACAAGAAAAGCAAAGTAAGAATGACCAATTGTGGTACCAATGCTACACTGTGGATATCAGTTCTATGTGGTCAGAGACAGGAAAACACCACCACTTCTTCATGAATGCTCATGACGGAGTTGGTCTCCATGCAAGTCTGGTTATGAAGGGGAGCAGACGGAAGTATAGACATGGTAACCATATGGACAACCGTATGGGTAACTAAAGGAGGTATAGACATGGTAACCATATGTGTGTGTGTGTGTGTGTGTAATTTATATATAAATCATATACATACATATATATGATTTTCTACCTATTAAGTCACATTGAAAGACAACCCTGAGAATTACCACTCAAAATAATTATACTCATCTCTAGTAACATAAAATGAAACTTCATTCATTTATACAAGAAAACAAACAACATAGTAATCCTGCCACCAAAGAGGTGGGATATTAGTAGGCTACATGTGAACCTAAGCCTGAGTATTAGAATTTCTAGATGCTCCAAGTTATTTAAGCCAGTTTCAAATTACAAAACAAATACCTGCCCTCAGGCACGCATTCCAGTCACCCATTAAACTCATCCAAGTTGTCCTAACGTTGGTCTTAAAACGGCCTGTCATTTTACACATTGTGTCTGACTGTATGCACCACAGGTTCAAACAAACTATTTACTGGTTTGTTTATTGTCAGTGTCCCTGTTCTATTGAAAGCTCCATGATAATGGTGTCAGTCAGAATGCCAGGCCCATAGGAGGTAATACATTTTATATAGTTGAAAAATAAGTTGATATGTTTAAGGTCATAGACTAGTGTTTCTCAAATTTGAGGACTAAATGAATCACTCCTAAAGGGATAAGTTATCTTGAACATGTGAGATTATCTCTGTTAGACCGAACAGGTCCAGAAATACCAGTTACATACAGAGCCTAATTTTACACAAATGTCTTTCAATTCATTAGTTATCCTGCCAAAATAGATGTTTTCAGTTTATAATTATTAAGTTTAAGTTAATTATTAAGTTATTTAAGTTTATAATTATTTAAAAGTGTATGCGCACTTAAATTATCACAGGAATGAAAACACACAATTTAGAAAGTTTCATAGATTACCCAAGAATATGTCCTAGACTCTGACTGTTCACAGACATTAATCTGGGAAACACTACCATATACATTTCTAAATTCATGCTGGTAATGGTGTAAAGGGAGAAATATTTTATTCATATTCTGAAGCAGCAATGATAGGGACCAGAGTTGATCTGAATCTCTAATATTTTCAGTAGTGACTGAGAAAATGGAGTAAAGTGAGCCTGGTTTACCTGAGGTTAAGTCGATGATACGATTTACATAAATTGAGAAAAATGTCTTCGGTGAACAAGCAGTCCTCATCCCAACTTTATTATTATTTTATAAACATTGTGAGAAAGAATATATGACCAAATCATCATTGCTCTTCAAATTTTTTTTCTTCTCTGACTGATATGAAAGTTAATCTGATATTTGCAGTTTTACGTAGCAGAGAAACAACAAAAATTAGCTAATGTAGCAAAGGAACACAGAGCAGGAAAGCATTTTAGATAAAATTGAAACATAATTGCAGTATTTCCAAAAGATCTAAGGAAAGCACTTTAATAACGACAACAAAATGCATGCTGAAATAAAATTACATACCTTAATTTTAAAGAATTTGACTAAATTTGCCTAATATCTTTTTCTATATTTGTAGATGTATAAGAGACCTGAAAATAAATTTATATGAATCCAAACTTAGTTCTATAGACCAGAAACACAACTTATGAATAAAGAGGCAGAGGGAAAAAATCTTGATACTTTTTTAAAAAATAGGTTTTATTAATATTAATAAATACTGAAAAGATAATTTTCCTTTAAAATTTAGCAATCCAAATAAACTTTGTATTGTTTTTATTGTTATTATGTATTAAAAAGCTTAAAATATCCTGTTTTACAGAATATAAAAATTTTATAGTAAGAGGAAATGCACAGAAATAAAGCAAAAATATAAAAGCAGTAATAATTAAGAGGATTAAACCTTTATATTTGTTTAAGTGCTCTGTGAACAGCCTAAGTACTCCCTACAATAACACAAAGAATATAGAGAGGGAGGCTGGAACCCAGCGTCGTTTCTTAGCTTGTCATATTTATGTATTCAAATATTTGTTGATTGTTTATTTTTGTCTAGACACTACAATGTGATTTAAGTGTTACAACGATGGATAAGATACCATATTTGTTTTTTGGGAGGGGATGGAAAAATCATTCATGTTAAAAAATACAAGGGAAAAGTGATATGTGGCATTACACAGGTAAAACCAAAATTCTAGGAAGTTCTGAGGAGCAGACTAAAAAAATCAGGAAGCCTTCATGGAGGAAGAGTCCACGACCTAGGCTTTGAAGGATTAGTCCTTTAGGAAAGGAACTTGAAAGAAAAAGGCATTTCAGACACACAGCTCAGGAAATAAGGACAATACACGGAGATTGTAAAATTCAGTATGGCTAAAATATTGATTTAACATGGGAAGGTTAATGCTATTGAAACTAAAACTTTAGTCTTCTGTTTCTTATCTAGAACATAACTTTTAATCTACCATGCTGAAATAGTTATCTAACACCGTGTAAAAAACCACTCTCAAATGTAATGGGTTATAATAATAACCATTTCTTACTATTCTCGAGGTTGGCAGTTTGGGATTGGCTCAGAGGGGTGGTTCTTCTGGTTTGAGTCAAGCTCCAGTGATTTTGCATGGGTTTTTCAGGAATCTGTAGTCAACCAGCAGGTTAACTGGCTGGCTCTTCTGGAAAGGCCCCGCTCAGCTGGAACAATTCATCTCTGCCCCTGTAGTCCTCCTTTGGTTAACCCAGGCTGTTCACATAGTTACAGGTTTCAAGAGCACCTGTAAAAGCCTAGGCTTCAAACTGGCAAGCTGTCATTCCCATCACATTTTATTGGCCAAAGTAAGTCCCAAGGCCAGACAAGATTCAAGAGGTGGGAAGACCAAATTAACCACTTGATGTGAGGAGCGGCAAAGTCACATCACAGAGCCTGTTGCTGTGGGAAAGAATGGAGCATTGGGGCCATTTTGTAATCAGCCTACCACACACGCAGTGAAAAAGAAAAGAAAAGGTATTCTAAAATGTTTGGAAACAGCCTATTTTTCTAAGCTACAAACTAGATTTTAATCATCAGCAAGAATATGTGCTCATAAACATATAAATACAAACACAACCAGTCCACACTATTCTTTATAGAAAATGGGGCACTGTTTCTGTTTTATTTTAGAGCTGTTTTTTTTTCCAGTCACCGGCAGAAGCTGCAAGGACTGGCCAAAGCACTTTATTTTCCTTCTTCAATTCCATGTCTTTTAACTTACCAACTGCCATTACAATAAAGAAACATCAATTAACGCTAACTTACAAAGGCATTCTTACGGGAGTGCCTATTACAGCAACTCTCGTGCCCAAGCCATTCAAAGTGATAAATGTTTTACACTGAATACCAAGTACACTCATAATTATTTTGCCATTTGCTGAAAGTGTTGCCAATCTACCTTTGATTCGAAAGAAACTGCACATCTTTAGCCACTCAAAAATAAAATCGTGTGCTCACAAGATCTACACAAAGGCCTTTTTATGTGGGTCAAAAGGGTGCTTCCCCCCTGCCCATTTAATATGTTTTCTCTGAAGTTCTCTATGCTGCCCTCAGGGCCATCCACATACCGGTGATAAGCATGTAACTTGCATAGCGAACTCCCTCCCTCCCAACCTCACATCACAATATCCAGAGTTCAGTATGTCTCATAATAAAATGACATATTTTTATATGCGGTACACATACTGCTAAGGTATTGCTTTGTGAATAGAGCCCTACAATAGAGATACAGTTTACCAGGAACTTAGCATTTAAACGACTTTCATCTTGACAATGACTGACATGTCTCGCTGAAAATATTATATATTTAGAAGATTTTTTTGAAGGCTCCGTACTTAAGAATCATGTCTCGTCATATTCAGTGAACTTCTGAACTAAGTCTTAAATGTTTAAAGAAGGGTCACAAAGCCACTCTGCTACAAAAGTCTGCAACTTGCACCCAACTCATAGCATAGAAGAAATTCATGCATAGAATAATTTTTCCTAAGTTTTCTTTCCACTTAAAGAAAAAAAGTCTTCTACGTTTAGCTTTGAATATCTATCATTGAGATGAGAATCTGTGCTGGAGTCAAACAAAGTAAAAGGCAAACTCTGGGGGGAAGGGGAAGTACAATACATTCTTCATAAACTTTGGAAGAATTTCTTCAACACATGCTTCTCCATTTATACAACAGAGCAAGGAAGGCTAGAATCCAATTTCAAATCAAATAACCCCATATCGATGTACAGGGTAGTTGACAGTGCACTCTCATCAACTCTGTGCTTTCTGGTGGGTAATGTGCACTGTGTAACTTGGAGTAGCCATTTGGCAGAAAACCGCTCTAGTCAAATTGAAATAGCCTTTAGAGCCTTGGTTAGAATGGAGACCATAATGTATGCTTGTCATTTGATGAAAAATAGCGCGTTTAAATTAAGGGGAAAAAAAATCGTGTGGTCCGGATCCGAGCCTGTACAATGACACTTGTGTCAAGATCTTATTTAAAAGTGTTGTGGCGCAGTACTGGTCGGCAGCACGATTTGTAAGGAAACACGGGATCACGTGCCAGGGACTGAAGATTTGCTGCCTGATACCAGCCAGAGGGAGTGAAAAAATACGTTTCTCCCAGATAATTACTGGCTGCCCACGGAAAGCGGCACTTCTAAATTGATATTTCAATGCAGCATAAACAGATTATGCTGCACAGGTAGACACGGGCTAGTTTTTGTCACACGGTTGGACTTGGAATCATTCAATGCCACATAAAACTAATTTTTTTATGCCTACAAAGCAATACAACTTTCTCCAGAGTTAGGAAAATGTACGCTTATGTACATATAATGGAATATTTAAACCTCAGAAAGCCTTTTTTTTTTTTGACTGTTTAAAAAGATTCTAAGAACATTCATGCTAGAAAAAGCTCTATAAAAATCTAGAAGTAAAGCAATCCCATGGTATTTAGAATGTCTCAGCTTGATGAAAGAATAATTTATCTTCCAGGTACCACAGCAAGAGATTTATATGCATCTCATTTAATCCTTCAAGCTACTCTGTGACTTAGGTAATATTAGTATACTCATTTCATAAAAGCAAGAACTAAGATGAAAGAGGTTAAGTGACTTGCCTGTGTGAGACTAGACACCAAAGTCAGCTGTCTGATTTGAAAACTGTGTCATTTACTGTATAGTACACTGTGAGTGTTCACAATTAAAATTAGTAAGAAATATAAACTTACTATCCATGTATACAAAAATATGCTAGAACTGATAACAGTTTTTTTCCATTTTCATCTTCATACCTTACTCATGTAAAAACTCACTACAGTACTGTGCTAGGTGCTATAAAACCCCAGTTTAAAAAACAGCCTTGTCCTTCAGATTCATGGGCAACTGCACTAAATTTTTCTTTTAATAAATCAGCAAAAACTTCAAAGTTGTAGTTAAAATACGTAAGTCCAGCTCTATCAGCACGGAGTACAAAATATGTCATCTCATTTAATACTCAAAGAAATATAATTCTGAGTCCTTCCCCATGTCTCTTTCAAATGAGTGTCCATTCTGAAGTTTTCATTAATGTGAGTTCCTCAGAGGGCAACATGAAGAGGTTCTAGCAGCTGCCATAGACCAAGTCCAGAATGAGGTCACCCTTCAAGTTTACTCCTAGTCCTTACACATGCCACCCCAAGAAAACATATAAGAGCGGATGCCACTACCCACACAAGACAACATAACAGTCTATAGCACTTCATTATACAGGTCTGGCTTTTTCTGAGGTCTCTCTGAATGACGTGCACACGGCCCCTTCTCACTACATCCTTATGTGATCTTTCTTCTGTGTGCACATTCCTGGTGTTTCTTTGTGTGTCAGAATTTCCTCTTCTTTAAAAACATCCATCATATTGGATTAGGGCCACTCTAAACTCTATTGACCTCTTTTTAAAAGCCCCATTTCTAAATACAATCACATTCTGAGATACATTTTTTCCCCTCTAAGGATTTCCTGGAAATGATTTCAAACATAATCCATCATAGACAAAGATATCAAAATCAAAAAAAAAAATGTATGCCTTTAACTTGACTCTATCCCTTTGGCTATTAGTGTCTCTTTTAATGAGACATCAAACTGTTAATAAAACATATTTTTATTGACCTTCTGTAAATATTTAGAAATGTCTCTTCTTTTTATCTTATTTTTATTCCATTTTTTCTAAAGGTAGTTGACAATGTTTAACTCCCCTTTTAGTCATTAAAACCTGAAGTTAATTCTATATCACTTTCTAGCACTCACCATTTAAACTGCTCAAACCAGAAGCTTATCTTGAGTTAGTATTTTACGCCTCCCTGAGCAGTTGATACCTTTCCTCTATGACTCATAAGAAGTCTCTTCTTTCTTGTTTTCTGTGATATTCAGTTCCTAGTTCTGGGTGCCTTTCTGTTCCTCAAGGTTTTGCTATTCATTGTTAACTATTTCCATGAGAAAATTAAATGAAGTTCTGTCTTTTTAAGGTTCTACTCTAGGTTGTTTACTTCAATTTATACTCATAGTCTAAACTGCAGTCTCTAAGTAGATGACTTTGAAACTCTTTTCCTTAAGCCTTTGTTAACCATTCACTTATGTTCTCTAGATCATCTTATCTGCTATTGAGTTCCGATGAATGTTTACCAGAAGCTCCATTTCAACAAGTTCAGAGCTAAATCTTGCAAATTTAGCCTCTGTCATCATCTGTCATTGCTGTTCGGTGTAAGATGGTTTCAAAATGATGTCTGGTAATTGAAGCCGGCTATTGGGTCAGTGTACTGAGGAGATGGGCCACATGTCATCAGCAAAGTCACCCAGGCTTGTTCATGTAACGACGGCCACAGGATTCCCAGGAGCTCAAGAGGGGTTACACCCAACACAAAAACACATTTGAATTCCCTACTTGTGTTGTATTTGCTGTTGTCCAACTATCCAAAGCAAACCGTGTTGCTGATCTTAGAGCTGCTATCAGAGGAGACTCTCAAGGGCACAGATATATAGGAAGGCACAAGCAAACTGGGAAGTATTAATGCCAACAGTCTGTACCAACCTACAGTGTATTTTCTTAGGCTTAATATTCTCACCATATTTCAATTCATCCAAAGGTGACACTTCCCTATTTCACCCTCTCCTAAGAACACCATAAACTTTCCTAACCAGTCTTTAAGGCGTTGAACTTACAGTGGTTCTTTTTGAGTTCCAGCTTCACGAGCCTCACTTAGTTCTTTTGTAATCTCTGCAAGTAGAACACAGAAATATGCAGTTTTGACTTGGTCTATAGAATATTCTTATTTTCAATAAAGTTTAAGTATCACTGCTCCCACCTACTCAGGAAAACTTTTTAAATATAACACAAGTGTGGGATTTTTAACTAAGAGAGTTAATGAACTTTTGGGGGGGGTATCTGTAGACGTTCTTCAGAATATGTGTAAATCCCTTAAGATGGTCAACAATGTAAACGTGGGTTTGGGTTAATTTTCCAGTCCACAGTTTGCTTTGGCTTAGCCTACTTCATCTGGGCTCTCATTCTTAAATTGGTTTCTCATACTTCATTGTGCATCAAATCTGATCTGCATACAAATTTAGAAAATTCTGTAAAGAACCAACAGTTTTCTGCCCTGGCTGGTGTGGCTCAGTGGATTGAGTGCTGACCTGCAAACCAAAGGGTCACCAGTTCGATCCCCAGTCTAGGACACATGCTTGGGTTGCGGGCCAGGTTCCCAGTAGGGGACTCACAAGATGCAACCACACATTGATGTTTCTCTCCCTCTCTTCCTCCCTCCATTCCCCTCTCTAAAAATAAATAAAATCTTTTTAAAAAGAACCAACAGTTTTTTTGTACTTAATTTCCCATCTTCACATGCTTTCTTCTGCCCCTCCCCCCAGCTTTGGTGCTTGATAACAAAGTCATCTTACATTTGTAAAGGAAGTGCAGATTGCTTTCACGTGCATTAACTCACTTGCTCCTCACAAACCTCTGCAATGCATTAAATCAGTTATGAGTATTTCCTTTTATGGAGCAAGGAACTGGATTAATCAAGCTGTTGTTATTAGTGGGTGATAGATTCAAACAGACCTTACTGTCCCCTGAATTTGTGAGCACGTACTTGCTGAACCAATGGCCTCCCCTCAGTCTTCACAAATTTGTACCTACTACAAAAGTTTTTGTTTTTCAAATATGAAAAAAACACTGGGGAAAACTAGAACTATAATATTAACACTTAGCTTTTTGTCTTAAATTTGGAATAGTCCACCTTGAGAAATATACGCTGCACTTGAGCATTTATTTACTATGAAGGATTGTTGATAGAAGTTTCACAGTGAGGCAATTGCCAAACAGGAAAAATGCAATAAATTTTTGGTATTATTCCATAAATTAGGGAGAGGGCTGGATGTTTCTGAGGTCTGAAAATGTCTCTGCCCTTATACTACTAGTGTTCTGTTTACAAAAGAAAGAAAAATATAATAAATTTCTTCAACTGGAACTTGCTACATTATAGCCCTAAGTGTGTGAAACATGCTATAAATTTAAATCAACTCTACAGATGATTCAAAGGCCAGTGTTATACACAAAGGACTGTCAGTAAAGCATGTAGCAGTAAGTGGGCTTGTTCATTTCCTCTTCGCACAAGGGCGCTCGTCTTCCTGCCTTGAACCCAGGTATAAAATTCCATGGGAAAGCACATTTCTATAGATTTTTCTCCCTAACTAGACAGCTTGGCATTTCTTGGGTTCTTGACAGCTGGACGTTACATATTTGACAGTCCAAAGATGTGCAATGAGTCATGCAAGAGGATAGGCACCTGGTGGCTGTACTCAGCGCTCCAGTATCATCTAAAAAAGAGAAAACAGGAAAGAAAAAGAAGAGAGGAAAAATGTACACTAGTTCCAGAGAACAACTGAGTTTCAACACTTGCTAATTTGTCTACAGTACTGAGATGTTAAAATTGTCATGTTAGAAATACCACTTGGGGTTTACCATCAAGAAATATTGTATAATTGCTGAGAAATAGATAGATAAGGTAGAGATGCCAACATCTTGACCCCCACAGCCAGTGCTAGTGACTCCTATGGGCAGGAGACTCTTGCACATTGACCGTAGCTGATCCAGAAAGGTGTTTTTACAGTCACTGTTCAGGAAGTTTCCCTTTAAAAAATAAGCAAGTCTGGAAGCGCAGGGCTTACATTTCCTCTATGGTAGAGCATGAATTCTTTAGCTCACCAGAATTCCCACCCAACCTGCCTCTCCCACTTGTTTTTCAGGTCCCTGAGGCTTACTCAAGTTTTTTATCCTCAGTTTAAGGTAACCAGAAATCCAAGTCTTCCAGTGATTTTTCTGCCTTCACTCATCTTACTAGTTTGTATGTTGTTGCTGAAGAGATCTCTTTAATAATAAGAATGTGTCTAATGATTATAAGATTATGAGATACAAGTAATAAGATTATTCATCAAAATTTTGTTAGTAAGAGCAAATTTAGGCAAAAGCTAACAGGGGATTGATTAAATACATTAGGACCTATTCATAAAATGGAATACTACACAGCTTTAAAATGATTTTTTCAGCGGAACATCTGTTGACAAGAAAAGATGTTCATGAAATACTATTGGGTGGAAGGCTACCATTAATATGTGGAGTTCAGGGAGGAGCTGGGGAAGCTTGTAACCATACATAAGAACCAACCATGCACGTCTCTTCCCATCTTCCCCTTCAGTTTCTTCACTCTAGTAGCTTAAAATCAGCCATGGTGAGAGTACTTACACCACAGGATTTGACAAATGCTACGAATTACAGCTTTATTCATTTTTCTGTAGAGTAGGTTGTTCAACGTTTACCAGCACACCACTGAGTGTTATTATATACTTTTTATAAACATTGGAAAGACATATATGAAAACAAGGATATGGGAGACTCCTTTAAGGTATTAACAGCAGTTATTTCTAGGGGTGGAGATTTTCTTATTTCTACTTGTTTCTCTTTTCTAGATTGTCTTTAACAAATATATTAATTTTATAATTTCTTAAAGTAATGCAATTATTTTTTAATTAAAACTCCTCCCTACATAATTAATTTATTAAAAGACAACTTTTCACCCAGCTGTTATTTCTACATTTTATGAATTTCTCAAATCCCAACATTTCCTTGAGAATGCCTAAGATTTAGCTAGGAGTTTAAAAACTGAAATAAATTCACTTTTACACATTCCTTAATTTTTTCAATAATGCTGAAAGTAGAATAGATCAGCTGTGAGGTGAAGACGGTGGAGGATAAAGAAGAATGCATTCATCTCTCAACAGTGCTTGGGCTGACCCCAAAACCTTAGGTCATTCTGGATACCCTGGAAATGCTGGCTTGTCCTGGTTTAGAGGGTTTGTGGAATGTAGGCAGTCCAGCAACAATGGCGTTACCAGGCAGCAAAAGGTCGTCGAGAGGGGGCAGACGTGACCATGTGGATCATCTTAGTGCTGGTAACGACCAAGTGCTGTACTTCCTGTTTGATTGCTGCTGACAGCAGTGCAGGGTTAGAGTTCAGTTCCCCTCCCCTGGACAGAGCCTCAAATGACTCCGAGCATGTGAACTGCGTGCCCAAGGGCCCAGACTGAAATGCAAATTTGTTAGTTTTCTTACACGATTCCTAAGTATAAATATATACTGCAGCAAGGAAAAGTGACCACATACTTTCTGAGAAGCCTTTAAAATACTTTCAAAACAACATATCTGTAAATAATTTTCAAAAGTATTAGGTGTCAAAGAGAGAGTGTGTATATGTGTGTTTAAACCTCTGTCTAGTGCTAAAAGTATACACAGGCAGATGTAAACTGGTATTCTTGTAAGCAAGAAGAAACCATATCTTTATTTAGAATATTAATATTTAAGCCTTTTTCTGGCTAAGAGCTGTTAATTTTTTTGAATTTGTACTTTCACTAAACTAAATCAACCTTCAGAGAATTAGCCTTAAATGAGTTATCCCTGAAATGCTCTCTAGTGGCTGGCCTGGGAGTCCACAGTCCTACGCACTGGTGGTTATTAAATGACCTCAGGGAATTTATGTCTGTGTGCTTGATTCTTACCTTTTGGCAAAAATTTCTTTTGGAAACTATTTTATCTTTCTGTATCCCCTATTCAGGTTTCATTGACTGTGGCTTTTTTCCTCTTGCCATAATTATCTGTAATGTTGAGTCAGTTTTGAAAGCAAGCCCAGATTTGCCCTGGAGGTGGCAGAATTTCTGTGGTGGGTGAGTGAAATGATTGTTCCATATAACTTTATAAAGTGTAAAGACCTCTGAGATGAAAGGAGCTATATAAATGTAAGGCTGTCATTTTAAATTGCCATTACCGTTTAAAATTCTCAAGAGAAGCATTACTGAAATCCGGCATATTCACCATATTAGATTGCTTAATATCATTAAAGCATACGCAGCAAGTGAAAATACCAATTTCCTCTCATATGACACTCGTGTTTAAGGCTGCGTATCCAAAGCTAGCATGTTTCACGGCTCATTCCGACATGTTAATACTTACTGAAGGGAGCAGAAGTAACAAAGTATGAAGACAATGATGTTTCTCTAGCCTGGTGATTGCTTGTTTGTGTACGTGTGCTCGTGAAGACAGAAACAGATTTGAGAAACTAAATGAAATGAGACATACGAAAGGAGGTTTGATACGACCAGCCGAGAAGCCTAAACAGAAACATATATAGCATATCACTATGTGATTTATGTTTAGCTTTGGCAATAAGGAAACTAAGGAATAATATGTATTTATAGCAACAGAAAAGAATTGCAAGAACAGAAAAATTATCAAAACAGTGAAAATGGCCTGCCCTTTCATGTGAGACCAGCTGTTCTTGTCGCCTCCGTTTGCAAGTTTGTTTTAGGAAAGAGAGTGCTCTGTATTACTGGAGCCATGCACAACCTAGCAAGACAGAAATGCCAAGAAATAAGCAAGTGAGAGCGAGGCATCGGTGGCAAATTGGAATCTAAGGCCTTTTGTGCTTGTTAAATGGTGGAATGATTATAATTGGAAAAAGTGATGTGCATTAGTTCTGAGTGACTGTACAAGAAATGACAAGCGTGTAACTTAATGATTACTTCACAACACTCAGGACTGCCTTCTAGTCTCGCCCCGAAGAGTTCAGCCCTACAGCAGAGAAAGCCACATGCTTTCTCCTCCTATTCATGAGTATTCTCCACAGGTCACATGGAAATAACCCTGAAGTGATAAGTCTTGGTTTAGGAAGTCTGTTGCTTAAACTGGTGTAAGTCATTGTGACACAGAATGGGGAAATGTATTTTTTCTTTCCCTTGCAAACCATCACAATCATTGGCAAGCAAACAGACAGGATCTTGTTTTAAAGGAAATAGCATATGTTTACTTTCCTGGGGAAAGCAAGGATATGAGAAAGTTTCCTGAAAATCACATCTGATATTCTAAAGAGTGAGAGTGTGTCACCTTTCTCTTCACTGGTAAAATAGACACCTACATAGTATGTTGATTTTATAATAGCATCAAAAATGCACCCCTAATTTTTCTGAATGAAGATTTTACTGAATGTAGTTTTATCACATGAATTTTCCTGTAAAGTAAAAATATATAAAAGAGAAAACAAAACTAATTTTCAAATGTTTCCATATTGAAAAATAAAGTATTCTCGTAATTTTTAAAACCTAAAGTATAAAGAATAACAATAATTATAATGCATTCACTAAATTAAATTAACTGGAGTCAGTAAACACACAGAAGAATGCCAGGATACTGCTTTTACTAGTTTTATCTTGGGGACTGGTTCTGGAATTGCTGTGTTACCCAAACTAAGTTGCAAGTAGATGACATTTTCCCAAAACACAAGCCAAGTCATAATCAGTTTATTATTAATAAACACAGCTTAAACACTCCATGAGCATGAGAAAAACATTATTTAAGAGAGGAAACATTTTACAAGTGAGAGTAATGCATAATGTCCTTTCACATACTGTAATGTACATGTTGAAGGTTAACATAAAATGTGTTTAGCACTTGTGCGCATTAGTAATGCCTCACAAATACACTGTGTGTTGTAACAGAATGACTAGGTATGCTTTAAAACCTATTTTGTGACAATGGATACAGTCTAGTGAGGGATACTGAACAAAGCCAGGACAGCCATAGAAGTATCTTATTATCCATAAAGTTACAACTTTTTTAAAAAACCCATATCTTCAACAACATATGATTGCCAAATATTTTGCCAACATTTTGAAAAGATTTTCCCCTCTATTACTCTGAAAGGCTCGATGATGATATTCAGTATAGCAAAATATTACAAGAAGGTTTTCTTGGCATAAAAGAAAGTCCTTTATTATCTCTTTTTTTTGAAAAGTCATCTTCATTTAGATACATGATTTATTGTAGAAGGGTTTAATAAGAGAGCTTTTTTTCCTCTTTTTGAACATCTATTAGTAGGATGAAGCGAAGATAGTTACAACGGAGAATATATTATCAAGACCACAGTGCAGGTAATATCCTGCATATTGAGTCTAATTACCCATTTAAGTTAAAGTAAGAGTTGTTAAGAATATGGAGAATCGCACTCTAATGATTAGTGATGAGAATCACCTAGATAATGAAATTAGTATTGAGAAACATATTTTTAGGCAGAATGATTATCCTGGGACATTGATTAAAGGGATAATTGAAGAACAATGTAACCTTTTTCATAGTTATCAGGTTGAACTTGCTTAAGGTAATTTATCATAATAGTATAGCTATGCCAAATCATCAAAGGACTGGTCACTGCTTAAAAAGATGTTTATTATATATTAATCCAGACCTGTTGTCATACCAATGAAATATCTTCAATAAAAATGTGGAGAATGATAAGTGGAGTGGGACGATATCTCAAGCTATCTCAATAACTCTTGAGAAGCAGCTGGAAGGAGTCTGCAATGTATAGAAAGAGGGTTGTAAAAAGAACTCACAGTTTAATGCCTCTGTCTGTTAGCAACAACAGAAGAAACTACTGCTTCAGTCTGATTGAAATATTTGCTAGGATTGCATGATAATTTCTCTCTTTGTAAATAAAACAAAAATCAAATTCTCACTTCCAATCACTCGTGAAAATGGATTGAGAGGAGAACTAATTAACTAATTGAAACTGGAATGTAACAAACAGCAAGATGTCCATCACAATACTCTCTAGGTACTTGAGCTTTCTCTTATTTGGGCTTCTTGCCACTTTCATTTTCTTTATCCTCACCCAAGGACACTGTTATCATTGTTTTCAGAGAGAGAGAGAGATCAATGTGAGAGAGAAACATTGATTGGTTGACTTCTCGTATGCGCCTCAGTTGGGAGTTGAACTGGGTATGTGCCCTGACTGGGAATCAAACCCGTAACTCTTTGGTCTATGGATGATGCTCCAACCAACTCAACCAACTGAAACACACTGTCTAGAGCTGCCACTTCCATTTTTGAATAATTGAATTATTATCCTTTTTGTCTTTTACATTTTTTGAAGTTAATATATAATAAAATTGACTTTTTTCTTTTAATTAATAGAATTTACTTCTAAAACATTTTAGGTTTACATAAAAAATTGAACAGAAAGTATAGGGAATTCCCATATACTGCCGCTGCTCCATCCTTCCGTCCCCATCCCCAGCCTCCATTTTCTCTATTACTAACATTTTGAATTGGTGTGGTGGTACATTTTTTTAAGGTTGATGAGCTAATGTGATACATTATTTTTTTTTCACAAATGCAAAATGTCTTATATCCACTTTTTTGTCAGAAGTTTTCATTTGCTTAAAAAAGATGAAGAGTTGGACTATGGGATTTTTAGGGTAGTGAAACCGTTGTGTATGATTCCGTCATGGCGGATGGGTGACAGTGTGCCTTGTCAAACTGGGAAGGAAACTGAACCATCAGCCAGTCTGGCATTTGTCAGTGAGGGGCACACATCAGAACCCCCTGGGAACATTTTAAAAATACACAACTGCCAAGACTCTGATTCAGAGAACCTGGCAGTGTGGGCTTCGTACTATGTCTGGTACTAGACAGTAGTAAAGCTAGTGGCGTATTTGACATAGAGGCTCAATTGAGAAACTCATTTTTCAGTAATACAGTGAACTAACCAGAGTTAGGACCAGAAACTTAACCTCCTGATTTTGAAGTTTTTGCCACTTTCCAACCAGTTATGCACCCTGTTTTTACTGTTGAATATGTACAGAAATTAAACTCATAGTCCAAAGATTCTAATTTTTTTTAGCATTTTTGATCATAGAAATTTTAGAATTAGAATCTTTGCAACACCAGTTATTAGAGCAAACAGTCAAAGAGAAGAAAGGGAGAAAGAGAACTTGAGTGGCCCAAAGAGATGATATAAAGTTCATGCAGGTTTCCCATAGGGCTCCTAAGGCGTTGGGTCACTTTAGTGACTTTTTAATTCGATCTAATTTGGAGAGAAATAAGACACCCACTTGACTGGTCCAGAAACATTTGTTTGAGAATTGAGATAGTGGAAGAAAAACTGCTATTTACCTTTTAAACAAAACTTAATGTAATTATCCTTATGTTAATGTCCATAATGCCATTCCTATTTTAATTAGGGAAGAACTAAACAAGAATTCTTCCTGAATAGATCATTATCACCTGTGTCTGAGTATGTACAGAGACTTAAAATATAAAGGACTTTTCAAGCCGGACCAAATTCCCTAGTCTTTTTTTGGTTTTTCGTCATCCCTGCCTCTGAGAAATAAGGTATAAAAGTAGCTAAGAGTCTGTTCACTCCTCTGAAGCCAGAGGTAGAGCAGTTCGGAAGACATTTTGTTTCATCTCTGTTTTAACTCCTTTAAACATATTTCAGGAGAGAGTAGCTAATAATAAGATAGGTAGGTGGATGGCAGGGAGTTAACTAAAATGTTCAGAATAACTCTGAGCACAATCACATTTAAAAATAGAGAGAACAGGCCAGGAACAAAAGCCTACTAACTCAGTATATCTAGTTCAGATGTAGCTAATGTCCCTATTTAGCATCTTCAAGTTGCTCACACTTTCCTCACCAACCTAAGAATGTGCCTCTAGCACTGGAGAGCCTGCCAAGTCCAAGGACATGGGAATGTGAATTATCAAACAAGCTGGGGATGAAAGGTGCTGAAATCATCTTTTTAGAATATTGCCAAAAAACAGCTTGAGTTTCTAGGGTGCTAATTGCTGAAATATGTTTTAGCTTCCGAATTCATTCTGAGTTTATGACCCACTAACCAAAAGGTAAGGAGGATGTTGTAAAAGAAAAAAAAGTAAAGGAAAGCAGTAAGAGGGAGCAGTGTAAGAAAGTGTTTTGCCCAAGGCCTCCTGGAAAGGCACATTATACTAAAGGAAGTATTTTTTTATGCACCATATGGCTATCCAACTAGATTTGACCACTAAAGTAATTCAGTTCTTGATTGCCTTTTCTGAACAGAAATAGGTTCACCATGGTCTTGCAGGCGAGGCCATGTTTATAGCTAATTTAAATTTGCTGTCCTTCTTTTCACTGTTTTTCTTATTTAACTTTTCTAAAAAGTTATTTATGCCTGTCATCTAATTTTAGCCTCACAATAATTGGTTAGAGCAACAGTAAAAGTCTATTGCATTTTTCTGTAGAAGCCCCTGAGGCACACAGAGCCAGAATAAGCTGGATTCTGAAATAGGCTGTGCCGAAATCTCATGCCTTTACTGTGAGAAGATTCTACCCCACGCCACTCCATGGCCACTGGACTTCAAAGTCCCTTGAATATGTTGCCGAAGCAACCTGTAGAAGCTCATTTTGATATTTTTGAAGGAAACCTTTTAGTTAAATTATTTTTTCTGAAGCAGTTGTTAGACAACCTTGTAAGAAAGCAGGTGCACCAAATAAAGGACACTTTCAGCATTATGAATTCAGGACCATGGGAGGGTCTGCAGACTGAATTATCCAGACCCACTGTGGACACACAGAGGCACTCACTAAATATATGAATGAATGTCCACTTGTGGGGTTCACAGATACAAATCTAAATGTTACCAATCAATACCTAAATGTCTTATTTTCTGTTTAAGTTATTGGAGAAGTTTCATGTTTGTATGTGACATTTCTTTCTAACACTTTTTTTTACAACTCCTGGAACATTTTTCACAAACAAGGTATGCTACTTGGGCTTCATTTTGTAGAAAAACAAATGGTATATAAAAGGATGAGACCAACTTACTATTATAAATAATTATTACATCTGTATTTTTAAGGTCTGTGCTTAAATTTCATTCCAAAGTAGATACTTTGATCCTGCTAAAAAATGTACAAAAACACAGCTGGTTGAGATGTCTTTGTATGTTCACTCTTAATCCACTTTCTCTGCTCCAACTTAATAACAGTAACAGGTAAGCATTGCAAGATGTATGTCTGTGCTTGAGAAGAAGACACACATTACTGTGGGGACAATGGAAATAGAAATGCAAAGTGGTGAGTGGAATTCAAGTTGGAGGCCTATTGAACCCAGGAGTTGGGCACCTGAGGAATAGCGTGGATAAATAGTGCTCCATGTAAGAGAGTAAGGCATGAAGTGGGATCTAACTCACTGCTTGAAACCAATGACTTGGGTAGGAACTTAATGTCTCCATGCAAGAAATAAGGCTGGGAAAGAAAAGGGAACTCTTGCTACTCACCTCCTAGGAAGTAGGAAAACACAGATATAGTCTCAAGACCAGGAATGAGAAAAACTGTGCACTGCCTTCTTGGATATGCCTTGTGTATCCTCAATATCCACACACCAGGGGTACATAAGCATCATTAAAAGACTTGGTTCTGGACCACAAACCCAAGGTGTTGTGTGGGGAAAGTCAGAAAACCATTAGAAATGGAGAAGAAGAGGGTACAAAGAGCTTGAGGAAGAAAACAAGAAACCAAAGTCAGCAGAATAGTGTCTACTCAAGACGAGTCTGAAAACAAACATCTCAAATACATTTAAGGCTAAAAATGACAGTAAAAAATACAAAATAATAGACCATAAACTCTGGGATATTGATATTTAGACCCCAGTATCAGCATCACCTGGGAACCTATTAGAAATGCAGAATCTTAAACCTCATGCCAGACCTGCCAAATCAAACTCCGCATTTCAATATAACTACCAGGTAACTCAGGTGTGCATCAGTGCTGGGAAAGCCCGACATGTACTGTATTTACAGAATTGTCTGACACACCTTAACGTAAACAAGATTCATTTGCTCTGAGACATGAAGGAAATGAGTTTCATTTTTTTAAAAGGAACCAATTAAGAAGTCAAAAGAGGCAGACATGATATAGTATTTGGTGAACATGAAAATGAACCAGTTCAAAGTCTTGGAAATGAGAATTATAGTCATGGAGGGGTGTCCACTTGCTAATACATATTGTGACTGAACAGAGGAGAAAAGAAAATGAATGAAATAAGATACTGTCCTAAGGTATATGCAGAACCAAGCCTGAGAGAAAGAGACAAACAGAAAAGAGACATTAAAAAAAAAGAATAGATTGAAAAGAACCAATTTATACCCAGCTATAACAATAGAGTTCTAAACAAGACTGAAGGAAATGGTACAGTGGTATTTTTTGAAGCCATTTTGTAGATAATTTCCCAGAGTTGGAAAAAAATGTTACATTGGGAATACACCCTGAGTACCAAACAAGGGAGATAAAATAAATCTACATGTTGAAACATTGAGGTTAACGCGCAGACTATCAACGGAAAGAAAGAAGTCTTAAAAACCACCAAGAATGAAAGAGAGAGAATCAAATAGCAATAGACTATAACATGTGTGCTACGTGCAATAATAGATGACAGAAGATGAAGAAGGGATTCTTTCATGTGCTGAGGCACAATAGCTGATACCAGCTGGAGAAGATTGCCAGCATTGTTCTCATTTCCATCTTTCCCTGTAACCACCCCTTGTGTCATGTAAATTGCAATTTTCCTCAGGAAATGGGTGGAGTATATTTCCTTGGTCCTTGACTTCGTGTACAAACATGTAAATTATTTTGGCCAATAGAGCAAGTTGGCAGGGACAGCATACTAATTCTAAGCCTGGGTTTTAGGAGGCCTTGCGTGATCGTTGAGTTTCTGACATCTTCCTGGGAAAACGTGCTCAGGCTCTCTTGCTGGTCACGTGGGATGGGGGAGACTAACTGAAATGCAGGGATGGTGAGTGTTTCCCACTGGTGCATGGAGCATCAGGGGTCAGAGGGACATCTTTGACTCTATTTAAATGGACCTTTCCCAAGGGAAGAACAAGCTCAGAGAGAGAAAGAATTTGAGTGAAATCTGTGTGTGTGTGATGTGTGTATGTGCATGGGCGAGGTTGACAATAAGAAGAAAAAAAAAACAACTTGTTTCCTAATCTCTCTTTGAGTCTTCCTTGTTCAGTCAACTAACTTTAACACCTTAGTATGTTTGGCACGGTTGTTTAAGAGGAGAGGCGAGAAAGGGCTCAGAAGTATAGGTGTCTGGGGTTGTCTGTAGAGAGGAAGCTGACAGTAGGAGGAAAGTCTGCGGAACTGAGAATAGGTTGCCTGGGATTCAGTTCCCAGTCGTTTCTGGTATTGTACTGTGATGTAACCCTGCCCAGCATACCCAGACATGAGGAAACTCTCATGCCACTACAGTCTTACGTCTCTAATCGATTGAGGGGTTACAAAGAATCCATGATGCACCTTTTGGTGAGCCCCACTGGAGAGGAAGAACCAGCTGCAGGAGGTGAGATCCAAGCAATGTCTAGAATACAGTGGAAGCAGGGATTCAGAGTGAGAGGCAACTAAAAACTAAGACTCCAAAAATGGGTGCTTTCAGAAATTATTAATGAGGAGTAACTATCAGATTTTCTGTATGCATAGGATAAAAACTTAAGTATTTGTATTATAAATCATAGAAAGACCAAACTCAGAAAACTGGAAAATGTAGGCATATCAAGTGAGGAACACCTCTATTTGATATACAGAAAATATCTTTAAAAATGATTAGTAAGTAGATTAGTAGGGATATACTTTAATTAATCATATTCTAAAAAAAGTAGTTTAATTAATGGCTAGCACATCTGAGCAACTGATGCCTTACTCTATTTAATATTTATTCTTTCAATCAGAAGGAATCAAGGCAAAATCATTGAGTAATAAGGTGCTTACTCTTTTCTTATGCCTTCGGTAGTGTTTTGGCTGCTGTGTAATTTTTATGAGACTCAGAGATGCTAAGTAAACCTAGTTTTCAAGTGTCACTCTTGGCAAGTGAGATATTCCTTTTATAAAAATATCTGCTGAGCTTTGACACTTAGACTTAAGTGTATGTCCACATATCTGCTATAATGTGAGTATGTCTTTGTTCATTCTGACTCACAGATCCTTCAGTCAACAAAAGGGCTTTACAGATGAGCAATTCAAGACTGCACAATCAAACGCAGTATGTAAAGCTGCTTTCTCCAAGGACCACTGATCATCTTACCTTGAGAAACTAGTATCCCAGATGCTGCTATTTAGTTTTCGCATCTCCAGAGAATGTTCTGCACTGTCATTCTCTGAGTAGAAGAATGTTTACTGGAGACCAGAAATAACACCAAATTAACCCAGAATTTTCCCCACTAGCCGGGCACTCAGAGAAGAGCCATTTCTGTTCTCATTTTGCTATTAATATCCACAAAATATCAGAAATCTTCCTTTGGGGGCATTTTATGAAACTTTACATTTTTAGCTAATCCTGACCACTTTGTTATTAATGACAATGTTTGTTAATATATATTTTTGAGCTATAAATTCTCCATTCAGGTTCTTATGTTACTATTTTCCATTTTTAGTAATAAAGGTAATTTCAAAGTAGTTTATATTTATGGTTATGACTGGTCACAGCATGACACCTCAGAATATTTTCAATGTTCCCTTTCATGCTTGATCAGACCAAAGTAATATTTATAAATGTCACACATTTATGTTTTCCCCACTTTTCTGGCAAATCCCAAATCTTAAAAAAAATTAGAAGATTGGCAATTTGCTAAAACAGTGATAACTCTGGTTGCAAGGCAACATTCAGAAATATCGTTGTAAATATCAGGAAGTCTCACAAACAAGTGTGTGCTCACTATTTTGGCGAAAGTGTCTAATCCCCAAGCAACATAGGCCATCAAGGATAGCACCTGCATTTTCAGACAAGATAGTAAGGAAGAAGTTACACCTGTCGCTGAGTACTCACTTCCTTGCATTGCATGTCGAAAACTATCTCTCTTCAATTTACAGGTGCCCTAGCCTAATTCAACAGGTCAAAGGTTCTAATTTCTAATTTGCTAAGCAATTTATCACATATTACCTATAGCCTCTCGAGTCAGATCAAATGCTACCACCAAATCATGGCAATGAATCCAGATGCGAGGAACTTGGTGATTAAGTCACCGAAAGAATTTGTTGTTAAATATTAGAAGTATGCCTTCAATTTAAAACACAAGGTTTGTACTCTATTATGTAATCATTTAAATAATATTTGTATAAAATTTGTAAAAACGAAGAGGGCAAAGCCTAAAATGTCTTTCCCAAAGCAACTAAGATTAAATTAAAAGTTATTTAGAATTCATATTCAGAGAAGAAATCTCTCGGGTTATGCATAGAGGCGTTTGGGAATATTTGAAATTGCACAATCTTTTGCAAGAGAAATGTGCTCTGAAATAACAAACCACATGTCTATATTTAAGAAGTAGAGGCTTCCTCTCTGTCTGAACTGTGGAAGGGGACAAATGACAGGATGAAAAGGAATTATTTTCGTTGTTTGCTCTCAAGAAGCACTGACACCTAAAGTTTGCTACTTCATGAGTCAGAAAGCTCGGATTCCTATCTCTGCTCTGCCATTTATTAACGACTTAATTTTATAAGCTCAGCATCCTTACTAATACAAGTGGCATACTATAAAGTGATAATAATCAGGGTTACTGCCTCACAAATGTGGAGGTTAAATGATTGCCACAGTATTGGCTGCTATTTTTATTTTTGAAACCCAGCAGCAATATTTATGGTTAAAATGATAATGTTCCAAAGCCCTACAGCAAAGTAATGATAGTTATCAAGGAGAAATAGCAAACAACCATGAGAATCTGGAAACTGGACATTGTGATATGTGATGTAAGTAAGCAAAGACAATAAAGTGTTAATTAGGACTCCTAGCAGATACATGGATATTTGTTAATTATCATACTAAGCTCATAGTGCCAGAGAGAAAGAGTATGCTTTAACAATATTCCCTCATTTAGTTAGTTAATTTTCCATCACATAATTTAAAATATTTAAACATATTTAAATTATAATTTATAATTTAAAAGTATTAATGACAGGAACTAGTCAAATCCTAAAAGCACAAGTTGCTCTCTGAATGTCTCTGCGTGGGCCATGTAGTATAATGACATTAAGATAATCTTTGACAACAGATCTGCATTCAAGTCCTGACTTTTCCTGTTGTTTAGTTACATAAGTTACTGACTCTTAGTTTTATTATCTGTAAGTGAGAAATGTAGATCCACTTGGTTGAGCTATTACAAGGATAAGGTAAAATAACATATTAAAGCTCTTAATATAGTGCCTAGTCATGGTAGAAATGCAACCAAGAAATGCTATTAATATTATTGTAATCCATGAAAATGCTCCCAAATTATTTCTTTCATAATCAAGTAGAACGTCCTAATAATTAAATGTATTTTTACAAATTCTGCTTATCTCAGTGGCAGCAGCCATTCATGGATCCATTAGACAGATTTTATTGAACACATAATATGTGTCCAGCATGTGATGGTAAAACAGGTGGATTCGGTCTATGATCTCATGATGCTTTGAAATGTGAAGAGACTTAAAGACCAGTACAGCAAGCTGTGATTTTCGCTACCCTTGCAGAAGAAATGACATGAGAACTCCTAACCTAAACTTGTAAGGAAAAGCTGAATTTTGATATTGTAGTAAGAATTACCTAAGGAAAGAAAAGCTTACAATTTTCTAAGAACAACACTGAGAAGTCTCAGAAACCAAATAGAATGTTACACATTGAAGTAAGAGACAAAAGACAAGTGTGTTCAGATTTGCACAGTGCAGAAAAGTGCAAAGTCATAAACGAGACTTGAGAGATAATATTGAGCTCGATCTTCCAGAGCCTTGTAAATCTCAAGAAATTGGATTTTTTCTTAAGAATAATGTACAAAGAACAAATTACACATAGAACTACTATATAATCCAGAAACCCCACGTCTGAGTATGCAGAAGAACTGAACTCAGCATCTCAGAGATACCGGCACATTAATGTTCACTGCAACAATACTCAAACCGCCAAGGTCTGCAAGCAATCCAAACGTCCACTGACAGATGTATAGATAAAGAAAATGAGGCCTATACATAAAACGGAATATTATTCAATCTTAAAGAAAGAAAATTCTGCCTTACACAACAACATGTTTGAACCTTGAGAACATTAGCTAAGTGAAATAAGTCAGTCACAGAAAAACAAGTACTCTGTGATTCAAAGAATCAAAGAGTAGATGATGGTTGCTAGGGACTGAGGGAGGGAGAAATTGAGGAATCACTACTAATCAACGTGGGTAAAATTTCTGTTAAGCAAAATGAATAAACACTAAAGGTCTTCTGTTCAGCATCGTACCTACAACCAAAAATATGTACTGTCCACTTAAAATTTTCTTACAGGGGATAGCTCATGTTAAGTATACTTAGCAAAATAATTTTTTAAAAACAAACAGGATTCAATATTTCATTATGTTTTTGACACATTTTTTTCTAAAGCACATTTCACAAATCTAGAGATGTGTGTACAATCCCCGAGGTTTGAATTGTCCTTCCATGTGAGAGGCAGTGGCCCCAGGCCCCCAGAATGTGTTACTTCCAAGCCTTTCAGTTCTACACAATACAATGTTTACTTTGAAAACAATGTGTTTAGCACCAAGGTGTGTCAGTGGCTTTTCTAATGGGTTAATGGTACCTTCTGTCTCCTCAGATGAAACGTATCAGAAATAAGATGCTTCCTTTTGTGCGCTGGGCTATCAGCTGGACAGGGAGGGAACTGTTCAATTGGAAGCCACTCAAATGGCAACACCAAGCTTGAGCGCAAACAAATGCTGACCTCTGTCTCTGTTCTAAAATGCCCCCGCCTTTCTCCACAGCCAGTAAGGCAATATTTTTATTTCCTTCAGCGACACATGATAGAGTTCAGTGAGAAAAAGTAATTCGGTAGCAAATTCTGTAGACAAGGAATTGAAGAAAATGGGAGGTCCTGTCCATTACCTCATTTTCAGTCCAGGATAAAAGAAAACTGTGGGTTTAAGAAGAAATAGAGAAATTGGACCAAATCTTTTCTGGATTTTAGCTTTTAAAAAACCCCACTTTCTGCTGACTCAGTTGAATAAAGTTTTTTGCCCTTTGCCTTTTACTTCTTTCAGTTCTCAATTTTTTACTGTCACTCTATTCTATACACACTGGCCACTTAGATTCACGTTTTGCAGTGATCACTGATTTTTTACCAGAGAAAAAACTATCAGGCACACTATTAACATCTTGAATAATTGATAAAAGAAAGAAACCTGAAATTTTATTTTCTGAGAACTTGTAAACAAATTTTTCCAAGGACTACAATTCAAATCTTATAAACTTTTTTCTTTGTTTGAAATTCAGATTAACCAGTTTACCTTAACTTCAATTTTGGTTTATATCTATTAGCCTTTTCAATCTCTTAAAGATTTCCTATAAATTGTTAATATTCTTCCTTAAGCTTTAGGTTCTACTCCAGAAATCATAGATTTAAATTAAGTCATGAAAGCATTTGTTAATTCAATAGGGGTATTTTCAATAGGAAATAATGCGAGATCCCGAAGTACCATAAAAGGTTACATTTAGATGTACTATCAATACGCGCACTGTCCGAGCTCTATCTCAGCAGATAACTCTTCCAAACCAAACATCTGTATTAAGGGTGATGTCTAGGGAGAGGTACGTGCTGGAGAAAAATATAGACTCGGCACATAAAAGATGCTTTTTCTTTCTGTAACTCCTGCTTTGTCATAGGATTGGCGTTAGATTCATACTTCTGGTACTAAGATTTCTCAAAGTCCCTAGTAAATTTTCTTAGTGGGCTTCCTTAAAGGCTAATACTTTCACTGCCCTTGTGAGTTTTTGGATCTATTCTCTTTTTAAAATAAATTTAAATATTTTTATTAATTTAATGATTACAACAAATACTGATTGCATCATCCCTTACAAATCCATGCATTTATGGATTGTAAATTATGGTCCAAAATAAAAAAAATAAGAAAAAAAGGATAAACAAGAAACCACAATTGAAACAGATTAACACATTTAAGAATATGCTGACAAAATTATAATGATTGGATCATTAACTTATGGTAATTGATTGAATTAATAATTGCTCATAAATTAAACATTTTCTATGTTACAAAACCAATATAACATTTTATAAAATTATTTCAGCTCTTCTTTAAGAACTTTCCTGCTCCTCTTATCTTTTTTTAAATGAAATTCAGAAAACATGGAGTGGCTTTCTCTCTTTGATTTATCAGACATAGGCATTTTCACTTCAGTAAACTAGCCTTGGTACTATTAGGTCCTCAACGCGTGTACTGACTTAGATGCAAACACCATATAAAGTATAAAAGGAAGAGAATTAAAACACCAGGTGTTCCCTTGCTCACACTTACAGCAGGGAGAAAGAGAAAGAATGCAGGATACGAGATACAGATGTGAGAATGCATCGTTGCTATCAGCAGTGCAGTTCAGTAACACCCATGAAAGAAAAGTTTGTAATGTACTACACATCTAAGTTATATTCTCACATAGCATGTACATAAATGACTAGAACATTTTTAAATTACTTAGATTTTTCTTCTTTAGTATTTTCTTCCCTTTTTGTGAAGTGGGGTCTATATAATACCCAAAAGTGAATGGTTCATAGCTACAAGAGCAAACTTTCGGTGTTCGGGTGCTTGTGTTTTCATTTGATGTGACTACATATATATTTGTTACCTTCAGCTGTCATATTCACCCTGTCAGAGCACAAATTGAAATTGTTGAAGAAGCACAAGCAAAACAAAAGTGGAGAAGAGAGGAGGGGAAAAAAGAAAAAGCTAGAACATTTTTGTATTTGTTTTTATACTGAGTGCTCTAAATTGGTAGTAATGAAATATGTTATCCTATATCTTAGTCTATATTTAATACTGTTTATTTCCCACATATCACAACTTCTCTATATAAAGAGAATTAGCTGTGACTTATCGATCTTTGGAAATTACCTATCTCTTCATAGTCTGGAATGTAAAGTAACTCTGAGAATTGACTGCCCAGTATCAAAAGCAGGTGAGAAACTGAGGAAGAGTTCAGAGTATGCTGGGAGCCTGAAGGTAGTCTTAACCCACCAAAAACATGATTACATGCTTTCTGTACTAAATTGTCAGATTAATCTGTAAATGTAAAACATTTCCCTTTTGGTTCTTTAAACTGGCCCCAGTCTCTCCAAAATCGTATGAAAAAAAAAATATCTCCAATGTTTTCTCCCTCAGGTTGCTTGCAATGAGGCCATCTGCCCTGTCCTCGATATGTGGAATGCCAATGCTTTCTTTCATATTATTTCGATACCAGTGACAAGGTGTATAACTACCTGACTTGGTATTGCCCATTTTGGTTTTGAAATAACCATAATTAAGAGGAAAGATTAGGCAGCACACAATAAAATATTTGAAGTAGGTAAACCAGGGAAATAGCTTTATATAAAATTATTTATATGCCTTATTTCACCTTTCCAAACTAAATTCACACTCCCTTATCCAAAACCCTTGGCCCGAATGAGTTCCATAATAAAAATTCTGGGTTTTTTTTTCAGTTTTGTAAAGTAGTATGGTGCATTCATTACATGTGAAGGAATACTTAGCGACGGGTTCTAGGACTAGGCTCTGTAATCAAGCACATTAATATGAGTACAGCAAAATAATTCAACAGTTACACTAAATAGAATAAAGACTACAAATATCCAAATGACTAATCTGGTCAGGTGTTGCTGCTGACTGAGTTAATTGTTGGGCTTTCAGTGCTTTGGGTGCCAGATTGTGGATAATGAATGGTAGATCCATAGTTCTTCTTCTTCTAGATATTTGAAATAATTCTTTCTTGATAGCTGTAAATATTAATACAACATTATTTAAATAAAACGTGTTGGCTGGATTCCTTAACACTTACTTACTTAAATCTTCCACTTGAATTGAGATTATTTACTCAGAAAAAGAAAATAATTTTTTTGGAAGTGTTCAAGTGGTTTAAATATTACAATACAGGTGCCAGAACAACTACCCTCCACTTCCTATGAAGACTGAACAAACCGAAGTGACATTAAGCTTCAGGATATTAGACTGAAAATATATTTACTAACCACATATTAAAGAAAAATGGTCATAGAGGTTTAAAAAATAGCCATTTCCATAGAAAGAAAAGAAGGACACAGACAATTGTCTGTCTAGCATGGTTATATTCAGCTTATAATATACTTAAGGGAATAAGCCTACTATATTTATGATACAATGAACATTCTAGAACCATGTGTCCTGACAGTGAGACCCGTCATTGTCACTCCATTAGTGACAAGGCTCCTGATTCTTTACACCCCCCGTGCCCAGCGTCCAGAACGGATCCACAGCATACCTTAAGTACAAAATGGTGGCTGGAAGTCAGTCTACTATTTTCACTTACAAATTTCTATATTTATTGACTTTACATGTGGTTAAAGTGTCTTATTTAAGAAAAACATATCATTGACAATAACAGAGTAATTACACATTTGTTGCTTCAGTCTGGCTATATAAATCATAGTGATTTAACCTACAGTAGTAATAAAATAAATGATATTGTTTTGGTTCATTACTGCTGATCTCATAAAATGTAATGAATTAAGAAATTTCCTGACTGAAACAGACTCATAAAAATAACAATTTACTAATGGCACTATAATACCCATTGTGAATGAATAAAGAAAAAATAAGCATTTTAATAAAAATTTATCTTTCAGAAAACATCTTTCCCACTTCTTTCATCTGCTGTCTTCTAGAGCAAATGCATGTTTTGATGGCATCCACAGATTTCATTACCAGGAACTATAGTCTCAAAATGATTGCTTGTTTATTCAAAAACTTTAATAAAATTTCCAGGAACTTATGAGTTTCTGGGTAGCCTATATGAATTTAGAGAGTAAGACATTCCATCTTATGGGTTGCTTATGCGCCAAGAGCTAACTCTTATTAATGAGCCAACATTCAGAAAGAGAAAAACTACTTCTGCCTTAGTGTTACATTCTGGAAGGACCACCCCAGCTTTCTCTCATTGGGCGGCTTACTTCTGGACTTGTTGTCTCCCGCCCCATTAACCTCTGCCCCCTTTTGCACATTACACAGCAGTGACACGTGGTCTGTCACTAAAATTATAGCACATATATATTTCTACATGGACTTCAATTTAAAATATAATTACCTGAATTTTAGTCAGTACAGTTTAAGTTTCTAACCAAATTATTATATTCTTTTATAATACATTGTTATTTTTGTTTAAAAAAAGTGATACATGTTAATTGTGGAAGTAGAAAATAAACATGACCCAACATCCCACTGTTTTTTAATAATCACTCTTAATATTTTTCACATGTACCCTCTTTCATGCCAAATATTCGAATGTGCAAAAAATGTTTCTCTTTATTTGTTTTCTGTAACTATGCTTCACTTATGATTTTGAGTTCCTATTCCACTAGACAGGCAGACAAACTTGTCCTTGGTTCTTCCTCAAAACTCCTATATCCTTGAGAGTCCTGTCCTAGTTCCTGGGTCATACACAGCAAAAAGACACCAAAGTCCGCACTGGGTTATTTAGTCATTCATTACACAGGATAATGCTAAACAGTGATCAGGACTAATTGTTGGTGTGAGAATTAAAAACATTGGAAAGAGTGAAGATAGTATAAAATGACACATACATACCTAATACCAATTATTTTAACTGAAAACAAAAACAAAGACATAAGGATTTGATAATCCTTGACACAAGACTACGGCTTTTCATATGACTATACTCATCTGTGAAGGGATTTTTATATAATCTGTTCTGTATGGTCTGCAGTTTCAATTATTGTTTTTTTTATAAATGACATGAAATGTTAAAGATGAATGTAGTCTGAGTGAGAATTCCGTTAAATATTTACACTATCTCTCACCTTTTAATATTCTACCACTTATGTGTAATTACATAGCAATGTGTTTTTTAGAGACCTTTATTTAATATTCTAAATCATCGTTTTGTTTCTGCAGCATAACACTCTTTTCACACACTATCAGTTTATATAAAATATAACTAAATAATGTAATTACAACAAGTTCAAATGACCTAAAGACGCCTTTGGACATTTCTGTAACTGACTACTAGGCAAGCAAACAGTTCAGCAGGTGAGAGAAGTCATAAGCCTAACAAGCATTCTGGCTGAGTGCAACGCAGTGATTAGTTTTATGGAAGGAATAGTAGTACTGGGTTAATCCAGTGAGTTGGTTAAATAAAAGCCAGCCAAAGTGTATTCCTCGTTGAGTCATTGCTTTAAGAGAACTCTGTTTCTTCATCTCATACCCTATTATATACATATGACATAGGTTGGAATACTCATCAGAAATATGTTTCTAATATTTTTATGAGGCTTCATTAAGTTGTGTCCCAAATATGGTATAAACATTCCACTAATACTTGAAGTTGGAATATTTCAAATTTTCCACTAACATATTTTATATTATTGTTAAGATAATTTTTGAATGCAAATAGAAACATTTTAAATATTATTTTTCCTATATTTTTATTGTTGTTCAATTAGGTTATCCCCTTTTTTACTCTCCCCTGCCCTACCCACATCCCCTCTCCCACATTCAATCCTCTCCCCACCATTGTCCTTGTCCATGGGTCCTTCATACATGTTCCTTGACTTGACCCTTCCACTTCTTTCCCCCACTATCCCATTCCCTCCTTCCCTCTGGTCACTGTCAGTTTATTTTTTATTTCCATGTCCCTGGTTCTATTTTGTTCACTTGTTTGTTTTGTTGACTAGGTTCCACTTATAGGTGAGATCATATGGTATTTGTCTTTTACCTCCTGGCTTATTTCACTTAGCATAATACCCTCCAGTTCCATCCATGCTGTCCCAAAAGGTAGGAGCTCCTTCTTTATTTCTGCTACGTAGTATTCCATTGTGTAAATGTACCAGTTTTTTGATCCACTCATTTACTTTGGCTGCTTCCAGTACTTGGCTATTATAAACTGTGCTGCTGTGAACATTGGGATGCATAGGTTCTTTTGAATTGGTGTTTCTGGATTCTTACGGTATACTCCCAGCAGTGGAATTACTGGGTCAAAAGGTAGTTCAATTTTTAGTTTTCTGAGGAAATTCCATACTGTTTTCCACAGTGGCTGCACCAGTCTGCATTCCCACCAACAGTGTACTTTCTCCATAACCTCACCAGCACTTGTTACTGATTTGCTTATAACGGTCATTCTGATCGGTGTGAAGAGGTATCTCATTGTGGTTTTAAATTGCATCTCTCTGATGGCTAGTGATGCTGAGCATCCTTTCATATGTCTCCAGGCACTCTGTATGTCCTCCCTGGAGAAGTGTCTGTTCAAGTCTTTTGCCCATTTTTTAATTGGATTGCTGTCTTCCTGGTGTGGAGTAGTGTGAGTTCTTTATATACTTTGGAGACCAGACCCTTGTCTGAGGTAGTATAACAGAGTGTAGGTGCGGAGGCCCAAGGGTCCCCCAGGAGGGCATTGGTAAGGGGGTCCAGAACTTGGGGTGTCCAGGAGTATAGGATACCCCCCACCACAAGTCTGGCTGGAGGAAGGAAGACATGGAGCAGGGCCATTGAGAGTTATTTTGCATATCAATAACTAGTCTTCATATCTACATGCAAAAAAAATGCATATGTAAAGCAGGCTGGCTAGAGAGATGGGCATGACTTCGACACATGATGTAACTGGGAAGCATCTCCCCGGATCACTGCACCTGTGTGAGAGTTTCCTGAAGGTTCACTCCATGCCATGGGGCCATGCCAGCCTGTACTAACTATGGCAGCCAAGAAAGGCAGAAACTGCAGGAGTGCTGACAGGTGTATCCAGTTGTGGGAGGAGTCAGAAACTGGGTTTCAGAGGAGGTTCAAGGCTGGGATTTAAACTAAAGGCAGGCCACCATGAGGTACAAGAGAGACCATGCAGGACTGTGGAGGAGAGACCATGCAAGATAATACAGGAAGAAAAGGGGTGAAAGGACTCTTGCTGGTGGGCCATGAGGAGGAGTGCATGGTTTTGGATTAAGAACTGGATCATGGCGACACATCTTATGGTGCTGGGTCTGTGGGAGAGCTGCCCAGCTGAGCACAAATTACTGGGAGGAACTGGGAGTCCAGCCGAACTACAGATTTCTATTTCTTTTCCTGAGATACGGCACTCCTGAGACTGGCCTAGTTGGCAAAGGAGGGAAGTCAAAACTGTGTGTGTGTGTTTGTGGGTGTTTTAAAGGGACATTGAGATTTTAAAGGCAACATTCTGCCATTACTCTAAACCTGTATAACTTTTGAATAAATAGTTCCTTTCCTTTTTACCAAACTCATTGACAGCCACAGTGCCTCACACCTGGCAGCTGGCAAAGAACCCACAGTGACAGACCCCAGGGGAGGGGCCTTCTTTTAGTAACAGTATCTTTGGCAAAAAAATTTCCCACATGGTTGGTTCCCTTTTCATTTTGCTGATGTTTTCTTTAGCCATGCAGAAGCTTTTTAATTTGATGTAGTCCCATTTGTTCATTCTTTCCTTTATATCCCTAGCTCTATGGGACATATAGGTGAAAATATTTTTTTTTTAAATCATGAGAGTGTAACATCACTGTATATTACCTACATAATTCCCTTTCTGTTGCTCTGTCATTTTTTTCAAGTTGCTTCAAATTACAGTCAGGTTTCACCTGCTTTATGTTCTCTTTAATATTTCTATATTTTACTGATAATTTGTAGTTGATAAAACATTGTTTTCATACTTCCTTTAGTTCTTTAAGCATGATTTCCTTTAGTTATTTGAGTATATCTATAATTGTGGCTTTGACATCTTTGTCTGCTAAGTTTACTTTCTGGGCCTGCTTTTTTGCTGATGTATGGGTCATGCCTTCCTGTTTCTTTCCATGTGTCACAATTTTTTAAACTAGACATTTTAAATAATATATTCTAGTGACTGGATATTAATTACCCCTCTCCACTGAAGAGTGGTTATAGTTTGCGTGTTCATTTATTTGTTAAGTTACTTGCCTGAACTAATTCTACAAAGTTTGGTTCCCCTGCAGTGTGCAGCCTATGATGTCTCTCATCAGAATTTTTTTTTTAAAACTTAATTCTTAGGCTGCTACTTAAGGATTGTCTATGGGTCAACATAAGCCTCGTATTGGTCAAAGTTTATGCTTAAATCCCTGTAGACAGATTATCACCTCTCATATTGGACTTGAAAGCTGCTATCACAGTTAGGGTGGCATTACCAATTTCTTTTTCAAACGCTGTTTTTCTTTAGAGCTACTTTTCTAAGAGTTTCTCTTAATGACTTCCAACTTTGATTAATTTCATTTAACTTTGTTCTTCAAAATTGTCAACAATTGTAATGTCTTTGCGTGCAGAGTTTGAGATTCATTCTACAACTTCATACAAGTATTGGTTTTATTTTGCAAGTTATAGTATTTATAATTAGTAATCTCTTGTTTGACAAACTTGTTATTTGGTATTGATGAGTTTTAAAATGTCCAAGTGATTGGCTTTTGCTAATTTATAATTTGTTATTATTTGATTATTATTCTTTCTAAATTCTAAATTTAATAATTCATTGAAGTACATTTTGTAAGTTATTCTTATCTGCAAGATTAAATTCAATATATAAGTTCTGTTTCTCTACATACATATAGTCATATAGATATAAATATTAGTGTCCCATGGAAAGATATTTGACCAATGGGAAATGATGAGTAAATAATTAGGAAATGTCTTTTCTTTTTCTAACTCGTCCTACTCAAAAAGTACAGAGACATAATTTGACATGGTTTTTCAGATGGTCTCTATCTAGAAAGCAGTTATTCCTAATGTAGGCCAATTTGTTAATGCATTATTACACTGGTTCACCCTTCTTTTTGTTTAATTATCATTTTCTTTTCTTTTTTTAATTGAATTTTTCCCATGACCATTTATCACTCTTACACTTCCATCCCCCTTTAATCACCCCACTGTTGTCCACATTAAGGAGTCTTTTTTCCCTTTTTGCTCCATCCCTCAACCCCCTAACCTTCCTTCATAGCTGTCATCCTGCTCTCCATCTGTGAGTCTCTCCATTTTGCTTGTTCAGTTTCTTCATTAGATTCCACATATGAGTGAGATCATATGGTATTTGTCTTTCTCTGGCTGGCTTATTTCACTTAGCATAATGTTCTCCAGGTCTACCCATGCTATTACAAAGGGTAAATTTTCTTCTTTTTAATGACCAAATAGTATTCCATTGTGCAAATGTCCCATAGTTCTTTTATCCACACATATCCACTCATCTACTTATAGATGCCAGGGCTGCTTCCATTTTTTAAATTATATTATTGTTCAAATACAGCCTTCTGCCTTTTCCCCCAACCCCAGCCCAACTACCAGTCCTCCCCACCTCCCTCCCATTTCCACCCCCTCTGTTATTGTCCATGTGTCCTTTATAATTGTTCCTACAAACCCTTCACACTTTTCCCCTGAAATTCCCTCCCCTCTCCCCTCAGGTCACTGGCAGCCTGTTCTCAATTTCAATGTCTTTGGTTATATTTTGCTTGTTTGTTTGTTTTGTTGATTAGGTTCCACTTATAGGTGAGATCATATGGTATTTGTCTTTCACTGCCTGGTTTGTTTACCTTAGCATAATGCTTTCCAGTTCCATCCATGCTGTCCCAAAAGGTAGGAGCTCCTTCTTTCTTTCTGCTGCATAGAATTCCATTGTGTAAATGTACCATAGTTTTTTGATCCACTCATTTACTGATGGGCACCTAGGTTGCTTCCAGCACTTGGCTATTGTAAATTGTGCTACTGTGAACATTGGGGTGCATAGGTTCTTTTGGACTGGTGTTTCAGGGTTCTTAGGGTATAATCCCAGCAGCGGAATTGCTGGGTCAAAGGGCAGTTCCATTTTTAGTTTTCTGAGGAAATTCCATGCTGTTTTCCACAGTGTCTGCACCAGTCTGCAATCCCACCAACAGTGCACTAGGGTTTCCTTTCTCCACATCCTCGCCAGCACTTGTTGTTTGTTGCTTTATGACAGCCATTCTGACCGGTGTGAAGTGGTATCTCATTGTGGTTTTAATTTGCATCTCTCTGATGGCTAGCGATGCTGAGCATCTTTTCATATGTCTCCGGGCACTATGTATGTCCTCCTTGGAGAAGTGTCTGTTCAAGTCCTTTGCCCATTTTTTAATTAGGTTGCTTGTCTTCTTAGAGTGGAGTCATGTGAGTTCTTTATATATTTTGGAGATCAAACCCTTGTCTGAGGTATCATTAGCAAATATGTTTTCCCATAAGATTGGTTCTCTTTTTATTTTAATACTGTTTTCTTTAGCCGTGCAGAAGCTTTTTATTTTGATGAGATCCCATTTGTTTATTCTTTCTTTTGTGGCCCTTGCTCTAGGGGACATATCAGTGAAAATACTGCTGCATGAAATACATGAGATTTTCCTGCCTATGTTCTCCTCCAGGACTTTAATGGTGTCACGACTTATATTTAGGTCTTTTATCCACCTTGAATTTATTTTTGTGTATGGTGTAAGTTGGTACTCGAGTTTCATTTTTTTGCATGTAGCTGTCCAGCTCTCCCAACACCATTTGTTGAAGAGGCTATTTTTATTCCATTTTATATTGCTGCCCCCTTTGTCAAAAATTAATTGACCATAGAGACTTGGGTTTATTTCTGGGCTCTCTGTTCTGTTCCATTGGTCTATCTGTTTTTATGCCAGTACCAGGCTGTTGTGATTACAGTGGCCTTGTAATACAGCTTGGTGTTAGGTATTGTGACCCCTCCTACTTTGCTCTTTCTCAAAATTGCAGCAGCTATTCAGGGTCATTTATGGTTCCATATAAATTTTTGAAGTGTTTGTTCTATTCTGTGAAATATGCCATTGGTACTTCAATAGGTATTGAATTGAATCTATGCTTCCATAATTTGACGATTATAAATCATGATGCAATGAACATAGGGGTGCTCACGTTCTTTTGAATTAGTGTTTTGTGTTTATTCAGATATATTCCCAGAAGTGGGATAGTTAAGTCAAAAGGCGGATCTATTTTTAATTTGTTGAGGTATCTCCATACTGCTTTTCCATAGTGGCTGCACCAATCTGCATTTCCACCAACAGTGCAAAAGGATTCTTTTTTCTCTACATCCTAGCCAGGACTTGTTTGTTGATTTATTGATGATAGCTATTATGACAATTGTGAGGTGATATCTCACTGTGGTTTTAATTTACACTTCTCTGATGATTAGTGATGCTGAATAGCTTTTCATATGTCTATTGGCCATCTGTGTGTATGGTTTGGAGAAGTGTCTATTAAGGACCTTTGGTCATTTTTTAATTGGGTTATTTGCTTTTTTATGTTTTCTTTTTCCATGTTGAGTTTTGTAAGTTTTTTATACATTTTGAATATTAAGCCCTTATCAGATGTATACTTGGTGAACATTTCTCCCATTCAGTAGATTGTCTTTTCATTTGTTGATGGTTTCCTTTACCGTGCAAAAACTTTTTAGTTCGTTGTAGTCCCATTTGTTTATTTTTCTTTTGTCTCTCTTGTGTGAGGAGATATTTAGATAAAATATTACTATGAGAAATGTCTGAGATTTTATTGCCTATGTTTCCTTTTAGAGTCTTTATGGTTTTGGTCTAACATTTAAGTCTTTAATCCATTGTGAATTTATTTTTGTGTGTGGTATAAGAAGGTATTCTAGCTTCATTTTTCTGCACATATCTGTCCAATTTTCCAACACCATTTATTGAATAAACTATCTTTAGCCCATTGTATGTGCTTGCTTCCTCTGTTGAATATTAATTGAGTATAATGGTATGGGTTTGTTTCTTGGCTTTCTATTATGTTCCATTCATCTATGCGTCTGTTTTCCTGCCAGTACCAAGCTGTTTTGATTACTATGGCCTTATAGTATAGTTTTATATTAGGTAGCATGATTTCTCCACTTTGTTTTTCTTTCTCAGGACTGCTGTTGCTATGTGGGACCTTTTGTGGTTCCATATACATTTTTGAAATATTTGTTCTAGTTCTGTTGAATATGCCATTGGTATTTAAATAGGAATTATGTTGAATCTATAGATTTATTTGGGTAGCACAAACATTTTAATGATGTTAATTATTCCTGTCTATGAACACAGCTGGTGCCTCAAATAAGTGGAATAAGCTTCCACTTATTTGAAAGCTTATTTGAAAATGAGTTTTTGGAGTATTGAATTTTTGAAATACTTTGAGAAGGAGAAGTGTTAATTCTTCTAGTAATGTTTGATAAAATTCACCTGTGAAGCCATCTGGTCCAGGGCTTTTGTATGCTGGGAGTTTGTAATTACTACTTCAATTTCACCAGTTGTAATTTTTCTATTCAGATTCTCTGATTCTTCCTGATTTAGTTTTGGAAAATTGTATGTTTTAGGAATTTATCCATTTCATCCAGGTTGTCCAATTTGTTGGTATATAGTTGTTCATAATATTTTCTTAAAATCCTTTGTATTTCTTTTGTGTCAGTTGTTATTTCCCCTCTTTCATTTCTGATTTTATTTATTTGGGCCCTCTCTCGTTTTTCTTGATGAGTCTGTTTAAAAGTTTGTCAATCTTGTTTATCTTTTCAAAGAAGCTTCTCTTGAATTCATTGATCTTGTATATTTTTTTAGACTTTATTTCATTTATTTCTATTCCAATCTTAATTATTTCCTTCCTTCTACTCACTTTGGGCTTTGTTTATTGTTCTTTTTCAAGATCCTTTAAGTGTAAAGTTAGATTGTTTATTTGAGCTTATTCTTGTTTCTTGAGCTATAAGAAATGCTATGAATTTCCCTCTTGGGACTGCTTTCCCTGTGTCCCACAGATTTTGGACTGTTGTGTTCTCATTTTTATTTGTTTGGAGGTATCTTTTTATTTGTTCCTGGATCTCTTTGTTGGCCCATTCATTGTTTAATAACATGTTATTTAGCTTCCATGGCTTTGTGAATTTTTTCAGATTTCTTCTTGTGATTAATATACAGTTTCATAGCATTGTGATCAGAGAGGGTGCTTGATATGATTTCAATCTTTTTAAATTGATTGAGACTTGTTTTTGTCCTAACATGTGGTCTATCCTTGAAAATATTCCATGTGCACCTGAGATGTATATTCTGCTGCTTTGGATGAAATACTTTTGATCTAGGGTGTCATTTATGACTGCTGTCTTCTTGATTTGCTTTCTGGAAGATCTATCCATTGAAGTCAATGTGGTGTTAAAATCCCCTATTATGACTGTAGTCATACCTCAGTATTCTTGATTCAAAACTCATGAAACCCTGTACTCATCACACTTTGAGGAGAAAAAATGTTTAAGCACTCAGCAATTGCTTGGGACTCATTTCACTTGCTGGAACTTGTATGAGTCATGAAGCCTCTGCACAAGAGGAAATGCTTCATCAACTGCTGATTGCTCAGTACTCATCAGTTTCAGCACTTGTCGTGCATTCTGGAATGAATTAACAATGATTACTGAGGTGCCACTGTATCGCTTTTGATCTCTCCCTTCACGTCTATCAAGATTTGCTTTATGTATTTTGGTGCTCCTTTTTTGAGTGCATAAATATTTACTATGGTTATGCCCTCTAGTTGAATTGTTCCCTCTATCATTATGTAGTGTCCTTCTTTGTCTCTTACTACAGCTTTTTTTTTTGTCTAATTTGCTAGATATAAGTATTGCTATACCAGCATTTTTTCATTTCCATTGCATGGAATATCTTTTTTAATTCCTTTATTTTTAGTCTGTGTGTGTCTTTTGATCTGGGGTGGATCTCTTGGAGACAGCATATATTTGGATCTTGTTTTCTTATTTATTCAGCTACTTTATGTCTTTTGATAGAAGCATTTAAATCATTTACATTTAAGGTGGTTATTGATAGATACATATTTATTGCCATTTTATTTTTTAACTATTTTTCTCTGTTTTTTTTTTCTTTTTCTTCTTCTTAAAGCAAGCTGTTTAACATTTGTTGCAGTACTGGTTTGGTGTTAACAAACTCTTTTAGCTTTTTCTTGTCTGGGAAACTCTTTGTTTCTCCTTCAATTTTAAATAGCCTTGCTTGGTAAAGTAGCCTGGGTTGTAGGTCTTTGCTTTTCATCTCCTTGAATATTTCACGCCAATCCCTTCTGGCCTGAAATGTTTCTGTTGAGAAACCACATGGCAGTCTAATGGGAGATTCCTTGTAGGTATCTAACTGCTTTTCTCTTATAGCTTTTAAGATTCAGTCCTTGTCTTTAAGCTTTTCACTTTTAATCATGACGTGTCTTGGTGTACGCCACTTTGGGTCCAACTTGTTTACAACTCTCTGAGCTTCCTGGATTTATGTGTCTTTTTCCTTCACCAGGTCAAGGGAAGTTTTCAGTCTTTATTTTTTTCATTTAGGTTCTTGATCCCTTGCTCTCTTCTCCTCTGGTATATCCATGATGAGATGTTGTTGCTCTTAATGTTGTCCCAAAGGTTTCTTAAACTCTCCTCATTTTTAAAAATTCTTTTTTCTTTTTGCTGCTCTGCTTGGGTGTTTTTTCTACCTTGTCTTCCAAATCACTGATTCAATCTTCTGCTTCATCTAACCTACTGTTTACTCTTCCCAGGGAATTATTTATTTCAGATATTATATTCCTTATTCCTGACTGGTCCTTTTTTATGGTTTCCATGTATTTTTTTCATGCTGTTGAATATTCTTTTAATCATTACTTTGAACTATATTTGATAAATTGCTTACCTCCATTCAATTTAATTCTTCTTCTGAAGAATTCTTATTCTTTCACTTGGGGCCTGTTTCCTTGTCTTCCAATTTTGGCTGTGTGTGTGTGTGTGTTTCCTATGCATTAAGTATATCTGCAAAGATTCTGGTGCAGCCCTATGTCAGATGCTGCCTGTGACTGGCCCAGGCAACCTGTTTGGAAGTATCATCGATCCAGGGCTTGTGCTCCCTCTGCTGGGCCTTGGGTGTACAGACAGAACCAAGCTGCATACCAAGACCAGCTTTTACCAGCACCAGACTTGGGGCAGCACCAGCTAAAGTCTCAGAACTCCCAGAGGTGCCTGCCTGCAGTCTTTCTTTTAGGCTTTGTCTCTGAAATAACCTCCAGCTGTACTCCTCAGCAACTAGGCTTAAGCTCCACAATGTGGGGCAAGAGTGATTCCTGTGAGTGGGGCTATTGCTTCCCATCAGGCTGATGCCACTTGGAAAGGGAGTGCTCTACTGAGAAAGATGGCTTCTGCAGTATGGGAAAAGATTCAGCGCAGAGATCCTGGTGGCCAATCTCATTTCTCTCTCCAGACCCACCAACCCCTGACTCTTCTCATGAATCTCTAGTCCTCCTTCTGCCAGAGCCCAGGATAAATGGCTGCAAACAAAATTTTGTGCATTGGCTGTTACTCCCTGGAGGACAGAAATCCCACTGCTTTTCACAGCCATATGTTATTTGGGTCCCTTTCCTAGTTCTGGTGTTAATCTTGGGGTTTAGACCCCACACTTCTCTAGGGAAACTTTCTGGCCACTGAAATGTCTCTCCAGAACTTCAGCTGCCACCTGTGGGAGGTCAACCAGCTTTCTCATGCCTCTGCACTCCTTACCAGTCTCATTGTAGTGAAGTGGTTTCCTTCATACTTCTTTAGTTATAAGGCTTCTCTCCAGCTAGTGTTCTGTTGGTTATATGGGTGATTTTTCTTTAATTTAGTTGTAATTCCGGTTTGATCCTGGGAGGAGGTTAGTGTAGCTTCTACTTACTCCTTTGCTCTCTTGGGTCTTTTCTCTCTTTCTTCTTTGTATTGTTCCCATGATCCTCCTAGATGCTCCCTGGGATCAAACTCACCCAAAATGTACTCACATTTAATCTATGTCTCAGATTCTACTTTCTATGGAGTTCAAGCTAACATACAGGTCAACTCACTCATTAAAACCTCCAATGGCTTCCAGCACATTTAGAATAATATCCAAGCTACTTTCTCTGATGATGTTTTGACTGCATCTCTAATTATATTTTAATACAATCTCTTTATCCACTAGGATTCAGATACTATCCTTCTTTCTATCCCTTGAACATACAAGTGTTTTTCTACCATAGGTTTCTGGTACTAATATATTTTTATAGAATTTATCTTTCTCTCTGAAAGATTGGTCCCTTGTCTTTTGTGTCTCAGTTTTAGGCTATTTTATCAGAGAGAACTCCCTTGATTACCCAGTTGTTGAAGTGATTACTCATTTATTGTTTTAGAGTAAATTCAAAATTTACTCTAATTCACCTTTCATTTATCATTTGACTTATCATTTCAGCCCATTTGAAATTTTGTCTGAATTCCTTACTGCCATGTAAAATTAGAGATTAGATTAATCTTAAAATTAATTTTAAGATTAGAGACCTAAACCCTGCACTTAGTGCTTTGCACATTGTCTGGCAGAGTAAGCACTCAATAAACATTTGGTTAATAAACAAATGAATAAAATCACTGTCTGAAACATAATCATCTGTGTAGATTACAAAATGAATTGCTATGACTTAAACTAGCTCTTTAAAGATATTTTCCAGTGTTTCTATAATTTCTTATACTATACAACTCTCTTTTAATTTCATTCCATTGTGTTTTCATCTCACCCTCTCCTCTCCTTGTGGCTCCTGTTTCAAAAGGGATTGGGATATTGTTTTTTGGTTAGTGAGTCCTGCCAATGGACAGCTTTATCAGCAATGGTAGGGAGTTTGTCTTTGATCCTGAGGGCAGTACTATCTACTGCCTTAATTTGAGATGTCAAACAGTTTTGACCTTAATTTGAGATGTCAAACAGTTTTATAAAATTGTCCTCTGGACCTCGTTAAATTATTTTAGCACTTGTGGTGGATCTCCATGGCTTGTAGACCCTTCCAAGATATCTTCTCTTTCCCCCCTAAACTGTTGTGTTCTTTTTATTCATCCGCAGTTGAGCAGAGAGCTATCCAAATCCAGTGACTATCATGATACACTGTGTCACACACATTACCTTTTCCTCTAAGCCTTTCACACTGAAATGCTCTTTCTTCCTCATTCTAGAAGTGGTCGGTGCTTTGAAGTGCGTGACCTTCATCACAACTTTACTGTCTACAATGCATTCAGTTAGTGGAGATTATAGTGACCTGATGTGAACCCTTACACCCTTGTTGTCCAACACTCTGTACAGATGGAACACATATTAAATTACAATCCTTACTATGTATTATGTTTTCAAGGCCCATTCTAGCTTTACATCCATTTTTTCTGTTCGTAGCATTTTACTGTGGATACTATAGCTGCCAGAATACTGTCTACCAGAACTCTAGCTGATTTTTTTTTAAAGCACCTTTATAGTCATTTTGGTTGCCATTGACCTCATGTTTCTGAACCAGTACATAGAATCTGAGGAGAGAGATGAAAGGTGTTCCTGACAACTTTTAGGAAAGCAGGATTGCTTCTTCTCTAAATTATACCAAGGAAAGGCTCCCAAATGTTCGTTTCAGAACAGTTTCATCAGCCATGATATTACTGGACATTTCATCCAGATTCAGGCAACAAGATGACAATAAGCTATAGTTTTCAGGATTTTTATGAGTTTTCTAATTTTCCTTTATCTTAGTAGATATTTTAGTGGGCTTCATCTAAGCTGTCAGCCAGGAGATCCTGTTTTAAATTAAAATGTTCATTTGTCACCTTTTAAAGTGACTTATTTAATCAACCACTCATGGAAGTTTAATTATAATTTTTCTATATTGTGTCTATTCTATTTTTCTAAAATTGCCATCCTTCTCAACAGTATTCATAAGTTAAAAGTGTGATAGAGCATGTAGAAACTAGAAACAGAGAAAGGGGAGAGACAGTTGCAAAAGCTATATTTCTGACTTCATAATATGTGCCAGGAATAGTGCTATATGATTTATATTTGTCTTATTGTCCTTCAACTATAGAGCTAGGTGATATCATCTCAAAGAGATTAGGTAATTAGTTGTGTGCTCAAGGCCACACACCTATATTTGTCCAAGTCTGATGTGGAAGTACTTTAATAAAGTGAAGTCACAAATTATCAAACATCTGTTTGATATTGCTAACCCACAGCTTTTTACTGAATTGTTTAACAGAAAAACAAAACAGGACAATTTCCTCTTTCTACTTCATTTGCTTTTATGTAGAGAGATTTTCTTCTTTATTTTGTGGTAGGATCTCGTGCATAATATGTAAAGAGCTATATAAATACAATTCTACAGTCCAAACTAGAAAAAGGTGTTGCCAAAGCCTTTGAAACTACATATAAGTCTGCTGTGTCCTTGGAATGTGAAATTTAGTCTCTCATTTCTTAGCCTTTCAACAATTTCACTGGCCATAGACTGGAGACTTAAACTATCAATTAATAAAAGGTCCCCTATACTCAAGAAGCATGCAAATCTAGTAAGAAATTCACTGTCCCACCTCCACCTGAACGCATAATACACATACTTTTAAGAGCCCTGGCTTCAAAGAGGATTTTCCTGGAAGAACTGATGATGGAAGGTTTTCGAGAAGTCAGGCCTTGTGCTCCCTGTGAAAGGAGGGAGCCAAGTGAGACTGAAAGACAGGAGTCATGGGTATGGGGAAGGGAAGTCTCAGGAAAAGCACTGGATGCAATAGTATAAGAACTCACTGTGAATTTACAGGGCCTGATAGAAGTAAGGCCTGCTTGAATGTAGTTGGTAGGGTAATAATATGGGTGTAATAATTTATAGTTTTAATTTGAACATTTCACCTAAAATGTCATATGGTGTGCTTGAGTGTGATATTGTTATGTTACAGAATTACATGATTATGATTTTGTAATAAAAGGGGCGTTATTCGTGCTGGACCCTGTAGTTCAGAAAGAATGTCACTGATAGACTCAACACTAGCACAAATACATGGAGTGAATTCTGCTAATGGAAATCTTTGAAGGCAACATCAGAAGTTGGTGTTTGATTCAGGGGACAATGGATGCCCTCTCTGAACGCAATGAACAGGCTCTTTCCTGAGCAATGCAGTGGCCATGCAGGGTTTTTCTATGACATGTTTACTCCTGGCATTCTGCAGCCAGCAGTGGGGAGAAGACACAAAAGGGGAACTACTAAATCCAGTAAAAGGGAAAGCAGTCCATCTTCACGTCATTGCTTTCCACAGTTTGTTCACCTGTTTGTTGAAGGCCGTTTCATTTACTCGCTATTCCTTTTTTCCTCTGCTCAGCACTTCTCTCGAGTATGGCTTAGTTATTGGCTGAGTGTGATACTTGCTGTGTAAGTTAGCAATTGGGGAGAAGGAGTGTGTAATGAAAAAGAGTAGGTACTGTTTTAGGAAGTTATTCTACTCATGCATAAGAAATTCATTGACCAGAAAGGGTTAATGCCCCTCCAAATGGCTTAACGTAATCCCCAAGTGCAATTGGCTCATTTGAAGGATCTGGCCCATTGAGTGCATGTTAGCAGAGAAGCTGAAACACCTCTTCACTAAGTCTGGTGCAGTGAGGTTAAACCCAAGGGTATATAACAGGTCAGTAGCATAGTCAGGAATAAAATTACAGTCTTCTGAACTCCCTTGACATGCTCTTTTCACTTGACTAGGTTTCTTTCTTTTATGAGGTATTAAAAAAATTTAAGAAGAGAGAAAAATTAAGGCATCAAATTAAAGAAGTATTTTATAGATATTTTCAGACCCATAGGAGGAGGAAATTTGGAAACAGCTGAAACTGACTACAAGTACAAGTTAAGCAACATTTTTATAAATGTTTAAAATGCAGGAGAGTAGCAGAAAGGCCAACTGACTCTGCACTGGGCTTGTGCATGCAAGGCCCTTATGACCCACCGTGTGAAAGCAGTCGTCTTTGGGCTGATCAACGCAAGAGATTTTAAAATTAACATCGTTTATAAATACATACAGAACGCACATATTGGAAAGTGTATGGAAACAGATGGAAATTTTAAAAATAATGGTTATGAAGAAGAAAACTAAAAATTCAATAATTGTATCTTTTATAATGTCATATGGGTCGTATAGTAGAGATATTAAAAGTCATTTGATTGAGAATCAAAGGCCTGAGTTTGCATTCCTGCTCTGTCACTTTTAGTAAGGATAACCTTCTGGCCTCAGATTTCTTATTTGGGAGATTGGGATAATAATTAGCTATTGCACAGTGTTCCTTAAGAAATAAATGAGATAGTTCCTATAAAGTATTTATTTTTATTTATTTTATTTTTTTTATTGTTATGCAATTACAGTTGTATGCCTTTTCTCCCCATCCCTCTACCCCACCCCAGGTGAACCCACCTCCCTCCCCCCTCTCCACCCTCCCCCTTGGTTTTGTCCATGTGTCCTTTATAGTAGTTCCTGTAATACCCTCTTCCCACTATCCCCGCCCCCACCCCCCCACCCCCGCCCTGGCTATTGTTAGATTGTTCTTAACTTCAATGTCTCTGGTTATATTTTGTTTGCTTTTTTCTTCTATTGCTTATGTTCCAGTTAAAGGTGAGATCATATGGTACTTGTCCCTCACTTCCTGGCTTATTTCACTTAGCATAATGCTCTCCAGTTTCATCCATGCTGTTGCAAAGGGTATAAGCTCCTTCTTTCTCTCTGCTGCGTAGAATTCCATTGTGTAAATATACCATAGTTTTTGGATCCACTCGTTTGCTGATGGGCACTTCGGTTGCTTCCAGTACTTGGCTATTGTAAATTGTGCTGCTATGAACATTGGGGTGCACAGATTCTTTTGGATTGGTGTTTCAGTGTTCTTAGGGTATAATCCCAGCAGCGGAATTACTGGGTCAAAGGGCAGTTCCATTTTTAGTTTTCTGAGGAAATTCCATATTGTTTTCCACAGTGGCCTCACCAGTCTGCATTCCCACCAACAGTGCACGAGGGTTCCCTTTTCTCCGCATCCTCTCCAACATTTGTTTGTGGATTTGTTTATGTTGGCCATTCTGACTGGTGTGAGATGATACCTCATTGTGGTTTTAATTTGCATCTCTCTGATGGCTAGTGATGCTGAGCATCTTTTCATATGTCTCTGGGCAATCTGTATGTCTTCCTTGGAGAAGTGTCTGTTCAAGTCCTTTGCCCATTTTTTAATTGGGTTGTTTGTCTTCCTGGAGTGGAGTCGAGTGAGTTCTTTATATATTTTGGAGATCAGGCCCTTGTCTGAGGTATCGTTGGCAAATATGTTTTCCCATACTGTTGGTACTCTTTGTAATTTGGTGCTGTTTTCTTTAGCCATGCAGAAGCTTTTTATTTTGATGAGGTCCCATTTGTTTATTCTTTCCTTTATGTCCCTTGCTTTAGGGGATGTGTCTGTGAGGATGTTGCTGCGTGGAATGTCTGAGATTTTCCTGCCAATGTTTTCCTCAAGGACTTTTATGGTGTTACGGCTTATATTTAAGTCTTTTATCCATCTTGAGTTTATTTTCGTGTATGGCGTAAGTTGGTGATCGAGTTTCATTTTTTTGCACGTAGCTGTCCAGATCTCCCAACACCATCTGTTGAAGAGGCTGTTTTTGCTCCATTTTATGCTCCTGCCTCCTTTGTCAAATATTAATTGATCGTATAGACTTGAGTTTATTTCTGGGCTCTCTATTCTGTTCCATTGGTCTATGTGCCTGTTTTTATGCCAGTACCAGGCTGTTTTGATTACAGTGGCCTTGTAATACAGTTTGATATCAGGTATTGTGATCCCTCCTGCTTTGTTCTTCTTTCTCAAAATTGCTGCAGCTATTCGAGGTCGTTTATGGTTCCATATGAATTTCTGCAATGTTTGTTCTATATCTGTGAAATATGTCATGGGTACTCTAATAGGGATTGCATTGAATCTATAAATTGCTTTGGGTAGTATGGCCATTTTGATAATGTTGATTCTTCCAATCCATGAACATGGTACATGCTTCCATTTGTTTGTATCTTCCTTAATTTCTTTCTTCAGTGTTGTGTAGTTTTCTGAGTACAGGTCTTTTACCTCCTTGGTTAGGTTTATTCCTAGGTACTTTATTTTTCTTGTTGCTATATCGAATGGGATTTTTTTCCTGATTTCTGTTTCTGCAGTTTCGTTGCTGGTGTACAGGAATGCCTTTGATTTCTGGGTATTGACTCTGTATCCAGCTGTTTTGCCAAATTCATTTATTAGGTCGAGTAGTTTTTGAGTGGAGTCTATAGGGTTTTCCATGTACACTATCATGTCATCTGCAAACAGTGACAGTTTCATTTCCTCCTTTCCAATTTGGATGCCTTTTATTGCTTTTTCTTGTCTGATTGCTGTGGCTAGGACTTCCAATACTATGTTGAATAGGAGTGGTGAGAGAGGGCATCCTTGTCTAGTTCCTGATCTTAGTGGGAAAGCTCTAAGTTTTTGTCCATTGAGTGTGATGTTGGCTGTAGGTCTCTCATATATGGCCTTAATTATGTTGAGGACTGCTCCCTTTATTCCCACTTTGCTGAGTGTTTTTATCAGAAATGGGTGCTGTATCTTATCAAATGCTTTTTCCGCATCTATTGATATGATCATGTGATTTTTGTCTTTGCTGTTGTTGATGTGATGTATTATGTTTATTGATTTGCGAATATTGTACCATCCTTGCATCCCTGGGATGAATCCCACTTGGTCATGGTGGATGATCTTTTTAATATATTGCTGGATGCGGTTTGCTAATATTTTGTTGAGAATTTTAGCGTCTATGTTCATCAGCGATATTGGCCTGAAGTTTTCTTTCTTCGTTGTGTCTTTATCTGGTTTTGGGATTAGGATGATGCTGGCTTCATAAAAAGAGTTTGGGAGTCTTCCATCAGTTTGGATTTTTTCGAATAGTCTGTGAAGGATAGGGGTTAGTTCTTCCTTAAATGCTTTGTAGAAATCTCCTGTGAAACCATCTGGTCCAGGGCTTTTGTGTGATGGGAGTTTCTTGATGACTGCTTCAATTTCCTTTGCTGATATTGGTTTGTTCAGGTTTTCTGCTTCTTCTTCAGTCAGTTTTGGAAGATTATATTTTTCTAGAAATGTGTCCATTTCATCTAGGTTTTCAAATTTCTTAGCATACAGGTCTTCATAGTAATTTCTTACGATCCTTTGTATTTCTGTGGTATCAGTTGTAATCTCTCCACTTTCATTTCTAATTCTGTTTATTTGGATCCTCTCTCTTTTTTTCTTGATGAGCCTGCTTAAAGGCTTGTCCATTTTGTTTATCTTTTCAAAGAACCAGCTCCTGGATTCATTGATCCTTACAATTGTGCTTTTAGTCTCTATGTCATTTAGTTCTGCTCTGATCTTGGTTATTTCCTTCCTTCTGCTTGCTCTGGGCTGTCTTTGTTGTTGTTCCTCCAGTTCTTGTAGGCGTAGGGTTAGGTTGTTTGTGTGAACTGTTTCTAACTTCTTAAGGTAGGCCTGTATTGCTATGAACTTCCCTCTCAGGACTGCCTTTGCTGTGTCCCATAGGTTTTGGGTTGTTGTGAGTTCGTTTTCATTTGTTTCCAGGAAGTTTTTGATTTCTTCCCTAATCTCATTCTTGACCCATTCATTGTTTAATAGCATGCTATTCAGTCTCCATGCTTTTGAGTGTTTTGGGTTTTTACCCTTGGCGTTGGTTTCTAGTTTCAGACCCTTGTGGTCAGAGAAGATGCTTGATATGATTTCAATTTTCTTGAATTTGTTGAGGCTTGCTTTGTGTCCTATCATGTGGTCTATCTTTGAAAAAGTTCCATGGACACTTGAAAAGAACGTGTATTTTGCTTCTTTGGGATGAAAAGCTCTGTATATATCAGTTAAGTCCATTTCCTCTAAGGTATTGTTAAGTGACACAATATCTTTGTTGATCTTTTGTTTGGAAGACCTGTCCATTTTTGATAGTGGGGTGTTAAAATCCCCTACTATAATTGTGTTGCTGTCAATATCTTTCTTGAAATCCTCCAAGATTTTCTTTATGTATTTGGGTGCTCCTATGTTGGGTGCATATATATTTACAATGTTTATGTCTTCTTGGTGGATTCTTCCTTTGAGTATTATGAAGTGACCTTCTGGGTCTCTCTTTATGGCCCTTCTTTGGAAGTCTATTTTGTCTGATATGAGTATTGCTACCCCTGCTTTTTTTTCCTGTCCGTTTGCTTGGAAAATTTGTTTCCAGCCCTTCACTTTCAGTCTGTGTAAGTCTTTTGTCCTGAGATGGGTTTCTTGTAGGCAGCATATGTGTGGGTCATGTTTTCTTATCCATTCAGCTGTTCTATGTCTTTTGATTGGAGCATTTAATCCATTTACATTTAAGGTTATTATCGATAGGTAGTTATTCATTGCCATTATTTCCTACCTGTGTTCCTCTGTCTTTCTCTTTTCCTTCCTTGCCTTAAAGCAGTCCCTTTAGCATCTCTTGCAGAGCTGGTTTGGTGGAGCTGTATTCTTTTAGACTTCTTTTGTCTGGGAAGCTCTTTATTTGGTCTTCTATCTTGATTGAGAGCCTTGCTGGGTAAAGTAGTCTTGGTTGGAGGCCTCTGGTTCTCATTACTTGGAATATTTTTTGCCATTCTCTTCTGGCTTGGAGCGTTTCCATTGAGAAGTCAGTTGCTAACCTTATTGGGGCTCCCTTGTATGTTACTTCCTTTTTCTCCCTTGCTGCCTTTAAGATCCTCTCTTTGTCTTGGAAATTTGCCATTTTAATTATGATGTGTCTTGCAGTGGGTCTCTTTGGGTTCCTCTTGTTTGGGACTCTCTGTGATTCCTGGATTTGGGTGACTTTTTCTCTCCTCAGATTAGGGAAATTTTCCATCATTACTTTTTCAAACAGGTTTTCTATCCCTTGCTCTTCTTCTTCTCCTTCTGGTATTCCTATTATACGGATATTGTTACGTTTCATGTTGTCCTGCATTTCCCTTATTGCCTCTTCATTCTTTCTGAGCCTCTTTTCCTTTTCTTGCTCCTTCTGGGTGTTTTTTTCTACTTTATCCTCCAGCTCGCTGATCCGATCCTCTGCTTCATCAAGTCTGCTTTTCATTCCTTCTACTGTGTTCTTCAGTTCAGAAATTGTATTCTTCATTTTGTCTTGGCCCTTTTTGATAGTTTCTATTTCCTTTTTCATGTTGATATAGTTTGCAGTGAGTTCATTGTAGTTTCCTTGTAGTTTCCGGTAGTTCTCTTTGAGCTCAGAGAGCTCAGTGAGCTTCCTGATGACCATTGCTTTGAACTCAGTATCTGATAGTTGACTTGCCTCTTTTTCGGTTAGTATTCTTTCTGAGACTTCCTCCTTTCCTTTCATTTGGGAATTGTTTCTTTGTCTTCCCATTGTTTGTGAGGCTCTTCTTGTTGGCCTCTGCGTCTTAAATTGCTTTGTTCTGACTCCCTGGATTTATGATATGAACTTCTATGGTAGAATGCCAATGGGATTCGGTGGTGCTGTCTCCTTACTCTCCTGTGCTCACTGGTCTTGAGCTGACGTTTATGTGTTTAACACGGTCTAACTCTAGTCTTTTCAGCACTCCAGGTTTTGTTGTCTCACCTGTGGGAAAAAGAGAAAGGGGGGGCAAAAGAAAAGAAAAAAAAAACACACACACACACACAAAACAAACCAAAACAAAGATGGGAAGGAGGGAAAAAGGAAATAGGAAAGGAGGAAAGGAAGGAAGGAGGGAAGAAGGAATAAAGAAAGATCAGAGGCGAGATAAGAAGGAATTTTAGCAAAAATTAAAACATAGAAATAGATAAAAGAAGGCAGGAAGAAGACATAAAAATGGTAAAGGATGGGAGGAAGAAGGAATGAAAAAAAAGAAAAAAAGAGAGAGGAAGAAGGAATTCAGGGGGAAAGGAAAAAAAAGAAAAAGGATAAAAAAAAAAAAATCTTCTGTTGGCTTTAAACCGGTCAGGTTATTTCTGCTGGTGTCCTGTCTGTGAAACGGGAGGGGGTGGTTGGAAGGATTGGTTTCACTTTTCTCTCTTCCTGGGTCACACTCTTCGCTGTTTTGTAGGTGTGGTCCCTGGCAGTCAATCAGTCCGTTGATCAGCCAATCCAGCCGCTTTGGCTTGTGACGCGTGCACGCGCAGCAGGGGAATCCAGCCGCTTTGGGTCTGTGACGTTATTTTGTGCCCTGAGCGCGCAGCCGGCGGACCAATCGAGCCGCCAGGGCTTGGAACGCTGGCGCGCAGGTGGCGGATTCAGCCGCCTTGGGGTTAGGACACTCGCCAGAAGCTTTGTATTTGGAAAACAGGCACCCAGCCGGCCCTGAGCTTGGTGAGCGCGCGCAGCCCGCTGAGCCACAGGCTCTGTGCTTGGGGGCCCGATCCAGCCGCCCTGGGCTTGAGTCTCTCGGGCGGGCGGGGCCGCCCTGGGACTGGATCACGCGGCACTCGGTTCCGAGGTTTTGGGCCTGTGGGTGGAGCAGCTAGTCTCTGCTCCAAATTATCTCGGAGGTTTCAGGTGTGGGCGCCCCTCCGGGGTTTCAAGTGTGGGTCCCGTTCGCTAATCTGCTCGCGCGCGCGACCGGACCTCAGGTGAGCGTAGCAGTCCAGGGGTGGAGGGGGAGGGGCGCCAGGGGCCTCGGCTACTACCGAGAGTTCTCTAATTAGCCCCTGAGTGTCTCTATTTTCTTTTTCTTTTTGAGAAATTCCTCCTTTTCAAGGTCCCCTGGTCTAATCAAGCACCTGGCTGCTCACAGCGCAGCCTGGCCCTCTCCCAAGACTCCTGCCGCAGCCCCTGCGCCAGGGCTGGCGCTTCTGCCGCCCTTGTACCGCGCGGTCCTGGGTCCCGTGGACCTTATTGTCCTTGAGCACTCTTCTTACCGTCAGATCTTTCAGTGTCCTCTATCTTTGGTCTCTGATCTTCGTATATGCTGGAATACTGTTGGCTGTTCGCTCTGCTCCTCAGATCAGCTAGGTATTTCCCTGGCATTGAGGGGAAGTGGACTCCGCTCCCACCTATGTTGCCGCCATCTTCCGAAGTCCCTATAAAGTATTTAGAACAATGCTTGGCATACAGTAGGCACTGAACATGTGTTAGCTCTAATTCTAGCTCATCAAAGGGCTAAATTGTGGTTGTGGTAAGCAGAGGACAGTGCAGGTTTAGGGAGATAATTTATAGTTTTCATGCATATTTTTACTGGCAACACCAAAGGTAAAGAGTAATATAATAATGAAAAATTATATTCAGAACTAGGAGAAATTAAATTATTATTTTTCAAATAGAAAGTCAGAGTAGAGTGTCTTAAAAAGCACACAAACATGGATGGAACAAATGCAATTTATATTCTAAGAACACAGTAGGTATCTGTATTTAAAAAAATTAAGGCATATCTTAAAGTACTACATGATTTAGTGTATCTGTTCTCTCTTGTATATCAGATTCTAAATGTTATAATGAAGGCTTTAGTGATGTAGTATAGACTGAAAGAGGAGACTTTTAGGGTATGTTCACATTAGGATCAAAGCTGTATTTATGGCAATATAAATTGAAGACTCGTAAACTTGATCAATACAAATATTTAATCAAAAGATAATTACGATCAAAGATATCTTTTTCTTCTAAAAGATTTCTGGATCCAAATTATCTGTGTGACTGCCCACACTTTCTGTTTTGATGATGTTTCATTTAAGGCATTATCCCATGCAGCATTTGTGAAGGAAATGTCACTATTTTTAATTAAAAAAATTTTTTTATCCTCACTTAAAGACATATTTTTTCATTGTTTTTAGAAAGAGAGGGAGGGAGAAAGAGACATCGATATGAGAGAGAAATAATGATCGGTTGCCTTTCTCATAGGCACCCCGACCAGAGTTTAAACTCGCAACCTGGATATGTGCCCTGACCAGGAATCAAACCAGTGACCTTTTGTCCCACAGGATGATCTTCCCACCAAGCCACGCCAGTCAAGGCAAGGAAAATTCTTTTATATGATTAGTTATCCTGGCTACCAGCCTAACAGCCTTTCCTTGTCTTCCATTAATAATCTGAAGACTCACTGAAATGGTAGGAAAAAAATTGTGTTTATGTGTGTGTGTGTACACATTTCTTTGGGAACAAGATGCTTAACACCTATCAGATCTTTGAAGACATCATAAAGCTGGAAACCATAAATTATTGGTGTCTTCTTCATTTTGCCCAAGCACAATGTCATCCAAGATTTCATTTTGACCTCTAGGCTTCTGCTCTGATCGATCCCCTGACTATGCCTAGCCTACTATGCTCCCATCACTGCACACACTTGATTCTGTTACTTCCGGTTTCTAGTCTTATCCCATGACCTTAGCGAGCTCAGGTCAGCTGCTGACAAGATTTTTGGTTTTCCATAGTTTGCTGTATAGTGTCTGTAGCTACATGAAAGAAAAATTTATTTGAATGTGCGACATTTACCTAGTCCAGATGGAGAGGGACATCAGGCTTAAGACAAAGGACAGAAACAAAACCAAGACTTTCTTTACTTCAGGGAACTAAAAGATAGATTTCAAAAGGCAAAATAAGGGGCTGACTTACACTGAATCACACTCTGTATGATATTGATACTGAGCTTTTTATGGGTGTATGTCACAACACTCATATTTTTATGACAAGAAAGACAGGGTTCAGATGACGTAGTATAGGTACATTTTACAATCCCCTGCCTCATCTAGAAGAATGATTTGTAAATAGGGAACATGTAAATATTGGGGGGATTAATTTGATCATATTCTTCCCTTCTACTTTAATTTTTTCCCTTTTGTCTTTATCTTCTTTTGTTTATTTTAAACAATATTTATATGGCTGTTTCTGTTTTCTGATTTGAGGTCATAAAAATTTTTCTCTTCCTGTTAAGTAACTTCAACTTTTCTTCTGATAAAGCCTGGGTTATCATTAGTCAACATGTATTGTACTGTTGCCAATTTCAAAGGTACTTTTCTAGGCTTTACTTTTCAAAGCAGTAGGCAGGGAATTGAAAATCTAGTGATCTATTTCACTGGTTTGCTAGTTTTTATTAATGGAGAACACACTGATTTTGCCTCACATTTTCAAGTAAAAGAAGTCCCTAGGCAATGGTTCTTAATCGGGGGCAATTTCACACTCCCACTTCCAGCCCAGACATTTGGCAATATTTGGCTACATTTGAAGTTGTCACATTTGATGGAGGCGCCACTGGTATCTAGTGCATAGATCCTAAAATGCATAAGGCAGCCCCTACAACAAAGAATTACCCAGTCCAAAATGTCAATAGTTCTGATGTTGAGAAACTGCATAAGAGTAATATCCACTCACCAGCCTTACATTCTCCTTCTCCAAGAAAGAAGAGCAACCCGTTGCATTTGCAAGTATGAAATGAAGATGTCTGCTGCAGTCTGTCCCTTCGCTTTTCTCTCCAGAATCCGACAGTCTGTCAGGAGGATGGGTTTCTACCTGCTGTCAGGCATGTGATAAAGGTGGTTGAGCAGGAGCAGACTGTGCTACTACCAATGCAGAGAGCAGGGGGTTTGTTTATTGTGTTTGGTGATAGTGGCAAGAGGGGTGACTTCAATTCAGAAGAGCCTTAACAAGCCTATTAGAACTTATCTAAGTGATGTCCTTCACTATTGCTTTTATCAGTAATAAAGCTGACATTTTGATCTCTAACTGTCTGACTCCCATATCATTCTCTGTAAATTGGTTCTGATCTCAGGTTGGAAACAGTGGTGTTATTTTTTGACCCCCTAAAACCCAAAATCTGTTACTGTCTAATGGTTCAGGATCTTAATGGCTTACCTCCAGGATTCCCGGCCTTCTGTGTCAGAGGATCTCACTCAGCAAAGAGCGCCAAGTGTAATGCTCACTAATTAGTGTAAGACTTAGGGCTGAAATGATGAGAAAAAGAACACTAAACATCAGTTTCAAGCCTTCCTGGTTGAACATAGTAACCTTGATTTTTATAGTTAATATAAAGGAAAATTTATTACAAAGATGCATTTATTGGATTTTCCCCTTGAAAATGGCAGTTAATTTCTTTACTCAGGAAATATAAATAAATCCTGTTAGAACTGTATGCATTTGGTAACTGCCCCCATGAATTTACTTTACTGCTGACAGATGGACCAGCTATATTGAATTTTAGGTAATAAGAAGCAAGGTAAAAGAGAACACAGCCCTTCTAACTGAAAGAAGAGGGAAGGGGAATTAAAGTTTTTCCATAGAATACAATGGGCTGAACATGAAATGCAGCCTACAAACTGTTGTCATAAATAATGAGATCACGTCCCCAAAGCGCACATATTCGAACTCTCTGGGTTGTGTCACACCCACGTGTGAGAGCAACATACCGTTCTCGTGACACAGCAGAGGCCTGTTACTCCAAATGAGAAGAAAGGATCCTGTGCACAGACGTATTACATACCCTACAGCCCTGCCCAAATGTGCCCTGTCAGTCAGGACAGGCTCAGCACTCCCAGGGAGGATTCCGTGTTACACGTCCAGGGCAGGGCTGCCGGGGGCCCTGTGCTCCTTGCAGGGATCCAGACTGCGGAGGGTTCACCTTCCACAATCTCTTCAGCAAAGCTAAGAGAGAAATCACCTAGTGGCTTTTAACTCTTCTCCTTAGAGGAGACACATGTCACTTCTGGCCCGAGCCAATTAGTGACGGCATCTAATTCCAAAGGTGGTAGGCAGGGTAATGCTACCACGTGCCTGAAAGGCATGAAGTTCTAGAATGTTGGGAATAGCTCTACTGACTCTATTAAGCATGTTATTACCAAAATTCCAGAGCAAACTGATTATACTTTTTAGCAAATATTTAGGTATATGTTCCACTAATGACTTTAGTAATTTACAAAGTGCCCCAAATATCCAGAATAACCAAGATCAAAAGGTGCCTCAGTGTAGGCAGGATATTGGGATGGTGCAATGTTTAGTGTTCCAGAGTCTGAGGCCTGGACGGCCACAGTGATTCCCCTGCTCTGTTCACGCCGGGCCCCACCATGCACTAAGAGCTGTACACCGTCACTTGGGAAGGCCTGCAGCACCATAACCCCCTATTCTCACAGGTGCCCAGCTTGAGCAGCCGCCTTGCTCCGAGAGCATTTTCCTAAGAAGGTCTGAAAAGCACATACAAAATTACTTCTTTCTACTTCTCTCACGTATGGCTTTATTTTCAGTGAATATTGTGGAAAACAATAGCTGCTGCACAAAGATGGCAGGGAGCTGAAAGATCGTACCTAACTTGTTGGGAAAGGCCTCTGGTTCAAGTCAAATTTCTAAGTCAATTTTAAGAGGAGCATTCCATGTGTAAAAGAACACTCATGTGACATAGGTTCTATTTTGGATTCTGTGTCTTTTGGGCATAACTCTCAACCATTCCAAACTGTTGCTGTCCTTCCACAGATCTCAAATGGGATTGTTTCCATGGTGGAATCCTGGGCAGCAGAAAGGCTGTGGATGAGAAAGTGTTGAATAAGAGGAGGAAGAGAAGGCACAGGTTGAAAATAAGAGGAATGGGGAAAAAAAGAAGTTGAGGAAAAGGAGGACAAAGCAATGGTCACAGGTATCAACAGAAGTTTATGACACAGCATGAAAGCAAAGACAGAGTCTCAAATAGGACAGTGGGAACTCAAGAACACTGCACAGTTCTAACAGGGAAGGAACATATTTTTCGAAAAACCCTTTCAGGAGTCAAAGTTTATGACAGTTTTAATGTGATGTTCTAAATCATAACTTTTTGCTATTAAGCAAATGTCCCATGATAATGTGGTGACTTCATACATTTCTCAAGTAATCACTTAAATCGGGTATTCTTGGATATCTCTATGCATGATGCCTTCAGAGATATCAGACACTGAACAGACAAGTCCTTTCCTTGCTCTTTCATAGTGATAATAGAAGCATTGGAAGCAATGGGATCAGGGGAATTAAAGGAAATGCTCATTAAAACAAATTTAAAAGGTCTAATGATTAAAATATTGATTAATTAGCCAAACATTGATTAGCAGTCACACTTTATCAACTACAAAGTTTCTAATTACTGCACCATTATTCCATAGATTGACCTGTTCTCTCCTGTCACTTATGATGAAGAACAATTTTTATTAAGTGGGTTTTGGATTTTTGACCTGTAAAATTTTAATAGGGAGTGCAAAGTGGGTGTCACGTGTGGTTTGGCATTTTATTCACCAAGGGACTAATAGTTACTGTCTCTACTTAACCAGACGCACAAGAGTGCAGAAGGGACAAGAACACTTAGGGATTAAAATCTTGCTGTCTTCCCAATCAAGGGGAAAAAAAGCCATGTGATCATCTATTGAATGGGGAGAAAGGAAAATGTTTGCCCTTCTAGTTGTTATGCACAGAGTGGATGATAATGGAGTTCTCAACTATAGTATACTAGTTATAGATTGTTCCAAAACATCGAAACCCTATGATTAATATAGAATAAAGGATTTGTTATAGGGATTTAATTTTATTAACTTTGTGAGAGGGTTTTAAGCCATCCATGGAAGGCTGTTGCTCCTGCATTTGGTGCTGAACATGATATCAGCATGGCCGACAGCTGGGGATTAATCATGCATGAAAAGCAGAGAGAGCAAATACAGACTGGAACTCAGGTCTGTCTATCACTGCCTACAGCTTCAATGACACAGGTGACCTGCAGGTACAGCTGGCACCCTTCACCATGGAGCTGCCCATGCACATGGTCCAGGTTCAGAGATGCCTAAAAAGGAGAATCTGTGGGAGCTGGGGGAGCCGCCGGCCACTATGGCCCCACGCCAGTGAGCTAAGAGAGCAGGACAGGTGTGTGAGTCACATCAGTACCTCAATGATGTTCAAGGTATGGAAATAGTTGCTCTACTTGCAATTTCAAAATCTTGGACACAAATTTCTCTTGTGGTAATCTTAACTCACCACCATCATTCAGAAAGACAGTTCTGGGAAACAAAGTTCCAACTTAACTAAGTTGACACAGTCCAAAGCCACCGCATAAAGTGAAAAGGATGCTAATCTGTGGGCACAAAGACACCAACATCTGACGTACCGAGGACCCATCATCTAAGTACAGACATCAGGGCCAAGGTGCCACATTGAAGGAGGTTCACCACCAAATTAACAATACCTTCCCTTTCAGTGAGAATCTTTTTTTTTTTTTAATCAAGGAAGAAAAAAAGAAACAACAACAACAAAAAGATTCATTCCAGGCCAGTGAAAACACCCTATTTTTAATATTTCAACTGGGCAATTTCTGAACATCATGCAGGAGATCTTGTTGATCGCAAGAACTGTCTATTTAAATCTGCTGAGACAGAGCTTGTGCTCTGATTCACCAAAAGAAAAGGCCAACATGCCACACAGGGTTACAATCTCAATATAACTGTTCGGAACTGCAGCTCCAGGTTTACTCCTGATGAGATCAGTTCGAAGGCCAGAAAGCAGATTACTTTTTTGACCATACATATGCTTGACAGGCAAAATGTGCTTACGACCTTATTGCCAAATAAGTAACAGCACGTAAATTCCTTGCAGTCAGTGGAAAATGACACCCTGAAGACAATTCAGAACAGAGCATTAGGCTGACGAGATCAACAGCCATACTGTGGGAAGAACCAGGATGAGGCTGGCGCGAGCGCCCTGCAGGGGAGGGACTCCTACAGACTTAGCTTCTGGGTCCCACTGAGGGGCCGTGTTTTAGAAACAGCTAGCTTATTCAGAAGCAATTGAAAAGAGAACTGGCATTATGCCCAGATAAGAAATCCCTTACTTGCTTCTGCGTGTGAGGAGACAAGAAATAAAGGGAAAGCACCGCCAGCCTTCTAAGCCAAGTGAACAAGCTCCAGGTTTGAAGAGTTCCTGACATTCCTCCCATTTTATTTATCTGAATGTATTGTAAAAAAGCACAGAGGAATGGGGGGTCCTTTTGCTACTAGCAATTTCATTCTTCTCCCATAATTTAGATAACAATTTTTATATAGCAGTTATCCAAAGCTAAAATTGCAAAGTGAAAGGAAGTATTTAAGAAATGAGCTGGATAACTCAGTTATGAGAGACATTCAGGCAAAGTGCTTTCTGATCCTGAGTTAAGGTTTTCTGCTCCTGGCCATTCACACATGTGGTCAGAATTGCGTGAAGTCTGACGTGTAAGTAAACATCTTCTCCTACACTTGCATATTAATTCCAATCTAAACATTAGTGTGGTGCGCAGTTGGACCCACCGCAGCATGTCGCCCCCACCCCACCCCTACCTCCACTCCTACTCCCATCACGCCTGAGTGCTCAGATAGCTAGCAAAGACATTGGAGGAAGGGAGAAAAGGCTAAAATTCAGGGCATGCCCAAGGGGTCCTTTTCTGGTAAATACAAATCTGGAAGATGGAGCTCCCCCAGGCATGGATTGAATCCCAGGTCTCCAGGGATGAAAGGTGGCTCAGAGCTGTGCTCCTCAAACTTCAATGTGCCCAGAAATTCTTGAAGATGCTGTGAAGCAAGATCCTAGTTTCTAACAAGCACCAGTGTCATGGATGCTGCCAGCCCTTTATGAAGCTCAGCCTTGAAGATCATTCCTGCCGCCACTGTCGTCTCCCAACCAACGACAGTGAGGCACAATAAGTTACTACTTATTGGGTGCCTACTACATATCAGACCCTGGAGATACTGAGAACGTAGCCAACGTTAGAGTCTTTGTTATGGGGCAGGTACCGTTATAAGAAACTCTCATCTGAGACTCACCTGTTTCCTGTTTCTCCCTATGGTCCAGGAGATGGGTTCCATGAATGCCCTGTTTGCTTGATGATTTAGAGACCTGAGAAGAAGGCATCCACAGTCCAGAGCCAAAACTCCATCCCTACAGCCCAGGCAAGGAAGCAACAGGCCACCTATGTCAGGGCCATGAGTCCCAAAGAGGTACATTTCCACACAATCTAGGCTACCTCCCTTGGAAAATTCAAATCTTCAACTATGACACTGGACTAAGGCATAAGGACCCTGTAAGTTCGGCCAGGTAGGGGAACACACTGGCTGCAGGGACTCCACAGTGCTTGGACAATCCTTTAGATTTGCTTCGCTTCTGAGGCACAGAGCCCTGAGAAGAGCTACTTCTGTGGGGCTCCTGCACTGCATGTAAAAGTGAAATAATTTAGTGGAAATAAAAACCAAATCTAAACATGAATAATGCTGTCACAACACCACCTTAGAGTGAAAGGTCATAGCAGTTTCTCATTTTTCATGTGACAATATGGAAACACTTTCAGCGAAGTAACACGATGTAAACAGAACTTGAGCCTACTCATGGTATGATATTTAGCTTAGAGTGAGAGACAAGCAGAATATCCTGGTAACAATAAAAGATGAAAGATGAAAAATAAAATACTTTGTCATGGAGTTTTATGTCTCCTTCCTTGTTAATACTGGGTTTTACTACTGTTTGCAAATCTGGAAGAATTTCTTGCACATTAAGACTATGAAACCTCGCTTTGTCACATTTGTTATAACCATCTCTCTAGTTCCTCCTATAATTTTGTAATGACTTCAAATATATTGATTATTCCTTATTGGTTCTTTCTATAACTTTTATGTTTAAAAACTAGTCCTATTCTAGTAAAAGTCTACCTATTTATAGAAGGAAGAGAGCAAGGGGAAGGGGAAAGAAAAGAAAAAAAGAGAGAGAAGAGAACAAGCCAGAAAATGAATTACCATATTCATAGAAATATATCCTGTGGTTTCCCCAGAAACACATTCAAGAAATTCTCTTAAGTGCTTGCTATTTTTCAAAATCATTTGCTTTCTTCACTGAAGAACTTTTAAAGACATATTTAACAATTATGAAGTCAAAAATAAAATACACTAGCCTTAGCATAGGCTGTCTTGAATTTCATAATTTATTATATTAATATCTTAGGATTTTTCTATGTATTTTATTTCTGAATTTGTAAACATGTTTACATATCGGGAGCCATAATCATATATGTAAGTAGTGTGGGTAACTGTCTACTCCCACACTATATTAGATGCTGCAAATGTATTCTGAGATCAGCTATATATTAAAATATATTTCACTTTTATGGTTTAATTTTAACACCATTTTTGAGTTATAAGAAAGTTAATATTGAAATTATTTTTCAAAATAGCCAATTTTGCTAACATGTTTGTTTGGATATGCCAGTCCTTCCATATTGCTTTTGATTAATTATCACTTTTCCCCTAATACATAGCTAGATGAGATAGGTAAAGAGATAGATACATAGACAGCTAGATAACTCATTGTATGGTACACATATTTTCATCTATTTCTAACTCATGAAACAAAGACTAGCTATAAATTTGTGTCAGCTGAATCCTGGTCTTTACTTCACGTTTTCATACGTAACATGGTAGATGCAGAGATGGAATGCACAGGTCCCTTTTTAATGAAGCACCTTCCACCCAACTATGGTGGGTGTTGTCAGCCTACGGTCTCCAACCATCAACTCCTTTAATGGCCTGTCTCTGCTGCAGAGATCCCCTTCATCCTAAGTTATACTTAGGGCCAGTTGAGGTGACTAAACAAGGTAGAAATATAATTGCCATTTGGGCTCCAGGCAAGACACTGCAAAGGGCAATCCTTGCTCCTTATCTCCCTGCCCATGCAGGCGTGACTCTGTCAGACCTGAATCACAGTGGCCATTCTCTCTTCCCAATCCCACTTTATTTCTTCTTGATTAACCCATGATGGTCCCTAAAATATTTTCCATCTAAAACTTCATTTCCCCTTGGCTGCTGGAGGACCTGACCAAAGACACTTGTTACTGGGAGTAGTCTGAGAAAGCACACAGTAGAATGACTATCCAGCTGCCCATGAGCACCCATCACTGGTGACAGATGGAGCTCAGACAGCCACTGGCATAGGTGGTGGCCCAATTGTAAAAACTTTTCTGGTGGAAGAGAATGCATACAGACTGACAATGTATCAGGTGTTTCATATATAGGAAGAAAATAGTAACTGTAAAGATATTGGGATGGGATGGGATGGGATGGGATGGGATGGGATGGGATGGGATGGGATGGGATGGGATGAGTGATCCTAAGCCCCATTGATACTCTGTGAGAGATAATGAACAGCTGGTGGGGAGTTAGAGGTTGTAAAAACACAGGGTCTTGTTGGTTGCATATAAGGAAGTGCTCATCTCCTTCAATTGACAGATAAGAAGGCTGAGAACCAAGCTCAGGATGCACCAGGCCAAGTGGCTGAACTTCAAATATGATTAACCTCCCCAACCAAGGCAGATCTGTTATGCCAGTATCAGGATAAAATCCTGAGCATCCAACAGGGAAGACGAGGATATCTGGGCAGATAACACACAGATTTGGGTCCCTGCCTCCTCTGAAGCCTCTTAGTTTGTAGGAACATTTCACCTCTCCCTTTTAAGAAATAATGAGCCCCCTACACTGGAAGATAATGTAGAAGCTTATCTCCTGAAAAGGCAACATTGTCTCTCTCTGTAATTGCCACCACTTACACTCCTAACTATTGGTCTTTATGTAAGGTTGAGTCAGCTGGGGACATTCTGGGTCTGATAAGAGAAGGGTGAAACTATATTGCAAAAGAACATAAGACCTAGTGTGCTTGTATGGGAGAGCTAGGATAGAGAGTATATAAGGGACTGAATCATTTACTGGAAAAATTGTTCACTGGGGAAAAGGAAACACTCTAACATTTTGGGGATTGCTGGACCCCCTATATACAGAGAAATAGATTCAAGTGGTGCAAAGAATTCTGTTGTAGACACAAAGATGCATCTTCCAGGTGCCCACTAAAAAAGAAGTGCTTCAAGCATCCTGCAGCTGTCAGATTTTTAGGGTCTGCCCCAGCTGTCTTGCTCAAGATCATTCCGTTTCAAGGGCAGCCTATCACTGGAGACTGAGCAAGACCACAGTGGTGTTTCTTTCTAGTTAGAGTAAAGCTGTGTAGAAATATTTCTTCAACCAGTACCACTGTTCATCAGAGGTCCTATGAGTTGAGTGAGGGGGGCCTTATAAACTTAATTGTACCCTACATTGGCTCCAGCTTTCAGTCCCTATTATTTCTGTGCAGCTAAGGACAGACACAGAGATTAGAATCAAGGGTTCTCTGACATTGCAGATCTGTATTCTGAGTGACCATAAAATAGCTCTGCCAATAGCCTTTGCTTTTACAGCTCTGTGGGGAGAAGAAAATAATACTAAGAGAAATTGGAAAGTTGTGATAGAGAGCATCTTAGGCTTTGTAGAGAGGCCCATCAGTCTATAAAAGTCTATAAAAGAAATATACATATGTGTTCAGAACAAAACCATTCTTGTCAACATCAATAAAAGGAGTTTTGAAGGGACTGTATGTTGGCATGTAGCTGGATACAATTGAATGATTTCAGGTGCTGATTTGTAAACAACTTTAAAAAAGCTCTTTGTTGCTTTACAAAACTGAAGTGGTGTGATTCATCTGGGAATTCTGAACAAGCAAATATTTTTGTTAGACATGGCAGTGTTTTACAGGAATATGTTATCATCGTTGATTTCAGTGCAAGTCCTGAGATGCTTTTACTTAGCATATGAAGGGCTTGGCAAAGCATCCCACCTGAGGTGCACGAATCAGGCCTATTAATATGAGAATTACTACAAACCCTCCAAGGTGCGGACAAGAGAATAAACTTCACACTCTGCATATGCAGCAGCTACATTAACATGATAGATTTTCAATGCTCTGCGGGATCCATTACTGGGTTTTGGGCCAATAGTCCATGAATTTGAAGGATTTATACAATGGACCATAACAGCTCCTTAGGTATGATTATGTCCCATCAGATGAAAAAATGTCTTTTTAAAACCTTCCTATTAACCTGTTTGCTCCATAGACCATAATCTTTTGAAGGTTAAATTATATACACAGCAAAATGGGCCAAATCACCTCATTCTGTATTTTAAAATGTATTTATGGTGAAAAAGCTCTCCAAAATGGGAGAGTGGATATTGTACCCAAAAGTACCATCAAATCAAGGTGAATTTTAAATGTGAGCAACAGACACTACTTGTAATCTCTCTGCTAAGGAGAGAAATTTTGATAACCAAATACAACACTTGCTCCTTTCTGTACCATTTACATTCAAATCATCTAAAAATAGATCAACAAATATAATGTGAGTAGTCAAATAACATGAGTTAGCTCTCAAGGCTTGGGCAGGCACAAAGAATCATGATAAAGACGTAAGCTACAAACCAAATGGAAAACATTGTTAAAAATACTTTATATTCTCTATGTGTTATTAATAGTTGGTACTTATTATATGAGAAAAAATTAGATCACATGAACTTTGAATTACTGATATAATTGTTTTTCCTTTCACAAATACTGTTGTACCTAGTAATCTGCAGAATACATACTAAGTGTTTAATGCACTTTAATTAATGCATCAATAGGACCTAAATTTACTACCTCTCTCAGGTAACAGGAGTCTTCTGGTAATACTCTTGAAACCATAAAAGCAGCCAGAGTATGGACTTGCTGGAGAGAAGGGCTTGATGACTGAGGCACTGCTGGGCTCCTAACAGTGAACAGCCTCTCACCCCCAAATACCTAGAACCAGTCCTGATAGAGAGAAATGCTCTCTTTTCAAAGTTAAGTACTGATGGCATATAAATGTTTTTAAGGTTTGGAGCGTATAAGCTAAATTGTTCAATTAAAAAATTGAGATAAGAATAGTAAATGGGTCAATGTAGAGAAAAGATTATGTATTTTTTCAGTCAAGTACCTCGGTAAATATCTTTCTACTACTTTCCTCACATGCTCTTCTCCGCCTTCCTTTGAATTCCTGTTAGTGCTGTTCATGATTTTTTCATAAGTTTGGAAAAGTACTTTTAAATTTTGGGGGGAATGACAACAAAAATCTCAAGAGAAATAGAAAATATAGTATAAATCTAAAGAGTAATAGAAAATAAACACTGTGAGCTCTCCCTAAGTCATCTTCTTATTAACAAATACAGATGTAGAAAGAATGGATAAAAAATGACTACTATAATTGTACCCTTTAGTTAAAAAATCTTAGTTTTCTTATTTGAATGTTTTCTGTACCACACTGGATCCTTATCAGCATGCGGAGTGTGGCCTATCCTCTTTGCCGTCTCATGGTACAAGTCTCCTTCAGAAAGAGATCTGGAAGTGGATTTGATTATAATATGGATCCCTTCTAATCTGTATGCTATGCTAGCAATTTGCAAGCCTCTGCATTACTAAATTTGTTGTGATAATTAGGAAGGCGACACTATTAAAGAGATTCTTGCCTAACCTACATATAAACAATGAGTGCAACTGCATTCTTTCTAGACAACCAGCCAAAAATAGCAAAGTTAAAACAGGAAAAATCCCAGTAATGTTTTCCCTCCTCTTTTCCATACCTGGCATAAAAGAGGCCCATTTTTATTCAATTCAGCTATTTTCTTTAAAGACATGTAGGAGAGAGGCCGGATATATTGCACTTGTGAAGACTGCTAAGACAGCTTCCTCAGAGGGCCTCATGTCACAACTCGGTACGAAGATGCTCTCAAATATTCTGCCTCCCTGGGGCATTTAGGATCTGCTCCAGGGAAGCAGGTATGGATGGGCAAGCCTGCATGGGTAAAATGCTTTGTAGGTCTACTCTTTGGTTCACAAACTCTAATTGGGGTTATGTAGAGACTGATACAAGCAGCATGAAGCTTCCAGAAGGAAGCCACACACATTCCGTTTTCTCTTATTTTGGTGGTCTACATTAGTGCCTTCCAAAAGGCAAAGGGAAAGTTACATTTCATATTATTCAAATCTGCATCTGACATTGGGGTGATATTCCTATTCCCTCTGCAAATGACCAGTCACATGATGAGGCAGTATAGTTATTCAGATTTTTGGTTTTGTTCATTTGTTTTCTTAATATCCAGTTGTGACTATTAGGTAAGGAAATGTCAATGGGCACAAATTTATGAATATTAAAATGTTCTATTTTGACATTTGGCCTGAAACCATCTGCAAAGGGAAAGCTCTGCTGAAGAGATTTTAATTTATATTACCTCCTTGTAAATCATTAATGGTGAAAAATATTAATGGATTAATTTTCTAAAAGATATAAATAAGTGAGCTTTGTGTACTACTTGCTATATATTTTTGCCATTTTATTTCTAAGATTTGAGTTTATTAAAGAGAAATGACATTGAGAGTTTGATACCAAAAAAATCTCTCAAAATTTGTATTCTAGCCATTCATGATTATGAACCTAATGTGCTCTGTGAACTAGACCTGCATATGGGTTGTGCATTGTACTGTGGAGGAGAGCATTTTAGAGAAAGAGAGAGCTAACCTTCTTTCCCCACCTCCTTCCAGGCAAAATCAAGCACAGGTCGCTATACTGAGCATTAGGGAAACCTGATATTGCCGTTGATGGGAAAAAGAATATCAGGTTCATTAATATTATAAATAATTTAATCAGTTGGGAATACAATGTGTTAACCATGCATTAGACATTTTCTTTTAAAATCTCTCCTAGCAATTACCCAACTGGTATTTATAAATTGCAATCACACACAAAGATCAAGGAATCTCGCTGGAGCAATTACCTATGCATAAATGATTTCACCTTATAGGACACTAGTAAAAGCAAGACATCAAAACTAGTTAATCTTTCACTGTAGCTTGGAGATTGAGAGATATTCATGCTTGGAAACTGGCATTAGTGGTCCAGGTTAAAGTTATATGCCAACCCCAGTAATTTACAGGAAAGGAGAGGAGAGGAGAGGAGAGGAGAGGGGAGGGGAGGGGAGGGGAGGGGAGGGGAGGGGAGGGGAGGGGAAAAGAATGGAATTAAAAAAAGAATAGAATAAAATGAAATATTAAACTAAAAGAAGGCAGCCATCATACATTAGCTTAGAAAACATTTAAACAAACACCAAAAATTGCATGAATTTTTCATAGTCTATGTTGCAAAAATCATTGGCAACCAGCCTACCTGGAACTACTTTCCAAACTAGAGTCTGAAGATATTGTGTGTATGCCAAAAAAAGCTACTCCATGTAACTATATAACATGTAAGTCCATTATCCCACATAACAAAAAATATGCCAACCATCATTAAGGGTTTGGATACACCCTGGTTCTAATGAAATGTCAATTTCATTCTTTATATCAGGTTTGAAGGTGAGGAAGGTGGAGGAGAGAGGAGAAGGTATGGGAAGGTATTGGATCTTTTGGGAAAGTACTGATTCACCTCACCAGGTAATTCAGTTGGTTAGAGTGTCATCCGGAAACACCAAGATTGCAAATTCTATCCTGGTTGAGGCACATACCAACGAATGCATAATTAAGTGGCACAACAAAACTCTCTCTCTTTTTTCATCTGCTCCTTCTCCTTCTTCTTCTTCTTCCTCCACTCAAATCAATTTTTAAAAAGTACTCATACAAATATCCTATGATGACCTGTCCAGTTACGTAATTCAAATTCTCTGGGAATCTTCTGTTGGTATGATTGCAATCATTGTGAAGCATAAACAATTAAAAATTACATAATAATGTTGAAGTGGCAAGCCACCCAATAATTACCTCAGGAAGCTTATGCAGCTGGGCGATAAAAATGCTTTTAAAGAGCCATATCACCACTTAATCTAATTCCCTACAAAGCCAAACCTTTACAATATTTTCTGTATGCTGTCTTTTGCTTGACTCCCAAGCTATTGCTATAAGGAGAAGCCCCACTGGATCAAAATAAATGATGCAATGTGTTAGGCCACTCTAATGGCTCGTTTAGGTTCATAAATGATGAAGCAATTGATTGTGAGACATTTCTTCTGCTCAGTCAACTCTCAGCCCAGCTATACTGAGCTTCTATAAACCTGTGAAACTCATGACCTCCTGAGGCCTTTGTTCTTGCCCTTTATTTTGCCTAATATGTCCCTTGCCCCATATTTTCCCATGGCTCATTCATATCTCTTTCTAAAATTCCACTTCCTGATGATTTGTCCTTCTCCACCATGCCCATCACTCCATGCTCTTACCATGCAATGTTTTTCTCTATGACACTTATCATTCTCTGAATTTTTCTTAATCATTTATTTATGTGCTAGAATGTAAGTTGTATGAGAGCTGGATTTTGCCTCTTCTGTCAATGGCTTTTATCCCCAGAATCTGGAACACAGAAGACATGCAATATGTAAACAGTAAATGAATGCATTCTCTTGTTATCCATACAGAGAAAAAAATCTGGTATCTAATTATTGACTCAGTGGTTGGTTGTCTTTCTGGTTATAGTTCTAAAATATTAGAACTCTTGTAGTTCTACTGGCATTATTATTGCAATGAACTACACGCACAAGCAGCAAGATCTTTAATACTGGATACTTAAAAATAATTATCTAAAAGAAAATAATGAGAGAAACAAAACACTGCCCTCTATAATATAGTTGGTTGGCTTTGACCCAAAATAATCAAAATCCTATCACAACCCTTCTAATAAAAGATGTACTTTCTTCCTATTCTTGTAAAAATTCTTAATGTGTTTATTTAATCACTACCTGAATTGAAAGGAGTCCGACTTTCAAATTTCATCAGTTTGTGCCATAACCATACTGTTACTGAAAGGTATGCTTTCAGGAGGATCAATTTAAACTATAAATAATTACTTTAAAATTGTGTCTATATTTTAGAATTTTGGAAATGTCATCAGGGTAGACAGCTACTACTTTGTGTTACAAATCTGAGTGTGAAATTTCAGAAATACTCCTTGCATTAAAAATGAATTAACTGTGTGATTATTAATTGTGCATATTCCAATCCCTTTGTGCTATACTGCATGTTTCTTGAATCTCATTTGAATCCTTTGGCTAAGTAATGTGTCAAGGGGGGTACAAGCCTGAATGCCTGAGTTATTTAAAAGGCAGGACACACTTCCAGATTAGAATACCAATGAGTGGGGTTAAAAAGGCTCTACTGTAGTTGGAGGGCAGCTCTCAGTCTGAGAAGTACCTGAAAAGGACCTCTATGGACTAATTTTCAGAATCACATTGTAATGTAGGCTCATGTCAATCATCAGAACAGACAGCTTCATCCCATGATATAAACTAGTTATACATTCAGGAGCTGCCAGAAGATCTTCATTAAAAAGGGACTTAGCATTAAAGGAAGGAGGTTGTTTTATTATAATACTTCAAACACAGTTTTTTGTTTTATATGTTCTAAGAAATTTTTTTTGCTCTTTGCTACAATATCAAAAAAGTACCACAGAAGAAGGAAAACATTAAATATTCTATTTTTTAATAGGAATCAAGGAGGCTTTCTGGTTTAAGGCATTAAAATCATATACATTTTCCTAAATTTATTCATGTCTTTGAATAACAAAAAGAAATCTCTAGATGTAATAGGAGGATGTTTTTAATCTTTTGTGAGAAGGGATTTGCAGAGCCGACTACTCAAGGTAAAATATCTACTGGCAAAGTATATCAGTGAGAGCTTTATACATATAAATTTGTATAAAACCTCTGGGCACTCCACAAGCATCCAGATACCAGTTAGATATTACAATTGATGTCATTAAAATTTAATATAATTGTGTTAGGAGGAAAACAGGAACAGTATCCATGTAAGTAAATCATTACACTGTAATCTAGTATTTAAAGAAAACTTAACAGAGGTTTAATAAAACAGATAACTATCTTTTTACCTATATTCAAAGTCTTATATCAAAACCTTAATTTAAATATATTTGTACAAGTCAGGTAACCTCTTCAAAATATTTAGCAATATACTTATTTACCTAAATCATCTCATTTCTCTCATGAAAAATGTCAAAGCAAATGGCTTGGTAAGTAAAATTAAAACAATTACACAGTGTCTTGCAAATAAGGTTTCTGCCTCATAGACTGCATGAAGCTCCTTTTTCTGTCATTCACTTTCAATGAGGAAGATGCAATTTTGTGAATCATTTTCTCTCCTGAGACTAAAAGTGCAAATTTCAGAATACATCCTCTCAAGTTTGGTCTCATTGTTTAAAATTGTTCCTGACAGATGTATGGGTCTTTATTTACAGATAAGTCATTGCAAACCACAATTTACAACTTTTCCTTATGACACAATCATGCTGTATGCTCATTTTTAGTGCTTTCCCTCAGGACCCTACCTGGAAGCAAAATCATTAAAACTACTTGTGAAAGCCAGGGCACTGTCCTGGTGGGGATGTTCCCCACCCCCAGGAGGAATAGAGCATAATTAAAGGTCTTCGGATGTTCAAGGACCAAGTGCTCATGATAAAAGAGTATGTCTGAAGCCTCTGTCTTCTCTCTATTTCTCCCATGAAATCACTTATTATGCACGATTACTCACTTCTTTCCATCTTCCTCATATAAGCAGGCTCCAAAACGCACAGCCTAGAAAGGACTGAGCACCCTTTCAATGCTTTTTCTGCTCGTGGCGTTCAGAGCATTGCAGGTGGTAATTTCAGGAGCCAAAAGTTGAAAGAGATTGTAAGTCAAATTTTTGACTGATTACCACAGCATTATACTGAGATGCATGATGAAAGGGGAAAAAGAAAAAAAAGTTTCATAGGTATATATATAGTGTTTGTACATTTGTTCCCCGGCATATTTCTCCACTTTGTATGGAAATGTAGCTTGATACCACTGAATAGATTCATTTTCATCTATACTCGTAATATCTAGAAAATGACAAGAACTCCAAAGTACATCTTACCAATAAATAAAAATATCGAAGAAATAATGTCATCTGATTCCTAAGTAGCATTTTCATAGTAGTTAACAAAAATTTGCCTGAAAACCTGCAAAAGGAAGCTGCTTGTATACTGGCTTTAAATTTACTGCCTCTTGTTCCTGGATTCAGAAGGAAAGAGTTACCTCATGGAATTTTGTTGCTTGTTTACATTGTTTCAGTATATAATTCATGAAGAGATTAAATTCTGTTTGTAAGTTAAAAGGCTGGGATTTATAGCTATTACTAGTTGTGAACACTTAATTAAATTAAACCACATTTGTCCTTATTTAGTTTAGAATATAATAGTAAAAGTCTACGTTATGCAGATTATAGTTAGATTTGCATGTCTGTGAAAGTGTATTTTATGAATTTTAAAATTAATTTTTGTCTTTATACTTGAGTAAGTAAAATTAAATTAAATTATAACCAAATATTCATAGTAGTCTGAATAAAATATTTTCTTAAAGTTATTATATTATTTTATTTTTAAATAATTTAAGTTAAAAATTAACTGTTTATTGACATATTTTTAATTTTTATTCTGTTTATTTTTCCCCATCTACATTTCTGAAGAAAACCTAAGAGTTAAAAAACAATGCAGCTTTTAATAATTGATTCAGTTCTATACCCTATCCGCACATGAGCCTTACCAAAACTGTTAACCATGATAGTGAATCTGATAGAAACACTTTTACTTACTAAGGAAATGTATTTCTTGAAAGACATAGTCATCTTCATCATTAATATACATACTGGTAACCTAGATATTTTTAATAAGCTATTAAAGGATATTTTCTTAAACATGAAATGACTAAATTATAGGAACAAAAAAATTCTTATCATGGAATAAAAGCTGCAACAGGTATGACTCTATTTACTTTGTAATCATTTAAATAATATGGCCAACACTGGGCCAGAGGGGAAAAACAATGCAGCTGTGCCCTATGGATATTTGGGATAATAGTACATGCCCAGTGTGGGCTCTACTGGGGCTTATAAAACTTATACAAATGTATTGAAACATATGCTTGGCTCAAAAGAGGTTAAAATTCCAAGTGGAGAAAATAAGGACTTGAATGCAGATATATGTATATATATTTCATATGCTATGTATATATTTCATAATCTTGCTGTTTAATCACTTTATTTATATTTAGTAGAGATAAATAAAATCATATTCTTTCTACAAGGGGAAATATATACATATATACATACATATGTACATATTTATTTTAGGTAAAATATGTATATATTTTTAATATATATAAATTTTATATATTATAAACATATATAGATGTTTAAATAAAGTGAATATATTTAATGATTATGGTGGTCAAAAAGGCAACAGTAATTTACAGAAATTAGATTAGAGAACCCAAAAGAAAGTGCATTCAGATTTGTTCAAATATATCCTGTGAGCCTGTTGTAGAAATACTACCAACAACTTTATTGTCACATATTTAAAAGGAAGTGAAAATAGAGCACAGAAGCAGGGAGGGAGAGAGAGGCACTAAGGCAAAGAAACAAAAATATTGTTGACCCAAACTGACAATACTTTACTGAGCTTCAGGAAGCTTTCAATGATAGTATTCAGAAAAGGCTTCCACATAACAACAGTAAAGACACCTTCAACAGCCACTTCAGACAGTTCAGATAAAGCTTTCCTCTGAGGATGGAAAGAAGTGATAAGTGAAATGCTGCTGTAAGCATCAGGACTTAGAAAGATTTCTCTACTTTATATATTGATGGCCAAGTTGAAAGAATGTGCAGCAAGGTGAGAATCTTGCTGGTGAAACAAAAAACAAGGAAAGGTGGTCAATAATGAGGTGGGTAGCAGTGCAGTTGCACGATTAGAAACCTTGAAGTTAAATGGCATTTTGTAATTCATTGTGAAAGAAAGAACAAAAACCCCTGAGACCGAGAAAGTAGAATCTCCAAAGAATTCTCCATTTACAAATGTGCCTACAGAAACACTGAACATTTAAAAAGTAATGGGCTTCAGACCTGATTAGCCTTCATCACAGCCTCCAGATGAAAAGTGAAACATTGTTTAAGCTTCCACAGATATTTTTGGCATGTGTGTAAAAAATAAGATTGAAAACAGTGTGCTGTTTCTTAAAATCTAAAATCTAGTATAGTGTCAAATTTTCCTTAGGTCAAACAACAGCATGCAATTCTAATATGCTCTTTTGGAATTATTATCTTTACAGGTAACCTTTCTAACCTAGGGACAGATGAAGTGAAATCAAGGTGGATTTCATGTTTCTAGAGTTTCTGTTTTGTTCTAAGTGATAGACATAAACTGTGGTTTACTTATTTATGTATGTATGTATGTATGTATTTATTTATGGGGGGGTGAATGTGTATATTTGTAATTTGTCTGGAATATGTCAACACGATGCTATTTAAAAATATATGTAAATACTATTTAATAAAAATAAGTAGCTAAATGTTTCAGTTTTTGTTTTTGTTATTTTACCTTTTATGTGGTTGCCAAATTTGCTGTTTGGGAGAAGTTGTGTTACTACATAATCAGTGAAATTGATCACACTAACCAGATATGGAGAGAAAATAAACAATTAACATTTCCTTTTTTATTTCCTTGCAGAAGCATGGTCATAGTCTACTTCCTTTTAGCAGGAAACACAATAAAATATATGTCTCAAATACTTAAGTCAACTAGGACAATGTACTTTGAGGCAGAATATTCTTTAAATTATAGCATTATAGTTCACGATAATTCTACTGGGACAGGGCTGCTATTTAAAGAAAATCTGTGGTTTGAGAAATGACGATATGACAAAGAAATGTACACAATCCTGAAGGGAACCAAAAGGACAGATGCTGCAGGCTATCTGAGCTTCTGTTAAATATGAGAACCAAGGGGCATGAACTTAAACTAGAGAATGGCCTACCACTGAAAAGTGCTTCTAACTCTTTTGCTATTGCCCTTTGCGAAATAAACAGCACAGAAAAAAATATAACAAGCCACATACACAACAAGAAGGTGGGCAAGCGGCTCTGGACAGCGCAGTGGGCAATTAAATGAGTGGAAATGCTCAGTGTCCTCTTTTCAGGTTAAGCATGTATATGCATGCTCCTAAAATCGGCATTTTTATTACAGTTAAAAATTGTACCAATATTTTAGGAGTTTAAAATTATTGTATTAAGGGCCAAATATTTCTCTACTAAAAATGTGTAGCTAAAGAAACACCTTTTGGAAATTACTAAGAAATAAAAAATGTTTCTATATGGGAAAATTGTTTTTACACACATATAATTTTACAGTTTTTATAAAGAATTAGTACATTTTTAGCTCCCCAGTGGAATCCATCTGTTAAAAATGATGTTCATTTCTTTAAGTAGTCTGTTATTCAATCCTTTTTCCCTTAACAGGTATCCACAGAACAGAGAAAGTTAGAGAGCTAACGATATTAGGTATTAAACTTTTTCTCATGAAGCACTTAGGAAAACATCACTTATCACAATTTTATAGATCTGTTAGGGCAGGAAAGGACTTCAGAGTAAACTTTTTTCAGTTTGAATACTTATAAAACATAGATATGAATTGATTCACCTCTAGTTTTGTAATTAGAACACCAGTTTGTCAGTCCATCATTCCTTTTCTTTTATTAAGCAGGATGAGGTATATAAAGCGCCTAGCACACTGCTTGAACAGAGGTAGCACTTAATACTTACGGCTAAAGCTATAGAGAGAACAAAGATGTACACACATGAATTCACACACAAACTTTGATGGTAAGATAAGAGGCCAAACAGAGGTACGGGGTAAGGCTAAGGAGTTTTAGGCTGCTTTTCAAAAATATTTAGACTTTCCTACAGGAAAGTCATCTAGCAAATACTCTTTTTGGTGGTTCAATACTCACTCAGCTGGTGACTAATTCTTCCAAGTTGGTGAGAGGAGAATTTCCTTCAATGCTTACTTATTATTATACACCAGACTAGGTATTTCTCTGCAGAAAAGATTGTGTCTTTCATCTTTGTATGCCAAGTACCTCTTACATAATAGGTTCCCATTTAAAGGGCTTCATAATGGATGGATAAAGCGATAACAATCATGAAGTAACAGGAAAATTCTAACTCAGAAACTCAAATATAAATAATTTAAATACTAATTTTGCAAATGAAGAAATGCAGGCTGCACTCCTCACTCCCTTGCAGAGGTTTTGCCCACGGAGTTATGAGCACATGCATGTTATTCCTGATTGTTTTGGGAGCCAAAGCATATCTTGCAGTGCAAAGAAACATGTTTGTGGGTGGGTTCTCCCTGGTCTCTCGTTAGTTGTCAAAAGCGGCCTAAAGGTTTTTAACCTTAAGAGTGGTTTTTCATTTGCATAGTTTTATCCTGATCTCTGTCCTCATACGTTTTGTCTTGTCTGACTAACCTGCCTGCCTGAGAGTATAGATGAGCAGGAGGAAAACCTAATTAAACCAGTTTATACATTTTAACATGTCTGGAAAAAATGGTAGAATTAATGGGTGCAGACCATTTTCGATACTTTAGTCAAGGAATCACTTTTTTTTTTTCCATTTTCAAAATGTGCTTATGGAAAGGAGGGAAAAGAGGCCTGTGAATTCGGCCTGTCATCTGCCTTTGTGGTAGCTTTTAAGCCAGTGCATTAGTAGGAAGAAGGATAATAAGGCTAGTAATTGGCAGGGCAGTCCAAGTACACCTTTCCTCTCTCCTACCACTTGGCCCTGCCCAATTTATCTCTTCCAAAGCCCCTTGGTGCCTCATCTCTTCACCAAACTTTTAAAAAGTTGCCCCCTTGAATCTGGTAGCTTGTTATGTCAGGATTTTTATCAAAGCTTCCACCTGAATGTTCTTCCACTTGTTAAATCAATATTAAAACAAGAAAGAACCACTAGTTTAAAGCATCTGTGTTGCCAGTCCCCCAGCTGGATGGCCACTGCCAATGGTAAGTGGTGAGGGAAAAGTATAATTAAAACTTAACTTTCAAATGGATCTCATAGTTTATACCCAGTAAGAAGCTCTTCTCCCCATGTTAACTTTCAGGTGGCTGTTCTGAATAAAATAGGTGCCGATTCCTTTTATGTAAAACCCTTTAAGATAACTTGAACATGGCCCTCTGCAGTTTAATTTATCATAAATTCTGGCACCATTTATCACTAAATGCAAAATGATGAAGAAATGGCTCTATTAAATCTGAATAACTACTGAATTAAAAAGCTGTTAAATGAGTTGAAGCACATAGCACTGTTAACAATATGTGGAACTGTGTTTGGCTGTAATAAATTACTTTCACAGTCATTATTTGAAGAGTCTACCTTTGGAGAAATATGCTCAAAATTTCACATCTTGATTCCCTGACTAAATCCACATGCACTGCTAATGTGCTTTTAAATTGACTTCACAGAGAATGTGCGAAAACGCCTGGGCTGAGATTTGTAGGTATCAAAACAAAATTCCTCTATTTAAAAATTGTGGAAAGAAGACTTTAAAATAGGCATGTAAAATATAACAGATTCCAATTAAGGTATATTTTATTTTCCCACAATTAATCTTTCCAGAATTGGTTTTGCAATATTTTCATGTAATCCAGCACACTAATTTTTAACAATATCCCTCCCAAGACAAATATTTTAGCATAGCCTATACATAATACTTTTAATAATAATGATGATAATAGGATCAGCTCCAACACCTAATTGATTTTTATTTTGAGAATTTGGTTGGTAATTATAAACAGAAGGATTTTTAAAAGAAAGGCTCTATCACATAGTAAGTATGTATTTATATTCTGAATAACATTAACAAAAAGGGCTTAACTAGCAACATACATCAACTTCAGAATATAGTATCTGGATTCTAGACTATTACAAAATCATTCCTAGAGACCGTGCCGATAGAGCACCGTTCCCCAAGTAAGACGCCTTCCGGTGTTTCAGCAGATAGTGAGGGGTTCTTAATCCTCGCCTGCATGAGGGCACTTTCTGCTGTCTTTAATTATCACCCTGGCATTGTGATTAGAAACAAAGACTTTCAATAACGGTGTCCTATTGCATGTTTAGAGATATTTCAGTATGAAATCTTCAATAAAGAGGATTTGTGATTGAACTTAATTAGCCCTGCTATAAAACATCTAGCAAACAGCACTCTCCCTGTCCACAGAGAGGGCTGTGTCATGGCACCAGGCTGACTCCTTGGAGAGACTCCTTTTCTGTGAAAAGCAAAGGTACTATTGTTCAAAAAAGCACAAGCTTTATTTCTATGTTTACCACATACAAAATCCGGTTTAGAAAAAGAGTTTATTCAACTGTCATCAAAGCTTATCAGATACGTTGTTCTACAAGGTTTACAAAAATATGGACACAACGTTAATTTGCACACACACACAAAGTCATATTCATGAATTTCGAATATGGTTGGGACATAACATTTTCTTTGTTTCTTCTATGTTTTAAAGGAACCCATATAACTATGTAAGAAAAGTACATATCAATAATATCTAGCTATACAGCATTGATTTCTTCATTATTTTGTTCTCATGCACCCCTCTTCACTCTCCATTTTGCCAGACCATCTACTCCAAGAACAGAGTGAGAGACACCACAGAAATCAGAAGATTAAGTGGAAGGAGTAGAATACTTTCCTTATGACAAAAAGGATAGGAAATCTTTCTCTAGGAGCTATAAGAAACTCTAGTGGGCTATGGTAGCTGTTGGCTTATGGGACACTGAGGAACTTTGAATCTGATACACACATAATTTCTTCTGTCCTATTTGATTTTCTCTAGGAGTGCTTTCTTGTTCAGATGGGCCTTTAAGTTTAAAAAGCTAAAGAGGCTGAAAATGGAACTGCCCTTTGACCCAGCAATTCCGCTGCTGCGATCATACCCTAAGAACCCTGAAACACCAATCCAAAAGAACCTATGCACCCTAATGTTCATAGCAGTACAATTTACAATAGCCAAGTGCTGGAAGCAACCTAAGTGCCCATCAGCAAATGAGTGGATCAAAAAACTATGGTACATTTACACAGTGGAATTCTATGCAGCAGAGAGAAAGAAGGAGCTTATACCCTTTGCAACAACATGGATGGAACTGGAGAGCATTGTGCTAAGTGAAATAAGCCAGGCGGTGAGGGACAAATACCATATGATCTCACCTTTAACTGGAACATAATCAACAAAAGAAAAAAGCAAACAAAATATAACCAGAGACATTGAAGTTAAGAACAATGTAACAATAGCCAGAGGGGAGTGGGGAGGGGATAGTGGAGAGAGGGGTTTACAGGAGCTGCTATAAAGGACACATGGACAAAATCAAGGGGGAGGGTGGAGGCATGGGAGGGAGGGGGTTCAGCTGGGGTGGGGTGAAGGGATGGGGAGAAAATGTAGACAATTGTAATTGAATAACAATAATTTTTTTAAAGAGTCTATGTAGAGGAACCAGATGAAAGAAAGCTATTGTTAGCTACTAAGATTAAAAATCTTTATTTGCATATTTGTTTTCTTAGATTTATGTTCTGGCTTTCCTGTCAGTTTAATAGGAAAAAAACAAGTAATAATTCAAAGTAATAATCTACCCAGAATTTAAAATTTTGCATTTAGCTGATATCTTTCTCAATGACAGAGACACTGACATTTTATGTCATCCTGGCTCATGAAATCTTTTCTGGTCTAGCCATCAACAATTCCTTGGACCAACAATATGTGTTTGATGTGCTTATAGTCAACCATGCCATACTTCTCTAGGTCCCACCTACAAATATAAAAGCAAGACCTGGAAGAACCAAACTGTTTCCTGATAGCTTCATTCTAGAACAAAGTCCAAATAAGCTGAAAAAGACTAAATATATATATACAATAACAAGCAGTTATTGCTATTTTCCTTTTTTGTGAGATATATTATAAAAAGGTAAAAATGTGTTTTTATGTGGTTTATATATTTCAACATGTATAATTTACATGTAATATATGTTTTGTATACACATATATTTATCACACACAAAAGGTATAAAAATTATATCTGCCATCTAGACAATAGAAGAAAATGCCAAGTATGCAAATAAGAAGAACAACACAACATAATAAGGAGAAGAATCAGTCAACTGGAACTGCTCCCCAGATGACACAGCATGTAAAGGAGTAGACAAGGACATTTAAACAATACTAAAATGGTATTTTATATATTCAACAACCTAGAACGATTGCAAATGTTAGGTAGAGGCAGTCTCAAATCAGTCTCAAATCAAGCCTCTAGAAAGAGAAATATAAGGCTTGAAGTAGAAAACGTACTGCAGAATAGTTTCTTTCCGATCATCAAGAAATGAACACTCATATGAGACACCACTAGCAGAAATAATCACAGTTACCATGTTGGAACATCCTGTGAGTAATGACAGAATAAACGTGTACATGTAAATACATGTGCAAGTAATTCTACATAAAGTGGTTCACACAATACATTTAAATAGCATCAAACAGATGATAGAAGTACAAAAGTATAGAGTCAAGAAAATAGGGAAATTATGGCAGCTAAAATTTTCTTAAGGAAATCAAAGTATGTAACTACTGCTGAAACACACCCACACCCAAATATAAATTTGCTGGTTCCAAAAATAGTGACATATTGCTATTGGTATAATGTAAAAAAATGGGGGTAATATAAGCCATCATCATCTTTTATGGCAGGCAGTAACCAATAATGTCTAAAGTAGCTCAATCAAGAAACAAATCTATTAAACATATTATTCAGAAACATAACAAGCACCAGAGAAATGGAAAATGGGAACAGGTATAAAAGATTCCCCGTAGGAAGTAAATACAGATGGTGCACACTCAACATCTAACCTACACAAAAGGCACTGCAACGCTGCCCAAGATCAACGACAGGATGTTGATGGTACATAAAGGGTAAGCAATAATAATGTTGTCACTCACTTTTCATATTTGTACTTAGCATTTCATTCTCTTGACTAAGCGCTTTGGACAGCAGTGATAACCAGCACTGCTCCTGAGTTGAAGGAAAACCTTTCACTCTTGTACTCATGTGTGAGCATGATATTCAGGTGTGTGTGTGTGTGTGTGTGTGTGTGTGTGTGTGGTGTTAATGAAGATGCCAACTATTTTAATAAGGGGTTTGTCAAGGATAAGGTAGAATTCCATCATCTATTTACTTCATAAAATAATGTAATTGCTGGAAAGAAGTGTCATAATGTTATAAATAATTACCTAAGAAATTATTGACGATTGTCTTTATCCTTCAACATTTGTTGTATATTAGTCCTTCTGAAGCAGCCAATCAGAAAACCCTGCTTTGGAGAATAGGAACTCGTTATATAATGAAGAGTAAGACCTAAGAAAGCTTATAATTAAGCTTTAGTTCTTTAAGCAGCATATTGGCATATTGGACGAGTGACCTAGAAGTGAAAATCTCTAAATAGTTACAAATAAGCTTAAAATTAATTTCCAAGTAAGATAAATGGGAGTTTTTAAACATGACACCTGGGTTAATGCCATGGTTTTGTACCACAGCAGACTCAAACAAGAGAGTTGGTAACAGCTTCATCGGAGAGGTAGCTTATCAAGGCAATCAGAGGAGATTTAATTAGTTCTAATGAAACATTAGTTTGCTTTGTTAATTCTGCAAAAATCATTTATTTTAAAAAATCCTACCATTATTGGTTTCTTTAAAGAAGAGTAACATACTTGTTTTACAAATTTATTTTGGTTTATAATTCTTATCTTTCAAAAATGATTTGAAAACTATTGAAATTTTCAAAAGGAAAACAACCATGGAAAAGTAGTGTAATGACATATTGCTATAAGATTAATAAAGCTAAAACAGGAAACGGATGAGAGGGAAAAAAGAGGAAATAAATACACCAGTGCACAGGGATACTGTAATTTGCATATATCTTAAATCTGAACTCCTGGGAAGCAAGGGCAAAAAGAGGAATACATTGATTCCATATAACACAAGAATTTTAAATTTATAGGAAATAACTTTTTTGCATTAAGTTCTAAAAAATTCTTACATAGACCCTTTAAGCTGGTATTGGCATTAACATAAAAATGTGGAAATAATTTTTATCTGTTTATTTCTTATTAAGAACCCCATAAAAGTAAAAAAATAAAAACCCACTAAACTACAACCAAGTGACCATGATTTTGTAAGAACTGTAGTAATACATAATTTTAGTTTTCTAGTAAATCAACTTTATGCAGGGATAGACTTTAGAAAACTGGTGTTCGATGGCAAATACTGTTTAATATGTCCTTTTGTACTACACCTACTGACTCTGGTCTTGAGGAGCCCAGAGATCTACCAAATTATTTAAATGGTATAATTATCTTCCTCCACAATCATTTTTAAGCATCTGTAATATTCAAGGTACATCACTGATTCTGGAGGCTGTGGAAGCAGAAGACACAGTTCATGGGGGTTCAATACATCAGGATGTGTGTTGCGCAAAAATGCTCTCACAGGGCTGGGCAGATAGGCAGATGGAGGCAGGGCCAGGGGAGAAATATCCCATATCTAGAAGCATTGACTCTGGGATATTTACTACTACACAATATTAAACTTATCCTCTAGATAAGCTTACACGAGGTTTTGCTTTTTAACACTGGGCAGGTTGTAACAGGGCACATTCTATTAGGTTGGGTTCATGGATCCCTCATGACTGAGGTTGTCCGAACTTATCGAGAAGTGCTAACTTAAAGCCCATAAATATACAGGCATTTCCTCTTCTGTTCTTACCTACCATTATATAAGCCAATAGAAGCTAAAGTTGTATCAGTGCTAGTCCAAGTCAAAATAACAGAAGTAGAAAAAACCAATTAAATGTTTCCACAATTATTGCTCTCTTGCCCTGAGGGCTATTCCCTGCACTCCATTGTAACTGCTGTGCTTCCTCCCAACCTTCCCTCAGGTGGGGTAGGTTAAGGAGAAGCGATGTGTCATGCCGCTCGAAGCCAGTGGGTTCAGAATTTTATCTACCGTTCCCAGGTTGGTATTGTTTCATTCCTGACTGCCTTGAGTACCAGACTATTTCTAGCATATCCTGAATAAGTTTTATTTCTACCTGTTCAGTGGTTAGCCTTTCCCCCTAATTAGCCTTTCCCCCCCGTCTTAAAATGAACCGAACACTCTAACGCATCCACTTCCAAATCTCCCTGGGTATGTGCCGTCGTTGTGCAACTGCTAAATTATCTCATAAAATTCCTGACATTTCCCCCTAACCAAAGGGATTAGATTAAATGAGTTTGGGAATTTAGAGGCAGGGGGCCAGAATCTCTGAGAGTTAGTAAAAAAAAAAAAAAAAAAAAAAAGGAATAAAAAATCAATTAGTAGGACATATAGTAGAAAAAAACACTGGTGGAGTAAGATATTGAGGGAGACGAGACTGATAAGGATTCATGTTGTAATTAGCATGCATTTGGTAGAGAGCTGTTTATAAAGCTACAGAAGCCTACTGAAGGTACATCGACTATCCAACGGGCTGCTCCTCTTCCTTCTGGAACAGGGAAAACAAAATGAAATCACACCTGGGATACTGCGTGTAAATATTTGGGAAAAAAGTATTATGACAGATACAGTAAACTCAAGGGGTTGGCAGTAAAACTTTGCAAGAATTAGAATGTGTCATTATTTAAGAATTAATTTAATAAAAATCTACAAGTCATGAATAGATCACTCTTTATAGAAATAAAGTTCACAATGACTAGGATGTACACTTGGAAAAATTTGATGAATTAAGTTTCCAGGTCAATATATGTTTTCATATATGTCTTACCTTCCCAGGTTGGCTGAGATTGCTTAGAAGTATACTCTAAGCAAAGATTTGAGTGCAAGTTTGAATCCTTCAAAAAAATTATCAAGAATATGTCAGCACGTCTTCAGCGTTATCTAACTCATAATTGTCTTTGCCGAGTCATGACCACATAGAGGGAAGTATCCTATTAATTCTTAAGATGATACAACTAAAGTCTCTTGCTCTAAATTCCTATTTCCCACAATTATGATTTGACATTTTGTGGACTTGCTGACAGGTTAAGATGATTCAGAATTCTAGTCACAGTCAAAGTTTTTTCTTTATTGTATTTGAATATGTGACATCCTAGATGATACATCCCTATTTTTTATTTTGTTTAATTCTAGTTAGTTATTCTGACTGCTAAACACTTCTGGATCTCTTACTGATCTGATACCTGGATCTGCTACTCTGAAGATTAGAACCAAGAATGTGGGGATTTCACTGAGGATTTATTACCCTTTCAGTAACTTTCCAGACAAAACAGTCTAGTAAGGACATGTAGAATATAGCAATTTTCAGTGGGGGGGTGTGTATCTGTTCATGCACAAGTCCTCATACCCAGACCCACACAGTTTGCCTTAGTGTAAAGACAGACTTGATCCTTCACAGGAACTTCAGTGGCCATTCATGATAGGCTTACGTGAAAACACCTCAGGTATCTTGTTTGCACCATGGTGCGGACATCACCATAACCAGTATGGGTAGACTAGCAAGATTTTATTGCCTAAATTATCGGAGAGCTAAATATTTTAATGTCATTCTAAAGTAGCCCCAGGTTTCTCCTTTTGTTTCAATCAATATAAAAGAAATCACGTGAAGTTTCCAAGAGAATTAGAATATTTTCAGTCCTTTAAATTTTTCCTCTAATGCTACAAGTGATATAATACTTACCCAAGGATTCAGTGGTTAACATTTTAATTATCAATAGTACTAATCATCTTCATTTGGTTCCCAGTACATAAAGTATTATAATATTAGAAATTTTAAATATGTAGGACCTTGATTTCTGATGTCATTAAATCTTTGATGATGCAATATGCATAGTAACACACCATCTTCATTTTCTCTATCTTCTCATTTAATTAAAAGGAAGACTAACAACCTAAGGAATTGAAGTGGCAGCAGATACAAATAGCCTGGCACTAAATACCACAGGTATTTGAACAGAGTTTAAAAAAAGAGTATTTGAAGCTTAAGAGGAAAGAAGGTAGATAATAAAAACATGAATTTCACTAAACACTAGATGTCAGATGGGAAAAAATGAGTCAGAAAAAGTTGCTCATGGGATGTAATTTCTCTTCCTTTCCTAGCTCTACTACCATTTTGGGCTTCAGTCTCACACCTCTAAAATAGAGGTGACCATGATTTACCTGAAAGTAGTGGGCTCAGGCAGTCAATAATTTCAAGTCTTCTGGACCAAGGACTTTATTATTATAAGAAAATTAAGCTGATAGACCACTACTGGTGATTAAAAAGTACTCAGTATTCATTTGAAGTTTTGAAAAGAAAAATATTCAAAAGAATGAGATAAAAAATCATACTATGCTAAATCGATCATGTTAGTCTCTGGTAATAAGAGAAGCAAAGGAGATTATACACCAAATATACTAAAATTGTCATAATTGAATAGCATCCTTGTTACTATATAGCCATTAAAAATCATGCAGAGCATGTAGCTTTTTTATTGGCTTGGAATTTAGCCATTGCTCTTATTTTAAAATTTTAATGATTGTGTTTTAAACCTTCCTATAAGGAGCAGAGAACTTTTTTTCCTGTAACAACAGGAACATTCTATGAGTAAAATTAGAAGAAGCATATTTGGCAAATTCGTGGCTGAGGAAAAGTTGGCTATAGTTGGTCAATTCATATCTTGAATTTGTTGTTATAGATAAAATTAAAGAAGAACATAACTTGGGGAAACTTCATTGGAATAAACATTATTCATAGAGCATGTAGTCATTCATTCTGTTCTATGTGTTATAGAACACAGATTATAGAATATAAATTAAAGTACATATTCTATATAGAAGTGGAAAATAACACTGAAAATCAGAAAAATGAGAATGTGGTCATGAGCAATATGCATTATCTTACATACAGAAATTACTTCTAAGTAATCATTTATTTAGATATTAGCACAGAATTGGAACATTTATCCAGAAACCAGGAATTAGTTACAAACATTTTTTAATCCCCAACAATATGCTATAAATTTTGCCAAGTGCTAACATATAGAGATGAATATGATTCAGCCCTTGCCTTCTTGGAACACACATCCTGGCTGGGGAGACAGGCAAGCAAGAATAATGATATGAAGTTCTACATGCAAAGATACAGACTTATACCTAACTGTAAGCATGCAAGGCTCTCTCCTGGTGCCAGCAAGCATGAGCGCACCCAGATCTTTCATGAACAGTGGCAACCTTTCTGTTTCAAAGGGATTCCAGAAAGGGCACTCAGGGTGGGGCGGATTCGCAGTCTCCTACAGAAGTGGATTCCCATATGAAATGTGTTCCACTGACAGGTTAGTTTTCTTTTCATTCCCTGGAGATCATTTTCATTCTCAACAGGGGAGTTGATTCAGTGATCTAATTAATAGCATATTTTCATGTTGGAAACGATAAGTACAATGGTTGCCAACTAAAAGATGTAATTTGGCAGCAATGAACAAGAGATCATGATCTTCAAATTATGTTACTTCTTTGAATTAGTTAGAAGACAATTGTAATAAATGAAGGTCTAAGTATAAGGCCTAACTGCCACCTTCAAGAATGCAAAATTAAATGTATAATGTGGGTTGTTATTTTGTTCTATATATATACTAGAATTGGGTTAATTGGACAAATTATTTTAAGTTTTTTTTTCTTATAAATAGGATCCCAAATTAGAGTAATAATGCAAAATCTAGTAACTTGTTTATAGTAAAATCTCTTTGCAGAAAATGTATTTTTAAATTTTGGAAAACAAATATTTGGGACTATGCATTCTCAGAGTCTGCTGAAAATTTGCACTAGTTATGATTAGTACCACTTTGTCCTGCAGATAATCTCTCTCTCTTTTTTTTAAGTTTCTAACCTAAGGTAAGCTAGCAGTTGTTGCTTATGAATTTCACACAGAATTGGCAATAATTTCCCACTGTTCTCAATTACTTCCTATTGCTTCACAGTGAAACATGAAAATCTCATTGGTTGGTGTATCACCCATTTCACAGTAAATGACCTTGCCTTCATGTCACAGGCATTCCAAGTTGGTGGCTTTTATTCAAACATATTGTATAGTTTCAGTAAAATGGAACAACCTGACATTAAATTATATTCTTCTCTTTTAACATGTATGACACTGTAACTTTATTTTTGTCAAGGTATCCATTTGTTTTTGATAATTCTGTTGATTAGAATATTTCTTTCCTCAGTTTAGGTAGATGTTTTATTTGTACTATTTTAACAACTCATATTTCATTTTTGATTGCATTATCTGAATGTTGTCAATTGATATTTAACATTATTATTTATACAATAAAAGGTCTTCTACCCAAGAATATATTATAAGCTCTTTGAAGACAGGAATTATGTGTTAGGATCATCAGTACCCAGCCTAGATGTTTACACCTAGTCAGTGTAAAATCAAATACTTAATTATGCTAATAACTAAAAGGAAATTAAGATTATTATGACTAAGATTCTTTCCAAGAATCATAAGAGCTCAGTAAAACAGGTCCAGATGTGTTTAATATGAGCAAAATTGGGTCATTAATCTAAAAATTTCTAAGCAATAATATTAATTAAGTTTCTAAACATCTTGCTGAAGTATAATTAACCACATTTTATAGAGAAGGGAAAGAGGCAGATGGTAACAATGCACTGGGCCCTACTCAAATACTTTTATTTTACCATAAGAAAATGGAAACCAAGTATTCTGTCTGGAAGAAAATGCCTACATTATCTATTTTGACCTATCTCTAAATGTTGGCTCTGTGGAAACCCTGATAAAATGACATTTTTGCAAGATTATTGTTTTCCTTTCCAATAAAGTAGAAAAGAGTTAAGAGTGTAATCTGTTGAGTTTATCAGATTTAGACTCAAAATCTTGTTCTACCGTTTACTAGATGTAAGACCTAAGCAGATCATTAAAACTTTGGGTACTTCAGTTCCTTCATCTGTAAAATGGGAAAAATAATAATTGTGCCTACCTAAAATGGTCATTGCAAGGATTAGAAAAAATAATGTGCTAGAAGCACCTGGAGTATGATACATAATTGATAAATGACAATTAATTTTAGTATGAGCCAAATCTGCTTTTTTCTAAAATTATCTTTCTATGCTTGAATTGTATCTGCAGGTTAATTTCAGAGAACATTTTTTTTAAAATTTTTATTTTTATTCAGTTACAATTGTACGAATTTTCTCCCCATCCCTCCACCCCACCCCAGCCATTCCCACCTCCCTCTCCCACCTCTACCCTCCCCCCTTGATTTTGTCCTTTTATCCTTTATAGTAGCTCCTGTAGACCCCTCTCCCCACTATCCCCTCCCCACTCCCCTCTGGCTATTGTTACATTGTTCTTAATTTCAATGTCTCTGGTTATAGTTTGTTTGCTTTTTTCTTTTGTTGATTATGTTCCAGTTAAAGGTGAGATCATATGGTATTTGTCCCTCACCGCCTGGCTTATTTCACTTAGCATAATGCTCTCAGAACATTTTAGAAAACCTAATCCTTCTCCACATGCCTTCTTTCACCAGTTGCATTCAGTGAACTGTAATGCTTAATAAGAGGAAAGAAAGTTCTCAGTTTCTATGGATGCCATTTCCTTAACTGTAAAATAATATACTTAATTTGGACAATGTCTAAAATTCCTTCTCTGAATATACTCATATACTCAGAGTATTTTGAATATTCTGTCACCATCTCCCAGCTGCCTATTTGATGAAATTTTTATGCTTAGAGTCATTAATATGATTATTAGCCAATATTTATGGTTTACACTACACCAGAAACTGGGGTGTTTTACATAGATTCATGTAATCCTAATAATCATTTTATTTCATAGAAAATAGAGGCTCAAGGATGTTAATTTGCCCAAGCACAAACATTTAGGAAGCACATGACAGATTAAAATGTGACTCCAAAGCCACTGCATTTTTCTCTTCCTAATAAGTTATTTTTCTCAATCTAATGCTTTCTATTTAACTTCTGACCATCAAACTTGCCTCACTTCAAAATTAAGAAGTATTTCTACCACCTCTCAAAATATTTACTGTGTTTTTCAAATTGTAATGTCCTAAATCTATTTTAACCATAAAAATCTAGTTTAAACTAATCGTGATACATAATAATCCCGGGCTCATATCAATAAAGACCATATGCACCAAAACAGAAGAATAAAAATATTTTAGTAGCCTAGTGTGATGAAAGAACTCCAGCCTGTTCCCACTAAATTAGACCCATAGTTATTTTTCTTGCAGAAAAGTTGAGATTCATCATGTAACAGTATGTTGTACCAGTTTCCTTCAAAATATCAAAATACTTCTTATCCATATTGTCATTTCTTTGTCAATCCAGTTTAGACTTCTCATTTAAGGATTAATTGAAGTCTATTTTAAATTTGTTTGAATTTTCAGCACCAGGATACTAAATCCCTTAAATTGCCTTCATTTTATTTTTTCTAAACATATTTCTCTTAAGTTCAAGAGGTACACCCCTCTCTCCTTCCTTAAAACGGGTTTGCAGATTTTAGTCACTTTTTAGTCTTTATCATTGAAATGGTGAATGCACACTAAGCTGCTTTAGGTCTTTTCCTAACCCATGGCCTTAGTGGCTGGCTTCCACTGATGATTTCTGTTCTTCCCTGTGTCTCGTAGAATTCTGTTATGTCTTTCCTGAGATACAGTAACAACAATTACAAGTAGTACCTCAGACGCTAAGTACCAGGATCTCTACAAATGAATATTATTTTTGTTGCCAATGTCCTTCTGTATTATAGGTATCATTCCATTGGTCATTTTAACTACAGTAACATATTAAATTAAATTTGACTTTTAAATGAATCTTAATAACTCTTGAGGGTTATCATGAGTCCAGATCCCTGTAAGTCTAGTTTGGGTTATTTTATTCTCAAAGTTTTACCTTGCCTTACTCCATATTGAAAAACTTTTATCTTATTCATCTATTCATCATATTATTCACTTCGAGATTCTTATAAGAACTTTCTGAAAGTTATATCTTTTGACTTATCAGATTGCTATCTCTTGAATAATGTCCTGCCATCATATTAAGTCATTTAGTAAGACAATTTCTAGGTATTCAATATCAGCAAAACTAAACTAACGCTCTGAGATGTTTAAATTCCCAAATATGAGATGCATAGGGAAGCAGAAAAAAATCAGTGTGACACAGGCCAAGTGGCCAGGCTGCCTGTTTCATTTTAGTTTACATACAAATGGAATTTGGAAATGAGCAGCTCTAATAACTATCAAATAATTTCCAAACCCGCATTTGACCAAAGAGCTTGAAAGCATAATATTATTAAAGGTTTATGAGTCAGCTTGGACTTTTCTCCACACTGACCCCTACTTACCCTCTGTCCTTTACTTCTGGGCAAAGATAAATTCTGCTTTTCACATAACATTTTATTATTTGTAATAACAACAATATTGTCACAAAATATTAAATCACAGCAGCTAGGGTTATTTTCATGTTTGGCCCTACAGCTTATTAGCCAGGGGGAAAAAACAACTTAAGGGAACTAAACAGTGACACTAAAAAATTAATTCACAATAATTGAACTTTTAATTTACAAAGCTCTTTCTATTTTATAAAATTCTTTCAAAAATATGATGACATGGTGGATTAGAACACCGACAGCCTACGTTGAAGAGCTGGCTCCATGGCATATGCCCTGAGTGACTTTGGGCAAACAGATGGATGTGCTTAGGTTTCCTCATCTGTGAAATGACTCTGATGGTAACTGTGCGTAACTCAAGGTTGTCAAGAAGATTAAATGAGCCAATGTTTGCAAAATTCTTTGGACAGTGTCTGGCATGTAGAAGTGCTATGTAATTACAACAATAATTAAAGGAATAATGCTGGTCTTTACACTTTAAGGCAGCTGTTATCTTTATCTTTCCAGAGCTAAGGATTTGTAGCTTGGGAAGATAAAGGACTGGCCTAATCTCATGACCACTAAGGTTTATAACGCTGATTCAAATCCAGGTATTCTGCTCCATGTCTAACCTCCCTTTCTTCTCTAAGGATATTAAATTCTGTAAACTAAATCTTCAGATTATGCATAGCTAATCAGTTACCTCTTTTATGCATTATGAAGCTAATTGTGTTACAGAGTTTCTGTATAATGAGGTACCTTTATCCAGCAACCTTCCATGAACATTTAATCAAGTATAAGATCACATACTTTCAATACATTATGGACTTCACACCTGGGTTCTGAACCCACTTCATCAGCAGCACTTGAAAACTTTTTCGAACAAGATCTCTAACAAGAGCCAGGATGACAGTTAAAAGTCAGCATTATAGCTGTATCTTTTATGGTCTGGAAGAAAAAGAAGACTGGCTATTGAAGGTCCTTCTACAATAGTTCCAGAATAACCTTCACACATCAATAGTTAGACTCTTGTCTGCGACAGCGGTCTTAACAAGCATGGCCTCTCTGGTCTCATTACCAAGCATTTATTTTGGTTTTTCATGTGCCAAGTGTTGTCTTAGGGGCTGGGGAAGAAGAAAAGACACAGCCTGTTCTCAAGATGCTCACACTCTGGTGATAGAGATACACATGTATTTCTAAAACTACAGCAGAATATGATTTCTTGAGCATTAGAGATGCAATTCAGATTCCAAATTGTTTTCAGTCATTAACACTCTATGCAGATGTATACAGTTTTTAAAACTGTTTGCTTTTAACTGATTTATCTTTTTGTACTTTAAAAAGAGGAGCATATATTATTACTTTAGAATTTAAACATTTTTTGAAGTGCAAAAATAAAAATTAAAACTGAATTTAATACAAAAAAAATCTGGGCAGAGGAGAGCAAGAGAATGAGTGTGGAAAGAAGTACTTACAAGCTACAGAGCAGTTGTAGTAGTGATGAAGAAGTGTTTGACTCTGTATGCACATTGAAAAGAGTAGGAGGCATGTTATGGAAAAGCTTTATTGAGAATGTCATGCTCATGTATGTATCTATAGGATTTCCAAGAATGTTAGTTCTTTCCTAGACAGATGATATGGGAGAGATATTTTAGGCTTTGGGAGAAGCACATGTGAAGTTGCAGAGGAATAAAGCCATGTGGGATGGACAGGGAATCACTATATATTTTTTTCTTTGGCAGTACCATAAAATGCAATACAGGGACTGCAGGTGAAAGATAAGCCCAGAGAAGTAGGCAGTGCCCAAAACTTGATGGGCTCTACAAAACCTGCTGAAAACATATTCTTATATTACAAAGCATTTTAAGCAGAGAGTTATAGTGGCAAGGTTTATGGTTTTTACTGATTACTTTGAATCAAAGCAAGATCCACTCAAGCATTCAAAAAATATCAAATATCTGCTAAGTGGTAAGCACAGTTTTATGTACTAGGGACACATCCAAGAGCAAAAAAGAAATCTAGTAGCATGCTGAAGCCAGCTTGTACCAGTTTGTGGAGCTCATTTTACATTTTGAGCAATTTTGCAAGTTGGTCATTAAGCTTTGGTAGCTTGATATGGGTGTGATGGGAACATTTGTACCACAGACTGGCCTACCAGCCAGGGCCTCTCTTCCCAGAGAGCTGATTGTTCAACATTTACCAGCCCACCACTGCAGAGATCCCAAATCTCATAGGGCTTATACTTAGTATAAATATATAGTTACACTTACTACAATGTATTTAAAATAAATAGCTTGCATTTTATATGGACTAAAGGTGCTATGGAAAACAATAGAATGGGGCATGGTTGATCAAAGACTTGTGGCTGGTGAAGGGGCTAAACCACTCTGTGCAGGGCCCTGAGGGAGAGGTGAGCCCTGTGTGATACTGGGAGAGCGAGGCATGCAGCTACGGCAGTTGGGGCAAGGGGACTGAGGGGAGGAGTACTTAGGAGGTAATAGTGGAGATACAAAGGGCCAGCATGGAAACAGGAAGCGTCCCTTGTTGTATGGACTTTGCCTTTTAGGTTGCACTAAGTGGGGAGTTATTGGAGAATTTCAGAGGGAATGACATTATCCACGTACAACAAGTGTCATTTGATAATTCTGCTCAGCATCCAAACTCTAGTTGCATAGCTTTATAAATAGCAACTGCACTTTACAAAACTGCAGTATAACCTTCACCTAAATGTAGCTTTGCAGTTATGATATTAAAAAACCTGTCTCTAAAAATTATTGACCTCTCTGATTTGCTCACAGCTAAGCTGATCCTCATCACCCCTGAAGATTGCAAGTGAAAACCTGGCCAGTGAAATGGGGGGTCAGCAACACTTACCAAGCAAACAGCCTCCCCTTCTCTAATATTACCAGGGGGATCTGCAGTTCCAGGCTGGACTGAACCACTGCTTTACACAAGAATGTCCACAACCAAGTCCAAAGAATCCTTCCCTGAAAAAGAAGGCCATTTAGATCTCCTCCTTTCATATTTCACAGTGTGAAGCCCATGAATACTAACCCATGAAGACAGGGCAAAGTCTAGGTTTTCCTGGACTTCCAGGTTTTTCCTCTTACACCTAAGTGTGTAAGAGGAAAACTCAAAATTATAGGCTTTCCTCTTACACCTCTCTTAGCAAATTGCAAAGGTATAAGTCTTTATTTATGCACATTGATCTTTTAAGTGGTAAATTTGTACAGGTCAGAGGCTGTGTTTCGCTTATTTTGAGAACTATGTAAGATTGTCATACACAAGGAACTATTTAATAAATACATTTCTGATGATGCTGATGGTGATTGAATAAATGTCACAAATGAATAAGGAAAATTATTTTAAGCCTGGTTAGCAGAGGACTTTTTTTTCATTCTCATAAAAGAATGAGCTGACACACTTTTAGAAATCATAGTAGAAAAATTCGGAACTAGGACGTTGGTGTAAGCTCATGCGTATTCAACACCCAGAACCAAAGAGAAGATCAAGAGCATGTAAGAGTACAAAGCTGAAGTCTGCATGGCATCTTGAAGCATCATAGGCAGCTGCTTCTACTTCTAGCTTTCCAACCACTATACCACACTAGTGACAATGGAGGCTGAGCTTGAAACAAGAAGAGAACTCAAATGTGCATTATGAACTACATAAAAGTAAAGTTAAACAAAATGTTCCCAAGCCATTGATCACTCAGCTATGCTATGCAAGGGCATGATGATAAAAAAACAATTATGTCCCAAAGGTCTCACCCTGGTAGCCATTGCATTTAGTAGTAAGATAATAAATATATTTTAAAGCACAATTCAGTCATAGAAATAATTTTGATATCTATAAAGTGTTTCTATGGGCATATCTATGTTTCACACTTTTATTTCTGAAAATGAATGGGTATGCTAAATAAACTAGAGCCATTTTATTTTAGTCAACAGTGTATTATTTAAGCTGAGTTTTCCTTATTTCTGTTTAGCTCATGGTCTCTATAGTTTGAATACAAGCTCAGTGACTAAAATACAGGTATAGTATACTTCCAAGATACAGACAACATGTTAGTGTTCCCTATGAATTCTGAACAATTTAATTAATAGATGAAACAGTTAACAAATGCAATTTGGGGACTTCTGGAGGTACAGATTATTGATAACATACAATGTCAATAGAAGGAATATATGCCACTTGCTCTTCATTTTGTTTCAATTCTTTGATAGGTATAGCAGCAATCAATACAGTAAGACTCAGCACTTCTCCGTCAAATTTGTATTTGGTACAAACATTGAAAAATAGTACCTCTTACTTGCCTAATACAGAAATATGTATGATACAAAAGTATATACATTCTAGTCATTCTGTAAATGCAATGTGCTTTGCATCTTCTAGTCTGTTTGGAAGACTAATATTGAAAATATAATTGCATTCATTATATTTTCCTGCATTGATAAAATAAAATGATGGTTATTCAATACTCTGTTAAATTTGTGTGCAAATAATAAAGCAAAGTTGAAAATGAATAGGTTTATGCATTTGTATAAGCTACTTCTTCAAGTAATTTAGTGGATTCAAGCAGTTACTTAACTGGTTAATAAATATGGTAAAAAATTAGAAACTGAGAAAATATCCTATCACAAGAGAAAGACTATTTTTCTAAAGACAGTTTTTTAAAGAACTTACAAATTGTCATATCTCACAGAAAACTAGAAGCAATTTTTATTTATATTTTAATGAAAAAATCAGCCACTTCTGATCTATGTTTCTTAAATAGAATTCTTTTTATATCAATGTTTCTTTTGTTTCCAGATTTCTCAGGTTTCGAAAGCTAAAACATCTCCAAAATAAACCCATACTTCAAATGATTACAAAAAGCCTATCATTATCTAGTTATAATTTCTGCATTTAAACAGTTATGGCTTTGTAATAGTTAAGATTTCATCCATTTAATATCACTAATTATTTTCCCTCTGCAGCTTTGATGGGTTAGTTATAGCCTGGAATAAAAAACACTGTGGTAAGGACAACCGTATAGCAAGGTTAAGTGCCTTCTTGTCTTCAGTACCAATAATTACCTTTAAACAAAAAAAGGCTGTTTTCAGATTTGACAGTTAATTTACTAATGAGTATGTGGACCCAATTTATAATAACGTAATATTGACCAGAAATAATCCTACATTGGTACTTATCTGAATTATTTCATTGTTCACGTCCCCTATTAAATAAATTGGAAAGGATTAGTTTTGTAAGATGGGATTGTCAGAGACTGCTGCATAAACTAGATGCATGTCAGCACTAAATTTAATTATTGATCACAATACAATAGTGCTGAGTGTTCCAATCCCCAAACAGCTTCCAGTAACTATCAGCAAATTCCAAATATGGAGACTGAAGTAAAAATTTGATTGCAGTTGACTACATTTTTAATAAATAAATATTTCATCAGCACTAAATAAAATTTTAATTTTCCAGTGCTATTTAGATCATTCATTGAACCATGGAGCAAATCAACGATGAATGAGGGTGAGTCTCTTCAAGATACAAATTTTATTTTAATGGTTTAATGGTCTCGGTATCCATGGGATTATTTTGGCAGAGAAATAAAAGTTGTATATAGAAGGCCATTCAGAGCATACCCTTATGTTGTTGAAAAGCATAAAGTGGCATCTCACTGACTTGGATTCATATCTAGAATTCTGGACCATACCTTCTTGCTACACATTATACTGGTATAGCACAAAAATCAGTATTGGGATATAAATTGAGTAGCGACAAATTAAAAGCAGTTGAAAATTGAGAAGTTTAATGTGTTAATTGGCAGTAAAATATGAAATAAATAAGTAATGGTTTTAAATTGAAATCGTATATGTGAACTGGTTGCATTTTTCAGCAGCCTTTCCTAATCACAATGCACATATATCTTAATTGATAAATCACTTTGACATGCTGTAAAATATTCCTTAAGCTTAGCAATCAAAGAGATTCACAGGTGCTCTTCCTAGGGTCTTGACTACAGAATCAGTGATTGTGCACAGACATACAATGTACCCAGAAGAACTGAATTAGAGGATGAGTTCTGTTACTAAGCAAATAGCTAAGAGCTTAGCTTCAGGGCTGCGTGCGTTCTGTGAAAACCTGAATACTCAGTGCAGTCAAGATTTTGTTATATAATCATAAAAATTTATTTCAAATGAGAGAATAAAAAGATATATTAGCATTACTATTACCATTTGTATGACTTAGAATATTTATTCTATGGCTAATGTTCAAATAAAACCATAATATTATTTAATACTATGTAAAATATATTGTAAGAGTAGAAACTATTTTATTTTAATACATAAAAAAGCAGGAAAATTTCCTTCCTAAATAAATTTTAAAGGAGACAAATATGCCAATAGCTTTTACTAAGAATTTATAGAGTGAAATTCATGCAAATGTTGATTAGATCATTTGATTCATTCAATGTGTTTTTAACTTGATATAAAACTTTGGAAATTAATATATTCTTTTAATTTTGATAAGCATCTGTAGGGAAAAAGTCATCATTATTCTAATAAATTTTTAACATGTATCTTGACAACTTTCCAATTTCTTTTGACCTTTTGAACAAAAATGCCACACATAATTTTTTACTCCAAAATCCATCAGTTTGGTTTGAACTAGAATTTACTCTTCTCTATCTTGAATTTGAATCCAGTTATCTTTTTTTAATTACTATAATAAATTAGTAAATAAAAGCCTTAGTTTCATTTCAGAACTTACTCATTTATGCAACAGCATAGTGCATGAAAAGGAACTGGACTTTGAGGCCAAGCAGATGGTGGTTCAAACCCAGATCTGCCACTGAAAACATCATCCCAGCAATTCACTTAAATCCTCTGAGTCTCAATTTATCTGAATTTTAAAAATTACTTTTATTAAATAATAGTCTAACTTTGAATATGTCTTTAAGACTTAAAAGCTAGTTTTGTTAAATATGTAATCTTTATTTTTTTCCATTACCATTTAGTCCCCCTACATCCCCTGCCCCCACCATCAACACCCTGTCATCCACGTCTATGAGTCCATTAAAAACTAGTTTTAAGAAGATTCCATCAATAGCTAAACTCATCATTATTTCACTAGTCTTCACTTTCAATAGAGTAAGTGGTATCTCATCAAGTACATCAAGTAATATTAAGTTCATTAGGTACAAGAAACATCAATATCAGAACTTTACAGTGAAATAAACAGGACACTGTTTTGTGTAAAGTAAGAGAATTTGTACAAGTAAAGGAAAATCCAAATTAAACTGGCTTAAACAAGGGAAGCTGTTTATTAAACAATGTGATTGAGAAGAATAGGAGGGAAGTAGCCTTCAGACCCAACCCAATAACAGCTTGAAGTCCATTTGTCTGCAAGTCTCTCTTCTTGGTCCATTTCTGCAAGTTAGCTTCACTTTATGCTATGTCCTTTCCTGATTGAAACATATTTGCTTCTTTTTTTGTGTCTAAGGTGATAGAGCAGGAGACTGCAAATCAAAACTTCAGGAAAAGGATGGTTTATTGCCTGTTTTTGTATGGCCTATAAGCTAAGAGTGTTTTTTACATTTTAAATGGTTGAAAAAAATCACAGAAAGAGTAAATGTTTTCTGGTTCATGAAAATTATATGTCACGTAAATGACCCCCAATAGCCTCAGCAATTTTGAGAAAGAAGAACAAAGTAGGAGGGACCACAACACCTGATATCAAAGTGTATTACAAGACCACTGTCATCAGAACAGTCTGGTACTGGCTCAAGAACAGACACATAGATCAATGGCACAGAACGGAGAGCCCAGAAATAAACCCAAGTCTCTATGGCCAATTAATATTTGACAAATGGGGCAGGTGCATAAAGTGAAGTAAAAATAGCCTCTTCAACAAATGGCGTTGGGAGATCTGGACAGCTACATGCAAAAAAATGGAAACTTGACAAATTTGCCATACACAAAAGTAAACTCAAGATGGATAAAAGACTTAAAAATAAGTTGTGACACATTAAAAATCCTAGAGGAGAACATAAGCAGGAAAATCTCAGATAGTCCAAGCAGCAATATTTTCATTGATATGTCCTCTAGAGCAAGGGACATAAAAGAAAGAATAAACAAATAGGACTTCATCAAATTAAAAAGCTTCTGCATGGATAAAGAAAATATCAACACAATGAAAAGGGAACCAACCGTATGGGAAAATATATTTGATAATACCTCAGACAAGGGTTTGATCTCCAAAATATATAAAGTACTCATACAGCTCCACACCAGGAAGAGAAACAATCCAATTAAAAAATGGGCAGAGGACCTAAAGGGCATAGGCACTTCTCCAAGGAGGACATACAGAGGGCCCAGAGACATATGAAAAGATGCTCATCATCACTAGTCATCAGAGAGATGAAAATTAAAACCACAATAAGGTATCACTTCACACGGGTCAGAATGGCATCATAAACAAATCAACAAACAACAAGTGCTGTCAAGGATGTGGAGAAAGGGGACCCTAGTGCACTGTTGGTGGGAATGCAGACTGGTGCAGCCACTGTGGAAAGCAGTATGGAATTTCCTCAGAAAACTAAAAATGGAACTGCCTTTTGACTTAGCAATTCCACTGCTGGAATTATATCCTAAGAATCCTGAAACACCAATTCAAAGGAACCTATGCACCTCAATGTTCATAGCAGCGCCATTTACAATAGTCAAGTGCTGGAAGCAACCAATGTGCTCATCAGTAAATGAGTGGATAAAAAAAAACATGGTACATTTACACAATGGAATACTACACAGCAGAAAGGAAGAAGGAGCTCCTACCTTTCACGACAGCATGGATGGAACTGGAGAGCATTACCTTAAGTAAAATAAGCCATGTGGTGAAAGACAGATACCATATGATCTCACCTATAAGTGGAATCTAATCAACAAAACAAACAAGCAAGCAAAATAGAACCAGAGACATGGAAATAACAAACTGATAGTGACCAAAGTGGTGGCAGAGGAGGATAAGGGGGAAAGAAGGGAAAGGGTCAAGTCAAGAACTTGTATAAGGGACCCAGGGACCAAGACAATGGGGGGGATAGAATTGAATGTGTGAGGTGTGGGTGGGTAGGGCAGGGGAGAGTAATGAGGGGGAAATGAGAACTATAATTGAACAATATTAATTAATTAATTAAAGTACATTTTTCCAATGCCCAAAAATACAATTTTGTGGGAACACAGCCATCTTCATCCATATAATTATCATCTGTGGCTGCCACATTATAATGGCAGGCAGAGTTGAATAGTTGTAGCAGAGAAGGTATCACTTGACAAACTATAGAACATACATATTGAGTTCAACTTTGAGGGACAACTATAAAACAATACCATGGGAAGAGAAATGCCACACACACTGATGATCTAATTCATAAATGTGGATTTCTGCAAAAAAGAAAAAAGAAAAAACAATGAGGCAAAGGGGATGGGCTTAATTTCTCTTTGCTATCCAATATGAAAGTGCAAGTATGATGGAGAACTGATTTTTTCCATTTTATTTCATTTAAATTAATTTCTATTTTTATTTTAAAACATTAAATTCAATATATTTAAGTATCTTTAAAATGACATCAGTATGTTAATTTACTTTTTGACAGTAATCTTTATGAAATCTAGTATTTCAGGTGATAACTTAGCATCCAACTGAGTTGTGCTTTTGTTGTAAAATAAATACATACCAGATTTTGAGGACTTTGTACCAATAAAAAATGTAAAATATTTTGTAAATATTTTTATATTTCTTATAAGTTAAAATGACAATCTTTTGAATTTACTGAGCTCAGTGAAATGTATATAATAGATCTCATCTACTTTTTACTTTTTTAAATATGATTACCTGAACATTTCAAATTGTATATGTGGCTTGCATTATACTTCTATTGGATAGCATTACCTTCAATTTCTTCTGTCACCCAGGGAAGACCTATGTGTTATGTGCTGGTAGAGAGGGGCTCCATGCTGGGTAGACAACAAGCACACTTTCACTATTCAAGCAACTGTTATAATCAATCAGGAAAGCACTTAAAATGATCATTTTAATTTGATAATATTAGGCACACTGAAGTGCTTCTCCAAATCAGACAAAAGTACATTTTTCTAATTAATGAAAAAAGCTAATTTACACAATTTAAGGAAAAAATGGCAAAAATATTTTTCTGTTACAAATTAAATGTAGTAGATACATATATTAAGGCACAAGGGTAGTTACTATAACAAAGAGTCCTCAAAATATACCGGTTGTAAAAAGACAGGAATTGATTTCTTCTAATAAAACAGTTAAAAACAAGGTACATGTTTGGGGTGGGAAGGCAACTTTGCTCCTTTAGTCACAAGGGATCCAAGTCTGTCTTTGAGTGGCCATGAAGTTGCACCACTCAGATATCCTGCAGTGAGAAGCACAGTCCACCAATGGTGGTGGATCCACCGTGACTGAGGCTGCACCTACCCCAGGATGTTGCCAACCAATATCTGTGTACAACTGAGGTCCCAATGCAAGGCCTTTTCTGCAGAGCACAGGCCCAACAGGTATCTTTCAGTATCTTCCCAACAGGAAGAGGACTGCCGGTAACCTTCACTGGAATATTTTTTAAATATTTTATTTATTATTAGAGGGAGGAGGAGGGAGGGAGAAAGAGAGGGAGAGAAACATGGATGTGTGAGAGAGACATTGATTGGTTGCCTCTCTGTCACCACCAACCAGGGACCTGGCCAGCAACCCAGGTATGTGCCCTGACCTGGAAGTGAACCAGTGAACTTTCAGTTTGCAGGACTGCGCTCAACCCACTGAACCACACCAGTCAGGGCTTACATGTTTTAATAACATACTGCCATTTCTCAGATGAGTCTCACTTTTCCTGTCCAATCCTCCTTTGTTCAGGACTCCTTTATCCTTCAAAATTATTTCCCCCAATAACTCTCTTACACAATTCATCCACTCTAGATGGTGGCTTTCAGGAGGAGCTGGACTAACATTTCTATTCTGCTCTTATCCTATCCCCTAGGCAGTGCGCTTGTTTGCATGGTCAGACCTAGCTGGCCAGTAACCGTCCACATTCCAGTCTGTGGGAAGTAGGAAAAAGACCAAGAGAAGTTCACACTCAGTGATATCACAAGGGGGAAACCCAGAAGTTTCACAAATCACGTCCATTCATTTTCCAGGCAAGAAATTAGTCACATGGTCACATCTAGTTGTGAGAAAGGGAAAAAAATCTAGTGTCTAGTTGGGAGTGTATGACCAGCTAAAAATTGTGAGTTTCTATTTCTAGAATGAAAATAGAAACAAGGTTAGGGGACATTTAGAAGTGTCTGCCAAAACATACTGTAAAAGATTTAATATTTGGAAGATTGTTTACTCTTTTCTCCTACCAATAGTAGATAAAATATATGTCCCTCCTTTTATAGACACTGCCATTCAAGAAACAGAAATTTATTTTATGTGAATCATTTTGCAAGACTCTCTTGAAATTATCAATAAAAATTAATAATATTTGGGTATTGAATAAAAGCAGCTGGAAACATTAATCCACATTGTTTTCATTTTGACATCTCAATTCATAAACGAGACTCACAATATCGTTTCTAGCACAGGTGAAAGAAATGCTTCAGCTGTCAGACTGTGTTTACACTGCTCCTTCCGGCCTAAGGGATGGAACTACTCCCCACTCTCACTTTTCCTGGATTCCTCAACACACCATGTCCTTTATGAACAAACACATTACACCCATATTCCTATCAATTGTCCTTTCATTACAACCAGCTCAAAAAATCTGCACTTAAATATATACGTATATATATTCAACCAAATTTTCCTGTGCATCCACACAGTATGCTGGCTATATGCCACAACATGTTGAACACCTTCTTCTTTGGCAGGTTTAATTTATTTTCATGCAATATAATTGATAAAATAACAATTAATTTTAATTTCCCAAATAGTTCATATCTGTGTCCAGCATTCTTTAAAAATGCATCTGTTTCTTTTTTCAGTGTATATGTGTTTACTCACTCACATAAACATATAAAATAGAGATATACTCAAATGTGTTATTCTTGAAACTATGGGTGATTATTTTCTTCTGCATATTTTTCTGTATTTTATTTTTTCTACAATAATTTTGTATTGTTTAAATACAAATGAAAAAATGTTACCAAAAACATATTTACAGCTCCGCTGCACAAATATTTTAGTATTATATTTCATCTGTTGGATGCTTTTGGATGGGGATGGTTAGGCTAAATGTTATAATCTGTATCTCTTGCATAGTAACTGCTTCATTAGGTTAAATCAAGGAATCACTAGACTTGGATTTAATGGCAAAGAAGAGAATTCTTCTTTGCTCTGGCCAAAGCAAGGTGCAGATGTGAGGCCTAGAATTCCTAGTCACCTTGTTTCCCTGAAGGAAGCCAGCTTAATGACAAAGCTTAATGACACATGGGGAAAGTAAACCTGGGAAAAACCATGGGGAACAGAAGCAAGAGACCTCATCAAGTTTTACTTGAAAAGTCTCTAAATATTATTGAAATTGCATTCAACTGCTAGTAACAGAAACTTAAAAATTATAGATTTAATTTAATTTATATTAAGACAATCTGTACATAACTAATTCAGGGCTGGAACAAAGACTCTCTTATACAGTAAATAACCAAAAACTCAAGCTCCTAATAGACTTTCCATTATTCGGTTTTCAAGACGGCTGCCAGAGTTCCACTTATCTCCTCCCCTTTTCTAGCAGGAGAAAGGGAAAGGGCAAAAAGTAAAAATGAAGGATACAAGGCTGCTCTAGCTGAGTCCTACAAGCCTCACCCAGGTGTTTCCTCTTTCCCCTCCTTGACCATAAATATGATAAGTGACCAGACGTAGCAATAAGAGAGGTAGAATATGCAGGGCAGTTGTTGTTGTTAATATAAATATATCACCTCACTGAGTAAAATCAACGTTCTGGTAATAGGGAAGAATAGAAAAAGATATTTTGGCTATGTAACAGTCTCAGACATCCTACCAAAACTTGGACACTTCAGTTAAGTGTGCCAATTAATTATTTTACCATTGAAACAGAAAAACAGAGTCAACAGAGTTACTTTTTTGTTGCTTATTTGTTTGATTGATAGGTTGGGCAGAAATTTGGGGTTTGTTTGTTCCTATATAGAAATGCTTTATTTTTCCTCCAATACTGTAATGGAGGGTTCAGGATATTTTTTTAAAAAGATATCATTTGATGACATCTTTAATACTTCCTGGTATGCCAGCTTTTAATTAATGTACAGTTCTTTAATATTTAATGTGTTCTCAACCAATTCAATTTTCAATATAGTGATTGACCTTGATTTAAAGTCCTGATCTTTTCTCTGTTTGTTTCACCTGTTTTATGAGACCTTGCTTTCCTTGGAATATATTTGAGATTGTGTTCCATAAATAAAATGCTCATGAACTGTAATAAAATTGTCTTATAAATGTATTTTTCATTCATGTTATTCCTGAGTACAATTACATTCAAGCCTATGAGCATGCTTAATGTCGGTATAAGCAAAACTGAAAACCTTAATAGGAAAGAGATTTAAATATATTGAGTCAGTACTGTAATAAGTATGATGTATTAGAACTGGTATTACAATACTCTGTATTGACTGCATTTATTTTATTTAGCTCCATTTATATAATTTTCACTATTTGTCAACCTAATAATAAATGTCTGTTTCAACTTTCCTTTTGATTCTTTCTGCTTCAGAAATTCCTGCTCTCTCCACTATTCCTCATCTTTCCAAATGGGACCTATGAAAAAACACATTTTCACTCATCTCACTATTTACATCACTTATATTTATCTCTAATATACTTCATACCACTTCACTAAGTGTTGTGTAAACACATTATTAACGTAAAAGAAACAAAAGTTAAATTGCTTTTATTTGGCTCAATGATGCTGAGAAACTAGATAAAATTCCAATATGCATCAAGCATAATTTCCTGAATATATCTTCACTCAGAAACTTCCAGTATTTTAGACAATAAAATCCATAGAGTAATTTCTGCCTTAACTCACAATCAGATTTCAGATAACCACGATCAGCTTCAACAAAACCACAAGTCCAATGTAAGGCAATCGAAGGCTCCGGACATCAGAGAAGGTAGTTGTCACAACTGCACTATGGGCGAGGCATGGCATTATTCTCGGGATAGAACAAATTGATTTAGTGTGTGTGCTTGACTAAAGTAAACTGTAAAGGGTAAATAGTACAAATCCAAAAGAGTCTATGGGTAGATTAGGAAAAGAACACTTCTCAAGAAGGACCTAGCAAATAATTGGGAGACCCAAAGGCCATTATTCATCCAGCCATTGATCCCGCACATATGTATTGAGCAATGTTAAGTGTTAAGCTCTATTCCGGATACTAAAGATATAAAGCAAATAAGACAAATGAAGCTCCTGCTCTCAAGAGGTGTGCATTCTATTTGGATAATGACATACAGAGAGATATACACAAAATGAACAAAACAATATGTGTATCAGAGTCTCATGAGAATAATTAGGAAAGCATGTGCACGAATTTTTACTAGGATGGTCATGGAGGGACAATAATAGGGTGACACGTGGGCTTAAGTTAGGGAGAAAGCAAGCTGTGGACAGAGGAAAATAAGCATCAGGATAGAAGAAAGAGCAGCAAGCACAAAAGATGCATTGCTCTGTCTGAGGTAGAGCGAGGAGGCCAGCGTGCCTTCCTCAGGGTGGCATGTGGATGGGTGGCAGAAAATGAGATTGCAGACAAACCGAATGACCAGATTACACAACACCTGCTGGGCCATGCCAGTGGTTCTTTGTTTTTTTAACTCATGAGAAACCAGCATAGTGCAGGGAAAGAGGTGTGCATGACATAATCTGGAATTTCACTTTTTAAAGGTAGTTCTGGCTTCTGGGAGGACACCAGACTTGAGAAGCATGGAGATCAGCTGGTGGCCTAGGAGATACGGAACTTCAAACCAGGGTGTCAAGAGTGAGAGAGCCAGTCAGGCTGTAGATATTTTTCTGAGGTAGAGCTCACAGGATTTGCTAAAGAATTGGTTGTGGGGTGTGAAAGAAAGAAAATAATGATCATATTCTCCAACCCTTTAGGCAAGAGAAACTGGAAGAAGGGGTGGTTATTTCCTGAGATGAGGAGGACAGAGGAGGCTTTCATGAGGGCAAATCAACAGGTTGTTTCAAGACCTATCAAGTTGGGAGGTACCTTCTGGGCATCCAAACAGAGAGGATGAATAAACACAATATTCTGGACTGGTAGCAGGGTTTGAGACACAAATTTGTTGTTATCGGCATATAAATACCATTTCAATCTACAGGGCTAGATACAGTCCCCCAAGGATTCAGTATAAACAGAGGAGAGGTCCAATGTAAGAATGCTGAGATATTTTAACATTTCAAATTCTGGAGGAGGAAGTAGAACCAACAGAAGAGATATAGTTTTAAAAGTCCTTACAACTGGAAGAAAAGCAAAACATGAGAAGGTCCTACAAGCCAAGGGAAGAAAGATGTTTCAAAGAAAAAGGATTGATGGACATGGTCACATGCTGTGGATGAAGAATAGGCTCTAGGTCCCGTGGCTTGTGGATTTCAGGAAAGCCAGAGTAAATGGGAGGAGGGGACACCTAACGCAGACAGGGGAAATGGTAATTTAGATGAACAGAACTGAAAGATTATTGTTGACTATTGTGTATATCATATCTAAGAACTAATGTGGGAAAATAGCAGTACATACCCCCCAAAATCTCTCATATAAATTTGAAGGAAATGAAAAGGATAAATAGGTTGAATGCCAAAGCAAGGGCACTTTTACACACACACACACACTCTCTTCCGTATCAGCCCAGGAAAGAAATGCACCACGGATGTTTACGAGGGAGACGATCATACAGAAACTCTCAATGTCTATTGGAAGCTACAAACATTCATATGTAAATTATGCACTATTTTCTGTTAATTAAATATCTCATTAAAACTTTTGAAAAGAGTTTTCTCATTGCAGGTATTTCTAGGAGTTCTAGGAAAGGGGAATATGCCAACTGACAGTATTCTATGAAATCAATCACCTGGGAAAATCCATGTAACAAACTCAATGGTTTGGGTGTTACATTGTCGAAAATTAAGATTTGTGTTTTAACAAATGTGGTTTTCTGGTTTCCCTAGCAACTGAGAGTGACAGGTGACAGAAGAAAAGCAGTAGAGAACAGAAGACTAACCAGAAAAATACAGCAATTTCAGTCCATTAGACATTAGATGAAAACTGTTCTGCCTACTTCAATGGTCCCTAAGGCCAGCGTTGTTTTGTTGTAAAGTACAATGATTAATGCTTATTATAATGGAACTGAGTCATTGTGAAATGGTTAAATTAATTCAATCTTATTCTCTTATCTGCAGCATGTAATACAATTATGAATAATGTTTATCAAAAGTGGTTAAAATCGAGGAGTTTGACAGATTAGCTTTGGCTGACTGAGACGTTCATTTACCCAGAAACAGTATTCTGATGCCACATATAGAAGGCATTAACTAAAGTAGTCAAATAACTATTATATTTGAAAAAATTAATAATTGCATTAATAAATAATACATAAATTGATCAATGTATTCAACAAAAATTTACGAGCTGCAAATTCATTGTTCTTAGCAATGAGAGAAGAAATAAGTAAGACCAATCTTCTATCATTTAGGAGCTAATACTCTAGCTGTGAGGAAAGAATTGATGTCATCCAAATTTCTCAACTATTTTTCAAGCCCAATGGAAAGTAGTTACATGGTCATAATCAGGATATTGTTGGAAGAGATGAATGAGTGTGGACTTCTTAATAATGAAATGCTAAAAGTTACTGCACACAATGTACCAGTAAGTCTAATATTGGCATCAAGAACAAGTAGACACTTCTGGTTTCTGTAGCTGCTTCCCAAATTGAGTCTATCGGGGAAATCTTTAATATAACCCTGAGACTTCTGATGACAGTAGCTACACTGAAATGGTTTTTCCTACCACAGCTATAGAACTACAGTCCAAAAAATATGATTAGATATCTCTAGTTAAACAGTAAAGTGTTAGATATTAGGAGGTTTAGAAATCTGTATCATTTGTATTGGATTTGAACTTAAGACCTATGACTATCACAAGTCTCTCAGATGCTCCAAGCTGTTTCTAACTGTCTGTTCAATAATTTTATAAGATTGCCGTATCACTTTAAACTTAAAGGGATTCTGCATATTGGATCATTTTTTATACATACATACAGATGCAATAATAATAACAAACACTCACACCACATACTCAGTGTATCTGAGTCAAAATTCAAATTTCTCACCACAATTCAAACTAAGACAGCTCTTTGAATCTTTTTTCCCTTTTAATGGTACCATAAATCTCTCAGTCACAGACATATCTACACTTACGATGAGTTTCCAATTTTTCAAACCACTAATCTGGTCCATTCTCCCTTTTTCCCCATCTGCACTGCCATGCTTGCAGTCTTCCTGCCTTTAAATTATAGCAGGTCTTCAAATAAGGTTGTTTAGTTCAATGTTTCATTAAAAGGTTGATGAGATACTATCGAAACTTAGCCGTTGGTTATAAATTAGCCTATGGTAAAGCTGGTTTCATCATACATCATTTCACTTAAAGTTGCAGAACGTAACAGTGATGTTAAGTAAGCATGTGCAGTATTAGCCACCCTATAGTTAAAATGGTCTAATACATACAATTACCTTACACACCTAACATCCCCCCATTCTTTGCAGGCCTCCTCAGCCTGGCTTCCAAACATGCAAAGATCTGGCCCTTTCAATAAGCTCTAAGCTTATTTGATACATTTTCCATTGCACTCCATATGCTCTAGAGGTACTGAATTGTTCACGTTCCATGTCTCCTCTTGCTCATTCCAGCCCTTCCGCCAAAGAGGCCCTTCCCAACTTTTTAAACCATGCTGGCTTTTACGTAGCTTTTAGAATTTGTCCCAGACATCATTACCCTCTGGAACATTTCTTTAAAATATCTATTCTCTGTATTCTCCTTCTTTGGCAGAGCACATTTCTGTATTCATGGCTACCATTTTGAATGTATTCATGGCTACCATGAATGGAAGTACCATTCATGAACTGAAATTATGTTCATTTGCCTGTCCCTTCCACAAGGTTGCACACTACTTGAAAATAAAGATATGTTTTACGCAGAATTGTCCCAAGATCATTTTCCTATGGAGAGCACTTAATAGGTGTGTAATACATATTCGCTGTTATATTTCATAAAAGTAGTAAGTATCCAAGTTCTCTTATACTCTGGACCTATCTTTTGGTTTAATATACTTCCCCATCAAACTTATTCTTATTCCTAAATGTTCTACTCATTAGTACTTTAAAGACCTTGTACTTTCTTTCCTCTAAGGTTTGATCATTCCTTTGAATTAGCTCACTCTTTACTCCGCTATTGATCCCATTGTCATGATCAAGGCGTGTAGTCATGGAAGGGATGCTCAGGTAAGGAGGCTTCCTAGAATTCCGCGTTAGGCTCGTGACTGCCTTGGGTAAGTTATCCAAAGCCTCATTGGTTATCCCATAAGAGTCTACCTTAAATATTATTCCACACTCTTTTAAAACTTACTTTCCTTGCTGTAGAGTTTATAAAAACATCTAATGAGACCTTTGTTACACTTTTAGATATCTTCAGGTGTCTGCTATGTACTAACATTTATAACACTTTTACCCAGATGCAAGTACCCAAATAGAACCTGTTTTTACAAAAGAGCAATAGAAAACAACAGAGGAAAAATGGAAGTGGAGGGGAGGAGGAACTGAGAAGACAATGACTGAAGGAAAAGCTCCTTTAAAAATGATAATAATTCGTTATGAGTTAGATCAAGTTATATCATCATTTGGGGCAAGATATGATAGGAGTAGGAGAATGTCCATCTAAAAAATCTTTCATGCATTTGGGCTTAGATTGTCTAGCATTTTTTTTTCAAGTTCCATTAAATTCTGGCAGTAGTACAATTTTTCTTCCCTGCCTCATCTTATTTTTTTTTATTTGAGAGAGAGAGAGAGAGATCAATTTTTTGTTCCACTTATTTATGCATTCATTGGTTGCTTCTTGTATGTGTCCTGACTGGGGAGCAAGCCAGCAACCTTGGAATTTGGGGACAACACTCTAACAAACTGAACTATTTGGTTAGGGCCTAATCCTATTCTTAAACCAGTGTTAACTATGTTGTTATTTCTGCTTTTCCCCCAACATGTTGAAAAATGTACATAAAGAATAACTGAAACATCCTGATGTGGAATCTATTCTTGTAACAGAAAGCCCAGGAGCTGTGTGTCTATGGCAATAAAGTCCTGGTACCTGCTGTAACTTAGCTGAGCCCGTGATTGGCAAGTTCCCTATTACTTTTACAGTGCACCCCAAACATGACACACTAATGTTTCAACTTCGGCCTTTCATGATTGCTTCACATGAGATATCTTTTTTCTTTCCGAAAGAAATTTCCTTGCTATGTTCATTTGTCTATAGGTCCCCAAATGCACTGATATTCACCTAAATGACTGCTGATTTCAAGGAAACTAAGGTCTTTTCTGTGAGTGTCCATCAAGCTTCCAGTTCTCAAGGAGCCATAAAAACAGGATCCTTTGAGCTACTGAGTAACTGGAAATTCTTCACACCACATTATTGTTTCAGCGGCCCAAGCAAGGACCTTTATCCTTTGTCTGCTCCTTATTTCTCAAAGAACAGAAATAGAACTGCCAGAATGCCACAAGGGAAGCTATTCTCATTGTCAGGTCAAACTGTAGTCCTATTAATAATGCTAGTGGAAGTAAGAAATATCATACAATTAGAAAGATGATTGTTCTTGGTAGAATTTCACTCTCTTGATTTGAAATAATCACTTTTTCCTACTATAAGGGAGTTAAGTTTGTTGTTGCACTCTTATTTTTAAAGAAACTTGGAGATTGTGTTCTTTCTTCTAGTCTGGTATTATCTTTAGATAATTGATTTCAAGGACAAGTAAATGCATCCTCTAATTACAAATTATAAACTGTGTTTTGAGCAATTCAGAGGGTCAGTTTATGGTCTAGTTCATGCTTTCTTATCTGTGCATTCTTTAAGTTCTGAATTAACAAGATTTCTCCACCTTTATGACAGAGAAAACAAGAAGAGTAAGTCAAATCTCTGCTTCATCCTTTTCATGTCGTAAAGTGGTTGACAAACTTTTTCTGAAAACAACCAGATAGCTAACATTTTAGGTTTTGTGGGCTATACAGTTTCTGTTGCAACTACACAACTGTGCCATCGTAGTGTAAAAGCAGTGATAGATGATGCATAAATGAACAGATGTGGCTATACTCCAGTAAAACTGTATGTAAAAATGGGAAATGGACTGGAGGCTTGTCCTAGAAGAACCACCCTATCAACTGATCAGAGAACACAGTCATTGTGGACTGGAAAATACTAGGGGCAAATGTATGTTTGGCAGTAAAGACCCTACAAAGGGTCTGTTATCTACATCTAACTTAGAATTCATCTTACTTTGGTAACAAAGTATATTTGTACTCTCTCACAGGTTAAGCTTATGTAAGAGAGGCCTCAAAATTGGACGGCTGAAATAACATGGAAATATACATCTTTTGCAAGCGTTATAGATTGAATTGTGTCTCCCAAAAGATATATTGAAGTCCTGACCCTCAGTATCTGTGAATGTAACCTTATTTGGAAATAGGGTCTTTGCAGATATAATTTGTTACAGTAAGGTCATGCTAGAGTAGGATGTGCCATTAATCCAATATGACTGGCATCCTTATTAAAAGAGGGAAGACAATGTGAATGCACAGATGCATGGGGAGAACCAGTGAAGAGAAAGGCAGAGATTGGAGTGACACATGTACAAGCCAGCAAAGATCTGGGAGCTACCAGAAGCTAGAAGAGGCAGAAAAGATTCTCATTTAGAAGCTCCAAAGGGAGCATGGCTCAGTCAACACCTTAATTTTTTACTTCTGGCCCCCAGAGTTGTGACATAATAAATTCTTTGAAGCCACCCAGTTAAATTGATAGGCCTAGGGAAGAATTATACTGTTTGTCTTAGGTTTTGTTTTATACCAGATTCTGCTTTAATACAAGGAAAGAAGGTTAGAAGATATAAGCAAATTTCACTGTTGTTCATATCTGTTTTTCATAACACCTCTCAGGAGTCTATACATCTCTTCCTACATTTATTTTAAATAACTTTTGCTGCCCAGGTTATAATAATTGGCAGGCAAAATCATATCAGTCTGGTCCCAATGATTAGTTTAACAATGGATCTGTTTGGAATTTTGACCAATGATAAAATAAATATTCTTGAATATCATAACCACCGAAGATAATGTAGTCCTGTTATCGTATGAAGAGCACCTTTCTATAGGTAAAAATAAGCAAAACCTGGAGATTGGAATCATAATTATTTGGACTTCTGGATCCAGCCATGACTAGGTTAGACACACCCATTGACCAGCTGCATAAGTTCATTAAGTTCCCTTTAGGTCGAATAACTATAGGGAGCAACTGCCTTCAACCTTCTTCTGTTTGAGTCACAGTGATAGTTTCCATTGTATTTTTACAATTTGGTCTGATTCAAACTATCTGCCATAAGCTCTGCATGTACAATCGTATACAGGGGTAGTCAACAGCAGGTTTGCAGTGTGCTCATGTGAAAGTTTGTTTTTGTATTGTTACTTATTTATTACTGCACAATTTATTTATATTACAACTGCAAACTTACTTTGCCCACCCCTGTAATTTGATCCTCCCCAATGCTTTTCTTCAGTTCGACCACTTTTCTTACTCAATTTTAAGAAAAATTGAAAGGGAGCCTGCATGATTCTATTCTCTGTAACCCAGTAGGTGTATTGGCTACCATAAATATGTTTTTATTCTTATAATGTAAAATTATAATTTGGTAAGTTACCATCAGCCTAACTAAGCCATAGCATAAGAAATAGCCATATGAAACTGGTTACTCTACACCCTGTAAGGTGCGAATACAGTCAATAGCCCCTAAGTTAGTGCTTGATGGAAACCCAGAAGGAGCTTGTCTTCTTTGTTATCAGTATTTTGTGTTGCCGAGGCAACGAGATTATTTTAAATTATGGATATTATGAATTATGTAATTCCTATATTGTTTTCTTTTTCCTTAGAGGTTACTAGGAAACTTAAAGCCAATGTGGGAACTCTCTCTACTGGGACAGCAAACATGCCGAATTTTGTGTACCAACCTCACCTACAGACTACTTTTTTTTCTTTACCCCATCTTACTCAACTTTAGAAGTTCTGTCATATTTCATTGCATGGATCTTCACATATGGCTTTAAATTCTTCTTTTGAAACCAGTGAAAAGTAAATAAATATTTTCTCTTACTATCTTGTTAGTTGCAGTAGTAAATTATTACAATTACTTATGTAAATGAACGATGTCAATAAGATAGTCAGGAGTTACCCATGATTAGATATCATCGATGCCTCTATTGGTTTCTTTATTAATTTATAACTTGATATTTTGGGTTTACTATTACAAATAGCTTATATCTTACATGATTTACCATGGCAAGAGTAAAAGAGAGCAATCAAAATTTGATTATTAAATTTTTATTAGGGATTCAATGCAAGTTTTAAGGCTTGGTTGTACTGGATGGACACAATGCTTAATACAACACAATGAATTGTCACTAAACAGAGGATGAAAAATTTAAAGACATGGGGTTAGCAATGAAATTTGTCTTTAATTGGAAAAGGAAATCACAGGCCACTGTCAAACAGAAGAATGATATGGAGTGTTATAGCAAGTTATTCTGAAATTGGCATCTAAATTATTAAATATACAAGTTTCCCCTGACCCTGTTATTTTTTTTCTTATTTCTAGTAAGACACATCTAGTACAACTGAAAAAAAAGACAACTTTTGCATAGCACATACATATTTTCCATTATATGTTTACTAAATTTCCTGTTGGTTTGCATTTTCCCCTGTTCCTGATTGCTTAATTCTATATCCTACATTGACAGCAATACTGATAGTAGCCTGACATTTACAAGATGCAAATAAGAATAGCAACTCATGCCTTAATTAGAGCTAAATTAATTAATATTTATTTGGATGACCTTATCATCAGTTTGTTTATACAACATCAAAACCAGGTGGGGACAAGTCATGTTCACCAGACAATACTGATCCAAAATAAGTTAGAACAGGGTGGACATATACCTGAAATTAAAGTTACTGACAGAATTTTTCACTTTATTTTGCATTGCTTTCATTCAACTGGTGTCTTGAAACATAGGTTTTATGAGAAATACAACCAAATTATTATCTCCTGGAAGTATCTTGCCTGGAGTAGAGAAAAGACATATGATACAAACAAAGATGACATAAACGAAAAAGTTGTAATGCCCCTCCACCTCAACCATTATTCATAAGTAATGCAAAAAACTGTTTTGGGTACACCCCTTGAAAGCAGCAATACTGCGTGTTCTATTTTGCGAACTGTAATAGTACATATCACAGTGGTTCGTACATCCTAGTTACCAAGATATAGAAGAACATCTAAACTCCAGGAAAAACCCATCTTCTGGAGTTTCCCTTTTTATTGAATAAGCAGATATTACTAATGAAGCACTTGGATGTGGCCGACATAGGCGATACAGTCATGATATGACAGGTGAGAATCCTGCCGTCACAGGATTTGCGCGCTGTGTGACAAAGCAACACTAAAACCAACGTTGAGGTTTGGGCTATGAGAAAGAGAAGGGATCTTTATTTTCTCAGGATATCTTAGCTATAGTGAGTATTTGGTCGGGGGGAGTACAACTAATATAAAATAAAGATCATAATGCCCAAAGGATAATTTGTAATGAGAAAAAGAGGTGATATAAAAAATTCTGAAAGAAATGGCTTAAAATATGGAAAGCATGAATATATTATGTCTAATTGCATTCAGATTCTTTAGTTAATCTTGGATCTTACGCATGATCAAAATACTATACAATTACATAATGTCCAGGAATAGATTATATTCTCCCTACAAGATCAATAAATACGAATGTTGAGAATATATGAGTGTTAATGATAAAATTATCAATGATAAAAAGAAACAAAACTGATGAGATGAAGAATATTGCATTCTATCATGCTCTCTGTTTTATGAGCAATCTTCATATATGATTTAATGTAAATAAGTTCCAGACATTTAGAAAAATGCTAGAGGTTTCCCTTTCTAATAGTATTCTGTTATTTCCTTACAAAGCCATAAGTATATCCAAAATTTTTAAATATTTTCACAATACAAAATACAGTACTGACATACTCAAATTTCTGTTAATAAGCAAACTAATTAATGGTAAAAAAAAAAATGCCAGTCCTATTCTCGCCAAACCTTACTTCTAGCTCCGAGGAACAGTAACAATTTAATCACTGAGCTACTTCAATGTCATTGAGAAGAAGTAATGAAATCATCCTACTTCTTCATAATTCAATAATGTAATTCATATCAGAAAATTTAAAATGTATTTCACACATTTAAAAATACATTTTATTTCTATTAAATGTATTTTATATATGACCAGAGGGAGAAGCTAAACAGCTCTGATAGTATTGTAACTGACTGAAAGCCTGAACTCAGGCAAAAGGGAAAGAAAAGCAAATTTCAAACTCTATTTTGTATTTTAATAGGATCGGTTAGCAAGTTTAAATTCCCTCTGCTCATTGTACTTTCAGGTTATAAATGAGATCTAAAACCATAAAGTAAAAGCAGGAAGAAAATTATTTTTGGATTCTCTGATGCTGGAGAAAATACATACAATGGGTTATATAAAGAAATGACCTTTATCTGCTAAAGTAATCTGAATATATTTCATATACATTTTGAATAGTCTACAAAAAAGCACATTATATGAGATAAAGTTGTTAAAATAAAAGTTAAGTGAGACAGATGTCACTTGTTTTAAAATGTAATGTTTCAGAAATAAATTAATGCAGTGTAACCTGTGACAAAAATGCAACAAGAATTTCTGTATTTCTTTATTTTCTATTAGTAAGAAGCACAGAGTACTGCTTACTGCACCATAAGATACCCCGGTATCATCATATATAAGCCCTGCAGATTTCACCTGACCTCCTCAGAATGGATATCACACTACAGTCCATTTGGGGACCTTTTTGATACACTGATAATTCTTTGCGAACCTCCATTAGAAACAGAGGAAAGCCACTTCAAGAGTGTGCACTTACAGCTTACTGTTTACCTATACACTCATAAGATCAAAATCCCTGGTCTTACTGTTTTTGTTAACAAGGAGCAGTAAAAGTCTTCCCACATACTGAGTTTTGGTTTCCATTTTGCAATCTGAGATGACAGACTGCACAAAAATGATGAGAAAACTGTGGGGAGGCTTCCAGAAGATTGATTCTCTCATCAGCTGATTCTTTTCTAGTTAGTCTTTTATTGACTACAAAGATATAACCAATGCAGAAAAGGAAAACCAGACTGCCCTGTTTAATCCTGAGGGCATTGGCAAAAGGTGATCACTTTTTGAGAAAACAGAGGCCTACAAGGAAATCAGCACACCGTATGAGCCGCTAAGCTGATTTAAACACACGAGGGATGCCTGGGGTCGAGCACAAGATCTCTGAGGTGTGAGAGAGAATGAAGCCATTCCGCAGACTAATATTACTGGGCTTTAGTAGCAGGTGGTACAGTTGATCAGTCAGGAACCTGTCATTTGGAGAACAGGCCAATATATCTGAGAAACACAAAAAGTCCTTCATTTTTTTCCTCCTTCCCACCAAGAGTAAAAATATTGCAGTTTTGAACTTTTGGCAATTATCAACTACAAGTTTTGACAATTTAGGCACCCTTAAGGAGTGAGCAAAACCAAATGTAGCTAAATTTTCTGATATTTGTCTAAGATCACAAACTGTAGTAAGTCATAGTGATTGAACCAGATATTTAGTTGTTTTTTTAATAAAATGTCTTCAAGTTAATTTTTATTTATTGATTTGAGAGAGACAGAGAGAAACACTGACTCAGTGTCCTACCTGTCCGCGCACTCCTGGGCTGATTCTCAAGTGCGCCCTGACTGGGACCCTGCAGCCCTGTTGTGTCAGGGCGGCGCTCTAACCTCTTTCTGCTTTAATTCCACCCAGAATGAACCTTTATGTGCTGGCAGCACAACCTGCAGTCCAGACAACCCAGAAAACCCATGTGGAATTTTGCTGTCTAGAGAGAGAAGACTCACATTTCCCTTTTTGTGTCGCCGATTTTGCCAGTTAGGTGGTCAGTTTTCTTAGGGGCATGCCATGATTTAAACAACTGCAAAGAAAAGTCCGCATTTTGACGATATCCACTTGCTAACTGGAATCTTAGAGAGAGGGTAAAATGTTAAAATGTTTTATTAACTTTTATTTATTATGGCCATATATAACTATCTTATGCGTCATTTTTAATTGTTACAGACAATTCAACACCACTAGAAGAGTGAAGAAACAAGTTAAATAAAACATAAACACGTGAAAGAAAATACATAAATAAATAAATGAAATACTGCGTGGTTTAAAAAGGTATTTTCACTACAACCAATTCTGTACCATGAACATTTAGATTTACATTATAAGTTAATAAGAATGTTTTTAAGGTATATTATTAAAATTAAGGTATTATCAATTTAAAATGTATTTAATCTCAAACATATGATGTCCTGAATTACGAAATGCAATATTTGATTTTGCTTTGATTTACAATGCATTAGCCATAGAATTCCTAGCTATGGAAGTGCATGTCATTAATGATTATACCAACAATTATCTTTGAATGTCCACTCAGGTGTCGTGTAATTTCCTTAATTTCAGTAGATTGCAGGCTGGCATGTTTTTTTTATAGTTTACAATTAATAATCAAACAGAAAAGTTGCTTCATCAACTCATCTATTTATCTCTTTACTGAATTCTTTTCAATAATAGAACCCAGAAATAACATACCAAAAAATTACAAGAAATATAAACCAGAAATACCTTTGCCTCTCTCACCTGTTACATTTGCCTATTTTATTATGCTGCCCCTAGTCCTTTGATACATGCCTATTGTAAAAGCCCACCAGCTTCCTTCTGCCCTCATTTATCTCCCTGTTTTGGGTTAGCTGTAACGAAGATCTGTCCTCCATGCCAGACATGATATTGCCAGACTTTCTGATTGTCAGAAAATGGCCAACCAAATGATAGACTATTTCCAGGGCAAAATCAAGGAGCAGGCATGTGACAGGTGTCCAGTCCCACTTGCTCCATTGCACACTGGGCAGAATAAGGAAATCTATCAGAACTAGACTTCAGACTCCTGGTGAGGATCACAGACCTCTGGGCTGTGGAACCTTTAAACTGCAAGATCAGGGAGGCACCCCCCTCCACTGGCACAATCAGGAGTCAGAATACAGCAATCATATGGTGTGACACTACTGAGTCCATCCTCAACCTTGCAGTTCCCCTGCCCAGGCAGGACGAAGCTATGCAGTTGAACTTGTGTTACATGACAAGTACAGTATATCAGTCTTTGCAAGCAAGGAAACACCAGTCCCTTCACTGGTGGGGTAGTGAAGCCAGGGTCCAAGTCTTGTAAAGGAACCTTCTGAGATAGACTGAGCCTCTCCTAGATAAGACTGGAATTTTCCTGGTTGCCCATCAAACCCTGTACCTAATTAGCACCAAAAAGGGGCTTCAAGTACCACTTTATCCTGCAAAGAGGTTTTCTCAACCCTAAGGCATACGCAGTAAACCCCAGAACCCCTGCTGCTGGGCTTTACTCTTATTATAATAGTAAAAAACACACCCCTGGGTGGAGATTTAACATGCTAATGAGACACCGAAGCTTGAAGAAGCAGGCCGGTCCACTTCCAGGCAGTAAGAGTCCCTGCCTCTGCATACAGAGACGTCGCACTTAGACATCATCTTTCCTGCCTCAACTCTTTTAAAAGTGTTTCCTGGGTTTTGTTTGAGAAGCATCAGCCATTTCTTTCTCCCTTTGGATGCTGTTCCCCTGCTGCTCATGAGCTTTTTAATAAACCTTTGTCTGAATATTTTTGTGGTGAACTCTGTTGATTTTCATCTCAGGAGCTCCCAAGAACCCAGGATGCCGGTAACACTCCCCAATGTAGGACCCTCAGTGTAACAGCCTTCACAAGTGATGAAGTACCAGCCCTTCCCAGGCAGGATGAGGGGCTGGGATCTTAGCGTTGTCATTGACAAGGATCAATTGCCTGAAGCACTGGGTTTCCACTGAATGGTGTAGGAAGCCAGTGCCTTCTCCGAGTGGCTAGACCATAGGGGATAAGTCTTGGGAAGTTTAACATTTACTTCTGAGGGTTTAAAACATGAGAACAAAAAGGAAGCTCTAATAGTTTCTTTTCATAACCCAGTTTTTATGTTCTCTAGAGTTCACATTTTCTCCAGCTGTGGGTAAATGTTAACACCTGCAGTCTCAGCTCCTGTTTCCTCTCTGCCAGGCGTTGCTGGAAAAGTCACTAAACTGTGTCCACTTATTCCAATATCAGTTGGGTATGTAACTGCCCTTTTAAGCAGCAATCCTTATTTAATTTCTATGCTGTTTCCTACAATATCAATTACAAACTTCCCCTCTCTTTGCAGGCTCTCATTCTCAGGAGAATCATTGCTACTATAATTACAGAATCTTGAAAAAGAACATGTTTAATGTTTTTAATCCAACATTTAAATGTTTCTCCATATTCACTTTTTCTTTCTTTTCCCTGGTTCACGCTTTCTGTAGTAGAGCACACAGTTCTCTTACCCCAGGTCTGTATTCTATTAGTTATCCATGATCTCTCTTGTGCCTTCAATTCTTATTTACACATTTCCCCTCCATTCATAAACATGGTTCAATGAATCAAAATATAATTTAATTAAAACATTTAATTTATAACATATAATTTAATTTAAAACATTTCTATTTATCCTCCAGTTATCTTTGCTCAATATCATTCTTTTCACTACACACTTCTTAAAAGTCATACCCTCTGCCTTGATTTTTTATCTATTCACTCATCCCTTACTTCCTATTAACCAGGTTCCACAAACAAAAATTCTCCCTCTCAAATCTACATTATCAGCAGTTTCTAATAAGAGCAAAATCTGTTAAGTGGTTTATGACTATGTGAGTTCATTCTTACCAAATGTCCTCAAATTTTCAGTTCTCTGCCAGCCTCTGATTTCCCCTGGCTTATTAGCTGAACGTCTGATCACAGCAATTCCTCCCTCTTTAAAAATGATTTTATCCCCTATCTTACCGTACTTAGCCTGAACCAAACCAAATAAAGATATTGAAAGAAAACAAGTCTATAAGCAAATTAAAATGATGGAACCTATACATTCAATTTTAATAGCATAAAAATTACATGTCTACATGCATGCATTTAGTCTCCTCTCATATATGATGTGCTTACTATGAGTCATATGAATCTGTCAAAAGAAAATATACATATACATACATATTTAAAACTAGCTGTTTAAAAATAAGCTTTACCACCTGCATATTTGCATTGCTTTTCATCAGGATTAATTCTTTATGGTGTTTTAGATGTTCTGTGAAATAAAGACTTTAAATAACTCTCTAACACTGTGGCAGTTTTGCTTTCAACTGTGCATATATTATATATGACATGCATATTTAATGTAAATATTTCACACGTAGAAGGAAAAGTATGGCTGCACAATTTACCACTTACCTTCAATGGTGGAGGTTAAGAGATACTTTATTTTTAAAAGAAATCACTAGAGATAGACATAGCTTCTCACTACCAAACCAAATGCAATACCAAAAGAGGAAACTCCTAGAAAATGTAGACATACAATGGAATTGATAGATAAAATAATAGTCGTGCTTATCTACATCACCAAAAGAAATATTTTACTATTTCCCTTATCGAATGGGGGGAGTAGCCAGGGAGAATTTTATTTTTCAGTCTCTAAAAATAGAAAGGAAAATCTGTCCAAGAATACATAAATTGTAAATGACATTTAACAGATATCACATGTGAAAGTGCCTTCGGTGCACTATTTCCAATTTGCTTGGACTACCTGAATGTAAAACACATCAAGATAAGTGCCCGTAACTTGCCCCAGAATGGCCAAGCTTTAAAGAAAAACAGCGTTTTCTGATTTAACGTATTACTATTGATTCACAAGGGAGAAGTTGCATTCAAATATGGATTTTCAAAATAACACATCATATACTAAAAACATCAGAATATATCAAAGCAGTGTTTAAACAAAGGAAATGATGATAAAACTACCATAATTCACATGCAAACATATCCATTCCAGCTTCTACTGGCAGTCTAAAACATGAATAATTTGTTTCTTTTAACATACACTTGTTAAAAATCCAATTAAAGTAAATCGTGAGAAGAAAAAGAGCCTACCAAATATTTATTTTTACACTGTATTAAAGATTCTTTTGTGTTTCATTCCTTGTAACCTTCTCATTTAAACAGATCAATCAGTAGCATATCACACAAGCATAATTACTGGCTTATCTCATTCAATCTTGTTTTTCAGGCCCCACCTCAGTGCAGCTGGCACTGAACCACAGTTACATGCCAGGAAAACTACCAGCTGAAAGGACTGTGCCCTACATCTCACAGTGCAGTTTTTAATAGAATCCTTAATTTAGACAGTTACATAAGCATCGCTAAGCAGAGGGTTCGAGGAAGTCTGGGTTATTACTCACTTTTGCATATCTTATCTCCCAGACCTGAATGCACATCGGATTTGAGTTTAGTCTCCATAGTGTGAAACCAAGTGAAACGGGACCGTCTTTGAATAATTCACGGTGTACAGCTGAAAACCTTGACGGTTAACTATCTGTAATATTCCAGTCACTCCGGTTCTAAATAGGTCACTATCACCTACTTATATACTAAACTGGCCGGATACATTTTTTTGCAAAACATTTATATTATCTTTATAAGAAAAGATGTGAGCTCATGAAAAATGTTTGAGCAATATGAAAAGTCTAAACCAAAAACACACTTAACAAAATACTTTAAATATAGAAAAGATAAACTAATATAATATTGAATGTCAACTGTAATTGAAAAAACTTTAAAAACCCTTCAATGAAAATAAATAAATAAATAAATATTGAAAAGATGAAAAATGTATAACATACATATGAATAAAAAAAGTTAGGTAGCAGTCTTAATATTTGATTAAGTCAAACAAGGCAAAAGAATATAAACAAAGAAAAATACTGTATTCTGATAAAAGGAACAATTAAAAAGTGTACATAGCATTATGAACATATTAACATATATAGAGTTAACTATGTAGCCTCACAATTTATCAAGCAACATAAAAAGAATTACTATTACAGCTGGTATTTCAACATACTTCATGCAGATACAAAGAAAACAACCAGACAAAACTATATGCAGACATCAAAGGTCTGAATAAACAATTAATAATTTTGAGTTAATAGATTTTATCTAGATCTCTATATCCACAAAGAATGCCCATTGTTTTTAAGCACATAAAGACCAATAACAAAAATAGACCCTATACTCAGTTATGAGGGTGGCAACAATAAATTCCAAAGGACAACATGATGTACATTTTCTGTCCCCAATGTAACAAAACTCTAAGTTAGTAATGGAAAGATAAATTTAATTTTCTATATATTTGGAAATTAAATAACATACTGTTAATTCTTGGGCCAAAAGAAAATGATAAGAGAAGTTAAGAAATGATCAAAGCAAATACACATTCTCTCTTTAGAAGGAACAATAAAATTATAATAAATGACTGTATTAGTCAGTTCTGGACACTATAATAAAATACCATTGACTGCTGGCTTAATCGATAGACATTTACTTCTCACAGTCCCAGAGGCTGAGAAGATGAAAGTCCTGGGAAATTTGTTTCCTAGTGATGGCCCTCTTCCTGGCTGAAAGATGAATGCATTCTTGCCATGTATTCCCATATGGCATAGAGAGAGAAAGCTCTGGTCTGTATTCCTCTTTTTATAAGGACACTAACCCCATCATCACAGGGGCTCCAACTTCATGACATCATTTAAATCTACCTCCTAAAGGCCTCACCTCCAAAAACCACCATATTAGAGATGAGGGCTTTGACATGTGAATCCAGGGGGTGGGAGAGGGCACAAACATTCAGTCCATAACAAGGATATTGATGTTTATGTGAAAAGACATAATGAAATGAAAAGAATTTCAAAGTCTCAAAAGGGGTTATTCTATATTGTTAAAAGATCAATTACAATTCCATTTGGATATTTTGAGTAACTTAAAAAACTTACTCTAAAATATAGTGAATATGTAAAGATTTATTGAAACTAAGTCAATCTTATGAATGAGTAATAAGAAATTGTGTGTCCTCCCAAATATTAATTCATATAATAAATTCAAAGCTATTAAAAGCAAATATTATTGATACAATATTGACAAAACAATAAAAAAAGTTCAAAAATTGTACCTAGAATACATAGGTATATTTTAGACCCACAAATAGTCAAAGAATGGGTTCTTTGAATGTTAAACCAATCTTTTTTTCTGGGATTAACACTATTTGGTGATAATATATGTCTTTTTCATGTATAGTTGGATTCAATTTGTTAAAATTTCATTTAGAATTTTGTATGTATGTTCTTTTTTTGTGAATTTTTTGTTGTTGTTCAATTATAGTTGTCCCCAATTTCCCCCCATTACTCTCCCCTCTCTCCCCTGCCCAAACCCTCCCAAATTCAATCTCCCCCTGTTGATGTTCTTGAGAGATACTAGTCTGAAGTTTTCTTTTATTGCAATAATTTGTGTAGTTTTGGTATCAGGATAATGCTGGTTTCATAGAATGAGTAGGAAAGTTTTCCCTTCCTTTCCATTTTCTGGAAATATTCTGGAGAATTAACCTAATTTTGGGTGGGGAGAGACTGAAGTTTTTTTCATGAGAACATATTTAACTACAAATTTAGTGTCTTTTATAGGTATAGGGCTAATTGCATTATTCAGTTCTTGAATGAGCTTTAATAGATTCTTTCAAGAACTCTTTTTGCATTTCATCTAAGTTGTCAAATTTACTGGCAGAGAAATTTTCATAATTTTCCTAATTATTTTTAACATCTGTTAGTAATATCATTTATCTCATTCCTGATGTTGTTAATCTGTGTCTTCTTTTTTGCCCACTCTGTTAATACAGAGATGTACCAATTTTATTGATCACAAAATACCAGATTTTGTTTTTATTGATTTTCTCTTCTCTGTCTTCTAGTTTATTGACTTACACTCTGATATTTATATTTGTCTTTCTTCTCTTTACTTAGTACTTTATTTCTTATTTTGCTAGTTACTTAAAGCTGAAGTTAAGGTAATTAATTTGACACCTTTCCTGCTTTCTAGTACAGGCATTTGGTGTGGTAAATTTCCTACTAAGTAATACCTTAGTACCACCTCATAGATTTGATATATTCTTATTTTCATTCATCTAAAAATATTTCTAACTTATCTTTTTTGCTTCTTCTCTTACTTGTGGGTTATTTAGAAGTTTGTTCTTTAATTTCCAAATATGCAGCTACATTCCAGAAACTTTCTTTTTATCGATTTCTAAATTAATTCTACTGCAGCAAAAGAATACGTATTTTATGGCTTAAATTTTTGCATATTGATTGAGACTTTCTTTATGGCTCAGAATATAGTCTATCCTTGTAAGTGTTAATGTACTTATGAAACAAATGTGTATTTTGCTGGTCTTATACAGTATATTCTCCAAATATCAATTATCTTAAGTAGGTTGGCTATGTTGTTCAAATCTTCTATACCCTTACTGAATTTCTATTTACTTCTTCCATAAGTTATTGAGAGAGATGTTGAAATCTCCAACTATAATTGTACATTTGTGTATTTCTTCAAGCAATTCTCTCGGTTTTTGCTTCATACATTTGGCAGGCTGCTGTTTGATGCGTACACATTTATGATTGTGTCCTTTGAAAACGCTGATCCTTTTACCATTATGAAATGAACTTTTCATATCTGGGGAAAAAAACTTGGCTCTGAAATCTATTATCAGTTTTTCTGATAATAATATACCTCTCTGGTTTCTTTGGATAGGTATTAGCATAGCATATCATTTTTTTTTTAATTTTAGCCTATTTGTGTATTTATACTTAAAATCTATTTCTTGTAGGCAGCAGGTAGTTCTTGGATCTCGGTCCAATCTGACAATCTCTATCTTTTAAATGGTATATTTAGACCATTTATATTTAATTTAATTTATTAATATGGTTAAATTTAAGTCAAACAACTCTCTATTTGTTTTCAATTTGTCACATCTTTTGCCTCTTTACTCCTCTTTTTTGCCGCCTTGTTAAGGCTGTACTGACGTATGATAAAAGGAGGAAACAGATGAGATGAGATTTCCTAGATATCTCAGTGGGGAATTTTAGTAGAATGTGAATGTGAAGTTCAGAAGAGTAGTCTAAGACAGTGCTAATAATCTGAGACCTATCTGCTTATCCTTGGTATTTTTTTTAATCATTTAAACCTTTATTTTATTCCTCACTGAAATGTCATTAAAGAGTTCTTTTTTAATTTTTTAATTTATTATTTTTTTAAATTTTATTGTTGTTCAATTACAGTTGTCTGCATTTTCTCCCCACCCTTCTACCTTACCCCAGCCAAACCCACCTCCCTCCCCAGCTTCCACCCTCTCCCTTTGTTTTGTTATCCTTGGTATTTAAAGCCTTGAGGCCAGGCCAGATGTGATCACTTGGAATGGAAGAGTATACAGTTAAAGATAAGAAGGGAAAGAATGTTAAGGAGGAACCTGCAAATGGTACTGGCAAAAAATCATAAGAGAAGTTGGAGAGATACACTAGTGTGTTGTCTTCATAGCCAGGTTGAGAAAGGTTTTAAAGTAGAGACAGAAATCAATTGTTTAACATATTGTTTCAGGTCAATAAGGATAAAGACCGAAAAGTGATGAAAAGATGAAATAATGTGGAAGTCTCTGACAACTTCAGTACGAGTAGGTTTGGTACAATGGAAAGGGCAAAGCCAGGTCTGAGTATGTTCAAAAGAGAAAGGGAGGGGAAATATTGGAGACAGTGACTATAGATAATTTTCTTCAGTAGTTTTCCTGTAAGGGGGGCTATTTAAGATCAACTAAACAGCTGTTTCATTGTACAATAAAATGATATAATAAAGAGGGAAAATTATTAGAAAATAGAGGAGAATGTTTCATTGCTCAACTCACTTTATGATGCCCATATAACACAAATCCCAATCTGACAAAACATTATGGAAAAAAACCATATGGAATCCCCCTCGTGAGTATAGACTAAAATCTCATAAGGAGATTTGGGGAAACGATGGACTGGGACAATTAGTGGGGAATTTATAGTTTAAAGAAAACACTTTTTGTAAAAATCTTAGTATATATGGAAAAAGCTAAGAATTTTATTAAACAAGGTAATTTATAAGCAGCAGATGTCATAAAAGCTACAATTATAGCACCACTACCTCTGAAGAATCTCTTTTGGATAGTGTTACTTCCCCCCCAAAAAAAAAACCCCAAAAATAAACCCCCAGTACCTGCAATGCTCAGAAAAAGGAAGCAGCAGAGATTATGAGCCATGGGAATAAAAAAAAAATCTTTCAATTAAAAAATGAAGATCTTATGTAACTATGTAGTCATGTGTATTATGAAATTCCCAAATGAATTATTACCTCTGAAATAGATGCCCTCCCACCCCTTTCCCTGTCTCGTCCTTAAGACCTGGCATGTTTCATTCAGCTCCAGTCAGATCCTTCTTTCTGGTTCTCATTCTTCCTTTTTCTTCTTCCAGTTTTGAAACAGTAACAAGGATATTTTTAAACCACAAATTCTTCATTTCATTACTCTGTCTTCAAAATGGGCATTATACACTAGCTATAGTGTATATAGATGATATAGATGATAGATACCTAGATAATAGATGATAGATAGATAGATAGATAGATAGATAGATAGATAGATAGATAGATAGATAATAGATAGATGATAGGCAGATGATAGACAGGTGATAGATATTCATTAAATGATAGCAATTACTCAGCTTAAAATATGTGAACAATGTTCTCATCACACAGAATTGTGACCACTGCTTTCCATGTAGGCCATCAGCACTCTCATATGTACATGAGATCAAACCATGGATTTTTGCCTTCCTACTTAACTGTGACTGCTTTCTCTGGTTGATATCCAAAATCTCTTTTAAACTCCCTTTTGAATTTCTTCACTAGGGTAGAGGTAGATTTGGAAGCAAGTGTTACATACAAACGCCAATCTGCCAAAAACATGATAGGGCCCTTTCTACTAGAACTGTAGCTACTCTCCTTTTGACCCTAACACCAGACATCTCTTAACCCATTTGTGTAATTACTTTTGAGATGGGAACCTGACGTAGGACAGATTTCTGGCAATAAATATGGGCAACAGAAAGGAACAAAGAATGGCTTCCAAAGGGGCTCAGCTCTGGCACACTTCCGTTTGAGCTCGACGCAGTCACTTACGTGGGATATACCTTGTGTTCCAGCATCCAGTTGTGTTCCTCAGCTAGGTTACGGCTGGGGCTGCACACTCTTTAGGTGATACACATTAGACAGTAATATGTGATTTGTACTTGCCAATTTCCATGCCCCTGGATTTATTCATGAAGCAGTAACTAATTTGCCACCAACCCCCAACCCCCACAGCACATACTGCCCACAATTTGCCCTTTGCCACAGTTGCTGTGGTCAGAATCCCCGCTGGCATTTTCTTAGATGGGTGTTCAGAAATTACCTTTGTTTTAACATCATGCATGCTCACGCACACACACTGCTTAGTCTCTGTAAAAGGCAAGGTAAAAATTCTAATGTAATCAAACTATGACAACTGCTTCAGTTTGCAGTTTGACAATGAAGTAAAATTGTTGACATGGTGCTTAAAAATGTGTTTTTTAAAACGTTCTCTTATCATGGATTTCCTACAATGTGAACTAAAATATAAAGCTACTATTGCTATTAATTGTCCTTTCCTTCTTAGGCCAGAATGCCATGGTTCTAAACAATTTCATTTGTTTTATGATAAATCTGATGCTTCAAACTGTCGCTTGTTGGAGAAGGCCATCTGTGCTTCAATGTTGGCGTTCCTCATTGCAGGCCAATAAATTTGTCATATTAGTAACTATTGCAGCCAATAAATCCATGGATAGAAAATCTGATTTTAGGATGCATCACTAAAAAAAACTGCTACTTTAGATGGAAACAAACACACCTGCTATTTGATTCTTAAGAACTATAAGTTTCCATAAAATTATTCATTATTTTATTTTGTAATGGAGTTTACACACACACATTGTTTATTTGTTAAAGACCCTCTCTGCCTAAGGATAGTTCAGCTATCTGAAAATACCATCATCTTTTACTAATGATGTATCACCACAGTAAATAATAATTAATTATTCAACAACATATGATTGCTTTGTAAAACACCCAGCATAATAGGGTCAATACAACTTAGCAACTAGTATAAAGTACAGTGATTTTGTGGAACAAAATTGTTTATTTTATAATTGATTTTTTATTTTGTTTTTTTTTTTCATGTGTTATTTGGGAAAAAAACATTTTGCCAAAATTGTGCTCTATAAAATTTAGAATTTTAGTGATCAGATATTTCATCATGTAGATTTTAGTTAGTTACTGATTTTGGTAAAGAGATTCTTTCACATAGTTTAAAATTACATAGTTCTGCAATTTTATTACAAAATAATGGTACTTATAACCCCTTTCTCTGTTTCCTTTTCCTAGAGGCAACAATTTCCAACCCTTTGCCCTGGTTAAGTTCATTATATATAATCCTTAATTTTTTTTAGTTATAGAAATTATTCCTCTATTTCCCAGTATGGAAAATAGAAATTTAGTCATCTGTCCAATACTATTCACCACCCCAACATAAACAAATTGTATATCTTCAAAATTATTTCTCTCTCTTAAATATATCTGGATCTACTCATCCTCTGAATACCTCTATATTATACTTTTAGTTAGATCACTAATCAATGTTTATATTATTATGATTATGTGAATACTATTCCTAAGCAAACTATGGACTAGATGAAGATCACTTTGTTTGGGGAGGGGACACATCATAACATTTGGTTTACATATAAAGTAATAGTATCTTGTTCTTACTTTTTGTGTTCCCTTCCCCACTAACTCAGCCCCAAGCTTGCCTCAAGTTGTCTGCATTTGATCTCATATGTTCAAATACCTCATAGGTCCTATCAATGGCTTCATCCTGGAGTTTTCGAGCTGCTTGCACCATCTGGAGCACAGCTCTCACCCTGGCATCCTCCAAGACCACCATCCTGGAGCTTCAGCTTTTTCCTGGAGTTGGAGCCATTACCCCCTGGATCATATTATTTCTTCTTTCTTGGTTTACCCACACCTTAAGTTTCTGAAAAAGGATATGTAAGTGGCAAATTTTTGAGAGTTCCCACATTACACATAACTAATTGTATATAAAATTCTAGGTTGCATGTCCTTTTCTTTCAGAAGTTAAATGTCTTGCTCCATTGTCTGTTGGCGTCTAGTGTCACAGTAGAGAAATCCATTGATATTTGGACTACTGATTCTTTACATGTGACCTCTTTAGCATTTGCTTGATTTTCTTCAACAAGCTTTTCAATTATCCCATTTGCTCCAGTATTTTGATATTTCATGATGATATGTTTTAATGTGGGTCATTTTTTCCCATTTAAGTTTTGTTGCTTACAGAAACTCATGTCCTTTAATTCCATGAAATCTTGAGTCATTTCTTGAAAAATGTTATTCACTTAATGTTTTATGATTGCTCCTTCTGATACACCTGTCATTTGTTTTTTGGACTTCCTGGTCTGATAATAAAAGTACTTTTTCCTATATGTTATTTTTTATCTCTATCTTTTGTGTCTAATGATTCCTGTTTATTCATACTTAAAGATGGAACATCAAAAATCTTACTTGAAGCTCTGCATTGGTCATTGTCAACTGAGAGCTACAGTAGGTCAGCTAGCTGGCGGGGCCATTTCATAAGGGAAACTTGGATATGGGTGGACTGAGGTTTTTCTCTTTGGCTACTCAGATTTCTCAGAATGGAATAAGGCTATTTCCTGCCCGGAGTATAAGACTGTCTGCCAGGCCCTGGCTTCTCTTGGTTGGAGTGTCATTCTGAACACCAAAAGGTCACAGGTTCAATTCCCAGTCAGAGTACATAACTAGGTCGTGGGTTTGATCCCCCGTCTGGGCACAAATGGGAGGCAATTTGTCAATGTTTCTCTCTCCCTCTCTCTCTCTCTCTCTCTCTCTCTCTCTCTCTCAAGTCAATAAACACATCCTCATGTGAGGGTTAAAAAAAAAGAAAAGACTGCTCTCATCATTCTGGGATCCAAGCTAGAGAAGATGACTGGGCATTTCAATAAGAGAAACAATTGAAAAGAAAACCTGCTTGAAATGATTGCAGTGTTATAAAGAAGGCAGGCAATTCAAAATAAGTATTATAAATCAATGGATTGGTATGTAATAGCAATAAATATTTAGATCTTTTAAAGCTGTTCATACTTTTTATCTCAGTAAATCTACTTTTTATAATCTAATTGAAGGAAATGGAAAATTGGCAAAGATAAGGTACTTAATATTATTTATGATCAGAGAATTAAAAAACACCTAAATGTACCAAACATGATTAACTTTATTACACATTATTTAGTATGTGTAATACATTATTAGAATATATTACATAATATATATTAGACCTTATATTTTATTACACATGTATGATACCTGTTCTTATATTAAACAAAAGGCATCAGGCAATTCCATTGCTCATGATTCTTATTTTTTATTACTAAAAATAGAAAGACAGACAGACAGACAGACAGAGAAAAGGGTGTGAGAGAGAAAGAGAGAAAGAAGTGAGAAAGAGAATAATCTTTTCTAGATCTCCTTACAGTCTTAGACAGTAGAACGGAATGCTGGAATTTTGACCCTGTCTTTTATTTATTCTCAAAATGTTCGGCATTTTTGTTGGCTTAGTGAAAATCTCTTCATGCTGTAAGTGGACAGACAAGAATATAGAAGACATTGATGACTAGTTAATCTAATTATATGGAATCAAAAATATTCTAAAGCTCCTCCCTGCTCATAGTCAATGTTGTCTTCTGTCAAAATGTTGTAAATGCTGCAGTACTGAAGAACAGATTCCAAACACCATAAAAATAATGTAAAGTTAGCTCTAAGGGCATCATAATGCCCTTTTCAAGGCTCTGGTCTTTGAATAAGCGGAGTCAGAAGTGCTGAACGTTTTTCTGGCTTGTAAAAGGCAATAGTAACCTGGCACAAGCCAGAACAGTGAAGTCAGATAGCTTAAGAAGTTTCTTTTGTTACATAGAACAAAGAAATGAGCTATACAGTCTAAAACCTGTCAGGGTTTCTGGAATAAGTGAATTCTTTTGCTTGTTTCAGAACTGTTAAAAAAATTTCCATCCACCAAAGGTTTTACAGTCAAAATAGGCTATGTTCATGGTAACTCTGGCAAAGGTAATAACCCATTTAAAGAAAAATACCTTAAAAGTTGAAAAATAATATTAGATTACAATCACCATTAATATGCAAGCATAAATGTAAACACAAATAGAATATAAAACTCTTTTTAAGGTGCCAAATAAACACCTCTATTATATGACTACAATTTCATTGAAAATTAATGTATTTTTAAATGACATTTATTGATAATGAAATTCAGTCATTGAAGAAATATAGTAAAACTGTTAATGAAAGTGTTTGTTGAATACTTTTTAATAAAGTGCTTTTAAAATTATAGACAGTAACTGAGTGTCAAACAATATATGTACATATTCAATAAATATTAAAAGATAAAATTAGAAAATCAAATGGGGAGAACCAAGATGGCGGCGTAGGTAGAAACACTGCGCCTCCTTGCACAACCAGAACTGACAGAAAATCGAACAGCAAGGGGAACCAACACCAAGGAAATAGAAAATAAACATTCATCCAGACTGGTAGGAGGGGCGGAGACGGGCACCGGGGTGGAGAGGACTCGCGTGGCTGTGGCGGGACTGAGACTGGCGGAGTGTGGGACAAATGGTGCAGGCAGTCTGAGCACTAGCAGACCCTGCGGCCCCACATTTGCACAGATAAACCCAGAGGGCCAGACTCAGAGTGGTGGAGAGTGGGGCAGGCAGAGTGGCGGATAGCACCTTGCGGCACCACATTCGCCCACAGATAAACCGGACGAACGGGCGGGCAGAGAAGCAGACCGCTGCGCAACCCAGGGCTCCAGCTCGGGGAAATAAAGCCTCAAACCTCTGATTGAAAACGACCGTGGGGGTTGGGGCGGCAGCAGGAGAGACTCCCAGCCTCACAGGAGAGGTTGCTGGAGAGACCCACAGGGGCCTAGAGTGTGCACAGGCCCACTTACTCGGGAAGCAGCACCAGAGTGGCCCAGTTTGATTGTGGGTAGCGGAGTGAAAGATTGAAATCCGGAGGAGAGTGAGGCGGGCGCCATTGCTCCCACTCGGCCCCTCCCCCACGTACAGCGTCACAGCTCAGCGACCAGCATTACCCCGCCCCGGTGAACACCTAAGGCTCCGCCCCTTAAAGTAATAGACGCGCCAAGACAGACAGACAAAAAAAAAAAATGGCCCAAATGACAGAACACTTCAAAGCTCCAGAAAAAATACAACTAAGCGACGAAGAGATAGCCAACCTATCGGATGCACAGTTCAAAGCACTGGTTATCAATATGCTCACAGACTTGGTTGAATCTATTCGAAAAACAGATGAAAAAATGAAGCCTATGCTAAGAGAAACAAAGGAAGATGTACAGGGAACCAATAGTGATGAGAAGGAAACTGGGACTCAAATCAATGGTGTGGACCAGAAGGAAGAAACAAACATCCAACCAGAAAAGAATGAAGAAACAAGAACTTGGAAAAATGAGGAGAGGCTTAGGAACCTCCCGGACGCCTTGAAACGTTCCAACATCCGAATTATAGGGGTGCCAGAAGGAGAAGAGGAAGAACAAAAAATTGAAAACTTATTTGAACAAATAATGAAGGAGAACTTCCCTAATCTGGCAAAGGAAATAGACTTCCAGGAAGTCCAGGAAGCTCAGAGAGTCCCAAAGAAGCTGGACCCAAGGAGGAACACACCAAGGCACATCATAATTACATTACCCAAGATTAAACGCAAGGACCTACATCCAAGATTACTGTACCCAGCAAAGCTATCACTTAGAATGGAAGGGAAGATAAAGTGGTTCTCAGATAAGGTCAAGTTAAAGAAGTTCATCATCACCATATAACACTTATTATATGAAATGTTAAAGGGAGTTACCTAAGAAAAAGAAGATCAAAAATAGGAACAGTAAAAATGACAGCAAACTCACAGTTATTAACGGCCACACATAAAACAAAAACGAGAGCAAACTAGGCAAACAACTAGAACATGAGGGTTGTCATTAAGGGAGTGGGAGGGGGAGGGGGGGGAAAGGTACAGCGAATAAGTAGCATAGATGATAGGTGGAAAATAGACAGGGGGAGGGTAAAAATAGTGTAGGAAATGTAGAAGCCAAAGAACTTATAAGTATGACCTATGGACATGAACTATAGGGGGGGAATGTGGGAGGGAGGGGGGTGGGCAGGACGGAGTGGAGTGGGGGGGGAAATGGGACAACTGTAATAGCATAATCAATAAATATATTAAAAATTAAAAAAAAAAGATAAAATTAAAATCCTAAATTAAAAATTAACCACACTAAGGTTAAAAAATACATACAACCAACTATAGGATGCTCACAAGAAGGCAGTGAAACAAAAGAGGTGAGAAAAATATTAAAAATAAAAGAATAGGTAAGATATAGAGTTTATATTTTTTTTCTCTAAGATAGTATTAGGACAGAAGGAAGGGAGGGATAGAGAGAGAGGGAAGGAGGCAGAAGAAAAAGCTGGTAAGAAAAAAGAAGAAAATATGTAAGAAAAAAGGGCAAACATTAATACAAAAATTAACTCCAGGGAAGGTATTAAATAAAAATGAGTTAACTTTTTATAAATAAAGGTTGATTTCCAAAATGAATGTGCAACACAACATGGGAACGTCTACAGGAAAACTGTCTAGAAATACAGGATAAAGTTAATCAGATGAAAGTCTTAGGAGCATCCAATACAACCCAGTCCTTTTTATAGACCAAACACACAGAAAAATAAATAATATATAAACATATATTAAACTACAAGGATAGATGTAAAACTGTGTGGCTTAAAAAACAAAAATTTATTTTTCTAATCTTCTGTAAAAATGTATTAAATTAACCAAGTGGTTGTGCGTAAAGACAGAGGGATGATAGAGAGTTTAGTAGATAGATGGACATTATGCTGTAAATTATTGGTTTTTAATCCACTTAAGAACATAGCAAAGGATCTAAATAGACTCTTCTCCAAAGAGGACATACAGATGGCCAATAGATATGCGAAAGGATGCTTAATGTCACTAATTGCCAGAGAAGTGCAAATTAAACCAATGGGATATCACCTCACACTTGTCAGAATGCCTATCATCAGTAAACAAACAAACAAGTGTTGGCACGGTGTATATGGAGAAAAGGGGACCGTTGTGTAAATTGGTACAGCCACAGTAGAAAGCAGTATGGAGTTAACTCAAAAAATTAAAAATGGAACTTCCTTATGCCCCAGCCATTTTGCTTCTGGGAATATATCCAAAGAAACCCAAAACACTAATTCAAAAGAATATATGTGTTCCTATGTTCCTTTCATCGTTATATACAAAAGCCAAGATGTGGAAGCAGCCCAAGTGTCAATCAGTAGATAAGTGGATAAAAAGCTCTGGTACCTTAGCACAATGGAATACTACTAAGTCATGAAAAAGAAGGAAATCTTACCCTTTGCAACAGCAGGGATAGACCTGGAGAGTATTATGCTAAGTGACATAAACCAGTCAGGGAAAAATAAGTACCATATGATTTCACTTTTATGTGGAATCAAATGTACAAAATAACAAAGTAGAGATAGATTCATGGACACAGAGAAGCAACTGACAGCTGGCAGAGGGTGAAGTGGTTGGGGGCTGGGTGAGAAGGATGAAGAGATTAAGCAAAGAAAAAAAAAGAAAGATTCACGGGTACAGACAACAGTATGCAATTGCCAGAGGGAAGAGGGCAGTGGGGGGAGGTAGAATAGGCTAAAGAGGGATAAACGGTGATGGAAGAAGACGACTTGGTGTGGCAAACACATGGTACAATATACAGATGATGTATTGTAGAGTTGTATACCTGAAGTCTATAGAATTTTATTAACCAATGCCATCCCAATAAATTCAGTTAAAAATAAATAAGATAAATAAAATTTAAAACACCTTACTTTTAAAGTACCAAAAAATGATTGGTTTTTAACTTACACTTTGTAAAATTCTGTTTATGTTTCTATTTCATATTTGTTCTCCACTCTATATCAGTCCATTAGTTCAACGGACAACATTTTAATCATTCTTTTTCTTGATTTATGTACAAGAAATTCACCCTAATTCTTTAGCACACACAGAAGTAGAAGATGATCTGCATATCTTTACGAAGCAGGGAAAGCATTTCTTTGGAGGTTATGCTCTGGGATTGAATTTCTGTATTAAAGATTATAGGAATATTTTCTTTCCCAAAACATTGTTGACCATGCTCCAAATTATCTTCATTTCTTTCTATTACCATAAATAGTGCATTTCCTTACATAAATACCCAGCAATATATATTACTCAACTTTTTAATATTTGTCAAAAACTGATGGAAATAATATGCAATTGCATTAGAGTTTTAATCTACATTTCTTAAATCACTAATTGCAGGTATACTAGCTCTTCCTGTATTTGAAAAATATTTGTGTTTGGCATTTTGGGAATTGACTTTTCACAACTTTTGCTCATTTTTCTATTGGGTTTCTTGTATTTTTCACCCTGACTTATAGGCAATCATTGTATTGTATATTCTGACTAATCCATGTCAGTTATAGATTATGAAAATATTTTCCTAATTTCAAATAATCTCTGATCATTTATTTTATTTTTTCCAACTTTCCTGAGGTATGATTGACAAATAAAATTGTATATTAAGTTGTTCCATGTGGTTTTTTGAAAGTATACAATGTGATGACTTAATATTTGCATACACTGTGAAGTAACTACCACAATCACGTTAACATATCATCACCTCACATAGTTATGTGTGTGTGGTGAGAACACTTAAGATCTACTCCCGCAGCAAATTCTCAGCATACAGCGCAGTATTATCAACTATGATCACCATGTTTTACATTAGGTGCTAGAACTTTCTCAGCTTACAAATGAAAGCAGGTACCCTTTGACTAACATCTTCCCACTTCTCCCACCTCCCCCCCGGGCCCATGGCAACTACTGTTCTATACTCCGATTCCATGAGTTCAACATATAAGTAAGATCATGCAGTATTTATAAAACATCATTTTTGTACCTTAATCAAAATACTATATACTATTAAATGTTATGTGCTAATATTTGATAATTGTTCATTTTTTTCATTTTATTTTTAAATTATAGTTTAAATTATAGTCTTTGTATTAGCTTCATGTTACAACATAGTGGTTTGAAAATTATATATGGTACTTTATAAAGTGCTGCCCCTCATAATCCTAGTACCCACCTGGCAACATAATAGTTATTACAATTATTGGCTATGTTCCCTATACTCTACACTCTTAGCATTTTCATGGTATCTTTTATTGATCAACAAAATCTGTAAAACTTAGATTTTGTTGAGCACATATACTCCTGTATATACAGATATGAATAGATACAGATAAATAGATTCATAGATAGATAAATGATAGGTATGAACAGATACAGATAGAACAGACATGGTTGAATACGCCTATTATGTCCCTATTCCCTGGCTTTATAGGCTCTGCTCTTAGAGGCTTGTCTAAGAAGGCTTTCCTCACCCTAAGGTCATAAATACATAATAATTCATCTATCACACTGATTTTATATACTGATTTTATACCTCCGAACTTGCTACATTGTCTTAGAAATTTTAAAAATATACACAGCAACAGATAATTTTGTGTTATCCATGTACAAATTGCATAATCCCAAATAAAGGAAAATTTTGGTTCTGTCTTTACAAATTTCAAATATATTTTTCTTGCCTTAATGACTAATTAGGGACCCTATTTCTATGATTAATAGTAGTATTAGTGGGCATCTTTAACTTTTTTAAGATTTTCAAAAATATTTAGTGTTCTACCATTAGGTCTGATTTCCTGCATGTCTAAATAGAATGCCTTTCTCAAGTTGAAGTTCTTTTCCATTCCTAGATTTCTGCATGCTTGTTTCATAAATTAATGTTGTTTTATTTTTTTATTTCTGCCCCTTCTAAAATTATAACAATATATTTTTCCTTTAACCCATTAATATGTGAATTGCAGGTTAATTTCCTAGTGCTAAACAAATTTTCCTCCTAAGGTTTACTCAAGTTTACGCAGGATTTTAATGTATTTTCATATCAATAGATTGTGAATTTGGTTTGGTAATATATGCTTTAAGATTTTTTTAATCCATGATCATGACAGATATTAGCCTAGAATTTCCATTTTTGTTATGCGCTTGCCACATTTTTTATGTTAAGTAATCCTAAGGAAAATAGAAAAACAATCCTGAATAAGTTTATGTAAATATCTTTAAAAATAAAGTATATTAAAGCTGACACGAAACGAAATGTAATATGTGAATGGTCATGTAGCTATTAAAAATTGAATATCTTATCAAAACTTGTTCACAAAGAAAACTCCAAGTCCAAATGGTCTCATTGGTGAGTTTTATCACAAACAAGACATATCGCCAATTTTATGCACTCTTTTAGGAAATAGAAGGAATATTTCTCAACTCAATTCATAAAACTAATGTATGTTAAAACAAAAACCTGACAAAAATTTACCAAAAACAGAAAGAAAATTATTGAACAATATCCCTCAATGAATGTAGGTGCAAAAAAATCTTTAAAATATTAGGAAAACAAATCCAGAAATACATAAAAAGATAAAATATCATATTCAAATACCATTTATTCCAAGAATACAAGGTTGATTTAGCATTTAAATAGTCTACTAATTTAACTCATCATATAATGGAATAAAAGTGTTCATTTTAATATATGCAGATACATCACTTGACAAAATTCAATATTTCATGATAAAAATTCCCAAACTCCCAGCAAACTATGAATGAAGAAACTATTTCAGTTTGAGAAAATTTGTCTACCAAAAACAAATAAATAAGAAAATTAAAAAGACCCTACAAGTGCTATTATAGTTAAGGATGTAATATTAAATACTATATCTTTAAATTGAAAAAAAGACAAGGATGCTCCTCTTACCACTCTGTCCAGCATAGTTCAGGAGATCTTACCCATAGTAATAAGGAAGAAAAACTTTACAAATAAAATGTCTCCATTTACATGATTAATTACATAGAAAATTCTGAAGAATTTGTAAAGGAACTATGGAAACTATTAAGTGAGTTAGCAAAGTGACAATATAAAAGATCTAATAGTTAAAATAGCTTTAATTTTGATGAAATTCAATTGATTTTTTTTCATTTTAGAATCATGTTTTCAGTGTCTAATAACTGTTCACCCATATCCCAGGCAAGAAGTTTTTGTTTTCTTCTAAACTTTTTAAACTTACATTATACATTTAGATCTATGATCAACTTACATTTGATTTTTGTGTGGGTTTGGGGTTTTGGTTGTAGTTTTACATATAGATTACCAATCGTTCCAACATTATTTTTTTAAATGACTGTATTTTCTCTATTAAATTTCTTTAGTACCTTTGTCAAAAATCTAATGATTATATTTGTTTGCATATATTTCTGAACTCTATTCTGTTTCATTGATTTATGTATCTATTTCTTCACTAATATCACACTGTCAATATAGAGGTCATTCACATTTTTGTGAAACCTACACCTCAGTATTTTGTGTTGATAAGATTATAGATAATATTTTGCTTCATTTTTCAGTTGCTTTCTAGTAGTATATAAAATACAATGACTACTGTAGCCTGGTTGAAATGTTTAAAATCAGGTAGTGACTCCTCCACTCTTACTTTGTTTAACTATTTTGGCTCCTTTGTCCTTCCAAATAAAAGGGCATAGGAAAGACATAATCTAGCTTAGCTTTAAAAATATCATTCCAGTTCTTCTGTTGAGAATAATTTGAAGGAGGCAAGAGTTTATTAGCCACCATAACCTATTGTTATTGCATGTATACAAACAAGAGAAAATGGTGACTAAGAGTAGAACAGTTTATATAGAAGTGGCAAAAATCATGGTTGGATTATAGTTAGTTAGTTCTGAAAGGATTTAATGATAGAAATGAAATAAGGTAAGAAAGAAATAGAGGAGTCAAAGATGAATTCATTTTTGGCCTAAGCAATTATAAAATATGGATTTAAATATCTGTACTGTATACTAAGAAAATTGTATTATTCTTCAAAAAATTAATGGATAAAAAATTTATAAGGGAACTATTGATAATATCAATGAAAAAGTAATTGACTACTTATATATCCATTATTATCAGAACAAATAAATATTATATGGCAAATAATTGGAAAATAGTACTTAAATGTAATAGCATATTTTATAAATTATATATTTAAAATTTTAATGACAGTATTTTCATAGAAGAAAGTGTTTTCATAACATAAATTAGCACTAAAAAATGAAAATAACTATAGTGACAGTAAAAAGATAAGTGGCTGTCAGGACTCTAGAGGAGAGAAAGTGATCATTCGGCAGAACACAGAGGACTCTTAGGGCAAGGAAACTAATCTGTAAGATACTATAATGGTGGTTACATGTCATTATACAGTTGTCAAAACCCATGCAACGTATATCAAGAGTGAACCCTATGTAAACTATAGATGAGGTAATAAGGATGTGTCAATGTACATTCATCAATTGGTACAAACACACCAGCGTGGAGCCAAATGTTGAAACTGGGGGGCGGGAGGTAATGTATGTGTGGAGGTAGGCAGTATAGGGGAAATTTCTGTACCTTATGCTCAATTTTGCTATAAACATAAAATCACTCAAAAAATAAACTCTTATGTTATCAGTATATATGTACATATGTACTTATCAATATGTACACATATACACATATCACATATGTGTATGAAAGAAAAATGTAACAGAAATTATCTCTATTTCTAGAATTATAGAATACTTTCATAGTTTTAAGTATTTTCTAAATTGGTATAATGGGTGTTATATTCATAATCAAAATATAAGTGATAGAAAGTTATTTCAAAACAAAATAACCATGTACATAAACCTATTCTAAATATATCAAAAAAACAAATTGAAAATAAAATTTATAGATGAGGATTTAAATTACATAAAGTGTTATTTATGGTGAAAGTTTCATGTCTGTACAATTAACGCATGGGTAAAAGGTAGAATGTGCATTACAATTGAATGCCTAGTGAAAACAATATATAAGTGCTTTTTTGCACTTTTAGAAATAGCGATAATTCATTTTTATTACTTAAATATAATGCTTTCTTTTTCCAGATACTTTCCATTTTATTAGAGTGGTTATTCAAGCTAGTAATGGGGATAAAACTTAATCATCCAAATAATACAATGAATGGGAAGTTAATTAATTATATAAAATGTTTTATAGGTTTATACATAAAATTTGGCTTGAAAACCATGATTAATATGTTGAAACCATTGTTTGCAGTATTTAATGCAAACAAGAGTTTTTCAGTATTTCAAAGGTCTTGTTCTAAAATTTAGAACATCTAGGTCAACAAGATTATTTTATAGGCTTACTATATTAATAAATACTAGAATTTAATTTAAAATATTTTCTTTTGTAGGATTTGTGGTCAAATATTGAAATATAAAAATTCTTTGTAATACTTAATATTTTTTTTAAATTCTCATCTGAGGATATTATTTTATTGATTTGAGAGAGAGAGAGAGAGAGACATCAATGGACTGCCTCTCGTATGCTCCTGGACTGGGAATCAAATCCTCAACCTTTCGGTGTATGGGATGATGTCCCATTCAACTTAGCCACCTGGTCAGAGCTACATAATATTCTTTACTCTCCCTGGTTTCATCAATAATTGTGTATTTTACCCACATGACAGTATATTACAGAAGTCCAGTGTGACTCAGTTGGTTGGAGCATCCTGTAAAGCAAAAGACTACAAGTTGATCCTGGTCAGGCCACATGCCTACGTTGCAGGTTTGATCCCCAGTGGAGGTATGTACAGGAGTAAACCCACTGGTGTTTCTCTCTCACAGCAATGTTTCTCTCTCTCTCTCTCTCTCTCTCAATCTCTCTCAAAGCAATGAAAAAATGTCCTTGAGTGCTAAAAGCAAGGAAAAAATGTCCTCAACTGGGGCTGAAAACAGTGAAAACATCAGTGATCTGGCTGATTTCACAAAATGTTTGCACTCCATTCACAGACGGTACATAAATACAGCATTCCAGATTAGCTCATGTAACATAGACAAGTATATTAATCCTTGAAATGCTTAGCTCACCAGGTTGCCTTGAAAATTAAATGAGATAATGCATATAGAACTCCAGAGAAAACTTCACAGTACAGTTAGTTGCATAATGATGTGAACAATAGAAATGACAGCACTATTCAGGAGCAAAGTCTAAGTGGGAAAAAGAATCAATTGAGTACAAATTGGGTTGAAAAATCCTGGGAGAAGGTTATGACAAAAAGCCATAATCATACCACCTACTAACATCAGATACTTGCCATTCTAAAGCCGAGATGCATACACAGAAAAATTAAATTCAGAGTTGTAGACATACAAACAACATCTAACAGCACAAATGGAAAGTTAAACAAAAGGTAATTATGGAACTGCTTTTAATTAGCAAAGTCTAAAATGTAGTGGTATGCCATGCAGAATGGCATTAATGAGAAAGATCATCTCAAGTAGTCCAGCCACTTGTTCTTGCTCTTCTATCATTTCACTAAAATGTCTGGATTTTAATCTCAAAAAGAAATAATTGTTTATGACAGGTCATGTACAAATGAATAAATATTTAAGAGTAGCTTTCATAGATCCTGAGACAAATGCTTTCGAGAAACTGATACCTTAATTCTTCAAAACTTCTTGAGATAGTTTAGTGCTGTTCCATAAACAGGTTTATCTAGACAGTTTAAAATACATATGTGTTTATGTGTGCATCACACAGTAGTGTCCATATACTTTATTTAATTAAGTATACATGGGTATGGTTGAAAAATAGGCCGGAAGTGTTAACGAGACCGTCTATTTGTCCTAGACATTTCCATTCCTTCTTGACCAAAGTAACAATGAGTTTTGATAGAAAAACTCATGGACAGTTTTAAAAGTATTAAAAAGTTAAATGTTTGATCCTTTTTCCTTCAGTCACATAAAAAAATTAACCAGTGTTTTAGGTGGATCTCAGCCAATTGTAGAAGTTACTAAGACAACAAATAAATGTCCATATGGTACTTTACATGGAGCGGTCTCATTTTGGCAAGAGTTGAGGGTTGTTCTCTATATGAGTAAAGGCAGTCGGCCTCTTTTATAAAGTATAGTAGGGGCTTTCATCTAACTCATGAATTAAATTTTTAAAAATTTTAAAGAGGAGGAAGAAGGAAGAGAGAAAGGAAGGTAAAAAGGGAGGAGAGAAATTAGGAACATGCTTACGCAGAGTTGACTGGGAGGCTTCAGTGATCCGCTCACTGACTACACCACATGCTAGATGCTTTACTTAAGATGCTCGGAACACAGAATTTATCAGAGAGAAAGGTAACAGGATAATAACAGGAAGTTGAAGTCAATCGAACACTGAGTTTTTAAGTCACATTAATTCTTTAGAATGTCCAGAGGCCATAGAATAAACTCATAAAGTAGTTATCACCTTATATGAGTAGTAGGTTCCCTCTTTTTTATGAGATTCTGTTTATAAGAAAAATCTTTCCATCAATAGAAGTATATGAAAAATACATTAATTTTAAATAATCTTTTAATTTCAAAAGATTGACATTTGGGGGTAAACTTGAAATTAAAAATGTATATGTATACATTTGCCATTTACATTATATGTGACTGGTTCCCTGATGCATACGGTTGCTTAGCAAGTTTGTGCCTTATCTACGGGGTAGTAATTACACTTCAGGAACAGAAGTTGAACATGTCTCAATGCTAATACTGATGTCTGCTATGTATATAGTGTTACCGCGGGAGTCATTTCCTTCTTTGTTTCCATAAGAAATAACACTTATCTTCCTACAGGGGTGCTGTAATATTAAATACTAATGCTGGTGATTTCCACAGGCTGAGTCTTATTAGAAACTGAACCAATGATCTTACACATCAGGAAGTAAATCACAAATTTCCCGTCTTGCAAATTTTGAAACTACATTGCGATTGTCAATATCCTCTTACAATTCTATAGCTTTTCTTCAAGATTTTAACAAAATCACTATCTGTCAAAAGACAATAACATCTCTTACAATAAAAAGAGGGCAAAAATAGTATTCTCTTGTTGAAAGGAGCTTTGTGAATACTTGTGTTGGATTCTTCAGTCTTCAAAGGAGGTCATTCATATAAATTCAGTAAAGACAGTAATGTGTGAATCTGATACTACCTTGACCCCAGCTGCCTTCAACTGCAACTGTAACATCTCAAACAGTAAAATTCAGACCAAAAGTTACCACTCCTGCTGCCAAACAGATAGATAGCCTATATCCAAACTCAATTTACAAAACAGGGACATCACTATATGTTACCTACTTTAATAGAGTCAAGTTTATTTTCAGAATATACATCTACCTTCAGCCGAGAGTAAAGCAATTCAAGACCAAGAAAAAAAGGGCTGACAGGTCAATAAGACGGAGAAAAGAAAGCGTCAATTAACCTACAGTGATAGGCTCTTAAAAAAAAAGGAGTAGTGAATCAATTTATTCATCTTCAAATACTATTTCTGTGGTACTATTTCTCCTCTTCAAAAAGTTTCTAGATGTGGTAGACATATTTATGCACAGCATGATGTAGAAAGCTGTCAGTAGTTCTGATATAGTCACCCCAAGGTCTAATCCTATTATACTAGGTGAAAAAAATACAAGGATGTTCACAGGACCAGCCCTTCTTAAGAGACACCAAGAAATACATAAAATACTTTAAGTGTTTGGCCCCTAAGTGTTGCTAAAACAGTAACAGGCTGCAAACAATCTATGAATCTAGAGAAGGCAGTAAACAGGATTGCTTTCAGTTTATGAGCTGTTAAGCCTGTTTCATAAAGTAGTTCACAGTGACTGACAGTTAAAACATTGGGTCATTCACTACTTCCTGTGTTATGGGCCAAGTGGAACAAGGCCATGAAAAATGATGGTGCTAGGAGAAAAATCTTACAACAAATGCTCTCCTCGTGTGGCCACCTATAGGGGAGATGAACAAAAGGTGGAGAAGTAGTTCAAAGCTATAAATATCTCAAAAAACAGAGTCTCAGCCTGTTGCAACCAAGGTAAATAACCACATATAAAAATACAATTTCCAGTGACAATCCAACATTGTCCATATTACAGTATTATTTAGGGCAAGGTGGGTGGAGAAGTTGGAACAACTTTATCTTGAAGAGCCCACCCTCAAAACTGGGACAATGTACATCAATTATCTCACTAGTGATTATAAAGATTCATTCTGTATATTGGTAAATTAACACCAAATGTACTACATGTTGTGAAAACAAATAGTCCCTATGGGGTCTATGTCTTAAGCACATATATTCTAAACTTCTGGGCCCAGATTGTTGATGGAACACACTGTAATTTCTCCTCCCACTCAAAATAAATTGAAATACTTGATAACATATAAATAAATTGAGAAAGGGAAATGCTTTTTCAGGTGCCAGAATCTGAGAGGGAATTCACGGCAGTAGCAAGTTACTCTGAGTAGCTATGGAGTCTCAGGACTAAATAGAGGCGGCAGCACTCCAGGTTCCCACGGAAATTAGAAGAAGCCAAAGCCTCAGGCCCCTTGCATGTCAGAGAGGCAGGACTGCATGCTCTGTGCCTGCCTACAAACTGGGGTTGGAAGTCACTGCTGGAATGAGCCCCTAACCTTGACAGTGAGAAGGAAAAATCTCACCAACCAGAAACTCCAGTCTGCATTCTGAGGGTGCTGAGGCCAAATTCCTGGTATCTACACAGTACAAACCTGCTTAAAGGTAAAATAGGCAGACAGAGCCCAAGAAAAAGCAAAACACAAAACACTACTCAGAAAGGCTTTATATTTTAGGATGAAGTTTCTCCTTTACAGCAATTCCCAAAGAAGATAAACTCACACAAAGCAATTACAGAATATATGAGGAATGTCATTTCTAAAGAGGAGAATTTATACCTGAAGAGAGACATTAATAGTTGCATCTGAACTTCAAACTAATCATAATAATCTTCAAATTTAAAAGTAAGGAATAATACCTATATACCAGGAACAGAAAGTTATGCAATAAAAACAAGAATATAGAGAAAAGGTAAGAATCTTGGTAAATATAAATATAAAAGTGGGTAAACAGTAGATAAGACACAATTGAATAATTAGCAAATTAGAGAAATAACAGAAAAGCTTTCTGAATACACCTCGCAGAGATAAAGAGATACTAAAATATGACACAAAAAATAAGAAACACTGAGAGAGCATGGAACCTCTAGAATCCATCCAGTGGCATAGTAGAGAGGCAACATCTAAAGAAATATTGTCAGAGAAATAACTAGCAAAGAGAAAATCTGTGAAAATTCAGTCAAAAGTTACATCAAGTGATAAGATCAATAGATCAGTTAATAAAATGGTACTCAGGTACACTGTAATAAAACTGTAGACCTCAAATATAAGGAGAAAGTTCTAAAAATCACTGAAAGAAAAAATATATATATACAAAGCATGCACAAAAAATGGCATTTAATTGATAAAGGCTTCTTTGTCAGGGGTCCCCAAACCTCCTCCCCTCTGAGGTGCATGACTTGCTAAGAAGACTCACAGGACATATAGTTATAGTATGGTTGTGATTTATCACATCAGAGGACAGAAAGCAAATGAGCAAAGGGAAAGGCATACGAGGTGAAGTCTGGAAGAAACCAGGAACAAGCTGCCTATTCCCTTAGTCACACAGAGTGTGCTTAGTTCCTTCCTACTGCAAGTTGTGACAGAGCGAATGAAGTGTGTCTACCAGCGAAGTTCATAGAGACTCGGCGCCCACAGTTTTTGTTAGTGTTTGGACAGGTAGGTGCTTTCTGCCTCACATACTGAAATTTCCAGAAGGAAAGCAGGTATTCAGCATAAACTACATTGTTTGTACAAATAATTTAGGCATGACCCATCATTCTTATCAGGAAATGATGGAAACCCTCCCAAACCCAAGTTCCCAAAGGCCAACTAGGCTAATCTTGCAAATAGGCCTTTCAAAGGATGAAAGTCGCAGGCTTGCTGGGCTCTTGTCTGCAAACCTTCTCATTACCAGGGCCAAATACAAAGACAATGGAGAGTAACCATGTTCCACTGTCCACCTTTAAACTTTAAGCATTTATGCAATGATTGTTGATAGATGTTTTAAAAGGACAAAATGAGAACAAATTACTTCTACACACCTCAGAAATCTTTTTTTCTGATCTTTTCTCTTGCCCTTTTGCAACTCTGATTCATCTCGCTCACGTCCATGACTAGTTAGCAACACTGTGCTGATGAACCTGCAAACTGCTATTTCTAAATCAAATGTCCTTAATGAGTCCCAGGCCAGGATCTTCAGTGACCAGTGTGTATAGACAATGTCTACAGGCACATCCCCAGCGATACTGCCCACCCGATAACCCTCAACGTTTATCCTCTGATAGAAAAAGAAAAACCTTTTCCTTTTCCTTTATATCTGCTAATGTCACCAATCATACAATCTAGATATCTCATGGAAAAATCCAAGAAAAATCTACCCCCAAAAGTTCCTAGAACTAATAAGTACATTGAGCAAGGTCTCAATATACAAGTATACAAAAGTTATCCACATTCCTATATTTCAACAATGAATATTAGAAATTTGAAACTTAAAAATACCATATACAATGGCATTAAAATTAATCATGAAATATGTTCAGGCTCTGCACCTATTTTCAAGACTTAACTATAAACCTACTAGTGATTAAAAATGTTATGATATTGAGAAAGGAGAGGAACATACATCAGTGGAACTGAATAGAGAACCCAAAAATAAGTGGACCCACATTAATGGAGTTGACTAATTTAATTACAACTAAAATATAGAACAACCATCATTCAGGACCATCAGACATCGAGGTGAATAGAAATCTGACAACTAGGGAATTAAAGAAACCATATCCATCCATATTGGTAGGAGGGGCAGAGACACAGAATGGGCTGGTCCCACATCCACCTGTAGTGAATAAAAGTTTGGAAAGGATATCTTGGGAGCAAGCAGTCCCAGGCCCCCCCCCTCACCAGATGAGAGTTCCATTGCCAGGAAGATAAGTCCCCATAACTTCTGCCTGCAAAAGCCAGCAGGGACTATCAGTGGAAGAAATTTCTAGAGTCCCAAGCAGTTCCTCTTAAAGAACCCCCATACAGACTTATTCAGACTCACACCCTCTGAGCTCCGGCACCAGTGTAGTAGCTTGAAAGGCACCAGTAGCATACAGGGAGAAAATAAAGTGTCTGGCATTAACACAGGAGCTGGGGGGGCAGCTTTCTCCCAGAAAGGAAGGTGGGCAGAGGTCATTTCCCTTTTCTGAGCCCTTCCCCAACAGAGCTACGGAGACAGCAGGCAGGTGCCATATCTGAGACTCCATCAAACTCACTAACACTGTTTACCCCACCCTGGACATACAGAGAGACTCCATCCAACCCAAACTGTTAACCCTGACATTTCCATATGAATGATTGGTCTTGGCTCATGCTTCACTTCCTAAATATTATCAAACAAGCAATAGCTGGCCTCAGTTAGCCACCAGCCCCAATAACTTTTGCTAAGTGGACCCAGGCCTGACACTAGCAGCAGCTGCCCTAAATTCACAGCTAGGCTTTCTCAGGGAATTTCCAAGCCCAGCACAAGTAATAGCCATCTCAGATGGCTTTATAGCTCAGGTAGGGTGACCCTGGATAAAACACAGGTAGAGACAGACCTTGGACTGCCCCATCCAAGAAACTCCAGAGCCTGCACACCCAGTGGACAGCTATACCATGTCAGACCATCACTACCCTGTCCCTCCACAGCTGATCCTTCACGGATGTGGGAGGTTGGTGGTCAGTGGTCACAGCTAGTCCTTGTAGCTGACTGGCCTGGGTAAATCCCTCCCATTTACCCGCCATCAGCAATCAAGGCTCAAATACAAGAGGAGAGTGTACTCAGCCCACATGAAGGGCACACCTCGAGTACCTAGCTGGGGTGATAACGAAGTCTGTGCCACTGAACTCTACATGACAGTTACTACATTGGGCCATACTACTAAGACAGGGAGTCACAGCAGCTCCACTTAATACATAGCAACAAACACCAGGAGGCTGTCAAAATGAGGAGACAAAGAAACACTGCCCAAATGAAAGAACAGATAAAACTCCAGAAAAAGAACTAAACAAAATGGAGATAAGCAATCTATCAGATGCAGAGTTCAAAACACTAGCTTTAAGGATGCTCAAGGAACTTAGTGAGGACCTCAAAAGCATAAAACAGATTCCTTCAGAAACAAATGATTCACTACTTGAAATAAAGAACAATTCAGAGGGAAACAACAGGATAGTGAATGAAGCCAACAACCAAATCAATGATTTGGAACATAAGGAAGAAAAAAACAACCAATCAGAACAAGAAGAAGAAAAAGGAATCCAAAACAGCAAGGATAGTGTAAGCAGCCTCTCGGACAACTTGAAGTGTTACAACATTTACATTTAAAAGGTGCCAGAAAGAGAAGAGAAAGAGCAGGAAATTGGAAATCTATTTTGAAAAAATAATGAAAGAAAACTTGCCTAATTTGGTGAAGGAATTAGACATGCAAGTCCAGGAAGCACAGAGAGCTCCCCCAAAAAATGGATGCAAAGAGGCCCACACCAAGACACATCATAATTAACACACCGAAGGTTAAAGATAAAAAAAGAATCTTAAAAGCAGAAAAAGAAAAGCAGATAGATACCTACAGAGGAGTTCCCATAAGACTGTCCATTGATTTCTCAAAAGAAACTTTGCAGGCTAGAAGGGACTGGCAAGAAGTATTCAAAGTAATGAAAAGCAGGGACCTACATCCATGATTGCTCTACCCAGAAAAGCTATCATTTAGAATTGAAGGGCAGATAAAGAGCTTCCCAGACAAGAAAAATCTAAAGGAATTTATCATCACTAAACCATTACTACATGAAATGTTAAAGGGACTTATTTAAGAAAAAGAAGAAGATCAAAACTATGAACAATAAAATGGCAAAAAATACATATCTATCAACAATTGAATCTAAAAAACAAACTAAGTACACAAGGAGAATAGAGACAGAATCGTGGATATAAAGAGCATTTTGATGGGTGCCAGATGGGAAGGGCATATGGGGGAATGGCTGAAGAGGTGAGAGGATCAAGAAGCACAGATAAGTAGTTATAGAATAACCATAGGGATGTAAAATACAGTATAGAAAATGGAGTAGCCAAAGAAATTATACATAAGACCAATGGACATAAACAATGGTGGGGGAATTGTAGTAGCATAATCAGTAAAATATAACTTTTAAAAAATAAATAAATAATAAAAATAAAGGTAAAGTAAAATATATTCAGGATCAACAAAAAATGAATGTATTTTCTAGCCAATCTGCCTTAGAAGAAATACTGAGGGAAGTTGTGGCTGAAAGTGTCACAAATGACAAGATCTCATGTTTCAAAAATTCTAAGGCACTCACTGAAAAACAAAATTCACAAATGTATTGAGCAAAGTTACAGAATACATTATCAAGAGTAAAAATATAAATTATACTTTTATTAATCTACTTATTTTTTATTCTGAAAGTAAATTTATTAAAGCTGGGGCAGTGAAACAAGGAAGGGCTTAGGATGGAAGAAGCAACAGAAGAAAACCTAGGCAGGGATGTTTTGGATCTCTAGAAATGCCGTCGGAAAGAAATGAGCTTAGGTAAGGCTGCTGTCAGCTTGGTGAGAGAATTCAGAGAAAATGGGCCTTGGGGTCTGGTTCAGGGGGTTGGTGCTGGGCTAGCTGCCCCTGCTCATTGGTCCTCTGGTTGCAAGGCTTGTAGGGTCCTTAGATTTTATGAGATGCATGCGTGGGGGGCAAGAAGAGAGGGAAAGGCGAGCATGTTCAATTAAACTTCTAAACATTACAATGGGCAATATAAATATTAAGTAAAAGATGTGATTCACAATAGTATCAAAAAGAATAACTTCTTAAAAATTAATTTAACAACAGAACTGCAAGGCGTGTGTGCTGACAATGACACAACATTGCTGAAATGTATTAAAAATCGAAATCAGTAGAGAGATTTCTTATGGACTGGGAAACTCAGTATTGTTAAGGTAGCAATGGTTTCCTAAAGCTGATTTATAAATTTAAGATTATTCCTACCAAACTCTTAGTGAGTATTTTGCAAAACTTGAAAAGATAACCTTAAAATTTATATGTATATGCAAGTAACAAAGAATGGTCAAAAAATGCTGAAAACAATAACAGATTTGGGGACTTAACACTCTTGATTTTGAAACTTATTATGAAGCTAGACTATTCAAGGCTATGCAGTATGAGAAATAGAATCAAGAATCCAGGAATAAACAGTTTAATTTACGGTCAATAATTTTCAATAAAGGTAGTAAGACAACTCAGAGGGAAAAGTAGTTATTTCAAAAAATGCTGGAACTAGACATACACTTTATAAAGTATAAGTTGGATACCTACCTCACATCATATGTAAAAGGTAAAAACAAATGGATCACAGATATAAATCTAGGAGCCACAACTATGAAACTCTTAGGAGAAAACATAGGATTCAATGTTGATGACCCTGAGGCAAACAAAAATTTCTTTGCTATAAGCCAAAAGTACAAGCAACAAGAGAAAAAAATGGATAAATTGGACTTCATCAAAATTAAAACCTTTGTTTTGCTTTAAAGTAGATGACCAATAAAATAGACAACCTACAAAACAGCAGAAGGTATTTGCGAGCCATATATCTGATAAGGAACTTCCATACAAAATAACTCAAGAACACTTACAACTCCATTAATAAAAAGATAAAACTTTTAAAATTGGCAAAGGATTTGAACAAACATTTATATCATATATATATATGTACATATATATATATATGTCCATCATATACACATATATATATATGAGATGGCCAATGCATACATAAAAAGTTGCTCAACATCATTAGCCATCAGGGAAATGTAAATCAAAACCAAAATGAGACACCACACACTCTAGGATCACTAAACTTAAAACAAGAACCTTACAAGTATTGGAAAAGGATGTGGAGAAACTAAAACCCTCAAATGTGGCTGATAGAATACATAAAATGAAGCCACTTTGGGAAAAAGTTAGGCAAAAATCCTCATATGTCAAACATAGAGTTACCATATGACCTAGCAGTTGCACTCCTAGGTATATACCCCAAGAAATAAGCGTATGTTCACACAAAATCTCATACGTGAATGTTGACAGCAGAATCACTCACAATAGCCAAAAGTGGAAACAACCTAAATGCCCCCAACTGATCAATAGATAAATATGCTATATCCATCCAAAGGATTATTATTCAGCAATAAGAAGTAATGAAATTCTAATGCTACAACATGGATGAAACTTTAAAATATTATGCTAAGAGGAAGAAGCCCATCACAAAAGGCCACATAAGATATGATTCCTTTTGTACAAAATGTTCATACTAGGCAGATAAATGATTGCTGTTTGCCTAGTGTGGCAGGTGGAGGAGATGGGGAGTGAGTGTTACTGTGTACAGGATTCCTTTCAAGGAGGTAAAAGTTTTCCAAATTGAATTATAATGAAGATTGTACAACCCTGTGAATTAAACATTGAATTGTGCACTTCAAATTGGTGAATTGTATGGTATGTGCATTATATCTCAATCAAACTCTTAAAAATAATGTACGACTATATCCTAACTTTTCATCTATTTCTACATTGCCTCAAAGTTTTGTAACCTAACATTTATAAGTCTGGCACAGGAGTAAAAATGTAGTGCCACATGCCACATATCCAAATATTTAAAAGTTATAAGTTGAAGAAAAAAACTGTTAGCTAAAATATGTTTTTTCCACCTGCCTTGACAGACATACTTCCAAAACAACTAGTATATTTAAAAATAAATTTTAAATGTTTGCATGACTGAAAGCCAGTAAAATATGGAAGACGTTAAAATTTAAGTATTATGAACATTTCCCTGCATTGTCTGATGTAGCAATAATGTTTGCATGAGTAATAAAATGAATACATATAAAATTCATAAAAATATACTTTTCTTGCTTTTATTTCCTCAAAATCACCAATTACATGATTCTATTAAAATATTCATATCATTTGTGTTGTTACAGTTATGATTTAAAGTTTAAAAATAAAATGTGATGATAATCAGAATTTACAGAATTTGTATTTATTTTTGTCAAAACTAGAAAATATATTATTTTTTATTTATGTTTTCAAAAATTGTTATTTTTGTCTGTGATATACCAGGTACTAAAAGTAAAAGGTAAAAATTCAAACTATTTTTATATTTTATATTTAAATTATATAAAGTTGAAATTATAAATTATATTTTGAAAATTTACTGAAAATTATTAAATATGTTTGAAACAAAACTGCTGGAAATTTTGGTGGCCAAGGTAAAGTCATTTAGAGTCACAAGTGCCATGCACAAGGGCTGACTCCAAGTTCCAAATGATAGAGCTGCCCATGTACTCCTTCATAAAGTTTGCGTGTCTTCCCATGCCATGTCGATACCCCTAAAGGACAGCCCCTCTTGCCTGTATCTTAGCACAATACTAAATGATTAAATGTATGGGTCAGTGTGTTAATCTTCAATTGCTACAGAAACAAATTAACACAAACTTGTTAGCTTAGAACGGCACAAATGCATCATCTTACAGTTCTGTAGGTTACATTCCAGGTCTGGCACTGGTATCACTAGACTAAAATCAAGGTGTTGCCAGTTACCATTAAAATGAAAATGACAGGAGTTTATTGAAATGTTCATAACATATATAAAAGTAGAGTGAATGACACAAATAGTCAAAGGACTAGAGGGGGAAATAGAGGTTACAGTTACAAAGCTCTTACATTAAAAGTAGAGTGATAGAAGGCCATAGTAATCAAAACAGCATGGCACTGGCATAAAAACAGACACACCAACCAATGGAACACAATAGAGAGCCCAGAAATAAACCTACACTTTTATAGTCAATTAATATTCAACAGAGGAAGCAAGCACATACAATGGGCTAAAGATAGCTTATTCAATTATGGTGTTGTGAAAATTGGACAGATACGTGCAGAAAAATGAAACTAGACTTCCTTCGTACACCAACAGAAAAATAAATTCAAAATGGATTAAAGACTTAAATGTTAGACCCAAACCAAAAAATCCTAGAAAAAAACATAGGCAGTAAAATCTCGGACATTGCTCATAGCAATATTTTATGTGATTATATCCCCAGGCAAGAGAAACAAAAGAAAAAATAAACAAATGGGATTGCATCAAACTAAAATGTTTTAGCACATCAAAGGAAAACATCAACAAAATAAAAAAACACACGGAATGGGAGAACACATTTGCTGATACATCTGATAAGGGGTTAATATCCAAAATTTATAAAGAACTTATAAAACTCAACACCAAAAAAACAAATAATCCAATTAAAAAATGGGCAAAGAACCTGAATAAACACTTTTCCAAAGAGGACATACAGATGCCAGTAGACATATGAAAAGAAGCTCAACATCACTAATCATCAGAGAAATGCAAATTAAAACCACAATGAGATATCATTTCACACAGGTGAGAACAGATATCATCAATAAATCAACAAACAACACATGGTGGCAAGGGTGTGAATAAAGGGGAACCCTTTTGCACGGTTGGTGGGAACGCATATTGGTGCGGCTGTTACCTGTTACAGAAAGGAACCCGTGGGGAGCCCAGATGCTGTTACGGACACATGCCCCCTCTCCTGGGGTCTTTCTGTACTAGATTCAGCTTGCCTGCTTCCAGGTAGGAACTGTGGTTCTCAATGCCAGAGTTTGGTAAAAAGGAAAGGAACTATTTACTCAAAAGTTATATAGGTTTAGAGTAATGGCAGAATGTCACCATTAAAAATCCCAAAGTCCATTTAAAACACCCACAAACCCACACACACAGTCCTGCCTTCTCCACCTTTGCCCAAGCAGGCCAGTCTCAGGTGTCCCTGTATCTCAGGAAAAAGAAATAGAGAAGTCCATAGCACGGCTAGACTACCAATCCCTCCCAGCAATCCATGCTCTGCTGGGCAGGTCTCCAGCAGTCCCCAGCACCGTCAGCTGTGTTGCAGGGATCTCCAGTTCTTAATCCAAAACCACGTGGCACCTCCTCGTGGCCCACCAGTGAGAGTTCTTTCACCCCTTTTCTTCCCGCATGGTCTCGCATTATCTCTCCTCCGTAGTCCTGCATTGTCTCTCTGGTACCTTGTGGCAGCCCGCCTTTAGTTTAAATCCCAGGCTGCAAACTCCTCCATAACCCCATTTCCAACTCCTCCCACAACTGGCTACACCTGCCAGCACTCCCACGGTTTTCAGCCTTTCTTGGTTGCCATAGCAAGTGTGGGAAGGTGTGGCCCCATGGTGGGAACCAAGCTCTCATGCAGGCACAGTAACCAGGGAGAGCTGCCTCCCAGTTACATCATGGGTCAAAGTCACACCCATGTCCCTAGCTAGCCTGCTGGTGATATGCAAAGTAACCTTTTTTTTCATATGGGTATGAAGCTAGCCTGCTATTATTGACATGCAAAGCAACTCTCAGTGGCACTGCTCCATGTCTCCCCTCCCCCAGTGAGGCCTATGGGGGATATCCTATATTCCTGGACACCCCAAGTTCCCCTTTGGGGGGACCTGAGGCCTCCCAACCTACACCCCATTACACAGCCACTGTGGAATGCAGTATGGAGACACCTCAAAAGATTAAAAATAGATTGCCTTTTGACCCAGCTATCCCACTTCTGGTAATGTATCCAAAGAAACCCAAAACTAATTTGAAAGAGCATAAGCACTCCTTTGTTAATTGCAGTGTTATTTACAATTGCCAAGATATGGAAGTAGCCTGAGTGTCTGTCCATCAGTAGATGAGTGGATGAAACAATTGTGGGACATTTACACAATGGAATACTACTTGACCCACTAGAGAAGAAAATGTTACCCTTTGCGACAGCATGGATGGACCTGGAGAACATTTATGCTAAATGAAACAAACCTGTCAGAGAAAAACAAATACCATATTATTTTACTCATATGTGGAATCTAATGAACAATCTGAACTAACAAGCAAAATAGAGACAGACTCATAGAGAACAGGCTGACAGCTATGGCGGGGTGAGGGATGGAGGGATTGAGCAAAAAGGAAAAAGGACTCATGGACATGGACAACAGTGTGATGATTGTGGTGGGGAGAGAGGTATGAGGGGGATTAATGATAATGAAAATATTATGATGAAAAAGAAAAAAATAGAGAGTGATATATTATTTTATGGCAGACCGTGATAATACATACACATTGTAAACTGAAGAGCATCTGCTTAAAAAATAGAGATATAGCAAATTAGTCAATAAAGAGGAAAAGACATTGAAGAACAATCTAACAATAGCCAGAGGGGAGGGGGGAAGGGACAGTGGGGAGAAGGGTTTTCAGGAGCTACTATAAAGGACACATGGACAAAACCAAGGGGGAGGGTGGAAGCAAGGGAGGGAAGTGGGTTTGGCTGGGGTGCAGGGGAGGGGTGGGGAGAAAATGCAGACAGCTGTAATCAACAGTTGAACAACAATAAAATAATTTTTTAAAAAAGAAAAGAAAATTAATGAAAAAGAAGGCAGAAAAGGAAAAGAAAAGAAACAAAGAATAGGGCACATAAAAAACAACTTTGAAGATAATAGACTTAAACCAAAGCCTAATGTAACATACATTTAATATTAAATTATTGTAATTTCATAATTACATTAAGTGAAATGGTCTAAACACTCTAATTAAAAGACCACGATTGTTAAAGTGAATATAATAAAACAGGAATTAACTATATGCTGTCTACATGCTTTAAATATAAAGAGAGGTAGGCAAAGTAAAAGGATAAAAATACATGCAAATATTAATCTAAAGAAAGATTGAGGGGCTATATTAATATCAGCCAAAGTAGAATCCAGAAAAACATAATATTGCAAAGGATACAGTGGTATAATCTAAATTGATAAAAGTTATATAATGAGTTATCAAAAGTGTATAAAACTTTATATATGTGTACATTTAATAAAAAAGTTTTGTGTTACATGAAAAAATAATAAAATAAAATAAGGATTTGCCAGAGGTTCATTTCTTCTGGAGGCTCCAGGAGAAAAAAGTATTTTCTTTCTTTTTTCTGCTTCTAGAAACTCCCCACATGCCTTGGCTCTTAACCCCTTTCCTGCATCTGCACAGCTTGCAACATGGCATTCCTCTGACTCTCCTTCTGTCCTCGTGTCTTTTTCTCTTATCTTCTTTATTGCTTCTGTCTTTCATTTGTAAAGACCCCTGTGATTACACTGTACCCTCATAAACCAGGATAATCTCCCACTTTTCAGGTCAGATGATTAGTATTTTATCTGCACTTAATTTTCCCTCCCTATTTAATCTAACATATTCACAGCTTCTAGTGTTTAGGGTGTGGACATTTTGCCGGAGCCAATATCTTGCCTACCACAGACACAGATGCATGGCACGCGTATGATAAACAAACAAACAAACAGAAAAGTTAAAATTTAACGACTTTTAATAACAAAGATGAATTTCCTAATTGTGCTACAGCTCCCTCTCAAATCAGCAGGGAGTCTTTGTTCATTGTATTTAATGGGAAACCCAGGATGGCAGAACAACTGCCATCTTGAACATAGTTGACTGATGTGCCTGACAGGGTAAAGAACTCTAGGGGGTCACCCACTACCAATTCAATACTTGGCCCCAAAAGCAACATGTATCACGTCTGCTCAGAACACACTGTTCAGAACTTCTCCCATGCCTCCACCCGACCTCGGAGCATTCAGCCAAAATGATCCTATTTTGTACCCTGAAAGAGAAAATCTTTAAGTATTTGGTCAACACCACTAACAGCCATCATCCGCTTAAAACAACATACAAATGCTGGATAAGTGACATGTAATTGATAGCTGAGTTTTCAAAAATGATAATAAAATTCTCAGATGCTAAAAATGAAATCCAGAATTACAAGAATGTGAGCTATTGCTGCTACCACTTTGAAGATGATATGGGGGGTTGGGAAATAATAAGACCTAGTAAATACTAATGGCTGAGGTTTAATATCCTCAAAGGGAGGTAAGACAGGACCACAGACAGAAGGAGAAAAAAAATGTGAGATTTCTGCATAAATCCAGGATTCCTAAAAGGATAAGCCATTTGCAAAAGAAGAACGAGAGAGAAAATTCTATTCACTGAATAGGGAAAAATTATGTTTCTACCCACGCTCTAGAGGAGAAGGAGATAGAAGCATCCCAAAAAAAGCCCAGTAGTGTGTTAAATTCTTCCATTCTATGAATTCATTTTTCTCAATTTATTTCTATATATTTTTGTTTTATGTATTTTGATGTTTGTTAGCCACAGTTATATAAAAATTCATATTATGATGTTGTATTTGATCCTTTCATCATTCTAAAATGTTTCTTTTTATCTCTATTGTTTTCTGTTAAAGATTGACTTGTTTGATATTAACATATCTACAACTTTAGATTTTAATTCTGTGTCTTTTAAGAAACATAAAACTGGTTGTATTTTTGATGCACTTGTTCAATTAGAATATCTAGTAAATATTTGCATGTGAAAAAAGACACCATTAACACATTAAAAACCAAGCCACAGGCAGGGAGACATTATTGCAATATATATAATAAGAAATATATATAGAAGTCCTACAAATCAAAAAGAAACAGACAAATACCCTAATGAGAAAATGAGCAAAATACACAAAGATATTGAAGATGTAACTCAAATGGTCAGGAAGAAAATGTTGAGTAGCTTCCATTTTAATCAAGGAAATGTGGATTAAATCCACATTGAAATACCATGCTACAACTATCAGATTGCTGTTCACTTGTTTTTAAAAATCTAATAATGCCAACAGACTGATGAGGATGCTGAGAAATCAGAAGTATATGGTGCTGATAGAGGGTAAACTGGGACAATTACTTTGGGAAATAATGTGGAATTACCACACACACAAAAATGTAGGCATGCATACCCTGGGAAAATGATGCCACTTCTTCTTACCCGTCCTCGAGAAATTCTAAAGCACGCAGACAGGAGCATTAAACAGGATTTTCATGACTCCATCTGCAGCAGTATGGAATTTGAAATAAACACCTATTAATATGGAAGTGGGTAAACAGTGAGCAAATAAGTGAAATGCAATAGTTGAAAATGTGAAAACTGCACCAAAGTATGCCAATGCATTAACATGGACAAATATCAAAATATGATGTTATAAATGAAAGAAAAATAAGTTCCAAAAACATTAGGATCATACAGTGCTATATATATTTTTAAACATCCAAAAATGACACTTTATATTGTTTGAAAATATATGTATATACATACATATATTTTTTTAAGCATGGAATTGAATAGACACCAACATAAGACCACAGATTGAATGTGAGAATGAATAAGGGTAAGGAATTAAGGTTAGGCCTTAGCCATGCCTACAAAGTTTTATTAATTATTTTGAGGGAGACAACACCTCAAGCAAATATAACAAATCAAGAGCAACTTTTTGATTTAAATAAAGTGGCCATTAAAGTGAAGGTTACTGTTTTATTTACTACTGTTTAGAATATTGAAAATATTTTACAATCAAATATTTTTAAAAATGAAATACTTCTTAGCATTAAGGGTTTTGAGAATGAGGTACACATATAAATGAATCAACTTTTCAGTTAATATGGCAGAGATAACACTAGATAAAAAATAAATTTCAAATCTGACCTGAAAAATCTATATTGTATTAAACAAATAGACGGACCTTATCTCTAAATTTTATATTCATCTCACTGTGATTTCAGAGACAGCTTCCACTAATGTATAATTGTGCAAGTATAAAATTAGATATTTAAACAAGTAAAACCAACATAGGCTCAACTTAAAAGTAAGGGCACTCACACATTAATATTAAAATACTGCTTCAGTTAGGCAACAAATTGGTCCTAAAGATTTTTTGACACTAATACTGTTTGGAAAACAGATTTGTTGAACGGATTCTGCTTTAGGAAAACAGGAAGCCTAAAGATCTGTAGAAACAGAATTTTTCCCAAAATGAAAATCGAGTAGACTCTACCATACGGTTATTCATATGAAAATCATTGGATGACCTAACAACACTTTCAAATGCAATTTTCTGAAAGTGAGAGAAGACTGTTCTGCAAAATATTTTACTTTATAGAGTGGAATAAGGAATGGAGTTCAGATCCCAAATCCAAGCAATATTAATGGGGTACACATCTGGGAACTTCAAATGTATCCACTTCAGCACATAATCAGACACACGTCCAAAGAAAAATAAAATTGTTTTTATGCCTAGAGGCCCACACCAAATCCAACTGTGAAATAGCCAGATTCTTAATGATAAAAGGGTTTTATTTGATTGGAAATGAACCACAACCATTCTCTCTTGCACATGTGAAGGCAGAGACTTGTACTTACTGTCTGTGCACGTTTTCAATAGGGTACCTCCAGAGCCTCTGTGACAGAGGTTGCTGAGAGAGCAGAAACCACAGGCATTTCTGCAGAGTAATCAGGCACAGGCCAGAGGAGTACGTTCTTTGGGAGTCATCGGGAGACACGGCTTGAACAGCCCATGCACACTTTCATATACTCGGGAGCATGAACTGTTGTAAAACTTTGTCAGGCAAGTACTCTGGAGTCTCATGGCACATGGCCAAATGCAGCAGGATTCTGAATCAGCAACAATGTGAGAAAAGTAAACTTTTTTCCTGATTTGGGCTTTGGTGTCAAGGTCTGGACAGTCCTCTAGGATAAGGCCAGCAATTTCGGTGGCATATGTCTAAGCTAATTCTGATCTTTCAAATACCAGTTAAAGTTATGGGGCAATATCAGTAGAAATCTAACCTCTCAAGGACACATGCATAGGAAAGCAGATGGCTTGCAACAGACTGTTTAATCCCAAATCAAATAACAGAATCAGCACTTCAGGATGACTGCTTATATAGACACTTTTGTCAGATAATGTGGCTGAGAGCTACACTCCCCACAAAATAAGCTCCATAAAGAGTTTGCGATACACTGATTGATCAGTGGCAAATTCATTAAGCTTCTACAGCAAACAGTGAGCTCCCGAGTATATAATAAATATTGTCCTGGGATGACATGAATTTACATTAAAAGGTAACGAGACAGAACACTTTTGGTATCTAAAGACTTTTTTGTTGTTCATTGTTTTTTATTTTTTTCTAGAGTGCAGGAAGATGTAAGGGAGCTTGACAGTGAAGCCTGAAGATGGAAAATATACCTGCTCTATTTAACAGAACTGAGAGAGATTTCTGTGAAGACAGCTGTGAAAAATGCTACCGTATTAGCCACTCCTGGTATAAGTTATCTGTGTGAAGCCTCCCACCTGGGAAAATAAGCCGTAGCATTGCTGTCCCTCATAGGCTAGGCTTTCCTTTGGTTTTTGGCATGGTGGTTGAAGTTTATGGAAATTTCTACCTTTCCCAGAATTAAGGCAATCCCAGATTTTGCTCCCCTTTTTTAGGCAAAGCTCAAACATATAAATAGATGGAGATGATAGCATAGAATGACTTTCCCCAAAATGTGCTCTTCATATTATAATAAAATAATAGTGTAGGAATGATTCTTTGGTCAAGTAAATTTAAGAAACATTGTCTTAAAATGCTAAATATAGATTCATGTTCCCACAGGACTCCTCATAACTTTGAGTAAGCTGGAGTACGTTTGATTTTTTAGAAGATACTGTATGCAGTATTTCCCAAGATGCGCATGCAGCATCTCAAGAGACTAAAAGTTCCATGGGATGAACTTTTTGAAATGATCGTTTGTAACTTTAACAGTGGCTCCTGCTGTTTAATACGTGCATTTTGAAGTGAAGCCATTTTCTTTATTCTGGTTTAGACGTGCCAATAGATACCAGGACTTTATAACAACCTAGCAGTGGAGATGGGAGAAGAAAAATATGGAGGCAAGAATGTGGAAGATTGCAATAGTTGGAGCAGAAATAAAAGAAAATTAAAGAAAGTAGATTGGGGTCTTGGTGGTAGAAACCAAAAAAGAAGAAACTGACTTTTCAAACATTATAAAAGACAGAAATGGCAGGACATAGAAAGGTCCTAGGTGCAAGGTAGAAAGAGAGATAATCAAAGATGGACTGAAGGTTGTAACCCAGGGTGATAGGAGAGCTGTCGTGCTGCTAGCAATAACGGAAAGGAGAAAAGGAAAAATGATCAGCCAAGACTACTATTATGGCATTCTTTAAACTGAAGGGGCACAATGAAAGAGGTTTTTACATGTGAAGAAAAATTCAAAATCAAATAAAAATTTATAAAATATTAAAAATTAAACATTGCTTAGGCAAGTGTGAAACACTTTCAAAAAAGAGGATTTTGTATTTAGTTCTTACACATATAGCTCATTGATTTGGTTGTTGTGGCATAACATGTTACTATTTTATCCTTTAACACTATTCAGTGGCATTTCAGTTCTTATAAGAACATAAAGACACACATTATGAATCCTATGTATAAAGGTATATATCCTTACAATTGCATACACATAAATGCAAACATATACCTTTTATATAAAAAATATAAATTTGAGCCATAAATGAAAATTGCCCTCACTGGGGAGTGAAAGGCAGTCTTGGGGGAAAAAAATCAGAAAATTTAACACTGTCAAAGAAAGCTGATTTAATTTCCTAGTCTAATACAGATGAGAATGGCAAAAAGTTTTTATTTGCTTGAAGGGCCTCTGAGGTTTTTCAGCACCATTGAAATACTGTCCTCAACTCAAGTGCTTTTCATATGTCAGACAAGTGGCAAATTTAACAAAGCCTGCACTAATGTTTTGTATTTCTATTATAAGTAAAACGCTTCAGGATGTAAACATAAATATTCAATAATACTGTAACAGAAAAGACAATGAAAAATGCTCCTGTTAATATGTTGATAAGTAAATCACTTTAGAAAGAAGAAGCAAGCATTGCCGAACACTGAAACGCTATCCCAGTCATAAAATAGAAACTGCTTGAGTATCTTTGTTTATTTTCTGCGGTAATAAAAAAAGGGTTGGCATACATACATTTTGTAAACTGTAGATATTGAATGTGGCTAATTTAATATTTGAACATGTTATGAAGAGCAAATCCAAACTATTACTACTGGAGCAATTTTTAACACTAGCTAGATCAATGAATCCCCAAATATCATAAAGAAAATGAAGGTAGAGTAACAGTCTTTCTTTGAAATAATTTTAGATAACCTAGAAGACCCAAATCACGGAATTGCTTTTTATGCTAAAAATTGCAATTTTTATCATGCCTTTAATAATTACCCCTGCATGCGTAATTTAAAATTTGGCTGGATACTAGGGAAATTTCACCTTGCTGCAGAATGATAGTTAAGTGCACGGCCTACGGTTAAGCAGTTGTTGGTTTAAGTTGTTGCTGTCTGGCATATGAGCCCTGTGAATTTGGGCACATTCTCTTAGTCACTCTGTGGCCTTGTTCTCTCATTAAAAATAAATAAATAAATCATAAAAACATCAGAGGGATAACAGTGGCATTTTTTGTAATTTTATTATAGTTATTTTTAATGCAGTAAATTTTTATCTAAATATATTCAATTTCAATAATTGCTCTTTATTTTTTTTTTGTAATAGTGTTGTTCAATTACAGTTGTCACCATTTGGCCTCATTACTCTCCCCAGTGGCACCCATCCCCCATCTCCCACCCTCCAACCTACCCCTGTTGTCTTAGTCCATGGGTCCTTTATACATCAATTTCCTTGACTTGACCCTTCCCTTTCTTTCCCTGATTATCCAACTTCCCTCATCCCCTCTGGTTACTGTCAGTTTGTTCTTTATTTCCATGACTCTGGTTCTATTTTGCTTGCTTGTTTGCTTTATTGATTAGGTTTCACTTATAGGTGAAATCATATGGTATTTGTCTTTCACCACCTGGCTTATTTCACTTAGCATAATGCTCTCCAGTTCCATCCATGCAGTCACAAAGGGTAGGAGCTCCTTCTTTCTTTCTGCTGCATAGAATTCCATTGTGTAAATGTACCACAGTTTTTTGATCCACTGATTTACTGATGGGCACTTAGGCTGCTTCCAACACTTGGCTATTGTAAATTGTGCTGCTATGAACACTGGGGTGGATAGGTTCTTTTGAATTGGTGTTTCAGGGTACTTAGGGTATAGTCCCAGCAATGGAATTGCCAGATCAAAAGGCAGTTCCATCTTTAGGTTTTTGAGGAAATTCCATACTGTTTTCCACAGTGGCTGCACCAGTCTTCATTCCTACCAACAGTGTACTAGGGTTCCCTTTTCTCCACAATCTAATCAGCACTTGTTGTTGTTTGTTGATTTGGTTATAATGGCCATTTTGACTGGTGTGAAGTAGTATCTCATTGTGGTTTTAATTTGCATCTCTCTGATGGCTAGTGATGCTGAGCATCCTTTCATATGTCTCTGGGCTCTCTGTATGGTCTCCTTGGAGAAGTGTCTGTTCAGGTCCTTTACCCATTTTTTAATAGGATTGTTTGTTTTCCTGGTGTGGAGTCCTGTGAGTTCTTTATATATTTTGGAGATCAAACCCTTGTTTGATGCATCATTGGCAAATATGTTTCCCCATATGGTTGGTTCCCTTTACCTTTTGCTGATGTTTTCTTTAGCCATGCAGAAGCTTCTTCATTTGATGAAATCCCATTTGTTTATTCTTTCCTTTATGTTCCTTGCCCTTGGAGACATATCAGTGAAAATATTGCTGCATGGAGTATCTGAGATTTTCCTGCCTATGTTCTCCTCTAGGACTTTTATGGTGTCACAACTTATATTTAAGTCTTTTATCCATCTTAAGTTTATTTTTATGCAAGGTGTAAGTTCATGGTTGAGTTTCATTTTTTCATGTGTACTTGTCCAGATCTCCCAACACCATTTTTTGAAGAGGTTATTTTTAGTCCATTTTATGCTTCTGCCCCCTTTGTCAAATATTAATTGACCATAGAGACATGGGTTTATTTCTGGGCTCTCTATTCTGTTCCATTGATCTATGTGTCTGTTCTTATCCCAGTTCCAGATTGTTTTGATTACAGTGACCTTGTAGTATAGTTTAATATAGGGTATTGTGATCCTTCCTACTTTGTTCTTCTTTCTCAAAGTTATTGAGACTATTTGAGGTGGTTTATGGTTCCATATAAAATTTTGAAATGTTTGTTCTATATCTGTGAATATGTCATTGGTATTTTAATAGGGAGTGCACTGAATGTATAAATTGCTTTGGGTAGTATGGACATTTTGATGATGTTACTTCTTCCAATCCATGAACATGATATATGCTTCCTTTTATTTGTGTCTTTCTTAATTTCTTTCTTCAGTATTCTGTAGGTTTCTGAGCACAGTTCTTTTACCTCCTTAGTTAGGTTTATTCCTAGATGCTTTATTTTTCTTGTTGCTATAATAAATGGGATTTTTTCCTAGTTTCTGTTCCTGATATTTCATTGTAGGTGTACAGAAATGCCTTCAATTTCTGTATATTAACTTTGTATATTAGCCATTTTGCCAAATTCACTTATGAGTATTGGTGGAGTCTATAGGGTTTTCTATGTACATTACCATGTCATCTGCAAACAACCACAATTTTACTTCCTCCTTTCCAATTTGGATGCCTTTTATTTCTATTTCTTGTCTGATCATTGTGCTAGAACTTCCAATACTAAATTGAATAGAAATGGTGAAAGCAGACACCTTGCCTTGTTCCTGATCTTAGGGGGAAAGCTCTCAGTTTTGCCCATTGAATATGATGTTGGCTGTAGGTTTTTCATATATGGTCTATATTATATTGGGGTTTGCTCCCTTTACTCCCACTTTGCTGACTGTTGTTATCATAAATGGGTGCTGTACTTTAGCAAATGCTTTTTCAGCATCTATTGATATGATCATGTGATTTTTGCCTTTCATTTTGTTTATGATGTATTACATTTATTGATTTGCAAATATTGTACCCCCTTGCATCCCTGGAGTGAATCCCACTTGATCATGGTATATGATCTTTTTAATATATTGCTGGATCTTGTTTGCCAATATTTTGTTGAGGATTTTAGTGTCTATGTTCATCAGCGATATTGGTCTGTAATTTTCTTTCTTTGTTGTGTCTTTATCTGGTTTTGGGATTAGGATTATGCTGGCTTCATAAAAAGTTTGGGAGTCTTCCATCTTCTTGGATTTTTTGGAATAAATAGTCTGGGAAGGATAAAGGTTAGGTCTTCCTTAAATATTTGGTAAAATTCTCCTGTGAAACCATCTGGTCTAGGGCTTTTGTGTGCCAGTTTTTTGAATACTGCTTCAATTTCACTAGCTGTTATCAGTCTATTCAGGCTCTCTGCTTCTTCTTGACTCAGTTTTGGAGGATTATATTTTTCTAGAAATTTGTCCATTTCTCCCAGGTTTTCAATTTTCTTGGTGTATAGTTGTTCATATCAATTTCTTTTTTAAATTGTTGTTCAAATACAGTTGTCTCCATTTTCCTGCAAATACTTTCCCCTGCCTCACCCACCCCCAACTCCCACCCTCTGTTCATAGTAATTTCTTACAATCCTTTGTATTTCTGTGGTATCAGTTTTACTTTCTCCTCTTTCTTTTCTGATTTTATTTATTTAGGCCCTCTCTCTTTTCTTCTTGATGAGTCTGGTTAAAGGCTAATTAATTTTGTTTATCTTTTCAAATAATAAGCTCCTGGATTTATCGATCCTCTGAATTGTTCTTTTAGTCTCAAAGTCATTTAATTTTGCTCTGATATCTCCATCCTTCTACTCGTCCTGGGCTTTGCTTGTTGTTCCTCCAGTTCTTGTAGATGTAGGTGTTAGGTTGTTTATATGAATTTTTTCTATCTTTTTTAGGTAAGCCTGTATTGCTATGAACTTCCGTCTCAAGAGTGCCTCCTCTGTATCCCATAGGTTTTGGGCTGTTGTGTGTTCATTTTCATTTCTGTTATAGACTTCTAGTTTAATTCCATGGTGTTCTGAGAATATATTTTGTATGATTTTTTTTTCTTTTAAATTTGTTTAGGTGTCTTCTATGGCCCAGAATGTGGTCTATCTTGCTGAACGTGTCATGTGAGCTTCAGAAGAATGTATTCTGCTGTTGTTGGATGAGTTATTCTATAAAAGTCAATTAGATCAAATTGATTGATGGTGTTGTTCAGGTCAACAATCTCTTTATTGATTTATTGCCTGCCTAAACTACCAAATACCAGCGGAGGGATTTGAAGTCTCCAACTATAATAGTAGATCTATCTATTTTTCCTTTCAGTTTTTGCCTCAGGTACTATGATGCATACACATTTAGGATTGTTATTCCTTCTTAAAGCATTAATCACTTTTCATTATGTAATGCCCCCCTTTATTCCTGAAAATTTCCTTGTTTTGAGGACAGTTTTGCTGCAAATGAGTGTGGCCACTCCAGCTTCATTTTTGTTAGTGTTAGCATGTCATATTTTCTCCATCTCTTTGCTTTCAACATTGAGAAACTTTGTATTTGAAGTAGGTTTCTTGTAGACAATACATAGTTGGATTTGTTTTTTATTCAATCTAATAATCTCTATTTTTAATTTGTGTATTGAGACCACTTACATTTAAAATGATTATCGATATAGTCAGCTTAATTTTTACAATGTTTGTAGCCATTCTCTTCATTGCATTTATTCTTTTTTTAATTTCCTTTTATTTGCTGCCTTCCTTAGTTTTACTTGAGCACTTTATATAATTTCATATTATTTCCTCTCTTAAAATATCAATTATACTTCTTTAATTCCTTTAGTTATTGCCCTGAGATATATATGTGTGTATTTATATATATATGTGTGTGTGTATATATGTTTATGCACGTACATATATATATAATTTAAACTCATTTTGAAAAAAATTATACCATTTACATATAGTATGGCAGCATATAACACAGTATGCATAGTACAGGTAGCTCATAACGTGGTATTTATAATTCTTTTCCTCCCTCTCATTTGTTACAACATTTCTGTCATTCCTTTTACTTACCTCTATGCTATAATAACCTAATATATTTTAACTATTATATTACTCTAAATAAAGAGTTGCTTTTTAGATCAACTAAGAAAAAAATAACTCCATTTCTATTACCTTCATTTATTCCTTTCCCAACACGGTTCCTTTATTTATGTAAATCAGGTTATTTTTTCTGTTTACGTTTTATTTTTATACTCTGTGAACTAATTAAAATGTAATTTTCTTTTTTTTCACATTTTTTATTGTTGTTCAAGTACAGTTGTCTCCATTGTCCTCCTACCACGCCCCCCCCAGCCATGCCCACTTCCCACCCTTGATCCTACCCCTCTTTGGCTTTGTCCTTATGTCCTTTATACATGTTCCTGAAAACCCTTCCCCACTTTTCCCCCACTATTCCCTCCAACCTCCCCTCTGGTTACTGTCAGTATGTTCTATTTTTCAATGTCTCTGGTTATTTTTTGCTTGTTTGTTTGTTTTGCTGACAAGCTTCCACTTATAGGTGAGATCATATGGTATACGTCTTTCACTGCCTGGCCATCTATATGTCCTCCTTGCATGGACGTGGACAATGAAAAGGGAATTGACTATGGAAGGGGGGACTGGCTGTGTAGAGGGGATCATGGGACAACTATAATAGTGTAAACAATAAAATATTTTTAAAAATAAAAATAAATAAATTCGGGAGGATTCAAGGTTAAAAAAAGAGAAGTTCTGTGCAGAAGAAAAACATGACTTATTTGTTCTCTATAAATGAGATACCACAATGAGATATCATCTCACACCAGCCAAAATGACTCTCATTAATAAATAAATAAACTATAAGTGCTGGCAAGGATGTGGAGAAAGGGAACCTAGTGCACTGTTGGTGGGAATGCAGACTGGTGCAGCCACTGTGGAAAACAATATGGAATTTCCTCAAAAAGCTAAAAATGGAACTGCCTTTTTATCCAGTGATTCCACTGCTGGGAATATACCCTAAGAACCCCAAAATACCAATTTAAAATAACTTACACACCCCTACGTTCAAAGCAGTGCTATTTATAATAGCCAAGATTTATGTAGAACTTCTTTTAACATTTCTTACATGGCAGGTCTGCTAGTGATAAATTTCCTCCATTTTTCTTTGTCTGAAAAAGTCTTATATCTACTTTATTTTGAAGGTTAATTTTTCCAAATATAAAATTCTAGGTTAATGAGGTTTTACTCAACATTTTAAACCTTTCAATTTACTGTCTCTTGGGGCTAGTTTCTGATGAAAAGTCCCCTGTAATTATTTTTCTTGTTCCTATTCTTTTTTCCCCCCCACAGGCTTCTTTCAAGATTGTCTGCTCTTGTTTTCTGTAGTTTGAATCTGATATGTCTAGATGTGAGGCTTTGGAATTTCCTTTGTCTGTACTTTGGTGCATGTCAGTAATTTTGGCAAAGTTTTGGGCACTATTTCTTCAAGTATCTCTTCTGCATAGTTCTTTATTCTTCTGGTATCTCAACTACATGTGTGTTTCACTTTTTTAAATTATCTCACAAATCTTGGAAGCTTGGTTCTCTCATTTTTTGTCTCTTCACATTTTAGTCTGAAAAGTTTCTATTGGCCTATTTTTAAGCAGTTTAATTCTTTGTTCAGCTGTGTCCAGCCCATAGATGAGTCCATCAAAGGTATTCATTATCTCTGCCATAGTGTTTTTGTTTCTAGCATCTTTTAAATCTTTCTTAGAGTTTCTATGTCTCTGCTTTCATCACTCATATGTTGTCTATTTTTTTTCCATTAGAGACTGTAACATGGTACTCATAGTTATTTGAAATTTCTGATCTGATGTGCTTAGTAAGTGCTGTATTTATAGGTGCCAGAGGCTTCAAATTCCTGTAACCTTTTTATTTTCCCCCCTGACTTTTCACGTCCCTAAGTACTCCTCTTCAGAGAAAGTCTGCATCTCACAGCTTTTTAATTGCAATACACTGTTATTACATGGGAGTCTTGTTAGCATAGTGATAATGTATGGGGAAAGGGGAAGTATTCTGTAACATTCTGATTGAATCGTGGTGTTTTAGTGGACCTTTCTCTTAGGGCTCTGTCCTTCACAAGTGTTTCCCAGTACTTCTTTCCCCTGACTGTATCAGCCCTGGCCTCTTTGGCTGTGTTTGTTTTCTCCCTCAGTCAAAAAGAGGAAAGCAAGAATGGAATGAAGTGTGAGAAATGCTTGTCCCCGACCTGTGATAACATTCTGGTGAAGTGTTTTTCCTTGGATATTTAGGCTTTGTTATGGACACGCCTCGGGATGTATTTCACCACATTCTTCTAGTTCTTTCAGCTACAATCCATTGTTATTTTGCTAGTCCTGCAGGTGAGGAGATAGGGTATGGAGGAAGTGAATCATCTACAATTTTGTGATTAAATCTCTGTGTCTTAATAGGTCTGTGTCTCTTACTGCGACTTTCACAAGTGCTTCTCCAGAGGTATAGCTTTATTTTTCATCACTTTTGAGTCAAAAAGGCCAGAGGGGACTGGAGAAATGCCCTTGCCTAGCTAGAATAAGCTACTTGTAAAGCCTTTTCCCCTTGAGAGTGGCCTTCGCTATAGAGAACACTCAGGTTACATTTCACAATGATTAAAATTCCAATTCTGTTCTCCCCACCATAGGTATAAGAGGATATTTCTCAGATCTTTATCTTCAGAACCTGGTAGGGTTTGGGGAGGTAATGACCCATAAAACGTAGGGTCCTCTAAGGCCATAGCCCCCCAAAGCTTCTCACTCTCATGCCAGTTCATGCTTATCTTCCAGCAGTTCATTATTTATTCACGCTTTTAGGGTTCCTAACAGTTATGGCTCCATCCTCTTCTCCTTTAAGGAAACAATCTCAGCTCTGACGCTCTGGATTCACCTGTCTCTCCAGGTTTTGAGAGGGTAACTTACCTTGCAAACTCAGTTCCCCAGTGGATCCAAGGAAGTGATTGATTTTCACTTTTTTCAGCTTTTTCTTTTTGTAAGGACAGGAACTATGGCTTCCAACTCTTTCCATGTTGGAGCTTAGGCCCAAAGCCCACGGTTTTCATTTTTTAAACATAAACAAGGCATAATCTGTAAACATACAATTAGTCTAAAAAAGACCATAGACAAATAAAAAATGCACATATCAATGTGTTAATTTTAAATGGTGATAAGCGCTGTAAACATAAAGAATAGAGTACTATGAGGAAGAATAATAAGATCATTTTCTGGTGTGTCAGGGAAGGCTTCTCTAAGGGACAAATGATAAAACTGAGACATGAAGAATTAGTAAGAGTTAGGGTGAGAGAACTGTGAAAGGTGGCTCAGAGATGGAAAAGAGCTGGACTCAATTATTTGCCTAATTTGTGACTGAAACAAGGGCCGAAACAGCTCTGAATGAGTTTGGAGTAGCTGACAGGAGTCAGTCTAAGCAGGTATATTAAGACATGCATGCATGTTAAGAAGTGTTACTCTAAGTGCCTAAGAGAGCCATCAAAGAGCTTTAAAGAGTGAAGTGAAAGGATTGCCTCATGTTAGGTTACTCTTGCTGCAGTGTGAAAAACTGATTAAAGTGAGGCCAAAAGAAGTGGAGACACCAATTAGGAAGCCACAGTATTAGTTCAAAAGTGGATGGTGTTGGCCTGATTCAAATTAGTGACAGTAGAGAAGAAAATGAGTGAACTGATTCAGAATACATTTTTGGATGTGAAAACAAGGCTGATAATTATCTTTTTAAAAGATTAGAAAAAGCCAGATTCTAGTTCTATGTGTAAGCAGCTTGGAAGTTGTCACCCCATCCTCAGAAGTAAAAAGCTGACTGTCTAGCCACTATGCTATACTCTGGAAACTCATAATATTTACATTCCAAAATGATATGGAATGTAAAACATATTTAAAACAAAAATGAAAATTAATCTTAAAAATGCTAAACATTTATAAACCATCAACTCTCTATTTTATCTGTAAGAGAAAGTAGGATACAGGGGAAGCTCCTGTCCACATAATTGGAGAGACAACAGGTGAAGCCAGAGAGCCACTGATTACCGCACAATCGGAAATCTCCACAGACACCTGGGCCAAGAGAGGAAACTCTGAACTATCATTGATGAATTGCTGGAGGGTCAATACACACAACTATGAGAACAAAAACCCCAGGGGGAATCCACTCACAGGAAGAGCCTCTACATTATTGTGAGATTTACCTCCAGGAGCTAGACTTTAAGTTCCCACAGGAAATATCAGAAAAAAAAATCCCCTCATGCTTCCTGTAAGACGAGGGCAAAGGAACCATTTTGATTTACACCAGAGTAGTCTGCTTCTCTTAACGAGGCCTACCCTCAGAAGAAACTAATTAACCAGAAGCCTAACTTTCTGGTGTCCTATCAGAGCCTAACTGACCTGGGGCAAGGGAAACACCAACCTCCAGCCCACTCTAGCCATTTTGTCCCACCTAAAGGGGGAGAAAAAAACTGGGAAGCACTTATGAAGCTCACTGTCCACAGGCATAGGCCCACTAAAAGACTGAGAGCTGATCATGGGAATATAGAACATGTCCCCTTCACAACACTATCACCGTGTTATTTAAGAACTATGTAAAGTAGTGCTTTTAGCTGGTACATCAACTAACAACAGAAAAGTTACAAAGCATACCAAAAGTCAAAAAGCAAAAAAAAAACACTGTGAAGAGAAAAGCAAGCATCAGAGCCACACATGACAGGGATGTTAGAAATTATCAGATTAGGAAATTGTTTTGCCACCCTTCGAGGCCAGGCAGTTCATGGTATTTGTGCAGACGGAAGAATATTCACAGAGCCATTGGGATGTCTGGCGTACCTTTATTCACGGGCGGGCGAGCCACACACTGCAAGCTGTGTGTATATCTGCATGTCCAATGTCATGGCCCTTGCTCCCCAGTTGGCACCCATTGCGGCACCTGTCCCCTTGCTTGTCTCTCATCACCATCGCCCCTAGCAGGGAGTCCCTACCTGTTTAAGTACTAGAAGGGAACAAAGCCAGAAAAATGCCAGAACATTACATAATATAACATAATTCTCCGCATGCAAGACTGCTTCATGTTATGGGAACAATTATCAGACCCAGTCTCAAGGCTATGATAACACTAGTTATCAGGCCCCTCCAAGGTTATGGGAACACTGCTTCCCTTAGCTACCCAGACACCTGGGCGAGGAAGCCAGACTGCCTCCACTTACCCTACAGGATTTACAACAACTATAACTAATATGCTACAGGCTCTAATGAATAAAGTAGACAGCATGCAAGGGCAGATGAGCAATGTAGGAAGAGAGATGTAAATCCTAAGAAGACCCAAAAAGAATTGCTAAAGATCGAAAACCTTGTTACAGAAATGAAGAATGCCTTTGATGGACTTACTAGTAACAGTGGACATATATGAGGAAATAATCTCTGAGCTTGAGGATATAAAAATAGAAACACTGAAAGCTGAAAATCAAAAAGAACAGAGACTGAAAAAAGCAGAATATAATATCCAAAGACACTTACAAAAAATGTAACATATGCATAATGGGAATACCACAGGAAGAAGAAAGAGAAAAAAGAACAGAAGAGATATTTAAAACAATAATTACTAAGAAATTACCCAAATTTATTTCAAACACCATACCACAGATCCAGAAAAATCTTAGAATATGGCTTAAGAAATGTTAAAAATAGAAATCATACATTGTTTGCTCTCAGACCACAAGAGAATTAAACTAGAAATCAGTAACAGAAGGCTAACTGGAAAAATCCCTAAATATGTGAAGAGTAAACAATATGACTTTAAATAATATGGATCAAAGGAGAAATCTCTAGAGAAATTTTTAAATACTTAGAACTAAATTCAATAAAAACACAACTTATACAAAATTTGTGTAATGCAGCAAAAGCAGCACTAGGGGGAAATTTATAGCATAGATTGGATATATTTGAAAAGATCAAAAATCAATAATTGAAGTTTCTACCTTAGGAAACTAGGAAAAGACAAGCCAAGTAAATCTAAAGTGAATAGAAGAAAACACATAGTAAATATTAGAGCATAAATCAACAAAATTGAAAATAGAAAGTGAATAGAGACAATCAACAAAACCAAAAGCTGGTTCTTTAAAAATATCTATAAAATCAGGAAGTCTCTGGCCAGAGTAACAAAAAAAGATGAGCAGACACAGATTATTCACATGCAAATAAAAAAGCAGATACCACTACATATGCTGTAGATATTAAAAATATTAAATAAATATTAACAACTCTACGCCCATAAATTTGACAACTTAGATGAAACAGACCAATTCTTTGAAAGGCATAATCTTAAAAAACTCACACACATAAAGAAATATACATTTTGAATAGGCCTATAATGTATCTATTAAAGAAATCAAATCAATAAATACTAACCTTCCAAAATAGAAAGCACTATGTTCAAGATGGGTTCACTGGTGAATTCTACCTATCATTTAAGGAAGAAATTATACTAATTCTCTATAATCACACTCAGAGGACAGAAGCAGAGGGGATACTCTCTTACTCATTCTATGAGGCCAGCATGGTCCTAATACCTAAACCAAAGACATTGTAAAAAAAGAATACTACAGACCAATGTCTCTCATGCACGTAGATACAAAAATCTTTTCAAAAACATTAGCAAATTTATCCCTGGCTGGTGTAGCTCAGTGGATTGAGAGCATGCTGTGAACCAAAGGGTCACCGGTTTTATTACCAGTCAGGGCACATACCTGGGTTGCAGGCCAGGTCCCCAGTAGGGGCCATGTGAGAGGCAACCACACATTGATGTTTCTCTCACTCTTTCTCCTTCCCTTCCTCTCTCTCTAAAAATAAATAAATAAAATCTTTTTAAAAATTAGCAAATTAATCCAACACTGTGTGAAAATAATTACATACCACAACCAAGTGGGATTTATCCCAGGTATGTTTCAGCATTCAATAATCAATGTAATACATCACAACAACAGGCTAGAAAAGCAAAATGACATAATCATATAACTAGATGCAGAAAAAATATTTGACAACATCCAATTCATTCATGATAAAAACATTTAGTAAATTTGGACTAGAAGAAAACTTCCTTAACTTGATAAAGTTTATCCACAAAATATCTACAGCTAGCATTATACTCAATGGTTAGAAACTCAAACCTTTCTCAGTAGGGCTAGGAACAGGGCAAGAATATCTCCCCTTACTACTACCTCTTGACGTTGTACCAGAATTTCTAGGTAATTCAATAAGATTAGAAAAGAAAGTAAAATTATAGGGATTGGAAAGAAAAACATAAAACTATGTTTTTGTTGTTGTTGCTTGCAGATAACATGAGAGTCTGTGTAGAAAATCTGAAAGAATTAAAAAACAAACAAACAAACAAACAAACAAAAAAACCCTCCCAGAACTAACAGGCAATTATATCAAAGTTGCAAGAGCTGGAACAACCTCTAGTTAGAAAATCCCAAAATAATTACAAAACAACTCACAGAACTCATAAGCAATTATAGCACTGTTGTAGGATACAAGGTTTATATAAAAATGTCAAGTGTATTCCTATCTACCAGCAATGAGTGTTGTAATTTGATATTAAAAACAAAATACCATTAATATCAGCACTCCAAAAAATGAAAAAAATTAGGTGAATATCTAACAAAATACATACAAAGTATATAAGATGAAACAATATAGCACAATATAGCATTAATATTAGCACTCCAGAAAATGAAAAACTTAAGTATATACCTAGCAAAATATGTACAAATCAATATAATCAAACAAATGGAGAGAGATATCCCACATTCACGTGTACATAATTCAATATTGTCAAGCTGTCCCTTTTTCCCAATTCCACCTATAGACTTAATGCAATTTTAATAAGATCTCTGCAAATTATTTAGTGGATATCAAAAGACAATTCTAGAGGAGAGGGGAGATGGGGACTGGTTAAAGGAAGGTGACAGGATTAGTCAAAAACATATATGAAGGACCCATGGACATGGACAATGATGTGGGGACTGATTTACTATGGAAGTGAGGGGCAGGCTGGGTAGAAGGGGGCAAAGGGGGTAAAATTCGGACAACTGTTATAGCATAAACAACAAAATATTTTTTAAATGATTCTAAAGTTTATATGGAAAACCAAACAACTCAGAATAGACAACACAATATTGGAGAAGAATAAAGTTCAGGATTGATACTACTGGACTTAAAAACTAAAGCTACAATAATTACGACAGTGAGGAATTGGTAAAAGAATGGACACATAGACCAATGGAGCAGTTTAGAGAGCTCGGCAATTGATTCACATAAACATAATCAAGTGACTTTGACAAAGGAGCAAAGGCAATACAATATAGAAAAAATCATCTTTTTAACAAATTGTGCTGGAACAAACAGGCATCCATATACAAAGAACCAAATTTTGATACGAATTTTACAAGCTTCACAAAAATTGCCTCAAAATAAATTATACATCTACATGTAAATGCATAGCTATAAAACTCCTCAAACACGACTTTGGAAAAATATGAATGATTTGGGTGTTGATGATGATTTAGATTCAACATCAAAGGTGTGATCCCTGAAAAAATTGATTAATATGAACTTTATTAAAATTAAGAACTTCTCTGTGAAAGATAATGTCAAGAGAATGAGAAGACAAGCCACAGCTTGAGAGAATATATTTGCAAAAGACACATCTTTGTATATTCAAAATACACAAAAAACTCTTAAAACTAAACAATAAGAAAACAAATGACCTAATTTAAAAATGGGCCAAAGACCTTAACAGACACCTCACTAAAGAGGATAAAGAGATGGCAAGTTAGCACATGAAAAAGTGCTCTATATCATATGTCATCAGATAAATGGAAATTAAAATAAGATACCATAAAATGGCCAATATCTGAATCATTGACAACACCAACTGGTGGTGAGGACATGAAGCAGCATGAACTCTCATTCATTGTTGGTAGAAATACAAAATGGTACACTTTGAAAGACAGTTTGATGATTTCTTACAAAAGTAAACATAATCTTCCCAAATGGTCTTGCAATTGCACTAATTGGCATTAACCCAAAAAGTTGAAAACTTATGTCCACAAAGAAATCAAGAAGTGCACCAGATGTTTAGAGTAGATTTATCCATAATTGCCAAACCTTGGAAACAACTAAGATGTCTTTCAGTAGGTGGAAGAATAAATGAACTTAAACTGTGGCACATGCAGACAACACAATATTATTTAGCACTCAAAAGAAATGAGCTACCAAGGCAAGAAAAAAATATGGGGAAACTTTAAATGCATATACTAAGTATAAAAGAAGCCAATCTGAAAAGGCTACATACTGTATGATTCCAAGTAGATGACATTTTGGCAAAGTTAAAACTATGAAGACAATAAAAAGATCAGTTGTTGCCAGGGAATAGGATGTGGGAAGAAATAAGTTAACAAGAACACAGAGAAACCACTCTGTATGATACCATAATGGTGGCTATATATCATTATACATTTGTCCAAACCCACAGAATGTACAACATCAAGAGAAAAATGTAAAGTCTCGACTTTGAGTGTTACCATGTGTTAATGTAGCTTCATTAGTTATAACAATGTATAGCCCTGGTGGGGATGTTCTCAATGAAGAAGTCTGTATAATTGTTGACTCACAGGGTATATGGGAAATTTCTGTACCTTCCTCTTAATTTTGCTCTAAACCTAAAACTGCTTTCAAAATATAAAGCTTTTTATAAAAATAAACAAAGAAACAGAAAAGGCTTTCTAATAGCTTGGATATGAAAGGTATAGGAGAGAGGAGGTGTTAAGAGTGACTGCCAGATTTTTATCCTAAGCAACAGATGAATAGCGTTGGTAATTCTTGAAATAAGAAACATGGAAGTGTGTAATTATTGGTGATGAGACAGGGATCATGTGGTCACACATAGACATATTAGTTATGCTATCAAAGAACAAGCAAAATATAGTAGACAGTTGAAGTTACTGGCTTCTAAAACAATAGAGTTGATGAATTCCCATGGCCAGAGAATGTAGAATTAGTAGATTATACAAAATTAGTAGCAAACAGAGCCTAAGCAGTCAATTATAGAAGCCTCTTGGGAAGAAAACTATTTTCCACTCATGATCTATGACTCCTAAGTTTTCACTCAGACCTAGCACTGAATATATGAATCTAAGTATCCATCATATTTAGTAAATAAAACATTTTGAGGTTGTTTCTTTAGCTAGAAAAGATAGCTAAAGTAAACCAGAGTGACCGAGTACCTACTATATTCAGGGCACTGAGTTGGCATCTTAGTAATTCTAGAGGAACGCAAAGCATTTTGTTTTTGTTTTGTTTTGTTTTGATTTGATTTGATTTGATTTGACTTTAAATCACAGAAGCAAAGATGAAATAGAGAGTGAAAGAGGGAAAAATGGAAAGGAAAGAGGTGACTACAAAAAAAAAAAAAAAAGCATGGAAGAGGGACAAAGTGACCAGAAATCCATAGATCTTATTAAGACCACTTTAGTCATTGTCAAAACAAATAATTCCATGTTTTCCAGTGTAGAATAAAACAGTCATGTCTGATTTCAATTATTGTCACTCCTAATTATCAACCAGGTGACAAGACAAGATGTACAAGACAAATTTCTGACATTGAAGAGCTTATAACCTTTCCTTCGAAGTATGCTCCCTGATGGAGGCACTGAGTTAGGTGCACTCTTGCCTTTACACACACAGAGTTGAGTATGCTTTTTTCCATGGTGTTTGGAAAGGGATGTAAAGGTTTCACCTACCTAGCTATAGCCTAGGTCAGGGCTTCTCTTTCCAGTGGGATTTCCTGGGTTCCTAGGGGAATTTTTGTTTCACTGAGTTTAATGTATCCAGGCTCTTCCATGGTAGCTTTGAAGGGGTTCTTTTACCGGAAGCCTCTAGAGTAGTATCATGTCTCAGGTATGAGCCTGAACTTTTACATTTTTAAGTATTAGTGGAACCTCCTAATTTCTATTTATTTTTCAGGTTTACTAAAAGAATTCATCAGTGGCCAGATATTTCTCAGAAAACAATCTGGGAGGGGATGAATTCTCAATATATTTCTCCAGTTGTCTTGGGTGTCAAAGCAGAATATTGCCAAGAGATGGCTTCCTGGAGTATTTTTACATATACCACCTGTTATGAGCAGAATTGTGTCCTAGAATTGTGGCCAAAATTGTTGAAGCCCTAACTTCCAGTAGCTCAGAATGTGACTGTACTTGGAGCTGAGGCCTTTAAAGAGGTGATAGATGATTAAGTTAAAATGAGGCCCTTAGGGTAAGCCTTATTCCAACATAACTGGTGTCCTTACAAAAAGAGAAAATTTGGACACACACAAAAACACCAGGGATGCACATGCACAGAGGAAAGACAATGTGAGGAAACAGGGAGAAGGCGGCCAGCTGCAAGCCAAGGAGAACTGTTTCAAAAGGAACCAAACCTGCCAGCGCCTTGATCTCGAACTTCTAGCCCCCTGCACTGTGAGCAAATAAATTCCTATTGTTTAAGTCACCCAGGATGTGTGACTTAACATCCCTAGCAAACTAACCTACCATCTAAGTTTTTCTAGAATGACTTATATCTTAAAATACAGATTTCCAGGCCCTATGCTAGTGTGTGAATCATGGACCTGGTATGCAGGAATCTGCATATCAACAGTTATCCCAAGAATATTCTGATGCTAATTAAAGTTTGAGAACCTCTGATAGTAAGGTCACCCAACATCTTTATAGATCAAAACAAACATTTAAACTTTTCTATTTTAAAATAATGTCTCGTGAGTACATTTTAGTAGTAGCAAGGTTTAAAAATTAAGATCACAGAAAATTCACTGTCTTTCTCCCTTTAGCTTTCCATTAGCTATTGCTTCTTGCAGAATCAGAGTATTTCATAATGGTCCCACATTTTTCCTCTTACCTTGGAAAGGGATACCTGACAGGTGGTGGACAGGGAACTCTTCATTAACACAGGTGGCTGATTTCATGCCTAGCACTTGCCAACACCTGCAGACTCATCCAAGACTTGTTCCTTTAACTAATTCTATCTTTATCCTTAAAATGTAAAAGAACATTAAAATAAAACTCAGTCAGCATATATAGAATATATGACATTTAAAAAATATAGCATTACTTGTTGGAAAAATCTTGGGGCCAAATCTTGCCCTCAGACACACAGATACCTCCCACTGATGTCATATTAGGACCCTCTCATTATTTTCAACTAATTAAACACAATAAATCTTACAAAGGTTGAAATGAACATTCTGATCAATTGCAGGGTAGTTTTCTTTCCTCTGTTCCTACAAAAAGAACTCTGTGTACATGCATATAAAGAAATATGAAAAGAGGCAATGAAAAAAAAATTAGGTAAAGATTTTGAAAGTTATTTTTAAAATAACCTTGCTCATTTCTATAGTTCACTTTCCTGAAAAGGAAAAATTACACCCAGTGCTGTTGTTTGGTTCCGAATTCCGAGTCTCTGAACGCTATGTCAGTTTTTCTCAAGTTGCTTTTGGTCAGTTACTTCACATGTACCTCCGTCTTTGATAACAAAATTTGCAACTGCAATATTTTTTTATCACTTCAACTCAGCTCAAAGACATTTATTTAATGTCTCCTATGTGTCAAGCACTGTGCCAGGTTCTGCAATGCCCACCCATCTGAATCTCTGGATGTGACACATATTTTTAGATGAAAATATATTTCCAGATAATGCACATATATATCATATACACATGCACATAAATACATATGCATGATACATATAGTCCCTTCCCTCTCTCTCTACCTCCTCCTCCTTCTTTTTTCCCTCTTATCTCTTCTCCCCTCTCCTCTCCTCTGTTTTTCTCTTCTCTTCTCTTCTCTTCTCTTCTCTTCTCTTCTCTTCTCTTCTCTCCTCTCCTCCCCTCCTCTCCCTTTCTCTTCCCTCCCCCCACTCTTGTTCACAAGTGTGCACATGAGCACATAAATTGCAACTATACTTGCCAGGACTGCCAGTTTCTACATGATCACATAAACATAAACTAAGAAATTTTTTTACATCGCTATGGAAGAAACAAACAGGATTTTTATTCCTTAGACCAAGCATATATTTTTATTTTCTATTCTAATAAGAATTGCAACAATGACAATAAGAAGAAATTATAATATTTACTGGTTGCTTATTTCTATACTAACACTGTGTTATGCAATTCACACAGATTATATGATATCACTGTTATCTCCTTTTGTAGATGAGACTTAAACAGGATAAAGTTTTTCTAATTTGCAGAGCTAGTACCTGGTGGAACAAGACCCCTAACCCTGCTATTCCATCTCCAGAATCCATTTGTAGAATGGAACATGTGACTTTTAATTCTGCTGAAACAAAAACTTCCAATGTGTAATGAAAATGCTCTTACATTTACTGGGGTCAGTACTGAAAACAGCCACTTAATGGTAGATTTGCTATTAAGAACATTATTCATTATGACAAAATCTCTCATTGGGCAGTCAGCTTACAGGAGTAACAGTACCTTAGTAACAGAGATTATTTTCCATAATGTAAAAGCAATCTTGATTACATGTTATTATAAATTATCTAATTTAATTAGTAATATTTGGATTTCCTTGTACTGAAAACTTTCTTTTTTCTGTAATTTTATTTGTAGTCATATTTGGATATATTATTCTCTCAAATTACATAGTCAATAATAATAACGTGAGGAAATCTATTCATATTGAGTTTCTTTTATTCCCTCATATCTAGATTCATTGTATGGTGAAAGGATAAATTGTCTTTTCATCTTTCCCTGGACTGGTATGTAATGACCAAAAGAACAACAGTAGCAACAATATATTACATGTCCTTATTCATGCCTCTGTCAATGGCCTTACAAACTACTGAAAATGAAGTTGAAATTATGAACAAGTTGCCCTGGCTAGTGTGGCTCAGTGGATTGAGTGTCAGCCTGTGAACTAAAAGGTTCAATTTCCCAGTCGGTCACATGCCTGAGTTGAGAGCCAGGTCCATGGCCCAGGGCCCTGCATGCACTGGGAGTAGGGGGCGCACAAGAGGCAACCTCACATGGATGTTTCTCTCCCTCTGTTTCTCCTTCCCTTCCACTCTCTCTAAAAATAAATAAATGAAGTCTTTATTTTTAAAAAAGAAATTATCAACAAGTTTCCTTTCTTTCTCACCCACCAAGTTAAATAATTAACAATTTCTATCACTCTGACCACCTTTACCCACTCCTCTCCCTCCACATTGCTGTTTACCTGAGCCCTCACCCTTTCTTCCCTAGTCAGAGCCACTGCCCTCGTACAGTCTCTCCTCAGAGCACTTGCATTTTCAAATCACACATCTGATGATGTCACTCTTAATTTTAAAATCGAGTTTTAAATGTATGGTTAGTATATATACTTATAATTTAGGTGAGTTTTTGTCTGTATAGAACTTTAGAACCAAAAGTTTTAGCTTTGAACAATGTCACTTATTCTAGATAAGTGAGAGAAATGTAGGGGGGAAAGATATCGCTTGGCACTCTGGGTGGAAATAGGATTTTATTTTTATGGAAAAAGAAAAAAGTGATATACATCTTTCAAATTGAATTGCTGATTTAAGCTCCTTATTGGTCAGGATTATTGGGGGGAGGGTTATCATTTTAGGATATATGGTCACATAAATTTATTTTTATGAAAGTAAAATTTTTGGAAACGTACCACCTGGTATTTCCAAGAGCATTCACTAAGCTGCAGAATGAATAAAATGAATCAGAGAAATAACTTCATCTTCATAGAAATAGTTTGGTGGTCTTAACATGATAAGCAACAAAAAAATAAAGTCCTTTTGCAAGCAAAAGAGTCACATGTCTTTTTCATTGATTTTGTCACTTCATTGCGCACAGCAAATCTATGTCAACTTGAGTGGCAAATCTCAGAGGGGAAAAAATGTACAAGTCAAGGCCACAAAAGCAGAAAATATACTTAGGAAATTGTCTGTTGTAGCCATAATGAGAGGGCTTATCTTTCAGGATATGGTTCACAAAATTTTATATCCAAAGAGATGTTAAAGACCATTTTATTAATTTCATGTAGCATCTCTCAGTCAATATGAATCAATTTTCTAAAGAAAGAAAAAAAATATGATTGTGTATAATTGCCCTACTAAATGGTCATCATTTCCATAAAGTATTATTAGTTTCTTATTGTAGTAGTATGCTAGGACTGCTATAATGCAGTACCACAAACTAAGCAGCTTCAACACCAAAAATTTATTCTTTTACAGTCTGGAGAATAGAGGTCCAAGATCAATGTTTCACAAGGCAATGCTCTCTCTGAAGATGCTACAGAAATATTTGCTTCGGACTTCTCTCTTAACATCTGTGCGTGTTTCTGTGTCCGAATTTCTCCCTTTGCATAAAACACCAGACATAGTGGTTAGGGGCCAACCTACTCCAGTGTGATCTCATATTAACTAATTCCTTGGCAATGACTCTATTTCCAAATAAGTTCACATTGTGAGATATCCATGTTCAGCATATGAATTTGGGAGAGATACAATTGAACTCTTTCTTTGGCTTAATTAATTAATTAATTAATTAATATTTTAAAATATATTTTATTGATTATGCTATTACAGTTCTCCCAACTTTTCCCCTTTGCCTTTATCCACCCAGTACCCCCATTCACTCCAGCAAACCCCCTTACTTCATGTCCATGGGTCATGAATATAAGTTCTTTGCTACTCCATTTCCTATATTGTTCTTAACATCCCCCTGTCTGTTTTGTACCTACCAATTTGTGCTTCTTAATCCCAGCACCTTTTCCGTCACAGCCCCCCTTTGCCTTCTGCACTGATAAGCCTCTGAATGTTGGCCCTATTTATGATTCTATTTTTGTTCTGCTAGTTTGCTTAGTTTGTTTTTTAGAGTCAATTGTTGATAGTTGTAAATTTACTGCTACTTTAATATTCATAGTTTTGATTCAACACAATCCCTTTTAAAGTACCAATGACATATTTCACAGATATAGAATGAACATTTCAAAAATTTATATGGAACCATAAATGACCCTGGATAGCTGCAGTAATTTTGAGAAAGAAGAACAAAGTAGGAGGGATCACAATACCTGATATTAAACTGTATTACAAAGCCACTGTAATCAAAACAGCCTGGTACTGGCATAACAGAAACATAGACCAATGGAACAGAACAGAGAGCCTGGAAATAAACCCATGTCTCTAAGGTCAATAATATTTGACAAAGGGGGCAGAAGCATAAAATGATTTTCTTCTTTTTCTTAAATAAGTCACTTTACATTTCATATAATAATGGCTTGGTGATGATGAATTCCTTTAGTTTTTTCTTGTCTGGGAAGCTCTTTATCTGCCCTTTGATTCTAAATGATAGCTTGCTGGGTAGAGTAATCTAGGTTATAGGTCTTGCTTTGTATCGCTTTGAATACTTCTTGCCAGTCCCTTCTAGCCTACAAAGTTTCTTTTGAGAAATCAGCTGATAGTCTTATGGGAACTCCCTTGTAGGTAACTAAATGCTTGTCTCTTGCTGCTTTTAAGATTCTCTTTTTATCTTTAACCTTTAGCATTTTAATTATGATGTACCTTAGAGTGGGCAAAGATTGCATCCATGTTGTTTGGGACTCTCTGTACTTCCTGGGCTTGTATGTCTATTTCTTTCACCAAATTAGGGAAGTTTTCTTTCATTATCTTTTCAAATAAGTTTTTAATTTTCTGTTCTTTCTCTTCCCCTTCTGGCACCCTTATGATTCAAATATTGGTACTTTTGGAGTTGTCCCAGAGGCTCCTTAACCTATCCTTGTTTTATTGGATTATTTTTTCTCCTTATTCTGATTTAATGTTTTTTTCTTCCTTATGTTTCAAATCATTAATTTGTTTCTCAGCTTCATCCATTCCACTGTTAGTTCCCTGTAATTTTTTTTTTATTTCACTTAGTGTAAACTTCATTTCTGCCTGAGTCTTTTTTATGCTGTTGAAATACCCAACGAGTTCCTTGAGAATCCTAATAATAAGTGTTTGAACTCTGGATCTGATAGATTGCTTATCTCCATTTTATTTAGTTTTCCTGGAATTTTGTTCTGTTCTCTCATTTGGGCCATATTTCTTTGTCTCTTCATTTGGCATCCTCCCTGTGTTTGTGTCTATGTATTAGGTAGAACTGCTTTGACTCTGTGTCTTAGTAGTGTGGTCTATTGTAGAAAGGCACACCAGTAAGTTGGATAGGGTGAACCTTTAGGTAATCGCCAGGGAGGGGCAACCAGTGTGAACCAGGTTGATGGAGTCTTCTATATGATGTTGCCACTCTGTGGCTCTCTGTGGGGAAGGGCTCAAAAAGGGAACAATGTTGCTGCCTGGCCTCTGGAGTTTTATCCAAGAGGAAGCTCTCCCCTGGCACTCACCCTGATGCCAGATAATTCAATTTCTCCCTGTATGTCACTGGTGCCCTTCCAGCTGCTGCCCCAGTGCAGAAGCCCAGAGGGAGTGCATCTGCATAAGTTGTAAGTCCGTTGCAGGCCCTGTAAGAGGAAACTCCTGAGAATCCCTCAGTTTCTTCCACCACCCCAAATTCCACTGGTTTTTACAACCAGAAGTTATGGGGACTTATCTTCCTGGCACTGGAATCTTCAGCTGTGTGGTCTGGTGTGGGGTTGGGATCCCTTCCTCCCGAGGTATCCCTCCTGATTTTCATCTACCATCCATCAGTGTGGGACCACTCATTCAGTATCTCTGTGCCTCTCCACATCTCTGCATCTCACTGCAGCCGCTGCTTCTCTACCTCTCCTACCCCTCTGGATAAATATGGCTTCTTTAATTCTTTGGTTATCAGATTCCATATAGCTCAATTTTCTGATGATTCTGGGTGATATTTGTTTTGTAGTCTAGTCGTAATTTTGTTGTGATTGTGCAAGGAGGAAAGACACGTTTACCTACATCTCTATCTTGACCTGAAGTCCAATTGCACTCAACACTAATGAACACTTGGTATTTTCTTTACCTTTAAGCATCTTGAATAGTGTGAAACATCATTCTTCATTGGTTGTTTTTGAGAGATTTTACTCTGTGCAAGACTATATAAATAAAATGAAAGCACAGTTATTTTAGTCAAGGAGCACTGTAGACATATGAAGAGATGTCCAATAATTTAAGACAGTGAGAAATGTGGTTAAATGATTATTACTAAGAACAAGGAATAATAGAGTTCTATAAGGCTTTTGCAAGAATTATCAAGCTATACAAAAAGAAGGTTTTATGGTGAAAAGAATTTTATGCACAAAAATGTGGAACTGATGAGTTATATACATACAAAGGCACATACTTGCACACAGTATCAAAATTCTTAAAAGGAGGAAAATGGGCACAACACTGAACTCTTTGGAGAGATCTTCTAATGCTAAACTATGGAGTTTGGGTTTGGTCACACAAGCAATGGGAAAATACAGAAGCATTTTAGAGTAGCATTCTGAAGTGATATTTCAGAGACATTAATTAAGAGAGAAGTAGAAATGACTAAAGGATAACCATCCTTTAGTCATTTAGTAGGATATCAAAGAAATAACATATTCAATGTCTTTAGAAGAAAAAGCAAAGGATAGACGCTTTCCTTTTACTTGTGTGAAATTCCCATCCCTATTGTGAAAGAATTCATTTTGCCAGTCCTCTTCCATTCCTGACACTTCATCAATTATGAAGCAATGGGGCCTGGAAGGGCTCAGATGTGGTCTTACTGCTCTACCTGATTAAGGTGTGCTGGATCGTCACAAAACAGAATGACACAGTCATTTGACAGCCCTGGCCTCAAAGAACTAGTTATCACAATTTCCCAAATATACCAACACCTTGCAGTCACAAGACAGAGAGTGAGTTCATACTTCCAAAATGTTTTAACTATTATCAGAAGGTAATCATGAGCAGGTTTGTACTGAAACTTGTTCAGTGAGAAGGTCATTGTTATTCTGGACTGCACATGCAAAAGAAAAATATGTGATGGAACACAGGAAGAGTCCTCTCTTTCTGATTCAGGAGAGACTGGAGCAGGAGTAGGCATTCAGTTTGGGGACCTCATTAGGAGAAAGAGAGAGACATAGTGCAGGAAGTACAGAGGAAATCAACAGGAATAATTAAGGAACCAGAGGTATTTACTCCAGAGAAAATATTAAAAGAATAAATAATGTACATGCAGTTGGTTAACTAGAGGGAACATGAAAATTGTCTACAAACACCTAACATGGGTAAACATTGAAAACTGAAAGTCAGTAAAAGCCTAGAGTGAGAAGGTAAAATTAAAAATAAGGCAACTACATAAAAAAGGAGATTCTGGCAGAATACAAGAGAAAGCAAGGAAAATTCTATACAAAAGATGGCTTAACTTTTCCCAGAATATTTCTTTTCTTTTTTTTTAATTTTTATTGTTATTCAATTACAGTTGTATGCCTTTTCTCCCCATTCCTCCACCTCACCCCAGCTGAACCCACCTCCCACCCCCACCTCCACCCACCCCCTTGATTTTGTCCATGTGTCCTTTATAGTAGTTCCTATAATCCCCTCTTCCCACTGTCCCCACCCCACTCCCCCCTGGCTATTGTTAGATTGTTCTTAACTTCAATGTCTCTGGTTATATTTTGTTTGCTTTTTTCTTCTATTGATTATGTTCCAGTTAAAGGTGAGATCATATGGTATTTGTCCCTCACTTCGTGGCTTATTTCACTTAGCATAATGCTCTCCAGTTCCATCCATGCTGTTGCAAAGGGTATAAGCTCCTTCTTTCTCTCTGCTGTGTAGAATTCCATTGTGTAAATGTAAACTAGTTAAATAATAATATGTGTTCTGTAGGGTACAAGCATCCAGGAATACATAAGTTTTACCCAATAATCTGCCACTTCTTTTAACAAAACTAATTTTAATATTTGGTCACTAATGGAATAAAGATATGGGGAAAATATTTTTTGACTTAATTAGAAAATAAAAGTGAATTTTAGCCATCTAAAATATTTGAAGATAGAATGTTGTTTCTGGAAGTTAGTAGAGTCAAGCTGATGTCTTCTCTTATCTGGAACCAATTCTACTTATCCGCAAGTGATGGAAATGAGCTGAATATTTGTATTTTCTCTTTTTCATTACCACTCTCCCCTTGGAAGCAAGCTGTGGAAAGGGTACTTCTTTATGAGGGTATAGAGCTGGCTCCTCTTGCCCCCACCCCAGGCATCTCTCACCTGAGTCACGTTGAAAATCCCATCACCACCAAATTACACATCTGCACTCTGTCCTTTATTTACTTAACCTGGAGTCCCTTATCTGAATCTATAGGATTTGAGGTTTCCTACTAGTACCTCTGAAGCATAAAAGGCCACCGAAAGAAAGTTGTCATCACAAGAAGCATGATACTTCTACTCATTTTCCCCAGTGCCTAGCACAGTACAGATCTCAGAAAAACATTTGCAAGTTGAATGAGTGGGTCCTTTCTTCATGGAGAGGAAATGAATCTCACCCTCTTTAGTACTCTGAAAATGATGGTTCCTAATTATCTCATGTTATAGATTTGTCTTTTTTGTTTGTTTTTCTGGACCATGACTACTAGTTTCTCAATGTTTTAAATTTCATTTAAAACAGTCTTCATGAAAAGCACTGTGTATGTTGCTGTGATCATGCCAAAGCCCACCAGACTGAGCATTTACCCTAGAATGCGACCTCACCATGCAGAAGGGGGGTTGCATGGAGTGTTCTGGAACTAGGGATGTAGACTGAGGCTTTGTTTGCTGCTTTGTTTCAAGTCAAAGTCCCACCTTGTATATGTGTACATGAGAGCCACTCCTGCTAGTCCAGTCTCATCAGAGATGCTGTACTTTTCCAAAAACAAATCTAGTTCAGAAAGGCAAATAGAAATATTTCACAAGACCAACGCAAAGGGAAGTAACCTCAAGATTTAAATGACCACATGACTGAGTAGGACAAGCCTGGGAAGATTTACCCGCAGGCCATCACCACTCACAGAGTAGCTTGTGTCCATGGTCTCCTTTAATCACAGTATAGTTCTTCCTGTTATTCTTGGAGTCTGGCATGTTATACTTTCAAAGTAAGACCTTTACTTATAATAAAAATAAATTAAGCCCTTTTCTGAATTTCATGAACTTATCAATAAAACCACCTTAAATTTTAGCTCATTGCACAAAACAACTAACAAATTTTCTGCAGTTTTATACCTCAACCGGTAAAAAATTACTGCTTATTCTCTGACCTAGACTAATAAAAAATTAATTATGTTAAAATCTTATATATAAAAGCACATATTCTTATAAGTTGAACTTGTATTGCTATGTATTTTCCCTTCCACTTACATTTTAAGAAAGCAACAGTGAGATCAGGTGAATAGCACACTGATCAAAGCCTATATCCAATAAATTGGAAGACATATGGTGTGACTTGGAGCTGCAGAGCGAATGTTCTCTTGGTCTAGCACAGTTCGTGAAGTGAAGTGTAAAATAGGACACAAGTGACTTGGGCACAGTCATTTAGCATCTGTTCCAGTCATGTTAATTCAGGTTGGACATCATATGAAGGCAGGAACATAACATGATGCAGAAACACTTAAAATAACATAATTGCCAGTTTAATAGCTTGGCAAGAAATGAATGTTTAACCTTTGCAGGCAGAAAATTGGGTTTGTTTTAATAGTTAAGATTATCGATTCCCCTGAAACCATGACAACATACCATGGCAATAAAGGTGCCCTTCACTCTAACAAAGGAATGGCGATCACTACTCAATCATTTATTCATTCACTCATTCTTTAAATCTCATCTCAAATATGACCTCCTCCATGAAGAATGATTAACAGCTTTAAAGGGTATATTAAAAGTAGAGATAATGGAAAGTGTGAAATATTATACTAGAAAAGCTCTAAGACAGTAGGTGGAATAAAAACAAATTTTGCGATATGAGGCAACTTGATTAAAGTATAGTATATATACCATATATTTTAGCCAACGCTTTATGTTCTGTAATAGGGTAAAGATAATTTTCCTACAAATGGTTTTGCCTGGAAAGGGGGAAATAGACCGTACTTCCTCAACCTTATGGCGTTGTGAGACTAGACTCAAAATTTCAACTGAGTTATTTTTAAATCTAAAAAATGTGACCAAGAGAATATCAGTCAATATTCTCTATTCATTAACATCAGGGTCCAAGAAAAAATTCAACGGATTCATAGCATAGTTTTAGAGAACAGTTGCCAACTCTGTAAAATGAGAAATTTGCATCATTTGTATACCAAGTTGGGCAATGGGAGGGCAGCACAACAGAGGGAGGAAGAGGGCTCCAGACTGGGAGTCAGGAACTGGACCTTCTACTCAAGGACATTATTAATCACAAACGGGCCAATTCCTATGAGCTTTAATTTTCTTCTATGTAAAATTAGTGAGTTGGACCAGATAGTCTCTAAAATCTCTTCCATCTTTCCAGGCTATTTTAAATTGGTGATCTGTTATTATTAACAAAGAAAAATTTTAATGGGTTTTTATTTCCAAATAAAATTGATAATACTTAATAAACTTTAGTGTGCCCTAAATTATATGTACTATTAATATTTTCCATTAGTATTAATACTATCTATATCCAAGATGGCTTATTGAAAAGCAGCCCAAGGATACAAAATAGAGTGTTTCTTTTTATCATGCTTCTGAGCATTTCTGGAAATAAGACTACAACTTTAGTTTCATTTGTTTAGTTACTAGAAAAAAATTATTGACTGCCCACTATGTGTTAGAAAACCTGCTTTATTGAAAAATAAAGTACAAAAATGTTCTGCAATTATGTTTGCTGTTACTAGTATTCTCTCATGTCTTATAAAAAATTTCTGGATTCTTTTTCTCATATGATATTTCCAAAGTCCATTCTTTTCCTGAGCCATAAGTGTAAAAAAATTAAAATTACAACACAGATAATGAATTTTTTAAAAAAACTAAAAGTCTTCAATAAAGGAAAAAATAAGAAAATATAAAACAATATATATCCATTGTTTTGAAACCAAATACTCTGAATTTATTTCTACTCAGTATTGGTATATATTAAAGAATTGTTTAGCTAAACATTGCTATATAAGGCAACAAGTAATATGTGAAGTTTGTCATTTAATTTTTTCAATACATTCTGATAGATAACATATAAAAAACAAAGTTATCAGAGTGGTTTTAAATAATTTCTAGCTGTAAAAAAATGGGAAAGCATAAAATAAAGGTATATTTAAAGTCTATTTAAATTCTTTGTAACACTGTAGAAAATGCTTCAAATATATTTCTAACCTCTTTAATTTTATACCCATTTCTATAGCCCTTATGCCAGCACTACCAGTGTGTCCATTTCCTCCCCTAACCTGGCTTAACTGCCTCTCTCCACTTCAACTGGGTTCTCAAGCCATTCTTACCTGCAAAACTATACAATATTGTTCTCAAGCACAGTAAGGCAGTGCACATGACAGGCCAAAGGTGAACGCTTTGATGGATTTTATTATGGTTTCTAATTTTGTCCCCAATTTTTCAGGCCATGTTTCTGTAAGAGATGTATACACCCTTACCCACTGACTCGTAGGGCTTTCCTGAGGGAGAGTGGGGAGGGACTGTATCTTCGAAAACAGCCTATAGACATCTGGTCCAGAAGGTGGCAGAGGCAGACGTGACTTGCCTCTTCGCACAACCACATCAAAATGACAACTAAAATATAGAACAATCATCACTCAGAACTGTCAGAAATTTAGTTGAATGGAAGAGTGACAACTACAGAATTAAAGAAACCACATCCATCCAGATTGAGACGGTAAGCTGGTGCCACATCTGAGGCTCCATAAACTGGGCTGACACTGTTTGACCCACCCCGGAGATCCTCAGAGTCTTCATCTCACCCGACCTGTGGCCCAACCCCAGCTACTTTTCTGTATGAATGGCAGGTCTTGGCTCATGCTTCACAACTTCCTAAATCCTCTCAAACAAGCCACAGCTGGCCTCCAGTGAGGCCAGGCCCAGCACTAGCAGCAGCCACCCTGGATTAACATCTTGGCTTTATCAGGGAATGTGCAAGCCCAGCACAATTAGTAGCCATCTCAGATTGCTTTATAGCTCAGGTAGGGTGGCCTTGGGCAAAACACAGGTGGGAGCTGACCTTGGCCTGCACCACCCGAGAAGCCCCAGTGCCAGCGTACCCAGTTGACAGCTACAGACCACATCAGAGCACTATACCCTGCCCCTGCACAGCTGATCGTCCATGGAGGGCAGAGGTTGGTAGTAAGTGGTCACAGTCAATCCTTGCAGCTGACTGGCCTGGGTAAATCCCTCCCACTGATCTGCCAATAGCAATCAAGGCTCAACTACAAGAGGAGGGTGCACACAGCCCACACGAAGGGTGCACCTTGAGTACCTAGCTTGGGTGATGGGGAGGCTGTGCCACTGTATCTTACAGGACACCTACTATATTAGGCCGCAATACCATGACAGGGAGGCAAAGCATCTCTACCTAACAAATAGAAAGAAACAAAGGGAGGTGGCCAAAAAGAGGAGACAAAGAAACACGGCCCAAATGAAAGAAGAGATCAAAAGTCCAGAAAAAGAACTAAGGAAAATGGAGATAAGCAATCTATCGATGCAGAGCTCAAAACACTGGTTACAAGGATGCTCAAGGAACTTAGTGAGGACCTCAGCCACATAAAAAATGTGCAGTCAGAAACAAAGGATACACTAATTGAAATAAAGAACAATTTACAGGGAAACAACAGTAGAGTGGAAGCGTAGAATCAAATCAGTGATTTGGAACACAAGGAAGAAAAAAACAACCAATCAGACCAAGAAGAAGAAAAAAGAATCCAAAAAAATGAGGATAGTATAAGCAACCTCTGGGACAGTTTGAACAGGTCCAACATGTGCATCATAGGGGTACCAGAAGGAAAAGAGGAAGAACAAGAAATTGGAAACCTATATGATAAAATACTGAAAGAAAACTTGCCTAATTTGATGAAGGAAATACATATGCAAGTCCAGGAAGCACAGAGAGTCCCAAACAACATGGATGCAAAGAGGCCCACTCTAAGGCATATCATAATTAAAATACCAAAGGTTAAAGATAAAAGACTATCTTAAAAGCATCAAGAGACAAGCATTTAGTTACCTACAAGGGAGTTCCCATGAAACTGTCAGCTGACTTCTCGAAAGAAACCTTGCAGGCTAGAAGAGATTGGCCAGAAATATTCAAAGTCATGAAAAGCAGGGACCTACAGCCAATATTGCTCCACCCTGAAAAGCTATCATTTAGAATTGAAGGGCAGATAAAGAGCTTCCCAGACAAGAAAAACTACAGGAGTTCATCATCACCAAACTATTATTATATGAAATGTTAAAGAGGCTTATTTAAGAAAAAGAAGAAGATCAAAACTATGAAAAGTAAAATGGCAAAAATTACATATCTATCAAAAATTGATTCTAAAAAACAAACTAAGCAAACAAGAAGAACAGAGACAGACTTATGGATACAGAGAGCATTGTGGTGGTTGCCAGATGCAAGAGGTGTAGGGAAATGGGTGAAGAGGTGAGGAAATTAAATACAAATAGGCAGTTACAGAATAGCCATGGGTATGTAAAGCACAGTATAGGAAATGGAGCAGCCCAAGAATTTATATGCACAACCAAGGGACATGAACAATGGTGGGGGGACTGCCTGAGGGAGTGGAGGTTGATGAGTTGAGGGGGGGAAAGGGAGAAAGATCAGGACAACTGCAATAGCGTAATCCACAAAATATAATTTTAAAAAGCACCCTATATACTGCTTTACACATCCTAAGTACTCAATGATGGTTATTCAAGTAACATATAAGTTATCAGAAAAAATGAGAAGGATGTTAGGATATAAATACATATAATGATCTTCCATAAAAATAATTAGAGGCTCATAGTTCTTTAGAAAACCTTAATGTTTGGAAAAAAAAGTAATTTTTTTACTTTCTTGGGAATCTGATTCATCTCAAAGATATCAAGTAGATTAAAATCTCCTTCAAGAACCAAATATTACTCATTTAGCTTCGTGCCTTCCAGAGTATACACAATGATCAGAATTAATAAATATTTCCTGAACTGAAAGAATTATTTTGTAATAAAATGTCACAATTGTATTAACCAAAGTTATAGAAACTGAAATCAGTTCATGTTTGGAATTTTAATCATGAATAAAATAAAGCAACTGAGTGATTTCCTAGCAAAAAAGCAAGTAAATGGCCTATCTTTAAAACCTACTGTTAGTTCAGTAAGACTAACACTATAACTATAAATAATCCCAATGAGAATAACTGGTTTATAGTAGTAACTTCTATATGCCAGAAGCTGTTCTAATATATATATATATACACACACATACATATATATATATACACACACACATATGTATATAGCTAGATATACACATATATATCTATGTATATATCTATGTATATAGAGATAGATATATACACACACACTCTCCCACTTAATTTCCCCTAACAACCCAATGAGAAAAGTACTATTATTACATCTATTTTATAACTCAGGTAACTGAGAATTACTGAGCTAAGAAATTTGCCCTCAGATGCCTACTATATGCCAGGGACAATGTTAAGTACTCTATACTCATTATCACATTCAATTCTAATAACTACCTATTGAGGTAGAAACAATATCACTCAAGCAAAAAAAGATTTCGCAAGGTTACGTCATTTGGCAAAGTCACAAGCTAGTGAGTGATAGAAGCAGAATTTGAATCAGATTTGTTTGATTTTAGAGAATAAGCTCTAAATCACTACCCCACTCCGAAGAACCACATACAAACACACATCAATAGCATACTGATTTGTGGGTGACGCAATGCTTAGAGTGATAGAAAATATGTTAAATGATCGAGTTGGGATTTGAAAGATTTCCACAGACAGGAAAGGATTTTTATAAGAAGAAGATGAATAGGAATAAACATCATGCCTTATATTTGAATCCAGTGTGCTATCAGCAAAAATATTTTTTGAAAGATATAACTTCTTAGGATAACATGTGTAAAAGTAAAAAGGACTTGGGTGATTTTGTACCTAATAATTTTAACCGAAGTCAATACTGGAGAGTGACCATCAACGTCAAATTGACCTAAAATTGCTTCAATACAAACTATGGGCCTTTCCACTCCATACCCATAAGACCACCTGAAATAGAACGAGCAGTGCCAAATGTCCTGGGAATTCTTCACATGCAAATTTAAAGGCGTGATAGCTGTTCATAAATATCAGTAGTACTGTATAAGGGATAATGAACATGACTGGCTTAATCTGGACTTAAATAGAAGAACGAAGCACAGTAATTACAAGAAGACAGATTTTTACTTCAATCAAACAGTCAAAGACATTCAGACCTTGAACTGGCTGTTGGCTGTCTTGATGAGGATGCTGTCATTCAAGCAATGGTTGGGGTGCAGCATGCTGGAGACACTGTCCAGTGGATTCCGACATCTGGCAAAGGGTCATATTTAGTGTCTCTCCTAAACCCCACTTTCTGTGATGCCATGGAGTTTCTTGTAAGTAGAAGAAAAACAAAACAAACCTAATAATTTGAGCAAACTTCAAGCTAAAAATTGAAATAAGGTGACAAGTTATTGAATGTAGTCCCTCAATTTCTACCACCAATTCTGGACTAGCTTGACCTATATGTACTTTTCAGAAAGTAAAAAAAAAAAGGTCCTTGGCTGATTGCTTCATTTTCCAATAAATAAGTCCCTTTTATATGCCCACTGTAACATATGAGAAACAAACTTTCAAAAATGATTCTTATTTCAAGTCACTCAAGCTGTGCTTTTTCTCTATATACATAGACTTTTCATGGCCCCAAACATGAAAGATGACATTATTTTATGAGTAAAAATTAAATATATTAAATCACATTTCAAAACAACTTCAAGGATTCAGCTCAGGGAGAAACCTACATTTTTTTCTTTCTTATAAAGAGTATAGCATGTGAAAAACACAAAGAAAATGTATATTGTTGCTTTAGTTACAGAATATTGCTTGTCAGAAGGTCTTTCCCTGCTCCCCACTTGACCGTTGTTTCCAACATTCTCGGTCTTTCCGTATCCCTTGCTTGCTAACGTAGCAGTCTATAATAAAAGCAACTGAGTGTCAGCTTGAGGCTGCCATGAAAACTCACATCCATATAAAGCACTTTTCCAGGTTTGTTAAACTTCTTGTCACACACACACAAAAGAACGAACTGTCTTCTTCTCTCTGTATGCCTCTCCCCGCCATCTGCCCTTTTTAAACCATCATTCTAATTTTATCAAGACTCTTTTGCTAGGGTACCACATTCCAGTTCAGTCACTGTAGGAAAGTAAACCCCAAAGAGCGAGCCTGTGACCGTGACAAACCATTTCCCCCTCTTATGTTAGCATTTCATCTCAGAGGACTCTTGCCCCTCGCAGGCAGTTGCAAGCCACCTCTTTGTCTGTTGCACTTACTGTGTGAAGGTGTGTCATCGACTATAGTAAAATCAACTCAAAATTGCCAACTTGAAGCTGGCGCACATTTGGTTTTTTTAATAGTGTGTTGAAGTTGACACCCCCACGGGCTTTGTGCTGCCCTGAGCAGCAGTTTATACTTTCATGATATCGCCCTTCTGAGACAGCCTTAGGTAGAGCCACCACGCCAACCTCTATATTTGGGGGTTGCGAGAGTTGGTGATTGGCTGCAACTCATTTGATCACAACCGCACCCCACTCCCACATCCATCACAGTTGTCCTTTCTCATTGTTCTCTCCTCTGTCTTCTGAACTCACCTGGTTCTTTAAAGTAGAAAAAGTCCTAAAATGTTCACGATGGCGGCCCTCTCAACAGGAGGATTCCCCAGCAGGAGAAAAATGAGAGGCATTAAGGCAGTCCTCTTACAAAAGCTGTAGACAAAGTTCTCTCCTCAAAGTCCATTTCTCCATGCCTTGATAGGACCTACCTCCTCCACAAGAAAAATTATGCAAAGAAGCAGTTTCTGTTTCTTTCCAAGGGAATACCAAGCATGCTGAATATCGTTTAGACTGGTTTTTCTACAAATGTAATCTGAAGACCAGCAGCATCAGCACCACCTGGGACTGTGTTAGAAATGCAAATTCTTGGCCCCCACCTCAGGCCTACAGAATCAGAAACTCTGAGAGTAGAGACCATGCATCTGTTTTAACAAGCCCTCCTGGTGATTCTGACACATAGTGAAGTTTGCACTGTCTAACTAAACCAAACTAACAGCTCAGGTGTTACTACATATGATGAAAGTGTGTAATTGGAATAGGATCAAGTAAAGGCACAATAATAACAGGAAATAAGGAAGAAATCTGATAATAGATAATAACTCATGATGCTTTACACTGGATTTTAGCAAAATGAACTCATCAAAATAGGACTGTATCAAAAATTGATACTTTATTTGAAAAATAGCCTTAAAACCATGAATAAAAATGACATCCAAATCAAGATCAGTTGATCTGCCCTCGTATCTGCTAAAACAAATCTGAAGATCAGTTATTGCTGCAACAAATACTCTTAAGCACTTGTTTTTATGTGTTACACTGTGCTTGGTTCCGGGAAAAGAAACAGGCCACTCACATGCAGCACTGTAAGACAAAGGTGAAAATAACTCCATTAAGCAAAGATAAAATACTCTGGAAGTTCAGGAGAGGATGAAAAACTTCTACACAGTGAATCGAGGAAAGCTTGATGAAAAGTATACCTATTTAATGTACACAAAAACAGAAATATAAAAGTCAGTAAGTAAGTGAAAAATATACTAATTTCATTAAATAGTAAGTATAAAACTACAGGGCATGATTTTTACCTTTTAAAGCTGCATTGCTTCATAAAATGAGGGTGTATGGAGTCAGAAACTAAACCAGTTACTGACATGGCAAATTGGTGTATTTCTGGGAGGAAATTCATTCATCAAAAGCCCTAAAAGTGTTTATATGATTTCACCTAGTAATTCCACTGTAAGAATTTAACCAGAAGGAATAACCAGAAATATGTACAATGTTTTAAATGCAAGAATAATCAATGAAGTAAAAAAAAAGATTAAAAATAAGTTTTCAAAAATAGTAGTTTGCATAAATATGTCACCTAAGTAAAGAAATATTGTACTGCTATTGATATACAACATTATACATTATACAACAAAATGTATTGACATGAAAAAAATGACTTTCCCAGACATGGCCCTACGAGTCTTTGCTCCTGATACCTATCCTTTATAATAACAATGTAATCATAAGCTAGCACTTTCCTGAGTCTCATGAGTTGTTCTAGTGAATTACTGAATTTGAAGTGTAGCGACAACCCCTGGTTTTGTAGCCAGTTGGTCAGAAGCACAGGAGTTCTGGACAACGCGGAGTTTGCGGCTGGTATCTAAAGTCGTGTGGAAGACTGCCCTCAATTTGAAGCCTGTGCTAACTGTAGGTAGTTAGTATGAGAGCTGCATCCCATTCAATACAGAAAAACTTGATTCTCCATGAGCTTAAAGCAATTTTTCTTACCACATATGCTTATGACAATTTTATTTAATAATACTCCCGTTTCCCACATGTTAATCAGGTAAAACTGATAGCATACAGAGTTTTATTATCAACGAGATAATATTATATCTACAAACTGAAGTTTAATCACAGGCAGATTTACCTTAGTCTTTCATCATTCAGAGCAGATAAAAATAAGCATAATAGACTCCCAGGATCCCCCAAACGAAACCCCACAATCAGAGTCGAACTCGGAAGAAGCTCAGCATGTCTAGGGGTCTTATTTTATAAAAGCTCACATTCTCCCTGAGAAGTAGTTTTTTCTTCTCAATAGTTACAAAAGTTAAGGAATATCACCTACATGATTCCTACTTGTACTGAACTATAGAGAAGATTAGAGAAAATGCGAAGCTCTGTGTAGTTGTTTTTGTATTTTTAATGTAAAATTAAGATGTTACATGTGTATCTTCAGTACTCAAACAATAATTGTAAGAGCAAATAATTTGAAGTAGAGAGAAGAAAAAAAGAATAAAAGCTTTAAAAAGACATCAATTGACTATAGAACTGTTCTTTATTCTTCATGTTGTTTATTTCAGAGAAGCAACAAAAATATTTCCTTAATGTGGTAAAATTCAGGAATTGGCCTGAATTTTCTGAAGAGCAAAAGTTTTCATGTTCACATCAAAATGTCCCTGCTTTTCTTGAAAATGCCACCATTGCAATTTACTTTTCCTTTTGCTTTGTAAAATGCCAAAGTTAAGGAATACCTAGCTTAAAAAATAATTGTGGATTTAAACCATAACACAACAGAGATGGTAGATGCACATAGTAAGATCAAGGCCAAAGTTTTTGATCCATAGAAGAACCCTAAGGAAAATGAATCAAGTCATACAATTACCATTTTGCTTCCAATGCTGTAGAGTGTTCATTTTCAATAGAGTAAACATTGGTAGGGAGTAAGCAAATCTTCAAAACACCCTAAATGTTCTATGAATTATCATAGCATTTAACTATGGCGTTGCAAAAGAAACCAAACAATTGGAACTGAGCCAGAGTCCTCTAAAATAGATAACACCATTCTCATCAATAACCAAGATGCAAGGCTGGCTTTGTGTTATTAAAAAGGTACAGAACCAGTCCTTCTCCTCTTGCAGTTTCAGGGGCCAGAGAAAACCTATTGCTTCTTTCACTTAATGGCTTTTGTGAGTCTTTAGAAGTGAAACCGTGCCCGCAGACCCCATAATCTCAACTATTACGACAAAGACCTTGTCCTATTGTCACAGAACCTCAGCCTATGCTGTTCTGGAACAGTTGTGGGGTCCGATTGCCTGCTGCCCAGAAGTGTGATTTCCAATGTAAGAGTTTGGTAAAAAGGAAAGGAATTGTTTATTTAAAACTTATACAGATTTAGCCCTGGCCGGTGTAGCTCAGTGGATTGAGCACAGGCCTGGGAAGCAAAAGATCACCAGTTCAATTCCAGGTCAGGGCACATGCCTGGGGTGTGGACCAGGCCCCCAGTAGGGGGCACACTAGAGGCAACCACACATCGATGTTTCTCTCCCTCTCTTTTTCCTTCCCTTCCTCTCTCTCCAAAAATAAATAAATAAAATCTTTTTTAAAAATTAAAAAATAAAACTTATACATATTTAGAATAATGGTGGAATTCTGCCATTAAGTTCTACTCCCTTCAAAAACACCCCAAAACACACAGTCCTGCCTCCATTTGCCAAACCAGGCCAGTTTCAGAATACGCCAGTCAGAGGTACTGTCTTATAGAAAAACGATACGAGGTTTCTGTCTTATAGAAAAGTCTACCACTCGGCATTCTCAATCACAGTTCAGCATTCCAGGCATCTCCCATTAATCAGTGCTTAGCTGGCACAGGTCCCCACAATTCCATCAGCCATGTAGAAGTGTTCTCCCAGTCAGGTTTCCCAGCGGGTCTCCCCTTCCTCTTTCTTCCTCCAGCTCTTAATCCCAAACCTCGTGGCACCTCCTTACTCATCAGACCACATGGCGGGCCAGTGGGGGCCTCTCTACACCCACCCTTTCAAACCACATGCATCCCTCCTGGCTGTCCACCCTAATTTTAAATGCTGGCCTGGGGCTTCCTACCTGACTTCATACTCGCACTATATGTCCTGAAGGTCACGTAGGCCTTTACCCAGGTGGCAGCACAGCTTCCCTTCAGGAAGAAAATGGCTCTCACTTCCCATTGTAATGCAAAGTATCTTAATTGCTGTATTATCTGCTTCTTTCTTCCCCCAAACCACGGACTGTGGGGACTTTGGGGACCTCTCATCCTGTACCCTGTTTCACTATCCCTGCATTTCATAACAAAAATAACGAAAACATTTGATATTTATTAAGTACCAAAAACTGTATGATACGCACATTCATACCTTATTTCATTTCACCTTAATAAAGGCTCTGTTAGGCAAGTAGTAGCCTTAGTCTTATTTCAAACCAAGGTAATTGAGGTGAGAGATTAAGTTGCTCAAGATCACTTGATGTTGATAGCTTGACAGCAATGAAGTAAGGATTCGAACCTCGGTCTCTGTGTTTTAAAGGCCAAAATCTTCTCCACACAGGACGAGGGAAAGAATGAGCTTGCAAGGGAAAACTAGTGGAAAATAGATCTTCAGCAATCTTTATCTACAAAGTATTCTATTATGCTTTTAGTTTCTTGGCTAGGTTTGATGAATAAATCAGATGTTGCTTTGTAGTCCATTTGTATTGTTTTGGGGGGAGTGGAAGAAGGAAGATATAAGTTACTCTTCTGCAAAGTTTAAGTAAATACCCAGCCTCTTACTTTTATATGTTATACATAGTCAGTAACTGAAAAATGTGCAACATATAGTGTGTAACATAAAATGACTTCTACAATATAACAAATTTTTTAAAATATACAAACTATAAATACACACAACTTTAGAAGCTGTCTTTGCTGCTATGTTTCCAACATTTTAGACATGTTCTATAATTGTATTTGTTTTCGCAACAAACTCATGGTCAGCCAGTTTAAATACAATGAGCTTCCAAATGAAGCTTGAGGTTCATTATTTTCAGCACTCAATTATTTTCATCTTTTTCATGATTGTTTAAGTTTAGTAGTCTATATTTCATAAGCGTAGCCTATGAAATTCTAATTTACACTCACTTCTATATATCAATTGAAAAATTCAATAAAGTTGTCATCAGTTGCCCAAACACTTGCCATTTAAAGCAGCGAGTCTCCAAGAAAGAATAGTTGGCTGGCAAACAGCACCACCAAGCAATTTGTTGACAAAAATGTAGTGTTGAGAAATCAATGTAGATTATATGCAATTATGAACTATGTACAAATCCAAGAGAAAGTCATGGCAGAATGGTTTTTAGATTGGAATGTAATGGCAAATAAACTAGAATTTAAATCCCAATTCTAAATGTGCTTAGTATTTTATGATTTCCTCAACCGTAAAATGGGGATGATATTAATACCTGTCTTAATCAGTTCAGGCTGCTACAAATAACCATAGTCTGAATGTCTTAAACAACAAACATTTATTTCTTGTCATTCTGGAGACTAGAAATCCATGTTCAAGGTGTCAGCAAGACTAAGTTCTGGTGAGGGTCTTCTTCCCGGTTGCAGACTGAGAACTTTTCCTTGTATCCTCAAATGTGGTTACAGGGTAAGCTGACTTCTTGGCTTCTTCATATAAGGGGACTAACGATCCATTCATGAGGGCTCCACCTCCATGACCTAATTATCTCCCAAAAGCCTCACCTCTGAATATCATCTCATTGGAGATTGAATTACAATATAGGAATTTGGGGAGAACACAACATATTGAATTCAGTCCATGTTTATCTTAAGGAACAAATGACATGATGCAAATAAGGACTCAATAAATATTAGCTATTATCATTGTTACAATCTTATTTTAAGTACAGTATTTAAGCACCCAGGAACTCAACAGGATCTGTAACACTAAGATTAACTCCATACTACCCCTGGCACTCACATCGAGCATCCACCACTGATTGATCTGAGCCCAGGTCACAGATCAGGCTAGATAGAGGTACTAGATACTTGAGCCTAACAGCACAATCCTTCCACCCTAAAAATGCAGAGTAATCAGAAGTTTCCCAGTTTAAGAATGAGAAATCTTTGCAACTTTTAGTAAAGTATATTACTCAAGTCTCTCATCAGAGCAGAAGATGCTTCCTAAATTACATGTACCTCATTCAAATGGATTGATCTGCCTCAGGTCAAAGATTAATTGATGTTTAGTTTAGAAAAAGGTTTAGTCTCCCAAATCATTTACTATTTTTATTAATTTTAATTATAAGACATTGGTCAAAATTTAATGTATTAACAACACTTAATAAAGCAGACTTTGTCAGTGTACAGATTTTTACTAATAACCAAAGTGAACACTTTGAAGAGTATGCACAGTTTCTAGCCACTTGGACACCATTTGGTATGGCCAACAGCAATTTACTGAATGGTATCAGGGGAATCTAGAAAAATATAAAAGTAGGTGCTAGAAAAGTAGGGGGGGAATCATACCCCACCATGTAAACTTACAGCAGTATATTCCTGTGACTATTAACAAATGTCATGTTCCCCCAAGGAGAAGAGAATTATGCTTAGTATTAATCACAACTTTAAATTGAAATGGAGTAATTTGATAAGGGATAGGCCTGATGTTTACTAGTATATCTACCTGTATACTCTTCCTAAGGAAAGCAGCATAGGCGGTTGCCTTGAGACGAAAGGAAACAGTAGTTTTAATCAAAACATTTCAGTTTGTCAATGTAATACCAATGCTAAATCAGCTTTAGAAACCAATAGGACCAGGATAGCTCTCAGAGGTAAATTACTGACAATCACTATGAGAGGCCTGTCTTATAGCCAAAGACTTTATAAAGAACAATGACATTTTCAGCTTTTATCTTTTAAAACAATAGCTTTTATTATCTCTGAAGTCACATATACTCATTACATAATGAGAAGAGTTGTATTTAAGGGTTAATCTTCGGCTGAAATGAGTGCAAAATTCCCACTTGGCACGAATTAAACTAAATAATGTTCGAACACTCCACTATAGGGTTCACAGAATGAAAAGCAGATGGAGGACTGTAAGTACAGTAGAACAATGACATTTTAAATTTGTAAATAATAACTCTCTTAAAAAGAATCCCTCAAAAGTTAAAATAAATTGCCCTGAGACTTAAATATGTCTTTTGCAATTTGGAAGAGAAATACAACAGGACAATTCAATGAAATTTCTTGGGCAATCTTTCCAAGAAATGAAGAAGTATAACAGGGACTTTTTGTGAGGCCTCAGTAGTGCTGGTGAATATTCCATAAACAACAGTATTGCAGAATTAGACCTGGTCACAATCATACTAGATGTTATACTTCCAATCTTTATTCCCTGGCTCATAGTAAAAAGAGAGGAAAAAAATTATATTTCCATTTATGACAATAAGAAAAAAGAGTAACTATTTTATAGACTACCAGTTGAAATATGGTAGGCTGGATGGTTTTGACTTGAAACCAGGCCATATTATAATGTCAAATAATGGCGGTGTATATTTATGACATCCCGTTTTCTCAAAACTCAGCCTCACTTGAATTTTGCTCGAGTCACAGCATTTCAGAGGAAAACTGAAAGACTCATAACCTCTGCAATAGTTAGTGGCAACTTTCTATGAGACTGGAAATGTATTCACTGTGAAAATATTGAGTCACTAAGCCTTCAGACTGCATTCTAAAAGTCTACTAGAGGCGTTTCAATCAAGGGTGTGCGAATGTGACAGCCAGGCCATTTGGGCTACAAAAGCATTGTACAGAATTACAGTGGTGAATTTAGTGCCCTCCAGATGACCTCGTGTGTGGCCATGGTATTAAGTCATGGAGAAATCTATTCATAAGTTGAATATTTTTTTCCAAAAAAAGGGGGAAAAAAAGAAAGAGTCTTGAGTTCCCTGTAAGAATCCTAAATTACCCCTGCCTCCCAATGGAATGATTCACTTTCATTTCCAATAGCAGTAAAGCCTATTGACCCCCGCGTGTTATCCTTCTCGCTGCTCATGCAGGACTTTCTTTAATCTCTCGGATCAAAGACTGGTCAATAAAAATCATCTCTGCTTTTGTGGGGAGCAAACAAACTACACTCAGTCCTATGATAATTGTTAAGTTTTCGCAAAATCCTACAGAAAAAATTCTCATGTGTTGTTAGTAAATTCTCAAAGGGAAAACTTGTTTTCTATTTGGTGAGCTCATTTAACATGCACTGGGTTTTCCAAGTAAGGTACAAACTGCTTCTCTAGAGGAGTTTTTGTTCTGTTTTTTTTCCCCCCTTCTTCCTAAAAATTTTAAATGAATTTTGAATCAGTGAAAGATCTCTTACCAATGACCCTGAACACTGAAGTCCAATTTTTCTGCAGAAAAAAATTACATGGAGGTGTCATTTTGAAAAAAGAACATCAATATAAATGACAGCCTCAATATGAACTGCCCTTTGCAATAAAGGAAACATGCCTCAATCCCAAACGAAAAGGACAACTTCTTTGGGGGAAAGAGTAGCCCAGTTGTTTTCTCCATTAAAGTTTGGTCCACTTTGCTAAGTAGTAGCAAGTATCGGGAGAAGACAGGTATAATACTTCATTTTTGTTAGGTCTGTGATTAGTCAGTTGGAACTAGACTCAGTTCATTGACTTGTTTCAAAACAGAACATCTAACAGTCACTCAGGGGAGATCCATGGTCCTATGGCATTATTGCAAAGTTGACAAATTGCTAATTTAATAGGGTGTATTTTGCCATTTCCAGCCACATTAAGTTTTTAAAATTTTACTTCAGTTTCCTAACTGCTGGTCATAAGAATACATACTACCTTCTGAACTTTCTTCCATCCATGTTTAAATACAAAAGTGATGGGAAATTGACACTTTGCAGAAGGGAACTCCATGGAGGATACACTGGTACTTTTACCATCACAAGGAAATAATGATCAGTTTCAATGATATTGCATAATACCAATTATGTGAGATGTTATTCTAAATACTACTAGGTATTTTATGTAATGCACCAGGAGGGAAGTAACTGAAAACATGAAAATCTATACCAGCTATTAAGTACAAAGTAGCAGAATCGATTGCCATGGAGATAGAATACATTCTACATTGAGACTTACATTCTCACTTATTTTGATCTGCTTTATATGAACATTGCTACTGATATTTTCTGTATAAACATAATTTTAATGATGTTTTATGTTACTGAGAATCACAATATCTGCCTATTCCATATCTTATGGGACAATTATAAAAATAAATGTACTTTCAAATCATCAGAATGCTAACTTAAATATATCCAAATTTTTTTTACTCACAGCTAATTTGAGAAACCAATTCAATGAAATTTGTCATGTTTAAAAAAATTATTTTGATTTAAAAAAAAATAATAGAAGCATTGGCCTTGGAGTTAGACTTGGGATAAAATTCTAGATCAATGATTTATTCTTACTCACAGAGTCCTTCTTTTCTTCTTCTATAAAATTGAAATTTAAAAAATATGTATTTTGCTTTGTGATATGTATTACATATAAATAGTGCCTAAAAAAGTGTCTACTGCTCTTCTTGGTTTACACTAAATATCCTAAATAGCCTACTTTATTGAGTACTTATTTTATCAGGCCTCATGCTACGTACTGTATTTATATTAACTCATTTAAACTCCAGACTAAGCTACAAGATAGACATTATGATGACCACATTTTATAAGCAAGGAAATGAGGGCACAGAGAACCTCAGTGACATTCCTAAGGTCATTGAGTTACAGAGTGGCAGAGGCAGGACTTGAAACTCAGGTAGTCTTACTCAAGAGCATGAACTCTTGGACGCCACGTTATAATGCATCTCTGGTTAACAATAGCTGCTAGTTTGTCAAATATTTACGTTAACTGTCTTACACCGAAAGTACTTGAGGTTTGCATTCTTTTGAGGTGGGGTCAAAACCTGGCTTTGTCCTTCAGTGATGTCACATGTCATTATGCCATCATGGGCGGCCCATTGAATATCTCTTTTTCCTTCACTAGTAATATGAGGAACGGACTCTCAGTGCTGCAGAGCAGGCCTCAAAACTTGGTGAATGTAATATACTAAATAATCATGATAGTTCAGTAGTCCACATTGTACCCTGGGGTGAAACAAATTCTACTTTAACCCAATGCCTCAAATCTTTGTGATTCCATGGTTTTCAGACTGTACTTCCCAAACCCAGGCCTATAGGGTCCCGCATTAACAGTCAGACAGGAACCTGAACTCACTCTACCCTGAACAACCAAAACTTCTTGTTTCTACTTAAGTTTCATGTTCCCATTAAGAATACATTGAAAACAGGACTCCAGAGCAATATATATATATACATATATTTATATATATATTTATATATATATTTAAAGCTCTGAATTTAGAGATGCACCTTCTAGCCAAAATTTAATTATTCAATCATTATACTTAATATCACATGCTAATTAATTTAAATGTAAATCACTTTTTAAGGAACTATATAAAAACAATATGTTTTTAAGTTTTGAGAAAGGTTAGAAACATACTGTTTTAATCATTCATTTACAAAAATGCCATGATGTTTGGGAAGACTCCATTTTTCCATCACCAATCTAATTTGTAGTCCCTATAATTCAGTCCTTATAGATTATACCATCTCATCATTTATAATGCAAATACCTCACAGTTAACACTAGTTGTAAAGGAGTAAATTCTACTCCCACTCACTCATTCATACATTTAAAAAAACTGCATATTAGACATATACTGAAATGTATGTAACAACCACTATAAAAGAAATACAGTTAATATAAAAAACTAAAAATACAGAAATGTATAGGGAATACTTTTATGCAGTTTTTATATAGTTCCATCTTACTGTATGAACAAACTGCATGAATTAAGCTAAAGTAATATAATTTTCTTGCTAAAAGAGTAACACATACATGTTATAGTAATATTGGGATATACAGAAAATTAAAATGAAGTAAAAAAGAATTCATAATTTATAACAATGAAAACCATTAGCAACTGTTGTATTTTCTTAATATAATGCCTCCAGTGTATTTTTAAATAGCTGCAATTAGTTGTGATAGTTGTATGTTCTAATGTTTACATGTACTTACAACAGAGTCATTCAGAGAGCATCGAAAGGAAGTTAAGATGGAATCAGTAACTGATATTTGCTACTGGATAGTCTCTGTCAAATTAAAGCAAAACATCATGTCTCAGGTTGTTTAACACATTGAAATAAATTACTAAATACCTTAGTACTATAAAAAAAAGTCTAAAAGGCCATTTTGTTGTTCTATGCAACTCTGCTGTGGATAAAGAGAAAAAAAAAAGACATCTTTTTTATAGGACTCCTAACTAAAAAATTCTTAGCATGAACTGAAACAGAATACCATCAAATTTAGTTACAATTCTTACCCTCCACATTATAATCTTCTCTCTACCATGTTTGTTTCTTAATGCTGCATATTGGCAAACGATCTCAAAGTTTTAAGCAGTGCTTTCTAAATGGATGAGTACACGAATCACCTGCAGATTCTGATTGAATATGTCTAGGTAAAATCAGAGATCCCTCATTTCTCACAAGCTCCCAGGGGATGGAGGTGCTACTGGTCCAAAAGCCATGGTCTCTGTCCAGCTCCCACAAGCCACCTCGCAGGGGTGAGATGACCCTCGTCATCTGCTGGGTACAGACTCCAGGCTTCTGTGTCAGGGTGCCCACAGAAAGAACCTGCCCATTCTCTTGTAGGTGATTGAGACAGGACTGTTTCTTACTTAAACATTATTTACAAGCCACAGACTGATTTTGTATTTTGATTTTAATTATTTCCTGCATTTTCATAAGTGTATTAGTGGGAACAAGGAGAAAAAGAAACAGAGACAACTAACTCTTAAGCATTTTAATTAGAAATTTGACTATATTTAAAAAGTAAAAAATAGTGAAATGTCACGAGTTGCCGCAACCGCCAGCAGTAAAGAAGATGGAAAGAAGGAGCTGCCCAGCAAGTTGTAAGAATAATGACTCTCCCACAGGACACAAAACTACCTTTTTATTCCTATTTCTTTCAATGCAAAGTGTTCAGATGATATTAGCAGGCTAAACCTGTGGTGCCGACAGGTGAGTGTAGACATATCCTAGGAGAGCCCGTGCCTGGGGCCAGGCACAGACGGCTGTCAGTGGTCCTGTTCCGCACTAAAAACCTCCTGCAGCATGAGAACCAGAGCAGAATATAATTTAGACCATGTTGGGAACCAACTAAAGTGGGAGAGAATTTCACTTTTAAATGTTCACTCTCCCAAAACAGAAGTAAACAAAAACAATCTATCTACATAGCATCATGTTCCCCCGAGGCAAATGATCACATCTATGCCTCCACTGGTTTCGGTGAGAGCGCTCTGTGAGTGAAGATAATTAAGTCCTGTCCTGCCCAGGAGCAGGGGGATGGGTAAAATGACCTCTTGAGGTCCCAATCCTGTAATTTAGGAAATGGTAACTGACTCCTTCAGTATAACAACAGACATGGTGGTAAAGGGGTTAGCAGGCTCTGGTAGCCAACAGGCATCATACTTTAACCCTCGGTCTGCCATGCCAGAATGTTAGCAAGGAGAATCTCTTTGCTTCTAATATCTGAAAACATCCAAATTCCTGTGACCCTCTAACTTAGTGGAAGTCATCATGTAATTAGGACATTCCCCAAGAAGTCTCAGCACCTTGTGGGTAGCTGAGCTGACTGGTAAACAAGCACAGATTTTTTTTTAGCTTGTAGTTTTACAGGAAAGGTACAGAGTCAAAAGCCATAAAGTGTTTTTGAGAGATCATCTTGCCTAAATGATTCAAGACAAATTAATTAAGATTAATTTTGACCAATCCTCAGTTATCCAGAATGGTGTTGGCTGAGAAAGTTTATTTTAAAAATATAAATTGTAAGAGTTCATAGCAGCACAATTTACAATAGCCAAGTGCTGGAAGCAACATAAGTGCCCATCAGTAAATGAGTGGATCACAAAACTGTGGTACATTTACACAAGTGGAATACTACACAGCAGAGAGAAAGAAAGAGCTCCTACCTTTCACGACAGCACGGATGAATCTGGAAAGCATTATGCTAAGTGAAATAAGCTGGGTGGTTAAAGACAAATACCGTGTGATCTCACCTGCAAGTGGAACCTAATCAGCAAAATAAACAAGCAAGTGAATATAACCAGAGATGTTGAAATAAAGAACAAACTGACAGTAACCAGAGGGGAGGTGGGAGGGGATAAAGGGAAAAAAGAGGAAGGATCATCACGGAACAGGTATGAATGACCCATGGACAGAGCCAAAGGGGGTTAGGATCCAGGGTGGGAGGTGGGGATGGGTGGGGCAGGGGGGGAATAGTAGGGGGAAAATGGAGACAACAGTACTTGAACAATTAAAAAGAAAGAGTTGATAAATTATACTCTATGTGGATGATTAGCTTTCAAAGCATTAGAATACCTGATCCTGAACTCGGTTGCTAACTGTAACTGGCTGTTTTATAATGCGTAGCATTAGTAGGAAGGAAATTTGGATAAGAGACTGAATGACTTTGCAAATCTATTACCAACTCCTAAAAACAAAACAGAACAAAAAGTCAAATTCCCCTACTAGTGGGATTCAGAAGAATCTTTATTGTTGACGGAGGAGAGATATTATCATGAGACAGTATAGGTGCTGTGACACATTTCTATGCAGTTTAGGCCAGGCTGTCAATTGCCAGTTCAGAACCAGTAACACAAACACGCAGCCGCAACCAGTTCTCCCTGCCGTATCCTTACGCAGGCTCCTAAGCAGTCCCTTCATGGAACTGAACAGCTTACAATTTTGTATTTGTGGATCCTCCTGCCCTCCCTCCAATTCCATGTTGACAGAAACCTTTCGCTTTTTCCCTCTTGAATCCACAGCACTTCTAAGCTGAGTACCTTACATGTAGTAGGTCTTGCCAAATAGTCATAGGATACATTTTAAATAAATTTTGGATTTTTACATGTAAATTTTTCTTGAACTAACAGGGGGTCACTGACCCTTTGATAAAGACATTTTGTAGGTAGAGTTCATTTTAGTCATAGGAATGGTGTATTTAAATATTAATACTTTTCATAAGTCTATTGGCTTTATCTGTGGTACTTAGTCCTCGTTGTCCTACTCTGTAAACTAAAGAAGCAAATCGGTCCCATGTTATGGACGATGAGAGAGAAGGACAAAGACTCACAATTAGCAAAATTAACATCTGAGATAAACAGGGAATTAAAAGCCAGATATGTAATCGGCTTTTTAAAATATTCTGTTACCTGTTCAACCACGAAGTACAACTCCTTCCATTACTAATAGAGTTCATTCATTAGCTCAATTATATTAATGGAAGCACTATTTAAATCACATGAATGCCTAATGACTTATTTTTAAATTTACAGGTATAGTAAATATACAGTATATAAATGCATCTGCATGCAATTAATATATAGCACTTAAATTTTTATTTTCTTTTTTTATATTGAAACATAATATTTTTCCTATAAGAAACAGAAGCAACTCATTAAAAAATATCAAGGTTGATTTTTTTAAACAAAGCACTCAGATACTAAAAAACTGAATACTTCATAAAGAAAATAGGTTGCTCTCCTCTAAAATTGCCTCTAATGTTAGCTGAATATTAATAAAATCCATAAACCATTAGTACATTATAGCTGCTTTGTTCTGAATTACATAGACCTTTTATGTTTATTCCTCAGTGAAAATGCATAAAAAAATGAAATCCACTCTAATTGTACTCTCTGAAGATAGCTGGTAAAATCATTTCTAGCAGCTATAAATCAATTGTAGTATTAAAATGACCTGCCAGGTGCATCTTCTGGGTATCAGACTAATTAAGGGAATGTATTAATTGCAACAATTCATCAACACCACCAACGTTGTTAGGTAACCCTTACAATGAATCTTTTTTACCATATTATCTAGCAATAAAACTGCAGTTTTACAAATGTGATGGGAAAAGAGAGAGAAAGAGAGAAAGCTGAGGGAATGGCTTCTGCTTCTGCTTCCACATTTCAAAAGGTCTTACGCAGAGTTACAAGATGGCTAAAATAGAATTTTTTCTTACACAAAATCTTTCACTCACCTTCATGCTCAGTTTCTATTGTGTTTTGTAAAATTTTTATTCATTGATTTTAGAGAGAGGAAGGAACAGAAAGAGAGAGAAACATCAGCTGCTGTTCTACCCACCCATGTACTCGAGGGCTGACTCCCACAGGCGCCCTGACCAGAGGTGCAACCCTGGTGCATCGGGACAGCGCTCCGACCAATGGAGCTGCCCGGCTAGGGCACTATTGTATTTTATTTTATAAAGTGCTTTTAATATCTCCTAAGAAGTAAATGTTGGATTTTAAAACCCATTTACTTCACTGCTTTTATTTTAGTATATGATAGGTAAATATGTATACTTGTGTATGTGTGTATGAAACAATATCACATGGTTGTATAAGCATGTGTGTGTATGTATATCCTTCCTCAGGTGGAAATCCATTAAGCTGTAATGGTAATTAGTATGTAAAGAATGTCAGAGAAATGTAGACTTTGATCTTACATAGTAAACTGAGTAGGCTTTTGAAATTAATTTCCAATGACTGCCATAGCAGTATTACATTTTCCATTCCTCACAGGAGAAAAGAAATGTAAAATTTAGAAAATCGTTATAAATCTCAAAGTGTTTTTCTTTCTTAAAGAGCCAAATTCTTAGAGCATTAAGTGGCTCACTAGTTTTGAGACTGATATTAATTCACTTTGTCATTATGGTAACCTTTTCTTGAGTTTGGTTCTTTTTAGCACTCTAAATAATACAAGTGACAAAATGACACACTCCAAGAGGAAGGGACTGCTATTTTCTACTCTTCTCATGTAAATCACTTGGAGACTCTAAACTAACCCTGAATATCCCTGAATAGACTATTCTCAAAGCTGGTTCTAAACTTCTAACAATATGATTCCTTTCAGATCACGTCTTGGCAATCTGCTACTTTTTTGGAGCTTCTCAGCAAGAAATGCATTTCTTATTTAGACTATTCTGAGTCTACAGAATCCAGCGTAGACTGGGTTCTAGGGTGACCCCACATTACACTAGCACATCTGGTCCCCCTACAGTAAAAACACAGGGAGACTAAGTGACTGAAGTGGTAGTCACTGCAATGCTCTCAGCAGCAGCAACAGGAGCAGGCACTACCATGAATTGCTTCGACACAAGGTGGGTGTTGGTATTTGACCACGACCAAAGAACCTTACGAAATGCTGGCATCTAAGGCTTGGGCCGAAGTAAAGAAATCTTCCTCCTCCTGCATGGTTAGAATTTTAAGGTGGGGCAAGCAATTTGTTTAACAATTGCCCTAAGACTACGAAGAGTCTTCTGCATCCCCCAAAAAGAGCACACTGGAGAGAAGAAACTGACAGACACTGTTTGGAACTGTTGCTTGGTTGGGTAAACTCTTCAGTTCACCCAAAGTCACAAGCCCATATCAGGGATTGGAACTCTAAATTCACTCTTGCTCTGCATTTCCCAAGGAGCAAAAATAGAAGAGAAATTTTAAAAGGACTGAAGGCTAAAGGTGCAGGCAAAACTTCCCACATAAGGGCAACAGGGGCAGAGCTTCAGGGCAGAGAGCCCAACAACTACAGGAAAGCCCTGGCGACAGGAAGTCTTTCACTCAAGCAGCTCTGCCTTCAGGGAGCAATGCTGGACATCTGAGAAGTCAGGACGAGCTTGCAGTGATTCAGTGATTCGGAGTCTGGGAGGGAGTGGGCAGAGCACTGATCTGAGTTTGCCAAAGAAAGTGTACAGGCTTCTGTACTTTTCTAGGGTGTACAAAAGAGGAGGGCTGAGAGGCAACTAAATCCCTTCCCCATGAATACCTGAAATGTTTCTTTGGGTTTGAACTTTCAAAGCCTGCTCTGGATAAAGAAACACGAAATGTTAATGTTAGTTTCCTGTACTGATGATTTACTGTGTCAGGCACTGTGCTAAGCACTTTGCAAATAGTTTTCATCCATCCCATTATCTATCTGTACTAGTTTCATCTTTATCACCATCCTAGATGAGGGAAGTAAATTCAAGGAAGATAAGTAACTTTTCACAAAATTTTATAATTAATCCTTGGGAAATAAGAATTTGAATCCAGTTCTGTTTGATGATAAGCTCATTCTCTCACTCAGTAAGCTGTTGTTATTCCTAAATACCTTCATGGAATTTGGAATCATCTCAACTAACAAGAAACAGACATAAATGTCCTGGGATTCTCTTTCGCCACTGTTAATTTTGTTACTCAACTACCAAATAATGTCCACTTGTCCTTCCAAATTCCCTATATATTCCTGGGAATACACTTTCAATCTCAACAATTTTAAATTGTAATGTCTTTCAGGAAGGCAAGACTGATGCTCTTCCCATTAGTTTAAATCTTTTGTTCATACCATATTCCTTCACTAAAAAAACATAAATGCAGAATTTCATATCTTTTTTTACTCACCCAGATTTTCACTTCATGTTATTTCAGGAAGATTTTCCATAGAAGTAACAGGGCCAAAATGTTGATCTATTAATAATTATCATATGTAGAGCTTAAGAAATCCAGAAAATTTGCACAACACAGAAAAACAAAGGCAGCATGCTACCTCTCATTCAAAGTCAGGCTAGAACATGACAAAGAAGCATGTATCAGACCATGGCCTTAAAATCTATGCTCTCAGGGCTAGAGTGACAATAACTGTGAATGTGACGACCGAAGATACAGTGTTCTCCATACAATCAAAACAACTGTACCAAGTTTTCAAATTTCTTACTTAAAGAAACAAAGAACTATGTTATTTAGAAAGTCTTATCCACAATCAGGGCCAGTTCACTTACTGACACTAATCAAGGAGAATAGCACAGGAAATACTCCCAAGGTCACTTTGGGTTCTGAAATAGGTGTGTTTGGATATTTCTTTTTGGATACAAGGATGCTGTATGAGACTTTTTTTTTAATTTTCCTATTCTTTATACGTTCAAAAGGTAAAAAAAATGCTTTGATCATCTCCCAGATTTATCCGTTATATCTTTGTTGTTTCTGGACAGTATACACAACAAAATAGACTTTATTCAGCAAATGTTTATAAGTTATTCAGTTTTCCTAGTTGGGCCTGTTGGTTGACACCTTCTTGAAATTCTCTCCATGCAAGAAATAATGAACTCCCACTCAAGCTGACATTTTGTATGGCTCTTCATCTTTCTCTGTATAATAACAAAGGCATGATTATCCCTGACAACATGCAAGCTCATAAATATAGTATCTTATCTTGCATGTCTCGTTTTTTCACCCTTGACACAGAGATCATCATCCATTAATTCTTTCAAATTCATTCATGGTCAGGTCCTATCTTTACCTATGAGATGTAAAATAGCATTTTTCAAATATTTCTGCCTCCCCATTCTCCAGTCCATCCTATTGGTAAAAGAATTTATTTGTCAAACATTTTGATCATGTTAGTTCGCTTCTCTGGTCAGGTCTTGGGCCATACACCCTCTGAAATTCAAACTATAGTTCCAAACAGAAGTGCTGTTTTAAGCAGCATCTTTTAGAAAATATTTTCTCAGTCTTCTTGAGAAAGTAGTTTTTTCTTCCTCATTGACACCACTGTACCTTGTGCACATCTCTATTGTATAATACTTTTTACTCTGAAGGGTATTGGCTCATTATTTGATGCCTCATTAAACTGTGAGTCCCCTGAATGCAGGAATCGTGATTTATATGCCTTATAAATCCAGCACCTAGTGTTTCGTGCCTTATAAAGAGGCTCTTGTTAAATGTTTGTTGAAAAAATAAATGAAGACTCTATTAATTGCCATCACCACATATGCCATTCTTCCTCTCAGCTCTAGCCGATGAGTCCTGCTTAAAAGACCCCCTACAAAATTAACTTTATCTTGCCCTTGAATTATGACACAGACATTTCCTCTAAACATGAATGACCTTTCCCCTTCTCTATCAACACCGGCCCTTTCAAAGTGCTGATCAATACTAACCTTATCCCTTTAAGAAAGGTTTCTATCCCACCTAACTCTACAAGTCATTTTGCTACTTGGCTGGGGGTGACAATGATAATGATGATTGAATACCATCAAGTAAAAGCCTCCTATGTTAATTTTTGTATATCAATTATCAATTTTCTTTACAACAGTTTGAAATATATGAAATGAATGTAACATTACACCCACTTACAGATGAAATGACTGAGGCCGAAATCATAATCGATAGCCCGTTAACACCAATATTTTTTGTGGAATTGTTTCTATTTTTCGTGGAATTATTTTTCTAGGACACAGTCTTGTACTAAAGAATGAACACGTTCTCTGGAGCATGAGATATCTCCTTCCAAGTCTTACCTCGACCCTTTGTGACCTACAGAACTATTCAAGGAGTCTGACCTTTAGTCTGCTGATTTAGAAAAAGAGGAGAAGAAGTCTAAGAACTGAGTAACCTTTTCCCGTCCCCATCCATATTATATTCTGCACGCAGCCATCAGTAAGTGGCTTTGATGGCAAGGACGTTCCTAATAGTGTCTTCTCTATACACGAACAATACAAAGGAAGAGAATGAGTTTTATGTTCTTATCATTACCCCAAAATACCTACCAATTTTTCTTGTTTTTGATACTGTCTGGTCTGGGATTGTATTGTTTAATATTTTAAAAAGTTAATAAACTGTTAGAAGTACTAATTAAGGATGCAGCAACTGTGTACACAGCTAGACCTGCTACTACTAAAGAAAAACAAGCTAAGAAAAATATAACTCTACCATATTGCACAATGAGAGACTTTCCTGGTGGAAATTCAGAAACAAAATAGTTTAGAAATTCTAACATGATTCCCATTTTTAGGGGAGGCTTTATCAGGGTAACATCATTTAAAATAGCTGCCTAAGAGAACCTTTAGTATATACTGAGTGACCATCTCTTGTTCTTAAAATCATATGGGGGATTTGACAACCTCAGTTTCTTAATGTAGCTCTTCGGAACACTTATTTGTTACACACATATCTCTATGCTTAAGGCCCTCTGCACCCTTAAAAGGGGAACTGAATGTCTCCTGTCAAGAAAAAGCCTTAGCACATTGTAATATAACCAAATGTTACCATTTATCTTTTGACTGCCCAGGAATTTCCTTGTCGGGCTGCTATTTCTAACTGGTCTAGTCACATTCCTTGGTTTTTGCTTCTGCCACAGGCAGAAGGGGCTCCTGGAAATTATTGATCAGCTGTGCCCCTGCAGGGAGAGTCCGAGTGCCATTCAGTAACATTGCTTGCCAGGAAAGTGCTATATGCTGCAAGTGGTGGCGAAATTCCCACCACGCTGGTTTCCTTCAGGTTCACTGAGGCTTCAAAAGAAAGCCTGAAAAACAGACAGGCGACTGATGTGGACGGCGAGAGAAGGAAACACAGGTGGGATTTAAGGGTAACATCAAGAAAACATTTGTTAAAAAACATAAAACTCTCTCGGGTGCTTGTAGGCACCTTCTCTAGCACTGCCATTTCGACAGTGCCCGCGCGCTGCAGTCCTTTATTCTCCGATCTCCTCAAAGGGCTACGGAGCCACGAGCAATCGCACAACGGGGAGTACTTATGTCAGCACCACGCACACTTCTATGACCTGAAATATGAGGTGTGGCTAAGTAGACCTCACTGTTGCCAGGGTCTACATATTTTATCTGCACGCTCACTCCCTAGAATTGTTCTCTTATTACTGCCCTGATTGTAGCTAAAAACAATAAATGAAAATATGCTGAAAGATGACAGTCTAAAGTCATAATGGAAATTACAGGCACATACAGTAGCACGGAGGTGCCTAGATGGCCATTTGACTAGGAGTACAGATGTCCTGTCCAGACAGCCGAACAGCCTGCGCCTCCCCCCTCTCTGTGCCTGTGAAGTGTATACTCTCAGCACACTGCAACCTTCAAAGCTTGAGAGTTGGTTTTCCCTGCAGCAATTCCATGACGCCTTTTTAACTCATACAGGCCAAGTTACTGGGACACGGTCCACTGACAGCAGCAGGCCCTACAAGCTGAGGTGGCTGCCCACGCTACCATCACATAAATAGCTAACTCTGTCTTCTGTCCAACCTGCGTCATGGAATCTCACTGGTGGTACTGGAATGTCCAGTTCTATCCTGTCTCCTGAAAAGGCTGCAAATTAGTTATTTCTGAGTATTTCAGTGAAAAGAAATGACTGGAATGTTCTTTTGGGGGAAAAAAGGTCTGCTCCAAAATGTAAGGATTGGTAGTCTCTGAAGAAAATGATTCCCTGATTAATACATTTGGGAAGCTCTTGACCACATCTGGAGACATGTAGTAATAAAGTCTTGAATACCTTTTCAATATTCCATGTAACAGTTTGGAAATCATTGAGTTATTCATCTGAGATGGTGAAAATTCTTGTGTCCCTCTTTTTTTTAATGTGAATTTTCCTTACTTTAATTTCATTATCTGACAGAAATGCAAAGACAATTCAAATTCAGGTTGTGCCAGGTAATATTAAGAAGTGTCGTGTCCAAAGGTCACGGCTGCCACAAGGCCAACATTGGGAAACTCGGGGTTGGGTTACCCCTGAAGCACTGTGAGGATGTTGCTGAACTGTACCCCACAACCGAGTCTGAGATGACAATCATAGCCAACTGCTGCATGCGGCTGGCGCAGACTCCTGACCAGTTTGACGTGCTGGTGCTGCTCAGTCTCCACGGGAACATTACTGACAATCTGGCTGCTGGCCTGGTTGGGGGGGCTGGTGTGGTACCTGGGGAGGGCTTCAGTGCAGAGTACACCATTTTCGAGATGGGTGCCCAGCACCCATTTGCTCAGGCAGTGGCAGGAATACAGCCAAGCCCAGGCCATGCTGCTCTCAGCTTCCAACGTGCTGCAGCACCTGAACCCACACTATCACTCCGGCATGACTGCAGGTGCGGTGAAGAAGGTGATCAAAGTTGACAAGGTGCACACATGAGACTTGGGCAGCTAGAGCACCACAACGGACTTCATCAAGTCTGTCATTGGCCACCCGAACCCGTAAGAGGCCTAGAGCCCTTTACTCCCTCCAGCCTCATAAGGACCATACTACCTACCCTTCCCTTCTGGACAGAGGAGCAGAGAAGAGCCCTTAAACCTATAGACCACAACCACCTTCTGGGCAAAGCGTAGGTTTGAACTCCTGACATGGGTGGCTAGGCCAGCTGCTGAGACTTCACTGAGGCTGCCATGGATGTCCTGTCCCACCCAAATCCTCATAAAGGTGTCCAATAAAATATGTACAGCAGGGAAAGAAAAGAAGTGTTATGTTCAAGGATGGTGTTAGAGTTCCCATGCAGTGCTGCCCTTGGAGTTCATGACCTAGACACCAAGTAATTGTAAGATCCCTCAAGAACTTGTAAAACTAAATCCATATGCAGGAGAACACGACAACCCCACTTCACACTAGATGTGATTTTTATTGTTGTACCTTTTGGATAGTGGACTTTTTTTTTTATTTTATACTATTGCAGCATAAGCTACCTGCAAATGTGTATATACCCCCAAATTCTGCCCAACATTTACCAACAACAGTATCTTTGCTTGGATTATGTAAAGTAAAACAAGCATACATTCAGCAAACTGCTTTTAGTAAGAGCAGCAGTTCTCAATCAGTGTGTAGGGGCAGGCACACTGATGTGTCATGAGAATTTTTAAAACATGCGATACCTGACTATTTAGTCAGGGGCACTGACCTCTTTTCCCTCAGATTGTCAAGTAAAAAAAAAAAAAAAAAAGACAACAGCCAACACAATAGCTGTCTAGTGTGAATGAATCAAAATTATACCTATATTTTTTGTCAGATCGTCAAAAAATATTATATATATTTTTTGGTATACCACAGAATTTACAATTAGCTTGTGGCTGGTGTGCCATGAGGTGAAAAAAGGTTGAAAATCACTGGTATGGAGGATAGTTAAATCTTACCCCTACTTCATCAGCTCTCTCTCATTCCGTGCAGTGCTTTCTAGCTCCCCAGATCCAAACCTTTCTTAGTATCTTTTGACATCAATTGGTCAATTTAAAATGCCTTGAGAGTTTCATGTCTATCCTAAAACTAAAGAATTTCTTCATTCTTTTCTTCTCTTGTACTCTTTCTTGTCTTTTTTACCTTTCTTCTGTCCTCTATCTCTTGCTTATCCCTTTCACCTTCTCTCCACGTGCCTCGCACTGTTGATCCACCCGCCAGGGCCGGGCCGTCTGATAGCTATATCTGAAAGTAATTTGGGACAGAAACCAAAGGCCCCAGAATCCTTAGTAATCCTCTTCCGATCCGGCTACTGAGCACTGGTTAGGCTCCTGCACAGCCAACAGTCTTTTCAGGCAACAACCTTGAAAATTGAAAACCGGTTAGAGCATCCGTGGAATAACATGAGCCCTGAAACAAAAGCATACAAATAGAAAAGAAAATGTCTTTTCAGTGATAAATGAAGGCACTGCTGAAACAATTGAAAGGAAGAGAGGCTCTAGATGATCTCTATTGATGGGCCTCAAAGTGGCTGGTGCTTAGAAGCAGACTGGTTATTTTGCCTGCATTTCAGGTGCCCTTAGGCCTCTGCCCTGAAGGCTGAGCAGCTTACTCTACTACACAAAGCTTCCTGTCTGAGAGGGAATAGCAAACCTGAGATAATGCATATTTTAGAGTTACTCATGGGGTAGGCAATACCTGCACAGAGCGTTCCAGCCCAGCAATGCCTGCTACTGTGCTTACCGGGAAAGGCAGCTGTGCAGACATTACAGCTGCGGCCACTTCCGTTTTGACTTTCTGTCCCCACCCCCCACAAATGCCCTCCCCTTCCTCCCTGGGGAAAGACCGAGGTGCCTCCCCTTTGACTCACTTTCCCCTGAATTAACTCACTTCCCTCTTTTCCTCTCAATCTGACCAAACTGAATCAAGCCAAAACGTTTGACAAGGATCTACAAATATGCCAAGTAAATATTTCTGCTGAGCCACATGTAGAAAAATTCTCTCTCTTTGTTGAGAACATCTGTGTAATGATTCCTAAGGTTCAACATTCTCATTTCTGCCCAGTGCAAGGGGCATTTTTAAGCAGGTGGTTTTATTTTTGTGTGCCAGGCTGCCATCCCTAAGAGTTTCTAATGTGCCAAACGTAACCCATTTCCAAGAAATTCAAGTCACACCACTCATTGCCTCCTCTTAATACACCCCTCTCTTTCATGTCTCATCCTCAGTCTGTTCCACACTTCACCCCTCCCCTTACTCCCTTACACTGCCTTTTATTTTTAAGCTCTCTTCTCTCCTGTTTTTTTTTTTTTCTTTTTTTTCTGGACTTCCCCAACTAAAATGGATCCCTCATCTGGGCATTTCTGGCCATCCTAACAATGCATGCCATCTCCTTTCCCATTTCCTCTCTGTTCTTCACCCCAGCTCATCCCCTGGTCCCAGGAAAACCAAGCTCTGCGAGACTGGGACAAGGATCAGGAGCAGGAAATTTAACAATGGCAGAGCTGTGACAAGTTAATTCAACTCCTGCTGTTAAATTAACCAGCGTTCCAGCCGAGTTAACGCGTCACCCAGTTTCAAAAGGTTAAGCTCCAAGCTTAATCTTATTCATCATTATGAACTCTTCAAATTGGCTGAAATATTTAAAATTCAGTGAAATGAAAGGACCGCAGGAAACATTTAAGAGCCAACTGCCCGGTCTTCAAAAAATAGAAAAATAATCTACAAAGATTAGGAAAAGAAGGCTTCAGAATGGGTGAATGGAGACACTTGAGAACCAGGGTAGAGTGAATAATAAAAGGACATGGAGGACAAGGGCATCTTATCTTCCCACTATCATAAAGAGATTCAGGCGTTAGGAAGAAATTTAATGGAGCACCCTGAAAATGCTTGTCCTATCTCATCATAAGCAACAGAGCAAAACTGAATGCTAATGAAAAGGGCATGTACAATAATACCTCCTGAGCTTCTCTCCTCTTTGGACTTCGGACACAGATGGGAGGTGGGCCACAGCCTGCCCCCCAATTATCACTGACTGGGGGGAGATCACAGCCCCCTGAGCACTCTCTACTCAGGCTCTGTGACAGCAGAGAGCCCATATAAATTTTGAGAGAAGGAACTATGCAGCAGAAAATAACACCAGAGGTGCTGAGTATAGCATTTCTTACTTAGCACAAGGTTTAGTATACAGTAGGGCTTAATAAAGGTTAACTCTATCACTCTTACTACTACTACTACTACTACTACTATTTCTGCTACTTCTATTATTCACTTTCAGTTATAAATCTCTGTAGACTTTTGTATAGTATAACAACTGAGATGGGGAGAACTAATATTTCATGGACACCCCTTTCCCTCCTCAGTCTCTCACCCCAAGCTGAAGTGTATGGGCTTGTTTAAAATGTTCCATCACATGTGCATCAGTTCCTACTACCAACTTTGCAACCCAGACCTCTTCACACAGTTAGCCACAGTTTGCCCAGGCTGGTACTCGTGCTTCGATTTCCTCCCTGCCCATTTGCCAACTAGTATATGCTGCCACAGAGTCCTTCATGCTCCACCTCCTCTCAGAAACCTTTCACAGGAGAGTCATTCATCCTTAAATTGCCAACATAATCACACTTCAACTTCTTCTGAGACATAGTTTTAGAAGTTGTAATTATATTGCTTTGTTGATTGTATATTTGATATGTTTGTGTATTTTATTGGATCATAGGTATCTACAGAGCAAAGACAAAACCTGTCTGTTTTTAATGCACACTCTGAAAGCCTAATACAATTTCTCCATCTTTCAATTTACTAATAAACAGGAATAGGCCTATGAGCATCTGTATACCCTAATCTTAATTTTGTGTAAGAGTATTGAAATTTTCTAAGCTAAACCATTATGAAATAATGTGTTTTAGAATGGTTTCACTTTGTATGTGCTAAGCTAAAGATTTTCATTATATTCGTGTAAAAGCATAGCTTTATTTAATGGCTGATCAGTTTGAAAACTGTCCTGAGATTTCTAATTGAAAACCATTGAGGAGTTAACTATAATGAATATCAAACTGTATTAACAATATGAAATATGTGACATGGAGAATTGATATTACTTTGCATGAAAAAGTCCACTGAAAAAGATGCAAGGAAAAGTTACTGTTCAAAGGTGGGCAATGATCAGCTCCCTTCAGGATACAGCTTCCTCTTTTCTGGGAATAGAATAAAAATAAATTATCTTAAAATATATCATGCTGGTTCCACCTACAATTAAGGAAAAACGTCATATATTTATTATTGTTAAATACTGAAGGTGATTCAAATAGATTTAGAACCAGTTTTAGAAGTTTCTATATAAACAGAGTATGTAATTACTATCCTCAAAAGTAAATGGAGTAATATCACTACCTTGCCTCTATTTCACATTTTATAATTTTGAATGTTCATTGGTATACATATGAGCAATAGAAAGGCAAATGCATTTACCCACAATAGCTTCAATTTTAGCTTTTTACGAAGAAGTTATAGCCATCTCATTTTTAGCATTTCCCAAACTGCCCCAGTTCAGATAATATTATATGGCTACGTAACACACACATACCATTTTGCAGTTGAGGGGATCAAGATGCTCGCGTGGGATTATAAAATAAATAATGAAACTGACTTTTAATTGGAAGTCTCGGATTCTTCAATGATAAAGGCATGACATAAGCATAACCAGATCATTCATGGGGTGTAGTTTAGTTATCAAAGAGAGGATTTTTTCCTAATATAGTTGAGATGGATTGTAAATTTCTTAATAATGACTAATTCATATTCAAGTTTTAAGACATAATTTTCCAAACATTTGTTACAAGAATAATTTGTCCAAACCTCAAGAGTCTCAGTTTGTGATAGTCAATTGAAAAGAAAAACAGGAGGTGTGGCAGGTTAGAGATGCCCAAAATTTCTTTGGGACTATTCCCCTAGAGAAGTGGTTCCGTGGTCACTGACCTAGAATCTGAGAAGTTCTGTGACTGTTTCAACCAACAGTATATAGTGGAAATGCACCTGAGTCATTTTTATTCCAGGGCCTTAAAACACTTTGAATTTTTTTTGTCTCTTAGAACATTCTCTCTCTGTAAGCCCTGAGCTGCTACTATCCAAACAGTCCATCTACCGTAAGACCTCCGTGCCAAAGAGGCCAGAGATAAGCTCTGTGTTCAAAACTCCCAGAGAAGATGAGCCATCGAGCCGCTCCTGATGAGGCACCACAAATGTGTGCAAAGCCATTCCGACTCTCAAGACCATCTCAGCCACAGACTGACTGGACACTACCAGGTGGCGGTATTGAACGTTATAGAGACGTATAAGTCAGTTGAGCCCTGCCAAAATTTCTGACCCACAAAATCGTGAGATAAAACAAATCATTTCTTGCTTTAAGCTTCCAAGTTTTGAGGTAATTTGTAGCAATAGGTAACTGAGATAGAATTTGGTACCTGGATGTGAAATGTTGTGATAACAAACAAACAAACATAAAAAGTGAAACATGCAGCACTGGCTGGGACTGGGTGTTGGGAAGAAGCTACAAGGAACTCTTGGTGAAATCTTGAATGGCCTTAGGGAGATATTAGGGCTTCAAGGACAATAAGGAAAATGTTACTGGAAGCCAGTGAAAAGGGCAACTAAGTTATATACAGACAGAACAGTTAGCAAAACTGTTGCCTGCGGCTATACGGTAAATACAAAAACACCCTAATGATCTCAGAAATCTTGCTAAAGAAATTTGCAGGCACAAATTCTCCTTGCCACCTATGACAAAGTAAAAGACAAGAAAGACAAACTAAGGAAGAAATCCTTAAGTTTTCTAGCATAATTGGGAGAAATACTAAGATGTTCAGGACAGTCTTTCCAAGCCCAAAAACACTGTTTAAAAGAAAGACATAGCTTCATAAAAAAGATCAAATGTAAGTTCCTGTTAGGTAAAGCATGGAATGAGAGTAAAAATGAAGTCAAGGGTGAAAGTGTAAAACCTTTTTTAAGACTTTGTAGAGACTAAAAATGGTGTTGCATAGACTTTTCAGCCAGACAAAATGACTGACCTCTAAGGGTGGAAAGCCTTCTTAGCTTTATAGAGTCTCTCTTTTTAAATGTTGGGCTCCTGAGGATCTAGAGGACATTGTATCAGCCACACAGAGTGCCCAAGGCATAGCGGAGACTATTTTGAAAATATTTATGACATGAGGTGGATTGTAAATTGATACACATGAAGTCTAGAAAGCTTTTTAAAGAATTATACCAATTGAACTGAAAAAGACAGTGATACTACAAAATGAAAAATGTATTCACACCCCTGATTTCCTATAGGCAAAATAAATATAGCTAAGGAAAGTACTCAGCTATAAACATAGGGTATTTCTTATAAAAAGAAAGAATGAATTCAACATCAAACCAGGAGCTTGGTGGGAGGAGTTAATAGGCACAAAGAATCATTTCTATGAAACAGTACTGTGCTCTAATATTTTTTTTTAATAAGGACAACACATGCTTGACTAGATTTCACAAATGCTATGGATTGGAGATTACCATATGTCTCTGTTTTCCCCTGCTTTAAACAGGAGTATCTATTGGTGTTATCTTATGCCTCCCTCACCATTGTATGTTAGGAGTTGGGAGCACATCTTGTCCAAAAGGTAAGATGAAGAGATACAATATATGAAGAACTGCACAAAATGATCCTAATATAAACATGAACTTGATTTTTAAAAATGGAACCTTGGACTTTGAGATGATATTGCAATAGAATAGGAATTTGTGGGATTTAGAGGAAGAAAGTTTATTTCTTATATGGACTAAACATAAATAATTGTGGCTCAGGGGAGACTGTGTTGCATTAAAGATGAATGCATATTTTTTTTAATTCTCATTAAGAGTTAGCCATCCATTCTTATCTTTGAATTAAGTGAGTTCTACTATTGCTTTAACTGACAAAATTCAGCAAAAGTAGCACTATGCTTATTTCAACTCAATAAACATATTTTAACTTAGAAAAGAACATTTACAAAATAGGTAGCATCACACTTAATGGCAAAAGACTAGACCCTATTTCCCTAAAATTGGAAACAAAGCAACAGTGTCCAATCTTACTACACCTATTCAACATTATACTGAAAAATTAGAGTGCAATAAGAGAAGAAAAATAAATAAAAGCTATATACACTGGAAAGGAAGAAACAAACAAGGTCATAGAATATAAGATCAATGTATAAAGCAATTATATTCTTATATATCAACAATGAACAATTAGAATTAGACATTAGAAAATAATCCATTTACAATAGCATTAAATAATGCCATCCTTAGATACAAACCAAAAAAGTATGTTTAGAGTTTATATGTGAAAAACTATAAAAAATGATAAAATAAATCAAATATCTAAAAAAGTAGAATGATATTCCATGTTCAGGGGTCAGGAGACTCAGTATTGCTAAGGTGCCCACTCTTCCTAACTTGATCGATATAAGCTCAATAAAATCCTCATCAAAATCCCAGGAAGCTTTATTCATCAATGAACCTATTCTAAATTTGATATGGTTAAGCAATAAACATAGAATACCCAATAAAATACTAAAGAAGGAAAACAATAACAAATCTATTTAAAGGCTTACTATAAGTAATTAACATAGCATGATATTGACAAAAGAATAGATTTATAACGTGTCAGGATATAGAGCCTAGAAATAGACACTTATATATATAGTCAATTTGTTTTTATAAAACTCAACAGTAATTCAGTGAAGAAATGATAGACATTTGAACAAATGGCACTGAAAGAATCAGACATCTATATGCCAATAAAATGAGTGTAGACATAGACCTTATAGCTTACACTAAAATTAACTCAAAATAGATAATGGACTTAGGAGTAAAATAAAAACAACATAACAGCAAAAAGAACACTACTAGAAGAAAATATAGAAGACAATATATATATACCTTGGGCTTAGTGATGAGTTCATAGATACAACACTAATTTTATGAACCATAAAAGAAAAAAGTGATAAATTAGACTCATTAGAATTAAAACTTCTACTCTGATAGAGTGCTAGGAGAAAATAAAAAGCAAGCTGCAGACTGAGAAAAAATATTTGCAAAACGTATATTTGATAAGGGAATTGTATCAAAAATATTTAAAGAACTCTTCAAATTCAACAATAGGAATCAAGCAACCCAACTGGATAATGAATGAGGGATGTGAACAGATACTTCACCAAAGAAGGTATACAGGTGGCAAATAAACATAAACGTGATTTGTCCTCAGGAGAATGTAAATACCACACATGCCTATTACAGTGGCTAAAAGCCAAAAATCTGAAAATACCAGTTGTTGTTTAGGATGCAAACAGGAACTCTTATTCATTGCTGATGGAATGCAAAATAGTGCAGCTCCATTGGAAGGGAGTTTGGCAGCTTCTTACAATGCTAAATAAACATGTAATATATAACATGTTATGTACTATATAACATATAGTCTTAATATATAATATATAGTCTTAATATATAATATCTTAACATATAAGATATTTACCTGTTCTGAAAACTTATGTCCACATAAAAATATACATGTAAACATTTATACCAGATTTATTTTAATAATGGCAGACTTGAAATAACCAAGATGACCTTCAATAAGTAAATGCTTAAACAAGTATGGTACATTCATACAGTGGAATACTATCCAGTTATAAAAAAGAATGAGCTCCCAAGCCACACAAAGACGTGGATGAATCTTAAGCATATATTGCTAAGTACAAAAGCTAGACTAAAAAAGTTTATCTACTATATGAGTCCAAATATATGATATCTAATAAAGAAAAAACTATAGATACAGAACAGTGATTCACTGATCAGTTTACTAGGGATGGGGGAGGAAGGGTTGAATAGGTGCAGCTCAGGATAGCGAACCTATTCTGCATGAGACTGTAATGATAGACGTATGACACAATGCAATCGTAAAAATCAGCAAAGCTTTATAGCACAAAGAGTGAAGTTTGACATATGCAAATTTAAAAGTTTTAGGAAGTTTCAGAATTCCTGGATGGAATGCAGAATGACGTGACACCTGTGTGAAACCACCTCGCTGAGCAGGCTGAGGGAAACAGGTGCTGGCCTAAGCGCTGTTGGAAATGAGTGGGGTCTGTAAGGCTAAACGCAAAAGAAGCTGTATATAAACACTGGACTATAGTAGAAAAGTTGTTTCCTTAGGGGTACAGGTTAACAATTCTAAAACTACTACAATTTTATACCAAAACTGAACGAGTAAGTAAATGCACGGCAGACAATGGTAAGCAGGTTTCTCACTATTGGTGTAAAATGTTACAGATAGCAAGGAGAGGAGACTGGAATTCATTGTGTGGCAATGGATTAGAGTGGAAGATATTAGCATATGATGCATGTTTATTGTAATAAAAACACAATGTTGGTTCAGAAATATTTGTAGCTATGTGTAAAGACACATTATCTTCTTGGCCTGTCAGCTGAGAGCCTTGAAGTAATTAACAACATGACAATAATCACACTAAACACTCAGATTTTGATTTCCAATGCCATTCTCCAATAAAAGGAACCTGGGTTCCTTAGAGAAATACCTGACTTTAGAGTAAGACAGAAAATATGTAAGATGAGCCTGGAGCATCTTGTAGTGAAAGAAAGTAAGGACTATTGTAATAACTTTGCAAAGTAACAGATGATTACTAGATTTTCTTGGTGATTACATCGAAAAGTATATAAATGTGAAATCACTATGTCGTACACCTGAAACTAATATAATATTGTATCCCATATATACTTTAATAAGAAATTAATTTTTTTAAATAATAAAAAGTTAAGGGCATGCTCAAAAAATTCCACAACTGGGATATGTCAAAGGGTACAGAGCCACCTGAAAGAGTTCACAATGCCTGAAGCTAGAACAACCTGAGCAACAGGAAAGATAGGTTAACATTTGATTATTATCTAAAGTATAAAATAAATATTCATGAGTCCATACTGATATAAATAAATGATTTCATAAATAAATAAATGAGAGGCAATCTCCCGTGTCAAAAAGTTTCAAATATTTATGTAAATACTCTGCTCTTAAGAATGGCGAGCCAAGTGATCAAAGTTAACATCAGTACTGCAAAGTCGTATTGATAGTACATAGCCTTGATATACATAAAGGAAGGTATAGTGTGGACCTATCACACAGCCTTTGTGTAATGAAAATGGCACTCTGTGCTCTCCTCCTGAGCCAAATATAACCATGAGGTAAACATCAGACAATTGCCAACCAAAGCATACCCTATAAAACCCCTGACTAGTAATCCTCAAAACTGTCAAGATCACCGAAAACAAAGGAAAGTCTGAGAAACTGTCATAGCTAAAAAAAGCCTAATGAGACAGGATCACTAAATACAATGTGATATCCTGGATAAAGTCATATAATAGGAGAAAAAGTCTTTAAGGAAAACAAAATAAAAATCTGAATAAAGTTTAACATCATATATCAATATTATTTTATTAATTGTGACAAAATACCACACATTATCACATGTTGATAATGGAAGAAATTGAGTATGAAATATACAAGAACTCTCTGCACGATCTTCTCAATAATTCTGTAAATTTAAAACTGTTCTGAAATAAAAAGTTTACTTCAAAAAACAGCAAGTTCAGAAAATTCTCATACACAAATTGAAATAATGTAGACTATAAAGCTATATTAAATGAGGCAATGTGATATTGGCATAAAAATAGACTCACAGAAAAATGGAGCAAAATAGAGAGTCCAGAAATGTACTCACACAGTATGGTCAGGGATTTTCAACAAAGGTCATAAGGTGACCCAATGAGAAAAAAACAGCTTTTCAACAAATAGTGATGAAAAAATTTGGTATCCATCCATACATGCAAAAATGAACATCAAAGAGGAAATCAAATAAATTTTAAAATATTTTGAACTATATAAAAATTAAAACATATCTAATTAAAATGTGTGGGTTGCAATAAAAACAGTGCTTAGAGGAAAATTTATCACAGTGAGTTCATACATTAAAAAAGAAGAAAAATTGAAAATCAATATTCTAAACTTATTCTTTTTATTCTAAAAGGAAAGAAAGAAAAGTAAGTCCAAATTAAGCAAAAGAAAAGGTATAATAAAATTAGAGCAAAAATCAGGAAATTGAAAATAGAAATCAGTGGAGATTCAAAAGATGGTTCTTTGGAAAGATTAATGATCAATGAGCCCCTGCTAGACTAAGATAGAAAGAGAGAGAACACAACTTATTAACATCACAGTGAAAGGGGGCACATCACTGCGGATGCCGGGGCACCAAAGGATAATAAAGAATATTGTGAACAACTCTATGTCCACAAATTTTATAGCCTACGTGAAATGGACCAATTCCTCAAAAGACACTATCTGCCAAACCTCATACAAGAAAAAAATAGAAGATGAAAAACATAATCTAAATAATCTAAATAGGCCTATATCTATTAAAGAAATTTAATCAATAATAAATAAGCTTTCAAACCAGAAAGCACCAGGCCCAGATGGGTTCACTGGTGAGTTTTACCAAATATTTAAAGAAGAAATTATACCAATTTTACAGTTTTTTTACAGATGATAGATGGAAGGGAAACCTTTCTAACTCATTCGCTGAGTCCAGTATTACTCTGTTATTTAAACCAGACAAAGAAATTACAAGAAAAGAAAACTACAGAATAATATCTTTCATGAATAAGGATGTAAAAGTTCTCAAAAAATATTGGCAAATTAAATCTAACTATGTCAAAAAATAATTATATACCACAGGGATTTATCTCAGATATATAAGGCTGGTTTGGCACCAAAAATAAAAATCAATAAATGTAATATATCACATCAACAGGTTAAAGAAGAAAAATTGCATGATTATATCAATAGATGCAGAAAAAGCATTTGACAAAATTCAACACCCACTCATGATAAAAACTCTCAGGAGACTAGAAATAGAAGGGAAATCTCTTAACTTAATAAATGATATTTACAAAGAAACCCTACAGGTAGCACCATACTTCATGGTGAGAAACTCAGATCTTTCCCACTAGGGTCAGGATCAAGCAAGAGTGTCTCTTTTCATCACTGCTCTGTGACAACATACTGAAAGCTCCAGCTAATGCAATGACAGGAAAATAAAATCAAAACAAAATAAAATATAAAATAAAACAAATACAGATTGTGAAGGAAGAAAATAAAATTGTCTTTGTTCACAGATGACTTGATGTCTGTGTGGAAAATACAAAAGAATTGACAAAGAAACCTCTGTCACTAATCAGTTATTGTAGCAAGTGTGCAGAATACAAGATACTATACAAAAGTCAGTGACTCTCTTATCTAACACCAACGAACAAGTTGAATTTGAAATTAAAATCACAATACCATTTTTGTATTACAGTACAATAGTATTTTTACTAGTAACAAAGAAGTAGTTTTGCTAGCAAGAAAAAAGAAATATGTAGGTATAAATCAAGAAATACATGAAAAAAACTACAAATCTCTGATGAACAAAATCACATAATAACTAAATAAAAAGATAGATATTTACAGAAAGGGAGACCCAATATTGTCAAGATGTGAGTTCTTAAGGAAACTGAGGTTCAGAGCAATTATTTGTTCAGCCAAAGCCTGTAATAAAGGTGTCTCCAACTCCTGAGTCACCCGGCCAGAGCCTGTCCCAGCTCCCCCGTCTAACTGTAGGGTGTCGATGGGCAGATCAGCTCATTGCTCTGTGTCTCGATTCCCCCATCTGCACCTGGGGACAACAGCGCCTGCTAATGCCAGGCTCAGTGCCAAGAAGGGACTCAGAAGGTGATGGGAAAATTCTCAGTCCTAGGACTTGAACCTGGGTTCCTCTAGGCAGAGCTAGGCCTGTCCCTCTCTGCCCAGCTGCCTGTAGCTCCACAGCAAAACCCACACTGTTACTATCATCCTGCACTTCCACAGGGAGAGAAGTGTGGTCATTATTTGTATGAGGATGTGACCAGGATATCTGACCAATGGCCTTCTTAAAAAATAAAATGTGCAAAGCAAAAAAAAAAAAGATGTGAGTTCTTTCTAAATTGATCCATGAGTATAGATTCAATGCAAGGCCATTTTTGGACATCAACAAACTGATTTTAAGTTTTTATGGATGACCATGATTTGGCTTCTCATCAAGATGTCCGAGTAGGTAAACACTGCACTGTCTCCTCCAACAAGCACATCAGATTTACAGCTAAACTACAGAGCAACCATCATTGCAAATCACATGAAGTTTAGCTGAACAAAAGTCCCATAACCATGGACATGCAGAAGAAGCCACATCATTACTAATAAGAGGTACAGAGACAGGGAAGGAGTCAGTCCCTCAGCCACACATGGTGGTTAAAAAATCGAGAGGGAAATCTTGGCTGCAGAGGTCCCCCCTGAAGAACAAGGTGTCCTGGACCCACACTAGGGTACAACTAGGCAATTGAAAATAATCCAAGACTAAAAAGAAATGAGTTGTCAAGCCATGAAAAGACTCAGAGAAAATGCAAGTGCATATTACTAAGGGAAAGAAGTCAATCTGAAAAGGCTACATGCCCTATGCTTCCAAATATATGACGTTTTGAAAAAGGCAAAATGAAAACAGTAAAAAGGTTGGTTGGCAAGGGTTAAAGGGAAGGGAAAGATGAATGGGAAATGCACAGAGGATTTTAGGGCAGTGAAAATACTCTATATGATACTATAATTGGGGATATCTTCATCATACATTTGTCCGAATCTATAAAATGTAAAACACTCAAAATGAACCCAAGGTAAACTATAGTCTTTGGGTAATAATGGGTCAGTGTAGTTTGATCAATTATAAAATACCACTCTGGTGGGGAATATTGATAATGGGGAAGGTTACACATGTGTTGGGGATGAGAGAACACGGGAAATCTATGTACCTTCCTGTCAGTTTTGCTGTGAGCGTAAAATAGTTCTAAAGAAACAAAATCTATTTTTTTAAAAAAAACTTAGTGAGAAAAAAACCTTAATCCTTGCTTCACATCTCATACAAAAATTAAAATTAGTCATGGACCTAAATGTACAAGCTTAAGTTATCAAAGTTACAAGATATAATTCAGAAAAAATGTTATGTTTAAGTATATATAGAATACAGATCAACATTGATCTCTCTTAATAAAGAGAGACAGATTGAAAGGATTAAAATAAATTTAGCAAAATGTTAACAATTGAAGAATCAAACTGAAGGTTATATGGATGTTTGTTCCACTATTCTTAGAAGTTTTCTGTAGGTTTAAAAGTTTTAACATTAAAAGTTTGGAGGAGAAAATAATAGAGTCAAATTGAAACTGAAAACAGTGCATTATAGGATTGCTCCAAATATCTCAAAATAATTAAATGTAAATCTATTAAATATTCCAGCTTTGGTAACAAAAAGCTTTAAATTAGGACAAAAGAAAATAGGAATCAATGCTGATACACAAGATATTATAGTTAGATAAAGAGAATAAAAATTTATTGAATTTAGCAACATGAAGGGCATTAGTGGCTTTGCTGAAAGTAATGTCAATTCGATAATGAGAGTAGAGAACAAATTTCAGTGGAGGGGGTAATAAACAAATATTTGAGGAACATAAACAGTCTTGTAATAAATTATTTTGTGGAGATAGACAAAGGGAACTATTTCTCTTCAACAGGAGAGAGAGGGAAATGGGCTCAGACGTATAAAGGGTTTTAGACTATGGTGGAAAATAAGAGATTTTGCATCCGTAAATTGCCATTTTTTTCAATGGACAATGAAGGTCCACATCTGAAATTTAATTTTGGGAAGTTAGGAAGCTCAAAGAATTGATAACTAAGCAGCTTGAACATCATAGTAGTGTTTCCATGCTACAGTGGAAGTCCATTTAAAAATGAATTGTATTTACACAGTATTCAGGAAAGTACACAAATCTTGTTAATTAGGCAGCAGCACTGTCTTCTCTACATTTATCCAAAAAATTGAAAACTATGCTCCTTCAAAAAGGTGTACGAGTACACAGATCATTACAGCAGCTTTATTCCTAATCACCAAAACTTGCAAACAACCCAAATGTCCTTCAACTAGCTATTTAATGAGATGCATCCATACAGTGGAATACTATTCGGCCATGAAGAGAAAGTAGCAAAGTACTGATATGAAGCAACGTGGATGACTTTCAAGTGCATTATGCTAAGTAGATGAAACCAGATTCAAAAGCATGCATAATGTCTGATTCCATTTACATGATAAATGCAAAACTATAGGGTACAGAAAACATTCTAGTAGTTGCTCAAGATCTGGGGGTGAGGGAAGAGTAGACTAAAAAGCACACAGGGGAATGTCCCGGAGTGATACAATTGTTCTATATCTTGATTGTGGTGGTAGCCACAAAACTCTAGATGTCAGTAAATCTCATAAAACTGTGCATAAAAAGGAAGCATTTTATTATATGTAAATTAAACCTCAATACTTTTTTTAGAAATTAGTTGATAGCAGTTAGATGTGAAGGCTTGGACCTCTGACACTGACTAAGGTAAACAATTTTATGAAGCGTGATGACTGGTCTTAGTCTCTCAAAGTAGAAATTTCCAACTGGGATGCCGAGAGATCATAGGGATGACAGGGGTGCTGGTCTCTTAGTTCTGTGGGCAGCAGAGTAGTTCCTGGCCCCAAAACTTCTAAAGTGGGCATTTTATCTGGAAGCAGCCTCAACTCTATGGCCATTGAGCTATATACATATCGCTATCGTCTCTTTTTGCCATCATGTGAGGAATGACAGGAAGCACTGTCCTAGAAGCATAGTCCTGTAGTTCTGACTACTTCCCTCAACAGTACAATAGATTCTGTGAGAATATAGCACCTTAATGATTACAGAAGTACTGCCCACTCTAGACTCCTTATGGAATTCTGATCCAGATAGCAGAAGAATTTACAGCTGCTATTACATATTGTATACAAAATAATAATATGAAAAAAGCTATATTACAAAACAAAGAATTCAGTCAAATCTGTAGTTAGAGGGAATTAATAACCTTAAAATATTCTCATTACTTAACAAGGAAGAATAAAATTCAATGAACTTAGCTTTTAATAGCTTGGGGTGGGCATTTAAGTTGAGAAAAAAATAAATTTAACAATAAATGAATAAAAGTAATAAAACAGAAACTAATGCATTTAGAAATTAAATATCAAAGATCTTGCACACACAAATAAATATGCAAACATTTTAATTTCCAATTAAAACTCAGAAAGTAAATTAACTACACATAGTTCTAGCAATAAATAAAAATATGAAATGTTTTCTTTTTTTATTGTTGTTCAAGTACAGTTGTCTCCATTTTCTCCTCACCACTCCCCGCAACTCAGCCATCCCCACCTCCCATCCTTGATCCTACTGCTCTTTGACTTTGTCCATGTGTCTTTTATACATGTTCCTTCTTGACCCTTCCCCTTGTCCACCTGTTATCCCCTCCCACCTCCCCTCTGGTCACTGTCAGTTTCCATGTCTTTGGTTCTATTTTGCTCACTTGTTTGTTTTGATGATTAGGTTCCACTTATAGGTGAGATCATATGGTATTTGTCTTTCACCACTTGACTTATTTCACTTAGCATAATGCTTTCCATTTCCATCCATGCTGTTGCAAAGGATAGGAGTTCCTTCTTTCTTTCTGCTGCATACTATTCCATTGTGTAAATGTACCACAGTCTTTTTATCCACTTATTTACTGGTGGGCACGTAGGTTGCTTCCAACACATGGCTATTGTAAATTGTACTGCTATTTGAACATTGGGGTGCATAGGTTCTTTGGAATTGGCATTTCAGGATTGTTAGGGTATAATCCCAGCAATGGAACTGCTGGGTCAAAAGGCAGTTCCTATTTTAGTTCTCTGAGGAAATTCCACAGTGGCTGCACCGGTCTGCACTCCCACCAACAGTGCACTAGGGTTCTCTTTTCTCCACAACCTCACCAGTACGTTGTTGATTTGGTTATGATGGCCATTCTCACCAGTGTAAAGTGGTATCTCATCATGGTTTTAATTTGCATCTCTCAGATGGCTAGTGATGCTGAGCATCCTTTCATATGTGTCTGGGCCCTCTGTATGGCCTCCTTGGAGAAGTGTATGTTCAGTTCCTTAGACCATTTTTTAATTGAGTTGTTTTTCTTCTTGGAATGGAGTCATGTGAGTTCTTTTTATATTTTGGAGATCAAACCCTTGTCCAAGATGTCATTTGCAAATATATTTTCCCATACGGTTGGTTCCCTTTTCATTTTGTTGATGTTTTCTTTACCCTTGCAGAATCTTTTTATTTTGATGAAGTCCCATTTGTTTATTCTTTCCTTTATTCCCTTGCTCTAGGGGACATATCAGTGAAGACATTGCTGCATGGAATATCTGAGATTTCCCTCCTCATATTCTCCTCTAGGACTGTTATGGTGTCGCAACTTATATTTAAGTCTTTTATCCATCTTGAGTTTATTTTTGTATATGGTGTAAGTGGGTGGTTGACTTTCATTATTTTGCAGGATGTGTTCCTAAAAAGATTTTTATAAAACACTACTAGAAATCTATCCAAGGTCTACAAAACCTGAATAAACCACAAACCCCTAAAGAAATAAGAAAAGGTGTTAAAAATTATTCTCAACTTTCACATGCTATATAAAATTTTTCAGAACGGAAAAATTCCATCAGGGCTATCTCATGATAAGTGGTGATTTCCTCTTCTTTTCAAGAGTTCCTAAATGTAGTCAACATATGTTATTTTTTGTAATCAGAAACAAAATACTAAATTTTATTTTTCAAAAATAATAGTCCAGACCAATGTTCTGTTCCTGCTACTGATTCTGTTGTGTTTGGCCTTGGCAATCCTGACACCTCAATAAGTAATAATGAAAATACAAGTTTTATAAAATCATTCTCAGCCTTCTTGTTTTGAATCTTGTCATGAATGTATGTCACAATCTGTTAAATGAGTATAGTTGCTTGGTAGTAGAGAACTAGTGTGGTACATTTTAAAGTAACCAAACTTCTAGTAGCTTGAGTGACCGTATGTGAATGTGAACTACAGGAATTCTCAAATGAATCTTTTCAAAAAGCTGGCCTCCAAGTTCTCCCTCATCACTTAGCTGTTGCGTGAAAAGAAGAAATGGCTGATGACTTGCCATGTTGAAATACAAACTCCCTTTGAAACCTCGATTGTATTTTTGTCAATTAAAACAGTTCCCAAGTTTCTGTCGAATGAGTAATTTATTTTTTCTCTAAACATACTACTACATGTGCCCTGGATATGCTGACAGACAAGTCTCAAGCTATCACCAAGGCGGGACATGGGGACATTATATGGTGAAGAAAATGCTTTGAAAGGGTCTTCACAGTGATTATGAAGGAAGAATGAGGTAAGAACTCATTTCCTTAACAGAAGAAAAAGCCAGTTAGAAAACACAACATGGTGATGAAAAAGAAAAAGCTGGTACCATCTCACGACATCATCAGTTTTATTCCTGTCTTCTTTATTAAAACTTTAATAATCAAGGGACAGATATCAAAGTTGTCTAAGACAACAAACACATTCAGTTTCTTTTTAAAAAGGACACCAGCCCTGGCTGGTGTAGCTCAATGCATTGAGTGCCGGCCTGCAAACCAAAGGGTTGCCAGTTTGATTAAAGTTGTCTGGAACAACTTTAAATGTTCCAACATCCTAATTATAGGGGTACCAGAAGAGCAAGAGGAAGAGCAAGAAATTGAAAACTTACTTGAACAAATAATGCAGGAAAACTTCCCAATCTGGTGAAGGAACTAGACATGCAAGTCTAGGACACTCAGAGAGTCCCAAACAAGTTGGATCCAAGAAGAAACACACCAAGGCACATCATAATTACATTATGCAAGATTAAAGATAAGGAGAGAATATTAAAAGCAGCAAGAGGAAAGGAGAAAGTTACCTACAAAGGAATTCCCATATGACTATCAGCTGATTTCTCAAAAGAAACCTTGCAGACAAGAAGGGGCTAGAAAGAAGTGTTCAAAGTCATGAAAGGCAAGGACCTATATCCAAGATTACTCTATCAGCAAAGCTATCATTTAGAATGCAAGGGCAGATAAAGTGCTTCCCAGATAAGGTCAAGTTAAAGGAGTTCATCATCACCAAGCCCTTATTATATGAAATGTTAAGGGAACTTATCTAAGAAAAAGAAGAAGATCAAAACTATGAACAGTAAAATGACAACAAACTCACAACTATCAACAACTGAACCCAAAAGACAAAAACTAAAACTAAGCAAACAACTAGAACAGGAACACAGAAATGGAGATCACATGGAGGATTGTCAGTGGGAAGGGGAAGGGGGAGGATGGGGGAAAATGTACAGGAAATAAGAAGCATAAATGATAGGCACAAAATAGACAGGGGGAGGTTAAGAATAGTATTGGAAGTGGAGAAGCCAAAAAACTTCTATGTATGACCCACAGGCATGAACTAAGTTGGCAGGGGGAATGCTGGGGTGGGGTTGGGGGGGGCATGATGAAGGGTTGAAGAAGATAAAAGGGAGAAAAAATGGGACAACTGTAATAGCATAATCATTAAAATATATTTAAAGAAGTAAAGAATGTAGCATTCAACTTCATTCTTTTTCAATTCCTATAATTGGCCAGGTTTTATGATATATTTGTACTTGATTACATTTATATTTTAATATATGAACATAATTTGTGCCCTTGGCTAGTGTAGCTTACTGGACTGAAGGACTGACAGTTTGATTCCCAGTCAGGGTACATGCCTGAGTTGCAGACCAGGTACCTAGTTAGGGGCGCGTGAGAGGCAAACACACATTGATGTTTCTTTCTCCCTTTCTCCCTCCCCCCCCCCTCTAAAAATAAATAAATAAATAAATAAATATAAAAAACAATATAAAAAAGAACATAATTTGTATTATATTAAGCACATTGGGATACAAATTTATAAAAGTATTTTACTGTAAGGAACCCACTATCAAAAACATTTGGAAGTCATTGAAGGGGAGGACATAAGTTCTATAAATAATAATAGATCTAAGAAGCTAATACCTATAATCAAGAACACTCTAGAAGAGATATTTTGTGAACATTTGAAAAGAAATGTAAATATATTGAAAAGCATGTAGTGGTTATTAGAAAGCAAGATGACTTTTATAAAAATAACTCATACAACTGACTTGATTTTCGTTTACAACATCATCACTCTGACTTTGAGAATGGAGTACTACCTAGGTTTGAGCTAAGCATTAGAACAAAATCAGGATATGAATAAACTAACAGAGTTTAGGTGACACACTAGGAGAAATAGCTAAAATGATAGATTACCAGAATGATGTTTCCAGCTCACTGCCTCTAGTACCACAGTTCTAAATTCTTCCGATTGCTCTGAAAATGAGATCTACATTCCCTGGGTCTTACACTACCTTCACTGACCCTAACCCCCTGAGGCCCTCGTGACAACCGTTCGTTTGCACAGCTCTCTTACCTCTCCCTTGCTTTCCTGACTGAACTTCTACCCTCTAAATCTAAACCTATGCCTGAACCGAAACATAACTTCAACTACTCACAATCATGTTATCTAATCTCACTCAAAACTCGTGAGGAGGTAGTCCTTAATTCCACTCAAGATTATATTTCCCTGGTCTGTTCATACTCTGTCTCCTAAACAATTATTTCACAACTTTTTCCCTTTTCAAACATCATCACTTTCCTCTTCCATCCTGTGTTTTAATGACTTTGCTTCCAATTTCATTGAGAATACTGAGCCATCACACCACCCGTCTGCATCCATGCCCATAAACTCTACCGACCCATCTGTTAACATGGAGAATGGCCCAGGTTCCTAGCTAGAGCCTGTCAAGATTTAGGAAGATTTTGAGATTTTACTCTAAGTTAAAACAATAATTTGCCACAGTTTTATTGATAATACCAACAGACAAGAGAGTCCTGGGTGAGATGAAAAGGATCGTTTATTACTCAAATAAATCATAGTAGTGAGAGTATAGTCATTTTCTTGTGATAGTTCCTATGATAGTTAATTCTACGTGTCAACTTGACTAGTGCCTAGATGCTATGGACTAAATATTGGTGCCCCCAAAGTCATATGTTGAAACCCTAACCTCCAGTGTAATGATATCTGGAGGCAGAGCTTTTGGGAGGTAATTAGGGATAGATTAGATCATGGGGGTTGGATACTCCTGATGAAATTACAAAAATACCAGAAGATACAGGATCTTTCTCTGTCTTTTTCATGACCCATCAAGAAAGGCCATGTGAGGACAAAACCAGAAAGGGGGACTTTCAAGAACCCAACTCCTCTGGCACACTTATGTCAGATTTCCAGTCTCCTGAGCTCTGAGAAATAAATATTGTTGCTTAAGTCAAAGAGTCTATGATATTCTGTTACAGCAGCCCAAACTCACTAAGACACCAGGTACTTGGTTAAGCACTATTTCTGGGTGTGTCGTGAGAGTCATCCTGGATGAGCTTAACCTTCAAATTTGCAGGCTGAGTAAAGCAGATGGCCTTCCCCCAAGTGGGTGGGCTGCATCCTAACCACTGAAGACCTGAATAGAACAGTAAGGTTGAGTAAGAAAGGATTTTCTCTTTCTGCCGAACTCTCTTTGAATTTGGAATTGGTTTTCTCCTGCCTTCAGACTCAGGCTTGGACCTGAACTTACAGCACCAGCTCTCGGCGTCCTCAGGCCTTTGGATTGAGACTGGAACTGTACTATTGTTTCTCTGGCTCTCCAGCTTGCCAGTTGCAGATCTGGAACTTCACAACCTCCTTAATCACATAAGCCAGTTTCTTATAGTAAATATTTCATATCTATATGGAAATATATATGTAAATATAAGAGAAATATATTCCGTACCTCTGAAGACCTCAGACTAATATAGTCCCTAAGCTTCACTTCCCACAGGACAATGTTATAAGGACCAAGGGACATCGGCACATGCAGCAAGCTGCATTACAAAAAAGGAACTTTGAGCTTAGGAAACCTGAATATTTTATAAAGGAATGAGGCATTATCTTAATTATAACTGGACAGTATACAAACCTAAGCCCTCTGTAAAAGGAGAGAGATTCTATCTCTAACTTCCAAGGCTCTTTGCAATAGAAACATCTTGAAAATGATAGTCTAGAACAAAAAGGCAGTATGTGCCTTGGCTAATAATGCATGCAGAAATCTGAGAGACACGTGGAGGATTGTCTACTGAAGTAGCCAGCCCCTTCGCTTACTTATCCATTTGAGTCTGTCCTCTCTCGCCTACCTAAGAATGCTGTGTAGCAATTTTACCATCTCTCTCCCGAGGAACTACTTTTCTTTCTCTATTGTTTTATTTCTATTTACATAAACTTTTCCAATCTTAATAAAAAATGATTCATTTTTAAGTCATTACCATTCCTACTCCTCTCTTTTTTTCGCAACGAATCTCATGGGGGAAAACCCCATTTAGATTCACTGCCCCTACGTTATCTTCTCTTATTTTCTCCAAAACTCATTTTAATTAAGCTTCTGCCTCTCATCACTGCACCAGCACTCCTCTCGTCAAGATCACTAATGACTTTTATGTTGCTGAATCCAATGGTCAGCTATCATTTCTCATTTTGACGTATGAGAAGCATTTCAGACCATTGTGTTTCCTCTCCATTGTGAACACATTCTACATTGGGATTTCCAGGAAACTAATCTCATTACCGTTCCTACCCTTCTCTCTGACCACTCCGCAGCCTTCTTTGATGATGGTACAAATCATCTCCAACCACTAAATATTGAAGTGACCTTGGACTCAGTCCTTGGATCACTTCTATATTCTATCCACACTCATTCTATTGATAATTCATCTACGTACATGAGGTCTGTCCAGAAAAAGTCCAACCATTGTTAATATAGTGAGAATGGTTTGCACAACAACATCAATGTAACCTGGCAACCAAGGAGAGTGGACTGGAATGCACATGTGTGAACAATGACAACTTCACTGTACTAGTTAGTGGGGGAGGTAGATGCCATTGAGTGAGCATGTGTACTGTGTGGCCATCGCATTCAAAATGACTGAGCAATTAGAGCAACAAATCTGCATCAAATTTTGTGTTAAGCTTGAACTTTCCTCCATGGAAACTATTGGGATGATTCAAAGGCCACAGCTATTGGCAGCTGGTGAATGGCAGCTTCATCACGACAAAGAACCCACTTATGCATCACACCTTGTGCAGAGTTTTTTTGTGAAATATCAAATTACCCAGGTGACTCAGCATCCCTACAGTCCAGATTTGGTGCCCTGTGTCTTCTGGCTTTTCCCAAAACTAAAATCACCTTTGAAAGGGAATTGATCTTAGACTATTGATGAGATTAATGAAAATATGATGGGGCAGCTGACGGCAATTCGGAGAACTGTGTGAGGTCCCAAGGTGCCTTCCTTGAAGGGGACTGAGGTGTCATTGTCCTCTGTACAATGTTTCATGTATCTTATATCTTCTTCAATAAATCTCTCTATTTTTAATATTACATGGCTGGATTCCCTCTGGACAGACCTCATATAGTTTTATTATTTTAAATAGTATCCTCCATGTACCATTGACTATTGAAGTTCTATTTCTGCCCCATATCTTTTCACAGAACTCCAGACTAACATCCAACTGCCTACTCAACATTTCCCTTAAATATTCACTTGGTCTCTACAACTTAAAAGCTCCTGATACTGCCTTCCTAACTTGCTTCACCTCCCCACTTAGGTAAATGGCAATTCTGTTCTTTCAGTTGTTCAAACCAAAAATGCTCAAGTCACCCATGACTTTCTCCTGTATACTGCATCCAATTCTTCAGCTAATACTGTCTGCTCTACCTTCAAAATTATCCAGAAGAGAACTGATGTTTACTGCTTTCACTTCGACCATTCCAGTTCAAGCCACCAATATCTGCAACCTGAAAGAGACATATGGCTAAAATCTGCTTTGATGATAAAATCATCAAACATTCTAGAGTACCTTCAAAGATTATTTACATGAAATCTTTCCCTTATCTATCCATCTCATAAAATTATAAAATTATATTTAGAATATCCATTCTACCCAATGGGACAATCCATCTCAATAAGCCCCGTGCATCCAGAAGAGAGAGAGGGAGGAAAGAGGGGAGGAAGGCAAACAGAAAGGAAATGAGTGACAACGATCTTTGGGCACTTTTGTATGCCTGTCCGGAAGATTATACACCTGATCAAGGTCTAGGTCTAGAATTTCCAAACTGAAATGTAACTAACAACAAAATAGAAAGCCTGATCATCCGAGTAAGGCTTTCATATGGAAAATGCAACCCCCAAAACAGTTTGCTTATATTTGTTCAATTAAAACAGTAAGTTTAGAAAACATATACAATTATCACAAAATCTGAAAAATTCAACATGCTTCCACATTTACAAAAAATTAAATGCTCAAAATTCATGGAACTTAAAAACCTCAAAATTTTCCCTGAGTATTTAAATATGTAAACCATGTAGACCTACAAAGTGTACAGAAGTAGGTATATGACAATTTCATATAATTCATAAAACATAATTCTCAGATAGTACATATCTTTCAATTCCCTGAGTAATTACGTAAAAAAATATACATTAACAAAGTGATATTTATACGTTGTTTGTGTCCCCTAGGTGGAAACCAGGAAAGAAATGATACATTCTTTGAATGCTTAAATCAACCAAAACATTCTATTTTCGTGATGCCTTGTGACATATGTGAGGACGTATCGTTACCTTCACATATTTTTGTTAATTTCCCTATGTTCTTTACTTTCTGGGTTTTTTTCTGAGCCTTCTTTACAGTATTGCTCCCTGTTCTTCTGCCTCTCCCTCCCTCTCCCTTTTCCTCTCTTCTAATTAGGCCACTTCTTTCTTTCTATCATTCTTGCTCTAAATACACTTGCTAAGTCTATTGCGGCTATTACTTCTTTTCCACGTTACCTTTTTTTAAGCACAATGCCAGTGCCATTTTTCTTATGATTTGTGAAAGTCTTTCTTTCCTCTGTCCCTGCCCAGGCCTCCTACCCCCTGCCTAAGCTTTTCCTTTTTCCTCTATTATTTGCTCATGCTCTCTGTTATATTTCTAGCCCTTAAAGTTCACAGGGCTCATGAGAAAAGAAAACTAAAGCTGTGGTGAAACAACAGAGTTTTGTCCCAAATCCACCGTTGGTTATTTGGATCTAGTTTACAGGGTTGCCTCCAAACAATAGCTTAATTGCGGGAATATTGGAGAGAAAAGAAAACCTGAAAAAATCAAGCAAAAGGCTCGGAGAAAGCACTTGTTGTCATCTGTTTGCTCTCAAGTCTTCGGCCCTGCAATTTGCCTCACTCCTGCATCCATATGGTAAAACAAGATATATTTACATTTTCCCCTCGTTTGCAGAATTGGACCAAAAGAGCTTCTCTTCACCCAATTACGATGAACTCTCAATAGTAAGATGACACAGAATACACGCTACCTTAAACTGTAAGTGGTAACTATAAAATATACATTTAATTTGAATAGGAGGTTTGCAGTCTTACCCAGAACACTGGGGAAGATGATCAAGCTCCTGATGGCTGATCTTTTAGCGACATGCAGAGAATCTTACAAGCTAAAGAAATTCCCAGGGGAGAAATGTGGAATATAATAGCCGGTCTGAGTTTTGATACTTGAATCACTTCTTTGCTTAAATATGCAATGATTTTAAAGTCCTTATTTTTACCAGTGTTCTTCCACATTCTGTTTTTCTATAATATCTTTTAATGTTTATTTTTGTGGCTAGTTTAGTTACTTAGAATTGTTGCTCTTACTCTGTAGGCCCAAAATGCCAGGTGAATTTGCCTAAGTGCTTATCAGCATTTTTATTTTCATTTCACAAGTAAATACTCTTTTATATGCATTGAACAAAGAATAAATATATTTAAAGCTGTTGTGGGGAAATTGATCATTACAAACCTAGTTCGATCCCTTTCCCATCTTTTTTACCCCACATGCATCTGCAATAGATCTACTGAGCTGCTGACCTATAGAGAAAAAAACCTGATTATAACTGGAAACATTTCTAAAACTCCTACATTTGCAAAATCAAAATTACCAAAAATGATAGAACCAGGAATACCAAATTATTTCTTTGTAAGCTATAGTCAGAAGTTAACAGTACAGAGACATTTAATGAAATTGAAGCTCTAAACAAAAGCTTTTCACAAAGCCACACCTAAATTACTCTTAAGAGAAAGATGGGGAGTAAATAAATACTATGTGAATTCTAAATAGACCACTAGGAAATTAAATATGAACAGAATAGACAAAACCAAAAAGATGAAAGGCAAAAAATTTGGATGCTGCTACTTCATTACCATTGATGTATAGCCATGAAGAGAGTATAGATAGAAATTCATACTCTAAGAATCTTTTAAAGGAAAATACTGCTGTGATACGAGAAAAGGAAGCATTAACACTGACCAGTTTTTGAGCAGTGATATTTTGCCCTTTGAAGTTCTGTGAAAATTGCACTGTAGCAGTAATATTTAATTGTAGCATAAAAATTAAACACCATTTACTTGATATAAAATAGGGATAGTATGTAAATTAAGTAAGTTTCAATTCATGTCTTCTTACTCACATCTGTTGGCAGTTTAAATAGTTTTAGTGTCATTAATTGTTATAAAAGTGCAAGATTTGCTGTATGCTTGCCACTTAGGACCAAAGGCACAAAAGTCTAATTGAACTAAGTAATTAGTAATTTGTCATTTCCTATTGTCAGCAATTACTTTCCATTAGAAATCCTCACTGAAAATTCTAATTTGAAGTGAGGTTTGCATTTTATTGCTGTCCATCCAAATTAGTTTAAAATTGACAGCTACATTTTCATTTATATTTTAAAGATTTTAAACACGCTTGAAGAAACTGACGCACACGCAGCTCCACATAAGCTCCGCGTGCGCACACACTCCAGAAGACAGCTCACACCAATGGAGGTGTCTTTCGTTTCCACAAAAGGGCGTTGCTGGGCAAGCATCCCGTCCTCACTGCTTCTGGGAAATTCCCCGGTTTTGATTTTTACTCTTACACGCAGACCCCTGCGGTGGTGCTCTCAGCTGCACCCAGAGGCACCCGGAAACAGCACACTGTGAGACTGCTTTCTGGGGCTTCAAGCTCCTCCTGGGATGATGCTGTTGGATGGTTTTCATTTGTTCTCTCTTCACACCCCGCTAGCCAGTCAACACTTTCCCTTCCCTATGTTCTTAATTTTGAGATTCATATTCACTTTGGTTTTTATTATTATAATTTTTATTGTTGTTCAAGTACAGTTGTGTCTAATTTCTCCCCCTCTACACCCCCAATGCCCCCACCTATCCCTACCTCCTACCTTCAATCCTACCCCCTTTGGCTTTGTCCATGTGTCTTTTATACATGTTCCTTGATGGCCCTTCCCCTATTTTTCCCCATTATCCCTCTCCCCTCTCCCCTCTGGTTACTGTCACTTTGTTCTTTATTTCCATGTCTCTGGTTATATTTTGCTTGCTTATTTGTTTTGTTGATTGGGTTCCACTTACAGGTGAGATCATACGGTATTTGTCTTTCACCACCTGGCTTTTTTCACTTAGCATAACGCTCTCCAGAGCCATTCATGCTGTTGCAAAGGGTAGGAACTTCATCTTTCTTTCTGCTGCATAGTATTCCATTGTGTAAGTGTACTTTAGTTTTTTGATCCACTCATTTACTGATGGGCACTTAGGTTGTTTCCAGGACTTGGCTATTGTAAACTGTGCTGCTATGAACATTGGTGTGCATAGGTTCTTTTGAATTAATGTTTCGGGATTGTTAGGGTATAATCCCAGCAGTGGAATTGCCAAGTCAAAAGGCAGTTTGATTTTTAGTTTTCTGAGGAAATTCCATACTGTTTTCCACAGTGGCTGCACCAGTCTGCATTCCCACCAACAGTGCTGAGACCATGTAAAACTAGGGGGCAATTCAGCCCTCAAAAACAATACTGAAGAGGTAATTTATAAGTCCACTGATGTACTTTACTAATTTTTAATATTTTTGATTGATAACTTTTTATTTTTAAATAATTTTAGACTTGTAGATAAGTTGCAAAAACAGTAAAGAACTCCCACATGCCCTTCACCTAGTTTCCCTTCGTGTTACATCATTCATAAGCATAGAACAATGATAAAAACTGAGAAATTATGATAACCTTGTACAATACAGTTAGCTAAACTAGAGAATTTATTTGGATTTCATTGCTTTTTTTCCTTTTTATGGAATTTAGTGGGGTGACACTAGTTAACAAAATTATGCAGGTTTCAGGTGCACAGCCCATGTACTGCACTGTGCGTTCACCGCCCCAGGTCACCTCTCCTTCCATCACAATCTATCTCCCCTTCACTGTCTTCTACCTCCCTCTTCCCCTTCCCAACCACTATCACCACACTGTTATCTGTGTCCACAAGTTTTCTTCTTTTTTCCTCAACGCCCCCAGTCTCCTTCCCCAAGAGCTGTCAGCCTGCTCTCTGTCTAGGAGTCTGTCTCTATCTTGTTAGTTAATTTGGTTCATTTGATTCCATATATGAGTCAATTAACATTTGACAAAGGAGGCAAAAACATACATCAGGGTAAAGATAGTCTATTCAGTAAATGGTGTGGGGAATATTGCCCTGGTGTCTTTAAACTAAGGTGAGTTAAGCTTATCCTTCCTTTCCTTTGTGAAAGTTTGAGCATCACATGTTATCCCAACTATATAGGCTTCCTTTTGTTAAAGCTTAACAGGTCTTTTTCCCTTAAAGTACAGCTGGGTATCTCTAACAAATAGACTATGTTTTAAAAATATAGAATAAACTTCACATATTTTTCTCTTTATTCCATGATTAAAATCTGAAACTGCACTTCAAACCTTTAACTAAAAGCCTTGAGTTAATATATAGAGGCCTAGTATCTTAGATGCGGCTATTAAAAGTTGCCTGGCAAAAAGCATATGCACATATTTATTATGATAAAGATAGCAATGTCCATAAGAACAGATTTGATTTATTAACCCAGAGTTGGAATTACATTAAAGGGCAAAAGACAATGAAATCTCACAATTACTTGTCTAATAATTTAGTAACTAATAAGGGTGGTGTTGAATGCATCTCCATATTAATTGAAGTGATATGGTTTACTAATTTATTTTCTCCTAAGTCACGTAAATGTTAAAAATTGTCTTGTAATACTGGAATTGGTAATGAATTTCTCTTATGTTTTAAAATGACACTCTAATCATTACTCTAAATTCATAGACTTTCCCAGAACAAATTTTCTACTGTTACCCCATCGGTAACTAACTAGATATATCACACATCTGTAACACATAAGTGAACATTAATTAGTGCTAATTTACAATCAAATTTCAATGGAGAAGCAAATTATGCTTTGTTGAACATCAAAAGTCTTTATTGCAACCACCATGATGAAGAATGCCAGAACATCTTAATTATTTCTGCTTATAAATAGCGTTTCCCACAAGTCTTCAAAATGCGCAAGAACACTCTAGAAAGCAAAAATAAAATGGTAGTTTTACTGGAGTCTAGTGCTAATGCAGTTCATTTCAATGAACATCTTGCTCTCTTTTCTTCGTTGTAACAGAAAAGAGGTTGTCTGAAAATTCAAGAGCAAATTTTTCCATTGGGCATATTGTTTGAGATCTATTGATATACAGCCAAGACATTTTACTACCCCGCCTCAAGATTTTTCTACATAAATCCAAGATTGACTAAAATATCCCAGTTTTATGTCAACCAAAAATTATTTAAACCTTAAAATAGCCATCTCCCTACATGTATCCTATCTTAATAGAGTCACATATTTCTAAAGTAATATGCTTCACAGAAGGAAAATAAGCAACAGATACTTAAAAACTCTTAATCAGCTCATTCTAAAATTGTATAATTGCCAATAAGGCACTGAAGAAAAGAGAGAATTAAATTAAAAGTTCAATAAACACTGATCAATATGCTTGTAAATACCAAGTTTATAAAATGATCTTCCCTTTTAATGTAGTTATAACACCAGTACATGCTCTCTATTTTGGAACTCAGCTGATCATTTGTAAATCTAATTAAATTTGTTTCTGATAGAAACATGTCAGAAATACGAGAAGATTGCCAGAAAATATTTTTTTTTAAAGAAAGAAAACAGCAGCCTGGACTGTCCAGCTATTGCTGTCTCCTGGTTTAGCATTAGCTCACAATCAGCTGAATAAAGAAGTCATCTCTGTCTAAGATGTAAATAAATCACAAGCCTCAGTTACTTTACCGCTAGCTGTTTGTCATTCAGGAAAATAATGGTTAATCAATGTCTAATCAATGAAGATGTGTAACATATTAGTTTGCAGTCCTTCATCATCCTATTTTCTTCAATTGCCTGGGGGTTTGTGTTCAGTACTTACAGAATCGATTACAATTGAGAGTGATCATTCAGCTCATGTTGAGAGCTGTCAGCTGCGCTTTCCACAAGGCAGTTTGGCTCTTGTGTTTAATATGAGATGCTAATATTTAGCTGCATCTGACAAACTAGGTTCCATGGTGGAACATTTTATGAGAAGTGCTTAAGTAACTAATTGTATCACTACATGTCACTTGATGAAACTAAACTTTTCCTGACTTCACAATAATCATAAGCATTACTGGCTTGCTGTGGAAAATTAAAGGGAAATAGCTGCCTGCTTGAGTCTGATCATGCCTGCAGAGAAGGTCTAAGAAAGGCAACTACCAATGACACCTTTATAAATAACTACAGGGGTGGGGGGAGATGATTCTTCGATTTTTATATAAAGCAATATCTTCCTGCATAAGGATGATGTAGCCTCTTGTGCGAGGATCTTTGAATGCCCACAATTTCTCACCAACACCTGAGAAAAGTTGGAGCTGCCGCCTCTTGACACATTTCTTTTAAGAAACAACCTTTTGTGGCTATGTGTGTTTAAAGTCCAGAGAAAATGTTAATTGCCTGAAAAGCCCATTTTTCTTGCCATTTATAAAAATGTATCACCAACCTGTACATCCTGAAGAGAGACTGGGAGGGTATTAAAAAGGGTGGAAAAGTAGAGTCCTAATTTCCTTTCAACAACAAATAATTGTCAAATTATGGAGATTTTTGCCTTAATTACTGATTTTGGGATTTGTTTGGCAAGGTGTGCTGATGATGGTCCCAGAGCCCAGTGTTAAAAACTGATAATGATATAGTATTTCACAAGAAACATTTTTGGATCTTGCTAGTATAGATTTAAAACGAACAAGTTCAAGTGTGTTGTTAGAATCAGTTCCAACAGCACCCTCTAGTGCCCGCAGCTTCGAAGCACCTTGTGGATGATGAAAAAGCCGTTCCTATGCAGTTCGAGTTCATTGACACTTGCTTTATAGCCAATATTAAGAAACTTTAAAAAGTCTATCCATCACCACAAGTGACCTAAATGTGCTCTTAAACTTAAAAATATTTTAACATCATTCTGTGATCAAGCATACTGGAGAAATTTAAAATGATCTAAGATTATTTTAAGTTATAATAGTGCATTAACTTTTTGAGAGTATCACGTCAGTGATACATTGTCAAATTTTATGGATATTTCAGGATATGGTTTAATTATTTAAATTTCTGGGTTAACCGACTTAACTAATGACAGCACCTTAAAAAAGAAGCTGTTTTACACCCGATACCGTAAGGTCCAATGAAATATTGAGCTTACATTGTTTCCAGTAACTGCAGGAAGGGAAAGAACTATCTCTGAATCCACATTTTTAATGAATTTGACATGTTTAAAAAAAACTAATTTTACAGGTGATTAATAAACATTTCACTGAATGATTAAATGATCATTTTTCCCTCTTCCTTTTAAATCCATTTATTTCAGAAATAAATACCATTATAGTTTTGAGTCCATCTTCTGTGAAACACTGGTTTTAGACTCTGAAATAGAATTTCATAGTTAGGGAAGACATGTGGATTCAATTTGAAATAATGAATATATCTTTCCGAGTTTATGAGCTAAACATGTAGTGAAAGAGCAAGAAATCATAAATTTATAGTAAGAGTTTATGCAGGCATAAACCACATTCATACAGATAAGTCACTTAGCTAATCTGACCTGTGAAGATCTCTTCCTCTGAGTGAATCAAAATGTGTGTGTGTGTGTGTGTGCTTGGAGATATAATACAGGGGACACTGAGGACAAAATTGCCAGTGGCACCCAATTGCAGAAAGATTCCCAAACTCAAAAATACTAGAATTTTTTTAAAATACACATGATGGTGCTTTCCTCTTTACACCCAAATGTCTTATTGAATCAGAGTTCATATGTTTACATCCTGAGATTTTTCAGCAAACTTTACACAATATTTCTTGTATATATTTCTAGTGACAATTAAAAATATTTCAGAAGAAAAACTACACTTCTGCAGTGTCTAATTTATGTCAGTCTCCTTATTGGGCATAAACATATGTTACCTCACAGAGAATGACATCAAACTCTGCTGTGAACTTGGTCAGCACTTCCTAGAACTTACCTCTTTCCCTATCATTCACATTATTCGGGACATGAGAAAACTTGTTAGCTGCGTGGCTTGTCTTGGAAGCTGGGCTCACATACCTGTGCAGTTATTTGTAATCTTCTTAAATTATATTTTTACCATCGGCAGTTCCCAGGTGGAGCACATAACACTATAAAAGGCAAACCAACAAAAAAGTATGTAAAAGATCTTCATCTATCTTTTTGTACAGCTGCCAGGGGAGTGAGCTAGCCCCACAAACGCCTGCACTTTGATATGAAAGCTGTGATAATGATGAAAAGTTAATGGATTTTTATCTATATCAACCTGATGATCATAGACCTTGTTATTTTTATTATTTTTTAAGAAGGAGATTGGTGCTGCATGAATATGAAGGCATATTCACAGAATTTCTTAGATTTATAGGTACAGGAGCTACAAAGCCTTCTCTCTTTTTTAAGGTAGATAAATTGAGTTCCATGCAGTTTACTATGTAGGGGTCTTTCAAATGAGACCACAAAATCTTAAAACCTTACTATCCTGTGTGGACATTAAAGATCTCAGCACATTTTATAAGAGTAGGGGCTTGTCACCACACCACTGGGCACGTTCCTGGGACCTACCTTTAAGTCTAACAGCCAGCCTCTCTCCACAGGATATTACTGTATTAGGTACCCTGGAAAAGTTCAGTATATTTATTCAATCTATTTAAAATGTTACCCTAATGGTCCTGAAAATATCTTTTTTTTTTTTTTTTTTGTAAAAAGAAATCAAAGGTCTCCTTAGGCGAAGTTACAGTAATGTTTGGTACATGAAATCAAACTTCCTTCCAAAATATTTGATTAGGCCTTTTGAGCACAAATGCCCACACACAGTATTAATTTTATTTAAAAAACAAAAACAACCAATATATAATAAAAAAAAATCTTATAACCCATGATCCATGCTTTCTGATACAGGTAATGTAAAATAAATGATATAATCTACAAAACAATGACAAATGAAAGACTTGGAAAAGGTTATGGTTTGACAAGGTAACATTTTTGAAATCTGGACACCAATCAAATTGACGTAACTATGGGTGATGCAACACTTCCCGACACTAAAGTCGTTACCACTGTCAAAAACGTACAGGAGAGCCTATTGTGATTGCTTAACGTCAGCCTTTGTTCATAAGCTCTTTCATAACACTGAAACCAGGAAAATGATTTAAAGCAGTTCAATTTGTCTATTTACCTTAATCTTTAACTATTCCCATATGTCTGGCTACATGATGTATGACTCTTCATAAACCAATTTTTCAAAGATATACAGGACAGAAAAAAGTCAGGCTCCTAACCTTTTATGCGCTGAACTTTTATGGAGCTCAAGAAAACAAAATGCTTTTAGGTTTCAGAAAAGGAAAAAAAAAAAAGGAGAGGGGAAGGTTATTTTCTTTTTCTCTCTGCTGAGGAAATATTTGCATCAGTAGAAGTAGAGCAGGCACCAGTTTTTAGGTGTGTGAAAAGTCCTTTCAAAGGTCCCAGCCATAAATGTTGATGGTCATGTTCTTTGTTTAAAAAAATAGCTGATTAAAAATTATGATTCATAAATTAAGGCCACCGAATTCTTACAAGTGTCGCAGTCGAGGCAGGGATCCTGTGTGAGGTGTAACACCGTGCAGGAGGGCGGATGGGAAGCAAGGAATGCAGATTAGGGATTTCCCCTACGAGGGTCCCTAGTCATTACCGGACTGCAACTGCTTTAGCCTCCGCCTGAGGGACCGCAGTGATTGGAGAAATGAGTCCGTTGAAATGGAATGCACAGATTATTTAAAAATATCACAAGATTCTTATATCAATTTTAAATTAATTTGCATGCCTTTATGAAGATGAAAATTAAAATGTACCTTTTTTCATTCATATAAACACTATTTAATGAGCACCTACTGTGTGCTTGGAGCTGAATAGGTAACTGTGAACAGAAGGAAAAAATCACAGCTCTGTTCTCGGAGCCTATAACTTAGTTTTAAACTAGAAAATCAGCTTCAGGATTATTACTATCAGTTTATGACCATAAATCATGGTAAAAGTTAAGTTTCTCTGGCGCTGTTAGTCCTTAACCCTCTTGAGCTCAGTCCATATTCAATTTTTGTTCAACAGCCTTTGTTATTTTAATGGTACACTATAACATCCCAGCTTGTTTGCCCAAATTAGAAAATGGAATCTTCTCTCACAAAAAGGAACAAACATTAGAATTCTTTTGATAAATGTAGAATACAGAACAGGGAAAGAGGGTCAGCAATTGTTAAAGATCTAACTGTATGCATAGCTCAATTCCAGGCACAAATGTTCACATCTTTCATCAGATTAAAGTCAGCTAAACCATTTTATTGAATAGTATAATCTGTATCTGAAAACAGAAGAAAGTCAAATAGAAAAAAAACAATGAATCATTAAAATTAGCTCTTATTTCAGGGTGTGAAATAATTAACTTGCATTATAACACTGTTTCCTCCATCTGTAATTAGGCAAACAGCACTTCTCTTATACAGGTTTTGTAAAGGGGACTTAATGAGCTACTGGACTGATTGATAAGCCATAAGATTTAATGCAACTTCCTAAAAAAGTAGCTAACATCCGAGAGGTACACCTGTCAATCAGTGAAGAAAAAATTAGCATTCAAATTACTGTTATCAAGAACTATTGAAATCTAACATATAAAACCTGCATGACAAAAATCAACAGGATGCTATTTAAAGTACATGAAGGAATTTAATTCTCAGCAACATGACAAGAGGATTCTATGACTTGTCCATGCCATTGACCCACTAGTCATAATTGTGAAACTAAGATTTTAGTAACAGCTTCTACAGTACATGGAGTTTTATGTTTCATTTATATGTTTACTATCCCCCAAATGAAATGTAAAAGTGTGCTTATGTGTATGTATATGTGTATACATACATTATTTACATATATGTACTATTTACTATTATACATGTAAATACCATTGTAGTTCTCAAAATTCAAATGTAGCTACCCTTACGATATTGAAATGAAAACTCTAAAACTTACAAAATAGATGTTATTATGTATTTTATGTGATATCATTTAATGTGCATTCGCAATGTATTAAAATTCTGAAAAAGGACTCGGTTTGTGTATGAGAACAAGAAATTTTTATGTCTCCAAATTAAGCACATTCCAAAATAATTTGTTATTTTTCTATTAGTAAGAATTCTAATTCTAAAATTGTTCTGATATCAGAATAACAAAATTGTCATCTTAAAGCAGTTGGAGTAACTACACAAGTGAAAGTAACTAATAATTAAAGAATATTACGTTGATATGTATTCTAATGAAAATATAGTGTCAATTCTCAGAATGAAGGAAAACCCAAACACATTAGTATGATATTTGTTAAATGACTCTACTTAAAAATCTTTCCACTTATCTTGTTCTTAATCCACTGATAAAGAAAAAAACAATTTAATAAAGAAATTAAAATCAGAAAGATTATAAGGATGTGTGTATATATGTAGTTATTTGTGGTTTGATAATCAGGGGATTTATGAGGATGAAACAGATGAGTATTTAACTGTATTTACACAAATAGAAAAATTAGTACATAACTTTAAATTTCTATTTTTAAAACTCCAAATGTTTTATTAAGCTATTTAAAAAAATAATTTTAGACCTATGTAACCTAAAATGGAAATGATTAAATTTGCTATTTAGCTCATTTGAACTAATGCATTCAAAATCAACCATTTCACACACAAAATAAACTCATTTAAAATAGATTTTTTTAATTCCAGCTTTTTTCTAATGGTTCTTTTTAAAACTTCAAGTACGCTTGAGAAACTGGCTGTGGCTCATGTATACAAGGTAGGGTCAATGCTGTATTGAATTTCCAGACCATTTTCAGACTACCTTCTGGCAATGGAAGCATTTTGACCACTGACACTCCCTGTGGGTATATCTGACTATCCTGGTACAATGCACCATTCCCCATTATTGAATCTACAACAAACTGCTGTAGGTTATTCATTGATTGAGTGTTTAAGTATATTCTTTAGGAGCAAATAGATAACTAATCTGTAAGCAATCACATGAAATAAAAAATCAGCAGAATTCCTGCTTCAAAGATGCTTTGAGCTCTAGCACTTAATTATGTGCATTCTTTGATTATATTGTGTCACATTCAATAAAGATATATAGGAATTCTATTTCTTTATATCACTGTAGATTCTTCTCAGAGCCTGGTTGTACCACACAAGGAAATTTCAAAAGCACCTTCCAAATCAAAGATACCAAGGTAAATCACACCTACTCCCTTTCTACTAATATTTTTTTCCTAGATCAATCATAATATTTACCAGGATGCTTATTGGACCAGTAGAGCAGCTGACTGTGATTCTATAACTTGCTAATACACATTCAACTAAATACCAGGTAAACCTTGTTCAGCCTCGAGATATACCTGTGTACAGGCTCATGAGTCTGCGTGCATCTTAAGTAGACTGTATTTTAAGAATAAGCTTCAGGACTCCTAGCACAGCCTTCTTAAACAATTCAGACCTGAGAGTGTGTGCGGTGGCCCGAGTGTGGGAGCAGACAGCTCTGCACCGGTGCCCGAGTTCCCTCTGTCAGTGTGTATTTAGGACAGCTTTCTAACATGAAATCGCTCAGCTGCACTGTCGGTTTCAGGGGTTCTAAGAGAGGCAGAAAGAAAGGATACTTCAGTTCCTTAAAATGTATTTGCTATTCCTCTTCTCTGAAAACCCGAATGCACTTTAAAAAAAGTCTCTGAGTAGTGACTTTTTGATGATATATCTGCCACACCAAGAGGATTTCTTTCTGTTTCAATTAGCTTGGTAGGCTTTTAATATTTTAACAAAGCATTTAAGAATTTAAAAATGTTTAAGGATAGAGTAAGTAATTCAATGCTTCCAAAAGTACAACATAGAAATACGTGTATTTTATCACTTAGCTTTTAAAAAGTGGCAAGAAAAAGCAGTGAAAATATTTTTACAGTCATATATTATGTAATTTTATTTTATTCTTTTTAAAATATAATTTTGGTTGGTGAAGTTTTATTTGTTTTTGTTCTGTTGCCAGTAAAATTCTCATTGAAGCCATAATCTGCAGAACACAGGGAGGAGAAACTCCAAGTATTAATATCAGTACCGAACAAATCACATTTCATCTACGTTCTACCACAGCAGCATTGCTTTGATGCTGACGCTTTTTCTTTACGTATTTTCGCTTTAACAGCAGCATAAAAGGCCTGGAGAAGAAGCTATCATTTTGTTGCCTTACTAATGAAAGAGTTTCGTAAAATCTAGAGTGTATTCCAACTAACGAAATGGTTGGGTATTTTGAGAGATCACTAAATGTGGAAGTAGTTTATTGTAACAAAACATTTCAGTAATATTGCTTTCAAATGGGAAATAACCAGGGAATAGAAAACAATTTTAAAATACAAGCAAAGAAACAACATCAAAAGCAAATGCCAATCTCCATGGTCAATGTCACATTACTACTCACTTCTCTGCTCAAGTTCATAGAGTTCTTCAAGTGTAACAATTAACGATCCAGGTCAGTCAGTCTATGTGATCGTGCTGAGAGGACCCGTATGTGTAAGAAAATGTGGCCCATTCACAGAAGATGTGGCATTATGGAACAAAGACATAGCAATGAAGGTCTGGTCCTTACAAAACAGTGAGGAAAATATGCTTAATGACATGAGAGTTAAAAAACTGTCTTCTCTGGAGACATTTTTCCTAAATTATGAACAATTTTAACAGGCCTTTTTTGAAGGGGGGAGGAAATGAAGTGCAAATATTTTTTTAAGTCTTTTAATAATATCAGTTAAAATATTATTTTATTCTTTTGTAAACTATAGTTTTGGTTAATTAGGTTTTGTAATGACGATGACAATACTTCCAAATGAGGTCAAGCTATTACTTTTATACGTAATATTTTGTTGTATGGAATTTATTAACTACATATTTTGTGTTCTTGAAAATGCATATATTTAACCAAGAAGGTTACTCTTGAGGTATACTCACTCAGAAGGGCACTGGGGGACTTTCTCATAATTTTTAATGGAATAATTTTGTTTCTTCCATGGAAACTTTTTCTTTTAATTTAAGAAAGACCCCCATTACTACTAAAGCTTGACTGATACAGAAATAAGCACACATATCAAACAAATTAAAAAAAATAAAGCCAACAATGAATCCCAACTAACATGATCTTACTGGCATTTTTTCATTAACTCTACACTTACATACATATCATGTTGAATTTTTATTTTTAAATAATATATAAAATGAAATAATTTACTAAATTTTTAGTATTTATGTAGGTCAATTATATGTGACTTGAGAACTGAGTATGTATTTTCCTTTTTAGTGTTAGGGTCTAATGCCGCATAGCCACAGTGTATCTCGTTGAATTTGTTGAGTTTATTTGAATTGAATGAGGATTTGCACAGCTTTCATCTAGTTCACACATGATAACATGAAAATGCAAGTCAAAAATAGTGGACAGTATTTTGAGAATTTGTGAAGAGAGAAATGGAGAGAAAATGATGAGCTAGATAAGCTTGAAGCCTAACCGAGAGAACATCGCGAGATTTCAGGAAGGTTTATTTGGTAGTGACATGTACATGCATTTCCCCTCTCAGCTGGAATGACTGCAAAAGGGCTGTCATGGTTGGTCGAGTAAATAATACACGCTTTAAAAACAATTATAAATCTGTGTTCACCTGATGGACTTTGTATTCATTCCAGTCAATTGGGCATATAATACTCATTTAAAAAATAAGTACATATAATGCATTAAAAACTGCTTAAACGCCCATTTAACCGGAGGGGCCAAAACAGCTCTAAAATGGAGCATGTGATTAACGCTAATGGAAGTTATGCATATGTAATGAAAGGAGAACCCCAAACCCTTTTAAAAAGGGCTATGACTGGAGAGTGACAACTGGGAAACGCGAAGATTTAAGGCTTCTATTGTGTTCGAAAGCAGGCTCTGCCCTCAAAGCGGTCAATAACTCCCAGTGAGGTGAATCTTGGGGTGCAAACGATAAATGCACTGGTATTTAAGGTGAAGTAATACCTAGGGGAATGGCTGTAAGAGCCGGCTGATAAACAGCGCAGTGCTCTAACTGGGTTGCATCTTTGCATGTAAGCAGCTGCTCACTGGGCTCCTATCCCACTTAAATGTCGTGCCCAAAGTTTCTATTTTATAACGTCAAACACAAGGAAGACCTAATTTTTTAAGTTTTTAATGAGCATAATGCAGAAATTATATGATAATATTTTAAATTTAAAATATTTCTAAAGGAATGAAGGATGTATATGACAGTTGGCATATAAACAGAATTGATTCTGGCTTATTTCTCATTTGCAGGGGGTTTTGAGAGAGTATTTACCAATTAACCATATAGATAGTAATCTTTGGGAAGCAGGAAATGTTTGCCTGTGGACCAAATAGCTTCCCCATTAGCCTGAAGAAAAGATTTGAAATTATCCTTAGGGGTGATTTGTGGGGGTGTTGGGATGACACTTCCCCTTCGGAAATGCCGAAACAATACCTGGACATAATATGCATCTATTCATGAGCACACAGCAGCCCATAAATTAACTTCATCCATAAACTATTCATGATCAGGGAAAGAGAGTGGTCCTATATGGCAATGGAGGGGGCAGTCTGATGGGAGAAAAAGCACAAGGCATATACAAGGTCTGTCCAAAAAAAGTCCAACCATTGTTAATATAATGAGAATGGTTTGCCCAACATCAATGTAACCTGGCAGCCAAGGAGAGCAGACTGGAATGAGTGTGTGTGAATAACGACAACTTCACTGTACAGTCATTGGCAGTGGTAGACGCCATTGAGTGAGCATGTGTACTGTGTAGCCATCACATTCAAAATGACTGAGCAAGCAGAGCAACGAAACTGCAACTAATTTTGTGTGAAGCTTGAACATTCCTCCATGGAAACTATTGGGATGATTCAGAAGGCTGCAGCTGTGGGCAACTGGTGATTGGCAGCTTCATCACAACAAAGCACCCACTTATGCATCACGTCTCATGCAGAGTTTTTTGGTGAGACATCAAATAACCCAGGTGACTCACCCCCACAACAGCCTAAATTTGGTGCCCTATGACTTCTGGCTTCTCCCAAAACTAAAATCATCTTTGTAAAGGACGAGATTTCAGACCATGAAAGTCATGAAAATCCCATGGGGCAGCTTATGGTGATTGGGAAAACTGTGTGAGGTCCCAAGGTGCCTACTTTGAAGGGGAGTGAAGTATCATTGTCCTCTGTACAATGTTTCTTGTATCTTCTTCAAGAAATGTCTCTATTCTTCATAGCATGTGGCTAGATACTTTCTGGACAGGCCGCATAAGGCTACTTAGAAATAAAACGACAGAGGCGACTGTGAGCAAAACAGAACTATCTGAAGGAGCCCCCAAAACAGACCTCCACATTCTCATCTATCACATTGCTGATGACTTCCAATGTCCTAACACATTGGTAACTGCTAGAATTCTGCCCTAGTCTTAGTCCTGTTTCCGATCCCAATATTAGATTGCAATAGTTTGAATGTTATTAGAATGTGAATGTCTTAAGGGTAGGTATATTTATGTATAATATCTAGTTATTGTTACTAGTACCAGGAAGGGTGCCTAAAATGTAAATGATGTTACATGAATATCTGTTGAATGAATTAATTGAACGAATAAATGAGTAATAACAGTAATGCTTGCAGAGGTACAGGACCAGAAAACAAGTTCACCGTCAAATAATGAGCAGGTTTCCTCCTTAGTCTTTACCTCCAAGGCAAAATGAAGATAAATTTCAGCTATGAATAGATGTGTGAATAGATAAAAGGCTTTGACATGGATAAAAAGGACATACAGAATAGAGGATAAGTAAAACAGCCAGCAGCAAGAGAAGGGAGAAGACAGAAGAAAAACAAAAGCCACCCCCAGAATGTTTTGGAGTACCATTACTAGAAAAACACAAGAAATGAAGACCCTTAAAATGAACAACCTTAGATATTGGTGAATTTAGTTCCAGCATCTGCAAACTCTGACATGGCATGCTTACTGTTCTTTATTCCCATGAGATAAATGCTGCCTTCCTTACTGCCAGGTGTAGTCTCAATAAATCCCTGTAACCTGAGTCTGGCAAACTCGAGGTCCCAGTCCGCTGAGAGTCACAAAATACTGTATTCTGTGCATGAGGGCAACAGGGTCTCCTTCCAAACTCTGTGCCACTTTATCACCTAGATTCGGTGCAGCCCCAAGGAGTCCCACCACCTCTACCACTCTCTCTGTACTTACCTGCACCCAGTCTCAGGGGTGTGAGCAGGGGGGGAGTAGAAAACTCACTCCATTCTGTTTCCCATTCTCCTCTACACTCCCTACATCATGCACCAAAAATCTCTCCTCTACCAGTGAGAAAAGAAAGGAAACAAACCAATACTGAGAAAATGAATGGAAAGTGGAAGCACAAAGATCTAAAATCAGTGTAGCCTGCCCAAAAGTCCTTTTACACAGGTATGGTCGTGCCATCCTCACCACTGAAGTTATCCTCATCTTTAAAAATGGGCTAAATTGAGAGATTAAGTAACTTGCCCAAGAATGTGTGAATACCTGCAGTGCTTTAGCACTGAAAGCCCAAGGATCAACTGGAAGCTATGGCCCTTGCCTTCATTCATGGAGCATGTTGAGTGAAGGAGCAAAGTTGCAAAAAATGATACTAAAGAAATCAATAGAGACCAGTGCATGCAAGTCAGGGAAAGGAATTTGGGGAATTTGGACATTTTCACCGGGACAAAGGAAAACAATTGGCAGAGGTTAACAAGGACAAAATACGATCGGATTTGTGTTTTAAAAGTTTTTCTCTTACTGCAGTGTAAAACAAATAAATTAGAAAAAAAGGAAATTATTTAGGGTAAAATACATGACTTGCTAATATGAATATTTTCATCTGACACAAACGTCAATTTCGTATCGTTCAGCCTAAAGGCTAGGTAGCTGTTGCTTGCACTAAAGCAACGATAAGGAGAATAGAAAGATGTAGATGTTTTCCACATCTTCTATAGCTTTTTTGAGATGATATTGACGGCACTTAAGATTTATTGGATGTGGCAAAGGAGGAGAAAAGGAGGCATTAAGAGTGACCCTCCCTCAAAGTGTTTAAATACAGCAGCTGGGTAGATAGCAATGGCAACCATCCACATAGCAAAAAGAAACAAGAAGAGAGACACAAAAAATGGCCCTAGTTGGAGGAGGTTACTCATTTCCAGGACTCACCATATGAAGAAAGAGTAGAGGAAATGGCTTAATGTGAAAATTCTAATTTAACAAAATGTAAAAAATGAGTTAAAAAATGGATTATGTTGTGACACATCTAACTCTTTATATTTAAAAACTAAAACACTTAAGCTAAATTGCCAACCCCTATCTTTCTGTAAAATAGTTCTCGTTCTACCCATTAAAAAAATAGGCTCTTATTTTTGCATAGATTCATAATCTGACCTTCTCCAGGTTGCCAAAGCCTAAGAAATAGCTTCAAGACTGTAGATTAACCTTTACAGGGTGTACTTGACATGAATGTTTAAGAGATATAGTGTCTTCAAATAAATGATCCCAACACAAATTTAAGATTCAATCAGCATTAATGGTGGTATTAGAAATGGTAACTTCAATTATAAGCATAATGCATTTTCCTCTGGGAGATTAATTTATGGATAGTAGGTGCTTGGAGTTTGCCCGGGTGCAGCCATACTTCAAACCTGCTTGTGACCAGGAAAAGGCACGTGAGCTAGTGTCATTTTAGATAATAGCAAATGTTAAAAAAAAAAAGTGGTGTTATATAACTCGTTTTCCAGAAAGATATTTTTTCCAGTTATCTGAGAAAAGAGGTATAATTTGAAATTAAAACAGAATATAATATTAATAAAATAAATCTAATATTGTCCTCAGTGAATTTTATATTCAACCTGTGGTTTTAAAAGAAATAGTTATAAAATATTGTACTACAAAAGAATAAAATAAGCTACTTATCTCAGTAGTATTTTTATCATTTCCCTTTTTGAGATAAAAATGCAGTTCCTTAAGGAAATATATGACTAAAACTATATAATAATGTTTAAGGATGTTGACAGCTATTTTTAAAATAGGATAATGAGAGTACTAAAAATGAAAACAAAAGTACCTGTAATATCAAAATTATCTAAACTGAAAACTCAAAAGAAAAAATGTTTTTTCTCTCTGTAATTTAGAGAAAACTACTATTGAAATAAATTTTCCTGGGGACATTAACAAAATAGAGTAGAAAGATACACGTTTCTTGAAGTATAACATAAAATATATGAATTGCAATATGTATGTAGTATCTATTAAACAGATTAACAGTTTAAAATAATCTTTAAATTGTAACTCCCTAAATTGTTTATAATTATAGGTAATATTTACTAACAGCTTTTTATATGCCGTGTAAAATATATCAGATATGTTACCTGCTTTGAGGTAAGTACAATTGCCAGCCCATTTTATAGATAAATAAACAAAGCTTGGAGTTGAATTTACTCATCTGAGTTCTCCTGGCTAGGGAATGGCAAAGCCAGCCCTTAACCTCCAACCTGTGTGTTTCTCAAACGTGAGCTTAACTCCAGCAGGCTGTATACTGCCCCTCTAGCAGAGTGTGAGGTGACCTGATACCATTGTACTTATTTCATACAGTGTGTCTTTTCATTGGTGGTATTTAACTAATAGGGGAGGTGACACTAAGAAATGAAAATGAGGGACTGTGAGTGGAAATATCCAGTTACTCTTTGAAGTGATTATTGAGCTTTTACCAGGTGAGTCATTTATTTATCCATGCAGTTTTCCATTTGCAAACAAGAATTAGACTAGATTATAATAGTGCACCAGTCTGATTCAGTGATATTCCTGATATTATTATTGGTTTTTATATATAAGAGGTCTGTCCAGAGGGAATCCAGCCATGTAATATTAAAAATAGAGACATTTATTGAAGATACAAGATACAAGAAACATTATACATAGGACAATGACACCTCAGGCCCCTTCAAAATAGGCCCCTTGGGGCCTCACATATTTGTCCCAATTGCCATCAGCTGCCCCCTCATATTTTCCTTAATCTGATTGATGGTCTGAAATCTCTTCTTTTTCAAAGGTGATTTTAGCTTCGGAAAAAGCCAGAAGTCACAAGGTGATAAATCTAGGCTGTAGGGGGTTGCTGAGTCACCCGAGTGATTTGATGTTTTGCCAAAAAGCCCTGCGCAAGGTGTGATGCATAAGCGGGTGCGTTGTCATGATAAAGCTGCCAATCACCACTTGCCCATAGCCACAGCCTTTGGAATCATCCCAATAGTTTCCATGGAGGAATGTTCAAGCTTCACACAAAATTAGATGCAGTTTCATTGCTCTACTCAACCATTTTGAATGCGATGGCCACACAGTACACATGCTCACTCAATGGCATCTACCGTCCCCACTGACTAGTACAGTGAAGTTGTCATTGTTCACACATGCGAATTCCAGTCCACTCTCCTTGGCTGCCAGATTACACTGATGTTGTTACATGAACCATTCTCATTATATTAACAATGGTTGGACTTTTTCTGGACAGACCTTGTGTGTGTGTGTGTGTGTGTGTGTAGTCATCAGAAATATTTAAACATTTAAATAAGTGGTTCTTCATAAAAGCTCACTGTAAAATAGTGCAACCTAGTATTTATTCATTCCCCAACACATACTTGTTATACATTCAAAATGCCTTGGTGGGAACTTTGAGAAATATAAAATTCAATGCAGTCTACGCTTCCCATGATATAACAGTCTTCTTGGGAAGGTATGAGACACATGCAACCAGCACAAAGTTACTAAGCAATATACGAACTATTACAAAATAACAGAGCAAAAAAATTCATCTAAGTAATAGTTAGTTAAAGGAACAACCAGCGTGCACAGGTGTAACTAGAAAAGAGTTGAAAGGACAGGTTTTGACCCATAACATTGAGGCAGTGGTGAAGATGGATGTCCTAAGCGAAAATCAGGAAAGCATGAGACTGCCCATTTGGGGCCAATCAAGTTGTACAGGAAATAAGAGCTAGAGGGAGGGTGATTGACAGATGGCCTCAAAGATCATGCAACACAAATTTAAATAAAAATAAAAACAATTTTGTTTTGATTTGGTTCTTCAAATTGCTTCCGCAATTTGTTAAATAAATATTCTAATTCTAATATACTTTTTTCCTAAATATTTTGCCTAAAGATTCTGTCAAATCAGTATTCTATATATTACCACAGAAGTTTAACAAATTAAAGGAGAGAACCAAATCCAAATATTTCCAATGCAGGATGATTCTTCTCAGCCCGATGTTTTCTTCTAAAAAAATACATACATATAGATGTGAAACCAGGGATTACATTTCCTTCCACCTCTCTTTAACATTGTCCTAATGGCAGTTGTGTCTTTTGTTCTAATTTAACCCCCTTTGTGTAACTTTTAATGCTTTCTGAAAAATTCAACAGTTCAATCTGGAGCCAAAGAAATAAAACCTTGATGACTTTTAAAGAGTTTAAGATTAAAGCAGGAAGAAATTACCTTGGTTAGTCATACCTATTCTTATTAGCCACCTAAAGTTTGCTTTTGCTAACGAAGGGGCAGGAGTTACATATGAAGCCAACACTCAGAAGATCATGTTATGTGGTTTGTTTTTTAATCACTACATTCAAGAAGAAGCTAGAATTGCATTTTGAATGATTTTATTATTTTACATGCTATCAAGTAATAGTCCCCAAAGATAAGATGTTAAATGTGCCTGATAAACAGAAAGGAGTATCATCCTTCCTCTTCATGTCAACAAAGTCAGTGAGTGTTCTATGATTCAGAAACGATATGAACACGTTTTTAATGAAAGCTTACATAGAATTGCCATGAATGTCTTTCCAGATAAGAACACTATGGGCAGCTGCTCAATATCTAGACATGTATTACCCTGAGGAACTTGTAATTGTTCTCCCAGAATTTTCGAAGAACACCGCAGTGTTTAATCAATTAATCATGCAGCTACTGTTCTGCAAACCCTCTACCAGGTGAGCTGTGACTGTGTCTGCAAAGTATACATAAACTAGGCATGTGACCACAGGAAAAAAAAGAGAGCTTTTTTTTTAAAAAAAAAATAGCTTTTCCTTATTCAAAGGAAAGGACAGGAGTGCTGGTTGAAACTCTGGATAAAAATATTCACACATTACCTGAGAGTAAACAGTATCCCCTAAAATCTGGTCTTATTTAATATCTAACAAAAACATTGCTCACATTTTTTGCTCAATGGGTAAAAATAGTATTTAATATCTATTGAGTAATTATCACATGCCAGATACCATGCCAAGTGCTGTATATAGAATTTCATTATTCTCACTATTACATTAGTGCAGTGGAACCATTTTGACATAAGGAGACATTTTGCAATGTCTGCAGTTATTTTTGGTTATTGAAATTGTGCAGTTGGCATCTAAGGGATGGAGGCCGGCAATTCTGATAAACTTTCAATGCACGTGAAAACAAAGAATTGTCCAGTTCTGCCCTGACCTGTGTGGCTCGGTTATTTGGGTGTCGTACAGCAAAACAAAAGGTCACAGGTTCAATTCCGGTCAGAGCACCTGCCTGAGTTGTGGGTTTGGTCCCCAGTGGGAGCATGTACAAGAGGCAATTAATCAATGTTTCTCTCTCCTGTTGGGAACTGCCCTGCCTGGTTTCAGAAGCTGTAAACCCCCCCATGGCTAAGGCCGAGTGAGAGACCTTGGGAATATAAACCACTAAGGAGACAAAGTTTATCTCCCTGGCAGGGGCGCTGCCTCTGCCCACTTTACTTTACCCTGCTTGGCCCTGAGTCTGACCAGTTAGCCAATGACGGGTAAGATTCTTCAAGGGAGGGACGACCTAAGACAGGCATGGTCATGAGGAGGCCCATAGGGAAGGACTTGGGAGGCTATAGAAAAAGGGGGTGATGGACCCTTCGCCCTCGGCTTTGACGTAGCCTGAGTCCTCATTCTGTCTGCAAGAAGACTCCTAATCTCTTGGCTGCCTTACTTCCCCCGCCTGATTTAAGCCTGAAACAATGACAGAGGGTGGTGCAGTCCTGTACTGGAAAGGACGGATTCCCCGCCTGCGATCAGGCCTAAGAAAGAATACATAAAATCCTGTGAAACCTGCTTTGCTAAGAATGCCCTCAGTTTTCTGATAAGGGTCCAAGCATGAAATGAGTTTGTTTCCCAAAATCTTATAGCCCTTTAGCTAACTGACCTTGACTCACAATAAGCCCTCAGAGTTCTTGGTCTGTTATCTATTGTTTGATCCTTACAGCCTGACAATGATTGATGAGCTTTACCTTCATTCCTGTGCAAACTGAACCCAATAAAAGCCCATTGAGGAAAAGGCTCTAGGTCCTTCTCTGACAGATTGGCCACCCTTCCTCCCCAAGTAGATCATGTTTTGATAGACTTATTTTCGTCCATGGCAGATGGAGGGGGCTCTGCAGGCAAAGTTCCCCCACACTCTCCCATCAGTGTTTTTCTCCCTCCTTCCCACTCTCTAAAAAATAAATAAATAAAATCTTAAGGGAAAAAAAAAAGAATTATCCAGTTCAACATGTCAATAGTGTCAAAGCTGAGAAACTCTACACTACTTTTGTCCTCTCTTAACAGATGAAAAACTGAGGCTTAAAAAGGTTAAATTGCTCAAGTCATAGAGCTAATAGGTGTCTGAGGGTTCCAAAGCCCACACCCGCTCAACCACATCACAGCCTTGCTACATTGCACCTCATGGGAAAATCATTGGCCTCACTGTACACAGTCTCATAATGTGACAAACCTGGTGCTTTGAATTGGAGGTCCTAGTTTTGGTGTAGCTAGGGTTGCTCATTGACCTTCCTGAGTCATTCCAATTCCCATCAGTAACCTGGGAGCCTATGCCTAAAGCTTTCCTACAATGTTTCTCCTAACGTTCTGTGATTCTAGCCCTGAGCCCTCTAGGCAAGGTTACCTAATTGCCTCTCCATCCCTCCACTGGGTATTTGATTAGGCCTCCCTTAGGCTTTGCCCTCATTCTGTTCTCTGCTTCTCAGTAAGTACCAAAGGATTCCCTGGACTGGCCCCCTGCTGACTTTGCCATCTTCTCTGTGGAATACAAGTAGAATGTGCTTTCAATGATGCCATGGATGACTTTTCCACCTCTCGGAAACACCCTAAACACCACCGAGGAGGGAAGGGAGGTTTGGCACTGCCCTTTTCTCCAACTCTCTGTGTAGTATCAGGTATTCCTTAAAGAAACCAGGAAGAGTTGACCCTCTCCCACTCCGAAGTAGTAAACATTCCAAGAAGAGGCAATCCACAGCCTGGCCGCTAAACCAGAGCTGAAGCCCCAATGTATGTTGCTTAGTTATCTCCATACACCCCAGGGACCAATCTGAAGCAGCCCCCCAAAAGCTAGCAAGTAGCATAAAGCTAGTCTCCATACCTGGGTCACCTTATTTTTATACCCATTATAGAAGTAACACACATGCTCCCCAAATAGCAGCTTTACTAAACCACAGCATCAAGAGCTATAATTTGTCTCTAAATATAGATTTGAAATGAAAGAAACAATACTTCCTATACGTGTCCTTCTGAAGGACCAAATTTGTTTCTGTAGAAAATTGGATAAATTGGATGTGGAAGAACACTCAAGAATGCAGATATCAAGCAGAACTACACCCACTAATGCGGACTCCATTCCACAGCATTTACAGATGTGATTGTCACAATTTCTGGTTCTTGAAACCCGCCTGTGTCATCTAGAGGTTGTGTGTCTTTCTGTTCCATTTAAAACATATATAGGTCATTTCATAGAGGGCTTATAGGGCTGTGAAACCGGGAGCTCTTAATTCCATAACCAAATTCTGAAGTTCTACACAGGCTGCCATAGTCACTCAATGGTACTAAATATTTTGAGGAGATATAATCATGATTGTTCACTCATTATAATCAATGATTAGTGATCTGGAAAAGTAAATTGTGTCTAAAATTTCATATATATATATATATAATTGAGAAATATATGTATGTATATATATCTGTGTATATATATAAATTACTCTCACTTGATATATATTATACACATATATATCAATATATGTATGTGTGTGTATATATAAATGTGTGTGTGTATATATCAATTACTCACACTGAGTCATATATACTAATAATGGATAGATAGAACATGGATCAGCCATCTTAACTGGATAAATGGAATTCACATCATAACCTAAACTTTAACAAATACTTTCTTCTTCTTCTCCTTACTATGACACCTATCAGATGTGCTAACAAAGGTAAAAATTATCCAACATGTATCACATTTCCTTGCTGGAGGAGGTCATTGAGAGGATGTGACTTCCAGCTGACCCGCGAGTTGAACCAGGGCAATTGAGGCTCCTTATCCCAACCAAGTAGCAGAATGAGAGAAACAAGAACCCTACAATATCCCAAAACCTTTTTTAAAAAGATTTTATTTATTTTATTTTTAGATGGAGGGGAAGAGAGGGAGAAAGAGAGGGAGAGAAACATCAATGTGTGGTTGCCTGTCATGTGCCCCCTACTGGGGACCTAGCCCACAACCCAGGCATGTGCCATGATTGGGAATCGAACTGACGACCCTTTTTTCTTACACCAGCAGTCAATCCTCTGAGCCACACCAGCCAGGGCAATATCCTGAAACTTGAAATTTCCTGTGAACAGGTGCAAAGGAACTGCATTTTAATCACGCATGCTGTGAAATCCCCCTTACTCACCCCCAACCCTGCCCGGCTTTGCAGAATGTCTGCTTTAATCCTCCCCAGGGAAGCATGAACTACCCCTGGGAAGGCCAGCACAGTTTCCCCTGGAAAAACAAGTAACATGGTGAGAACCTCATCTCTGGCCATGGTGTTTATGGTACTGGAGGTAGTCAAGTTCCCTGCACCCCATAGACTACACGGTGGTAGGGCGTGGGATTGGGAGTACAGAGAGTAGTAACACTGGTTGGATTTAAAGCGGCCTTCCCATTGTCTGAAAACTAATCAAATGCCCTAAAGAGAAAGCACAATACCAAACTACATTTTTGAGCTCTGGATACTGCAGAAATGGAATCAGTTGCTTCTAACGGGAACTTAGGCTAATTTGATTCTAAATAATTCACTGTTTCCTGGCCATCTTGTTACTGTGCCCCACCACGATCCAACATCTAATCTGAACACACACACACACACACACACACACACACCTTTTCTTTTATTCCGTCTAACTCCAAATATTTGAGTGGGATGAGAGGGAGCTGGCTAACCCAGGCTAGAGCGAGGACAGCTGCAGCTGTCACAGAGCTGTCTCCTCCTGACATGTGCGTCAGCCAAATTGCCCCAGCCAAGTAGCAATCACTTGTCTTTTCCCTCACTTCCTCAGAGCAGAAGAGGATGTTAGGGTGGTTTAGAATGTGGACAGGGGTCTCCGCAGCCAGGAAAAGTCAGCTGACGCCTTCCTCTCCCTTCCCCCAAACTGCTCTGCAGTTGTGACTCCTCTAAGGCTTGAACGTGGGTCTGCAAAGGTGAAGGGAGCATGGCTCAGCCCACTGTGCTGCCTTGCCCACAGCATAGTATAATATTAATTAGTCACCTTCCTTATTATTCAGTCCAAATATGCTAGACTGAAATAAATTACATTCTTAGCACATATTTCACACCCCTGGATCAAGTCTTGCGAGGGTTTTCTTTTATTATTTATAAGATCATGTGCTGTCTTCCTGTGGAAAATGAGATGGTCTGCATGAGGAAAAAGGTAAAAGAAATGCAGAGAAATGAAACAATCAGATATTCCCTAATGATATTTAAAAATAGAAAATTTGCTACTGTTACATACAGCATGTTCCATCTTTTGAGATTTAATGGCTCTCTTGTGGTTTAATGGAGAATTACTTTCAGTAATTGATTATTAAAATTTAAAATTGCTAACCATCTTCATTATTAGATGAGCGAACATGTTATCCTTGTAATTAAAAAAGCCTGAGACTCACTTTCATCCTGTTGACAGACCGGGCAGACTGTCTCCGCACTCACTGGATGGTTTCGGGGTTCTTGTTTGACAAAAATAGCCAGCCAGTCATTTGATGATGAAAATGCAGTACATCCACAGAGACTGAGCAGAAAATATAATGAACAAAAAAATAAAATAATAAAAGGCCCTACAAGCTAATTAAAGCTTTCAGTCCCGACTCATTAAATGCCCTGCATCACTTATGGGATATTTCAGCGTGCTGTGCTCCAGTAACACGGGCGCCGCCACGCTAGTCCAGCCTCAGAAAACATCACCACCTCCCCTCCTCCACCTGCAACAGCACCTGCCCTTTCACACTGCACCTCAAGGTGCTACTATTACAAATTGTTGGTTTCGGCGAACGTACTACCAAAATGGGTACTGGAAATGCACGGTGTGATTTTCTGCTGTCTCGAATGTGTTCAAGATGTTTCCAGATTGGAATACAGAGTTCAAGGCTAAAGAGCCCCGGTGAGCCCAAACAGTGTCTCCTCAGAATCCCTTCGGAGGCCCACATCCTAAGGGAGAAGGCTTTACCAGTCAGTTATCCACACCCAGGGGTGCAGAAGTCGCCTTTACGGGAGCGTGCGTCCCCTTCAAAGTTTCCACCGTGCTGCAGTGTGCGTTTTGTGGAGGCAGTCCGCAGTGACTTCCGAAGGGAGACTTTGCACCTGTCAATGAGAAGAGCTTATCAAAGGGGACATTTTTCACAACTCAAGTATTGGACAGATGTCAGCCTTCAGGAGACAAAAATCCAGCAGATGTGAGAAGCACAAATATGAGTCAAGAAAAGATTCTTGTACATAATTTTTTTTTCAGAAAATCAAGGAAAGCCACCTAAACATCAGCATTTCTATCAGGTCTCAACTGTTTAGCTCATAAAATCCCTGCTCACATGTTGGTTTTTTTAAACTGATGAATCAATGATTTGCCAATATTTTGATTCTCAGGGATGTCCTCTCTGCTTCAACTCAGCCAGCCTTGATTAGTCTCTAATGCAAATGACCGCCCTACCTTTCTTTGTCCATACCCAAAGACTACGATATCACTGGTCAGTATTTAGATTGTGCTGTAAAGCGGTTCTCATGTACTTGTCCTTGCATCTGTCTTCCTAATTAGATTATATGATCCTCAAGAGTCAGAGCAATTTCTTTTACTTCTTTTTGCTATTTTTACTTACTTACGTAGCCTCTTACCCGATGTTGAGCTCAGCAGACATCACGTCTACCGCCCATCTTATATCTTATTGGGTTAGATATGAAAGTTTGACAAGAAGCTGAGATATTCTATACTAATTAAATATAACCTTGAATTTAAAACCTGTACAGAGTAGAGCAGCCTTTTTCAACCATGTAACAATTTTCTCAATTCTCCCAAGAATGGTTCATAGCTAGTTGCTTTCTAGGTGCTTATGGCATAAGTGAATTCGTCACATAAGATGAATATTAGGGCTTAATTCTCAAAACTTTGTGAGAAAGCCTGGTCTAGATTGTTCTTTCAGATTCCTTCAAGAAGCTTTCAAAACCACTAACAAATAAGAAAACCCCTTTCTTCTTTCATGGCCTTTCTGGCTTTGGTGATGGAACAACTTTCCTCCTAAAATATAAAGTGGCAACCACTTTCTCAAGCCATCTCACAATGTCACCTCCTCGTGATCACTTTCGTATACCCCAACACCATGGTGCCTTACCTGTGCTAATGACACACCCTGCCCTGCTTTGTCAGGTACCACTGTGAAATCATAGGCATGCTGGTAGCATGATTCTCTTATGAACATTTCTATACCTCTGTCAGCACCTAGCACCTAGCTTTTAATGTATAAGAGATTACAGTAATTAGTAACTCAGTAAATTAATAGATGAAATTTAAAAAACTGATCTAGTCCCAGATTTTTTTTTCTATTTCATAATCTCCTTTCTTACATTTAAATATGAATGAAAATAGCTACCCAATACAAGGGTGCTGATGAAGGGCAAAGAAAACATTTCTCATATGGGCATCAAAAATGTACATTTGCAAGCAAACTTCTAATCTTCCGATCTCAGTTGATGGCAATTTCATAGTTTTAGTGTCTCAGGCCTTGACCTCTGAGTCATCCTGGATCGTCGTTTCCCTCACACCCCTCCCGTATCTTGTCCACCAACAGGTATGTCAGCTCTTCTGTCAAAATGGGTCTAGGCCATTTCTCACCACCTCCATTACCACCATCTTGTTTCAAGGTACCATCCATGCCCGAGATTATTTGCATCCTAATATCTCCCCATTCACTGCCAGAGATATCCTGTTGCAGCACCACTTGGTTCGAGTCATTCTTCTGCCCAAATCCTCCCATGAAGCCCAATCTTTACAATGGCCTACAGAGTCCTACAAGATCTGCCTCCCCTTCCTCTCCCTCCTGTCAGCAGGCATTTGTCTCCTTGCTCTTCCTGCAACCACTGTCCTGCCTCATGAAGTGCCCCTGGGCCTTGGCACGTGCTCTTGCCTCGTCCTGGATCGCTCTGGGCCCACGTAGACAGAATTAGAAACTTAATCCCTCCCCTTCTTTAGATTACTGCTCAAAGATCACCTTACTATTAAGACCTTTAGAGACGTATAAATCTGTTTTTTTCTACAACTAGTTTAATCTATTTAATTTTTAAGGCCGGTTTAAAATGGAGAAAGCACAGACGTTGTGAGCTGTTTACAGACTCTCACCATTTCAGAGTAAAACCCAAATGCTGGCATAGTTTGAGCGCACACTAGGGGCGCCTGCCTAATGTAGAAATGCCATGACTTCCTAGAAGAAGACTACTTCAAGTGCATTTCCCGGCAGTTTCTTCCTGTCTCATCCCTTTTGTCTTTCACAAACGGTGGGAATGCCTAAAAAGGGTTCTCAGAAGGTTATTGACAACCAATTGAGAGGTATTCTACCACTCCAAATTAGCGTTTAGCCCTGATTCTATCAAACTTATTTTTCTATAAAGAACAGGACCAGGAAGGAAGGTAGGAAAAAGAACTTTCATTTACTACATCATTGTAATTGGACAAATCAGGCTGACAATAAAAATTGAGTAGTGAAAGATTTCCCCCCAAGTTTTTGTTTTTGTTAGTGTCTCTATTTTTTACAGGATCTTTCCATATATTATAATGACATGGCAGCAGCACAGCTGATGATAGCTGTTGGAATTCAAATGATTTCTGGAAAATATTTCAGTCTTGTCAAATTCTTACCGTCTAACATGCTATGGGACCTGGAGTCCAAAGCTAATTTTTGAGGTTGAAGGAAAGACTTGGTAGTAACAACTTTCCCTGATGAGAGGTTTCATATATCTTTTAAAAAGTTTTTCCAAGGATCCCTAAAAATTGGTTGATCCACTTTTGCATTTTAAAGATAAGGATTCAGAGACTTGCTGAGAGCAAATGATTTGCCGAAGGCCAAAGATTTGTTGCCGGCTGCCCAGGAAGGAAATTCAAGCTCCTTGGCACTCATTGTCCCTCTGCTTTGCTGTGTTTGTGCCTTTTTCGTGACTGTGTCATTCTGGCTGTCACAGTGAAGAGCCAACTAATGTCAGCCCTACTGCTTAAGAAGTTATAATCTGTAACTTGCAACCAAATGGATAACATGAAAATAATCATAGTTGAAGTTATGATGGAATATGTTTTTCAGTTTACAATTTATAATCTTCAAAGCATTTTCAAATCTATCACCTCATTTTATCCTCAAAAGAACACTCCACAAAGTATTAAACAGCAAACATTGCATAAATATTAATAGGTAACATTTTAATACCCCGGTGTGCTCTTGGGGGGACGGTCAGGAAGGAAAGTCACTGTGCTTTCTTATGCGTGTGAGCAAGATGGTGCTCTCACCGTGTGCCAGATGCCACTGAAGTGGTCCGATGATGAACCTTCATACATATGTATGTGTGTGTGCATACACATATGTATGTATGTGTGTGTACATGTATATATGTAAACAAATATGTGTGTATATATAATTTCTCTTCTCTGTTCTCATAGTTATGCTTGGAATCCACTCTTTGCTATATTCTGTGTGTCAGCACAGACAAAAGCCATCTCCCAGCTCTGGAAATGGCAGAAAGTGAATAATTAAGATCAGGCATCAAGACATTGACATGTCATTCACTGGTAACACGGAGGGACGGGATGCCAATAGTACTTTCTAAATATGCCACCAAGGGAGGGATTTCCTAGATCCTTCATAAAATTGGCCCCCATACATAATGGATACTACCAGTCAGTACCTGCTTTCTACTGCATAGCTTATGTCAAAATTATGAAGGGGAAAAAGAAGAAAAATATATTGTCCATTTGCTGATGGAATAGACCACTGTCTATTTTGTGAAATTTGAATGAAGTCAGGCAGAACCTCTGGCCAAAAGTACACCCCTCAATGCCCGTCACACTGAAACCCCACCGTTACTGACTCGGTCCTTTGTGTCTTGCACCTCGTCCAGGCCTTAAGCAAATGTATTAAAATGCATATGCTCTATAAAAAGGGCCACAGCCTTCTCACAGATTAGGCCTTTATTTAACGGGATGAGGAGTGTGTGAGTAGAGGAGTGTTTTAAAACTAATATAGTACAGATATATTTCTGGATATAGAAAATTTGTCTGGAGTCGTTATACATATCAGAATGGTGAGTGGGACTTTTCTCATTGCTCCAAATGGGTGCTACGGTCCAGAGTTGAAAGTACCACACAAAAAAATTATAAAAGGAATTACCAAAAATGGGGCCAGGCTGACCAATCGTGGGACTCTAGGAGTGTGGTGCCCTTAACAAATGACTGAAACCTGTCATTTAGGTTTTAGAGGGGGATCCAGAGCAGATAAACATTTTAAGCCCCTGTTTCCCCTTGCTGGTGGGGAAAAGGTCTTGATTTCGTTTATTTACTTATTTGTTAGTTTGTTATTTTTACCGACATGAGTCTCTGTCTGACATCCTGCATATAGCTACCAACGTGGGCTGGTTACATGGTGATGTAAGTCCCCTATTTTTGCCTCATGTCGTCATGGACTCACCAACAGGGACGACCTAATTCTAACTGACCCAATACCACTAATGCTCAGATTTCTAAAACCTCCTCGATTTAACTAACCTGTGAGAGGTTAGATAACAGACAAATCACTTTGTGTAAGATTAAGAAGGTATAGTGGGAACAGCACTATGAAGACTCCCTGGGGAGGAACTGGCAGCAATGTGGTCTGAGACCCGCCGTGACCGCCCGCCCACTGTGTCTGCCAGAACAAGCCAAGACCAGGCGCCCCCACGCTTTACTGTGTCTGTTCCTATAACCACTGGTAAGTGGGTAGGAAAAGTCATCCACCGTAGGAACCCCAGCTTATAACTGCATAAAGCCTTGGCTGGGTTTGAGGACACCTCACAGTATCACAGAGAAAGAGGGAGGGAGTAAAGAATACCCTAAATGCAAGAGGCCCTAATATGTACTCTTTCTGACAAAAGCCCGTCAATTGGACTGAATTGAGCAGCCGCTCATTTGAAGAAAAGGTGTTTCACGACCCCCAAAGGAACAGCACCACCACCAGGGAGAGAGTCTGAGACCTAGATAGACAGAATGTGGACAGGCTCTATTCACTCACTGGAATGTCCTGACATTTCCATAAACGTCAATAACACTAGTGGAAGGCGTAGATGATGTTTCAATATATTTTGGTATGAAAGCTGTAACCATGAGAGTCTTCAAATAAAAGCATTGGAGGGAAATGTGTGCATCTCCCACTCAAAGGCAGCATCTGACGGCACAGGGGATTTCAAACCCCCCGGAGCCAAAAAAATAATTTGTTCCATTGATACAATTAATACATCATTGATTAGTGTGCTGAGTGGTCTCTATGGGTGGTCTTTAATACAGGTGAATTGTAGCCATTGCCAGCTGTTTCTTTGGCGAGTTCTTCAGCTCAGGAAATCTGGCAGTGAGCCCAGATGCAGCCTGGGAGCCCCACGGCTCCAGTGTGTTTTTTCTTTCCCCCAGCGAGTGCTTCCCTTGTCATTACATGGTTCCCTGTGTGCTCATCATTACAGCAATAGAATCCATAAAACCAAACACAGAAACAAAGGGATAACTTATTGGCAACTAATGAAACACAGAAAGATTGTTCAAGTGTTGCGAATGCAAAAGGTTTTTTGAGCCACTTTAAATGATATGTTCATATCCATCCTGCCCCATGATTAACACAGGTGTGAAGGCAGGTATCTCAGCTTCATAAAAATTATACCATCTCTCTCTTAAATGCCTGTTGTTTTGTTGCTCCACATCTCAAACTCTTTTTTAGAAGGCTGCTTTACTTTTGGTCCACTTGTCTAAATTGTATCCATCTGTCAAAGCTGGCTTATCCTCCGCTTTTCTAAGAAAGTTTCCCTGAGCGTGAAGACTGTGCTGGGCTTTCCTTTCTCTTCATTTCTCCAACGATGTAGACATGTGCCACATATTTGTCCGGCAGGTGCTCCAGCAAGTATGGTAAATTTCAAGAATCCATGCTACATCACAAACAGACCAAGTCACTGCCCTCTGACCCCAGATTGTACTCAGAAACTTTCTCAGTAAACAATTCAATTAACTCCATCAATTATTCAGCATAGGCAGCTGAGATGAAACTTGTTTGCCATCCTGGGTGCTGAGGAAATAGAACAAACCTTAGCATCTGAAGAACCAGTTTTCAAACCCCAAATCAAATGTTTACTATATGTGCAACCATGGATTTTGTGTTTCTGTTTTAAACCCCTGAGTCTCAGCATTTTAAGCCAAAGGACAGAAGTGATATGATCTTTTTCACCTGTGAGTTATGTCCAGTAGCTTGTACACAATAAGCACCTAATACAGAAACATGTCGTTTCCCAAATGTCCCCACCAAAGCCACTCATTGCTGTCCACTGTTAATCAGGAAAGGGCTACAGCAAGTTTTCTATGCTAAAGCTAATCCTCTACATTGGGTAGGCCAAAAAGTCCATTTAGTTTTTTCCATAAAATAAAAGACACATTTTTCATTTTTACCAACAACTTTGTTGATTTGGATATTTTGAGTATGTTGGCTATCTCCCACATAGTATAACATTGACTGTTCTCAATTCATGTCTCCATTTGATTGCTATCAATTTTAACTAGTCTACGCAACTGTGGAGCATCATCCAGCAAGAAATCTGCAGCATGAAACTCTGCAATCCACTTTTGACACGTTCGATCAGGCACAGCACCTTCTCCATAAACTGCACAAATCTTTTTTTTTTTTTTGCATTTTAGTTGTGTTTTTACCTTTCTTGAAATAATAAAGCATAATATGCCAAAAAGTTGCAGATTTTCTTCCATCTTCAATGTTAAAATGGCTATACAAAAACTCACTAATTTTGGTAAGTTTTTTTAATGCACACTGATATGACAGCTGTCACAATACAATCTAACAAAATTGTTTTGAATGAAGTTCAAGACAACTAAGCGCACCAGAGCCGTCTTATGGAAAAAAAAAAAAGAACTTTTTGACCAACCCAATACAATGACTATAAAGTTTTTGGCCTTCTCCCTAAAACAGTAGGTATAGATGGGAAAAAATAGGTGATTTTATGAATAAAAATAAAGGATTAATGTGCTAGCATTTTCAGGTAGATGATTCCAGCACCATGCTCATTATCTGAAGATTCCGATATATGAAACGGTTATAGAATAAAATAAAGTCCTGCCTATTTGGGGCCCAGAATTATAACAACTTTAATCATCCGCTTGTAGATTCCTGCCTGAAAGAATTCCAATGCATTCTTTTGTCTCCACTAGAGTCTGCACCCTGGCTGGTCAGGCACACACACCTTTGATAAATGGCGGTCATATTAGCTTGATGCATAAGGCCAAACTGTGTCTGAGTGCCATTTTTGAAAGCAGATTGGTGTTAGCACAGAAAGCAGGTTATTCTTCCTGAGAGAAGAACTACCATATTGTTTGGACTATGAGATGCACCAGACCATAAGATGTACCTAGGTTTTAGAGGAGGAAAATAGGGGAAAAAAAAAACCCACTCCACCACAGCTCCCCCACCCCAGCGCACCAAGTAAGCTACATTCGGACTATAAGACACACCCCCATTTTCCTCCCAAATTTGTGGGGTGCGTCTTATAGTCTGAAAAATGTGATAATCTATCATGAATCTAAAAATGTACCTCTAACAAGGGCCAGCAGGATTTTAATGCTTCCATGTTCTGTCCCTACAATGTATCACTAAATTGTCAGGTTGCTATGTGTAGTCCAAAATATTAGAGATCAATATTTTTAATTCAAGCATCTCTACTTCGTCTGTCTTTTGTAATCCAGGTTATGATACAGATAAAATTTCAGATTTTCCAAGTTAAAAGTCCCCTTTGTTACTGCATATGGTAAATGCAAAACCTCCAGTCACTGAGAAATAGATTAAGTAATCATAGAATCATAGACTTTTCAGAGCTGGAATGGGCCTTGGAGATCATCTAGTTCAACCCCCGCATTTTAGCGGATGAGGAGACTGATGTCAGTGGAGGGTTACAGCTTCAGGGATAAAACAGAGTTCATTAGCTCATCTTAGGAAAAAACTTGTTTTTGTTGTTAGAATAAATGATTAAATGATTCCAATTTCATGCCATCCCTTTATTCAGAAAGTTTACTATTCCTTTTGTCTGTGTAACCATGACAATTGCTGGAAATAATATAGCTATCAGTATAAAAATAGCCTCATTAGTATCAACAAGGAGTTCGCCAATCAGCATGGACCTATTAAAGGGCTGATAACCGCTTCCCCTGCCTCACAGTCTGCAACACACACACACACACACACATTCTCTGGACTCCTCCCTTAGGCTGGTTCTTTCCTCTAAGGCTCTGTCCGTCACAATTTGACAGCTGGGATTTACAAGTGGAATCCTACCTGAGAAAGCCCTGTTCTAAAGCAGGCTCAAATGGATCTTGCCCTGGAATTTCTGGCCTGCCTCTGCTCTCAAGAATCCCTAGTGTCATTTCTACAGTGAAATTGAATATTTTCCCTCTGGTATACAGTATAAGACCGAGGAAAAAAAGACATAATTTAGAAATTGACACATTCATTAGCAAGAATTCTTTGCAAGGTTTTGATGTTTGTTTCACGCTCTTCATTTGATTTTTTAACTGCCACTCCTCATCCTGCCATGAGCAATTTGATAACTTATGCCAATTTCCATAGGTCTGCATGCAATAAAAAACAACTTTTCAAGGTATTTTTATCACACCTGCACTCCACCCCACACCACCAAGAAGCACAAACCAAATAAAATGAAAACTTCACTAAAAGAAAAAATTAAACTGAGTTGTCCAGTTGAGCTGTATGGAAGGAGGGTGAGACAGACGGGATGTCACTCAGCAAACTGCCTTGGGAATTAAAAGGTTACAAAATACACTACAGCCTTAAAAATAGATAAATGGATCAATGGAGCAGAATGGAAAGTCCAGAAATAAAGCCACACATATATGATCGATTGATTTTTGACAAAGGTGCAAAGGCAGTTCAGTGCTGAACGAATTGTGTTTTCAACAAATGGTACTGAGGCAATTAAATATTCATACCCCAAAAGATGAGCTTTGATCCATCTCTTTCACCATAGCAACATTTTTACTCAAAATGAATCATGGATCTAAATATAAAACCTAAACCTATAAAACTTCTGGAAGGAAGCATAGAAAAAACTTTGTAAGCATGAATTAGGCAAAGATCTATAAAAGATAAAGTTGATAAATTGGACTTCATCAAAATTAAGAACTTCCCTTCAAAGCATCACAAAGACAAACAAAAGACAACTACAGACAGGAAGGGAGTATTTGCAAGTCACACTTCTGAAACAGGATTTGTATCTAAAATATATAAATAACTCTCAAAATTCAATCATACTAAATAAAACAATCTAATATAAGAGAGTGACCAGAATATCTTAATGGCCACTTGACCAAAAAAGACATAAAGACATCAAAGAAGCACATGATAGTCACTAGGAAAATCACAATCATGAAAAGATGCCACGATATCACTCTCTAAGTGACTGAAATAACAAAGACCAACCACACCTAGAGCTGCTGACAATATGGAGCAACTAGAACTCTCACACACAGCTGCTTTGGAAGACAATCTGGCAATTATTAAGAAGTGAACCCTACCATGTGAGTGAGCCGTTTCTCTCCTATTTCCCCAAGAAAAGTGAAAGCATATGTCAACAAGAAGACTTGTATCTGAATGTTCAAAGCAAATATATTTGTAATAGCCAAAAACTGGAAACAACTCAAATGTCCCTCAGTGGGTGGCTGGATAAATAAATTGTTCTATCTATGAAATAAATACTACTCAGCAAGACAAAAGAATACATTATTGATACATGCAACAATGTGGATGCTACTCAGGTAAAAAAGATGCCTTCACTGGGGTCAAAATGTTGACTATATAAATAAAACTCAGAATAATTATGCTGAATGAAAGAAGCCAGATCAAAACCACACCAAGAAGAAGAGAGTACATAATGTATGATTCCATTTATATAAAATTCTAAAAAATACAAGTGAATCTGGAACGATGGAAAGCAGATTAGCGGTTGTCTAGGGGTAGGGATGGCTTTGGGGGTAGAGAAAGGGAGAGTAAATGGAGAAATTGCAAAACGGCACAAGGAAATTTGGGGGGCATGAGGGACATGTTTATTTTTAGTGTGGCAAAACTTGTATGGGTATAAATATATGTCAAAACTTTACACAAATTTACACAAATTTTGTTTAAACAAAATGGAGTGATAAAATAAATATACCATGGATTAACTTATTGATATGATTCCCTTTGATGATTATATAGAGGCACTTTTGAGATAATGGGTTCAAGTAAGGTCTCAGGGAAGCATGACTAAAGAATATTTAACAAAAGGGTCATACATTATTGCCAGCTTAGTTGTGAAGTCTCTCATTTCAACTTCATTTGGGAATCACTTTCCAGAGTACAGTTCCTGAAAGAAGCAGTATTTCCAGTTGTTTCTTTCTTCCATTTATCCTCACCATATCAAGTATGAAGCACTAACTCTGCACCTAGCATCTTACCAAGCAGATTACATGTATTTTCTTATTTAACCCTCCCAATAAGTGTTAATGTACCCATTTTACAGATGAGAAAATGGGAGCTCCAACAGTTAAATAAGGTGTTCAAAGTTATACAGCCACTAAATGTCAGGCAGAACCTGGAGTCATAAGCAAGTCTGACTTCCAAATCCCGTGCTCTAAAATGTTGTGATTTATTGAGGAGAGAGAAGGACTTTGTTGGGTGTGACTATGACATCAACTTCTCCTGGCTTACTTAATCTGTTTGCTTGCAGTTCAACAAGACGCACGTTTCTCCAACATTTTTAGTGGAGTTTACTCATCAGGGCTGGATTGACCGGACGGAAAGCCCGCTTCTCTTCGATGATAGAATTTAATGACATGAGCAGTCAGGGATGAGGATCGGCAGTGGTGAGTTAAGACAGATAACTGAGACAAACAGATGAGACATAGAGACATGAAAGAATGTCACACAGAGCTGTGCAAATTGTTCACAGCACAAGGGCAAGAGACTGAAGGGGCAAGAGGAGCTTTGCACCCGGACTTCATTCGCCAAGCCTGAGTTTGTGCCCTCCCCCAGGCCCTCACTGACAGCGGGAAGGGCAGTTTAAAATGTTCTTTCACAAGCTACAACATAAGTTAGGAGTGGCCTTGATGAACAGATTTCCTTTGTTTGTCTTTTGTTCCCTTACTTGTCTTCTAAACTCATGGCATTACATTCCTGCTCTGGATTTTGCGTTATTCATGTCAAATCTGCTAAATAATATGTCCTAAAAGGCATGATCTGAGCCAAGGTAGCTCACATAAAAAAGAAAAAATAATGGCATAAATGATAAGTGAAATAAAGATTTTTAAAGAAATTTTAAGGTATTTAATTAATCTACCAGTTTTACTAAGTTGCTTTCAAGTGAAATGGCTCTTTACCAGTGCCTTTTGAAAAGGTTAGAAGTGAATTCCCTGAGCTACAATCATTAGCATATAGATGTCTCTAAGTGTTAATTTCTGTTTTCACTGAATGAATGTAATTTAAAATGAGGCCCTTTCAAATCAGTTAACTTCGGCCATTCGAGAAAGATAAGAAAAATGGACTCAAGCAGAAACCCCCAGCAGAACCTGCGTCTTCAGGGTAAATACTACACGCCACGGCCACGCACTACTTTGGGAAATTACAGGCCTGCCCAGAAAGAGGAACAGGGGTTGAGGTGAGCAGGTTAAAAAGACCCCAAACATTTGCTTTCGATTTAGTTAATCATGAAAAGGAAATTAAAAATGAATAAAGAAATAAATTCTGAAAAATATGACCATTGCATTCCTGCAGAAAAACCCAGGAATGTTGTTGATGAAACCCAGCCATGCCACCATCGTATTTCTGCACAGTGCTCGGCACGTAGGGGCTGCTCAACACACTCTTGCTGAGTTCCAATATCATTCATGGAAATATATGTCTAATAGGGGCCTCGAAGCTCATGAAGTCCTTTATTGTACTCAATCTCCTCTTTTTATGGCAATAAACCTTTCAAAATATAGAGCAGATTCTGTCAATCCTATACTTTTGACACTTCAATGACACCCCCTTCTTCTTTCTTAGGATAAAATTTAAACTTTTGCACATAACCCATAAGACCCTCCATGATCTATCTTTGTGACCCTCTCTCACTCTCATGCCCACTGGGCTCAGCTGTACTGGTTTCTCCCAGTTTCTCACACACACATCCCTGCCCTACCTCGAGGACCTGTTTTAGCCCCGGTCTGAATGGAAGGTTATACTTCTAGGCTCACCTATGGGCAGTTCACAGTCATTTCTCAAGCTTCAGGTCAAATACCCCATGCTTAGGGAGGCCTCTTCTCATCAGCCCTCACCTCATCAGCCCTTACCCGAACCCCCCATGTTCCTACATTTCAACACTCTCCTTCTATCCTTATCCCTTTCCAAACCTGACATGGTTCTTATTTGATGTCTGTTTTTCTCACATGAATGCAAGATCATTGTGAGAGCAGGGAGCTAGTCTCTCTTCTTCATGGTAGTATCCTTGGTGCCTCGCATATTAGGCACCAAGTACCTGGTTCTGTGTAAAAGATCAAAGAATATTTCTGACTTAATAAGTAATGTCAGACCGATGGATTTACCAGTCCCCTCTAGAATTTTGTAATGGCACACAGATGCAGGATTCATAAAGCCCATTGCTTTATAGAACAAGTTAAATTAAAAAGACTATAGAGTCACTGCCTTCAAAGTGCTATTTTTAAAAGCCAAATATTACCTGTATTCCTCCATAGCACTGAATACAGTACCATAATTGCACCTGACACAGAGGGTCGACCTGTCCACCACGCTCACACTAGACTTACCTATTTATAGAACCACTCCCATACTCTAAACTGTGATATGGGACAGGAAAGGGATCACATCTGGTTCAACTGTAAATCCCCAGAATGCTTTGCACATAACAAATATACATTAAATGCCTGATAAGGTCCCGCCTTCGCCAGAATTCACACATACTGCCATTTGGTGTCCTTCTCTAAATTGGCTTCCAGCACTCGCCCTTCTGTCACAGCAAAGAGAGAAAGATGCGAGTTGGACTGATGGATCCTCATAAACACATAATGCTGGTGGCTTGGGGCTCCAATTCATTTGACTGGTTTTCTAATAGATTTCTATGAGACTAGACTACAACTATTCATTCAATCACTCATTCTTCATTCAACAAATGCTGTTGAATACCTACCCACCCATTATGTTCTAGACAGTAAGCTAAGTGTTGGCTATACAGCGATAAACACAGCAGATTACAGCGTCCTTCTTGGAGCTCACTGTCTGACAGAGAAAAAAGACTGTACATACACAAGTGCAAACAAATGAACAAAAACCCACAATTAAATTATGAAGAGTTTTACGAAGATATAAACAGGTCTAATGATAGAGAATAGGATGCAGAGGGGTAAGGAAGATGGGGAAGGTTTCTCTAAGATACTATTTAAAAGGACACCTTAAAGACGAGAAGAAAGCATTCATGCATACATCTGGGGGGGAAGTGCTCTGGGTGGAGGGAACTGTGTGTGTTGCATCCCTGATGTGGGACAACTTCAGGTGCACTGAGGGACTTAAAGAGGCCCCTGAATCTAGGACCATACTTAGAAAAGGTGTGGATGACATTGCTAAGGGAAGAAGGGTCTGAAACACAGAGGACCTTGTAGATCATAGCAATAACTATCTAGCATATTCAAGGTGCAGTGGAAACCATTGAAGAGGTTAAAACAGGCACAATAGTACGTATTCTCATCTTATCAGATCACTCTGGTTGATATGAGGAGAATTGATTGGTCATGGATATTTATATGTATCTCTTCCACATGCTAGCATTATATTTTATTGGAGAGTATCATTCCTTAATTAATGAGACCTCATCCAACACTCAGAAAACTCCACTGAGGGGGGTGGGTTACCTCACTTATCTGGGTATCTGATCACACCATTGTCCTCTCAGCTGTACACTGAGACATTGATGCTGAGCACACTGGTGAGTCCCTTGGGTTTTCACACTGGGTCTATATTAGGTTCCCTTGTGGACAGTGTCCTTTTTGGCTTGCTTGCTTGCTTACTTGCATAGTTGCTTGCATAGATTCCAGTTTTATTTCTGAAGGTTATACTTTTAGAAGCAGAAAAATCAGAACTATGACTTCTACCTCCCACTCAAATGCTAAGCCAGCTCTCCCAAAACTTATTGACAAAGGTGATGCCTGGGCCACAGTTCTGCACACACACACACCGGGAGCAATGGATAAAGGGAATCAATGTTTTTCTTTAGTTTTGTTTTCTTTTTTCTAGGGCAAAACTAGAATAATACCTTGAAGGTCATGCAGCAACCCAGTGACTCACATCACCATTCTTGAATGGATCCTTCCCTCTGTCAAGGAGCTATCTAAAGGACTCAATTCTCTCAACGTCCATCCTTCCTTCAGTTCGTAAAACATCAGTGCATTAAAAAAATATCCATTCCCTGTGCTCTAAATAACATCCGAGGTAGCCTGAGTTGATACGTAAACTAAGATGACAAATGCATTACCAAGCAGGACCCTAAGCTGGAGATAACATAGATAAGGAAGGGGTATGTCTCTGTATTGAAGGTTAAGCTTCAAAGTTCATGAAACAAGTGTGTCACTAATTGGAAAATTTAGAGTACAGTCTGGTTCAACTGTGCCCCTCACAGCCCTACTTACACAACAAATATTCATCTACCACTAGATATAATACATTTAGAGGTAAACATGATGGTATAACAGCTAATCCATATTGAGCAACTATGTGCATAAGGCACATAATCATTCTAATATAACATGATGAAGCAACTATTATTTTCTCCATTTTGCAGATGAGAAAATTTAGCTCCAATAGGATAAGTAATCTTCCAAGGTCACATATTGTGTAAGTGGCAGATTCAAATTTGGGTATGCCAAACCCCAGGTTCAAACCCTTAATTTTTAATAAACCTTTAATTCAATATAATGCTGCCTATTGCCTTTGAGAAGCCCACAGAAGGAGGTTCAAACTGAAATCTAATATTCACCTTGGAGGGGGCTTTACATAGCGGTCCTCTGGGGACTCGGAAATGAATTTCCTGGGTAAAGGCCGAGTTTTAAGAGCAAGTGAAGTATGAGCAGAATCTGTGCCAGGGCAGCATAGAGATTACAATATTGTGCTCTGGAAATGTATTTACTGAGTTTTGACTGGACAACCTGACTTTGTGTTCTTGTTCAAGTTATTTAAGATGTCAGTGTCTCAGTTTTCCCATCTGTCAAATAAATGGAATGAGAATACTTTATCGGGTCAATATGAAGCTTTAGTGCATAAAGTGATGTCCCATGATTAGAATAGTGTTTGTCACATAGTAGGCATGTGAAGAATATTGCTAATTCTTATGTTTATCAAAGAAAATGTAGAAGGTTAAAAGCATGGATTAGTGGTCAAGGTAACAGCATTTTAAACCAAAGAAACAATTTCAAAAGCCTGTAAGCAAGAGAGTGTGACAGAACCAGAGCATTTTGAGGCATTCTGTAGGCTGGAGTTCAGGGCTTCCAAGCACACAGGAAGGAGGAGGTATCATTGCAAGACAGGAGAGGGAGGCGTGCAACATGACATTAAAATACCCTTGCAGGTAACTTTTGAATTGGAGATCAACTGGATGTTATCACCAGTAAAATGGAAGAATTCGATTAAATGATAATGTAATCCCTTGCAGCTCTAAATAATTCCCAAAGTCTACAATTCTTATGATATCCATTGCAAAGTTCTTATGGAATTTATTCTTGGGTGTTGTTAATTTAGCTAGCCACCTGGCATTCTTATTACAGAATCTTTAATCAGCTGATGTAAATTCCTGACTTACATTTGATATCATCAAATTTAGTAGTGCACATATCCCTATAAATAGACAATCTTGAACTTTTGGTAACTTTTTTAAATTTTGGCCAAATTTTTGATAGTTAAGCTTTTTCTCACTCAAATATTGTCAGGGCATCTTTTTAAAAAAAAAACAAAAAAAGAACAAATCTGTGGGGAAAATATATGTATTCTCCAAAAAAATAATAAAGAGAAATACTGGGGACATAAAGCGCTCACGTTAGTTAGCGCCACCCAGTAAAGTTTATCTAATAAATGCAGGCAGTGTGCTTGACGTTTCTTCTGGTATCAATTTATTTCATTTAGTTATTGTTTTCCACACTTCTGGTGGCAGAAGTGCATTTAAATAGTAACTTTGCTTTGTGCCTAAAATGTTCACATTAATAAAAACATATACACTGTGTTTTAATACCTGGTTGACACATTTATTAAGATGGATCAAGAGCCCAATATCCATCGAGAGGCCTGTTATTAGAGAAATCATTTGTTTCCAGCCAGCCCAACGCTGCAAAACCAGGAATGGCCCTTGTGCTGTAGATCAGAGCATTATGTGATTTATAAAGTGCTGCGGCGGAACCGAGCAATGCCATCCGTCAGGATCCAATCAGCGCTGAAGCTGGCAGAGGAAACTGGGCTGTACAAGAATGCATTGGCACAGACCATTTAAACTGGCAGATTCTGAAGCTTGAACTTGGCAGTGGTTTTTAAAACTAATTTATTTGTTATTTGCGGGAAAGGGTTACCACTTTGAAACACATTCAAAAAGTTTCCAATTTCAGGACACTGAAGAGTCAAACAATGCAACTAGAATTCCTGTGTGATTTCTTTGCCAGGACCCCCTTCGCCCTGTCCACAAACCTTATAAAATGTCATTTTGTTCCCTGCCATGGTGATATTTTTTTGCTCATTTCTTATTTGTTTTTAAAATTGAATCCTACCCAAATTCTTTTTCATTTTAAACACCACCTGCACTTCTTTCTAAAGTATCTCTAATATAGGATCACATCTCTTGAGAGTCTTATTAGATTTGGAAGTGATGCATATATACCATTTGTGACGTATAATTAAAGATGAATATGTATCACATTTTTATTCAGGTATGTTAGCATTATGTAGACAAAGTCACAATGCCATAGGCATCTATAAATTCAATGCAATTCTGATCAAAAGCACAGTACATTATTCATAAACTTTGATAAACTGATTCTTAGACTCATATAGGGGATAAAGCTCTAAAACTAGCCGAACATGTTTGGGACAAAAGACAAGGAACAAGTTAGCTTCTGGTCATGGTGGTGGAGTAGGTAAACGCGGGTACTTGCATCCTCACACAACAACATCAAAATAACTATTAAACTACAGAAAAATCATCCTTGAAAACTGCCTGAAATCTAGGTGAACAGAAGTCCTATAATTAAGGATATACAGAAGCCACATAAGACTGGTAGGAGGGGCAGAGATGTGCAACAGACTTATCCCACACCCAGATGTAGCTGTTAAAAATCGGGAGGGATATGTCGGCTAAGGAGGTCTTGCCTAAGAAGCAAGGGGTCCCAGCCCCACACCAGCACTTCCAGCCCAGGGTTCCAGTGCTGGAAGGAAAAGTCCTTATAAATTCTGGCTGCTGAAGTCTAAGACATTACTCTTAAAGGGCCTGTTCACAGATTTACTCACTCTGAGCTCCAGCACTGGAAAGGCCCCATAGACATATGAGGAGAGATTGAATTGTCCAGCAAGGGAAGGCACCAAGGTTATACAAGGAGCAACTGAATTATCCATTGAGGGCTAAGGGGCAGCTTTCTCCCAGACAGAAGTTCTGGCAGACACCATTGTTCCTTTTCTGAGTCCTCCCACCACAGACCCAGCAGACAGATTTGATATCTGAGTCTCCATTGACCTGGGTAACACTGTTTGCCCCACTCTGGTGATTCCCTGAGACCCTCCCCATCACCCAAATTTCAGGTCTACCCAAGCCATTTCCAGTGGCTTTTCCATACAATTGGCCTGTCTTGGCTCATGCTATAGAGTTTTTTCAGATCACTTGAAGATTCACAAGCAGCATCTGGCTCCTGCATGTCCTGTACCTCTTGCTAAGTGGCCCCAGGCCCAGCACTAGCAGCAGCCAATCTTGGTTCAAGTTTGGCCTCTCCTAGCACCTCTAAGCCCAGCACAAGCAACAGCTTGTTGCACATGCCAGGTGCCCCTGGGCAGGGCACGTGGAAAAGGTTGACATTAGCATGCACCTACCTGGAGGCTTCAAGGTCAAAACATCCATTGAACAGCTTCAGACCATGCCAGAGTACCACAAAACCTCCTCAAGGCAGGAAATACTCAAGGGGCAGACTAACTGTGCACCAGAGCCCCATGAAGGGAGTCGTATTCCATAAGGTTGACCCCTGCACAACAGATCCTCATGACTAGTCTTTGCAACTGATGGGCTTGGGGAGATAAATCCCCCCATTCATGTTTCAACAGCAATCAAGACTCAAAACAAAAGGAGGATACACACAGTCCACACTTACTGTGCACTTGGAATGCCTAGCTCGAGTGACCAGGAAAGCTGCAGCACTGGGCCCTAGAGACCTATTGCATAAGGCTTCTCTACCAAGACCAGGAGTTGTAGAAGTTCTACTTAATACATAGAAAACACAGGACAGCAGCTAAAATGAAGAGACAAGGAAACATGTCCCAAATGAAAGAACACAAGTACAGAAGAAGAACTAAAAGAAGGAAGACAAACAATCTACCAGACGCAGAGTACCAAACACTGGTTTATAAGAATGCCCAATTAACTTAAGGGAAGAGTAAATGAACTTAGTGAGAATTTCAGTAAAGAGATAAGAAACATAAAAATGGAAATAGAAAGCATAAAAAAGAACCAGCCAGAAATGAAGAATACATTACAGGGAATTAACAGTAGAGTAGATGAAGCAGAGAATCAAATCAGCAACTTGGAAAAAAGAAGGCAGAAAACACCTAATGAGAACAGCAAAAATAAAAAAGAATCCAAAAAATGAGGATAGTTTAAGGAGCCTCTAAGACAACACCAAACATGCCAACATTTGCATCATGGGAGTGCTGGAAGGAGAAGAGAGAGCAAAGAATTGAAAACCTATTTGAAACCTAATGATGGAAAACTTCCCTAACCTGGTAAAGAAAATAGACATACAAGTCCAGGAAGCATGGAAAGTCTCAAACAAGATGAACCCAAAGAGGCCCACACCAAGACACATCATAATTAAAATGTCAAGGGTTAAAGACAAAGATATAATCTTAAAGACAACAAGAGAAAATCAGTTAATTAGTTATAAAAGAGCTCCCATGAGACTGTCAGCTGATTTCTCAACAGAAACTTTGCAGTCCAGAAAAGATTGGCACAAAATATTCTTGCTATTCAATATGAAAAGCAAGAACCTACAACAAAATTACCCTACCTAGCAAGGTTATCATTTAAAATTAAAGGACAGAAAAAGAGCTTCTCAGACAAGAAAAAGTTAAAGGAGTTCATCACAACCAAACCAGTATTATAAGAAACATTGAAGGGTCTTTTTAAATAATAATAATGATAATTAGAAGAAGAAGAAGAAAAATCAAAAATATGAATAATAAAATGTCAATACATACATACCTATCAACAATTTATTTAAATAACAATGGATTAAATGCTCCAGTCAAAAGACAAATAGCAATGGAAGAAATAACAAAGCAAGACCCCTAGATATGCTGTCCACAACAGAACCACTTGAGATTAAAAGACACAGACTGGAATTAAAGGGATAGAAAAAGATATTTCATGACAATGGAAATTAAAAAAAAAAAAAAAAGCTGAGGTAGATACTTATACCAGGCAAAATAGACTTTAATACAAAGGCAATAACAAAAGCCAAAGAAGGATCCTGCAATTTCACTTCAGAGTATTTATCTGAAGAAACCCAAAATATTAAATAGAAAAGACATGTACATTCATATGTTCATTGCAGCATTATTTACAATAGCCGAGATATGGAAGTAAACTAAGTGTCCATCAACAGATGAATGGATAAAGAAGAAGTGGTGCATATATACAATGGAATGACTCAACCATAAAAAAATAATGAAATCTTGTCATCTACAACATGAGTGGATTTAGGGGCTATTGTGCTGAGTGAAATAAGTCAGGCTGAGAAAGACAAATGCCATGATTTCTTATATAGAAACTCTGTAAGACAAAATAAATGAACAAGCAAAACAGAAACAGACTTACAGATATAGAGAACACTTTTTAATGTGCTTACTGGGTTTAGAGAGAGAGGAAGGGAGAGAGAAAAAAATATATATATCAATTGGTTGCTTTCCATACGTGTCCCAACTAGGGATTGAACCCACAACCTAGTTATGTGCCCTGACTGGGAATCGAACCCACAACCTTTTGGTGTATGGGAAAATGCTCCAACCAACTGAGCTACACCAGTAAGGGAAATATAGAGAACATTTTGACCATTGTTTAAGGGGAAGGGGGTTTGGAGAATGGATGAAAATGTTGAAGGGATTAAGAAGTACAAATTAGGAATTAAGAATAGCCATAGGGATATAAAGTACAGCATAGGGAATATAGTCAGTAATATTGTAATAACAATGTATGGTGACAGATGTGTACTAGATTTATCAAAGTGATTATTTTGTAACTTACATAAATGTCTAATCACTGGGTTGTACACCTGAAACAAATAAAATGTTGTACTGACATTTTCAATGTCAACTGTAATTGAAAAATTAACAAAATATATGTTAAGAAAATAACAAAGAACTGAGAAGTCTTGTTTCACTAGAGATAAGGATTTGTATGTAATGTTGTCATAATTAATACAATGTTGTAATACAGTAGAATGGGACAAGTTGATCAATGGAACTTAAGAGGACTCCCAGGAAGAGAAGTGTACACACAGTAGAACTTGTTAAATGGTAAAACAGGCATTGGAAACACATTACCAAAAAACAAATTATTTAAAAAATATATCATTGGATATTAGCTTTAAATATTAAACAATAATAAAAAGAGATTAGATTCTTAACAAACAAATACACAGACAAAAATTACAAGGGGATTAAAACTTACATATAAAATAAAAAAAATAAAAAATATTTATAGCCTTAGAATGTCAAACAGTTAGAAGTTATAAATAAATAGATGAATTAATTTGGCCAGACCAAAATTAAAATTTCTGTGGATGAAAAATAGCACAAACAAAGAATAAGAACAAGCCACACACCAGGAGAAGAAATTTAAAATACATATCACAAGAAATTAAAATAAAAAATAATTTAAAACTTTTATATGTGATAAAAAACACAACCATATGGTAAAATGGGCTATACATATAAACAAATACCAGAAAAGGAAACTTGAATTGCCAATGAACATGATCATGTGGAAAAATATTCACACACGTTAGTATATTTAAATATTATATCACATTGATGAGATTGGTATAGAAAAAACATTGGACTGTAACACTAAGTGTCAGAGAAAATGTAGGTAACTGACATTAATTGTTCATAGGGTTTTAAATCATTATTAAACCATCTCGGCATCTTGGCAGTACGTCGTAACATAGAAAATGTACAAAACCTAAGATCCAGCAAATCAATTTCTAGGTATATACTAGAAACAAAAATAACACAAACACACACTGGTGAGAATGACCATCATAAAGAAATCAACAAACAACAAGAGCTGGCAAGGATGTGGAGAAAGGGAACCCTAGTGCACTGTTGATGGGATTGCAGACTGGTGCAGCCACTGTGGAAAACAGTATGGAATTTCCTCAGAAAACTAAAGATGGAACTGCCTTTTGACCCGGCAAGTCCACTGCTGGAATTGTATCCTAAGAACCCTGAAACGCCAATCCAAAAGAACCTATGCACCCCAATGTTCATAGCAGCACAATTTACAATAGTCAAATGCTCGAAGGAACCTAAGTGCCCATCAGTAAATGAGCAGATCAAAAATCTATGGTACATTTACACAGTGGAATACTACACAGCAGAAAGCAGGAGCTCCTACCCTCTGAGACAGCATGGATGGAACTGGAGAGCATTATGCAAGTGAAATAAGCCAGGCAGTGAAAGACAAATACCATATGATCTCACCTATAAGTGGAACCTAATCAACAAAACAAACAAGCAAGCAAAATATAACCAGAGACATGGAAATAAAGAACAAACTGACAGTAACCAGACAGGAGGTAGGCAGGGATAATGGGGGAAAAGGGGAAGGGTTTTCAGGAACAACTATAAAGGACACATGGACAAAACCAAACAGGGGTGGAATCAGGGGAGGGAGGTGGGGATGGCTGGGGTGGTGGGGAGTGATGGGGGGGAAATGGAGACAACTGTACTTGAACAACAATAAAAAAATGTTTAAAAAAGAACAAATAACACAAACAAAACTCTCATAAGAAGACATAATGTAGAATATTTTTGCAGCATTATTTGTAATAATGAAAATTTTGAAACAACCCAGGTAATAACACATAAAGAAATAATTTTTATATAATCTTTAAAAACAGCAAAATGAAATACACAAATAGCTAAATAGAATGATAGATACAGATAGAATGATAAATATATAAATCAATCAACATGAATGGATCTCAAAAATATAATGTTTAGTTTTTTAAAGCAAGGTAGAGAACAATATGTATAGGATAATAGCATTATTCAAACACATGCAGAAAATAACATTTTTATAGATAGTTACATACATGGTAAAAGTATATAAAATACACACAACTTGTTAATTTGATTAGGGAGAAAGGGGAAGGACTCTAAAGTTTTATTTAAAAAAAAATAGTATGAAATAAGACAAAATGTTATTTATTGAGTTGGGGGAAGAGCGCCGACTGCCATGGAAGATGAATCTGTAGGGAGGAAGTATGTAATATTTCTTCCTACACACTCAAGGAGTTAATGTCGTAATTCACTTACCACAACCTTTGCCTTCTAAATTAGAGTTATGACTATTTTTTCTCATGAATACTTTAATAATTTTTACTTTAAACAACTTAAAATATCTACCATTTAAGAAGCAACTGACTCTTGAGTTTACACAGACAAAAACTAGTACGGAAGAGTGAGGTATGCTGGACGTATGAGCATTTTTATTAGAAGCCCACGTAGATATTAAGAAGAGCTCTCATTCGGAATTTTCCCTGCTTCCGGGCAGCCATACGGCTCTGATAGTCTACCAACTGTTTTTTCCTTGGGGAATAATATTGTTACTTCTGACCACCCTTGTCTTTGGCCTCTTTTGCCTTCATTCTTACCATCAAAGGGTAGCTGTCGCTATTAATATTTTCATATACATGGACTTTTTAATACCTTTCTAACCTAATGAGACAGCTAGCTAAGAGGAAGGAAATTTCAATAAGAAAAATAGGAGTGGGAAATATCCTGTGTCCGAGCATTTATTAATTAGGCTGGGCTAGGTTTGGCTTAGTAGAGAACAAGTCCAAAAAACTCCTAAACTTTCATTGGTTTAACAGAAATGTTTCTTTCTCACTTGTGTTGTATGTGATTGGTACAGGGAATACCAGGAATCCAGGTAATATCGGCTTCACCATCTCATAACTACGCTATTCAGCAGATGTAAACTCCTCAGCACCACTGTGGGTCAAGAGCAAGTGGGAAAGGCACACAGTCTTTTCACTCACACATAGTCCTTTGGCCAGAACAAGTTACCGGGGCCATTCAGCCCAGGAGTTGGTCTCCCTTGGGCCCAGGAGGGGAGAAAATTGGACATTTGTGACAGCTGGTAATGTCCATCAAGGTACAGGCTGAGTCGTATGGGCTGGGTGGAAGCTGAGTAGCTAGAGAAGACATCCATAGAGGGCAATCAGTGCAAGCTAGAAAGGAGGGTTAAGCGTAAAGAAAGTGTGGATCTCCCAATTCCTGCCTAAAAGTACCACTTAACAGATTCAAATATTTGATTGACATACAGAAATTGAGGGGAAAATAGTTTAGTCCCTGTTTCTAGTGTAGAAATTTGGTGTAATAGCTACAACGTGCCCTGAATCAGAAACACAGGAAAGACATTCTCAGGACTTTGTTTGTTTGTTTGTTTTTTCAGACAATTCAAGCAGTTATCTTTTATTTTGCTTCTAACTTCAGTAGGCAAGTAGGTGCTAAATCTTCTATGGTTTGATATGTTTATGGGAAAACACAAAAATCAAAGAATAGTCATTCATTCTCCTTCTTTCACTTCTGTTTATTGGATTCAGTATAAGAAAATGAAAATTTGTTGAAGTCCAAAAAACATTCTGAGAATATTTTTAAAGGGATTATATTGTTTATCTTTAATGATGCCAGGATTTGTGCAATTATGCCTAAAACTAATTTCATTAGAATGTCTGTTTCTCAAATTCACTTATTATACTTTAGCTTCCATTGTATATTTGATTCTCCTCTGGCCACAGCTAAATCGTAATCATCTGTGCTGGCAGTTCTCTAGGTGAAATTGCATGCTAGGTATTTTTATGTCCAAGGCAATTTAATGCCTAAACGTATCCATGTTCTGTAACAAGAGATTCTAAACAAATTTAACAGGACTTATCTGCTTCCTCTTCCTTTTGCAAAAACTGCAGGTACATACAAAAATAACATAATCTGTCTTCAAGTATAGTATTTAATTATTCACCCATAATTTCATTAAGTTCAATGCAGCAAGTATAATGAGTTTGTGTTCAACTCTGCATTCAGAATCAAGATGTAGGGATTAAGTAATCTTCTTATATTTTCATTTATAACTAAAATGCAAAAGCACTATCTCAATTTGATAAGATATAAAACCTCAAGGAAATAGCTGTGGTAATCTAGATATGTAGTTTTAATTTTGAGAGTAGAGATAATACGATAAACTTATTTAAGATTTTTTTTCCTTACAATTTACTTAGCCCCACTGCATTTCTTAACAGATGTGTCCCTGACAGCAAACCTAGAAGTATTTTTTGGCCTCATTTTTCCCTTTTTGACAAAGAAAGAAAAAAAAGTAGGGGAGTAAGGTTTTTCCTACAACAAGAGCAGCAGAGCCTTTGAAAGGACCTTCATTACTTTATGTGGTAAAATGTTCACAGCTCTCAAATTTATTGGCATAGCTGTCAACATGTACATTCAGTTTGATAATAATGTTCCAGCTTAACGAGGCCTCTTGGAATTATTTATTATTAAATTTCATTACTTTCTGCAAATGTTCATGCTGATTAAGCCCACCCTTTCAGCCCTACCACACATAGACCAATCGCAGTGTGACGAGATGGTGAAATTTGAGCTAACATGCTTTCCACAGGACCTGTCTTGTCAAATCTTTAAACATAATTTAATGAAATGTCTGTTGACGTAACTATGGAAAGTGGAAAAACTCATTTATAAAATCAACCAACCATACCTGAAGAACATTTGCACTCTCTGACATGACAAGAATTACTTAAACATTTGGACTGCCTTTGTGTGGAAAAAATTGCCACATGTGGCATTTGCCAAATATTCTGGCCATTGTAATCTGTTGTGAATGTGGTACATCTTTCCTAGAAGACATCACTCCCATGGATCAGATCTCCATAAAAATGCCTTGAAGAATATCAAGTGGTGTAGAAATGTAATATGCTATTATCTTTGCAGATGCTTACAGTCAAAACAGATCTTGTCCAAACTCTGGGTGATTTTGTAAGGTAATCCACAAATGCTATGGGAATATACGCTATGATCAGTATTGCCGTAGAGGAAATCTAGACAGTAATTCCTTGCATAGGATGGAGACGGGCTGGAATGAAATATATATTTACTTGTATATACACTCACATACATTTGTAATTTCCAACATGGAATGTAAAAGTGTTAAACCTTTCTGAAGTCATTCAGTAGGAAGGGGAAGTGTGACAACATGAAAAAGGGTGTAGGCTCACTAAATCAAGATCATCATGGGCAAGTTTTACGATAAGATCTTATTTTTAAAAGAATGGCAGTTGGAAGCAGGTTGAACTTGCCCATTTTGGGTGCTCTTGTTAAACCCCTGAGTTCTACCTCTGCACCAACCATAACCTTATACGTCTCTGTCACCAGGCTCATCCTCTTTGCTTTTCATGGTTCTCTGGGGATAGGGACCTTGCCTTTTTTGTGCCTCATTTTCTCAACACCTAAAACAGTATCGAAGACATAGGAGGTGATCAAAATACGTTAAACAGATTAACTGGAAGGACAGAAAACAATTATGACCCCCCCCCCAAAAAAAACCTTTTGAAAATTTCCTTACATAGAAATTGGCTTAAATTATTTTTGTAGTCCTCAAAAAGAAAAGAGGTACTGGTGAATATGGAGAGAAAAGAAATTTTTTCAAATCCTGAAGAAGGATTATTTTATACTCTTTCTCTCTGATATGGTTTGGTTGGAAATATATCTAGTTTCAAATCAGCAAATATTAGAGTGGCTACCTCACTAGGCATCATCAAGAACGTAGAAGATAATATGTGAGGTGTGTTGCCTACTCATGAGGCCCATGTAGTCTGTTTCAGATGCATGCTGATTTTACACAGCCCACTTCAACATAACCTCAGAAGTGTAAAAATCTGAGAGAACAGTGTGCTTTGTGAACCTAATATTTTTGTCTTGGAAGGGTTCATCAAAAAGGTATATTTCAACTTGTACTTTGAAGTAGAGCGAAACTGTGAATAAGTGGAGAAGGCCTTGGGTGACCAAAAGAAGTCTACTTCTGGGGAAGTAGATGTGAAAGGGAAGGCATGGGAGTCTACCAAAAATGAAGAGGTAGCGATCTGCGAAAGTAGAAGCCACAGAGGTTTTGGAGACAACAGGTTCACATTTAAAACAATCTGGGAGGTAAGTATTAAGAGATTATGATAAGAACAGAAGTAAAAATCAATGGGTTTAAAAGTTATTCATACAGTAGCAGTCATTTATCCTTTTAATCAAAATCTATTGAATTATTATTATGTTCACATAGAGACAGAGAAAAAAGGAAAGGACTTTAAGAATAGTATTTATTGAGTGGTTTTGGGCCAGGTCTTAGGCCTCAAGTTTTACATATATTATCCCAATCCTTATGACAATTCCTTTTGTAAAAGGAAAGTGAAGAATAAAGAAGCTATTTGTCTCAAAATCACAGAGTTATTAAGTGGACTTGAACTCCCTGTCTCTCTGAACCAAAAACACATGGTTTTTTCACTCACCATCTCCTGCTTCCCACATATGAGGAGGGACCCAAAAAACCTGGAATTACCTTCTGGAGAGCAGGCCCCTCATAGTTCAGGCTTCCCCTGCTAAGTGAGTGTTCTAGGAACCCATCTGTATCACTGTACCAGCTGGTGGTGTTGTCAGAGGCTGTGTTCAATCTAAGTAAATTTTTTTTGAAGATTCAATTCATTTTTCCATTTCATGATGGGTGATTTATGAGCATACCTGCCCACACCACACTGAAAGTTCAGCAGTTTTTGACCCAAAGCAGCATGACCCCCATACCCCACCCTCTCTATTCACCTGATCTGGCCTGGAGCAACTTTTTTTTTGTTTCCCTGGATGAAAAAAATTTCTCAAAGGGAAACGTTTTGCCAATGCGGAAGAGGTGAAAAAAAAATGACAGAAGCACTAAATGTCATCAAAACTGATGAATTCAAAAACTGCTTTGAGCAGTAGAAAAAACGTCTCAATAAGTGTATTGCATCAAATAAAGATTACTTTGAAGGTGACTGAAGATTACTTTGAAGGTGAAGAATAAATACACAATTTTTTATAAATAAATTCTCTTTTGGGGAGCGTTCCCCCTTGTATATTTTGCCTCTCATAGATCTCTTCCAACCAAAACATCCAGTGTCAGAGGTTCTCTACATACAGTCCTGACAGTCTAGTTGGGAAAAGCAAATGAGATGTATAGAGAACTAGGCACAGGTATAGAAGCAGATGCATACATGACCATTAATAACAAGGGAAAAGCAACACACATAAGCAACTGCAAACTAAAGTCGTTTTATCAAAATTCTGGGCAAAATATCCCCCCACAAACAAACACTGAAATAAGAGGAAATAGAAAACAAATTATACCACCAACATACTTCACATACAGACGTGCTTCTAAAAACCCAGGACCTTTGTGTTTAATCATTTAACCTATTTTAAATGCTTTTACAGTTGCTAACTTATCGACTTACAGTGTTCACCCACAGATACAATGGTTTCATCCTGAATATACACTGACACTAGAGCACATAGTGAAGATACCCCCAGCAAAAACTGGAGTTACAAAAGCAATCTTCAACATGCCTCCAACAGCAGCATAACTGACAGTCAGCGCCAAACAGGTAATGTCCAAGGCCCAACACTGTAAGAATTGGTAATTCCCAGAATTTTGAAATTGCCTGGAGGTTATTGCTTATATTCTTTTGTCTTTTGCATCTCTAAGTTAAGATGAAAAGTCTCTTCTTTAATATTCTTTCCTTTAGGATAATGTGCAAACTTAAACACTAAGCATTAATGTTCTGCACAGATGGGAATCCACAGTCTCTAACATGTAAATAACTGAGCTCAATACTATGGGCGGCACAGACAGAGCCCCCTTCCAAAGGCACTGGAAGAGGCTGGGCCAATATTTTCCGTCCAGGAATTTTGTACTTTGGTATCAATGCCACTCACATTTCCAGCCCTTAGTTAACGCACTACCTACCCATGGAACATATTCAGGGCAAATGCCTGGGCTTTAGAGAGCATGGCCACAGCATTATCTACTGAAAAGAGCCCTTGTGAAAAAGATCTTAGGCATTTCAGTCAGACAGCCAGGATTTAAAGGCAAACACCAGTGCTGTATTTCTGTTTTCTCTTCTGTAATATCAGAATAGCACGACGTACCTTCTGGGATTTTTCTCAATGATTAAATGAGGTGCGCCATGCAAAGACCCTGTGACAGGTAGTGTCTGTCACTTGGCAGAGCCCTCATATGATAGTTACTCCTGGATTGTTTGATCTGCCCTATAACACAGCTAAGAAAGCAGAAGTACAATGAGTTTAAATGTTTTTTCTGCTATCACACAATGGAAAGACCTGGACTGACTCCAAATCTGTGCTCATAGCAAAAAAGAATCCATGATCTGGAGAAAAATGCATTTTAAAAACATGAATTTGGGGGTCAGAGTTGCTAGGGCAATTTTATAATTTTATAATTAACTAAAAATAGCTTTGTTGGAAGTCGAGGGAGCTCAACAGCAATCCCAATTTGATCTGGACATCCACGCTTCACTGCTTATACTTCACAACAAACCTTCAAATCAGAAAATTCACTGGAGTACCCGTAATTAAGATTTTTAATTGGAAGAAAAAGTATACAACTCTCAAAATGTATTTAATTAGCCCTCAGACCACGCACTGATGCAACACATAATTTCCAAAACAACTGTGGAATTCAATACGTAGTCTTTGTTAAGAAGGGAATCACATTATTAAAACAAAACAGCTAGAGCTAACTTACAGAATAAAGGTACCCTCATCGAATTATATCCTTACTTCTTGGCATTTAACCCAATTGCCTTTAATATCTCATTTCTTTTTTTAATGCTTTCAAGCTTGTTTTTATTAATTATACAAATCATTAGTATTAAAAGGCAATATAATGGTTTCAAGAAGTAGCTTCAGAGACCATCTGCATATTTAATCAACTGCATCTAAATTTTTAATCATTTGAGTCCAGGTTCTTGTCTTGAAGCTTAACTTGATAACAAACTTACCAACTGGTAGAACTAATTGGTCCAGAATCAGTCAATAATTTATAAGAAAAGGAAAAAATGGATGTTACAAAGGTGTACGACCACCAGCCCCAGTTATTTCTGAGAGGTAACAGCAAAAAAACCAAGGCTTGGCTCTACAAATCCAAGGCGCACTGGTGACATCCACTGGCTGTCCCTTAGCATTGTTCAGATTCTCAGGATTTTCAGTGTGACTTGTACAACAAAAACTACTGGGTTTTACATGTACTCTTTCTTTAGAATTAACAGTATTCGATTAACCTATACATCCATTTAATGCATCCCATGTCTAACTTTTAAAACCTTAAATCATTCTTGCACTGAGTTAGAGTGACTCAGATGAAGGTCCTCACCTCTGTGAGTTTGCAAAAAGGCAAATGAAACAGCAAAAGAGGGCAACATCTTCACTGGTTATATATGATCAGTGAAAATCAATAGCATTATTTTGCAGTAATAGGAATCTGGTGAATTGCCTTGTTGCTATAATTTTGAGAACAGTGAAGCATTTGGCAAAGACTAGCACTGAGCAGAAATGGCCAAGTGCCCTGACATAGTGACTCTCATAGTTTAGTAACCAATCACCTGGATTGCTTGTTACAGGTGCAGATTTCTGGGCTCTGTCGGCATCACTGAGAGAAGTCCCTAATGCAGGTGGTTAACAAGCCACACTTTGAGGAACACTGCACTGGGAGAAAGGGTCTCTTATCTTTAACTCTCCAAACATGGGATTCCATACAGAATGCAGGACATAGTTTTGGACATTTTCAGGGTACCATGCAGAAGAGTTTCAAGTTTATCAGCAGAAAAATTCTTTAAAATTGTCACTTCTCAAAATTCGATCAATTAAATCATTGAAAAGTTATTTAAAAACATTTTTTCAAATCCTCTAGGAAGTGCATATGGGACAGAAACAATTTATAATTGCCTGTAAATAAAAGTCAGATACCTAGAAAAAAAATAAGGTTAAATAAGCAGAGAATAACTAGTGTGAAACACTCAAAGGCGATACATAATTTATACTCACTATACATGTAAATATGCTAGCAGTATTTTATTCTCTGTGGATGGCAAAATTACAGATGATTTTTTTGCTACTTCTGTCTGTCTTTTCTGCAATGAAGATGTGCTATCTATGTAAATTTTTAAACCAAAATCTAGGTAAACATATGGTATAGCTACTGGAGAATTCGTGATTGTTCAGGGAAGTCTGTGTGGTGCATTCATCAGTCCTGAGAATATGTAACCAATCTTCATCTTTGTTATTATTATCACCATCCCCCTAAATCCCAAAACCCAGCCTTCACTCAACCAGATGCTTCGTGCATGATTTTAAGAACTGAGTTACTGGACTTGAGTATTTACTTGGAAGCCATGACCTAATAACTTTAAGTTAATAATTGTAACTTGGTGTAAAGGACAATTTTGAGAAGAACCAAGAAAGTAAGAGACGTAAGGCCCAGAAAGCACAAAGGCTAAGCTCTTCTCTATGAAAAACCAAGGAAAGGTATTACGGAGATGGGGTTATAAAATGGTAAGAGCAAGAGAAACAACATCTAGAACATAGAGAAAGGAAAACTGTTGTTTTCCAGTTTTTGAAGGGACTGAAAATTGACCAAATAGGTTACAATTCCAGGTAAATTATTCCTTTTACCATAGTAAAATGTCACAATGTTATAATGTAGGCAACCAAAAAAAGTCATGTTCTTTCAGAAAACATGTTCAAACAACCCTCAGGCTCCCAAGGACCTGTGTAGGATTCACCTGTGTCTGGGATAATGTCGCTGGAAGAGGATTTGATAGCTGGATGCTTGATGCCACTTTGTAATCTTCACAAGTCCTCTAAGATAAAAGCTAGAAGCTGACTTAGCTTCAGAAGATAAAAACAGGTCTCTTTCAATAAAAATTCTGTAGTTTCATTGAGTTACAAAGACCACGGCCTGAAGAGAGCCTAAATTTAGACTTCTTTCTTTAAGGAATTGGCAAGTGTCTGCCAAGATGTGTACTCATTTTCCATTGAGAAGTCATGGGAAATCATGAATCCACATGTTCTGGCAGAAGAGTGTCGGGCTCAGAGGGAAGCCTAGGTTGGAGGGCCAAAACGTCCACAAGACGTCCACGTGTATTCTACCAGACAAGAATGCCAGTGCATAGTAAGAAATGACGAACAATTGAATCAGGCAAACTTAGAAAAGTAGAGAATATAAAATGACTTAAATGATTTTCCTCTGTGTAGATAACTCTATCTTTTTCTCTAAATTGAAAAGAGACATTTTCCTGATTATAAAACACATACTCAATTTCTTCAAAGCTATAAAGAAAAAAATTATAAAGCCAAAAATCCCACTAGTTTTATGGGGAAGACAAGGTCAGCTGCTTCTACTATCATTTTGGTGATCATCTTTCAAAGCATGTGCTTGTGAGCATGCACACGCACATATGTGCTCACACACTTCTGCTCAGAAATTGTGGATATTTTTCCCTATCAGTAAATATAGATCTGTAACTGCATTATGATGATTATGATAGTCCCCGAGGTGTCTTCTGTTTCCATGTTTGACTGTCGTAAACATCTGCTCTTGCCCCCTTCCAATCCATCATCCACAAGGCTTCAAGAGTGATCTTGTTCAAAAATAAATTCTATTTTATCACTTCTTCTTTGTTAAAAGGCTATCAGTGGCTTTCTATTACCCTTAAAATAAAAACCCAAATGATTTTTCACGGCCTAAAAGGTCCTGCATGACATGAATGTTGCCTGTCTCCCCACGGTCATCTGTCCCTTTCCTTCCTGACACACATGCCCACCTGTTTGGTTCCTCAAACGTGTAGCATTGGTTTGTTCCCTGGAGCTTTCTGCATGCTTTTTTTTACTGGTTGGGAACCTCTTCATCTATAGGGCTCTTGCCTAGCTATCTTTTAATTGTTTGTCTCCCCTTGAAAGACACTTGCTAGAAATAGAGTTTCAAAATAAAAGGGAATTCACATTTTCTATTTTATATAAATATTACCAAATATTATCCAGCTATAAAAAAGCAAAGAAATCCTGCTTTTTATGACAACATGAATAGAACTTGAAAGTTATGCTAAGTGAAATAAGTTAGGCAGAAAGAGACAAATCCTGTTATGATCTTACTTATATGTGAAATAAAAAAACAAAACAACAATAAAATAAACCTGAACCCGTAGATGCAGAGAACGCAATGATGGTTGCCAGAGGCAGGGGTGAAATAAGCAAACGTGGTCAAAAGGTACCAACTTCCAGTTATAAATCCCCGGGTTGCAATATACAGTATGTTGATTATAGTTAGCAATACTGTAGTGTATATTTGAACGTTGCTAAAAAAAGATCTTTAAAGTTCGCATCATGATAAAAAATTATAACTATCTGGTGATAGTTGTTAACTAAGCTTATGGTGGTAATCATTTTGAAATATACACATATATCAAATCACAGTGATGTACATCTAGAACTAATACACTGTTATACGTCAACCATATCTCAATTTTTTTAATGGAAAAAATATCACCCAACTATTCCACAAAAGTAGGTAGCACTTGAAATTCCCATCTATAACACTGTGGACATGTTTGATTTTCTCCCCACATTCTTGACAATACTTGATATGACCAATCCATTAGAAAAATAAATAACTACTTGAATTTAAATTTTAATTGCTGAATTGTAATGAGGCTAAACATTTCTGTGGGGGGGTTTTTGGCTATCTGTTATTTTAATTACCAGTTAGTTTCTTTGCTTTTTCCTATTGGAGTGCATATCTCGTTTTTTGATATATAAAAGTATTTTCCATATTAAACTTATTTCTTATTAATAATTTTATAAATATTATATCCATTTTTTGTTATTAAGCCTTATTTATAGTGGTAATCTTTGTTGTATATACTTTAATTTTGTATGTTTCAAATCTTCTTTTAATTATGGCTTTAATACCATGATTAAATACAACCATAATTTTACATAAATATTACCCCTTAATTTTTCCAGTTTTTTATGGCTTCATATTTTATGTTCAGGTTTTATAAATATCCGAAATTTCATATGGCATAAATAGTGATGTAGGGAGCTATGAAATAGTAGTTGTCCCATCAAACCTAAAAAAACAATGGTTCTTTTATTGATTTCTAAATCTGTGCATACTCTCGATTCTTTTACTGGTTTCTCTTTTTCCCGTTTTAAAGCAATATGAATTAGCAGAGTGACACTTGAGTGCAATGACTCTCACCTTTATGGAAATCCAAAGCATGGTCCCAGGTAACAGGGGCCGTAGCTTGCTCTTTTCTTCGGTGATCAGCATCATTGATCCTTCTGCTAATAAAGATAGACATCATGAATAGTTCTGCCATCAGGTCACCCTTGCTTACTTCTGACTATAGGTTCTGCCACAGAAGTCTTTGTCTCTACTCTCAAAGACAAAACACTCACCAGTCTGTTCTCCCGGACATTCTCCAATTATTCACCTACCCACAGAGCCGTGGACAAGAGGGACACAGGTTTGTGCTCCGCAAGGAAAACCCCCAACAACCACATGCTTCTCAAGTTTGGCTAAACTGTATTTCTCTCTTCTGGTTAGGTCATTTCCACTTTATGCAAAACAAAAATCGCTTTCTCCTCTTTGGGTAATCTAGCTTCGACTACCCTTCAATAGTCCTAAAACACGAGGTTTCACCACCTCTTTTCAGATGCGGGGCATACAAGTGTGTGAGGGTAGCTCAGATGTTTACAATCACAGTGTTGGTCTCTGCTTCCCCAAGTTAGGCGAAAAGAGAAGCTTGCTTCTCTGGTGAGTCCTCAGAACAACGAGAACAATTTTAAAATTATTTTAATCACTGTTATTTATGTTATATCTCTGGTACTAACACCACCATTTTCTAAGTGGTCTTGGCTATTCTTGTATGTTTATTCTTCTGGTCAAATGTATAAAGGACTCGTGGACAAAGCCAAGGGGGGCGGTGGGATCAAGGGTGGGAGGTGGGGATGGCTGGGGTGGGGGGGGGAATGAAGACAACTGTACTGGAACAATAAAAAATATTAAAAAATAAAAATAAATAAAAATTCAGAACTGCGTATTTTTAAAGTTAGAATTATTACATCAAGAAAAAAATCCAGGGGGGTTGAAGATGGCGGCAACATGGGTGGGAGCTGAATCCACTTCCCCTCAGTGCCAGGGAAATACCTAGCTGATCTGAGGAGCAGAGCGAACAGCCAACAGTATTCCAGCATATACGAAGATCAGAGACCAAAGATAGAGGACACTGAAAGATCTGACGGTAAGAAGAGTGCTCAACAATAAGGTCCCCGGGACCCGGGACCGCTCGGTACAAGGGCGGCAGAAGCGCCAGCCCTGGCGCAGGGGCTGCTGCAGGAGTCTTGGGAGAGGGCCAGGCGGAGCTGTGAGCAGCCAGGTGCTTGATTGGACCAGGGGGGCTTGAAAAGGAGGAATTTCTCAAAAAGAAAAAGAAAATAGAGACACTCAGGGGCTAGTTAGAGAACTCTCGGTGGTGGCCGAGGCCCCTGGCGCCCCTCCCCCCTCCGCCCCTGGACTGCGAGCTCGGGATAAGCAGCACCGGCGCTCACCTGAGGTCTGGTCGCGCGCGTGCAGATTAGCGAACGGGGCCCACACATGAAACCCCGGAGGGGCGCCCACACCTGAAACCTCCGAGAGCATCCGGAGAAGAGGTTAGCTGCTCCACCCACAGGCCCAAAACCTCGGAACCGAGTGCCACGTGATTCAGTCCCAGGGTGGCCCCGCCCGCCCGAGAGACTCAAGCCCAGGGCGGCTGGATCGGGCCCCCAAGCTTAGAGCCTCTGGCTGGGCAGGCTGCGCGCTCACCAAGCGCAGGGCCGGCTGGAGGCGCGTTTTCCAAACACAAAGCTGCTGGCGAGTGTCCTAACCCCAAGGCGGCTGAACCCGCCGCCTGTGGGCCAGCGTCCCAAGCCCCGGCGGCTCGATCGGTTGGCCGGCTGCACGCTCAGGGCACAAATGGCGTCACAAACCCAAAGCGGCTGGATTCCCCTGCTGCGCGCACATGCGTCCCAAGCCAAAGCGGCTGGAGCCTCCGCTTGCATGTCCCAAGAACAAAGCTGCTGGATTGGCTGATCAACGGCCTGATTGCCTGCCAGGGACCACACCTACAAAACAGTGAAGAGTGTGACCCAGGAAGGGAGAAAAGTGAAACCAATCCTTCCAACCACCCCCTCCCGTTGCACAGACAGGACACCAGCAGAAATAACCTGACCGGTTTAAAGCCAACAGAAGATTTTTTTTTTTCCTTTCCCCCTGAATTCCTTCTTCCTCTCTCTCTTTTTTTTTTTTCATTCCTTCTTCCTCCTATCCTTTACCATTTTTATGTCTTCTTCCTGCCTTCTTTTATCTATTTCTATGTTTTAATTTTTGTTAAAATTCCTTCTTATCTTGCCTCCGATCTTTCTTTATTCCTTCTTCCCTCCTTCCTTCCTTTCCTCCTTTCCTATTTCCTTTTTCCCTCCTTCCCATCTTTGTTTTTTTTTTTTTCTTTTCTTTCTCCCCCCCTTTCTCTTTTTCCCACAGGTGAGACAACAAAACCTGGAGTGCTGAAAAGACTAGAGTTAGACCGTGTTAAACACATAAACGTCAGCTCAAGACCAGTGAGCACAGGAGAGTAAGGAGACAGCACCACTGAATCCCATTGGCATTCTACCATAGAAGTTCATATCATAAACCCAGGGAGTCAGAACAAAGCAATTTAAGAAGCAGAGGCCAACAAGAAGAGCCTCACAAACAATGGGAAGACAAAGAAACAATTCCCAAATGAAAGGAAAGGAGGAAGTCTCAGAAAGAATACTAACCGAAAAAGAGGCAAGTCAACTATCAGATACTGAGTTCAAAGCAATGGTCATCAGGCTCACTGAGCTCTCTGAGCTCAAAGAGAACTACCGGAAACTACAAGGAAACTACAATGAACTCACTGCAAACTATATCAACATGAAAAAGGAAATAGAAACTATCAAAAAGGGCCAAGACAAAATGAAGAATACAATTTCTGAACTGAAGAACACAGTAGAAGGAATGAAAAGCAGACTTGATGAAGCAGAGGATCGGATCAGCGAGCTGGAGGATAAAGTAGAAAAAAACACCCAGAAGGAGCAAGAAAAGGAAAAGAGGCTCAGAAAGAATGAAGAGGCAATAAGGGAAATGCAGGACAACATGAAACGTAACAATATCCGTATAATAGGAATACCAGAAGGAGAAGAAGAAGAGCAAGGGATAGAAAACCTGTTTGAAAAAGTAATGATGGAAAATTTCCCTAATCTGAGGAGAGAAAAAGTCACCCAAATCCAGGAATCACAGAGAGTCCCAAACAAGAGGAACCCAAAGAGACCCACTGCAAGACACATCATAATTAAAATGGCAAATTTCCAAGACAAAGAGAGGATCTTAAAGGCAGCAAGGGAGAAAAAGGAAGTAACATACAAGGGAGCCCCAATAAGGTTAGCAACTGACTTCTCAATGGAAACGCTCCAAGCCAGAAGAGAATGGCAAAAAATATTCCAAATAATGAGAACCAGAGGCCTGCAACCAAGACTACTTTACCCAGCAAGGCTCTCAATCAAGATAGAAGACCAAATAAAGAGTTTCCCAGACAAAAGAAGTCTAAAAGAATACAGCTCCACCAAACCAGCTCTGCAAGAGATGCTAAAGGGACTGCTTTAAGGAAAGGAAGGAAAAGAGAAAGAGAGAGGAACACAGGTAGGAAATAATGGCAATGAATAACTACCTATCGATAATAACCTTAAATGTAAATGGATTAAATGCTCCAATCAAAAGACATAGAACAGCTGAATGGATAAGAAAACATGACCCACACATATGCTGCCTACAAGAAACCCATCTCAGGACAAAAGACTTACAGAGACTGAAAGTGAAGGGCTGGAAACAAATTTTTCAAGCAAACGGACAGGAAAAAAAAGCAGGGGTAGCAATACTCATATCAGACAAAATAGACTTCCAAAGAAGGGCCATAAAGAGAGACCCAGAAGGTCACTTCATAATACTCAAAGGAAGAATCCACCAAGAAGACATAAACATTATAAATATATATGCACCCAACATAGGAGCACCCAAATACATAAAGAAAATCTTGGAGGATTTCAAGAAAGATATTGACAGCAACACAATTATAGTAGGGGATTTTAACACCCCACTATCAAAAATGGACAGGTCTTCCAAACAAAAGATCAACAAAGATATTGTGTCACTTAACAATACCCTAGAGGAAATGGACTTAACTGATATATACAGAGCTTTTCATCCCAAAGAAGCAAAATACACATTCTTTTCAAGTGTCCATGGAACTTTTTCAAAGATAGACCACATGATAGGACACAAAGCAAGCCTCAACAAATTCAAGAAAATTGAAATCATATCAAGCATCTTCTCTGACCACAAGGGTCTGAAACTAGAAACCAACCCCAAGGGTAAAAACCCAAAACACTCAAAATCATGGAGACTGAATAGCATGCTATTAAACAATGAATGGGTCAACAACGAGATTAGGGAAGAAATCAAAAACTTCCTGGAAACAAATGAAAACGAACTCACAACAACCCAAAACCTATGGGACACAGCAAAGGCAGTCCTGAGAGGGAAGTTCATAGCAATACAGGCCTACCTTAAGAAGTTAGAAACAGTTCAAACAAACAACCTAACCCTATGCCTACAAGAACTGGAGGAACAACAACAAAGACAGCCCAGAGCAAGCAGAAGGAAGGAAATAACCAAGATCAGAGCAGAACTAAATGACATAGAGACTAAAAGCACAATTGTAAGGATCAATGAATCCAGAAGCTGGTTCTTTGAAAAGATAAACAAAATGGACAAGCCTTTAAGTAGGCTTATCAAGAAGAAAAGAGAGAGGATCCAAATAAACAGAATTAGAAATGAAAGTGGAGAGATTACAACTGATACCACAGAAATACAAAGGATCGTAAGAAATTACTATGAAGACCTGTATGCTAAGAAATTTGAAAACCTAGATGAAATGGACACATTTCTAGAAAAATATAATCTTCCAAAACTGAATGAAGAAGAAGCAGAAAACCTGAACAGACCAATATCAGAAAAGGAAATTGAAGCAGTCATCAAGAAACTCCCATCACACAAAAGCCCTGGACCAGATGGTTTCACAGGACATTTCTACAAAGCATTTAAGGAAGAACTAACCCCTATCCTTCACAGACTATTCAAAAAATCCAAACTGATGGAAGACTCCCAAACTCTTTTTATGAAGCCAACATCATCCTAATCCCAAAACCAGATAAAGACAGAACGAAGAAAGAAAACTTCAGGCCAATATCGCTGATGAACATAGACGCTAAAATTCTCAACAAAATATTAGCAAACCGCATCCAGCAATATATTAAAAAGATCATCCACCATGACCAAGTGGGATTCATCCCAGGGATGCAAGGATGGTACAATATTCGCAAATCAATAAACATAATACATCACATCAACAACAGCAAACACAAAAATCACATGATCATATCAATAGATGCGGAAAAAGCATTCGATAAGATACAGCACCCATTTCTGATAAAAACACTCAGCAAAGTGGGAATAAAGGGAGCAGTCCTCAACATAATTAAGGCCATATATGAGAAACCTACAGCCAACATCACACTCAATGGACAAAAACTTAGAGCTTTCCCACTAAGATCAGGAACAAGACAAGGATGCCCTCTCTCACCACTCCTATTCAACATAGTATTGGAAGTCCTAGCCACAGCAATCAGACAAGAAAAAGCAATAAAAGGCATCCAAATTGGAAAGGAGGAAATGAAACTGTCACTGTTTGCAGATGACATGATAGTGTACATGGAAAACCCTATAGACTCCACTCAAAAACTACTTGACCTAATAAATGAATTTGGCAAAACAGCTGGATACAGAGTCAATACCCAGAAATCAAAGGCATTCCTGTACACCAGCAATGAAACTGCAGAAACAGAAATCAGGAAAAAAATCCCATTCGATATAGCAACAAGAAAAATAAAGTACCTAGGAATAAACCTAACCAAGGAGGTAAAAGACCTGTACTCAGAAAACTGCACAACACTGAAGAAGGAAATTAAGGAAGATACAAACAAATGGAAGCATGTACCATGTTCATGGATTGGAAGAATTAACATCATCAAAATGGCCATACTACCCAAAGCGATTTATAGATTCAATGCAATCCCTATTAGAGTACCCATGACATATTTCACAGATATAGAACAAACATTGCAGAAATTCATATGGAACCATATGAACGACCCTGAATAGCTGCAGCAATTTTGAGAAAGAAGAACAAAGCAGGAGGGATCACAATACCTGATATCAAACTGTATTACAAGGCCACTGTCATCAAAACAGCCTGGTACTGGCATAAAAACAGGCACATAGACCAATGGAACAGAATAGAGAGCCCAGAAATAAACTCAAGTCTATACGATCAATTAATATTTGACAAAGGAGGCAGGAGCATAAAATGGAGCAAAAACAGCCTCTTCAACAGATGGTGTTGGGAGATCTGGACAGCTACGTGCAAAAAAATGAAACTCGATCACCAACTTACGCCATACACGAAAATAAACTCAAGATGGATAAAAGACTTAAATATAAGCCGTAACACCATAAAAGTCCTTGAGGAAAACATTGGCAGGAAAATCTCAGACATTCCACACAGCAACATCCTCACAGGCACATCCCCTAAAGCAAGGGACATAAAGGAAAGAATAAACAAATGGGACCTCATCAAAATAAAAAGCTTCTGCATGGCTAAAGAAAACAGCACCAAATTACCAAGAGAACCAACAGTATGGGAAAACATATTTGCCAATGATACCTCAGACAAGGGCCTGATCTCCAAAATATATAAAGAACTCACACGACTCCACTCCAGGAAGACAAACAACCCAATTAAAAAATGGGCAAAGGACTTGAACAGACACTTCTCCAAGGAAGACATACAGAGGGCCCAGAGACATATGAAAAAATGCTCAGCATCACTAGCCATCAGAGAGATGCAAATTAAAACCACAATGAGGTATCATCTCACACCAGTCAGAATGGCCAACATAAACAAATCCACAAACAAATGTTGGAGAGGATGTGGAGAAAAGGGAACCCTCGTGCACTGTTGGTGGGAATGCAGACTGGTGAGGCCACTGTGGAAAACAATATGGAATTTCCTCAGAAAACTAAAAATGGAACTGCCCTTTGACCCAGTAATTCCGCTGCTGGGATTATACCCTAAGAACACTGAAACACCAATCCAAAAGAATCTGTGCACCCCAATGTTCATAGCAGCACAATTTACAATAGCCAAGTACTGGAAGCAACCTAAGTGCCCATCAGCAAACGAGTGGATCCAAAAACTATGGTATATTTACACAATGGAATTCTACGCAGCAGAGAGAAAGAAGGAGCTTATACCCTTTGCAACAGCATGGATGAAACTGGAGAGCATTATGCTAAGTGAAATAAGCCAGGAAGTGAGGGACAAATACCATATGATCTCACCTTTAACTGGAACATAAGCAATAGAAGGAAAAAGCAAACAAAATATAACCAGAGACATTGAAGTTAAGAACAATCTAACAATAGCCAGGGCGGGGGTGGGGGGTGGGGGCGGGGACAGTGGGTAGAGGGGATTACAGGAACTACTATAAAGGACACATGGACAAAACCAAGGGGGAGGGTGGAGAGGGGGGAGGGAGGTGGGTTCACCTGGGGTGGGGTGGAGGGATGGGGAGAAAAGGCATACAACTGTAATTGAATAACAATAAAAAAAAAGTAAAAAAAAAAATTATATAGCAAAAAAAATAAATAAATAAATATACATGTATCGATTTTGGCAAAAATTCCAAAAAAAAAAAAAAAAGAAAAAAATCCAGTAGGATCTCAATGAGGGTTGTATTGAATTTATAGGCTCGGTGAGTATTGAGATTCAGCAATTTTAAAAATGAAATGGAAGTGAAGTGATACCGTTCCATTGGCACAGAAAATCAGATGGGAATTCTTGTAATTCAATTGATTTCCAACTGAATTGAATGTGAAATCAATTTTTAAATGAGTATAAATTTTCAGTAAAATAAAATAAGGGTGGAATAAAACCGAAATGATTATCAAGCTTAGGTAAATGACCACAGGGTATATCTGAATTCTGATTTTTATCTGATGTCTAAAACCAGATAGATAGAAGATAGATGGATGGAAAGATAGGTAGGTAGGTAGATAGGTAGATAGATAGATAGGAATAGATAAATTGATTTATATTTCCAAAGGCCTAGAATGATTTCCTTGTGGATGTCCCAAAAGAACTCCAGATTTAGGAGTTCCAAAACTGACCTGATATCCTGTTCCTTCTCATCATTGTATTGATTCATTTTACAAATCTGTATTAACACTTAATATCAGTTTTAGACACTTTGCTAAGTCCTGAGGCTACAACCATGAACAAGAGAGGCATTCCTTGCCAGGACCTTACATTAAATAGAGAAAACAAAATTGAAATTGTTAGGTTTGGGAAGATGAAAGTTGTTAAGTTGTAGAACCACAGAGCAAACGTCCTTAAAAATATACATACTCAATACCCATGTTCTTAAAAAGGGTCTTTATGCCACCTGGTCTCTAGACTTTCTCAACGGTCATCTTTCTCCTCAGCTTCCAGCCTTCCGTCATCTTATTAGGCCTGTTGATTCATTCCCTCACTGCCGCCTTTCACTTCCATGCCCTAACTCTTCACTGCCTACGCAAAACGAAATCCTCTGTATTTATTTCTGTCAGTATCAAGGCTTTAGGCCTCACCTTCCGATATAAAGAGTTTTAAGTAAAGCCAATTTTTTCTGTAAGAATTCTGATGACATCCGTTAAAAACATAAACTTTTCACCCTCCTATTATCACCATCTTCCTAGTTCCTCTGGCCCTAAACCTAAATATTTTTGACTCCTGCCTTTGCTCCTCCCTCATCCCTTTCATTCAATCACTAACGATTCCTCCTCCATAAAATCCTTCTTTTCATGCCCATGGCTCTAGAGCAGACTCTCCTGACTATTGCCAAAATCAATGGCTTCTTGATGGGTCGACCTTTTTTGGTTCCCTTCCCATCCTTACTCATTTTGTACACAGTTGCCCTTCTAACCCAGACTTCATAGGGGTACTTCTATCTTCTAATTCTTTCACTCATTCATTCAATAGACATGTCTCTGAATTTTCAACGTGCGGGGCAGAGATTAAAAAGATGAATAAAACCCATTCCTGATTTCAAACAGGTAAAAATTTAATGGGGTGACACATTGAAGAACCTATGGCTTTCCTAACTAAAATGTAAACCACTGTGCCAAGCAATGGAGCCCCCCCTAATGCAGCAGGAGCTTGCCTTTCTAGTGCTATTTGCCATGACTTCCATCTCCGTCACAATGCCCAGTCTACCTCACTTACAAGGGAAGCTATCATCTGCTGAAAAACCCTTACGTTCAATCCACGCCCTTTCCATGCTGCCTGCCATTACCGCTGTCCCTTTGATGACATTGCACGGTTCTTTCTGCAAGGTTTTGTGAATGTAACTCCTATCGGCCTTTTGGGACCTGCCATATTCCTTCCATCTTTCAACAACTGTTGCCAATGTTTCTCTCCCATTGTATTTATAGGAAACACTTACCCACCCTGGCTTTGAGGACAGGTACTTACATATCTATACTCTATTATTCAAATGTGCATCTCTAAGAGTGCCTTTCAAATAATAGGCACTCAATACATGTTGAAGTGAACTTAACAAGCACCCAAGGTAAGAACATCATTTTTAGCTCCTAATCTGATCGCTCACATTACAAGTGCTTCTGAGGGGAGCAGAATTCAGGGACACATTCATTACATGAAAGTTTATTAATTTCTAAGACATGCACCAATGACTTAGTAGTCTTTTCCGTTTTCTCCACTCAGCCACACATTAGGCCCTTTCCTGAGTCGTACAGGTGGGTGTCTCTAAAGCAGGTTTTGTCTTCCACATGTGGGCATATCATGAGAAGGCAGGATTCTGTGGAAAAGACCATGGTGTTGGGGAAAATGGATGGCAGCAGGAAAAAAGGAAGAACAAACATGAGGCGGATTCCATAGAAAAAGCCATTGGCCTGAGTGCACAGGAGCCGAGCAGGGCTGTGCAGACGGGACATGGTGGATGTCACTCATTGTCACCAGGGGTGGGAGCCAATGTAACAGCACATAATACACACGTATTTCCCATTCAGTCAATCACTGTTATTTCAGGGGAGGGAGACGGAAAGTGTGAGAATCCCAAAGCTCACTTCGTATTTTTAATCAGCAAGACAGACGAACAGTCCCTACAGGTGAGCTGGGCACTCTCCCCCACTGCACTGTAACGACGGCTACTTCCATAAAAGCAGTCTTACAGGAAGGACTGAAACCAGGGAAGAGGCACAACGTATAATGCACACTGTGCTATTCTTGGCAGGAAGGGTATACGAGTGGAGGCAGAGCAAAGGCACTCAGTGGCAGAAGGGGCAATGTCCCAGGAAGGTGGGCTCCTGAATGTATAACCACTGATGTAATGAAAAACATGTCAATTAAGATCTAGACCATGTGCTACTTTACAGTCAGTTTTATTTCATCACAACTTAAGAAGTGAATAATGATGATGGTGCTCTCTGCACAGAAAGGCAGAAGCCGATTCGACCCAGTCTGCAAATTTACCATGTATCGGGCGGGAATGCAAGTCCACAAAGTCCACTTCGGAGTTCTAATCTTAACTCGTTTCTACTGCCTTATGTGTTATGTGGGATTAAATTAGGAAGTGGTAAATTTTTTATAATTATAAGGAGAACTGGAATAAAAAAGAACTAGTCACATGATACCGCAACTGCAGAAACAATAATTTATGTGGGTTGGAAATTTACGTGGATACCTTTCTTAATTAAGTTGGAGGATCTCTGCGATGAACTTTAGGGTGAGTGTAGTTATATGCTCAGCCAAGTGGTTGGCTGGCCTTTCCCTTGTTCACATCTGTAATTTGCGGCAGGAGGTATATGCAATTAGAGACATTACAAGTGGTGCCCCAGTTACCAGCATACCTAAATGTCACAGTTAAATCTCTGGGAGCCACGGCTGGCAGGGGGTGATCCATTCCCACAAGCCAGTAGGAAGGCTCTGTATCTCAAGTACACTTTACCCAAGTAGTGCGGGTAGTGACCGAGAATCACTGTGTTCTCTGGAGAACACAAAACCCCACTGGAGGCCTTAGGTGGGCGATAGTCTACGCGACCAGGAAACAGCAGGTCCCAGTACAGCAGGGTTTCCCCTGGGGGTCCACCTACACATACAACTATACAGTATGTTTCTGTAATTAGTTTGCTTTGAAATTCTAATTGTTTCACACATTTTTAAAGACATTTTGATAAGGTCCATAAATTCTATCAGGGTGCTAGAGAGACCTACAGCACAAAAAAGCTTAAAATTGCCTGGCAATAGAGAGTTTTCTAAATAGTGGAGCCAACTTGAAACACCAACTTGTAACCATTACCAATGACAATCTTTCCTCTTCAAAAAAGTCCTAATCCACAGTCTGGTGTAATACAGACGCCATTACACAGTCAGCGCATACGCCATCGCCCCTGTGAAACAAGCCGTTATTCTGATTGAAACACTCCTAATAAATTTTATCTTGTTTGATTAGTGTTCTGGAATGTTTCAAAATAATTACTTAATTTTTCCATATAAGAAAATTTTGTAAAAAGACCTGGACCAGGTTGGTCTGCTGGGTTTGCTTCTCTCTAGGAGAATGAAGCATGCAAACTCCAACATATGAAAATAAAAAGGAAGGAAACAGAGTTGATCTGTCCTAATCTTTATCCAAAATGGTGCAAGATAGCAGGACATAGCTAAATCAAAACAAACAAAAAAATAATTCAAAGGTAATTCACATTTTTCTTGGAAAGGCATTTTAATACTGTATGCATGTGTCTGACAGTCTCAGATTTGATTTCATATTAGATGTAAACACATACACACACATACACATTCGAAACCCTTTATCAGAAGGAAAAAGGAAGGCTAATGTCAACCTTCCCTCAATAATTTTTTTGACTCAAGCTTTAAGATCAAAGTAAGCAATTACATTCAAAATCTGGCTCCACAATAACTTTAGATTATGAATGAAGTTAGAGACACAAATAACAAAGACAAGCACAAATTGGTCAATTTAGAGTCTGGTATTTAAAATACTACATTTTCTGATACTGTCAATTTGAACTGGGTGCAAAATGAGAAAATGCATTTCAATTCAAAACACAAAGTATTTTTATAAATCGAAAATAAATCAGAAATACTCAGGGCTATTCTTATAGCTCCTCCGTTTAGAGGTCCTGTGTGTCTTCCAAGCCTTTATAGACACCAGATAGGTGTTTTATAACATCAAATTAATGTTCTAAGTTTCAGTGTTTAAAGAAGCAGGTTTGCATCAGCTAAAAATGAAATATTTAAAAAATTCGACCAATAATTTTTTTCAGCAATTGATTTTATTAGCATTTTATAAATGTTTTCACATGCTGTTATCAAAAATGTGTACATTTAAAACTAAAGTATGCAGTTGTAAAATATTGTTTTAAAAAATCTACCTTTACCACAATGTTGTTATAAGGATTAATTAGAGGAAATGGGCAATATTTTGTACGATCTTAATGTTTATTTTATATTTTGTTTCTCTTATCTTAAAAAAAAACAGTAAACATCCTGCCCACAGAAAGTGGAAAAAGCAGAATTAGAGGATCTCAGCAAAACCTCCCAGATGACCTCAGAGAGGAGGTAAGAGAGGTCAGTGTCTCCTGTTTCCAGTCCTTGGCTTCTGGGCTGATGTTGCCTGGGTAAAACACTGGAAAGGGGGTAAGCAAAAAGAGTAACACAAACTTACCTATCAGGATCTTAATGGATTTTTTAATCTTTGATTGTACCGATTTTACTTGGGTTAATGATCTATTAGTATAGTAAGGATCTAAGTAGTTTTCATAAAGTTACAGCATGGGGGCAAATATAAAATATTAAGGTGACAATGTAACACTGTCACAGATTATATGCCATAAGAAAGCATATATAAGTTATTGATATAAAAAGTTCCTCTAGCCCTGGCTGATGTGGCTCAGTGGATTGAGCACAGTTCTGTGAACCAAAGGGTAACTGGTTCGATTCCCAGTTGGGGCACATGACTGGGTTGCCGGCCAGGTCCCCAGTAGGGGGCCTGCAAGAGACAACCACACAGTGATGTTTCTCCCTCCTTATCCCTTTCTCTAAAAATAAATAAGTAGTCTTTTTTTAAAAAGTCCCTCCCTATTTTGATCATTTTCTTATAAACAAATAGAATCATGCACTGAATATAGTCAATGTTGATCTGCATATATGACAATGGTCCCATAAAATTATAAAGGGGCTGGAAAATTCCTATTGCCTAATGACATCACAGCTGTTATTAATGTCACAGTGTAGTGTGTTGCACACATACTTACCATTGTGTTACAATTGCCTGTAGTATTCAGTACAGTAACATGCTGTATAGGCTTGTCACCTAGGAGCAACGGGCTATACCATACCGCCCAGGTGTGTCATAGGGCATGCCATCTAGGTTTGCATAAGTACATTCTATGATGTTTCCACAATGATGACATTGCCTGATACATTTCTCAGAACATATCCCTGCCATTAAGAGAATCATGACTAGATAATTCTAGGCAATTATTAAAGGGAATGGAAAAAATACAATGAATAATGTGTTACTAAGAGGTGCAATACCAGTGAAAATATTATAGTACAATTAATAGTTTAATAAGGTAATAAAAGTTATCCTGAAGAAAATCAATATATTTCAAACTAATTTTAAGCTGCTACCTCAAAATATCATTTGAGTTTAAGGTTACAGTAAACTCCAAAAATATATAATTCAGAATAGTTTTTAGTTTTATTAACAGGTCATGGGTAGCTTCTTTTAATTGATAGCAAGTTTTTAATCATACTTCTTAAGTTATAAGAAAAAGTAGTGTAATTTAAACTCAGTCCTCAAATAATTCATTCTGAACCTAATTTTTTTTTCATATTTTGAGTTGATAATCCCAATGCCTCTATAGCAAGGACAGATAAATGTTTAAAATACGCATATTTGAAGTAAATAATATAGAAATGTAAAAATCACACAAGGACACACCAAATCATTCTTTTTCTGAGGTTTAATTTTAACTAATGAATTTTAAATGGTGGATGTAACAGCAATCCAAATCTTTGCTTATTATCAATGCACAAACTATTTATTGTAACTTGGAGGTGAAAGAGATTCTTTTCACCATGGCAATGCTTTCACCCTTTTTATGTTTTCCTCTTTCCTTTTTTAATTTTTTTTCCTTGAATCTTTTTTCTTCAAGTTTAACAAGTCACTTCTGGTTTGGCTAAAGTGCAATTCTAGCACAGTAATGTTTCAACTTGCAAGGGAGAACGCCCTTGTTGAGTTGGTAAAACTCCACCAGCTGGATCAGGTCCGTAAACCTTGTGTGGCCATCGTCCAGGGTGTGGAACATGTCCCCGTCATCTTCCACCTGCAGGAGGAAAAACAACCAACCAGTGAGAAGGGCAAACAACCCAGCAGGACAACCACATTCCACTGCATACTGCATCTTCATTTGCCAGAATTCAAGCTTATATAACTAAAGGACAGTGAAAAGAACGGCATGCCAGTTTCTTTTTCATAACCTCGCTTGCATTGAAAGGAAATATCATCTGATCCTAGTATAAGTAGTGTGGCTGTACTTTCTCTACCTCTAGTTCTTGCAGTGTTCTGTAATTAGACTAATATGACTATTCTGAATCAATACACAGTAAGAACTTTGTGCTACTCAGTGTATTAATGACTCCACTTACAGACATTAACGTCCATTTCTAAATGTTGTCTACCTAACAGGCTCACTTAGTATATTAAAAATGAATATTCACATAATTTGTATGAGTAAATTGATTCCGAAGCAATAAAATATTATGTTAATGGGCTGACAGGGTTCCTTTTTTTTTTTTTTGGTCTTGTCAGTAAGCTCTCCTGGCATTAAACAATTCATACTTTCCAGGGACATCGCTCACACAATCAATGAAGCAGGGAAGACACTTCATACAGACTTTGGATTATTCCAAAAAGACTCCACTCAAAACGAAACACCAGTAATTTAGCAATCTCATGTAACACTTCCTGAAAGTAGAGTAATTCTCTATTCCACACTACCTGGTTCCAATATACAGATCACATGAATACACACCATACATACATGTGCACACACACACCAGCAGAAGCAACAAAAATCCAAAAGCAAGTTGTGCCACTCAGAAGCAGAATCATAAGAAAATTGTAAATGTGTTCAAAATAGTTTAAACAATCTCCAGTTCTGCAGCACTTGTGCATCCAGCCACAATGAATAAAACCAAACTACAAAAGCAAAAACAAAACAAAACAAAATACATTTTGGAACAACAGAGAAGAAAGGGCTTTAAAATAATGGTTTTTAAAGAATTGCTAGTAGAATTCAGGAAAAAGAATGCTTAGTGGCCTTTTAACAACAGGTGGCATGGGGTCTATACGATATTGCTAAATTAAATTTCATGGAAAAGAAAATTTAATTTTTACAATTCCTGTATTTCTTACATTAATTTAAACTCGTAAAACCATTTATGCCAAACTTAACTCTAGTCAAAAAACTCCCAAGTTATATTTAATGAAAGAACCAGAGAAAAGCAGTTTCCGAAAGCATACACATCAAGATCACCTCTAATATGCGATGTGAAATCACAAATTACTTACCGGTATAATTTGAAAGTGCTTTATTTTTTGTGCATGACTCATTGACAGCACGAAAGTTTTGGGGTTACTCTGGCTATCCCGGACCAAGAAAACTCTAAAGAAAGAGAAAGTATTTCAGTGTGTTTCCACATTTACTTTTGGGTTTCATAGAAATACAGCATGTGACGAAACCGGAAAGTATGTACATAAATGCAGCCAGTTTTCTCCCACTGTGTATTCAGTGATGGGATTATCCAACAAGGTAAACAATAAGGTGTAACATTGCCTTCTACTATAAATCTGTCTTTCGTGCTAATGTTAATAGCCCACTTGAAAGACTGTTTGCTCACAATAACCCATATAAATGCTATGAGGGCATCAATAATTGGTGCTGCCCCCTTTTCCACTGGGAAACTGAGTATTTACATGTAACTGTTTTGCCCAGAGAATGGGGCATTAGCATACTGCTGTTTTAACTTCTGGGTCACATTAGGCCCTGAAAGAAAAAGTTATTTAAAAGGAAATTACTTTTAACCACCTCTTCTGGATCCCCTTTTTTCTTGTTTTCAGTTCCTACTGTTACATACACAACAGAAAGTGAGAAATAAGTATGTTCTAAAAAAATCAATCTTGAAATCATTTATTTAATGTTATGAGCAAAATATTTTAAGAAAAAGAAACACCCGAACAGCATGTTCTTTGACCTTGAAAAATGCAGCAGAGGACAGGCCAGAAAAACAAGACGCAGCCTAATGGCCTAAGAGAAAAGTTCTGCGGGGCGTGGGTTCTTCCTTACTGGCAATACAGTGAAAAACCCGCTTTGTTCTAATTGTTGGCACACAGACTGCAAAGAGTCTCCAGTGGTGACTCCAGTACTACTCTTGGTGTGCCTGGGCAAAGAGGCAGCCAAATTTGAGCCAGCACAGATGTCTGATGAGATTACCCATTTCAGTTGTGCTGTGTGCGGTCCCGACACTGCATCACCAAAGATGGGACAAAAGGGAGTTTCACCAGTCAGTGGAGCTATACCTGTTTCCCATTCCCGAGTAAGTCGCCACTACCACCTAGTGGCCTGCCCTGCATCATCACCTCTTTCCAAAGAAATACCAGAGGAAAAAAGTTTTAATTAAAAGAGTAAAGATACTATCATTCGTTATGCAATTATTTCATTTAATTTACAAAAACTGGGCTCAGCAAGAAGGGAAATTATGATCCTTGAAAACATTTATCTATTCTTTGTGGTTTATTTCTTTTCTTAGTTTCATCAGATTGTGATTCTGCTAAATGTCCAAATTTATATCTAAAAAGACCATGCTCCATGCAGGGAAGCATATTAAAATCTTTTCTTATTTAGAGTCTAGTGAGATTCTGACTTGCTATTAATAATCTTCCATGTGAGGATGCATTTTTATCCAAATGTCAGTATTAAATCACCTTGAAATCTTGTCATCTTCTTAAGCCAACCCTTGAAAGATACAAGATCCCATCACCCCTTATTTAAATTGATGCTAGTTCCCTTTCTCATCCAAACCTCAAAACAACCTCATCAACTGTATTGCATTTGGGAAGGGAATGTAGTCAGTATTATAGGAAGTATCTGAAATACGTTGACAAAAAAATTCTTTAGATTATAAATTGTTCATAATACATTTTATATTTCTCCTGTATTTTCCATGGTACCCCACTAAAAGATAACATGAAAAAATGTCAAGAAGGACTCTTTGTATAGGTCTACATTACTTTAAGTTTTTAAAATTTAGAGAAAAGGACATTGGAATATAAACAGAAAGAAAAAAAGGAAAGTCTAAATATTAAGCAACTTTTTACTTAACACACCCTGCATCAAAATTTGATATTAGTGATTATCAGTTAAGAGCAGAGCACCCCATTTAGTTGTCTGTTCATTTACGCACAAATACTAACCACACACAATGAAACAGGTATTATGTAGATATTTCTAGGATACACTGGCAGCCATCCTTATAGAACAAAGTCCCTTCTGTTTTGTAAGCCGAAGTCAAAACTCTTTGTGCTGTTGAATAAGTAATTACTGACTATAGTAGAAATAAAAATCACTACCATTCAAAATCAAACTTACCCATCCACAAGTCCTTGCTGAATAATCAGTCGCTGAGCTTCATCTCTAGAAATTTTGTGGTGAAACCAAGGTTGGGAGCGGTGGATAGCTGAAGAAACAGAAAGAAGGAATGCAAAGCCTTGTATGAAATGATCATAGTTTAACGATACGTGAACTTTCTACCACAAGCCCTCAGTGACTCCATCCGAACGCACACCCACCCAGGCACGGCAAGGATGCAGACATACCCATGTTCGTGGCAGAGCTCTGTGAAGAGGCCGTGGGGCTACCGTGAGTGCCCAGGCGTAAACATCCTTTTTTCTGCACAAAGAAGGGAAGAACAAATTTCAGCTTTCTGAGTGAAACAAACTCAAACCACAATTTTTTAAAGAACATGAACCCATCTGTACCCTCCATGCGAGTCCCTCTTCAACTGCAACTGAGAGGGCTTCCGTGGGATTCTCTATGACTCTGCTTTTCTGGCCTGAGAAGTCCATTGCTACCAGGGAATTCTCTGATATACTTCTCTGGAAAAAAACACATGCTTTTTACCATGAAAATACATTTGAGGTTATATTGCAGTGCTTTGCTGGCAATACGTTTCCATTCTAGGATGTGGTTCCAAAGGTGGCTAGCAGGACATTAAAATGTTAACAATGCATATTCAACATAAAATGGTGCTATAAAATAGTTTGGTTACATAAGTTACACAGTTATTAGTTAAGGTCAGTGAGTTAAGTGTCAAATAAAGGGACTAAAACCTTTCAAGGTAAGCATGCCTTTCTCCTAAAACAACCCTCTCTTCACGTTTTCTGGTAAAACAGGAAGACACCAATTTAGAAAGTAATTTTTAGCCCTTCCTGTGGATAAAAAGATCCATTACTTCTGAACTCGGTTCTCTATTATGCTTTGAGAATCATCAATTATCATTTAAATGTCAAATCTATCTAATTATGAAGCAGCTATTTATTAACATTCACGATACACTAAAGCTATAACAAACTGAGTTCTATCACTTCTTCAGAAAGAAATAGTACGCATTTTATAACAGAACTGCCGTATGCATTTTATAAGTTTGCCACCTCAACTTTCATCTAACTTAGAAAATCAAGTTTAGTGAAATAATTCAGATAATTCCATATTATTACATTTTTTAAAATTTAATAAATGAATATTTTTTCATCTTGTGAGAATAATCATGGCAAAATGAGGGCTGCAAAAATAAGTCAATGGCAAAGAAGAACCGATAAAAAGGAAGACATCTTCAAACATAATTTTAAACAAATAATGACTATTGGCTAATAATTTTTGTCAGTTACTTTTTGTGTTCATATTTTCTGAATGTGAAAATAAAATTTCCCAAACTTGGACTTTAATTTTATTTTTTGTTTGTTTAGGGCTCTACTTCACAGCAACCTTTTAAGAAGTACGCCATCCAAGTCATGCATCGTAAAAAAAGACAATTGTCAAAATCTCCAGTCAAGAGTGTCACTCGGTTTTTAAAAATTAAAACTCTCCAAAAGAAAAAATTTTTTCAAAAACTGTGGACAATGGACAAGGTTTAAGTTGTTCTCTACTCATTAATAGAGGAGCAAAACAAAAAATGGAAGTCTAATGGCGAATGAGGAGCCAACACGCACCGGGAGACTCATGGCTTAAGACCATTCTGTATCTCTCCACAAGGGTTCAGCCATTTCTAACTCGGCCTAACAGCCAACAGTCACATGGGTGCCCGAAACCTCGTCCACACACAAAGAATGGGGGGGGGGCGGGTGCTCATTTATCACTACATCCAGCACTGTGCACTTTACTAGCATACATTATTTCCTCTTTAAATCATGCTATTGAAGTCTACAGTCTTATTAAGGTTCATCTTTACTCCCAGAGATTTGATGTGCAACCCTTCATTTGTTACAGGAGACTTTATGACTGATAGCTGCTCTTTCCGGACAGATGCTGTCTCTGTAATCTCTATTTGCTGCCATTCCTTACTTTGCCCTTCTCACCTGTGATCTTCTGTGCTGGGCTGTGTACCAGTTGGGTATACTTTTGCTTTGCCAACTTTAAGGAAAAGCCTCTACCTGCCCAAAACCAGAGTAACTAATCTCAATCACAATGATGCCTTATCCTTATACTATCTCCACCTCATATGCCACAATAGACTCTATAATCTCGAGTTCCTAATAACATTAAAATACTATTAGGAAAAATAAATAAATAAGTGTAACCTGTTTGTTTGTTTGTTTGTTTTGGCCTACGATATGATGGGCTAGAATGTAAAACAAGATCTCATGCTCCATAATTACTTGACATAAATAGGGAATCTACAATACAATTAAATACTTTCTTTTTTTATTTTATGTATTCATTTTTTTAGAGAGACGGGAGGGAGGGAGAAGAGGAGGGAGAGAAACATTGATGTATGTATGAGAGAAACATTGACTGGTTGCCTCTTGCATGCCCCCAGCTGGCGACCTGGCCTGCAACCCAGGCATGTGCCCTGAGACTGGGAATCGAACCAGCGACCTTTCGGTTCATAGGCCAATGCTCAATCCACTAAGCCACACCAGTCAGGGCACAAATAAGTATTTTCATTTGCTACATTAACTACACTAGAGAGAAACACAGGAATATAGTAAATATTTTCTACTGAATGGCAGGTGGTGGATAAAAAATTAATAGTTTACCTTTGGTGGACAAAGAAATGAAAGTGAAGCAAAATCGGACTTGAACTCAAAAGGTCATTTTCAGCTCAATTTCTTTCACATAAAAAAGCAATGTTGATAACATTCAGAATCAGTATATTTTTCAAAGTATGTGTCCATATTGCTAGGTCTTTCTTCTAGTGGTATAAACAGGGCAAACCCTAAAACAAGAGTCCATGATTTTAAGGGCATGCCTCTTTTTTGAGAAAGAAAGGCCCGAGTACAGTCTGGATTATCCAAGCCAAACACTGAGGTCAGGTCCAGTCACGCTTAGTGGGCATAAGATGTTTTTCAGGCACTTTAGCTGGGTGGCAACTAGTAACCATTCACTCTCTGCCACCCCATTAAAAACACATCTAGATAAAGCTGCAGCATATTCCTTAGCAAGAGGGCATAACATTTCCTCAGATGTTCTCTCATTGACTTCATCCAGGGCAACCAGACATCAGAGATGAAATGGATTCTAGAAATCATGCAACCACCCCCACAGTTTACACTGCAGGACACCAGTGACTCCATCAAGGTCACACAGACAGTGTATAGTGGGAGCGGAGACAGACGGGGTCTATCTAGGGTTCTTTTATGTACCATGGAGTGGGGGGGCACAGGGAAGAAACTGTGGTATGGAATGTGTAGGTCAGGGTCAAAAGTGAGGAAGAATAAGAATTTGTGCAGACTTTCTTTCCCCATCCCCTCACTCCATCCAGGACCATATTAACAGATGCTCCTTTTAATGAATCCTCCGTTTGCCTTAAAAAGGACCAATTACATTTGGCTTCCTGAAATATCTGCTGAAGATTTTCATTTCTAAGGCTGACAGTAGTGGCTGTTACATGCTATATATAACTATCATGTTTATTACAGCACGAGAATGTGTTTTTCTCATTTTCTTTCTCAAAATGTATCTCTGAAGAACGTAAGATAGTAATATTGTTCCTTTATACTAACTTTTCTATGTTGCACTGAAAAGTGTGCTTGGATGAAAACAAGCAAAGGCAGGTGAAGGGCACTAGTACCCATTCTATAGGTCACTGATTCTCCCATGATAATCCAGAAAGTGGGATTCAGTATAGACACCAAAATAAATACAAATACTTCCCCCAAACTTCTTAGTTTCCTTCATGTAAATTAAGGAGGATGGAGCTAAAATCCCAAATGCTTTTTGATCATGACAACTGCCATACAGAACAGACAGAACTTCGTCACACAGACACCTACAGTCCATGTCCTTCAATCCCTGTTTTCAACCAGATTCACCCAAAAAGTGTATCTGCCTACACATGGTGTTGAACGAGGAAAGCTACACACTAACCAAACTGTCACATGCACATAGATCGACCGTAGGACCACGTTCAGTGGAAACAGTCAAGAATAATAGCACTTGTACGCGAGTAACAGTGACGAGAACAGAAAGCTCTCTGTTTATGACCTTTTCCTACGATCGAGAGAGCACCAAACACTAACTGCCTTCAAATGCATGACTGCTAGTAACAGGCTCATCCTAATAACTTCAGATTCTAAAGGAAATGTAGAAGGGTTTAGCAAAGGATTAAGATAATAAAATTCATTACTGTTTCTATATATATAGATTGAGAGATAAGGATAAGCTGACAAATTATAAAAATACCTTAAAGTGATTGCTTTTATAAAAATTCATTACATCCCTGTTTTTCATTTTAGGGCTTAAAAGTAATACGATACAAAGATGAGAAGTTACTCTCCCATAACTTAAAGCAACATAACTAAAGGATTGGAGTTCTTTTTCCATATGAGTCTATCAGGCTTCATAATCAACATTATTTCATGCTTCATTCCTAGAACTCAGCCTTTCATCTGCTACATTACATGTGGGAAAATGCTCCTTCCTTGGTCACGGGCTTGAGGAGCGTATTTTTAACCTGAGTGGAAGAGCAGCGTGTTAGCTGATTTGTAACACAGGCACATACACCTGAATTCCTAACATACTCAATATTAAAGAGCACAAGGGAACTAACAGAACATAAAGTTTAGTTTAAAAAATAAAGTGTTATGTTAATGTACAGAGAATTAAAATTAGGTCCTAAAGAAGAATGTGTCTGTGTGCGTCTGGTAATCCGTGCCCAAGTTGTACGCAGTGTAAGTCTGAGAAGCAGCCAGACTTAATACAACGCATGGCCTACATTTTAGCTAACAGTTTGGGGGTTTTCTGGACAGCAGTCTGCTTGTAAAGGAGCTGGAAGTTTAAAAATTCTGTTGTTAGAAATTCAGAATGCAAAAGAGCTTACATAGGTATAGTACAGCTTTTAAAATTTCAGCTCTGTATAGTAGGCTATGACAATTCCAAAATTAATATTAAATTAAATAAACTCATAATCAAAACCAATAATTAAGAAAACATCTACATCCCCAAGAAAAATATTCTATGTATTATCTTAAGATCTAATCTTCAAATGCTGTAATGAGACAGAAGGACTCATGTAATTCTTTCAAATATTTAAAAAATTTTCTTTACCATACAGCTGTCTATTTTAATTGAGTATTTCATGTATACTCTACTGCTGGGATTTTACTACATAGGCTGTAATCACACAAACTCCAAGAAAAAATAATTCAATATAACATTAAGGTAAGATGATGCCAAAGAGTCACTTTATTTGACCGAAAGGAAAGAATGTAATTGTTACATTAGAATGTTAATTATGATGTAATGCAACTATGAATTAAGATAACATAAATACCAAATGAAACATAGGTTCAAAATGGGGTCCTTACCATGGGCGATATACTCTGAGAACTGCAGCCGCTTCCACCTTGATATGGATGCACGTAATTCTGGTACAGCCGCATGCCGTACTGCGGAACGAAGGAATAAAGACACGGTCCCACCACTTTTATACGCGGGTAACTTACAGAAATCAACACCTTCATTAATTATACACCATCGATCCAAAAAATAACAATTATAAGCATTCCTTGAAACTCATAAGTTAAAGCAACAAAATTTTTGAAAGATAAACTTCTGGGCCTTAAAATGATATCTTTAAAAATAGTGATTTTTATTTGTGCCCCCTATTTAAGGTCTACCTCACCAGTATAAAGATCAGGGACTGACATTTCTACAAGATATTTTTAGCACCAACAGCAGTAGAATTGTTGGGAGGGGCACGTCATCTAGCAATAAGAAAGCTTACTTGGGAAGAAGTGCCAGGCTTCATGGTCCAAAGACTCTGCAAACACATCCTGAGCAAAATCAGGTAAAATTTACCGTAACTTTCAATCACTGGCTGATGAATTACATTGTCTCTTTGGTAAATCCACGTACTGGCCCACGTCAAAGATCTCTGGCCCTGTAACCTCCCCTGGTAACATGGCTTGTATGACACTGTTTCATGTTTGGTCTAAACTCAGGGAAATCAAAATGGTGGGGAATTAGGCCGAGTTCAGACCAAGGGTCACAAAATATAATGTAAATGGCAGTCGAGAAGAACTGTGGCATCTTCACTTTCAGGAGGTAGCATCATAAAACTCGGGCTGCCAGGCTACGAAGAGAAAATGGGCCTACACTATAGCACCGGACTATTAGTTTCAGAAACGTTAAGAATGCCAACTGCCGTGACCAGACTTATCTCCAGAGGTCCCCATCTGAAACTGGAAGATAACCCCCTTAGATTGAAATCACTTTGGTACAGAGAAAGAAAGAAAAGGAAGAAAGGATAAAAAAGAAAAGAAAAAAAGAGAAAAGAAAAAAGGAAAGTGAAGAAAAGAAACCAATGGGACAAAGGTTTTTTTGTTTGATTTGTTTTTGTTTGTTTGTTGTTCGTTTTTGTTTTTGTTTTTGCTACACTCTACAATTCCCTCCATTTCATGGATCCATAATGAACTTATTAAAATTAGGTCCTATCTATAAAAAAGACACACCATGGAAACCAATCTTACCCTTAGGGTGAATACCATTTAAATATTCCATCAGACTGTTTCTCTGCTAAAGACTATTTCCTTAAAAACGATTTCAGCAAAGTGCATACATCTGGTAATTAGGCAGAAACTCAGAGTGGGGTGAGAAAAGTCACTGTGTTCAAGATTTTGCTTTCAACCTGAACATAAACCCGCACTCATTTAAAATTCTCTGTGTTGACTTCTTTTATCCAATTATTTCCCAACTTTTAAAAATTATTTTTTGATTTAAAGTTTGATTGACATTAATGAGACTTAATAAAATTTATTATAAATAAACTCTAAGCCTACAATAATTTTAAAAAGAAGGCAGAGGAGCTCCATTCCTAGTGAAGTTCATTTTGGAGAATATACAATAACCTCCAACCAATACTGTCACAAGGTCCATGCTGCTTGGCCACCTTTTATTTATCTGCAGTGAAAAGCCTGCTACCAACTAATAAGACTGTCTTCTTCAGAGATGTATTGTCCCTGGTACCTGTGGTGTTGGCTAGTTGCTTCTGTGCTGTTGGAGGTCTTTGGTAGGCATTTAACTCTGGCCGAGGGGTAGGGCATGGGTCACTTTATCATTTCCCTGTCCCTATGGAGGAGTAGAGAAGGGACCAAAATACATTTGAGTGAAGCTAGCAGAGTTTTAATTGAAGGAAAGGGAAACAGACATGTAACTAGGACACTGTGGATGAGCAAATGCCTTTTCTAAGTCTCAGATTTTCTGATTCTGTATGTAACTGGGATTTCTCCAAAGAGAACAGGAGTATCTCCATCTGATGTTACCTGAAAATGAAAGGGAAATGGAAATAAAAGAGGCCAAATTCTGAGGGAGGCTATGTCTACTAAGTAGCATATAATGAAAACTAGAGGGTATTTCCAGTCCAGCCAACATAACATAGACTTACTTCATCCCTGCTCCTCCCCGGTAAGTACAGCAAGCCCTCAAATAATGTCGTTTGATCAAAACATTGATGAGAGAAAAAAAGAACTGACTCCTAGCTGGGGCCACTGTCTGTGTGGAGTCTGCACATTTTCCCCATCTGTTGGTTTTCTCTGGGGTCTCTGGTTTCCTCCCACACCCCAAACGTGCACGGGAGGTGAACTGGCGTGCCCGCACTGTCCCATCTGAGTGTGTGTGTGTGAGTGTGCCTGCGACGGAAGAGCGTCTTGTCCGGGGTTGGCCCTGCCTTGTGCCCTGAGCTGCCAGGATGGGCCCCGCCACCTTCAACCCTGAACAGATTGGAAAATCACTATCTCACTTATTTTTATACATATTTCTTAAATGTATGTAAAACTCACATTTATTTCAATGTTTGAGGTCTGTATTTAGAAGTTTGGTGATGTTTATTTGACCAGAAGTATACCATAGAAACTTAACTCTTGTTTTCATCAATTAGCCTTTGGTATATTGGTTTCATTACACATTGTTCCTAAAGTTGCAGTTTTCAAGAACCTATCAAGGACACTAAGTGAGGCTTTACTGTGCAACAATAAACTCTGGAAATAACATGATAGACAACCAAAGGTGAGGATCTAAAGATACCCCTAACACCAGGTGACCCCAGCTGCACCAGCCACAGGGATCCAACGGGAGCCCCATTGACAACCTGCCAGGAAAACCAACACAGCCCCCTATTAGCGCATCTCAGGTGTGTCTGTGCCAACAAGCCCAGGCTCATGAATCTGGATATTTTAAAGTGTAGAAGAGATCATGTCACTTTCCTGTTTGAAACCCTTCACCGGTCTCACTGGCCCCAAGATAAAGGCCCTTACTGGTGCTTGCCTCCCTCTCCAGCCCCAACTGGAAAAGCTTTACCATAATTGAAACAAATAGGGAACACCAATGTGGAAGCAGAATAATGGCAACCCCCCATCCCAGATGCCCACATCCTAATCTCTGGAACCTATGACTATGTTAGGCTACATGGAAACGCAGGATTAAGTTGCACGTGGAATTAAGAGTGCTAATCAAGTGACTTTGAAATAAGGTGATTAGCCTGGACTGGATCCAGTGTAACCACAGGGGTCCCTATAACAGAAGGGGGACCCAGAAGCAAAACAACCAGAGATACGGCAGTGGGAAAAGGACTCAGTGCACACTGCCGGCTGTGAGGGAGGACGAAGGGGCACGAGCTAGGGAATCTAGGCGGCCATGAAGGCTGGAGAGGGCAAGGAAACAGATTCCCTAGTCCCTCCGAAAGAGAACACAGCCCTGCTGCCACCTTGTTTTCAGGCGAATGAAGACCCCTTTCAGCCTTCTATGACAGTGGTGTCAGTTAATAAATTTGCACTGTTTAAGCCATGACTTTGGTGGTAATGTGTTATAGCAGCTCTAGAAAACTAATGTAACAGAGCACGTTGAAACTGGACGCTTATGACCTGCAAGTGGCTTTGACAGTCAGGTGAGAGAAAGAAGTGAGAAGGGGACAATCTTCCAGAAACGAAGCATTCTGTATATGAAAGGGTCATAAGTTCTTAGACACACATTTCTTTTCGGGTTTTAACATCTTTAAATTTGACTTATAATCCATGGCATCTTATATTCACCATGGGCCAACCAACTTGTCACCACCTGAAAGGGGCGGGATTGAGAAATCAGCAGCTGGCTAGAAAGACAACCCCACAGAGCAGAGCAGGGCACCCATCTGAGAGATTCAGCCTTCCCAAAGGTTTTGAGAGCATACGGCTGTATAGTCTGTGGAAAATAAGAATATCCTTGACTCAGAGGTGAAAATGATTTAGAAAAGCCAGACTTAGAATATAAAAAAGCTTAAGGATACCTCAACTAATTTATTTCACACATATTGTCATATATTTGTATATATGTATATATCTCTGTGTGTATACACAAAATTGATAAATGATGAAAATCTAAGTCTACATAAATCTAAGCTAACTAAATGAAAATAAAAATTATAAGTAATATGAAAGCATCATATCATAATTTTATTGGCATAATTATTTTTTTTCTAGTTACACACAAAAATAATGGAGCATCCTAGTGAAGTCAGTGGTGTGTTAGATTCACTGAAAGACTAATTTAAGGAAGTGGGCTTACCACCTGCTTCTGCTTTGGGTCCTAACTTTGAGCCCAAGTTAGAAGGGAGGAAGACGTGGCTAACAAGGTTGGAAAGCATGTCCTCTACTGGCTTTCCAGAATTCTGGTAGAAGGGGAGAGAAAATCAGAGACCTCAAGGTATTTTCTCTACCATATTCACAATAATCAAAGGGTACAAACAATGCAAATATCCATTAACAGATAAATAAACTGCTTATTTAACATACATAGACATACAGTGGAACATTATTCAGCCACAAAAAGAAATGAAGTACTACTGATGTATGCTACAACATGAATGAACCATAAAACATTATGCCAAGTGAAAGAAGCCAGACACAAAAAGTCACCTATTGTATGATTCTCTTCATATGGAATAGATAAATTCATAGAGTTAGAACAAAGGTTAGTGGATGCCAGGGGCTGGGGATAACTGCTTAATAGGTACAGTTTCCTTTAGAGGTGAAGAAAATAGTTTTTTTATTATTTTTTTATTTACTGATTTTGTGAGAGAGAGAAACATCAATTTGTTGTTTAATGATTTAGGCATTCATTGGCTGCTTCTCGTACATGCAAAGATGGGAGATCAACCTGCAACTCTGGCGTATCAGGATGATGCTCTAACCAACTGAGCAAGGGCCAGGGCAGGAAAATGTTTTGGAGCTAGACAGAGTCGGTGTTTACACAACATTTTGAATATACCAAATGCCACTGAGTTGTTCACATTAATCTCATTGATTTTGTATTATGTAAATTTCACCTCAATTTAAAAAAAATTAAAAGAATAAAAAACAAAACCCTCTTCCAAACCTGATATGACAACTAATCTGATTCTGATTATTCTGCCCTTCCTCAAAAGGAAATGGTTAATAATTTTATAATTTTAAATTTAAAGTTGTGTTAAATTTACTAGCAGGTAGGTTTCAAATGTAAATGTTTTCTATGCATTCTGGAAGAAATCAATTCTGTGTCTTCTCTATCTACCTACCTTTAGAACATCCTTATTCCTTTCAAAATGTTAACCCACAAATTATACTTATAAAAGTTGTAATTCCTACTTAACAGAAAGATAGATGCTTTAATAATGTATCTATAGTAAACTTTACATAATAATTTGAGTTATACTTAGAATAGAAAGCAATTTATACAACACAAAAAATTAAATACAAAACAATTACACTAAAGATATCCAGGTGGGCACCTATTAAAATGCACTTCATAATGAATAGCTGGATGGCAATGTTTTTAAAATACACACTAAGTCATGTACAGGAGAAGTTTCAATCAGTCCTACTGGCAATAAATGTATATTCTTAGGCAAAATTAAAATCAGAACATTTCTAAAAGTAGAATACTTCACACAAAAGAGAAAATGTATTAGGTTATTCCACTCTACTCTGCAAATGTTTATCTTTTAGAGAAAAATAACATAAATACACACATTGGGCGGTGGTGATTTTACTTCTTACTCACACACCCACACAGACTCACGGCAAATCTCTGCACTCTGAAATACAGCTATTTTCAAACCTTGATGGTACGCCCGGCATTTAATAGAAAGGCAAGATGGCAGTGAGATTACCTTAAGCAATCTAATCGCAGTCACCCAGCACGTCCTGCTCTGCTCTTCTTCTGCACAGAGCATTTTCAGGTCTCGGGGCCCCCGCGCTTTGTTAGGCTAGAAGGCCACAGCACATTGTTTATCGTTAATGCATATCTTGAAGGTAACACCTGTTGAAATAAAAGCCACTAAAATTCTCCCATATGTGTAAGAGAAAGCTGTCTCTTTTTAAAAGAAACTAAAAGAAACCCAGGCTTACCTAAAAGGCTGAGGCTTGCTTTATTCATCTATCAAAATATTAAGCCTGTACCTTAAAGCAGAATCCATAGTTAGTTGGTGCTCCATGTTTTTTTTTGCCTGCCAGTGACACATAAATATCACTATTGCCAAATTCGCTGAAAAACTGCAAATGCCGGGGTTCCTTTAAAAAAAAATATGTATGTGAGTGTTGACACAGGTCCCTAATTTTGCAGTATCTATTTTATATTTCTATTATATTACATAATTTATATCTTGGCAAAAGTGATCCCAAATAATGTCCCAGAAACAAAAGGGAAGAAAAGCTAAGACACCATATTCTTAAATAACCAGGAGCTTGATACCATATCATTTAATTTGAGAAGTGGTAACTTGTTTATAATTTAACTTCCAATAAAATATACAAAAAAAAATACAACACTTTCCTATTCTAAAATTATTCCCTTTCACCAGCATTTCAAGGATTTTGAAGGAGAGAAGACAGAAAGAATGGCTTTTGCAAATGTTTTCCTTTCTGGGTTTCAAATAATGGCATTTCTCGAAAAGGAAGAAGGATGGGTTAAGCTTCCACAGCAGTTAGAGAAGAAAAAGGCAACACAGACAATGATTCCTGCTTCATTCGGAAATAACCATCCCTCACGTCTGTGTACTGCCTACCACACCACAGCAAGCAGTGAGATAGGAGACGCGACTATTTTCCTTTACTGAAAGAAGGAAGCCTGTTCCGATGAGCTCAGGGAAATTACTTGGCAGTGGGATGTATCTGATTTTCAAGGCAAAGTGGAATCATGAAGTTATTTCTTCTCGGAGAAATCCATAAGATTTAGAACTTGTCATAGGAAATCACTAGGCCATATTATTCTGTGATAGGTTAATAACTTGGAGAAGTGTTCAATTCTGGGGTTGAATATATAATCAAAACTGACCAAAATATGTCTGTTCTTTAAAACCCGGCTGCTAGCTGCAATGGCTCCTGACCACACCAGCATTACCTGGGAGTTTGTTAGAAATACAAAATCTCAGGGCCCACCCTAGACCCATTGAATCAAAATCTGACTTTTACCAAGGTCCCAGGTGATTCATATGAACTGAAATTTAGTAATGCTCTAAAAGAAAAAAAGAAAGAAGGAGAGAGAGAGACAGAGAGAAAGGAAGGAGAGAGAAAAAAAAACAGAGCATTCAGCAATTTGAGCAACCAGTTCACACCCAAATCCAAAGAAGCTGCACTCACTCACCAGCAGGCTATGCTGCCCCTGATGACCGGTACAGTGACAATATCTATGTATGTCACGTTTCTCTACGTGTCACTGTTTTTAGGCATTTTGATCTAATGAATGACTCTAGGTCCCAATTCCACACACACAAAAAAAATACAGGACAGAAAATTGCAAAGATAGACCCAGCCTAGAGCCTGTGGAACAAAGGAGGAGAAAGGAAAAAGATACTCTTGTTGGCATGGCCTTTAAAGCTGAATTCCTAGGTAGAAACTGATTTGTTAGTATAAAAAAAGTCTGATTTCTATGAAGATGAAACATGACCGTCCCCACCCACTGATACTGTACAAGTCAATGTCACTGAGTGGTTCAAATGTGAGAAAAAGGCAGCTCAAGAAACACTCGAAGGCCATAGAGGCATGATGAGTTTCCTCCTTTGATTGATTTTTTTCCCATTGCTATAGGCATATCAGAGCTCATGGCATTACAAGACTACAAGGCCGAGTTGGCATGGTTAGTGAAAGCTAAGCGTGCACTTGTATAACATGGGAGGGGTTGGCGAGGAGGGGGTTTCTCTATAGTTATTAGATGTTTCTCTATAATATAAGCCACAGGCACATCTTCAAGGCTAACGGCAGTGGTTATCTCATTCCTTCGCAGCCTACATCTTTAGAAAGTAAAATAAGTTGAGACCCTTCTTACAGGAAAAGGGCAAGATATGGACTATGTGCCAGGTAGAAATGTCAGTATTAGATACCAGATAATCTACATAATTTAAAGCAGTCATTATTGAGGTTATATTATTTATATATATCATTTATATAATGTATATCATCCATTATCATATCATACTTGAGGTTAGGTAACACCGCATAGTTCTTTATGAGGGGAACTTAAAATCATTTGCATGTACATTGAACATGAGCTTACTAGGCAAGGCTAAAGAGAATATTATGAACTGATGCACAGCAAACTCAGACAGCATTGAAAAGAGCTAAGGTCCAGACCGCAAATCGGGATTTGATGCTTAGGATTTTGCCTAGCCAAGGGGAAGACCATTGCAAGGATAAATGCATGGATCAAGTAGAAGGAAGAAGAGCTATGCTGTATAATGAGTAGAGAAGAAAGAGGGTGAAGGGTGAAGTTGATTTTAATGAGAAACCTGTTGCAGAACTAAGAATTCAGGAAGCGATATTATCATATCCTCCAGGGAAGAATCACTGGGGGAAAAAAAACAAAAACAAAAACACCACAGTGAGCCCTGGCTGGTGTGGCTCAGTAGATTGACTGCCTGCGAACCAAAAAGTCACCGGTTCAATTCTCAGTCAGGGCACATGCCTGGGTTGTGGGTCAGGTCCCCAGTAGGGAGTGAGCTAGAGGCAACCACACACTGACGTTTCTCTCCCCTTCTTTCTCCCTTCCTCTTCCTCTCTCTAAAAATAAGTAAATAAAAATGTTAAAATTAAAATAAAACACAGTGAGATAAGCAAGATTTAAAAAGTACTTTTCTCTGATTTTAAAAGCAAAAAGATGATCCACTGCACATTTGTTCAAAAGACATCTCCCTGTGCACTTTCATACACTAGGAACATTGAGAAAAGAGCAAGTTCATTAAAGTGGTAAAAAAGAGTCTAAAACGTTAATTGCAAAAATGGGTAATTATTCATCCTAACATTATTTATGATAAGAAAATGTGAAAACTAATTTAGATGGTCATGAAAAATTAGTTAAATGCATCTCTATGATAAAACACAAGCAGTCAAACAATATAATCTTCAAAATAAAAGATTTCTGTAAGGGGAAGAGGTCTAAATTAGTCAAGCCCCATTCCTTGAAGCATCCCACCACTTACACTCTCACACACATGTACACAAACAGCAACAAAGAAACCAGCATGTGAGGAAAAGGAGGAAACCATGTAAAAAACAGTTGGGGAAAACAGGGAAAAGAGAGTCAGGGATCACTCCTTTGCAGCTCCTATTAGGTCCTGTGAGGACCACTACCCAAATAATTCGCCCCCATCATTAACTGTGCTCTGGGATGCTTCACCCTCAGCAGTGTATCTAGAACTAAGATCACCAGTATCTTACTTCTAAGATAATGACCTTTTAGCAAGCCTCTTATTCCTGTTTGTTCTACTACAACATGTTCTATTTTTTTCTTTCTTTCTCTAATAACATTTTAATGCTTCCTCTTCTTTTATATCAATCGGTCACATAAGCACAGCCATTTTCTATTTAATTTGGCATTTATCCCCTTCTTCCTCCACTGCTCATCCTAGGTTAGATCCCACCTACACTTTGAATTACCAAATTATCATCTAATTAGCATCTCTGTCGTTCACCCCTCCCTCTCTTCCTCTCTCCCCCTCTCCTGCCTCCCTCCCTGGCTCCCTCCTCTTCTCTTCTTCTCTTTCTTCTTGATTTTTTAAAGCTCAGTGTGGCCACACTAATATATTTTTTAAAAATTCTCACCTGAGAATATGTCTTTTTGTTTTTTGTTTTGATTGATTTTAGAGAGCAAGGAGTGGGGGGAGAGAGAGAAACATTGATGGGTTGCCTCCCTCATGTGTCCTCACTGGGCTCTCACCTGCAACCTAGGTATGTGCCCTGCCTGGGGATCAAACACACAACCCGTTTTTTTGTCCAGGATGACACTCCACCATCCAAGCCACCTGGCCAGGTAAGTCATGCTAATCTTACAACCTGATCATTTCACTCTCTTATTGAAAAATTTTCACTGGCTTCCTATAGTGAGTTGAATAAAAGCTTCCCCAAATATATGTTCGTGTCCTAACCCCTGAGAAACTATGACTATGACATAATTTGGAACAAGGGTCTTTGTAGATGCAATTAAATTAAGGGTCTCAAGATGAGATCATTTTTGATTATGCAGTTGGGACCTAAATCCAATGGCAAGTGTCCTTATAAGAGACACAGGAAGGCAGAGACAGAGACTAAAGTTAGGCAGCCACAAGCAAAGGGGCACATGGAGCCATGACTAGCCAAGACAGCTAATCCTAGTGAAAGTTGAAAGGATCAAATAATGGGAATGTGAAATAAATAATGGATAAACATCTCCAGCATAAAAGAAAAATAGGAATTTAAAGATTGAATGCATATGTTGAGAATCAAGCAAGTGTTATCAGAATATATTTGAATGGACCTAGAAATCTGGCTAGAAAATTACTGAATACCACGGATTATAATAATGTTGGAAAACAGACAAAGAAAAATGACTGTTACCATAAAGAATCAATAATGTTGTCATGGACAACAGATGCATGAAAATACAATTAAAATAACCTCTTGTGAAAACTCTCAAGAATAGTTTCACTTGAAAGATATCACGGCATTGCATACAATGTGAAAGCTTATACAACACAGACTATACGGCCTAGGCTACGTCTACTAGACTACACAGAAACACAGACTGCGTAATGCTGGGCACTGTGGGAATCACACGTATGAGTGATTATGTATGTGGGTATAGGCATCTGCTGAAGAGTTAGTTTTTAAACAGGTTATTACAAATGTTCAAATCCAAAGATTTTACCAACTCTTGAGATCAAGTAAGAAAGTAATAAAAAGAGTAAAATCCATTTTAACTTATATATGATTTATAACACATTGTTGATATTTCCAATTACCTTAGATGTCCCTTTAGTAGAAAAATATAAACCAGATCTTCTTAAAAGGAAGTAAATCTTTTTCCAGGACTTCCTTCCCTGTTCTTTTGCATGTAAGAAGCCATGGATTTCAGGATATGTGCTTGAACTCAGAAACATCTGGAAAAAGAAAATCAGACACTCCCATATGGTTTTTGAATCAGTGATATTGTAACTTTATATTATCATGTTAAGATTTCAAATATGAACATGTAATATCTAACAGTATCATTACAACTTATATATTGTTACAGAAATGACAATATACATAAAAGAAATCGGCCTTTAACTTAAAGTTCCAAATGAAAATATGTTCACAAAATTATATTCTAAATTATGATCAGTACTTAGCCAAATACCAAAATTATAAGCTAACTGAAATGTCCATTCGAAAAGTTGGATTTCATCAAGGGAGTTAAGTCCTGACACTTTTCATCTTTTTCTATGATTTTCCCTAAGAACTTATCAGTTTCAACTTCATTATGGTGTAGGACAATTCTGTCTTCAATTATTCAATATTAAGAAAGTTAAGCCCAGGTCACCTCCCTGATGAGGGTCAAGCAAACAATCTCTTCTTTTGTCTCTAGGTTCTCAGTTGTGAGCAGGAATACCAGGCTGTGAATTCTAAAGAACTACAACAGTATCTTCCATTCCACATGTTCTTCTGCAAAGTGATCCAGCCACTGACCCATAAGGAAGTGGAGTCTATGTCTTCATCTCCCTCGAATCTCAGCAAGGCTTGTGACTATTCTGACCAACAGAACTAGCTAAAGGGACGGTTAGCGCATTCGAACTATAGTCCTTAACTAGCTTGATGGCTTCCCCTACTTAACTCTTGGAAGCCAGCTGTCACATAAGAACCGTGACCACCTTGAGACAGCTATGTGGTGGATAGCCCTGGAGGACGAGGCCCCATGTAGAGAGAGACAGGCTGAGTAGTACTGGGCAGATATAGAGAAAAGCCAACTTAAAAGGGGATCTTCAACCCCTCTGTGAATCAGTGTGTCTCAGAAATGACCCACCCAGGTAAACCCTTTCAAATTCCTCACCCACAGATTTGTTGTCAAGATGTGGGTTGTCAAGATACTTAAGCCGTTAAGATTTGGAATAAGCTGTTACACAGTAACAATTAACTGACAGACGTGCTGGTCAGGAAACAAGAGTGAAAAGGAATAGCTCTGTCGGAGTGGCTGTGCTGAGCACCTCTAATAAGACAATGAAAATGCACTGGCATCTCATTAAAAGAAGAAAACGAAAATGCCTATGAGTAAACAAATGCAAAAAGGTAAAACTGAGAGTGAGAGAAATTATTAGCTAAAACACTGTAACATTACAAAATGCTACTCGGGGAAATGCTGCTAGTAGATATTTATGTTTTTTAAGTAAATTACTAAAAACAATTTCAATTTAATGAGCCACAGATATCAATTAATTGACATGCAAAGAAGGCAACTACATTTTTTAGTTTGAGTGCTTTCCAAGTTATTAAAGCAAACCAATTAAATTTTAAAAAGGGAGTCACAGAGGTCACAGCAGAAAAAGAAGAAATGCTTTAAAAACGGGAAACATTGCCTCTGTGGACAGAAGAGGTCGGGGCCACATGTGCAAATGTCTGATTCCAAGGCTATGATTTTCTTGTGTTTATAACGTGGCATTAAAGTAATATAACTACATTATAGGAGAGTTTGGGAATGGGGGTGGAAGGAAAACTCCAACCCACCATCCGGTCGCATCCTGGTGGTGAGAGGCTGACAAGGCTTGGGAGCTGGGGTGCCAGGAGCCGCCACCGCCATTCACCCTAATAGTCTGATGGGGTGTCTGTGAAACCCAGTAGCATATAAGTAGCTTTGAAAAAGCATCTCTTGAGACTAATCATATTTTTATTACATTTTGAGGTGTATGAATGAAATATAACATATTAAAAAGCTCACAGAAAACAAATCAATCATACCCAATATCTATATTATTTACCAGTATATTTAAATATCAATATATTTAAAATAGTATCTATATTGAAAATATTAAATGAAGATATTAAAAGTTTTCTTCACTTAAGATCAGAGAACACTGAGTGTGTTTGGGGACACCCAGGGCCTAGATCAAACAGCAGTATCTTTATAAAGATATTGCTCAGGACAAACCTGCTGACAACTATAGATCTTCTGGTATAAAATCCACTGCTCTATCAAGAATAAAATAAAATAACTGAAATCATTCTTTTACTGTAATGAAAATGACTTGGAAAATGATCCCCTAACATTACTGACAGTTTGGAAGAAATGAGCCCAATAAATGCAAAACCAATGAGACTTTTCATTAAGTAGCCAGTACTCTTATTTCAGCCATAATACTTCACAATTCTACTCAAGTATTTCTGTCTTATGTAGTACCGATATTAATGTATAAAACAGATATATTTTGTATCTTTTTTCTCCTTTCATTTAATTGCTAAATATTTTATTACAGATAGGATTGAGGGCATTTCTTATAAATCTTAATACTAAATACCAACTAGTAAAATATCTACTATTTAATGGAAATTTTAATTTTTCAAAAGACTAACAATCTTTAATCACATCACAAAACAAAACTGCAAGTTTCCTTTCATGATACACATTCCTAAACATTTACAAACCTTTGACAATTAGCCAAGCCTGGGAAGAGTAACATTGTTACTGGGTCCTATTGACTTAAGAAATTCTTTATCCAGATTATGCTCTTGTCTTTTCCTTCCTATTCTTTTCAGTTTTACCTCTAGCAAAATTTAATCATTCAAGACTTAACATTTCAAATTTGAGACATTTATACATATGGACCTTAAAGTTTCCCTTTAGTATTACTTAACACATTTTAATGGAAGTATATTTTACCTGCAAAATCTGTGCAGGGGATATTTCACCATTGGTTTCAGTTGCAAAAGACACCATATGCTCTGGAAAAAAATACTGATGGAGAGATACAGGTTATATTATCCCAAAACCTGTGCTAGAAAAGATTCAATTATGACCATTGTAATCTAAAGCTGAAGTTCTTCAAATCAGCGTGTTGAAAATTCACTCAAAGTGCTTTTCAAAATGACACTCCATGGACTTTACCTCGAGGTATGTTAATGGAAAGGTCAGAATTGGGCCCAGAGCAGCAAACACCTCCAGAGGAGGCCCACGCAGAGATTCACCTACCTCGTGTCACACAAAACTCCACCCCCAGGGTGACAGTGGGCTTGCTCCCATTTCTCTCCCCTGAGCCCTGCAGCTACTCTAGCAGTGCTGAAGGACCTCAACTCCATTTCAAAGTCAAGCTCACAGAAGTAAAGGGTGTACCCAAGGTCATAGCCCAAACTGTAGAGGAGCCAGGGCTTAAACTAGAACCAGGGACCGAAAAGTCCAGTCTTTTCCACTCACTGTTTTTCCAAACTTGTTTCATTATAAAATTCACCCAGAGCAGTTGCTTGACATAGGAATTCCTAGGCCTCACTCCTGAATGATTCCGCAGTTCCAGTAGCTCCTGGATCCTGTGTTTTTAACAAGCCCTCTCCCCTTCCCCTGGTAATTTTTATGACCAGACAAGTTTGGGAAAATGTATCTTACACTACCTCCTTTAGGACAGGTTTTTCAACATAAGTCCTATTAACATCCAGTCTAATAATAATACTGTGTTGCAGGGGTAGGGAGAGCTGCCTGTGCCTTGTAGGAGGTTCAGCAGCATTCCTGGCCTCTGCTCACTAGCAGCCCTCCCCATCCCCGCTGTGACAACCACAAGCAGCACCAGGCACTGGCGGATCACCACCCCAGTTGAGAACCACTGTTCTAGGTCTACAAAATGGACGCACAGCCTGTTTAAATTTTCAAAAAATAGGTAAAACCCAAAATGAACACTAAACCATTTTTCTATAATGATGATTTTTAAATTCTTGGTTTTTATAAAGAGTCACATGAAAACAATTTCCTTTCAAATCTAATTCTATTTAATTTTTATTAGAACTCTTATTTTCTTTGGCATAGATCATCCATTATGTTTCTATTAATAGGTTCAAATAAAAGAGAATATAAGAGGTCTTTTGGGGTTTGAAAATATTCTATTATGGTGAGTATCATATATTTTCCATAAAGGATTATTTCAATCTAATTATCCAAAATGCAGTGTAAAAAATGCTATAGCTGCAAAGACCAAAACAATTTAAAATAATGATTTCAAAGGCTATTCTGACTTCTAAACCTCTCTCGTCTTCATTAGAACGTGACATACCTTTATTTTATTTTAACGAGACTACAACGAAGGTAGTATTTACTAGATAATTTACCTGATTCCTACCTTGCTCACTGATTACTGCAGAAAAAACAAAATAACTGGCAACAGCAAGCCTCTATCTAGTCAAACTTAAATTTCTAGACTAAGTTACAACACCCCCAACAATCATCGATCTTTTGAGTTTAGACATTTTATATTTTAAATATCCCAAATTCTCTGAAAAGGGCTAAAATATAATATTTTGGACTCTGCTTTCAGATACTTAACAATTCATTCCCTAAATCAAATGTATAGATTTGTTTTTCTTAAAAAGCAAAAACAAGAAGCGAGAGTTCTTGAAGACCGTGTAACTGAACTTCTGTGATGAAGCTGACTAATCAACTGTAGAGTAAGAAGAAATGTGACTCATTATAAAGGGTTAGGATTCTTACCCACATGTTACCAAATAAGGAATTATATTTTATTTACAGTTACACTTCACATGAACTAAAACAAAATTTAACTAGTTCATTTATTTTTCATAGCTATTAATAGGGATTTCACTTACCATTGGATTTTTAAAGAATTCATATTTGGCATAATTTTTTCTAAAGTATAGCTTATTTTCTTCTTCCATTCCCCAGTTAGACAGCACTTCAGTCACCAGCTCATGGTCTTCTACTGTTCTTTCTGTAAAGAATGTTTCAGTGAGTATGTCAATGGATGAATGGATGGATGGATGGATGGATGGATAAATGGATAAAAAGCCAGGTAGACAAATATATATATATATATATATGGATATATAGATATCCATACAAATATACAAAATATATTTTCTATGTATATTTATTCAAAATAGAAAGTTTCAACTCAATTTTGAAAAAGCCAGACTGACAAAACTTCCTTCAATTTTCAATTAGTAATAACTGATTTTTATACCAAGGCAGACTATAACCTGAAAAGAAAAGTGACAAAATATTACAATGTACTTTTTGCTAATTCTGAATATGCTTTACTTGATATGTAAATTATAAGTTTGATAACAAATCTGCATCAAGAATATGGGAGCTATTCTTTTTTTCCAACTCATCATGGTGCCAAAACTAGAATATTTGCCTTCAGGTTGAACAATTCAGCCCATGAAAAGAAGAAAAATTTTGACAGGTTCAATATGCATTTAAGACCTATAATCTGGATAGTTAAGAAAAGCTAAAATAAATGCTTTAAAAGGAAAACATTAATGCAAGTACATAAAATTTTTTAAGAAACCTAATGTCTTGAGGCACTTTACACTTTTAAAACCAATGTTCAGGGAAATAGGTATACTTTGTATTAACAATGAAGACATAGGTAGGGTGGGAAGGCACTAAGGAGGAAAGTCACTTAAATGAAGTAAGCAGACAACTTTAAAAGGGTGACCATAACATGTAAAATACCTATTTAATAAGACACTGATATTCTTAGCAGCAATATTCCTAATAGTCCCAAGCTATAAACTACCCAAATGCTTATCAACATGAGAATAAATAAATAAATTTTGTAAAAGCACACAGTGGAATATATACTACAAGAACAAGCAGTTTTATGCATGAATTTCACTAACATAATATTCAATAAAAGAAGTCAGACACAGAGAGTACATACTACATGATTCTACTCAGTAAGAAGGTTCAACACAGGTAAAATAAATCTATGGTGTTAGAAATCAAGGTAAAGAGGATGGTGGGTGAGTAAGTAGGGTCTGGTGGGAACCACAGGGTATAGAAAATATCCTGTAGATCTGGGTGTTGAATACTCAGGCATATGCAATATCTGAGAATTCATCGAGTTGTCCAATATGGTTTGTTCACATTTTTAAGATAAGTGATACTGCAATAAAAAGTTAAAGTAGCTGTGAAATTACCAATGCAAAACAGGAAATAGAGAACAGTCAAATAAGATACATAGAAATCCTCTGCGTCTTCTAGGACCTCTGTGAAAAGTATCTGTGTCTCAGAAATTCAACACTCAGTAGTGATCTGTGACCTCTAACACCCAAACCCTTGAAAGTAATGTCATACTTAAATAGGAGCTTATTCTCTGAAAGGACGTTCTTGTGAGAGTGCTCAATGAATATGGATGAGTCTGAGCTGAGTGTGCGTCAGCACTCTGGGTTCTGCCCCTAACTCGGACTGCTCTTTTTCTGTCTCACTATCTCCGTAGCTCCTTCTCCCTCCCAAGATGCAATTCTTGGCTCAACTCTTCTCTTTCCCTTTCTCTAAATTAATTCACGCTTCCCTCTTTATCCATCACGTCTGTCAAGTTCCCTGAAGTGAAGTCTCCGACTACGGCTGCTTTCACTCACACTCCAGTGCTAACTGCTAGACTTTCCACCACCTCAGACAGTTTGTCTACAATCCAAGTCAGTACGGCAGCTCCTAAAAATACTAAACAATTTCATCAATTCCCCTCCTGAGTGCATAAACAAAAGAAGTGACAGCAGGCACTGGAACAAATATCTACATACCAATGTTCATAGTAGCAACATCCATGACAACCAAAAGGTGGAAACATCTTAATGTCCACCAACAAATGAATAGACAATGAAAAGCAATACAGACATACAATGGAAAAATTAGCCTTAAAAAAGAATAAAGTTCTAACAGATGCTACAACATGGATGAATCTTAAAAACATTATGTTTTGCAAAATATGAAAGACACAAAAGAACAAACACTGTACAATTCCATTTACACAAGGTACTTAGAATAAACAAATTAATGGAGACAAAAAGTAGAGTGGTGGTTGTCAGGGACTGGGGAAGGGAAGCAATGAGGAGTTATTGCTTAGTGGGTTGAGTATGGAGAGATAAAAATGTTCTAGAGGTGAATGTTGGTGGCTCTATAACATTATGAATATACATAATTCCAGTGAACTGTACTCTTAAAATGGATAAAATGATAAATTTTATGTTATGTGTATTTTAGCAAAATTTAAAAGAAACAAAGTCCTCTTCCTTTTTCCTTCTCAAACTGCTTTTTCCTCAATTCTCCTATCTCCATTACATCTTTCTCCACATATACTTCAATATCCTCTACTCTCGCCATCCCCGATACCAGGGATTCTTCCTCTGAGTGTCTCTCACACAATCAGCCCCTACCCATTCCCACTATCACCATTCCTTTTCAAACCTTCGCCTTTTCTTAACTGATCTCCAAGCCTCCACTTTTTCTTGGTCTTTCAATCCAACCTGAACACTAATATCACAACAGACCTCATGAGCAGTTTGTATCAATGTGATCCCTGCTCCAAAAGCTTGTGGGCTTCCCAGCTTGCTATGAGACAAATCCATGTAGTCCAGCAGTTGTAACTCACTTATGTATCCATCCATTAGACAAATATTTATCAAAAGCCTACCAAGTGTCTGACAATCATCTTGGGGCTTGAAATTGTGTGTAAAATGTAAAAAATCACTGCCTTATGGAGCTTTCATTCTGATGGAAAGACATGGACAATGAATAAAATGTTAAGTCTTAAAATGTTGCTATAAATACGACATAGAAAAATAGAATGGAGAAGAGGAAGAGAGGAGGGCACAAGGGAAAGGAGTCCATTTTCAATAGCTTGCCAAGGAAGGTCTCTTAGAGAAGGTAATATGTGAACAAAGACCCAGAGGAGAAGAGGACATAAGCCAAGCAGGTATCTAGAGGAAGAAGAAGCATGAAGCTCCTGAGGCAAGAGCAAGGATGATGTGTTTGAAATACAGCATGAGGTTAATGTGGCTTATGCTGAGTGAGCAAAAGGCAGAGGGCCAGAATAGGTTAGAGAATTAATGGCCTGGGGAGACTGGATAAAGCCCCGCAGTTCATAGTATGGATCTGGCCCTTCCTCCGAGTTAGATACGAAGTCATTTCAAAGAGAACGAATATCATGAACTGACATATTTTCATTGCATTACACTGGCTGCTAAGTGTAGAACTGATCCTAACAGGCGTAAAGATGGAAGTAGAACATTGTAATTAGAAAGGGGATGATAGATGATGTGGCTTGGATTACAGTAGTATCAGTCCACATGTAAGAAGTAGGCAAAATCTAGATGTATTCCGAAGATGGACCCAGCAGGGTGTGCTGACAGGTTGGACACAGAAATGAAAGAGACAGGATAGTTAAGGAAGACATGGGAAGTCTTTGTCTAAGCTCTTGGACGAACTGTGTTGTCATTAATGAGTGTAGAAGACTGTAAGAGAAGTAGGTTCGGGGGTGAGGGGTGGTAGACCCAGGAGTCACTGAGATATTGAGTGGGAAGCCGCCTCCCTAACAACCTTCTGTGTGACACAACCCAGCTGGTATTTCAAGCTTATGAAACAGAGGTCCACATTATTGAACACAGTACGTGCTAAGCACATATTTATATTCCTTGCAACTACAGTGAGAGAAAATGTCAAGGTATTAAGAAAGATAGTTATTTGTTTCTTTGTACCCATTAGCTCTCTCTACCACTAAGAAAACAGCATCTGTTCTGCTCTCAGGATACACTTAAACTATATAGAGAGGAAAATAGTGACAGGGATGCATTTTCCTTCCTTTTGAGCTTCAAAGTAGACTTTATCAATCTTTGACAGATATAACTGCTTGGGAAGAATCATACCTAGCCAGTCCTCCATTGCCTCACACAGAGATCCATCCTTTGTATTCTGGGAAAGGAGCTGAAATCAAGGGGTTAGTGGAAGAGAGGGTGGGGTGAAGACTGGGATGGAGCTAGACTGTAAGTAGATAATGCAGGTCCCAAGTGACCCGGCATCTTGCACCCTTCCAGAACTAGAACCCCAGGGTGAGGAGTTGATGAAGATATAATGCCGGGGAAGTTTTTGTGTGGCTCAAACCAGATTGTAGCCTTAGGAGACCTCTAATCTTAAGTAGATTCCCTGAGTCTAGCATGGTAGAAAAGCAATAGCTGAGTCTAACATTGAGGCAGAGGAGTCCATAGCATCCCAGCATGGGGAAAGAGCAGTGAAGTGGTACCAAGTGCCCCAGGAGAAGCATAGAAGAGCCAAGAGGAAACCATGAACTTATGGGACTTTATGGTATAGTCAATAACTTGAGAGGAAGAAGAGTTTTCAGAACATGAAGAGCTGGACATGAGTTAGACAAATAGCTTCTGGGGCTTAAATGCCCCACCAGAGTGTTGGAGGAGTGAAAGTAGATCTGATCCTTCAACTGAGAATATTTTATTCTTGCATGTAACTCCTTTATAGAACATGAATGTATTATTTACCATAAGACTGAGAACAATCCAAGAAGCGAACAAATAAAGATTAAACTATCTGCCATTCAGAAGCCAGGAGACTGACGGTCAAAAAATAATTCAGTCATAGAAATAAGAAAGTTACATCTCTGCCAGTCTCAATCTGAGACCTTTTTCATTACTGTATTTAGTTCCCATAGTATCTGCCGTAGGCCAAATAATGGCCCCAATAATGGTTCCTAATATCTTAAACCTGCAAATGTTACCTTATATAGCAAAGTCTTTGTTGATGCCATTAACTTAAATATAATGAGACGAGGAAATTATCTTGAATTATCTAGATAGGCCCTAAACCCAAACACAAGTATCTTTATAAGGGAGAGGCAGAAGGAGATATGACACAGGCAGAAGAGGAAAGGGCAATCTGACCACAGGGTAGTCTCAGGTGATGTGGCCACAAGCCAAGGAATGATGACAGCCACCAGCAGCTGAAAGAGGCAAGGAATGGATTCCCCCTGATGCCCTCGGAAAGAGGGTGGCCCTGCCAACACCTTGATTTCAGCCCAGTGAAATTAATTTTGGACTTCACCTCTAGAAGATTACATTTCTTTTTTTTTTTTAAGCCACCAGGTTTTTGGTAATTTGTTACAGAGGTCTTAGGAAAGTAATACAATAATCTAATGAGCAAGTTATATCTCCACTTTATAGTAAATGAAGCTAAAGTTCAGAATGGCAAAATCCCAGGATTTAAATGGCAGCCCCATCCCGGCCCCAAGCTGATGCTCTTCCCACAGCGTCGCTGCGGCCTTCACTACAGTTCCCACCAGAGAGGCATCTCCTGCCGCCTTGCTGGTCTGTTCCTATCCTGCTCATTCCTTCCATTTACTAGCTAAAATCTCTCATGTTCCTGCAGTTTTCATGTTCCAGTCGCCTCATTTTTTTTATTTTGAAACAAATTCAATAAACATTTGCTAACTAGGTGAAAATAAACAACTACATTCTGAGTGGAAGGGGAAAGAAAATAATGGGCAGTATTTCCAATTATATCATTCTCAACCTTACATGAAAGTAACATAAATCATTTGAATCTTGATAGCATCAAAAGAAAGAAAAAAGAAAGAAAAAGAAAAGAAAAGAGAAAAAATAAGCCCTGGCCACTGTGGCTCAGCTGGAGCCCTGTCTTGGAACCCAAAAGGTTCGATTCTCAGTCAGAGTACATGTCTAGGTTATGGGTTCGGTCCCTGGTTGGCGTGCATGCAAGAGGCAACCAATAGAGGTTTCTTTCTCACATCCATCTTTCTCTACATCTCTTCTCCCTCCCTTCCCCTCTCTAACATCAATAAGCATGTGCTCAGGTGAGAATTAAAAAAGAAAAGAAACAGGGTAGAAAGCACATTTGAACAGCTATGACAAATGTGTAACAAAAGAAGAACTAGAGAATTATATGTGATCACAAAAGAAGTGGCAGTCTGGTCAGAGTTCTGTTGACTACATGCAAATAAAACCCAATCAATCTAGAAGAAAAAATAAGGGCTATAATATCTGCAGAAAATTTCACAGAACTATAATACCAAATTTTTTAATTTGCATGTACTATCATCGGGAAAACATACTAGTAATCGTAAGAAAAATTTCTTCAAAAAGAGCTAGCAAAAACTGGAGTATGTGAGAAAGCAAAAGACATACTTTTCATTCTTTCAAAGAAAATTTCTGATACCATTCTATTAAAAATTCAGATAACGTATAAAAAAGCAAATAAAGCCCAGAGGATTAAATGCAGCTAGCTCCTAGTTCTTATCTCATATACTCATCTGGTAATGGAGATAAAAGTTTATTACAGAATCAGCTTTTAAAAATTGTATCATGTTATATTAAAACGATCTTTTTAAGTTTATATATCCCCACCCCGATTTGAATGCACCGTCATATACCATCCTCCTCCTAAGCCTCCTTACGTTAAAGAACTAATGTCACAATAATCCAAATAACCCCAAGAGGCACAATTAATGATCAGGCGAACGTCTTACAGAAAATCAGTGGGTTTTGTAGAAGGCAGATATCTAACTAAATACACACCTTAAGAGGGAGTAAGTTCAACATGAAAATGAAGGATGTATAAGTGGATTCCTCTGAGAGGAAAAGAAAAATGCTTAACGGGGAGGTAAAAAGTTACTGAAGACCAGCATTGTTAGCCCTAGGCTAGGCATCGGCATCATCACCAGGACCCAAGAAAAGGGAGGGAAAAACCAAAACAGTACAAAATACTAGTCTAGATGGCTTACCATACACTTTCGTTTTGCTCTTCTTTAGCCCTACTCTAAAGCCAAGCAGATTTTAACCAACTAAGTAACCCTAAGTAATTTATTACATTTGTAAAATATCTAAACAAAACAAATTAATTCTATAATTAGGGGCTCTTTGCTGCAACATCAGAAAACATATTCAAGACTATCGCCCAGAACGAACTCAGATTTTGAGTTACCATTTGAAAAGTGACCGCAGGCAGCTTTCACATAAATTCACCATGATTATTTTAAAGATCTTATTGTTAAAGCTTCATAAATCCATCTAAAATACTACATTAAAACATCATATTATAACTTCAAAGATATATCTATCTTTTTAACGTTTTTAATTTTAAAAAGTAAAGTATTTTTCAGCCACTGGAAAGTGAATTACAATGAGCAAATACTACTCCTATGGAGGCAGAGAAATAGGAGAGATGCCACCTTAAATCACTTCAATAAAGCAACCAAACAGGAGGAAAACAAGAAAGAAAGCCTCCAAAAAAGGGAAAATAATCTTTTTTTAAAACAAAAACAAAAGTTTCATATTGCTTTAAATTTAATTTTTGTTTCTAACAGATCAGTGAAGTATTATGGTAACAATAAAATATTAACAAATAATGATAACTACACATAATTGTTTTCTATTTAATTTTCAGAAACTTTCCCTTTAAAAAAAAAGAAGAAAAGAAAAAAATGTTCCTTCTGAAACTGTTGATTTAACTTGAAAGTCCTTTTAAAAAACCTCAAGCCTCCCAGTACGGAAAGTGTTCGCCTGTGACCTTCCGCCTGGCTTTCTTCGCTGCATCTACCGAAAGTACAGCGTGGGGCTCAGATAGAAACCTGAGTCCCTACTCTTCTCTTCACTTGATAAGAGGAGGAACAAGAGTGGCTTTTACCTCTAATTCACTCAGAAAACAATTCTCTATATACCTTTGTTCCAGGAAACTCCAGGAGACAAATGGTCCTTGTACTTCTCTGTGCTAGGCAGAAACTACACACATTTTGTCCATCTTATTTTCAGATAAAAATGAACAGCCTCTGACCAAGCAAAACAAAAAGTGGAGAAGCAAAGAATAAAACAGGGCTCAATTTCTAAAAGATTCCTTACCCTAAGAAAACGACTTAATACCAACAAGATCCCTCAGAAAACTGCCACCACCAAATTCAGCTTCCCAAGGGCAGCAAGAGGAAAATCTCCACGCGTCTGCTCATGGGTAGAAAGGCCTTGTAGCTCGTTCTTCAGCAAATCGAAATACTTCTCACATCAACTCAGACTCAACGACCACAACCCGTATTCATAGAAAGCCTTATTTTTCTACAGTGTTTGCATACACAGTATGTCAAGCTGACCAGTAAGTACCCGAAGAGCTCAGAAACAGCTTCCATGAATTCTAAGCTACCTAACGCATGCTTCAGGGACTCAGGGCAAATCTCCACGTGGTCATGACGTGTGGCTGCTTTGTTTCTGTTCCAGGTCTCGGCCTGCCATGTACAGGACACTGCAGTCCATCCTCAGAACTGTCTGCTATAAATACCTTACAGTTTGCTACGGCTTAGTTAAAAAAACATTCATTTGTCCTAAATCCTGGGTTACAAAGATGTACGTACACACAGAGCTCCAGCTCTCATGGAATTACTGTCTAGTTAGAATAATATGATCACTATGAAGATAGTTGCAAAGACGTTACAGTAGCACAGAAGATGGGTACTTGACCCAACCTGGGACTTCAGGAAGATGTCTACGTTACGTCTTTAACTTATGTCTTTAATATCTTCCAAAGTTTGTAAAAATTGTGTTTATTCCTTTTGTCTGATGACAGAAAATTTGAAAAACACAGACAGCTGATAATCCCAATCCATCTTTAAACCTGTCAATCAGGCATAAACACTTAAAATCTCAGTATATTCCCTTCTTGCTCTTTTTTCTAGCAAATATATTGCAATACATAAGTAGCTGTATATATATTTTTCACAAAATTTAGAAAACATTTTTTACATTGAGACATATATAATATATATGGTTTCTAAATTTGGCAAAATGCAATTTTTTCAATCCATCCTTATAATCTTACATCAGTCCACATCAGTCATCACATGAAGAACTCCAAGAACATAAACCAAAGCTGTATAACTTACATCCTATGGGTATGCAGTAATTTATAACACCCCACTATTATGACAGCACTAGGTTTTACTGTTTAAATTAATATTATAAAAGTAATCCTGCTTAAACAGCCTTATGATACCTATTCCTTGTCCAAATCTGCTTGTTCCCCACACCCATCTACAGCATGTATTTGCGGAAGCATCACCTCCCAGGACACAATTCATCATCATCACTCCTAGTGCTTCCTGCACTGCTCTGTTATTTTGGGAGTTGCAATTTCCTAGTGGACGCATGAGAAGGAGTGGTCCCAGCAAGTATCCTGATTGTCTCCCTGGAACAGCTTTTGACCAGCAAATGTTCTTGCCCAGGGGCTGGGAACCTGGAGAAGGCAGATGTGTCTCCCTACCTGCTCTCAGGTGGAAAGGTGACTGCACTTCTGAAATCTGAGCATGGGATGCCTCCAGCTGCTTTTCTCTCTCCTCTTCCTAGAGGGTGGCACTAGGTTAGCTTTCAATAACTTGGACAGCTAAGGGTTTTCATCTTACCTTGGCTTTGTACATATTTGTAGGACACAGCTAGTGGTTATACTTTACTGCCATTTTAACTAAAATTCCAAGTGAGCCTTGGAAGATGCACAGCAGTTAGCCAGGTAAAGATGGGTGAGAAAGGACTTCCTGAGAATCTCAACAGCATGAGCAAACGAACCAAGGAGCAGAAACCAGAGGTGACTACAGGCAGTTCTTTAATAAAGAAACTAGAGGAGGGAGGGGCGAGACACAGGGCTAGAGAGAGGAGGGCACAGGTGCTACAATTCTGCAAAGGGCCTTGGACCCTAACGCAAGGAGAATCAGACCTGCACGCAGATGGGTAACTGGTATAACCAAAGGTAAGAGGAAGAGCTCTAAAACAGAGGAACAGGAGAGAGACGATGAGATCTGAACTCAGGCTACAAGAATAAGGATACTGACAAGGAAAAACCAGCTGGACCAGGAGGCAGGTTTGGTTACAAGCACTCTTTGCTGGTTTCATATTTTCCACCCCCAACCTTAGTGTGCTATCAGGACACCATACCTCCTGAAAGCTCAGGTCAGGGCTCCAGCAGCCTCCATAGGGAGGGAAGAAGGGCCCCATGTCCCAAAGCTTCACAGTTACTTCTGCGGGTGATGAAGGGAGGCACGATGCTGAGAGCTGGTAGATTCCAAACAGCACAGAAAGAACAACAACATATGAACTCCAGAAAACAGAAAAAACAACACTTCAGCTACTTTTGTAAAAAAAAAAAGTGAAGGAGCAGCTCGAAAGCAGGTGCCTGTGAGGCGCTCCCTCACTGCCACTGTGCACCGCTTCTGTCTTACAGAGATCACGTGGGGACAGCGCACACATAGAAGTGGTATCGTTAAAAGCCTCCAGTCATTCACTTTGCTTATTAAAGCCGCTCCACAATGAAAATCATAAATGGAAATCTCAGCCGTCCCTAGCAATGACATGAAAATACAATCAGTTCCTCTTCCCGAGGAGTACAGATGTATGCGCTTGAGGTACTGTGTTCATTGCCACTGCTTCATACCACGGCTTCAATCAGAAATCAGAATGGGAGCAAGACAACCATGGATGTCACTAAGTTCCTAAGGACTGAAAACAGGAGTTTTCCTCCCGCCATCCGCTCAACAAAGAGTGTGGAAGAGTAGATGACTCCATATGGGGAACTACAGTGCCACCCAGTGGCTGTGAAGTATTATGAGAGACACCAGTTACAAAACTTCAGTTTATTGCATAAGGAGGAGGGGTAATATTTGTTTGTATACTGATATTTTAACCTCAATGCCTATAAAAATATGCATGCAACTAGAAACTCATCACAATATGATCCAAAATCAGTCAGATCTGTGATTCATAACAAAATCAGCATGTCTAGCTGCCTTCGATAATCTACTCCGCCTATTAAAATTCTCAGTGGTGTTTAATAATAATTATGGGCAGAGGATATGAAGTGTTGATACTGTATTCAAAGTTCCAAACAGCCCACCACCATTCATGATGTGTACAAATGTGAGAACAAGTCACTGCCTAGGTGACTCTCTCACTCAGTCATATTAAATAGCTGGTATGAAGTGAGCCAGGCTCGACCTCTTTGACCCCAATAGTTTCAACACTATCTCTGTAAAGATTTATCTAAAAATGTTCTGGAGGGTTCGAAATTTCAGAATTTCAATGTACATTTATAGCATGCGTGAGAGACACAGATGGAGAGTGCACCAGAGACAAACCAACAGCAGAATCCCAGGAGTGTCTGCCTGACCTATGGGGGAAGGATAAACCAACCGGCTTACACCACGGAAAACACATGCACTCTAGAATCTGACAGAACACGGGTTTGCGCGATGTTTGACTCTAGGCAAGGTGTTTCATCCGTAGTCTTTGGATTCCTATATGTAAAATGGAGATTAAAAAACATTGTGCAAGCTTCCTACAAAGCGAAGTATTAAGAGCATCTATCAAGATTAATGTAAAACCTCTCACCCAGTGCCTTGCATGTATAAGATGCACTTTAATAGTAGCTATCACACATATGCATTCATATGAAAAATGCTAAGAAGACTGAAGTTTCCTTTGTCACAGAAAATACGCTGAAAACAGACTTTAGATTCCATAAACCTAGAATATTTTGAATATCAAGTGCTCCTCTTTCTGACTTTAATAATTTGGAGCATGCTTTAGTGGATCAAAAGCAATATCTATGAACAACAGAGAATGTCTCTAAAACTTCCCTAAGCTTATCTCTGACATTAAAGTGAACTAAAGTGCAGAAACCCTCAACTCTCATTTATCCCCTAAGTCAAAATGCTCTTGCCTGAAAGGCTTCAGCACCTCACAAGCACTAAGCATCAAGTGTGCAGACCAGAATGTTCAGACGGAACCACGGGGCATGCACAACTAGCAGAGATGAGAAAAGGGCAAAGACCAATCCAGGAGGCCACAAGCAGTTTGACGTAAAAGCAAAACAAAGTTGCTCAGCCTCCAAAAGGTCAAGACCTGCATTCTGGCCTTCCTAGTAGCATACTTTAAAAACTACATCAGCTCATTCTGCTCTCTGACTCAAAGACCTCCAATTCTTTTCCTCTCACTCGATGTAAAAGTCAAGTCCCCTCCATGGCCTATGAGACCTTCCGTGAACTTGCTCCGCAGCAGCTCCGTGAAGTCCTCTCCCATTGCTTCTCGCTGTCCTGACTCCACTCCAGACATACCAGCCTCCTGGCTGCTTCCTGAACACAGCACATTACACGGTCCAGGCCTTTTCACGTGCTGTTCCTTCCGTCTAGAACAATCTTCTTCCTTTTATAACTGTGAGGGTTGACGCTGTAGGCTTCATGTCTCTACTCAAATGTCTCACTGTCAGAGAGAACATCCCTGGTCCCTCTATTTAAAGTGCATCTCTCCCCTCCCCCAGTTCTCTGTCCCTCTTCCCTGCCTTCCTTTCCTCCCTAGCACTTACATCACCTAAGGGACTACAGATTTTTGTCATCTGTCTTTCTTTCCCTGCTAGAAGGCCAATTCATAAGGACAGTGCTCTCGGTCTATTTTGTTCCCATGACACCCCCAGGACCCACACGCAGAGTGGGCTTGGTACAAAAGAGTCAATAAACATTTGCTAAACTGTTTGAGGAAGGCAATACGGGAAGCAAAGTTAGGGAGAGTTCCTAGTTTTTGTGGAATCTGTAAACAAAAATAAAAATGCTCAGGATGTATTTTTTAGTACACACATGTACAAAAAGAAGTATAATTAGAGACTATGTTAAAACAGATACACGAATCAACATCATCTCAGTGCTGTAAAATCGTGGATAATATTGCTTCTTTCTTGATACCTTTGTTTCTCAGTTATTTACAATGAGCTGAATTATTTTTGTATTGAAAGTATTTTTAAAATAATAGATACTCCTGCATCTCTTTCAGAATTCTACTCACTGAAAATTCTTTATGTCAGTCTAAGAGCGGTCAAGAGTATCTCCCGAGCAATAGACAGATCTGAATAGCTGGTCACCAAGCTTTGAAAATCATTTATCCTTTGGTTCTTGATTACATCCATAGCACTCAGAACAGATTCACAGGTGAAGGTGTCAGTGGTTCATTCTATTGACAAAGAGCACCTGTGGCTTCCTATCATATTTAAGGGGCGGGGGAACTGCTCCAGTTCTTTTCATTCATTTTAACGTGAAAATGGAGAAAAAGTCACTCAATACCACTACTAGACTGAATGAATATCGCAAGAGTATTTATAACCTACACGCACAAATTAAATGTGTGTACATAAATACATCAGTTTTATAGTTTATGCTGAAGAAGCCCCACAGTGGTTAGTTGTTACATTGTTGGATGAAGAAATGGAAGCTGGTGAATCAGGCACACATCAGTATTCAGGTGGCATTAGCATCTACAGGTTTTCTACTGTTTCAAAGTACAATTAGAGAAAAAAAAAGAATACAAGGAAGCTCTAGAACTAAATCTCGTTTTCATAGGCTTTGGTCTAAGGCATGGTCGATGAAGCCATGAGACACCGTCCTCACAACTTTGATTTTATTTCAGTACTATTTCCAGAAAATGTAGTAATGGGAAAATTTATTTCTATATGGTATCTAAAAGTGTAATTTAGTATGTAGCGCAAATTGATTCTCGATGTTCCGTCTTGGACCTCTACATTTAAAGACTTGTATGTTACAGTCCTTAGGATACGCACAGTGACCTCAGGGAAAACCGCTGTTTGATTTACAGAGTAGACTTTTTATTACTTCAAGCTGTTTGTTAAGGATACATTATAGTGACCATAACCAAAAAACATGTCTCAAAGTCTCCCGAAAAACAAAATTTGTAAGTATAAATAGTGTAATTATATATTATTCTAATTAAGAGCTATGTTCCAAGAAGCGTAAGTAAGTGAAAGAGTTTGGATTATGGCAGATATCTATTGAGAGTTAAGACCACATTTCTAGGAGATGAATTATCACGAACAGAAGTTAAATTAGTCACAAATGGCACTGAAGAAAGCACAGGTGGAGTTTTCCTGCCGCAGGGAGGTGAGACTATTTCACACAGACTAATACAGCATACCTTCAGAACCCAGGGCTTCTTGGCAGGTATATGCTCAGCTGCCAAGATCAGCTGACATACTGTAGCTCATCAACTATCAGCTGGGGCTGGGGCTGGGGCTGGGGCTGGGGCTACGGTTCAGAATCTTTTAAAAGAACACAACTTTTCTGTCAACATCATCTTCACTTCATTTCATAAAACAGAGGCAAACCTCTCATCTGAACTGAACCTTACGTTGGCTATTGCTCTGGGGAATACACCCTCTATGCACCAAACAAAGGGAATATTTAAATACTGGTAGTTAGCTTTGCAAGAAAGTGAATGACTCATGTCTAGGTATAATATTCTCAATTCTTTGAACAAATTGAAGGAAACACTTCAGCTGTCACTGATAAATTATTTAAAATAACTGTGATGATTTACTACTAAAAGTTTTTAACAAATAATTCAAAGGGGTTTATAGTAGGCTAAATAACAGATCCTGCCCACCCCCTCCTCAAAAAAGAATCCACACCTTAATCTCTGGAACCTGTGAATGTTCCCTTAGATAACAAAAAGAGAGAGAGAGAGAGAGAGAGAGAGGAAAGAAGAAGAAAGGGAGGGAGGGAGGGAGGGAGGAAGGGAGGAAGGACGGACGGACAAGGGAGGAGGGAGAGAAAGAAAGAGAAAAAGACTTTGCAGATGTGATTGTGTTAAGGATCTTGAAATGAGGACATTTTCCTGAATAATCTAAGAACAGCCTAAATGCTCCTGGTCTTGTAGGAGAGAGGCAACAGGAGATCTGACACAGACAGGGGAGGAGACAGCAACACGACCTCAGAGGTGGGGACCAGAGTGATGCAGACAGAAGCCGAGGAATGGCAGCTGCCTCCAGAAGCTGCAAGAGGCAAGGAGCAGATTTTCTCCTAGAGCCTGTGGAGAGAGTGCATCCTGACAGTAACTTCATTTTAACCCACGAATCAGTAACCCTGATTTCAGACTCCTGGCCGCCAGAGCTGTGAGAGAATAAATATTTGGTTGCTTTAAGCCCCTTGTTACAGTGGCCACAGGAAACTAATACAGAATTCAAAGCAGTGAATGGCATTGCCATAACTTCTTCCTTTCTCATCTACTTATTATGGGCACGTTTTTTAACACGGATATGTATAAAAATGAGAAAGGAAGAAAAAATTGTTGCTAATACTGTCTCACTCTAGCAGAAGAATGAAAATTCTTTATAACTTATTAAAAGATTTGGAAAAATACATAAAAAGCCTCTATAATTTACAATATAAAATGTATTTTCAATATAAAAAATTTTGAAAGGTTACTCTTTTATGTTTACAATTTTAAAATGTGAACAAGTTATTTATTTCTTCAAGAAAAATTGAGAGTATGTGCTCCCATACAGATAATCACTGTGGATACTCCCCATGTCTGCCCTATAATCAATTCAAAAAAAATAATCCAAATAACAGCTTATTTTAACTTCTCAAAAAATGTTAATTGTGCTACTAAACATTACTGTGAAATTTATCTTTCCATCAGTTTGGACACTACACTCTAGCTCTAAAATTCCCATAAATCATCATTTAAACAAAGAGGGAGGCAAATGTGTAATATTTTTATCCTTCCATTTTGTTCCACTATTTTTTAATCCTTACCCAAAGACATTTTTCATTACTTTAAAAGAGAGGAAGAGAGAGAGATGGAGAGATGGAGAGAGGGAAAAAGAGAGAGAGACATCCGTGTAAGAAAGAGACATCTATTGGTTGCCTTCTTTGCGCCCCAACTGGGGATCAAACCCACAACCTGGGTATGTGCCCTGATTGGGAATCAAACCCACAACCTTTTGGTCTATGGGACGATGCTCCAACTAACTGAGCTGCACAGGCCAAAGTCTGTTCCACTATTTTAATCTCTCATCCTCCAATACCAAAAGTAAAAAGAATAAAGAATTATTCACTGTTTTCTTTTATTTTCCTCTATCTGAAGAAAATTTCTGCCACTCAATCAAAACTGGAAGGGACCGAAGAGCAGTGATGTCACGGTGATTCTATATCCTTACCTAGGCCTATCTGAGGCAGGTGCTCAACAAGGGTCCAGCTGTGGTCATCAATGTAATGATTCTTCAGGATCAACAGCTGGCAAACATCTCGGGCAGTTATATCGCTGGGAACCTCCAAGGCCCTGCTGGTTTCATCTTCACTGTACACTTTAATTACCTGTGTATGTAGAAATAAGAAAATGAGCTGAAATATTGTATTAAGAACATTATATTAGTGTCAAGTCATCAAACTTATTGGTTGAACTGGTTACAAATTGCTTACAGAGTTTCCTCCACAAGTAATTTATATATACACTAAGTGAACGTCACTTATCCCAAGGTTTGTTTATAACATGTGTCCAAGTCACTTTGTTCAACAACTTCCACTCTCTTTCTCATCTAGAGTCAATGACCATTTCAGGTCATTGGCCACTATTAATGATGGAATGTTGTATATTAATTAAATTAATTATAAGAACATGTTCTTTCCCTACCACTCTGATCTACTCAAAAGCTCTGTTATCCCTTATCAGTAGTTTAAATTTTCCATGCCATATTTAATCCTGTAACTAACCCAAGTAACATGGGTGGTTTATTACCAGATATACTCACACAGTAAAACCAGTAAAGAGAATCAGACTTTTCGAAAAGATTTCTCCACTTCAATGGAGAAAAGTTTTGCCAATGTCTTGCTAGGCATTCACCCAGCCCTTTCCTTCCTCCCTAGCAATGAGCCGCGGCCACGAGATGTTCTGCAGTCCATGCGGTGTAAGTCTGCGCAGTGTCTGCACTTCCCGGCCCGGCCCGGCCCGTAAAAGTCTCCCGCAAATTATCCTCTAATTCCCTCACCACCTTCCCACTGAATGGAAATGACTACAAAGACCTACAGGAGAGGAAAGGCAGGAACCAGAAGGAAACACTGTCCCTGAATGCCCACACCAAAGGTGCCCAACTAGGTAGACCCATATGATGCTTTGATGTGAACAAGAAATAAACTTTTATCACGTTAGCTCACTCTGCATTTGTACTTACCTATTAGAGCAGTTATGTTTCCCTAAATTATACAGAATTCAAGTTTCCTATACAACACTCCCCTCAACATTCACCAAGCTGTGCTCAATGCTAGAGCATTAATCTAATTTCCAGCATTAATGTATTGTCACATATTAATTAAATTAACTATAAGAAGGTGAGTAGCCATGACAATAATAGTACAGTAAGGTAAACACACAACCCAAAAGTGGGAAATGGTAAGAAAATTTAATATAATACACCTGTTGCAAAAACAAGGATGTGAATATTTTTAGTAATTCAAACAAATGCAAATTAAAATGACACGTCAATTCTGTCTTAATCCGATTTTTTCATCACACTTAGTCACAGTGCAATGGAAGAGCTGCTATCTCACAATAAGAGTAGTGATATAAATTGGGAAACTACTGTGTTACATCTATTGGAAAATATTTATCAAAAGCATAAAGGTTCATTCCCTTGGCTCAATAATTTCACTTAGGCAAACTATTTCAATGAGTTTGTCCTAAGTGTGGAAAATGGCGTTAGGCTTGACATGTCCAGCAAAGTGTTATTTGTCATTCTATCAACCAAAATATTTGACAATGAAAGAACGGTAAACACATTACTTTCACAGAATGGAATTATTATGTGGTTCCTTACAAATGTTATCAAGAAAATGATGCAAAACTTAAAAATTTCTTAAGTAAAATAAAATTACGGCACCAGTGCAAACGTACTTGTTGGACTTGGCACTGCAGCACCTACCCCTCTTGAAACAGTATTCTGACTGCCTTTTAGGGCACCACGCCCTCCCTCACCATCAGTCTGTGATTCCGGCAGCTCCAGCTTCTGCTGGCGATCGTGTGCTGGAGCTGCTGGGACTGGCTTGTGAGAGCTGACTGTTCCACATTCAAGAACTTTGCAAGCCAGGCATCTTGAAAACAGCCACAGTGGGAGTACATATACCAAATAAATTGACAAATGTGACAAATTAAGACTTTTAATTTCTTTTTAGAGCCAGTTTATCAGTGTACCACTGCCTCAGCTCCAGATGGGAGATGCACAGCTTGGTCTATCGGCACCCAGTATCCCCCTCGCAAAAATGATCACTTCAGAAATGGGTACATGCCCTAATCAGAGCCAGTTAGAGCCAGTGTGGTGTTTGTTCACGTAGCCACAAAGAGGACTCTCTTTTCTGGGGCAGATGTAGGGCGAAAATGCTACTATTCATGAAGACAGAGTGTCGGAAGATGGAGTTACCCATGCCAAGAAATGAAGAGTCCTGAGAATATTGCTGAGATCCTGGATTAAGGAGCACCTGATTTCTTTGTGTTTTTATCCTATGTATGCCAGTAGGCTAAAAGCTTCTAGTGGTGACACCCACCTACTACTTATCTCCCTTGTTCTTGCCGTGAACCCCTCCAATTCATTCTCTATACTGCTAGCAGAATAAACTTTCTAATAGCCGATCCAATCAGGTCATTCTGCTACTAAAATTCGCCTAACCCAAGCAACTCACTTGTTTATTAAGATCCTATGTAAGGTACACGTCCTTTGCTAAGTGTTTTATTACTATAAAGCTGTCACAGAAAGAGATGGTTGTTATACTCAGAGAGTTTAAAGTCTATCAGGGAAAGCAGTACTGAAAACAATAATTGCAGCCCTGGACAGGTGGCTCAGCTGGTCGGAGTATTGTCCCATACATCAAAAGGTTGTGGGTTCAATCCCCAGTAGGGGCACATACAGGAGGCAACCAATCGATGTCTCTCACATCAATGTCTCTCTTTCTCTCCCCCGGCCTCTCTCTAAGAGCATAAACATATCCTTGAATGAGGATTTTTTAAAAATCCAATAATTACAAAGTAGGGCATAAAAGTGCAGCATGGTACTAAATTATAAAATGAGGGTTAGAAAAGGCCCAAAAAATATCTGTGAAAAAGTAAATATTTAAGCCAAGACCTGAAGGAGGAGTGGGCAGAGCTAGCTAGGCAAAGAGAGGGTAAGAACACTTCAAGCTAAGGGAACAGAAGCTATGCAAAGCCCTGGGGTGAGAAGAAAAGGCAGGTTCTCCGGACTTAGAGCAGGCAGGGGCAGCAGGAGCAGCAAACAGGGAGCACGGCCCTGAGGAAATCACCAAGGAAACCGAGGGGTAGGCACGATGGTGGGGAAGGGATGTAAAAGTTTAAGGTAAGAACTGACTTGAGAATCGTGGAGCCTGGAGATGCCCAACAAACACGTGGACATGGGTGCGTCCGACAAGGCAGGAAAAAAAGAACAAAGAAAAAAGAGAATCTAGGACTGAACCCTAAGAAATTCCAAAATGTAACAGTTAATTAGAGGCAAGAAAGCCTGAAAGATAAAGTGAAACGGAGAGATGACCAGGGAAGTGGGACCTCACAGAAGCGAGCCTGAACCCTTCCCAGCGCAGCAGCCCACAGAACAGGTCATGCTGTGATCCCAGCCAAATGTGACTAAAAGCTGCAACGTGGTCTCTCTTAGTTGCACGTGAGGTATCCTCTGCTAGAAATCAATGCTGCAACTACCAACACAGGTGCTTTACTTGTCAAGCTCCTACTAATCATTGGCCCCAGTTTCCATGGTACTTTCCTCTGGAAAGTCTTCCCTGAACTCCCATGACTTTGTAACGTGCCCTCTAATGTGTTCTCATTTTGTATTTCTACATGATGTCTTTCTCTTGAACTGTACTAGGAAGTTCTTATAAGAAAACCCACTGTTTGTTTACTATTTGTTATCCCATCCTAGGGACCCAGCCCAAGGCAGGACACGGCTTAATAAAGATCGTAGGGACAAAATATTTTTGTACCCTTGCAAAGCTTGGCCAAGTGGTTTGTACACAGTGGGTACTCAATGCATATTTGCAAATTTTAGCTTAAAAATATTTTGTCACAAAGTATACCATTGACTAAATTTTATGCTCAGGAAATTGAAATTTTTCTCAATGAGCAACAGTTACACACTTCTTTGCATCAATAATCCTAGGTAAGAACTGACTCAATATTGCTGTTAGTGGACAATTCTGAGCTTTAGTCATTGAGGTGGCCATAAAGTTATATGAAAAAGGTCATGAAAATATACTGTCAGAATCAGATGTGATTGTTGGAACTTTCATTTCAGTTCATTTATTTCATGGTTAATACATGTGGTTCACCAAGACCCCAAGATCTGTTTGGAGTCTCGGTGCCTCCCATGACTACATCTGGGTGAGCTATTGTTCTTAAGTGTGCACCTGCAGTGTTTGTTTCTGTGCTAGCCAATTCTAAAGGACTCTAGAGGATGCTGCCACTGTATCTCCGAGCTTCTGTGCTTCACGACTGGATTGAGCACTGGAGGGTGCCCCTGCCAAAAGCAATGTGAAGATGACCACTCCTGAGAGGACAGAAAGATCCAACCCTGGGGCTGCTCCATCGGAGAGGCGATGATGAGCTGTGGTCTCAGTTCCCTCAGAGCCGCGCTGCACATTGCATGCCAGGTAAGGGAGGAGGGGTGCTGGCAATGAACTAGGGGCTGGTAAAAAGGTTCCCTGTGCTCCCTGACTACCCTGTGTTTTCTTACAGTGAACTCCCATCACCTGGGGTAACAGAAGCATGCCTCTTATTTTTCATGCTCTATCTCTTCTATCAGAGGGGCTAAGAAAATGAAAAATTGGAAACACTCTGAAGCTTAAGTCAAACTCATAAAGACGGCAAGAAGAGAGCAAGAGGTAAAGATGGGGAAAATGAAAAAGATATCTAACCAATCAGGAAACCCATTATTTTCTTCAAACCATGTTGCTGCAAATTTGAAAGAAATAAGCTGCCGAGAATCAAGACATAAATTTAGAAGAGCTAGGCCAACGTAAATTTCTGGAGTAGGTCCATGTACTCATGTTTTAAATAAATAACACCTGTTGAGAGAAGAATGTAATACTTCTGTGGGAGTTCCATCTCAAACCCTTTTTTAATCCTATTTAATTCTGACATTTGTCCAAAATATATATACATATTCTTAGATCTATTTGGTAATTATGAAAAATCCCTTATACTTCCAATGGGATGCCCTTTATTAAAAGTCTCATTTTACATCTATGTATTTCTCCTTAAAATGTGCCTCTTGCCAAAAGTATTACTACACTAAAACTTCCTGTGTAAGAAAAAAAGTTAAGTCATCAGAACAGCTACATGACTAGCATGAATTAAAACTAAGATAACCCTGGCCGGTGTGGCTCAGTTGGTTGGGTGTCATCCTACAAACCTAAAGATCGCCAGTTCAATTCCCAGTCAGGGCACGTGCCTGGGATGCAGTTTCAGGTGTGTACAGCAGGCAGCCCATCAATGTTTCTCTCTGTCCCCCTCTCTCTCTCTCTCCCCCCCTCCCTTTCTCTCTCTCTAGACTTAAAAACAAACAAAATAAATAACAAAACAGATTTTAAAAAACTAAGTTAAAAACTTTAATGATCATGTGAAAACCAAATAGCTGAGATATTCTTAAAAATCATTGAAGTACTGGTCTCTTGTTTCCTTTGTATCCTGAGGGGTAAGACAGCGATTGGAAGATCGTATCATCATGCTATTTAATAAAGGGATGCTATATATTTCCAGTTCAGTGACCCAAATTCCCAGCTTACTTTAAACAAAAGGGTGAGAAGAATATTAATCATATCAACTTATCTACAAAATCATTTGAAACGAAATGGCACACCAGCCAGGATGGAATCCCGCCTGGACCAGAAGGATGAAATCCCGCCTGGACCTAAGGAAGAAGGGGAAGTTCCTTTGTCTCACCAGTGCACAAACACTGGACTAGCAGAGAGACATGCACTGACAGGGTCTGCCTATGCATCCCCCCAGCACAGACGACAGCACCCAAGGACAGCCCGCAGGGCAGACACGGGCTGCGTTTAGAAAGCCCTTCCATGTCACTGCAATCCTGACCATCAGAGTGACCTTGGCCTTTGGAGTGGTTTGCAGACTCAAAAACAGCTCTGGGAGGATCTGGCATGGAGCAATGAAACTGCACGACACACAGAGAGTGAGCCCTGCAGGGGGAATGCAGATCCCTGTTTTGGCTGACATCCTTTTCAAGGCTGTTTATACACTTTATTCCTCAACTCCCCCAGACTGCCCTCCATAAAAAGTAAGTGGAGGCAAGAGATTAAAAAAATTAACATAACCCATTTTTAAAAGGACAATAATGTTCAAATATAAAGACAGCAAGACATGGTTAACTTTTCAGGAAAAGGCTTGAGGCCTCTGACGTCTTAAGACTAACAGAAGAATATTTAAAGAATAAGACAAAGACCATTTCTGAAAAAATAAAGAGATCAAGTTTGAAAGTCAATTATGTATCATTCTGCTCCCAAAGCACACCAAGTGTTTATCTCTACACTCACTGGAAATTCTGATTCTCAGAACAGAAGATACGGAATGCCTTAGGAAAGCACCGGCAAGGGCTAACAGTCAGCCTTTCCCCTCTTCCCTGTAGGCCCCAGGAATGTGATGGCAAGGGACAGCCACATCCTTTTGTAACCTGGTTCACACAAGAATGTTTGAAAGACACTCAGGGTTGTGATCTGGTCATTTGGCAATGCCAGCGAGAAGAAAGGGTCATTAAAACCCTTGGTAAATAATTAGCTACTGAAGAGCTTTCCTCCATTTATCCCTTATTTCTCCAGAGAGGGAGGAAATAAGAGGGATAATCATTAACCAGGTTGAAAAAAATAGCTCAACAAACAAAAACTCATAGATATAGACAACAGCATAGTCATTACCAGAGGGAAAGAGGTGGGGGTAGTAAAAAGCAAAGGGGGTCAAGTACATGGTGACGGAAGAAGATGTGACTTTGGGGGGTGGGCACACAATGCCGTACACAGATGATGTGTGACAGAATTAATTGTGCACTTGAAACCTATGTAATTTTATTAATCAATGTCACCCCAATAAACGATATTAAAAGAGCACTGATTAAACACAAATATATAAGCAAGGATCCATATGATAAAAAGCAAGGGAAACAAAAGAAAGAGAAAGAGAAGGAGGGAAGGAAGGAAGGAAGGAAGGAGGGAAGGAAGGAGGAAGGGAAGGAAGGGGGGGAAGGCGTTTGCAGCATGGAGCATGGTTATCTTCTGGCCAAAGTTTCCATTTTAGGACCACAAATTTAGTTTTTAAATTAACTACATTTAAATATCACATTTAACTCTTATTAATATTTAATGCAAAATAATTTAAACACAATATTTAATACCAAGATCTTACCATGATGAAAAGTATACAACTTTTAAACAGAAAATGTTCATTTATTTATTATATCTATTAATATTATTTATTGTATCATATATTGTTTATATGTAAGAGAAGGTAAGAAACAAGGCCCATAGAAATTTGGTCTCAACCTGGTCCCAAAGTAAAAAGCTTATTTCTACAGCTCTTCAAAAGTTTACGTCGAAGTACAGTATAATTATAAAGTCACCTTTTAATGTTTGAGGTTTTTTCTCTATTATTTTTAATAGATGTGTGATGTACCTCAGTCACGTGAAATATTTTTACATCAAGGTCAGAGTAGCCCTGGCTTTTCTAAATAAGGAACACAGTGTCCTAAGATAAGAGAAGGCAGCTCAGATACTTTGAATTAAGCAATTTAATATGTTCTCTTGAAGAGAATGGAAAATAATGCATTCATTATTATTCATTCCAAATCTCTAACAAAGTGTTATATTTAAAAAAAAAAAGACTATTCTAAAAGACCCTAATAGCTCAAGAAAAGCTGCTGTTTTCTACTACCATCCTGTATTATTTTGTTAGCCCTCAAATACTTTGAGCAAAATAGTACAGCTCAAAGAAATCAGGTAATAGGAAGTCTTAAATTCTTTCTATCAAAAGAGATATTCAACAAAACATTTTACTTGAGCATGAGCAGTAAATATTCAATTAGTTATAAGATATTAACTCAAAACAGATTATTGCCATCTCCATAAATACTACAGGAATTGATTCACATAAACAGATCCGTTCCATACTCCTGTGGCTCCTTCCAACTTTATTTCCTATGATTCCTTTGTTATTCCTGATCTCTGGCCATACTTTTTTTTTCTCAGTTTCTTGTAACATTCCTGTCACAGGACATTTGCACATACTGTTTCTGCTGCCCAGAATACTGTTTCCCCACCTTCAACACCCACCCGTCCGATTAACCATCATTTCTGCCGGGAAGCTTTCAGTGACTCTCCTGGTTTAGGCCCAGGCCCTTTGTTCCATGTATATAATTACTACACACCTGCCTCCATGACTCACAGGGCTGCAAGTGCAGGGGGGACGTCAACGTTTGCTTCCTGTTATGTCCCCAGCAGTTAGCACAGTGCTGGGCACACAGTGAATAAACAAAAATATTCTTTGAGTGATGAGTGAAACCATCACAGGTAGCCCTGTGGGAGACAATACTAGGGATTCCCAAAATAGCAGCTTTGAAACCTCACAAGGTCTGAAAACCTCTAAAAAGGTAGAGAAACACGTGGACCAAACCGAAAACACAGGCAAGGTTCCATGGAGTATGTGAATTAAACAAAGGTGAATCAGGTAACTTCTGTGGTCCATTTCAAGTTTGGGATTCTGTAGAAATTTGAAAAAAAGAAGGGAGGAGTGTATCTGAGTGGGACAAATATTACGAGAAAAGATACTGAGGAAGAAGCAAAAATATGTGCAGAACAGTAAACAGAATATTCTGCCAGGACCAGAGAGACAAAGTTACGAGGACCAGGTGAGGAATCACAGATGCCTGTGGAAGGAAGATCTTCGCCCAGCACAGCTGAACAGTGCTCCCCATCACCACAAACTACAGAGGGGGCCAACAGTAAAGGGTTATTTTTAAGATACATAAATGACAGGGTGCCTTTTCTCAATGGATGAAAATATAGAATTAAGTGTTAAAAGATAGTTTTACAAGAATGTGATTACAAAGATGTAAAAAATGGGGATAAATAATCACATGATGATTTAATAATTTAGGAACAGATTCAGCTAACAGTAACAGAAAAGACACCCTCCAAAATTGACGTTTATTTTTTTTTTCTCACATTAAAAATCAGAGGCAGACAGCCCAGGGTTTTGGTGAGGCAATTTCATCAAGTCACCGCTAACCCAGGCTCTTTCCATTAGCCTACCACCTTCAAGGTCACGAGACGGATCACCCCCATCCACCTCCATAAAAACTGAATTGTGTACATTTGCACATTACTACATTTCAACAGGAAAATCATAGGGCACGACTGATAAAGATAAGAACTAATTCAGAGTTAAAGGACCTGTGTTACTGGGATCCTGTAGGGATCCTGTAGGGAAGATCTGTGGATCTTCCAGGAGTTCTGGATATGAACTCAAAGGCAAGGATGATATGAATTGGTTTCCCAGCCAGCATCAGGCCAGGGCAAAGAGGCCCAGGATGGCTCACCACTGGAAACGTGCCACGCTTGGCGGGGCAGAGGAGTCAGCGCTGCTACACCTGGCAGCTTGGATTAGCGACACTGCCGAATCAGGCCACGTCTAGGCTTCCAACCAAGAGAAGAAAGGCAGTCCGCGACAAAGGGGGCGCCCAGAAAGTCTCCTTCAGGCCCCTCTGCTCTACTCTATGCTTTTACTCTGTTCTTTACCTTCCTGCTCACTGTGCCTCAGGTCAAGAGCCTTGCAGACTCCCTTCCGTGGGCTTCCTTTTTCCTTAAAGGGCAGAAAGACCCTAATTCAACTGGGCGGTGCAACGTTACAAAGAGAAATGGAAGCTCTTTCACTTTGCTGTTATGTGGTTTTTAAAAAGACAAAAAAAAAAAAAAAACCCATAAACCAACAAACAAAAAAAAGCTCCAATTTCATTATAAAAGAAGACAAACTTTAAAAACTAAGTCCAAAAATATTTTAACCCATGATGCACAAATACACACACATATACATATGTATGTATAAATGTTATTCTAGGACCTGCATCCGATATGAATAGTAAAGAGGGTCAAACCACAAATCCCACACTAATGTTTCCAATGACTTCATCCAAGGGGTGTTCTCTGAAACCTCAGGACTTTTAACACTCATGCGGTTCCTGCGTAGATGCCAGTGCTGACTAATTCATCTTTGAAGTGAAAGAAACCTTCACAAGTGCTAATGCTTATTCATATTTAAAGAAAAAAAAAAGCCTCTGGTCAAGTTTATGTTGGACACAGTGTTATTCCAGTATCTCATTTCAGTTTTTAAGCAATCATTTATTCCCAGAATAACCATCAGACACGTCTAAGCAGAAAAGTTAAAACCGCTTCACACAGTGAGAAAGGACATGTTGAGGAGGGGAGGAAGGAGTGTTTAGAAGACAGAAAGGGAAAATGAGAGGGCAGGAAGGAGACTGATTAGAACCCAGGGCATATCAGACTTTATTCCACTTCTTGAGCTGGCTGGCATCGCTGAAGCACTTTCAGGAACTACCTTATTACACTGATTCTTTTTTTACAATTTTTATTGTTATTCACTGATTCTTAAAAGCACATTTTCGCACATTTAACTTCACTGAAACTTAGATGTAATTTACCATCAATGGTATGCCATTGTTTAACGGGAAGCATAGAAAATAATGATGCATCTTATAATTTAAGGTGCCACAGATTCAATGAAATACACTGTGTTCAGTCTTTCTGGGGCATTTGAGGTAAACTTATAATAATAGCAAACAAAATGTCACTTTCTAGACCCAACGTTCCCATGATGTGTGAGCACTAGGACCAAGTGATTTATATCCATCTTTGTAATTTTACCTTTGCTTCATTTTTCTAAATATTTATTTTATATCACTGAAAAACACACGTAGACCATACTCCTACAAAAGAAATGGAATTAATACTGTTAGAATCATAAAATACTAACGGTTAGAAGGGCTCTTGGAGAATATTCAGTAAACTCCTTTCACTTTACAAATGAAGCAGCTGAGGCTGGAGAGGGTGTGACTTGCCAGGGGATCTGTGGCTGGTCGCTGGCAGGGCCAGCCCTGGGACCCTGTCCCTGGGCTCAGCGCTGATCCTGCTCTTTCCACTCAGCTCGCCCAATTTCCAGGCTGCCTTACGCTGCTGCTTCTACACAACATCTTGGAGAGTATTATGTAACTATACACCAGGACATAAAAGTGCTTTTATGTCCCAAAGATCTACCTTTCTGAATATCAAAAAAACAGTTGTTTTTTCTTTGTATTTTCACTTTTCTCAGCATAATTTGCCAGGAAAATTGCATATAGAGAAACAGCCAGCAGAGGGAGCCTTGACTTGTCAGTGGGTGCAAGGAGAAAAAGAAACATGGTGTTTTGCAAACTACACCTTTAACACTATTAACTCTATGGAGTTCTTGCTTAATGTCATTACAAGCTTTGTAGTAAAGTTTAAATCTATTTTTAAGTATTCTTAATTCTTTGAATTTTTAAGGTAAATCATGCCTACATCTTTAACTTCAATAAGGGGAATTGGTTGGTATCTACTTTGTGTGTGTGTGTGTGTGTGTGTGTGTGTGTGTAGTCACCTCCCCAGGAATCTAAGTGAAGGTCTCTCTGGCATTTAGAATGGTAATATCAAAATTTTTCTTCAAATCTTGACAGAGCTACTCAAATTAACTTGACTTCTGAAACTAAGAAATAATATTCCTGGCATTTTCACAAGCACAAATAAATATGTATGTCCAAATATGCATGTCCAATTAAGAAACTATAATCACTTACCGGCAATGCCATTTTTGCCAAAATGATTTTTTAATTTCTCTTTTGGAACTGTCTTAAGAGAAAATATTTTTAATATCCTACGTGGGTAGAATATCTTTATCCTCTCAGAGGGTTTAATATCTGAAATTACCAAAGGTCTTGCTTCCCTTTTCTGCCAAAGGGAGATTCTTATTTTCTAGTTTTGGCCTAGGGTGCTGGGGCACAGCCAGGAGAGCTGGCCCTGAGGCCCGCCCAAGCCAACAGTCTGAGACTGTTAATCAGCCGGCTATTTTTAACCTGCCTTCATTGCCAGACGTGGACCAGGCACTGTGGTTTACACAACGCCGTGGGGCATGGACCCTGTTCTCATGCAGGTTCAGTCCAGGTGCTCACGGCAAGGAGAGACTCTGAAGTCAGCTCTGTGAGCAGGTCCTAGACAGCCAGCTTATCAGTTATGAGACTTAGATTCCTCAGCTGTGAAATGGACCAGATGCTGGTAAACTGGTAGCACGGATATTAGAGGTTATTATTATAAATTTTTGAAAGCAAATAACGCATTTCTGAGGAAGTTCCAAACACTCCTAGAGTCCCGTCTCTAACACACAATTTAGTCACTATGTCTTTTATGCAAGTTACCCGGTACAAAAAATTAAAAGGGCAGCAGAAAGGTCAAGGTTTGGCAAGAACGAGAACTCTGGGTAAATAGCAATAACGATACTCACTACCCCATCAAGGCCACCTTCCAAACAAGCCATCCCTCTGAACTCAGGGCACCATCGGGGGACTTCCATTAACCTCCCCTACTCAGGAAACCTGCTCTCTCCCCACTCAGCATATCTTCTACTCTCTGTTTACAAGTAATAAAAATAGATTTGTTCAAGAATCACAACTATATTTTGTACCTGTCATGACAATAGTAAAAATCCAAGGGACAAATACATCCTGAATGCCTAATATGTCTAAGGCACTTGTAGTGGAGATGGCCAGTTGCTCACCAGAAGCCACCCGTCCCCCCTCCCTTCCTAACGAATCCTGATTCTGATGAGGGCAGTGTGTTAAGCTCAAGGCCTACATTTCCTGGCCTCCCTTGAGTCCAGGGTTGACCATGTGACACAATCCCGGCCAGTAGATGTAAGCAGAAGCTCCTGGTTATTTCAGAGTGGCACATTAATGTCTGACAGAACTGGCTGGCGTGCCCTGTGTCCTTCCCATGTTATATGCCAGGAATGTGAACTGGATGTCTGCAGATTTGCATTTATCTTCCCATAAGAGGAAAAGGGACCCACACTACGGAAGATATAATAGAAAGCAAGAAGGAGCTTAGTTGCTTGAGGACACTGTGAGGCTACTACATTACTGGAGACTGATTCTTTTTGTACGTGTAAAGTAAAAGAAAAATAAATCTCTCCCCTGTTTAATATACTCCTTTTGAGTTTTATTGATTACATGAAATTATATTCAGCCTGTAACTGACAAAGCACTGTGTTTAAAGAACCTTTCTCTTAAATTTTAAAAATCTAGTTGTAAGACAAAAAAACTCACAAAATTTAAAAACTGAATACCACAAGATATACAAAAATATACAAGATCCATAGAGAAGACTTAAAGTCAAATTTTAAAAGCCAGAAAGCGTAAGATGTATCCCTACACCTAGGGATAGCTAATAAGACTTAAATATCATACAAGGTAACAATAAAATTGATGTCATGTGACAATAGTTACTGAATTAAGAAATGAGTAACAAAGGTATGTCCACTGAGACTGAATCAAGATACCATGAGGGTAGATGAGAAAGAGGATTAGAAGGCTTCAAGATGGTACCACGGCCTGAGCTGGGACAGAGGCAATAAACAACCTTTGGAAAAGCAAACAGGAGACTAGAGTTATCTATAGGCCCCTGAGCACAAGGCTGGGACCAGAAGAACAGAGGGACAAACAGCAAATGCTGTTATGAGCACAAGGGAAAAACAAGGTGCTGGCGTGGAAACTGTACTGTCCAGGGAACCGCGGTGTCCAGGTCCTGCCGCAGGGTGAACGCTGCACGAATGGGGACTGATTCTGTATGTATTTTAAAGGTGGTGGACAAAGAGCGATATGACCTGTTTCATTCTTTACAAAATCATTTTTTTAAAAAAATCATAGCAGTGATTTCTATTGTATGAAGAAAGAAACGAATGTAATATAAACTATTGTCTTACATAGATGGGGAAGTGAATCTTCTGATAAATGACATTATTCCATATTATATTCATGAATTTCATATTTTTAAAAGGATATAAATTTTAAGAAAAATATATTCTAAACATTATCCTTTTTTCTGAGATTTCAGAAGACCTCAGGATCATGTGTTTTTATCAACATCTCTGTAACTATAGTATGAATAAAGAATGCAGAAATGCTTCTAAGTGTAATTTGCAAAACAATGTTAATCTGATAGAGGCATGAAATATTCCTACCCACAGGATCAGAATATGGACATCTGGCCTGATAACCCTGCAGCCTTTCTGTAAAAAATGTGGTTTGAAAAAAAATGTTTTAAAAAATTTTATATTGCATTTCATTTATACCTTACAATGCTTGAGTCTTTTGTTAACTTTCTGGGACCTTAAAATGTGTTTTTTTTTTGATGCAATTGGTACATTTTACCTTAAAATGTACCAATCTAGAGCTCTGAATTAAAATTGTCTCTTCTCTCTTTCTCTCTCTCTCTCTCTCTCACACACACACACAAAATCACTCACACTCACTTGGTTGCTTACAATTGCTTTCTGAATAAAATGTTTTCTACACTAGAGCATATGGGAGTCGGTGGAGGCACAAAGAAAGATGAAAGAATTTGACTAAGCTAATTCTGGACTAGAAGTTGAACAGCAATTCTACACACCATGGGGCAATTTCATTAACATATTAATTTCAAGAGGTAACATGTATCTAGGAGAAACACGCTGAAAGTCACAAGACCTAGATTCTATTTCTAGCTTTGCCATTGACCTTCTGGGTGACCTTGCATAAGTCACTCACCACCCAAGAGACTCAGTCTTCTCCTCTTAAAAAATAAATGTATAACCTAGTAGTTACCTAAGAAAAATGCTATAAATTAAAGGATTCATTCAAAACCATTGGTGAGGATGTGATAATTTATGAAGGATATGATAAAACCATCTTCACTAGAATCTTGACTCACTAGAATAAGGAAATCAGTTCTAAATACAATTAGAGGAGACCAAAAATTTATTTCCAATTTGCTTGATGGGGACTCTACCAAAACACTCTGTTCTTCAAAGATCAAACTGTATCTTTTCTGCTATAAAAAAGACCCATACAATGTTAAAGACCACATTTAAAATTCAAGTCCCCAACCTCCCTCAGGAGGAGCTTTTGGCTACATACACGAGCTGATTAGAAATTTACTCCCTAGTGCTACTAAGCATTTTCAGAAATGCCCTCAGCTTTTCAAGTGGTTAGGATTCCAACTGGCAAATTATTTTGTGAGAACTACTCATTGAGGGTGAGCAAACTTTATGACAACCTGTGGCAAAAGTACCTGCCTTTTGGGGAAAATGAGAATCTCCCCTCAGAATACTCTGAGAAATGCTTGCACTGATTTATAAGGTCATCTTACTATGGTGCATATAAAAAATGACAAGTTAATCACAAGTGTGGAATAATTTTCTATGTTGGAAAAAAAATGTCATGGTGTAACCAGAGCAGATGGATGTTTTTTAGTAAGAAAAAATATCCAATTCCTAAAATAAGGTACGTTAACATATTTAGAACAATTTTATAGGCAATGGGTCCTTTGGAGGTTAAAATGTCAAGTGAAAGAAAGAGCATAAGTACTTTCTGCAAACGATAATGTGCTAAATTATATGAACATTTAATATGTATACTCAATGGAAAGGATTAAGATAGATTTGGGCTTAGGGAATTTTGACTTATGTAATTATTATAATAAAAATCCAGCAGGAAGCTTATCATAAAAAGACCAAGAGAAACCACAATGAGTGTCCAGTGGCAGCTTAGAACTAACAGCAGTTACAATCAGCTTTCCAGAGTACCCTTGGTTTGCTACCTACTAGTCAGAGCCATGTTGTGCTCATACCAATTTCCCTGGACTAACTGCTCGAAGTCTTTAAAAATGATAGCATCTTTGTCTAATGTTTATACTCTAAGAAAATAAAAAATGGTTTAAATATTTTACTATAACTATGAAAATACAAAATACATTATTTGATTCATAGAATTAGATGCAAACAAGACTTCAGAGAGCATTTAATGAAAATCTCTAAGCCATTATCTTACATGTGAGGAAAGAACATCTCTCAGAACTTAAGGGACTTGCCCAAGGTCACACGGCTCGTAAAGGGAGAGTCCAGGTGGTATGCTTGCCACCACCCCAACACAGTGTCCAAAAAGACCACGTGATGAACACTTCAGGGTCAATCAAAGCTGCAGTATTAACTGGCAAAGAAGAAAAACATCACAACATAGGTCTGATATATGTTCATAAGCCTTTTCGCATTCCCAACCCCTCAGGAAACTCTACGGTCATTATCAGTGCACTGCCCAGTCGTAATCGGAATAAAGACTCAAGCTCAAAGCAAAATATTTTTAATTATATTTGCTTAAAACGAGACAAAGGAATCAAGAAAGATTAAGAACAAATGTTGGCAAAATTACCATATACTATTCCAGTTCCAAATAAAATGTCCCTACTGAATAAATGGTAGATAGGAAAAGAAAATAAGTTGAAAAGCTAAACATTTAAAACAAAAAAGAAGAGACACTTCTATTTTTAAAATCCACCTTAATTGCTGGAGTTGTCATTTTCAAATAAATCAAACCATGACCTTTGACTAAATGGAATACACTAATAGTTAACTAGCGGTTAACTATTAAAAGTCAAGTATGAAAATAAACATTGCAGTTTCTAGTAGCACCAAAATCATTCAGAGAGAATATTGCCAAAAATGTGTTTTGGTGCTTTCCTTTTCTACAGAAGAGATTTGATTCTTTAAAGAATTCAATACAATATTCTTATTTGGTATGTTTTCAAGAGAAGCTTAGTATATTCAGTATTACTTAATCAGTACATTGTGCAGTGTATTTATTACCTTATAAAATATACTGCTACAAGTAAGACATGAAAATAATCTTTACAAAAAACTAACAGATAAACTATATTCATGCACAGGCCTGATTGCATTAATAATTAACAGAAAGCACTTTCACAGGGAAATTTAATGGAAAGTTTTTCTTAAGCAAATAGGGAGAAACTCAACAGAAATTGGTAGAAACCAGAGAAAAATAAACTGGTGCCACATGTGTAAACAGTAGAACAATTATACAGTACATTCAACAGTGAAGATGGATGTACTATAAATTACAGTAAAACAAATAAACTGTTCCTCAGTAAACAAATACAAAACATAATTGCTAGCAGATTTCCTAGTACACTAACGGCAAAGAGGCCTGAAGTTACTTACAGTACAAGGGGAAAAAGAATGCTTCAATACAGTCCCTAAACCACAACGCCCTGAAACTGAGACCAAGCTGCTTTTCCATGGAGCTCTGACGACAGAGATGTTCTAGTGCAGCATGTTTCGCCCCTAGTGTAACTTCAATAATATATTCTTTAATTACCTGTAGCCTCAATGAAATACAGACTCATTCAGGATATGTAACTAAAGGTTCCTACACATTAATAAACACAAAGTAACGGGAAAAGAACAGCAAGAAAACACGGCTACAGCAGCCACATACCCTCTTCTGCAGAACTATTGGCGTTATTGCAGGCAGAGTGACTCTTCTCGCACTCAAACTCATGCCTGCTCTTCTTAGAGTGATCCCCTCTCGTAGAACAGGGACAAAATGAAAGAAATCTTCTATAGTTACTCCTTGGGAATCTCAGGGCTCGGTGCAAAGAAACAACTAGGAAAGCAATAAATGTCACTCTGCGTATGTGATTCCAATCTACCCAAAGCCAATTAAGGATGGCTGTGGGACAGGACAAGGCAGCAACCAATGAAAGCCCGGAAAACTCTGCCTTTGTCCTTGGAAACACATTCTGATACTTTTGTTTATGATATTTAAAGAACCAGATTAACAGGCATCTAGTTCACTTAACTTTTTTTTCCAAAACACTGCAATTCAATGCCATCTTTGTTGACTAGAGAGTTTTGTCTTTAGTAAAACATTCCAACATATGGCAGATAAGAAGTGTTTACATTGGTCTGTTTAAAGTATATAAATAGGCAGATGAACTAAATTCACGTATGCTACTCATAAAATTGATAAATGAGTCCACTGGAATGTATTACAGAAGCACAAAAAATAATCCTAAAGTTAGAACTGATCCAAAAATGTTAATTTACATGGTTTAATAAAAGATTATCAATGTACAAATATGCATGTCATCTTCTAAATGGCTACAATCTTGTATTTTTGTATTTCATCTTCAAACAGGTAAAATTATTGTATTTTGTATTTCATCTCTTAAACAACTAAAATTTTTGTATTGAAGCTACACATTTAAATATTCCGGTTATTACTTAAATAATCAACTGAAAAAATAATGTTAAATATAAAAGGGGCATTAAGCTATGTATAAACCTAAAATGCTTACATTTTTAAAAAGTAGAGATCTATGTAACTTAGCACATTTCATTCAATTAAAAGCACTCAAACAATAATCACTGCTCAAATATCAAAATTTTAATGACAATTTTGCCTTTTTTTTTTTACAATAACTAAAAATTGTATTCTATGTTTAGGGAGTTGGAGGAGGGTCACAGGTAAAACACTGCTAGCTAACAAAAACTACTTTCAATAAAGTCAAAATAAAAGGTAAAAGAAACACTAAAAAATAATAGAAAGGTATTGCAATATTAAAGCTAATCTGACTTTTTATAATTAAAAAATCCCTCTTGAACTGACACTTTAATAAGCACCTACTCAGTGCTCTTCAACCATGACACATGGAAGGATCCCCTGACTTCAGCATAAGGGGAACTCCTTGTAATTTCTAGATTACCACGTGACTGCTGTAGTCACAAGGCAAAATGGAAAATTCTTGGCAACTCAGACACAAACCTTCCACTTAATTATCTAGAGTGCTATTAAGCAGGATTTAGTTTACTACCCTACACTTGAGTGTGTTTTATATGCATGGCGATCTCATATTAAGGAGGAACTAAGGAAGAAAGGAAGGAAGGAAGGAAGGAAAGGAGGGAAGGCTACACACTTTACAAACTCTAGGGTTTCCTACTTTGAATTTCAAAACCTACAATCCCTCAAAATAGTAGCTGAGGGTTAGAAAATTCACTTAATATAAAAAGTCAAAGACATATACCAATAATGAACTATCAGAAAAACTAAGAAAACAATCCCACCCTGACTGGCTGGCTCAGCTGGTTCAGCACCAGCCTGCAAAAGCAAAAGGTTACCAGTTTGATTTCCAGTCAGGGCACAGGCCTATGTTGCAGGTGGGGTCCCCCCGTCAGGGCATGTAGGAGACTGATGTTTTTCTCTCACATTGAGCTTTCTCTCTCTTTCTCTTTCCTTTACCCTCTCTCTCAAATAAATAAATAAATAAAATCTTTTTAAAAAATCTAATTTAAAACTGCATCAAAACTAAATAAAATGCCTAGAAATAAATTTAACCAAGAAGGTAAAAGACCTGTACTTGGAAATTTAGAAGACATTGAAGAAAGAAACTAAGATGATACAAATAAATAGATGCATATACCATGCTCATGGATAGGAATAATTAACATTTTTAAATGGCCATACTACCGAAAGCAATCTATAAATTCAGTGCAATTCCTATCAAAATACCAAAGGCATATTTCACAGAACTAGAACTAAAAATCCAAAAATTTATATGAAACTACAGAAGACACTGAGTAGCTACAGCAATCTTGAGAAAAAAAGAACAAAACTGGAGAAATCATACTACCTGATATCAAACTATACCAAAAGGATATAGTACTTAAAACAGCACGGTATGGGCATAAGAACAGACACATAGCTCAATGGAACAGAATAGACAGCACAGAAATAAACCCATGTCTTTATGGTCAATTAATATTTGACAAAGGAGACAAGAACATATAATGAGGTAAAGACAGTCTCTTTGATAAATGTTGTTTGGAAAACAACAAATACATGTAAAAAAAGTGAAATTAAACCACCTTCTTACACTACATACGAGAATAAATTCAAAGTGAATTAAAGACTTAAATGGAAGATTCAAAACCATAAAACTCCTAGAGGGAAATGTAGGCAGTAAAATCTCAGATATTTCCCTTAGTAATATTTTTCTGATATATCTCTACAGACAAGGGAAAGAAGCAAAAAAGTAAATAAATAAACAAATTAGACTACATCAAACTAAAATGTTTTTGCACAGCAAAGAAACGATCAACAAAATGAAAAGACATCCCGCTGAATGGGAGAACATACTTGCCAATAATACATCTGATAAGAGGTTAATATCCAAAATTTATAAAGAACTCATATAAGTCAACAAAACAAAAACCAATTCAATTAAAAAATGGGCAAAACACCTGAATAGACATTTCTTGAAAGACATACAGATGGCTAATAGACATGAAAAGATGCTCAACGTCACTAATCATCAGAGAGATGCAAATTAAAACCATAATGAGATATCACTACAGAATGACTATCATCAATAAGTCAGCAAACAATAAGTGTTAGCAAGGATGTGGAGAAAAAGGAACCCTCATGCACTGTTGGTGGGAATGCAGATTGGTGGAGCCACTATGGAAAACAGTATGGAGGTTCCTCAAAAAATTAAAAATGGAACTGCCTTATGGCCCAGTGATTCCACTTCCGGGGGTTTATCTGAAGAAACCCAAAACACTAATTCAAAAAAATATATGCACCCCTTTGTTCACAGCAGTGTTGTTTACAATAGCCAAGCTATGGAAGCAACAAACCTAAGTGTCCATCAACAGAAAGTGGATAAAAAATATATAATGGAATATTACTCATCCAGAATAAAGAATGAAATTTTACCATTTGTGACAACATGGATGGACCTAGAGGGTATTATGCTAAGTGAATCAAGTCAATCAGAGAAAGACAATTACCATATGATTTCACTTACATGTAGAATCTTAAGAACAATATAAACAAACAAAACGGAAACAGACAGAGATACAGAGCACAGACAGATGGCTGTCAGAGGAGAGGAGAGTTTGGAGACTGGAAAAAAGCTGAAGGAATTGAGAAGTGCAGATTGGTAGTTATAAAATAGTCAGGGATGTAAAGTACAGCCTAGGGAATATAGTCAGTAACATTGTAGTAACTATGTATAGTGCCAGATATGTACTGAAAATATCAGAGGAACACTGTAAAGTATATGATTATCTAACCACTATGTGTACACTATGTTGAAACTAATACAAATTAATATTGAATGTAAACTGTGATTGAAAAAAACTTTAATGTGAAACAAAGTTTAAAAAAAAAACTCACAGATCTAGTTTGGAGTCATTCATTTGATCCTTATCCAGTTAGATGTATTTTGGTCTTTAGAAATGAGATGCAAATTAAAACGACAATGAGGTATTACCTTACACCTGCCATAATAGCTACCATCAATAAGTCAACAAACAACTAGTGCTGGTGAGGACGTGGAGAAAAGAGAACCCTAGTGTACTGCTGTTGGTAATGCAGATTGGTATAACCACTGTGGAAAACAGTACAGAGTTCCCCCAAAAATTAAAATGGAACTGCCCTTTGACCCATCAACCCCACTTCTGGGAATATACTCTAAAAATCCTGAAACACCAGTCAGAAAGACTATATGCACCCCAATGTTCATAGCAGCGTTATTTACAATAGCCAAGATCTGGAAACAGCCCAAGTTCCCATCAGTAGAAGAGTGGATAAAAAAGCTTTTGTGCATTTGCACAATGAAATACTACCTGGCTGTATAAAAGAAGGAAATCTTACCCTTTGCAACAGCAGGGATGGAACTGGAGATTATTATGCTATGTGCAATAAGCCAGTCAGAGAAAGACAAATACCATATGATCTCACTTATATGTGGAATCTAATGAAAAAAATAAACTGGCAGCTGTAAGATGGGAGGGTGTTGGGGAGAGACAGACAAAATAAAAGAAGATGAAGACTTAACCAAAGAACATATATATGCATAGCCCATGGATACAGACAACAGTGCGGAGAAGGCCAGTGGGGGGTGAGCAGGAAAGGGATCTGGGTGGAGGTAGGCAAAGGGTGGGGGAATGGGGGACATCTCTAATAGTGTCAACAATAAAATCAAATAAGTAGATAGATAGATAAATAAATAAATAAAACTTCCAACAAAAATCTAATACTGGGAGGAGTGTCACCATTTGTGAACTAGAGGGCTGGTTTAACCATTTTGGCAGAGAAACATAACAAAGCCCACAAAACTATGTTTTTTCAAGATTATTACCTGTATTTACTTTTTCTTTCCTCTTTTCTCCATTTAGTCTTTGAATATTACAAAGAAATGTGATCTCTAGTCTCAAAATATGGGTTTTCATCATGATCAAAGAAATTTATCTACTAAATCTTGAAGCAAAGTACCCCCGATATGCCAGGCACTGAGTAAGATGGTAAAAACATATTGATGAATAAGGTATGGTTGCTGCTCATAGTGGAAAAGAGATATTTGTTTATACTTGATTTTTACTTTTTCTTTTTATAGTTTTTTATTTTTTTATTTTAATTTATTGTTATTCAGGTTTTTTAATTTTTTTAATATATTTTATTGATTATGCTATTACAGTTGTCCCATTCCCCCCCCTTTATTACTCTCTGGCCTGCACCCCCACTCCCACCCAAATCCCCCCCGCCTTAGTTCATGTCCATGGGTTGTACATGTAAGTTCTTTGGTTTCTCTATTTCCTATACTATCCCCACACTCCCTCTGTCTATTTTGTACCTACCATTTATGCTTCTTATTCCCTGTACCTTTTCATCCTATTCTCCCCCTCCCTGCTGATAATCCTCCATGCAATCTCCATTTCTGTGATTCTGTTCTAGTTGTTTGCTTAGTTTGTTGTTTTTAGTCTCAGTTGTTGATAGTCATGAGTTTGTTGTCATTTTACTGTTCATAGTTTTGATATTCTTCTTTTTCTTAGATAAGCCCCTTTAACATTTCATATAATAAGGGCTTGGTGATGATGAACTCCTTTAACTTGACCTTATCTGGGAAGCACTTTATCTGCCCTTCCATTCCAAATAATAGCTTTGCTGGATCGAGTAATCTTGGATGTAGGTCCTTGCCTTTCATGACTTGGAATGCTTCTTTCCAGCCCCTTCTTGTCTGCAAGGTTTCTTTTGAGAAGCCAGCTGATAGTCTTATGGGAACTCCTTTGTAGGTAACTGTCTCCTTTTCTCTTGCTACTTTTAAGATTCTCTCCTTCTCTTTAATCTTGGGTAATGTAATTATGATGTGCCTTGGTGTGTGTTTCCTTGGGTCCAACTTCTTTGGGACCCTGAGCTTCCTGGATTTCCTGGATGTCTACTTCCTTTGCCAGATTAGGGAAGTTCTCCATTATTTTTTCAAGTAATTTTTCAATTTCTTACTTTGCTCTTCTCCTTCTGGCACCCCTATGATTTGGAAGGTGGAACATTTAAAGTTGTCCCAGAGGTTCCTAAGCCTCTCCTCATTTTTTTGAATTCTTGTTTCTTCATTCTGTTCTGGTTGAATGTTTATTTCTTCCTTCTGCTCCAAACTGTTGATTTGAGTCTCAGTTTCCCTCCCTTCACTGTTGGTTGTCTGTACATTTCTCTTCATTTCACTTGGCATAGTCTTCACTTTTTTCTCCACTTTGCAACCATACTCAACCATTTCTGTGAGTACCCCGATTACCAGTGTTTTGAACTCTGTATCTGATAGGATGACTACCTCTTCATCACTTAGTTCTACTTTTGGAGCTTTGATCTTTCATTTGGGTCATTCATATATATAGTCTCGGCATGCCTTGGCATACATAGTAAGAGGCAGAGCCTTAGGTATTCAGCAGGAGGGCGGGGCAACCCACGTCACTGCATGTGGTGCTGTATGTAGGGGGAGGGGTCCAAGAGAGAACAATGGTGCTTGCTCAGCTCTCTGCCAGTTTTTAGTCACTTCCTCTACAACCCACAAGCAAATTGGGCCCTTCTGGTACTGATTCCCGGGTGGGTGGGTTTGTGTACATTCTAGGATGTCTCTCCAGTGAACTCTCCTGTGAGGCTGGGAGTTTCTCCCACCCCCGCAAACCCCACAGGATTTTACAGTCAGAGATTTTGAGGCTTTATTTCCCCACGCTGGAACCCTGGGTTGTGCAGTCTGTCTCACTCCCCAGTTGTTCCTCCTAGTTTATCCACACACAAATGTGGTGCCAGCCACTGCCTCGCCTACCCTAGTCCTCTAGCCACTGCCTTGCTGTGTGTCCTCTCAACCCCATCTACCTGTCTCCACCCCTCCTACCAGTCTGAATGAATGTTTCTTCTTTAACTCCTTGGTTGTTGAACTTCCATACAGTTTGATTTTTCTAGCAGTTGTAGTTATTTTTGTTTTTAAATTTCTTCTTGTCCTTCTTTGGGCTGTGCGAGGAGAAAAACTGTGTATGTACCTACGCCTCCATCTTGGCCGTAAGTATTTATACTTGTTTTTTAAAATCACACCCAGGAGTGGGCTAAGTAAGTCTAACAGTGATTAAATGCCAAATAGCAGGGATGTACCAAGGCTGGAGAAACTACACATCAAAGCTGAGATCACGGCAGGCTTCATGAAAGAAATGGCATTTGTTTGAAATGTGATAAGGGGAAAAGAACATGCAGAATTTGATAACTGATGTGGATACAGAGTGATGTTCTCAGAGCCAAATCCAAGGTTTGAATCTAGGTATATGGAAATCAAAGATGCTGTTTTATATCACACTATGGAACTTTTTAAACACTCAACTGAATCCTTTAAGTCGAAACTTTGTCCATAATTATGTCCGTATTTATTACGCAGCATGCCTGCTCTATAATGGCTTCATAATACTCGACAGACAACTAACTGCTGACTTGTGATATGTCATCTCTTTGAAACACTAGAAAATTGAAGTTCATTATGTTTCCAGTGCAAACCACAAAGAGCATGTGGCATTCTTTGACTCTGTGTGACCAAAAAGGTATCTGTCTTTGAAAATGAAACTTACATATATTTTTCATAGTTAACAGGCTGAAAGACTGCAATGACATCTAAACTTTAATACAGTCTCATTTTCCAGTAATCCTTCTTCGGGGTTCACATCAACCCTGCTTTAGCTCATTCATACTTACTGTAGACACTGACTCAAAACTTAACTTTTTTATCATTACTACAAATGACTTTCACACTCACTAGCCTTGTCACCTGAACCTTAATTTCCTCAGCTGCTGCAAAAAGAGAATAAAGAGTTACGGCCAACAATTTGGGAATTTCTGTGAGGATTAAGGAAATCAGGTTTGTATAAGGACTAGAAGAGCCCCAAGCAGGTGCTAAAAGAAGCACCCCTTGAACTCCTACTGCAAAGTACGAGGCCTAAAATGTGTTCTCCTCAGACAAGCACAAGTCTTTATTTTGAAAAATGAAATTTTGACTTAACAGCATTTTGAAGTTAATATAGCATGGTCAGTAATGAAGTACTATAGAATAGTACTGTCCAGCATTTTGCTTTTGCTCAGTATTTTGAGAGAATGAGTGAATTTTGTCACTCAAAATGTGCATATCAAGGTTTCAACGTGAATTAAAGGAAAACAAAATTAACTATTATGATGATTATTAACAATATGTATGTGAGCAACCAATGAGCCAGGCACTGAGCTAGTTTTCATTTAATCTTCACAGGTCTGAGGCAGGCACTAGCTATTCAACAGATGATGAAACTAAGGTCAAAGAAGCAAAATGGTCTCAGATAAAAGTACACATTGAACAAGAACTTGCCCAAGTTCACAAAATATATAAGCCAAAAAGCCAAGGTGAAAACTGCATCTGGCCGTCTCCAAGACACTCTACCCCTCCACCCAACAATATTCTCTCCAACACTGTACTACATAATATACATAATATACATAACTACATAATATAGTGTACTCCAACACTATATCATAATTTGATATATTATTAGAATAAACTGTCATCCTCAATAGCTCTCATTTCTGATGTATCTAAGTGTTTGTTTCACTAACTCACTTAATAAATATGTATCGAGGGCCTTACTATGTGTAAAATACTATGCCATTTGCTATGGGAAATTCAAAAGTGATCAACTCCGGATTCCTATTTACCAAAGGGGCCAACACACAGTGACACACTAGTCACAGTAGCGTGTGAGCTGGGATACGGGCAAAAGAAGGGTGCTACACGAGGACAGCCAACCTCTAATGGAGTCCCAAGCAGTTACTCTTAAAGAACCCACACACGAACTTACTCACATTTACTCCCTCTGAGTACTGGGGTAGCAGGTTGAAAGGCACCAGTGGCATACTGGGAGAAACTGAAGTGGCTGGCATCAAGGCAGGAGGTGGGGGACAGCTTTCTACCAGACAGAAAGGTGGGCAGAGCCACAGAGCCAGCAGGTGGATGCCATATCTGAGACTCCATCAACCTGGCTAACAGTGTTTACCCTTCCCTGGATATCCCCTGAGGCTCCATTCCACCCAACTGACAGCTGTTAATAGTAGCTTTTCCATATGAATGGCTAGTCTTGGCTCAAGCTTCAGAACTTCCTAAATCCTGTCAAGCAAGCAACAGCTGGCCTCAGTGAGCCCCCACCTCTTGCTAAGTGGCCCTAGGCATGGCACTAGCAGAAGCAAACCTACATTCACAGCTAGGCTTCTCCTGGGAATCTCCAAGTCCAGCACAAGTAGATCCAGCACATCTCAGATTGCTCTCTACCTCAGGCAGGGCAGTCCCAGGCAAAACACAGGTGAGGGCTGACTATGGCCTACACCACCCGGGAAACCCCAGGGCCAGAACAACCAGTGGACAGCTACAGACCATTCCAGAGCACCACCACCCTGCCCCTAAATGGCTGATCCTTCAGAGAGGGTGGAGGTTGGTGGTCAGTGGGCACAGCCAGTCCTTGCAACTGACTGGCCTGGGTAAATCCCTCCCCTTGACCTGCCAACAGCAACCAAGGCTCAACTACAAGAGGAGGCTGTATTCAGCCTACATGAAGGACACACCTTAAGTACCCAGCTTGGGTGATAGGGGAGGCTATGCCACTGGACCCTACAGGACACCTACTATATAAGGCCACAATACCAAGACAGGGAGTCATAGCAGTTCTACCTCATACATAGAAACAAACACAGGGAAGCTGCCAAAATGAAGAGACAAAGTAACATAGCCCAAAAGAAAGAACAGATGAAAAATCCAGAAAAAGAACTAAACAAAATGGAAATGAGCAATCTATTGTGTGCAGAGTTCTACACACTGGTTATAAGGTCAACAAACTTAGTGAGGACCTCAGCAGCATAAAAAAGATCCAGTCAGAAATGAAGCATACACTATTGATGTAAACAACGATTTACAAGGAAACAACAGGAGAGTGAATAAAGCTGAGAATCAATCAATGATTTGGAACATAAGGAAGAAAAAAACAACCAAACAGACCAGCAAGAAGAAAAAAGAATCCAAAAAATGAGCATACTATAAATAGCCTCTGAGACAACTTCAAGTGTTCCATTCCAATATTTGCATTATAGGGGTACTAGACAAAGAAGAGGAGGAGCAAGAAATTGGAAATCTATTTGAAAAAATAACAAAAGAAGACTTTCCTAATTTGATGAAGGAAATACATATGCAAGTCCAGCAAGCACAGAGAGTCCCAAACAAGATGGACACAAAGAGGCCTACTCCAAGACACATCATAATTAAAATGCCAAAGGTAAAGATAAAGAGAGAATCTTAAAAGCGGCAAGAGTAAAGCAGATAATTACCTACAAAGGAGTTCCCATAAGATGGTCAGCTGATTTCTCAAAAGAAATTTTGTAGGCTAGAAGGGACTGGCAAGAAATATTCAAAAGTCAAGAAAAGCAGGGACCTACAGCCAAGATTGCTCTACCCAGCAAAGACATCATTTAGAATCAAAGAGCTTCCCAGACAAGAAAAAACTAAAGGAGTTCTTCATCAGGAACCATTATTATATGAAATGTTAAAGGGACTCATTTAAGAAGATCAAAACTGTAAGCAATAAAATGGCAATATATACATACCTGTCAACAATTGAATCTATAAAGAAAACTAAACAAACTAGACAAACAGGCAGAATCATGGCTATGGAGAGTGTTTTGATGGTTGCCAGATGGGAGGCGGTGTAGAGGAATGGGTGAAGACGTGAGGAGATTAAGGAGTACAAATAGGTAGTTACAGAATAGCCACGGGGATGTACAGTACAGTGTAGGGAATGGAGTAGCCAAAGAATTTATTTGCACGAGCCATGGACACAAACAATGGTGTGGGGTTGCCTGAGGGAGTGGGGGTGGTGCTGTGTGGAAGGGGCAAAGGGAGAAAAACCGGGACAACTATAATAGCATAATCAATAAAATATACTTTAAAAATAAGAAGTAAAAAAGAAACTACTTCCTTCGATTTTATGCAAATAAAATCTAGATGAAGTGGATAATTCTCTAGAATAATACAATTTATAAGAATCGAATCCAGAAAAAAGAAAATTCAAGGACAACAGTTACCATAGAAAAAAGAAAGTTGGCCACACGGCCAGTGGCTCAGTTGTTTGGAGCGTCGTCCTGTGCACCAAAGGTCTGCACATTCGATCCCCAGTCAGGGCACACACCTAGGTTACGGGTTCGATCTCCAGTTGGGGCGCACAGGAGGCAACTCACCAATCTTTCTCTCTCACATCAATGTCTCTCTCTCTCTCTCTCTCTCTCTCTCTCTCTCCCCCCTCTCCCTCTCCCCTCTCCCCAACCCTTAAAAATCAGTAAACATATTCTCAGGTGAGGATTTAAAAAGAAAAGAAAGAAAAAACAATACTTTTATATAAAAAAGCAAGAAAACAATGCTACAACATTGTTTGTTTTAAAAAAAGAATAAAGAAATTTATCAAAGAGCTACTCCAAAAAGAAGTGGCCCAATCCTAAATAGTTTTTTTAACAGAGAAATGTTATATAACCTTTAAGAAACAAATAATTTCTATGCTATTCAAATTATTTCAGTGTAAAGAAAATGTACAATTATAGCCAAGACAGTTAGAAGAACAGAGGGTTCTGCATACTGATGTACTACAAAACCATAGTCATGCAAGTTCTAAAAGGTACTGACAAATCTATGTGTATATACAACAGCTGAAATGAATGAAAAAAAAGAAGAGACACCCCAAAAGGTTAACTTTATCCCTATTTGTAAACAAAAGATGTGGATGCTTTACTGTTAAAAAGAAAAACGACGTGCCCAAAATGGCATCACTTCTGCTAAACCCATGATACCAACACAAACTGAATATCTGACTTTATTTCAGTTTCAACCTTCACCAGAAATGTAATCTAAATTACCATATTAAATTTTCTTGTCAACACCAATGAGGTAACGCCTCTCTACACACACCCCACCAAAAAGAAGCAGCAATCTACCTGATAAAACCCTAGACCTCCCCACCACCCCCACAAAACAATAAAAAGAAAAGAGTTCCTGGCCTAAAAATCATCCTTTCTTTTCTTTTACTAAAAATTCCCTGCCACACCTTTCTTTCTATAAAAACCTTCCACCTTGTACAACCAACCCCTTGACTCACCCTTCTAGATGCTCCATGGGATGACCACTTAATAAAACTCATTAGATCTTCAAATTTACTCCCTGGGATTGTGTTTTTAACTTGGCCCAACATGATATACTAAAAAAGGACTACAAAATTAGAAAAATACAGAGAAATTTCTACAAATTAACTAATTTATAAGCACGTTAGAAGAAACAATCAAATAGTTGAATAATCTTAGGTGGGAAACACCTTCTTAAATCATACCTAGAAGCCATAAAAAAAAACCAACAAATTTAACTCATAAATATTTTGATGTTTATCCCTGGCTGGCGTAGCTCAGTGGATTGAGCATGGGCTATGAACCAAAGGGTCACAGGTTCAATTCCGTGTCAGGGCACATGCCTGGGTTGCGGGCCAGGTCCCCAGTGGGGGCCACATGAGAGGCAACCACACATTGATGTTTCTCTCTCTCTCTCTTTCTCTTTCCATTCCCCTCTTTAAAAATAAATAAATAAAATCTTTAAAAGAAATATTTTGATGTTTATAGTATAAAAGATATACATAAAATCAAAATGCAAAGCATGGATTGCAAAAAATATGTGCAACTTTTCATTACAAAACAGTAATTTAGTGCAACACAATTAGTGTAAAATCAAATAAAATATCTATAATTTTATACATACAAGCATAGGTAAGCCCTAGGAAAAATACTAGAAAAATATATGCCAAATTTTTAATTATATTGATCTCCAGGTAGGAAAGTGAGACTGAGAAGAGATGTGATCATGAAGTGTTTATTAGAAGGTATTTATTTTTATAATTAATGTAGTATTCATAAAGGAATTAAGATGTAAAAAACTTATAAGATTCCTCAAGTTAAAAGTCAAATACTTAATGAAAGTGGAGTGCCATGAGCTCTGACTGCTTGAATATTGACAATGGCTTCTTAAGAATTCTCATTGTTGCTTCCAGCACTTGGCTATTGTAAATTGTGCTGCTGTGAACATTGGGGCACATAGGTTCTTTTGGATTGATGTTTCAGGATTCTTAGGGTATAATCCCAGCAGTGGAATTGCAGAGTCAAAAGGCAGTTCCAGTTTCAGTTTTCTGAGGAAATTCCATACTGTTTTCCACAGTGGCTGCATGAGTCTGCATTCCCACCAACAATGTACTAGGGTAACCTTTTCTCCACAACCTCTCCAATACTTGTTTTTTGATATGTTTATGATGGCCATTCTCATCAGTGTGAAGTGGTATCTCATTGTGGTTTAATTTGCATCTCTCTGATGGCCATCAGTAAATGAATGGATCAAAAAACGATGGTACATTTACACAATGGAATTCTATGCAGCAGAAAGAAAGAAGGAGCTCCTACCCTTTGCAACAGCATGGATAGAACTGGAGAGCATTATGCTAAGTGAAATAAGCCAGGCGATGAAAGACAAATACCATGTGATCTCACCTTTAACTGGAACCTAATCAATAAAACAAACAATCAAGCAAAATATAACCAGAGACATTGAAATTAAGAACAAACTGACAGTAACCAGAGGGGAGGTGGGAAAGAATAATGGGGGGAAAGGGGTGAAGGTTTTTCAGGAACAACTATAAAGGACACATGGACAAAACCAAGGGAGAAGTGAAATCAGGGGAGGGAGTTTGAGATGGCTGGGGTAGGGGGAAGAGGTAGGGAGAAAAGGCAGACAAGTGTACTTGAACAATAAAATTTTAAAAAATGAAGAAAAATAGAATTCTTATTGTATTCTTCATTTGTGAGCAATTATATCTGCATTTGCATTTAATACATTTCTATGATACATTATCCGTTTCTTTAAAATATATTGGATTTAGGAAGTCCACATTACTTACACAATGAGCAAATATTTGAATTGTCTATGAAGTCATCTCATGTCACTTAGTACCTAGGAATCCTTTCTAAACACCTCTGGTCAAATGGTCATTCAAATGCCCTGAGAGCCTCCAGCTACAGGAAAGTAATAAACACCATGTGTTGATATCTTTGCATCCCTGAGTCCACTAGGTTCCCAGCAGGCTCTTATTAACTATAAGCTAAAGGCAGGAGTGCTGTATTTGGTAAGGTGGTACTTTTGTCTGTGGCTCTCCTATCTGTGCCTCTCCCTTTAAGCAAGTGAAATATACTACATTTTAAGAGGAAACAGGAAACATCAGCCACAAAATACATTTCCACTATGAGACAAACAAAACAGATTTCCAAGTTAATTAGAAAATGTTCCCTTCTTTCCTCTAGAGCCTATCCCCTCAGCTATGTGTCGTTCCCTGTGGCAGGCTGAATAATGGTTCTCCCCACAGCATCCACGCCCTAACCACTGGAAGCCATGAATACATTATCGTACAAGCTGCAAGATTGGAGTTTTGATTCTCAGTCCTCTACCAGCTCTCAGAGCACCAATCTTTATCTGCAAAATGAATTACTGGTACAAAATGGTCTTTAAGTAGTTTTCTATTTAAAAAGGGAAAAAATTAATATAAATTTAAAAACACATTTATGTCCTGAAAGAAACTAATGTGTATTTTTCTAACTAGGAGTAAATCCTTACAATTTAAAAGCCCTTTTGAGAAAATTTAAGTACTATTCTCTTAAATATCATGTTGCAAAAATATATAGGGATACACTGAATTGCCACAAATCAATGTCACCCTACTGACTAACAACAAAACTTTTTTGCTGTTCTTCTCCCAAACACTATCAATCACACGTAACAAACTCCCATAGAATGTGTTGTCCTTCTCCTCTTTTCATATCCATCACGAACCTGCTGGTGCCTTTATAAAAGTTGTACCCTTCTTTACAGGAAATGCTGTAACTTTAAGAATAAAATCGTGCAGTATCTTCAACTTCATCAGTGGAAAAGAAGACAGAATACATTCTAAAATAGACCTCAACTCTCAGCAGATTTATTACCGTCAATCTCAAGTAACAAGTTGGTTTATTTTTTCACAAGCACACAAGTTAGATGACACAAGAAATTTCATTAAAATGCATACAATATTTTCAGTCACCAGCAGTATTACATTTGGTTTTCATTTTTCTTTATATAAACTCTTGAAAGGAAAAGGACTGAAAGCTGAGTGATTATTTCCCACGTATCTGACAGGATTCTGTGTCATTAGCTAGTGCTTATAATTATTCAAAAAAATAAGAAGTGATCATACAGACAATATAAAAAACCTCTAATCAAAACAGTCAACAAAGCACGACTTTCGTCACCAGTCAGCTCCACTAAAAAAAAAACACTCCGAATTTACTTTTCTCCATGTAAAACATTACTATGCAGCACGACTAATACATGCATGCATTCATTCACTCATTCAGCCACATGTACTGACAACAGATTACACATGAAGCACTGGTACACCTTATTAAATCGCAGATGAGTATGACATAGTTCCTACGTAAAGTCACTTCAACATAGTATGTTAGGTGCTAGAAGAGATGCATAAATCATGTGCTCTGGGCCCTACAGAGAAGTTACAGAGATTGATGGAGAGTTTGTAAAGGAAGAGGCCATGGACCTTAAAAGGGAAGGATTTTACTGGTGTGAACAGGAGGCAGGGAGAATTCCAGGCATGGAAAGGGAACATGAAATAAATTTGGAAACAGAGTAATATATTTTGATTAGACTGAAGGAATATGTAGAGAATAGCAGGATGCGAGATTGGAGTGTTTCATTGTAGCCAATCTTTTGGACAACTTCAAAATTAAGTTGAAGAATCTGATGTTAACTTGGTAGGCAGTGGGGTCCAGTGCAGATTTTTAAGCGGAATGCCGTGAATAAAGCTGTCCTTCCGAGAATGTTAATTTGGCAGCCGTTCATCAGAGGAACCCATATGGAATTTTGTAGATGCCACTGTTTTCTTTCACAGACTTCTACCTTCTAACAAACGGTTAAGTGCCTCCTCCTTATTTAACATTTTATCTCCCATTTCCACATATGCTTTGACTCCTCTTGGAGTCTTGGATCTCTGAATAAGTCATATAACACAGGCCACAGTATTCAAAGAAGCCTTCCAGAATGAGCCAGTGCTACCTTGAAGAAGACCAGAGGCAGGCCCAATAACCTTCATGCTAAAAACAGCCCAGACATCACTTTAAGAGCCAGAGGTCTATATTTAGATCCAAGTGCCTTGATCAAAACGATAAGCTTAGAGGAGCAAGACATGTGAAGGAGAAAGAATAATTACCATATTGGGTACTGACCTCCTGGGGATTATAATTTCCACTTTATAATAATGCAAATGATGATCAAAGATGGTAGAGGTTAACTTGCTCAAAACCACAATGCTATAATGCTTGGCAAAATTTTGACCCAGAAGGGGAAAAGAGAAAAGGAAAAATAATGAAACTAATACTATTATCTTAGCTGAATAAAAGACTGTAGGTTTGAGATTAAATGAGCTTACCAAGTACAGAGAGGGAACAGTGAATGTTTTAAGACAATATTTTAAACATATTTTAGTGAAATATCATAACTCTAATAAGAGAAAAATTGCAAAGCTTCCAAAGAGAAGATTAAGAACCAATAAACAAATCAAAACAAAAAGTCTTACAAATAAACAGGAATCAGATTGGCAACAAACTTCTTATCTTTAAAACCAAATGCTGAAAGACAATGGATTAAAAGTTTTAAAGTTCTGAGAGGAAATTTATTTTGAAACTGGAATTCTATACCTAGACAAATTATTAACAAGAGTGAGGGTCAGTGAAGACATCCATAAAAACAGAGCTTTAGAGGTAGGACTTCCAGTCAAGATGGAGGCGTAGGTAAATGTGGCTCGCCTTCTCACACAACCACAGCAAAAATTACAACTAGATTACAAAACAAGTATCACCCAGAACTGTCAGAAAATTGAGCTGTATGGAAGTCTGACAACCAAGGAATTAAAGAAACCATATCTATCTGGACTGGTAGGAGGGACAGATTCATGCAGAAATGTGCAGACACTGAATGGGTGGTCCCACATGCAAGGGTGGTAGATAAAAGTCGGGAGGGATACCTCAGGAGCGAGGGATCCCAGCCTCACACCAAACCACCCAGCCTCGGGTTCCGGCACCAGGAAGATAAGTCCCCATAAATTCTGGCTGTAAAAGCCAGTAGGGGTTGGGGAAGCAGAATAGACTGCAGGATTCTCAGTAGTCACCTCGTAAAGGGCCTGCAACAAACACAGGACTTAGACTCACTCCCTCTGGGTTTCAGCACCAGTAGCATACAGGGAGAAATTGAAGTGTCTGGCATCGGGGCCAGTACTGGAAGTCAGCTTCCTCCCCGACAAAACTCCAGAGGCCAAGCAGCCGCATAGTCCACTTTCTGAGCCCTCCCCCACATAGGGCCACAGAGCAGTGACTTGGGTTGCCGGGCCCTGGTGACTACCTAAGGCTGCACCCCATCCAACTTACCAGTGCACTTTTCTACAATAGGCCACACTACTAAGACAGGGAGTCAAAGCAGCTCCGTGTAATACACAGAAACAAACACAGGGAGGCTGTCAAAAAGAGAAGACAAAGAAATATGGCCCAAATGAGAGAACAGAACAAAACTCCAGAAAAAGAAGGAAACAAAATGGAGATAAGCAATCCATCAGAAGCAGAGTTCAAAACACTGGTTATTAGGATGCTCAAGGAACTCATTGGTTACTTCAATAGCAAAAAAAAAGAAGAAAAAAGAAAAAAGACCCAGGCAGAAATGAAGGCTACACAAAATGAAATTTAAAAAAATTTACAGGGAACCAAGAGTGGAGTGGATGAAGCCAAGAATCAAATCAATGATTTGGAACATAAAGAAGAAAAAAACATTCAATCAGAACAGCAAGAATTAAAAAGAATAAAAAATTTTAAAAAAAGGATAGTCAATGGAGCCTCTGGGACAACTTCAAACATACCAACATTTGAATCATAGGGGTGCCAGAGAAGTGAAAGAGCAAGAAATTGATGACTTATTTGAAAAAATAATGAAAGAACACTTCCCTAATTTGGTGAAGGAAATAGACATGCAAGTCCAGGGAGCACAGAGAATCCCAAACAAAATGGACACAAAGAGGACAACACCAAGACACATCATAATTAAAATGCCAAAAGTTAAATATTAAGAGAGAATCTTAAAAGCAGCAAGAGAAAAGCATATAATTGCCCATAAAGAAGTTCCCATAAGACTGGCAGCTGATTTCTCAAAAGAAACTTTGCAGGCTAGAAGGGGCTGGCAAGGAAAATTCAAAGTGATGAAAAGCAAGGACCTACAACCTAGATTACTCTACAATGAAGCTATCATTTAGAATTAAAGGGCATATGAAGTGCTTCCCAGACAAGATAAAGCTAAAGGAGTTCATCATCACCAAACCATTATTATATAAAATGTTAAAGGGACTTATTTAAGAAAAAGATCAAAACTATGAAATTAAAATGGAAATAAATTCACAACTATCAGTAATTGAATCTGAAAAGCAAACTAAGCAAACAAGCAGAACAGAAACAGAATCATAGATACAGAGATCATTTGGAAGGTTATCAGTTGGGGGGGAGGGGAAATGGGGGAGAAGTTGCAGGGATTAAGAAGTACAAATTGGTAGGTGCAAAATAGACAGGGGGATGTTAAGTACAGTATAGGAAATGAAGTAGCCAAGGAACTTATATACATGACTCTTGGATGTGAATAAAGGGGGTGACTGCCAGAGGGAATGGCAGTTACTGCTTAAGGGGTCAAAGGGGAACAAGCATAATCAATAAAATCTATTTAAAAATAAAGGTTTTCTCTATTAATCATAAACGAATACTCTTATGTGTTTCAAGCATGGTGCTAGGCATTCATTATTTCAAGTGAACTACCCTAGCCAAGACAGTTTTTCTGCATAAAAAGCTGTCTTTTACTTATTTAAAAAATTTTTTCAGTTTATTGAGCCCCAGCTGGTGTAGCTCAGTGGATTGAGCGTAGGCCTGCAAAGCAAAGAGTTGTGGGTTCGATTCCCAGTCAGGGCACAAGCCTGGGTTGTAGGCCGGATTCCCCAGTGAGAGGGCCGCAAGAGGCAGCCACACAGTGATGTTTCTCTCCCTCTCTTTCTCCCTCCCTTCCTGTCTAAAAATAAATAAAATCTTTGAAAAGAAATAATTAATAAATAAATAAAATTAAAAAATAAAAATTTCAGTTTATTGGAATGCTGTATCCCTCATTCTCATCTCCAAAGTTTTTCTAAATACATATTTTTAAGACTGCAATTGACATAATAATATATTAATGTTTGTACCTATCAACTCTCATACCACAAACAAATAACTTTACTGACAATAAAGGAAAGAAAGAAAAGAGGGAGTCAGTCAGGCAGTCAGTAAGTTGAAACCGTAATAAATAATTCAAGGCAAAGATATTTACTCACTTTTATTTTCCTCAGTTCAGAGTCTGCTAATCTTACCAATCAGACACTGACATTTAGGATTGTCTTCCAAATCAAAGTTTTATTCTAGATATTAGGACCAAGTGTAAAGAAAACTGCACCTGCCATAAAAATTTTCTCACAGAAGTAAAAACACCTCATCAGACAGAGGGTGACATAGAATCACTGCAGACGACACTGGAAGGGTCTTTGCAAAGATGGTGTCAGTCACAGCAGCCTCTGATGCAAGACACGGAGCGCGAGTCCCAGAGAGAGTCTCTGCATTGTTCAGGACTTCGAGCCCACTCACTCCAGTCTTCCCACGTTAGAATCACAGAGGTCACCAAAATATTTCTTAAGCCAAATGAGAGGGTCAACTTGTCAGTTGTGAACAGACAAATCTGTCTTTCCAGTCTTCACAATCTCTCTGTAGTTAAGAGGATTTAAACCTAGAGCAATCTTTTAAAAATATTATACCACACGGAAAATGCATTTAATATTTAAATGATTCATTTAATGGTTTTATAAGGATAAGAAAACTTCCGATAATGCCCAGCCAAGGGTAGGCAAGAAATGCAGAAATGTTGCCAATGTACCTAATCTTAACAGCAGCATCCTTATGTTCTCTCATTAGACTCTCCTGAGCAGATTGAGTAGAACTACTGAATTAAATAACGGCCAAGAATTTCTCTACTCAATTCCACAGACCATCTGGTCTGCTATGCTGTTTCTGCCAGTGGTCACAGCAGAAACTTCAAGAAAGCAAATGTGGACATCATTATAAAGCTGTATGTAGGTGGAGAGAGAAAAATATTCTTAACTGTAATTGTGGAAGGATATGCGTTTTTTGACCACAAATTCAAATATTTATGAGGTGTGACTATGTGATAATGATACTGATTTAACAAATATACCAGAATATATAGATGTGGCAAAGAGCGAAACTTTCAAAAGTGATTCTCAGAAGTTATTCAGGTAGATCTCATCACGTGGCACTTCATTCCAAATTGTTTAAAAAATAAACCTATGGCTCTGGCTGGTGTGGCTCAGTGGACTGAGTGCCAGTCTGTGAACTAAAGGGCTGCTGGTTCGATTCCCAGTCAGAGCACATGCCTGGGTTGTAGGCCAGGTCCCCAGGAGTGGAGCATGTGAGAGGCACCCACACACTGATGTTTCTCTCCCTTTCTCCCTCCCTTCCCCTCTCTCTAAAAATAAATAAAATCTTTAAAAAAATAAACCTATGTTTTTATTTCAGCCATCTTTATCCAACTGACTTTATTAACAAAGAAGACACCCTTATTTTCTGGCATAAAGGGGAAGGAGTAGTAAGCTATTTTAGTAACACGTTGCTAAAGTCAATGCAGTAGTTTTGAATGTTCAGCTTTTTGCAGAGAACGCTATGTTGAGAACCACCCAGACCTTTATTAAAATTCCCAATTCAGATAAATCATTCCAAAATTTTTTTAGATAAAATTCATATAATGATACATATTAGTTGTACAACAAAACTAAAGTAGAATTATACTTTTTACATGTTGAATGTACACACGGTACATAGAGGTCTCCCCTGAGTGAATGGATACATTTACAGACATTTTATAGGAGCTGAAATATAAGACTGTGTTCAACTAGTACTCACAGGGATTTATTGTTATTGTGCTTTTGCTTTCATGATGTTGCCCCACTAGGATGTATTTAGCTGAAAGTACAACTATAATAATATCACACCTTTGGAAAAATACTATCTTAGTTAAAATATTCTACTTTGCAATTCCACAGAAAAGGTCACAAAAAAAATGGTTTAGACATCCTATATCTTTATTCTAACAATGTGCCTCTCCATAAGCAGTTTTTACATTCCCCCCAGGGAACACCAAAATGTTAACACCAGGAAAGAAAGAGTCTCATTAACTTCTTTATATGCTTCCTAGTGTGAGTGCTCATGTCATTCCTCAGAACTGGTTGTAAACAAATTTTGCTCTTCCTCAAAATTAGATAGTCACAAGGAATTAAGAGCAGTGGGAATGTTTATTAAAAGATTGCTATCGCTTTCTAAAAACAAGTCAATTTTTCCAAAGCCACTGAGTGGTAACACTATCCCTAAGATCACTGTCATCTCCCAGTGACTACCTTGAAGGAGACTAAACTCATTCAGATGTATCAATAACGGAATAAAAATAAATAAATCTCACAATGTTAAGCCACATGCAGATAAAAGTGAATTCAATAGTTTGGAGGCGGGGAAACAACAGAACTACAGCTATTTAGATTGTAATCTAGTGCAAATTGACATTTAATCTATACTCTGTGTACAGCACATGGCGCCCTGACCCTGGATGAACCCAGCAAGAGTAAACATGTCTCTTCTACAGCACTGTTCCATCTGGTTCTATGACTGAAACTACTTAATAGTGCTTTATAGAAGTAGTTGTACTTTTTTAAAAAGTTTACAAACAAGACACAATCACATTCTTCATTATATGAAAATATATTAACTATATTATTTCACTATTATAATATTCTATTAAGATCAGTCATGGTGATCTGATCTATTCTGATGGTGACCAGATCAATGGTGACTGATCGAATCCATACTTGCAAAACCATCACTTGATTTATTTTGCAAACATCTACATCACATGTGTAATAATAACATGGCAATACTTGGCTATAATCCTAGTCAATTATGCAGTTAGTTACTGCAGTAAAATTATCTGGCCTAATGAATTTCAATCAACCCTAAGAAACTGCGTTCAGTTCTAATATTAAGCCAATTGAAATAATACATGGAGCCATGGTTGGTGGGGCTCAGTGGACTGAGCGCCAGCCTGCAGACTAAAAAGTTGACAGTTCGATTCCCAGTCAGGGCACATGCCTGGGTTGCAGGCCAGGTCCCCAGTTGGAAGCGTGCAAGAGGCAACAGATGGATGTATCTCTCACACATTGATGTTTCTCTCCCTCTTTCTCCCTCCCTTCTCCTCTCTCTAAAAATAAATAAATAAAATCTTTAAAAAAAAAGAAAGAAAAAGAATACATGGAAATTTCTGTGTATTTCAATGAGAATTCTCAAACCTAGCAGTGAATGAGATAAACGGACACAAAATACACTTCCAAGTCAGTCTTCTATGTAGAATGGTAGACTCTCCAAGACTAGGGATGGAAAAGCGGCGCATTACACTTGCATTTGCTTCTGTTGTCCGCATCTCACCAAGGCGGCCTTCCAGCCCAGTCCATTAAGTAAGGGGTATTAACCAAAGCATTGCGTAGAAAGTGTCAATATATTGAGTACCAAAAGTCTTGGGATGTTTCAAGAATTAAAAAAAATCAGTTTCCTCATTCTCCTTACCTCTTCCCTCCCCACACTGGAACACCTCAAGCAGAGCCTTGGATCCAGGGTGTCTTCTGAAGAGGGTAAGAGTACTTACCTTCTTCAATAAACAAGGGAAAGGGAAAAGCTATTCTGCCCATGTCCAACTGGATCCTGCAACACCATCCTGTTAGTTTGCCAATTCTCAGAGAACTAGAGGACTGATTAAGAAGGACTGGAAGCTGGTCTAGAGGCTGAAGTTTCCAAAGGTCTCAGACCAGTTTATTTCCCTATGATTCTCTCTAGTCCTCTGAAGCCAATCCCTGGTCCCACTACCTTCTTGAAAGCAGTATCTACTGTTCTGGGCAGCTGGGCCCACATGCTTGACAAGTTTGGTCCAGAGCCCCTGCGTCATAGGCTACTACTGATCTCAGTGAGGCCTTTGAGACCCAACCCTGAACGAGCCAATTCTGACTTGGAGGCCCTGCCTCTTGGGCACCACCAGGCTGGGATCCAAGCAGGTGGCTGGCATCAGCCACTGGGCACACTGTGTTCATGCAGCCTTCGCCTTTGCAGTCTGGCATTTGTGTGCATGGCAACTTGCTAGCAATCTGAGACACCAAAGAAAGAGTGGGACCTGCATTTAGTGACACTGCACAAAGATTAACTCAAGTTCTCCTCTCGCCTCCACTCTGCTTGACACAGGAGTACAGCTGAGTTCTGGCAAGTAATTTAATGCATTTGGGTCTCAGTCTCCATATTTGTAAAACAAGAAAACAAATATTAACAGAAACCCTTTTTGCTAAAAGCTTATGATTCTAGATCAATATACAATATTTGTTCAAAAAAATTTAAATGATGTTAAAATGTATTAAAAAGGTAGGAAGGCACCCAAGACCCAAGGATGGGGTACCCAAGACATCAGAAGGAATTATTTCTAAGCAATAGAGTTGTGTTTTTAGATTTTGATCAGTAGTTTTAATTTTATCTTTTATTTGTATATAGTTTCTAGTTTTCTATAATATTTAATAGTTTAAATAAATTACTGAAACATAAATATAACTTTAAATGAAAAATGTATAACTATATTATTTCACAAATATAGATTGATGTAAAAAATCCGGCATAGTTTTTCCAAGTCACAAATTTTTTTTGGTATTGTTTTATATTGTTTTATGCTATGTTAGTAGAGCTTTCTTACTTACACATACACAAAGCCTGATAGAAATTCAGCATCATTATCTGAATTCCAACCAGCAAATTCTTGGAGTAACTGTTTTTGTGGAATGTTGCTATAGATGCCTGGAAAGTAATTTCTTTGAAGCTATCATCCTCATTTTGAATCACTGAATGCATATTTATTGCTGAAGATACATGTATAAGCCAAAAGTCACAGAAATCCTTTAACAGTCTCAAGTCTCTCAAAACTTTTCAAGATGTGTACAGCTAGGTATTCTCTTTTGCAAATGGCAAAACTTTCTGATGCAAACTTTGCTATTCACTAGATATTCTGGGAAGCTTACAGTAAGGTTAACCCTCTTCCCTCTTACTTTGTATGTGCTTTGTATGTAGTGAAGCCCTGTACTATATAAACTATTTTTCCCACATGCAGAAATACTCCTCAGTTTCTGAAAGCTGGCATAACTACTCACCTCCATTTTTCTATTTCCTGTTACCATGTGCTGCTTCTCTCCCTGAATCTCAGCTCTGCCTCCATGTCCTGCTGCTTTGACCTGTTATTCCTTAATCTCCCTCCTTCCCCTATAATAAGCCTTGAGTTTCATAAACATGTGATTACAATTGTGCAAGAACCACCTCAAGTTATAATTTAATACAAATCACTTTATGTTATAAAGTAGTTTGTACCTTTAAAGCACTGTCACGTAAAGATATCCAGAGAAACTATTAAGCCAAAAGGCAAAGTAAATAGGGCATGCCTAAAAATAAACATATATTTATAGTTATTAATATTTACATAAGTGAATACAGGGAAACAGATAAGATATTAATAAAAGTGGATCCTGCAGAGATTAAGGGAGATGTCAATGGATTAAAAAATGGGAGCTAGACTTCTGAAATAACTTTATATTTTTTTATATTGTGGTATGTTATACCTACTTAAGATAATAAATTTAAAATTAAGTGAAAGTTTAAATGTGTTTTCAATGGATTTAAAGTTTCAAGACCCTAAAGTAATACATTTTCTTTTCCTTTTCCAATCCCCCCGCCAAAAGAACAATAAACAAAACCACTGATTCCATCTACAAAGATAACAGGAAGCAGATTTAACCATAAACTTTAATATATGAAAACATACAATGGCAAAAAGAACGGTACATGACTTAGGAGAACACAGTGAGGTCGAACCTGAGGGCAAAAGCAATGAGAAGAAATCCAATATGTCCTGCAAACCCTGAAATGTTCAGAAGCTAGAAATATAAGACATAGACAGAGGAGGCATTGGTAAGGATATATATTTTTTAAAAAGTCACGGCTTGAAGATCTCTATAAATCTATAAATCCCTTTCCATACTACAGAGTCAGGACACTACTACTACCACCTAAGAGATATCGTCTTAAGAGAAATGGAGCTGGAGAGGCTCCAGGGCCAAAGGAAGTTGGGGTTGAAAATCTACTTCCCAATTAACAAGACACCTATCCTCCTATCCTCACCTTGTTCCCACACACGGGCCACCAGGCTTATATACCTGAGCAAAATATTGGAGGATCACAGTCTGGGAAACTGAATGGCCTCAGATGAAAGACCTACATGGTCATGAAGATTCCCAGTAAGCTTGATTGATACTGCACTACCCTGACAGCAACTACCCAACAAACAGATCTTTCGATAATCAGTTTATGGCCTCATTGTTAAATATAAATGGGCAGAGAAAACTCAACAGACATCTGGTGACTATCTCTATCATGGAAAACAGGAAGCACAACAAATAAACAGAAAAAAAACTCAGATAAAATAAATGAGACAGAAGATAACTTCAAGGAAGGCATAAATAATATCCTGAGAGAGGTGTCAGAAATAGCATCCAGAAACTGTAAAATAAAAACATCATATTTAGAAATAAGAAATGAGGTCTTAGACATTAAAGATATAATTACTGAAACAAAATGGTTATTTCAAAATGGAAGCATACATGGAGCAAATCACGCAAAAATTAGAACAAAAAGATTAAAATGTATGAAAGAAAGAAATTAGTAAAATATTAGATCAATTCAGTAAGTTCAACATCTAACTTATACAATCCTGAAATAGAAAAGAGAAGGCAGAGGATAGGAAAATCCCACAGAAATAATACAGAAAAAAGATGCAGAAGAAAAGGACTAATCTCCATATTAAAAGTTTTTACAAAGAGCTCTACACAATAAATTTCTTTTTGAGAGTCTCACATCAAGACATTTCATCATGAAGGTAAAGAACATCGGTGACAAAGAGACAATCCCAAAACTTCCAGAGAGAAACAAGTAGGTCACAAAGAACTGAAATTATGAATAAACTATATCTCTCAGCAATAATCTACAAACACCCACAAAAAAATTAAAGAAATGCCTTCAGAAGAGTAAAAATGACTAGAATTCAACAAAACTAATGCTGAATTGTACACCTAATTATAAAGGTATTTTCAGAACTGCAGGCTCAAAATTACTCCTCCCTCCCCCAGCTATTTATACCATCACAAAAAGAGAAAAAAATAAATCATAAGACACAGGAAATAGGAATCAAATACAGGAAAGAGGAAAAAAGGAATTGCCAGAATGAAGGCAAAGCAAAGGCCCAAAGCAACAACAGCTCTGTGGAAATCCCAAAGAGCAACCTTCCCAGACAAGAGCAGGACTGTAACAGAAAACTAGAAAATCCCAGGAAGGGTGCCTGGGATGGGGAAGCACCTAAGGGACTGCCTACACAGCTGACCACGCAGATGGCTGTGTTGAGTGCCTTACAAGCTCGTTGGAAAGGGTAAATAAATGTGGTCATATATCAAAGAATATGAAGCATTTTAAAAACGAGGCAATTACTAATTTCAGGAAAAATGAAAGCTTCTCACAATAAATGTGATTACAATACACTGTGTAGCAGTGAATGATATTTACATAGTCATATTAGGGAATTACCAAGTTGTGATGTGACCGTGTTGTCAGTGTGGAAGGAGAGGTGAGGCTACCAAAGAACCAATGATCTTCAGCTGCCATAGAAAGTCAACAGATAACATCTAAAATACCTTGTGTTTGTAATCTAACAAATAAAAAGTACGTTGTGCTGACTCACAAGACCACAGTTTATATATACTGATTAAAAATACTGTATTAAATAACAGAGAAAAAAGGACCAAATCCTTTGGCAGAAGTTGCCCCTGGGGTAGGACAACAAGAGGCTCTCTTTTATTTTTATAAGACTTACTTTTTCACTTTTTAAGTCATATGCACATATTATTATGATACAAAATTAGTCCATGTAGCCATATGACTAATCTCACATTTAATCTTCATGACACCATGTGATATAAATGGGGTGGGTATTAACATCTCTACGACCGATGAAGAAACATGCGACATGTATGCTAACTCCTCAAAAAACTATCTAGTTAATCAGAACCATAGGCAGAACCAATTTTCTTACCTCTTACTCCAGGATGCTGTCTACGGTATTCTTCTTGTCATGTACAGATGTTGGATGTAATTATTTACTGGGGACTTTCTAATAATCTCATTATCTATCACAGGTGAAAGGGAACTTTGAGCTCACAATTTGACAATGTCCATGGTGCTGGCTGAAGTAGCCATATCTAAGAGCAGGAAGAAGCAATTGATTTCTTCTTAAATTTCTTCATTAAGTGATTCTACGGCTATATTTTTTTCATCAATATCTTGCACACATTTTAACTTACCTTCTGGACATTTTCCTGTTAACTTTTGTAGTTTACAAAATTAAAAACTGGGTTTAGGGGAGAAAAAGGAAAGTACGCCTACTGTTTTCAAAGTTATTCTCATGTTAAATCTGAAAATCAGTTTCTGCCAGGCTCAGCCAAAGGTCCTTCAGGAAAATGTTTTTAATCCTCAAGTGCCAAATACACTAGCAGACAACTAATAGTTTCACATCTGTTTCACTCACCAGAGCCCAGCTCAGTATTTATAAATACAGGCATCAAAACACATACTTATTAAATAAATCAATAAAGGGATGGGACAAACCCAGATGATCAAGTAACTGGAGAGCATGCGAGAGGTTTTATAATAAACCAATGTATGTGCATGTAGTCAAGTGGACATTTTCAGTTTGATAAGCCTACTCTTTTTTTTATTCAATAAACATTTTTTAAACCCCAATATACCAGGGACTATGTACTAAAGATCCATGGATAAGTAAAACATAATCCTTAATTTCAAGAGCCCGATGGTATAGTGGTGTAAAGAGACAGATCTAAAAACCATATGAATAGAGATGGTATAGATACTATGAAAACAAACGCATAAGATACAGTGGGGTCCAAGGAGGATGTGATTCATTTTTCTCATGCCCTTTAGAAAAGGTGGTAATTCATTCTGGGATGGCAAGCTATGCCTGGAAGGGAAAATAAAATGTGGAGTGAGATGCGACAGCAGGCAAGGGAGAGGCTGTCAGAAATCAGATCACAGAAGTCCTTGTAAGCAATAGTAAAGAGCTTAGACACTCTTCTATAGACAGTGGAGAGTCATTCAAGAATTAACACAGAAGAAATGGCATGTTCAGGTTTACTTTTAGCACTAACAGAAAAAGAAGAGAAAGGTATGATCAGGGACGCCATGGGCATTCAAACACTCCTGCCATACTGCAGAGTAAAATCATGACCCCAGTTAGAATATGCTTTAGTGTAAAACGTAAACAAAAGCTGCATTCTATATTTGGTACCTACAAACAAACTCCCAACTTGGAATAGAGTGTAGGTATTCCATTCCATGCATGATTACAAATAAATTTTCCCCAAAAAAGTGATTACGCAGTGATAGAAGGGACATAACAACAGCCACTTTTTATAAAGTCTGTAATATTAGTAAGTCAAGTTTTAGTAAAGCAAATAGAGCTAAATCCCATCTTTTGAAATACTAAGTTTCTAGAGAATCTGTACCAAACTGGATATGATATCCAAAGAATCCTGGACACTAATATAAGAAGGTAATTAATAACCAAGTCGTTAAAACGTCAGTTTTCTTTAAGTAAAAAAAAAAGACTAAGAATTAACAAGAGCCTTAATAAAAAGTTTTCTTCCATATGCTAAGTCTCTCTTAAAATTACTCTTCAGGATTCTTTCATAGCTGTGTTTTATTTCTTGATTACATGAGGAATTATTTAAAGTACATTTGGTCTAGAAAATAAAAATAGCAAATAGTTTAGAAGAGCTAGAGCAAAAACCTGATAAATACACAAAGATAACATTTTGTGGAATAACATGTTCTTCAACTTGGGACTTCGTGGCATATTGTTTTTACACTTTGAATCAGGCTCAAGGAAACATAAAACACAAAGTTTACCTTGAACTTTTAAGCATAATTTTTGTCTCATCCTTGAGGAAAGCTGAAACTGTCACAGTGCAAATTATTCTTTTTAAGTAAATAACTATAGTTCATTTCTCATAAAAACAGCTGAAAAAATATTTCCAATATGTAGTCTTTAATCCTTGAAATAACCTACATAACCTTCATTTTTTTAATCTTACTCTAAGGAATAGAAACAATGTCAGATAGTCCCCTTACTATTAATGCATTAACCACACCACATCTGTGCCTTTTACACAGCTCCAGAGTTTGATGGTATCGTAACAAGACAGTCAGGCAATATCACCAAAACATCAGTGAAAATGAAAAGTAAAGGTAAAAGAGAAAACCAAAGGCAAAAAATTACTTTAAAATTTCACATACACTTGCATTAAACACATAGGCTAGAAATGTGAGAAATATGCAAGCATTCACAGGATTTCAAAAAAATCTTCAGTGCATTTCATTTCATCCTCTTTCTAGCACAGTTATATAATCATAGAGTGAGGTCATAATTTTAATCTTTAATCTTTATTCATTTAAACAATTAATATTGCTAAGTATTTCAAAATTATGTGAAAGTGGATTATGGAGAAAAATTAGATGCAGTCCCTGCTAATCAAGGGTTTACAATCTAGTAGAAATGCCTATAACCTGTTTAGGTTACACAGGGTGGGAAAAGTAGGTTTATAGTTGTTTGTTTGAAAAATAATAGGATAATTAGCCCTGGCTGGTGTGGCTCAGTGGATTGAGTGCTGGCCTGAGAACTAAAGGGTAGCCGTTTAGATTCCCAGTCAGGGCACAAGCCTGAGTTACCGGCCAGGTCCCCAGTAGGGTTAGTGAGAGAGACAACCACAAATTGATGTTTTTGTCCCTCTCCTTCTCCCTCCCTTTCCCTCTAATTTTTTTTAAATATACAATTAATAAAAATACAGGAATAAACTCTATTTTGCACACACACAACTATAAACCTACTTTTGCCCCACACTGTATAAGCAGTAAAGGTATCACTCACCTTCCCGAAATCTAAAAATAAACTGAATGATTTAATTAACTATACCAACTAACAATTCCAATGGTATAAAAGGAATTAGGTTGATTTTAAGACAAATAAGACAATGGATAATGAAAAAAGAAAGGAGGGAGGGAAAGAAGGAGAGAGAGAAGAGTAAAGAAAGCAAAAGCAAAAAAAGAAAAGAAAAAATTAATGAAAATTACTGTCATCTTTAGGACTAGGAACGTATAGAAAAATGGAAAGAGTTCATCCTGTTGACTACCAAGTTTAAGAACTGACACTGAAAGAAGGCAGCTACTGGGAAAGACAGGAAAAAAGCAAGTAGACCAACCTCTAGGACACTTAAAGAAAGAGGGGAGGGAAAGCACGAGGACCTGACCAGAACTTAGAAAGCTAATCAGTACGAAGTCCTGAACCGTGCTGGTGCGCCCTTGATTCTCCTCACCCCCAAGGACAGCGCACTGTCCAACTGCAAGTAGCCTTCAGAACATGCTCTGTTTCATCCCCAGGCATAAGAAGACATCTGTCACCTTCTGGTGCTGAGCAAGGTAAAGTGCTCACTCCCACTGCTCACAGGGAGAGTGGAACCCAGTTCCTCTACCAAAGTCAAACAAAGGGAGAGGTTGGACTGATGGGTTCAGTGTAATCAAGCTGGAATTGGAAAAAAATCTTCCCATAGAAAACTGGTAAATGTGGTGATTATCTAAAGGCCAGCAATTTTCAACCTTTTTCATCTCATGGCACACATAAAATAATTATTAAAAATCTGTGGCACACCAAAAAATACATTATAATTTTTGCTGATCTGACAAAATATAGGTATAATTTTGATTGATTGACATAAAAATAATAATAGTAATAACCTACCCATTTTGCTCCAAAGTGACTTTTTAAAAAATAGGTGCCTATACTTGTATGTAAGAATTTCTGGTACCAAGAATTAGCCAACCAGATGCAACCGTACTATGACCAAAAAAATGCAACTCTCTTATACAACCTATGTATTTACGGTTCAAGACAGGGCATTCACACTGGACGGCTATTGTTGTGTTAGCTGTTGTCATAAATTTATTAATATCTGGCAATCTAAAGAAAAAGAAGTACTAACTAAATAGTCCGGTATTACAAGTTTTAAAAATTCTTGTGGCACACTGATTGAAAATCACTGCATTAGGCATGTTATGCTAAATAGAATTTTCAATAGTATTGATTCTATGGGAAAATGCATTGAAAGTTTCCAAATTTACCAAAGAACTTTTGGAATACAAATTGCATAAATGTTGAAATTGCCTATATAAAGAATGACCATTCATTATTGGTGTTCATACTTATTTTTCTAGTATTATATTTGAATATTAGGAGAAACATACATTCATGCTAGAATGTGACTTTTTGTAATAGTTAAATAGTACAACATGGTTGGGTTGAGTATTCCTGGGACACTTTTTCAGGGTCCTTTTTGAAACTGCAGAAGTTTCTGTCGTGGTAGTAGTTCCTTAAAGGTCTCTAGGTTATACCCACATGTCTTTACTTACCACTTGTAAAGTGCAAGATTAATGATCTTATGGAGTCCTCCCTGTTGGCAAGGGCAACAAGGACAGATCAGAATTCCGACTGTGACCATAACTGTTTGGATGACTGGAAATGAGCATGTCACTGCATCTCTCTGGAATGCCGTCTTTATCTACAACAGGGAATGGTTCAGTAAGATGTTCTTCAAGATTCCTTCCAGTGGCCACCATCTATTCTTCTCTCAGGTGCCTCGCCTGGGTTCCGGCTATTCTACTGCTGTTTAACAGATTGCCGGAAAACAGTGACTTAAACAACCACCCTGTTACGGTATCTCACCATTGTGTGCATTGTGAGGGCAGAGAAACAGTTCTTCAGTTCTACATGCAGTCAATGAAGGCCACAGGTATTTGGCTGGGGGGGTGGGCTAGTCTGAAGGGTGGAGTGAAGACTGCCTCACTCTCACGTCTAGCATCTTGGCAGGGATGGCTGAAAAGCTGGGCTTAGCTGAAACTATTGATCAGATAGCTTATATAGGGCCTCTCCAGCACGGTGGTCTGAGCATGGTCAGACAGGGGGCTCAGATAAGGAAGCTGAGGTGTCCCAAGGAGAGTACTCCAAGAAACAGGATATGGAAATGGCCAGTCTCTCAAAGCCCTGGACCACAAACTATCAGTGTCACTCTCACTCTACTGGTCAAATAATCTGATCCTTGCAAGTTCTAGAGGACAAGACACAGATTCCCATCTAGAGTCATCTTTAATCCGCCGTAGTCTGTATCTAGAAATTGATACCAGGGGCAAAAGTCCTGCCTCCCTCTGTCCAATATTTCACAGTAGAAACTAAAGAGATAAAAAAGAAGGAACAGTCCCTGCCTTCAAAAAAGGTAACATTTTGACAAAAAGAAAAAATGGCAAAGGAAGCATTCCTTTCCTGCTTAACCTAACTCAAGTTGATTTATTCTATCATTAACAGAGCATTTATTGGTAAAAGCATGGGAAAATGCCACATAAAATGCACATATAAAGATATAAACAAATTATCTCCATGTGCACCAAGTCTAGAAGGAAAGAGAAAAAACGTTTTAGGATACAAGATTCATTTCCAATTTTTTAATGATACGGTATGGTCAAAATTACATACATCTGTAACTCTTAGGCAAAACACTATAAAACTTTATTCAACAAATAATCTATAGGACATATCTGTCAGTTCTAGTCTTATAGTCAACTAATCCTTTAAAATATTAGACTCTTACAACTAAGAATAAAAGCCCAACCTATAAGAATTGGTAACTAGAACCATTGTTCATAATGTAATATGAAAATGTGAAAAGAAAGGACAATTATTTAAATACATGATTAAAGTAAGTTTCTGATCACCTCGTCCTTTCTTACATAGATCATTTATTTCAAAGGATGACACTTCTCTAAATGAAATGAATTAACAATGCAATCTAGAATGACTCACACTGAAACCATCAGGGCACAGATCCTTTGGGTCATCTAAAGCATGCCCCCTCTGCTGTCTGTATCTGGGACTTAACCACCACGACCACAGATGAAAATACATCTCAACAGCACCCCCCTGTGTGACCTACTTCAACAACCACGTTCACAGTCATGGAGCCCTGGCAATTTCCACTGCCACTGAGGTTCTTTTTCAGACAAAAACTACATTTTATTTATTTATTTTTTGCCTTATAGTTTTTTTATTGTATTTTTTTCATCACCATTTATCCCCCTTATACCTTCTTTCATCTCCACCTACCATCCCCCCTCCACAATCACCACACTGTTGTCCACGTCCATGAGTCTTTTTGGCTCAATCCCTCCATCCGCTACCCCCCCACCCAAAGCTGTCAGCAAGGTAATGAATGCAATACAAAGTCAAGCAAAAGCTAATCAGCTTTGAAATGAAGCAAAAATACTTAGATAAGTTTGATTCTTTAGAAAAAAATATTATAGAACCACAAACATATACAAAGTATGTGGATATTCAAGTAAGACCACCTCCCGAAACCAAGATAGACTGCCGATTCTTCCTCTGTAAGGGAGAACATCTTCCACCTCCTGTTTCAATCAGATTATTCCATGGCCTCCTCAAAAGTGGCCTACAGATGACCTGTACCAGAATCACTAGAATCTCCTGGCAAGTGCTTGTGAAAAGTTCTAATAATTCAGCCCCACCCCAGACCTATGGAACTAGACTCCCAGGGATGAAGACCAACAACTGGCACTTACATAGCAAATACTCCAGGTATCTAACATGCCCCCTGAGGGTTGAGCGTCACCACCTTAAAGCATTATAAATAAAACAACTTTTTTGAAGATGGGAGGATAATCATACTGATAAGTAAAGCATTGCTATTTTTTTTAAAAAATGGAATTTAATTTGATCTCTAAATATTGGAATCATTGTTGATCCCATGCTTTAAAAATCATTATTCTATACGCCGACAGTATAGCCCGGCAATTACTGCAGTGGTGGGTGCTGGACGCGCTGAAGTGACCTTGTAGAGGCAGACGGGTCCACTACCAAATACACGCAATTTCTGAGGGGGCCTGGCTTCTGACCAATGGGAAGAAAAAAAGGGATGAGAAAGTACATTCCTCTTCACTTCATATAATCTGCCCAATTGTTCTCTAGGCCACAGGGAAGGATTTTTACTAACTTAAATCTCAGTTAAATCCCAGGCAAGGGTCTGTCAATGAAAATTAACTTAACACCCCAGAGTACAACTAAACTCTTTAAGTCAGAATACATTCTGGTTTGAGAGAGATCCAATTTCCCTGGTAGTTTCTAAAAATCATTCAAAATCCTACAAATTAAAAAATAATAATAAGGATTTCTGACACTTCCTGAAACTAATAAATAGGATTTTTTTAGTTTCCTGAAAGCAATATACCAATACCATAGGAAAAATACTGGAGGTCAGGGTTGGGGGAGATAAGAATATACAAGTTTCAAGTACACTTTAAAGGAAACTCTTTTTATTCTGTCACATTTCAGGTTTCACCACATAAAAATCTGTGATACTGAAAAAATTCTGCAATATCAAAATACTAAGGAAGTATTTTGTGTGTGTAGTTTTTAAATACAACTCCACCTACAACTTTGTGTCAAAGTACCCTGGGCTGGAGCTGAAACCTGAAAATCTGGGTTCAAACCCTGGCTCTGTCACGCACCACTGCACTACGTCACCCTTGACCTGGGACTCTCTCTTTCCATCTGTAAACCTGAGATAAAACTAACCCATCTACTTCCTGAAGTCAGATTTTCGAAGGATAAAAACGATAACGTATTGGAAAGTGCCTTGAAAACCGTGTCCCCGCTGACACGAAGGCAGGACGCACGCACCCTTAGGAACCAGCCTGAAAGAGATCACACTGCTTTGAAACTGCACAGACCTCCACAACACAGGGGACTTAAGGGGACTTAAGTCTTAACGGTCCTGAAGAATCACTTTTCTCACAGAAGTAAAGTGCATTTTTATATTTAAATTTTCTGTGATTACTATGATTTTCTGTATCTAGAACTAAACTAATCAAGTCCAAGCTAATGTCGAGTGACAGGAACCTTTGGATAAATCTAATACTGGTTCCGTTCCATCGGGCACATAGGTTATACCATGAAACAGTGAGGTCTCCGCGATGCCCACCTCTAGAATCCTGCCCTTTGACAGTATTGATGGCATAAATCAGGCCTATAAGAACATTCTTTTTTTGCGTTTAAAATGTGTTTTAAAACTTAAATAATATAAGGAAAGAATGGAGGAAGAAAAAAAGGAATGGTTATCAGGGATCTGCAAATATAGGGCAGCTAATGCAACAAGGCAGCCTGGGGTTGGCAGTCTGAGTCTGTCACTTCCCATCCGTGTAACTTTGATCAGATAATATGACCCTTCTTAAACCTCAGTGCCCTCTTTTGTAAGATGGCTATCATGATGGCGTCTACCTCACTGAGATATTAGGAAAAGTAGATGTTACAAAACTTGTCTTCTTAGCAGAGCACCTGCTGGTGCATTGTAAGAGGTGAATAAATATTAATGATAACAGTAATAATTGCTAAGTTATTACTATACTATCTAAACTGATAGGTCAAAGGACTGTCTACAACTGAAGATACCTTGATTTCTAAAGAGTAATTGAGAAATAGCTCATGATACTTTTGATAGATGAGATAAAATAGGACTAGAATGATAACACAATCATATAGACACCAAACACAATGACTAGTACAAAGCAGACACTCAGTAAATATTTGTTTGAATGGATTAGCAATGTGTTGAGAAAACTTAGTGTTGGCCAACCCATGAGCATCCCTCTGGAACGCAGGTCAGAGTGGCAAGCTTTGTCTTGCACTCTTGAACGAAGATACCAATGCCGTCTATTCCTATGTGCAAATAAAGCAAGACTGAGAGGGACAATTACTGTGATAAAAGAAGGCAACTCAATAATATCCTGACAGGCTGGAATAATGAATCAAATTTAAGATTTAAATAGGAAAAGGTAAAATACAAAAAATTCTGCAAATCACTTTTTTCTAACAATCATATATAACCTTGGTTTACATGTAGTGCATGAGAAAGTGTTTATATGCAGATTTTGTTGATCACAAGCAAAATAAGCTATCGCTGAAAATGCTCAAGGAGACTATATGGATGATCATCTATCAGATATTTCAGAGATCTGAACCAAATGTTTATTCAACAATTATTTACAGAGGACCTACAACAAGCCAGGAACAATGATAGGGTCTGGAAATGCACTGATGACCATGGCAAATTTGGTTCCCGCTGCCCCAAAGACCTTCCTGGATGGTGGGACACTGATGACTGAACAGATAATGTAACCTCACTGACCTATTAGATAATTTCTAAGCAGGTAACCTAATGCAGACATGGCAGGGGAAGAGAAGACTCTCTTAGCTGCATCTTCAAAGAAATGTATAATGAAGCTACCTATTTGAAGATCAAGAAGAAAAGAGATGCAAGAATATAGAACATCTTATATACAGACTTGATCCTCAAAGAGTCAGATAAGAGAAATAAATGTTCTAGAAAGCTAAAAGAAACTTAGTGTGGTCAATGCACAGAGTATAAGAGACAAGATCAGAGAGGTGGCCCAGCTATGCAATACTCCAAGAGCCCTATTAAAATCTATATTCAAAGATGATGGGAGAATCCATGTTATGGTTTAAGAGAAGAATGACAGAGTCTGATTTGTCCTAGAAAACTACCACTTCACTATAAAAAGGAAATCTTGATACATGATCAAAGAAATGTTAAAAAGCTTTGGGAAAAGAAGGGGTGATTACTTTTAATAAATGGTACTTTTATGAGTAGACATTCATTTGGAAAAAATTAGATTCCTCTCTTATATAAAAGTAAATCATGCTGTGTTAAAGAGCCAAATACGAGAAGTAAAATGTTAAAATGATTAGCTAAAAATATATTAAAGACATAGAAGGAAGAAAAATTTCTTAAGATATGCAAAAGTACAAAACTATATTTAACTCAATGAAAACAAAAGTATTCTGTATCATAAGAGACAATATAAACAAAATTGAGACAAGCTACAATTACTAAGAAAAGATCATTATAATGTTTATTACAAAAAGATTAGTATCCATACTATATAAAGAACCCTTAAATATTAACAAAATGATAAAACACAATACAAAAATATAAATAATTCACAAAGTAGAAATATGAATGGCCAAAAGCAAATGAAAAGATGTTCAACCTTACAAGTAGTCAGGATAATTAATGCAAATTAACACCACTAATTAAATTTCATTAACATCCACCACATTGGCAAAAACTTTAAAATCTGAAAATATCAGCTGTTGAAGAAAAAGTGTGGAAATGGTGATGTAGTGCTAGTGGGTACAACCACTTTGGGGAATAATTTGACAATATCTAGCAAAACTGGACATGCACCTGCTCTATAGCCATACAATTCCACTTCTAAATACATACAGAACCCCTTGCACAGAGGCACAAGAATATACACTATAGTGTGGGTTTTTAAAATATATGTATTGACTATGCTATTACAGTTGTCCCATTTCCCCCCCTCACTCCACTCCATCCTGCCCATCCCCTTCCTCCCACCCCCCCCCCATAGTTCATGTCCATGGGTCATACTTATAAGTTCTTTGGCTTCTACATTTCCTACACTATTCTCACCCTCCCCCTGTCTATTTTCCATCTATCATTTATGCTACTTATTCTCTGTACCTTTTCCCCCACTCTCCCCCTCCTGCTCTCCTATTGATAACCCTCCATGTGATCTCCATTTCTGTGGTTCTGTTCCTGTTCTAGTTGTTTGCTTAGTTTGATTTTGTTTTTGTTTTAGGTGTGGTTGTTAATAACTGTGAGTTTGCTGTCATTTTTACTGTTCATAATGATGGAAATTGAGAAGATTTTTAATTTTCTTCAATTCGGAAAGGATAAATTAACTGTGATATGTGCATAAAATGAAATAAAATTAATCTAATGTATTAGCATGAATTAAGAAAATTACTAAATGAAACAGCAAGTTGCAGAGAAACGAATGTAATATTTTTTACATAAATCATTAAAATACAGTTAAGTGCTACATATTGCAAAGCATAAAGACATGGAAGGAAAGAACACATACCAACCTCAGAAAAGTGGTTCCCTCACAGCAGGGGGAAAAGAGAAAACACAGGATTGAGACCAAAGGAATAAAGAGAAGAGCTACTATATATAAACAACCTATTTATTCAAAAGAAAAAATATGTACTTTTCTATACATTTGGAACTATTTCATGGTTAAAAGCATATTATTACATGCCTACAATGTGAGTGAACTTCTAAAACATGCTAAATGAAAGAAATCAGACACAAAAGGACACATATTATATGATTCCATTTATATGAAATATCCAGAATAGGTAAACACATAGGGACAGGAAGCAAATTAATGGTTGCCAGGAGCTGGGAGCAAGGGAAGATGGGGAGTAACTAGTTACTGGATACAGGGTTTCCATTTGGGATGATGGAATTAGATAAAGATGATGTTTATGTAACACAGAAAATGTACTAAATACCACTGAACTGTATACTTTAAACTGATTTTGTATTTCTTTTTCTGAAATGTCAATGTTAATACATAGGAATGCAATGGATTTTTGTACATTGATTTTGTATCCTGTAACTTTACTGTATTTGTATATAGTTTCTAATAGTTTTTGGTGGAGTCTTTAGAATATTCTATATAAAGAATCATGGATGGATCTTGAAAATATCATGCTAAGTAAAATAAGGCAGACATTAATTTATTCAAGAACCATATGATTTCACTCATATGTGAATTATAAAACTGAAAACAAATGAACAAACAAGGTAAACAAACGAACAAAAACTCATAGACATGGAAAATAGTGTGGTGGTTACCAGGTGGGTAATGCAGGGTAAAGAGGGTCAAATATATGGTAACAGAAGATTTGACTTTGGATAGTAGTCACACAATGAAATATACAGATGACATTATCATAGAATTATACACTTGCCCCGGCTGGTGTGGCTCAGTAGATTGACTGCTAAACTGAGAACTGAAGGGTCACTGGTTCGATTCCCAGTCAGGTCACATGCCTGAGCTACTGGCCAGGTCCCCAGTAGGGGAAGTGTAAGAGAGACAACCACACATTGATGTTTCTCTCCCTCTCTCCTTCTCTCCTCCTCTCTCTAAAAATAAATAAATAATTTCTTTAAAAAAATAATTATACACTTGAAACCTATAAAATTTTATTAACCAATGTCACCCCGATAACTTTAATAAAACCAAAACCTGGTTAATTTTATGTTATGTGAATTCTAGCTCCTGAATAAAAAATAATTTTAAGCATAGGACACTTCTAGGTGTGGAGCAAGACTCAAAGAAGGATGACTTGGCCTGAACTACTGCAGTGGCAGAGAGACTGTACAGAACGGATAAATGCAAGAGCTGTTTTTCCAGGAAGACTTTGTAACCAACTGGATGAGGAAAGAGATGAATAGAGGGGAGCCAAAGATGAACTAAGATTTCTGATTTTCTACTATAAGAAGAATGCAGGCCATTTTCAATGAAGGGCAACACAGGAGAAGGAGCAAGCTTAAGAGGGAAAGAATTAATTTGGTTTGGAAAACCCTGAATTTGAGGTGTCTATGGACTAAGTGTGTGAAGACATGGAACAGGCAGCCCGGAGTGAAGGTCTAGTCTGGACTTGTATGGATACTGCGGTTGAGGCTATGGGAGGAGATGAGGTCACTCTGGCAGTCAAATGAAAACAAAGGCTCTGGGACAAAACCCTAAGGAACACCATCACTGAGGCCCTACCACAAAGACCTACAAGAATTGGAAGTGTTCAAGAAAGTGTTTCAAGAAGAAAAAAGTAGTCAAGGATGTCCAAAGCTTCTCAGATACCCAAACAGAACTGAAGTGGGTCTTCAGGAATGAGGGTGGTTTCAGAGACTTTCATGAGAGAGATGTCCTGCCAAGATGCAGGGGAGTAGGAAAAAACACTTCAAATGTTTGACAACCCAACATACTCAATATTAATATAGGTACCAAAAATAAGAGAAGCTTTAGAGAGAACAAACTTTGGCTAGAGAAGAACTGAGAAGGAGCCCTGGCTGGTGTGGCTCAGTGGATTGAGCATCAGCCTAGAGAAAAGGTCACCAGTTCGATTCCCAGGCTAGGGCACATGCCTGGGTTGTGGGCCAGGTCCCTCGTTGGGGGTGCACGAGAGGCACACACACATTGAGGTTTCTCTCCCTCCCTTCCCCTCTCTCTTAAAATAAATAAATAAAATCTTTTTTAAAAAAAAGAACCGAGACGGGAAAAGAAATGATAACTCCTGACAATGACAAAGAGCCTCGCCCCACAGAAATGAGAACACTAGTGTTTCTCAAATTTTTCTACCAGAGCCACTAAAATTGAAAAAGAAAGTAATCACATAGCCCTTTTATCTCAGGGTAGGCCATAGCTATAAAGTATTTAATTTGTTCTTAAATGTACATATAAACTGTGTATTCTGCTCATAAAAACAGGAGGTTTTTTTTTTTAATATAAAGACGTTTTCTCCCTATTTTCAATTGAAAGCTCTGTTGCAGAAAGGTGTTCCATGTTCATCATGCAACTTCCCATAGGGCCCTGCCCCAGTCCTCCCACACCCCACCGGCCTGCACACCGCGTACACTCACCCTTGGAGAAACATGCAGGAGGCGGTTCATCCCAGAAGAGGATGTCCTCTCGGAATCGCTACAGAAAGCATCTGCCAGAGCTCAAGTCCCACGACCTGCTTTGTGACCTGTCAAAACACTTCTTCCTTTCATTTGTCTTAACACTACCTCCTTCAACCTTCAAATACATTTCAGATACCATGGGATTTAATGGCTATATCCATATTGACGAGACCTGAATTATGCCTTTTCTTCATCTCTCTTGACTCAAGAGCCATGATTTATCAAGTACTCTTTGCACAGAAGTTGACCCAATGCCTTCAGATATTTTAGTCACTTTTCTCCAAACCTCTCCCAAGGTGCAGACTTGGTTTTCTAAAGGGGCCCTTATGCCTTGGGAACAAAGGCAGGTTCAGCCTAAATGAGGTCATTAAAACAAAACATCAAGTTCCCAGTGCCCTAAGATTCCCAGCCAATGACCTACAGAGTGTTCCAGCTGATCTTAATTTCCCTGGCACGGCACAGTGAGAGTACTGTAATATAATGCAAAATGTCTCTAAAGAGAAACTAGATGCTGGCCTGAATCTTGCCAATACACAGCTGCGTAATACCAAAGTACCCTTTCATCTGAATACCGGGCTTCACTCTATATGTCGCCCTTCCCAAGAACGAAAGTAATCTTCCACTGTGGATGTGGTTTGATTGAAAAGCCCTTACTGGACTCAGCCCCATAAAGTTTACATGCTTCTTGACTGAAAATGCTCGCAAGCGGACCACAGAGACAAAGCACAGAATTTGTTCTGAGCAAGGGTAACCCAAATTTAGAAGGTACTAATAGTGGCAAATCAATACTCAAGTTTATCCTAACTAGGATGTCTTTTAATATCTAACAATAGCAGACCCCTCTTAGTAACTAAACTAAATTACACTTTTCTAAGTTTCTTTGCAATCTCTTCATCATTTGTACTAAACTATCAGTTCCCAAATATTCCCTCATTTCTGTCTTAACAACCACTTACTTCCCCTGTCCTTCCCCATTCATTTATTCGGTCATTTATTCCTTCATTTGGCAAAACGCACTGAGGGTCTATGAAGTGCCAGGCACTGTGTTGCCCACGGACTCAGTGGTATACACAAAGTCCCACCAGGGTTTCTAGTGGGAACAGGCAGAGAATGGACACGTATATGTGTCAACATATAATGTGTGGAGAGAAAAATTAATCTGGGAAAGGGAGGAAAGAGTGCAGACGTGGTGAAAGGCAATGTCAGTCTTTAAATTTCACCTGAGCGAGAGTCTTTTTAATGACCCATCACCCAGCAAAACAATTAGGGCCTCTAGCAGATAAAGTCCAACTCTACTTTTCAACTCAAAAAGAGATATCAACAGGCATTCTGAGAAAAAACTAAAACACTGAAAATTATTTATTGATTATATCTCATAAGAGAAATACCTGAAAGCAGTCAAAATTAAAATAATACAGAACCAAGAGTTCTAAGGACTATGATGAAGTGTTAGAAAGGGCACGGAATTCCTTTGTGTGAGTGTAATTCCCACCTCAACTTTCAGTGTTTGGGTGTAATTACATAAAAATTAAGTATAAAATTAGACATAGTTCCATTCATTTAATTGCATCATGATAAAAATGTCCTGTGTTTTTAATGAAAGCAAATGGTATATACTTTAAAAAAATAGTCTAACAAGTAGCATATTTTCTGTTGAAGAAAGGAGGAAATAGTAAAGTATTTTATGATGAACTAGGACGGGAATTGACTGACACTGGAATAAATATTTCATGATATGCCTTGATTAATAGGTTTTAACCACAATATTAAATAACTCACACAAAATCTGAAAAAAATCATGTACACACTACCTCGAGTTTCATCCAAATAATCTAAAAACTGTGGCAGTCTCAGAAGGAATCTCTGTTACATTGAAATAATCAATTACTGACTGCTGTAGATGCTGCAGCACACCGTCCAAACCTTTGGGACTGAAGCATTTATTCTCCCAACTGTTAGAGGGTCAGCCACCAAGAACTCCTAGGTAAGTCCTCCCTGCCGGCCATCGCACTAGGCTGAAGAGAGCCCCCATGCCCACGGCCAGGCCCGTCCTGGGCAGCCCAGCTCCTCTGCCCTGATTCTGAATAATCCTGTAGGGCCATTCCAGCTCCAGAGCTCTTATGGGAGTGGTTAAAGTGTCTGCTGGCTAAGGTGGCTGTACTGTGGCTGTTCTCTGTTGTGGCTGTACTGTTGTGGCTGTGCTGTGTCTATTCCCTGTGTCTATTCCCACAGGCATTGTGTCCAAGAGCACTCCCCGGTAAATTTTTACAGGCAAACCTAAGCTTCAAGTTGGCTTCCCAAGGATCCTCACTGCAGCAGTAACCTAATCACTTCAGATGTTTGTTGGTGCGTTTTCTTTCAGTTATTGATGCATCCCAAGTATTGAGAAAAGTGAAAAAGACATTTAAATACATGACCAAAGGCCATTTTCAGCATTCAGTATTTCTCACTGATGTACTGTTTGCTTTGCTCTTCAGAAACTCTTCCTCAAGGGTTTTTTATATATTCTCTGACAACAGGAGAGGGAAGAACTGAAATCAACAATTGAAAATGGAAAAATAAAATTATAAAAATTATCATTACTCCCATCCCACCATCATTTATCTAAATTGAGAACCTTTCAGCACTAGCCAAAATTCTTATTTTTAACCATATCTCCCTTTAACAGAAATATGTGTAAGGCATAAAAAGACAGGAAATGCTTCTGATTTGTGGTACTTCGATGAATTATTAAAGGAAGCTTTCCCTGTAGGTGATGCCCTGGAGGTTTACATGCCCCACCCCCCCAGTAATGTATCAGGTGAGAAGGTTATTGTGAACACAGGTGGGTTCTCAGGAAGGTAAGTTTTAGGAAAAAGTACATATGGAAGATGAGGATTTAGAAACTGATTTTCTTAAATCTACAAGTTTGTACACCTCTTGGAAAGTCTTCTTGTATATTCAAGAGTAAACATATCTCCCCACTTCCACATTATGAGCACTGGTCGAAACATTCACCTATTACATTAACGGCTAAAAATGAAAACATTTGCTAATATCTACCTCTTGCTCTGAGACACATATTTAAACTCAATTGATATTTCCATTTAACTTTTCCTAAATATGTGGATTTTTATTAACACACAGTAAGCTGGAAGAAAGTATAGCAGTCCACCAAGCACTTTTCACTTGTAATTCCATTAAATAAGAACAATGTATAAAGTCAAAAAATATTATTAATTTCATTACACATGATAAAAATTCCCTATGTGTGTAAGGAAAGTAAAAGGTATGCACTACTAAAATCCAACTGGTCCAGGATTCTAGCATGTAACTTTATCTTTGTTAACAGAATCTGTCAATAAAATTAAATATATATATATTTTTAATTTGACAGAAGAGAAAAATAACTGACCATGATTTGAATAAATATGTCAAAATACAATTTGTTAAAATTGGTTTTAACTATCTTCAATAACCCAGTTATTCATTCTTTTACCAAAAGAACCCCAAAACAACTAACCTAGGATACTCTATTTAGACTCTAAATTTATTATTAAAAATAATAAATAATTAGACTCAATAGATAAAAAGACAACTTAGATTACGTAAGTATAGCTAAGGAAATACACTAGAAAATGTGATGGGCTGGGGACAAAATAACAGTTGTAGAGGGATGCTTGATATAAACTAGTCAAAAAAGGCCTGCTTGATAAGATGATCTTGTGCTGAGACCTGCAGACCAAAGAAGCATCAGCTACATCAAGAGTCAGGAGAAGAGGTTCCAGGCGGAGGAAAAGTCAAGCCAAAGGCCTGAGGTAGAAAAAAGCTTGCCTACTTCCCAAACAGGTAGGACTGCCCATCCACTATGGCTGGAGTATAAAATAGTAGAATACAGATGAGTTTTAAAAGGTAGTTGGAAGCCAAAGCATGTGTACCACTGCAGGCCAAGGTAAAAATCTGGATTTGCTTTTAAGCAATCAAAAATTTTTCAATCAGAGAATGACATGATGGGATCTACATTTATAAAAGTTCACCATAGCCAATGAATGGAGAATGGGCCAACAAAGGCTAACACAGAAGCAAGGAGGCCATTTATGAGTCTCTTGTACAGGAGAAGACAGGGACCTAAACTGGGATGGCGGCAGTGCAGACGGAGAGGAGTTTATGGATTCCGGTACACTGTGATGACAGACGGAGCCATGCTTGACAAAGATCGGAAAGAGGTCTTCTAGGTTTCTGGCTTGAGCAAGTGATGGATGGCCTGAGGGTGGAGCAGATTCAAGTACGTACTGGACCTGCATCAGCTTCAAATGTTCACCTCTAATCAGACATCCTTATTTCTAAGTTTAAATACAACTGTAACCACCTAACCTGCCATTTTCCAGATATACCCTTTCTGACTCTTTAGTATTTGGACCTTGACTTTGATGTACAATTTGTAGTTTAACTAGCCTGTCCTGCCCCCATTATTTCCACAAAGTGGCTCCTATGCTCCTTAACCCACGGCCCCCCAAATGGACTCTTTATCAAAGGAGGTGAGGTGACCGTACGGGAAGATCTGAACAAAGGCTGAGAAAAAAACTTCTGAGGCCAATGAAACCAAAGAAACTCCCCAAGACTCCTTTCCCACGCGGAATCATTAGTACTTCAAGAGCCATCAAGATCAGCTGTTGTAGGAACAAGATGAAATCATAGTGCTTGAAGGGCCAGAAAGTGTGGGCAGTAGCCTCTTATCATATCACTCATCAGCTGCAGGACCATATGAAAAACTAGGCTTGCTGATTCCCCATCTAATATCTTCTAATCGTATCATACAGACCAAGGGTGTCAAACTCATTTTCATTGGGGGCAAATCAGCCTCGTGGTTGCCTTCAAAGCACCGAATGTAATTTAGGACTGTATAAATGTAACTACTCCTTAACAGTTAAGCGAGAGCTCAGCGCTGCCACCAAGTAGAAACAAGGTGCCAGGCCAGATAAAACAAGGTAGAGGGCCGGATTCAGCCCAAGGGCCTTGTGTTTGCCACCTGTGATATAGACTCACACCTTTCCATAGAAACAATATTAAAAATGGTACACAGGCTGCCCTAACAACCTAACCACCACATGTAACCTTATATCTATGAAAAATGTGTGTGAATATTCAAACAGCCAACAGATAAACAATCTTCTGGAATAGAGAAAAGCATCTGTAAACTAGTTAAGAATATTAATCCTGGGAGGGAGGTGGGTTCAGCTGGGGTGGGGTGGAGGGATGGGGAGAAAAGACATAAAACTGTAATTGAATAACAATAAAAATTTTTTAAAAAGAATATTAATCCTCCTATTTGTGCTTATTTTCTCTGTGACTTTGAAAAACACTGAAAATATGGAAAGGACAAGAACTTCAGGCTGTTTTCCCCACATTGGCTCTCCCATTTCTCTTGTAAATTGATTCTAAAAGCGTCCCTTCTTCTCCTGCACCTTGGCAGAGGCTTGCAGCCACTTCCCAGGTTCCCCTGAGCTGTCCTTTATCCAGAGTGCCAAAAGTACCATTCCCAAGTCTGCTTATCCCTGATCAAACACACACTGGTGCATACTTACACAATAGAATTCCATGTGAGCGGTCGTTTTTGAAGGTAACATCCGTAAGACTACAGAAAGCTTTTTTATACTAAGATTCACATTTATATTGAACCATGAATGACTCCAATTTTCCTTCTCTTGAGAGAACATAATATATGCCCCTAGGGGAAAACAAACCAGAAGCTGAGCTTTGAAAGAAATGAAAACTAAAACCCATATTGCAGACAAAGGTTGAAGTGAGCGGTATCCTGCAAATTAACCAAAATTTGAGACAATCTTCACACGGAAAGTAAAACCTTGACAAACAAGATTTGCTAGAGGATTTAAGCTTTAAAATGGAGACAGTTGTCTTCTGCTACAAGTGAAGGTAACTAGCATAAGGCAGTGAGAAACTAGAGTTGGTAGCTGTTGTCATTAGGCCAAGGAACCTCACTAAGGTTCAAGCTCAGGACAATAGCCAAGGAAGTTTACCATCACTGAAGAGTGGTGTCAACTGAAACCACTATCAAATAAATATGCTTCAAGTGAACTGAGGTGAAGGAACTGGACGCTAGAAGCCAAGTCCGTGGATCACCACATATCATACACTTATGATAAGAATTTGTCTTTCTGCCCTCTTGTTTTTTGAGACTTTTTTTCCTAGGTCACTAGCTGTCCACCATTTCCTCTCCACCTCTATATACCATAGCGGTCGAGGACCCTACGTTCCTTTGTCCACAGCTGACTGAGTAAGAGCCGAAGATCCTGGGCCAAAATCCTTGTCCAGATACAGACTCCAGTCGGTTACCAAGGGCTGAGCCACTAATAGAAGAAAACATTTATTCCAACAGGGGTGACCATCTGGGGTCACATGCACTGATACATGATCAAGACAAGCGAGACTGCAGAAAAACGTCATAAAATGAAATGGATTTACGAGAAGCAGAGACTGCGTGCTGCGCTTGTGGGAGAACAAAACAAAGAGCATTAAGTGGCTGTGATGATTGTTGCTGACTTTCTAATTCCCAGTTCCAGTCTCTCATGGGGTCAATGAACTTTTGGCCTTCAGGTACTACAACACAACCTTTCAGGCACGTTCATGTGAGGTTCTGTTGCCTCCACACAATCAATACCTGGATAAAATACCAACTAAAGTCCATTAGTAATATACCTACCTTTTATCAACCAAATGAAATTGGCCAGATTGCCCCAGAGTCTGAAAGCAGAAGAGGATAAGAATACTCCTGGTTTTGCACATACGTTAAAGAGAAAAAAATTTGAAAGTTACATTCCTATGTCCTTCACCAGGAAGTTATTATTCAGTGGGTTTTGCAAGAGATCTAAGTATCTATACTTTTTTAACAAGCATCCCTGCTCATTCTGAGGAAGGTTGGTCCAGGGACTTTGAGAAGAACTGTTCTGATGCCTGCTGCAACATTGCTACAAAGATCTGTGTACTTTCCAATTCCTCTACAAGAAAAATGATATTCATTAAGTGCCAACATTCAAAAGTAGCAATTGCCATTGGAAAAACATATTTGTTTGAAACTCTAATAGAAGCAAGTATTGTTTCTATTATTCTTTGGGCATATTCATGATATTTACATTTCATTCCACATTAAATAGGATTTTGTAAAATGGCTGGCAGAGGGGATGCACAACTACAATTTATGAAGTTGTTTCATATGAAAATAAATTGAAATTGCCAAAGTGCTAATTTAAAGACTTTTGAAATATAACCACTTTGTAATTTGAGGATTTCATTTATCATTCCAACTGAAAAAATTTGATTATGAGTGGTTTTACACAATACCAAGAAATTAAGATTTCCGTTAGGGAACAATGGCATGTTAGTTATTTAGGAAAATTTTTTTCAGAGATTCATACAAAACTAGGTAAGGATACAATTAATGGCATGTACAGGGATTACTTTAAAATATTTCAACAAAAACAACATTTTTTTAAAGGAACAGATGAAGTAAATGATACAAAATTTTGGTAATCGCTGAATCTGGAAAATGGGAATTCGGGGGTGCAGTTGGTTAATGGAACGGCCACACGAAATCCCTATAGGACCACATGTACAGCTCCCGCACTGTGCAAAAGGAGCAACTACCGATACCACAAAGGAGCGACGTAAGGGGCCCTTTAATTTGGGGGCAGAGATGCACTTATCTTTTTATAGTCCTTGACAAATGAGAGGGAAATAATTCAAAGGTTGAGTGTATGGAAAAGTCATTTCTTAAATATCTGGAAGATATTTTTCATTTTTCTGAAATCATAAAAAAGTTTAGTTCAGTACAGAATAGACTCGACCCAGGGTGGTGAGGGGCAAAGCACGCTGAGTCATAAACCACCTTTTTGATCTCCTTTTAGTTAAACTGTAGAAGCACAGGCAAATCACTTCTGGCTTTTGCCCTCTCTTTTTTTTAAAGATTTTATTTATTTATTTTTAGAGAGAGGGGAATGGAGGGAGAACTACACACAAAAGTTAGGTACCAGTAATACTAATAAATCTTATTTGGTGATATAACCAAATACTTGATAGACTTTTTTCCTATCAGTGTTAGGTTGAAGATGGAGAAGAAAGCTCCAGGAAAAAACAAAAAGACAAAGTTGTATTTGTAGAAGAAAAAAAAAGAGGATTCTAGGTCTTTAGATAATAAAATATTAACAAATGGTATTAGTCACCCCTGCTCTTGTACAATATTATGGGCAGAATTATAACAACAATGGTGTAAATTTACTACTTGTACTAGTTTTATACTTCTTCATTTCTTTGGAAACTGTACCTTCCTAAAAAAAAAAAGATTGTCAAGGCCTCCAGAAATCCAGGTTTGGGGTCCTGGCTGTGCCACTACCGGCCGCATAGCATTTCTTCGCCTCCATTTACTCATCTGTAGAAGGGCGTTCGACTAGATAATCTCAAAGATCTTTTCCAGCTTGAACATCCCATGACGCAGTTTTTCATAGGTGTCTTTTTAGCTTTAAAATCTTCAGAGGTTTTATTTTGAATTAGTGATAATACATAGTCCTGGGAAGCAATGAATCAGAGTTAATATACAAGCAGAGTCCACGCACAAAAATGATGTGGGGGTTGACAATCTCGAGGTGAGACCTGAATTCTGCAGCAGGAGCTAAAGATCCCATTTTCCAGAGCCAGCAGTTATCAAGATTTTGCCTCATTCTTTCCCTTTCTCCAAATACTAAGTGTGCAGGGACAAGTTACTGGTAAATTTCAATCAGAAGAAGGAAAAAGAGAGAGAGAAAAAGATCTAAATTCATAAAGTAAGTCACTTTTAATATAAAATTTAAATCACAAGTAAATTTTCTGGACCATGTATATAGAGGGAGATATGCTTTGAATCTGCTTTATCGGTGAACACAAAGAAATATGCCAGGGAAATATATCTGGCCAATATTATAAAAAAACTGGGAGGGAGGGCAAGTAAAGAATCCAGATTCTATCTCATTCTAGCTCTCATTTTTAAGTAAAAATACTGGAATCCAACAGTATTCAATACTTTGGGACATTCTATTTGCAAAAAAGAGATAAAGTATATCCTATTTGGGGCTTCATTACACTTTTCCACTCATGCATTAAGTAGGCTACTCAAATTGTAAAAAACTATTTATGGCCTATAAAATGATTTCTGTCTGTGGTTTTGAAAGGCCACATAAAATTTAACATTTCTAGTCTGAATTCTTTCAAACTTTCTGGTCATTTATTTGTACATAGCAAGCAATCTTTCACTTTTTCTATGGGGAGAAAGGAATTGCTAAAATGGCTGGAATAACTAAACAAACCAAATAAGAGAGAGAATATGAGAAAAGAGACATCATCTCCTAGAATATTTCAACCATAAATAATAATATATAATACCTATCACACACTGTCATGTACATCATTTCCACCAATGGTCAGAGACAACTGGGCCAGAAATACCATCTTGTAAAAGGGTAACCTGTGTCACTAAGATACTGACCCTTGGGGAAATTACTGACATAGTCACGTGTTTCCAAAACCTCACTCGTTTCAAAGAACTGAGCATATACAAAGGAATAAAAACAAAGGATAAGTTCTAAATGCAAAATCTAGGTAGGGAAAAGAAAACATAAAAAAAAAATATGAAAAGAAACTGTCCTATTTGCAACTTGGGGCAGCCTTCTCTTCTTAGAGACCCCAACCCTTGGGCTGAAGGAAAAGAGAAGCAGGAAGTGCCCTTTAAGGGGGAACATCCCTCAGGGACTGGTCTCCAGCACTCAAGCCACAGCTCTCTCTGCTCAAGACACGGCCCAGCTGTCCGTGTGGGTGCAGTGCTCTCTGAGGTCACTGTGGAAACAGGGAATGAGGCCTGATCAGGAAAACAGGTCAGAGTCAATAGTAACACAGCACCCTTTTCCCACGTTGCCAATTTGCTAAACCTGATCTGAAGAAATGCATTACCCAAGATAAGATGTCTTACTCTAGGATGATGACTATCCACACTTAGGGCACACCCTGACTTAACCCTGACATTGATACCCAGTCTCTTTCTCTTCTTATTCCATTAACATAAGCATACAATACTGATTATCTCTCTTGCTGTCTCTATTCAAAAGAAACCTGTCCCATGAATGCATCTCTTAGACACAGGCATTCTCAATATCCATTCACAAAAGTAAACTGTGAGTCAGCTCAGATCTCTTCCCCTACTCCTTCTGTTCAACTCCTAACCCCTAAATCAACCGCAAATCAAAGGCCACCTTGGTAAACACCCTTTCGATGGCCTCTTTGCTCAGCTCAGTGCCTCAGAGCCTAGGTGCAAGGAATGTAACCGGCCTCCATAAACCGGGAAATCTGTTAAACTCCATCACACATTTCCTTTTCCCTTCCTGGGTTATGTGAACAATCTAGAATCAACTTTTTCCACCACCACGGCAGATAGTGAAATCTATCGTCCACACTCGTGTCTTATATCCCAAAAAACCAAGCTCTCAAAGGGCCGAGACATTTCACAATGGCATTTTTCCCCTTGGGCTCTGACTTTAAACCTCACTGTGACAATAAAGCTCTCAAGAAAGTTTCTCGTTCGTGTTCATCTCCCCATCCAAGCTCACAGTCCCACCCACTTAAGGACTAACTCAGAACATACCTCCGCTCTTGGAATATTTACTCCCACTTCCTCCAATCCTTATCCAAAAAGTACACGCTGCAATTAAATTGCACTTCCCCTCCCCGCCAAAAAAGCATATATGTCTTTTTATACCAGACTTCCATCAAAACACAACATTCCGTGGAATGCTTCCATACCGGCTCTACGACTGCTATATGGCATCAGGAATTCATCTACTTCCTAGGGTATTTCCTCCATTCCTAAAATTATAAACAAACATTATTGAACCCATCACAGGTAATAAAAGTGCAGAAAAAAGAAAGGGGACAACCGATGGGCAAAAATGATCAACTGTGATATTTTTATATCATTTTTATTTATTGATTTTAGAGAGATGGAGAGAGACAGTAAGGGAGAGGGAAAGAGAGAGAGAGGAACATCACTTTGTCGCTCCACTTATCTATGCATTCACTGGTTGTTCCTTGTACATGCCCTGACCTCAGATCAAACCAGCAACCTCCACTATCCTCAGCATAGGGGGGATGATGCTCTACCCAAGTGACCTAGCCAGCAAGGGCTATGACCAACTGTTTTCGCCCTTCTGTTCATGATCCCTCTCCTCACTGCAAGCATCTGACTACTTAAATTTATTGCTTCTACCCTGCAAGAACAAGGTATGTTTTGCCTAGTGAAGCTTCTCCTTGTTTTGTTGATTCAAAACTGAGAGGAATATTAAGAAGAGAAGATTATTTCAAAATATACTGATTTTTTTTTGTTTGCTTTGCAAAATGTATAATCATGATAGATCTCTACCTAGTTGCTTCATCCTTGAACTCTAATCTGCTTCAGTCAGTCCCATCCTAGAAACTCCTAAGAAAGAAAGGAAATCAAAAAAATAAAGTCCATCTTCTAATAATCACTTACAAGTCATCTGCCTAGTAAGAATTAACTGAAATATAGAAGATGTCAAGTCCTGAACTCCAATTACCTTTGCCACAGATTCACTATATCACTTTCCTTTAGTAAATGAGGTTGGTTTAGTTGAAACTGTGAAAGATTAAAGATACTAAGGAGCTCAGCCAGTTTCCTTCTCATCCCAATACCACTGCCCCCCCCTTCCAATTCCTGACTTAAAACTGATAATCTAGTATCACAAAGACTTCTCCCACCTACACTGTGAGTAGTAATAGCTCCCATACTTTGCACTTTATAGGTATTTTCTCATTTAAACTGTCCCAAGAGCCTGACAGGTAAGTTTTAACATTCCCATTTTACAACTGTGAAAACTGAGGCCTGAAGGAAAAAAAAATGACAAAGAACTATGTCAGTCAACAGACTTAAAATAGGCCATGTTAATCCTTTGTTAAAATTGTAAATTATTGAATATTTTAAAGACTGTGTGGACTTAGAACTCCTAATGCGTTTTAATTAGAAAATTTTAAAGAGCATACCTGTTTTTTCCTTGAATTTGCTTTGGGAAACAGGCCTGCCGACAACACAGGTGTAAATGAAGAACAGCACAGCTCAGGGAAAGGGTTTGGAATAGATGGCATTTCCAGAACATCAAGATCTTTCCTTTCTCTCCTACACCGAGAGAACATAGGATGTAATTTACATAAAACAGAAGGTAAAATCTAATTGCTGTCAGAATTCAAGTTAAAGCCAACATGCACCACTCTGTGACAACGGTCTGTGAAGTACTTTTCTGCGGGTTAAAATAAAATATGTTAATTGATACAATCAATCATCTATAGTATCCTATCCTTGGGGTGAGGGGAGGGTGCTTTTAAAAAAAATCACCAGGCATGGAAATCCCATTTTCAGTACCTTTGATAATTTTCCTGAAACTGAAATACATACTATATATTTATTGATGCAAAAATCACCCTGAGGAGTTAGGCATTGCTATGCATCCATTAAAGTCTACTAAAATGTAGTGAATTCATCCTTATGCTATTTTACTAATCATTTTTGGAAGTTATGGTCTATTAATTATAGCTGTGGTTCATCTCACTTCAAATTTCACTAACAATGTTACCCAGACACAGTATGTTGATTTTTCAAGTACTTTTAGATACTATGTTACAAGGCAGTGTTTTTGAGAAGGTAAGTGAATAGAACTTGCTAGTATAAGCGTAGTCTTGTCCACTGAAAGTAGTTTTAACTTTAGTGAAGTTGAAGCACTTTTAAAATCTGAACAAAAAAAAGTACCAATTAAATGTATAATGTAAAGGACTAGAGATTTTTGTATCGTTGCAGCCTTTTTTCCCCTAAAGAATGTGCAAAATTGTGAACTCTACAGGCACTTAGTGCTGAATGCTGTGGAGACTGGGAAACCTTTTAAAGCCTCTGTTCTTTGCTGCTGAACAGCAAGACTGCTCACATTTCAATCCGTGCTTTGCCTTTCCAGGCTCGCTGTAAGACTCTATGTAGGAGGTAAACTCATTTACTCTACGATTTTTAAAATCTATAAAATTTTTTAAAAGGTCTGTTTGTTTTTAAATGCAGGGCCACGAAGAATGAAGGGAGATGGGTGGTCAGCCTGAAGCTCGGCCTCCCAGTTCACCCAGATGGGCAGAGGCGAGAAAGAGACCGGGAGCTCTCAAAGAAACGGCGATGCTATTTATAAGGCTCTCGGAGATCGCAGTGCCCTGCTGATCCGGTAGAAGCCAGCTCAAAGGGAATTGTCTTCTGAGACTTTCACAAACTTGGCCCAGCTTTGGGCACATGGCTCACCCCCTAGGACCGCCTCCTCGCCCCCCTCGCCGGCCGCCAACCCAGGACACTCCCCCGCGCCCCCCGAGGGCTGCCTACCTGTCTGCAGCACAGCCTCGGGGCCCGTCCGGAGGGGGCAGGAGCGCTCGCGCGTGCAGCCTGGGGGCTGACGCCAGGTCGCGGGCGTCGCCCCTCCCCTGAGCAGCGCCGCACACCTGGGCAGCCCGCCGCGAGTCCCCGGCTGCCGCCCTACCCGCCGGGCTCTGCCCACCTTGCAGGGAAGTGGTCATTGTGGTCCGTCGGGGGACTCAGCCGTCGTGGGAGACCCAGCGGCCGGAGAAGGTGGTCGGGTGGAGGGAGGCGAGGCGCCCGTTCGGCCGCCCGAGCGCGCTGCAGGTGCGGTGGCCTCGCTGCCTGCGCTCCCGGCCCCGGCGGCTCAGACGCTCAGCCGAGCAGTCGGCGAGGCGGCGGGGGAGGGGAGGGGGCGGAGGAGGAGGGTGGGGAGAGGGGAGGAGCGGCGGGTGGGTGGGGGCCGCGGGGGGCGGGCGGCGGGGCGACGCGGAGGGGGCGGGAGGGGGCGGGAAGGGCGCCCGGTGCCCGCAGGCGCCTCGCCGCCGGATCGCTCGGGGGCGCTGGTGTCCGTGCTGCTCCAGCAGCGCCTGGGCTTTGGCTGCGGACGCCCCAGGCCCGGGTCGCCGCCTCCCCAGGTGGGTGCTGGAGCGAGAGGCTGAGCCCACGGTCCCGGCGGGCCCCGCGCCGCTTGAGGCGGGCACGGGGCAGGACCGGCGATCCCAACGGGCTTGTCCGGCGGACCGCAGGCCGGGCAGGGGTCTGGCCATCGCTGACCCCTACATCGTTCCATTCCTGATGCTCTGCAATCTGAGATCACCTAAGCTGTGGCTGGGCCGCCATGACAGGCCCCACGGTGCCAGGAGGCCGGGGGACCAAGGGGCTAGGTCTGCCCCAGCACTTACCCCACGTGTCTCTTCCTCTTTCCACCCCGCCGCCCAAGACAGGGGTGGGGGAATTGGAGAGCCAGGGCCTGGGAGCGGGATGGAGGAGGTGGGGGCGTGGAGGACCTGTAAGTACAATCAGTAAGGAAAACTACTGAGGTGTTTGAGAATCTTAGTAAGGAATTAGTAAATCTGAAGATGTCTTAGGAATTAGATAAAAGATTAATTTTTTTATAATAAGAACACCCTTGTCCCATTCCCCCTCACAACAGCCTCATAAATTAATTGCTACCCCATTTTACAGATATGGAAATTGGAGCCCAAAGCCATGCAGGACCTCGCACAAGATAGGACTAAGTAATTGGTGCAGTCAAGCTTCCAATCCAGAAGATTTTGTATCAAAATCTAGGCTATTAGAAATGGTAATTACATTATGCTCACCCTCTGAGATGCAGCAGCCCTATTCCGAAGTTTTGGGTGATATTCTGTTTCTGCTCTTCCAATAAGAGCCCCCATCCCAGTGTACCGCTGAGGGTTACAAATGGTTTTTTGTACACTCTATTCGTTGACCAAATTAAGTAACATCTGTCCCTGGCATCTATTTCACCAGGTTTTCTTAACCTCTACAACCTCTGTCCAGGGAAAGGCAAACACACTGCCTCCGGAGGAAACCGAAAACCTCCCTCCTCCATATCCCTGCATTCCTTCCCTCCCCACCCCCGACCTCCCCCCCCCACACACACACACACCGACCGTGGCACCAACCACTGCTGGCACCCAGGGGTCACTAACTCCCAGCCTTTGAGGAAACTAGGAAACTCCATGGAGGCAGAAGTTCTATATTTTCCTGATGTCAAAATTAACTCCCAGTAAAGAGTAGTACTGGCCTGGGTCGCACGATGAGCGTGGTCTGGAGGAGGCTTTATACATTGCAAGGGCCGAGACAGAACAAAACGGTAGTTCTCCAGAGGGGTAACAATAATACTGACCATGATGATGGATAACGAGTATTGATGCTGCATGCCAGGCGAAGACCTCACTCAAATCCAGTTCCCTAAATGATGGTGTGAATTCTGTGTGTGGGTTTTAATGTAAAAGCATGCAGATATATTGAAGTCATTCCAGCAAAATAAAAGTTATGTAATGAAGATTTTAACGAAAGACATAAACTTTCATCATTATCATTATCCCTATTTTCATCCAAAACTGTTGCAGGCAGCTATTTCTCCTCTCTAGAAATGATACTGTTGGAGCACTCCAACCAGACAAATGAACAATAGCTGAAATTTGTTTCCTCCCTATTATTCTCTACCCCCCGCCTCCCTGCCCCCCACTCCCGCTCCCTGCTCCCCACACAGGGCTGCCTGGCCTTTTTTGTTAGAGAGGAGGATAGGCGAAAACTGTGTGCCTTTGGAATCACTTGAAATACTTTTTCCCAATAGTGTGTCCTGCTCCAGCATAAATTTTTAACCTCAGGAAAGAGTATTCATTGGCTGGAATGAGATCTCAGTTGTGTCTCCCCTCTCCAGACATTTTCTCATTTAGTAAAAATGCAGGCTTTATGCTCCACCTCTAATCCCCATGGGTAAAAATTATAATACCTGCAGTCATCAGAGGCCAAAAAGAAAAGAGCAAGTCTCTGAGGAATGAGAACCTAAATATTTTTCTCTTTGTAGATTAGCATTAAATATTTAATTTACTCCCAGATACCTTGAAGATCTGTACCAAGAATTATGAGAATTAGATCATTCGCATTTTTGATGCAAGCCAACAGAAGAACTAGTTTTTGAGGTTTTACAAAAAGAAACGATTCTAACAAAAGCACTATGCAATATAAAAGGGGCAGAATACTATCAGACCTAGTACAGCCGAAGAGGACACAGAGGCATTTTTCTATCAAGGAGGAAGTTTAAAAAGGACATTTTCCTTCCCATAACTGACAGAGATTGCTGACACAATGAGGCAGATGTCGTGGTACCCAGCAGCAGGTTCTCCCAGGGTGGCTGCTCTTCCTTTTACCTTGAACCTCGGAACGGGAAAAGGAAGCACTTGTCTCCTGGCTCCTCCCCTTTTCTACCCTTTACCCCTCCCTTTTTCTGTCTCTCCCTAGGGATCCTAGCCTCTCTCCCCCTCAAGGAAAATATGTTCTTGTTTTACTCTCTTTTTGTTACCAAATCAGATTTCTTAACTCCCTATAATTGAGAAGGATAATATACATTGAGAAAAGAAGTTCACTAACAAAATTGCATAGTGACTTACCACAAGGCAAACACTGATGGCAAGTCATGAAATGCATTATTGTCAGTCCTCCAACAGCCCCTCCCACCAACCCGGATTTTCATAATAGTCAGCCCATACTTTAACCATAAGTATCCATCCCTAAGCACAATAGAGTCAGTTGACTAATGTTGACCTTTATACATTTAAATGGAATCATACATACGGAATGACCCTCTCGTGCTTGACTTGGTCCTTTACCATATTATTCGATATTCTTCCATGCTTTTATAAGTAGCTGCAGTTCTTTTCATTTTTCTATTGTGTGTAGATACCACAATGCATCCATTCCACTACTGATAAACATCTGGGCTGTTTCCGTCTTTTGACTATTACTAATCTGCCACCATGGACATTTTGTACACTTACCTCTCGGTGCACAAGTGCATGCACTTCCAGACGGTGCATATGCGGCAGTGGCCTTGTGAGGCCATGAGGTGTTCATGTTCAGCTTTAGTGGATGCTGCCAGGTTCTTAAAGTAATTGTACCGACTTTTACCACCACCAGCAATGCCTGAGTTTTCCCAGATTATCACATCCTTGACAATTAGAATATTATTAGGATTTTCACAGTAGACATTCTGGTGAGTGCATAGAAGTGTCTCATGGTGGAATTTGACTTTATGACGAATGAGGGTGAGAACTTCTTCACATGATTATCTGCGATTTGAAAAGTACCAATTCAAGTCTCCTGGCCATTTTTATGATTTGTCTATCTTTTTTTTTATTCTTTTATAGGAGTTCTTTTTATATTCTAATTACCATCAATTTGTTATTATATTTTATAAGTATATTCTTCCATTCTGTGTCTTCCAAATGATATCTTTTGGTAAACAGAAGTTTTTAAGTATAATACAAGCAAATTTATCTTTTTATAATTCTACTTTATACTGCTTAGAAATTTTTCCTAAGTATCCCAGAAATTTTTTTAAATTGCCATATTTATTACAGTATTATCAACATTATTTTTTCTTTTTTCTTTTATTATTTTTATATATTTTATTGATTATGCTATTACAGTTATCCCATTTTCCCTCCTTTATTCCCCTCCTTCCTACATACCCCCTCCCACCCACACTCCCCCCCTTCAGTTCATGTCCGTGGGTCATACGTATAAGTTCTTTGGCTTCTACATTTCCTATACTATTCTTAACCTCCCCCTGTCTATGTTCTACCTACCATGTATGCTACTTATTCTCTGTACCTTTCCCCCCTCTCTCCCTCTCCCACTCCCCCACTGATAACCCTCCATGTGATCTCCATTTCTGTGATTCTCTTCCTGTTCTAGTTGTTTTCTTAGTTTGTTTTTGTTTTTCATTTTTTTTAGGTTCAGTTGTTAATAGCTGTGAGTTTGTTGTCATTTTACTGTTTATATTTTTTATTTTCTATTTCTTAGATGAATCCCTTTAACATTTCATATAATAAGGGCTTGGTGATGATGAACTCCTTTAAATTGACCTTATCTGTATCCCAGAAATTTATTGTTTTGCCTTTCACCTTTAAATCTGTGATCCATCCAAGACTGATTTTTTTTTATAGTATGAAGGTGGAAAGGTTCTTCTGTTTCTTTAGATACAAATAGGTAATTGTCACAGCCCCCTTCATTGGAAAATTGTCCTTCTCTCACAACTTTGCAGTGCCTCTTTTGTCATAATTTAATTTTCTATCATTGGGTCTTTTTCTGGGCTCTCTCCTCTATTCTTTTGGTTTATTTACCAATATTTATGCCAATATTACCTTGCCTTAATGACTATGATTTATAAAAAATCATAGTATTCAGTATAACAAGGATTTTCATTTTGTTCTTTTTCAATGTATTAATTGTAGAATTAGCTTCCCAAGTTCTACAAAGACTAGCTTTTGATTAGATTTTGTTTAGATTACATTTGATTAGATTAAACTGATCTGATTAAACTGATTACATTAAATCAGTTTAGGGACAAATAGTATTTTTTAAAATAACATTCCCAATCCATGAAATTGTTATAGTTTTCCATTTGGTTATACAGTAGACCCTTGAACCACATAGGTTTGAACTGCCGTCTTTTTTTTTTAAATCAACAATTTGAAAAATTCCCCAGAAGAACTGTGGAACTTATAACAGATGATTGTAAACTTAGAGTAAGGATAAATACAGTACAGTATTTGTACAATAAATGTATTCTCTCTTCCTTCTGATTTTCTTTTAGTTTTAAGTTTATTTTTAATCATTTTTTAAAGATTTTATTTACTTATTTTTAGAAAAAGGAGAAGGGAGAGAGAAAGAGAGGGAGAGTAACACCAATGTGTGGTTGCCTCTGGAGTGCCCCGTACTGGGGACCTGGCCTGCAACCCAGGCATGTGCCCTGACTGGGAATTGAACTGGCAACCCTTTGCTTCACAGGCTGGTGCTCAATCCACTGAGCCACACCAGCCAGAGCTAAATCATTTTCTAGTGTTAGTCTATTACTGATTTTCTTAATATCAGCTTTTCTCTAGTTTACTTTATTGTAAGAATATACTATGTAATACATATTATTTACAAAATATGTGTTAATCCACTATTTAAGGTATTGATAAGGCTTCCAATCAACAGTAGGTTATTAGTAGTTAACTTTTGGGGAAGTCAAAAATTATACATGGATTTTCACAGGGTCAATTGGATCTTCAATTGGCTACAATCATATATGGTTTTCTGAGTAGATACTTTGCACATATATTGTTAAAGTTCTTAGATATTTTATTTTTATACTATTTTGGATACCTTTTTAAAATTTTATTTTCTATCATTCGTTGTAATAACAAAAACAACTGATTACTATGCAGAGATCTTCTTACCTTCATTATAACTTTCACACTCCAACTCTAAAAATTTAACTGAAAACATTTTTAGGTTTTCTATGTATACCACCTATTATCTATAATTATTGACAGCTTTTTTGTCTCTCTTATTTTTATGTATTTTATGTATTTATCTAGCCTTACTATACTGCTTAGAAATTTAACTACAAGGTTGAATATGAGTGCTGATACCACAGATTCTAGTCTTATTCCTAATTTCAAAGGAATAGATACTAAATATCATATCATCGTACTTTTACAGATATCCTTTATCCAACAAGGGAGGAAGGTTTCCTCACATTTGTTGTTCACTGAGAATTTTTATCACGAGTGGGCGTTGAATATTATTAAACAGCCTTTCTGCATCTACTATGTCGATCATACGGTTTTCTTCCCTCATTCTATTAAAGTAATGAAGTATGTGGGTCTTTTAATGGTAAACTGAACTTACATTATTAGAATAAACACTACTCATTTTTAAAATATTTTTGATGTTTGCTGATATTTTGTTTATAATTGTAATACCTATGTTCATGAGTGAGATTGGTATGGATTTTCCTTTCTCATAATATTTTCATGAGGTGTTGATATATGGTATGAATGTCTCATTGGAGGTGGGGAGTGTTCCTCTTTTTTTTTTAACTAAGGAGTATACATAACATTGGTGTTATTTCTTCCCAATAGCTAATTCAACTCACTTGTAGAGCCATATGACCCTGTGGTTTCCTCTGTGGAAAAGTTTTTAATAAATGACTTAATCTTAAATAGTTTAAGAGGGCTAATCTGAATTCTTATTTCTCCTAAATAAGTGTCCATTTTGACAAGTAGTATTTTCTAGAAAATGTATCTCATTGAAAATGTTAAATGTTTCAACAGAAAATTATTCATATTTTTCTGTTAATGTTTTAATACCTAAAAGATTCATTGGGTTGTCCTTACACCTAACATTAGATATTTGTGCCATCTCTCTTTTTTTCTTGATTATACTCACCCAAATTTATCAATTTTAAAGTTTTTCAAGAATGACCTTATTGTCCGTTTGTATTTTATCTTGTTTATTTCTATTCTTATGTTTTCAGTTTCTCTCCTTCTACTTTTGGTGCTGTTCTTTTTTTTCTTTCCCTACATTTTTGACATAGATACTGATAGCTCATTAATATTTAGTTCTCTGTATTTTATAATGTTTATGTTTAAAAATATATATTTCCTTGCAGGTTTGATCTTAGCTATATCCCTCCAGCTTTATTTAATAAGTTGTATTTGCATTATTACTCAATTCAAACTACTTTATATTTCCCATTGAGATACAGATTTTTCTGTTTTTCTTTCGTTTGTTTTTTAATACGTGTTTTAATTACCTTGTTGTCACAGAATATACTCTATGTGATTTCAGTCTTTGAAATTTGTTGAAACTAGCTTTATGGCCCAGCATATATTGCAATATGTATATTATGTGTGTTGAAAAGGAGGCATTTTCTGCAGTTGTTAGATTCATTGTTATATATACTATGTCAATGGTATCGAATCTATTAACCATGTTGTTTAAATTTTCTGTATTTGCACTGAATTTTTTATTTGTTTATTATATTATTTCCTAAGAGATGTTATATTACAATCTCCCATTATGACTGTAGAATTTTACATTTATATTTACTCTATATTTTAATTTTGCTTTATATATTTTAAGGCTATACTTTTAGAGGTTAATTTTAGTAATTATTTCACAAATTTAGAATTATCAGGTCTTCTTAATAAATTGAAGTGTGTAACATTTTAAGGTGTCCTCCTTTATCTCTAACAACTTTTCTGCCTTCAAGTCTTTGTCTGAAATTAATAAATGTGAGCTGATGCTTTATGATACATCTTTTCTCCATACTTTTTTAGAGGTATCTTTTGTAAATGACTTATGATTAGAGGGATTTTTCTCATTTGGTTTTTATCCTAGCATACAATTATTGCTTTTAAATGAAGCACTTGAACATTTTGAGTTAAATCTCTATCCCATTAAGTGCTATCTCTGTGTAACCATTTCTGTGTTACTACCCCCCCCTCTTTTAATCTTCTTTTGTGTTACACCATCTTCCCTGCTCTGCTTACCCATTTGTTCCATCTGATCCACTTTCTATCCTTCTCCACCCTGCCCCTGGCCCAAGGAAGGTCAAGTTTATGAATGACATCAAAGTGCTGCCTTGTTGTCTGACTTCTAGACAGACATTGATTTTGTTCAATGGAAGACACAGCAGAAGAAACTGACCAGTGGGGAGAATGTGAAGTTAAGAGATCTACTCTTCTTTCTCCCCGCACTTCCAGGTTGCATGGCTTCTCCCCTGCAGTGCAATCCACTGCGTGTGTAGGTGTTCCTTGACCCTCTTCTTGTCACCCTTTGCGACTTTAAGGCTCAGGAACAACCCAAATGCTGAGACTCTGGCTGCTGCTGGTGATGTGAGTGACTAACTGTCCTTTGTCTCTGATCCAGGACGGTTGTGTCTTATGCCAGCATCCTTGAAACTGCAACAGGATAATTTGTCAGCTTGTAAATTGAGTAAAATCTCAGACCCATCACAGTTCTTGAGACACGAGTTCTAAATTATTTCCTGTTGTTGTATTTTGTTTTGTTTTGTTTAAATCTTCTCACATCTTGATAAAGAGCTCCTTTATTAAACTCTTTTCAAATTACCTAGCTTGCGTGTGCCATCAGTTTCCTGCTAATTAACATAGGAGAACATTTTAACATAGGGCATTTTACTATTCTTTTACTGATTATATCAGATCACAACATATATCCTTTTAAAAATATATTTTATTGATTATACCATTAGAGTTGTCCCAACTTTCCCCCTTTACTCCTCTCCATCTGGTACCCACCATTCCCTCTGGCGGTCCCCCCTTAGTTTATGTCCAGGGGTCATGTATATAAGTTCATTTGCTACTCCATTTTCTATACTGTCCTTAACATCCCCCTGTCTATTTTGTACCTACCAATTTGTACTTCTTAATCCCAGCACCTTTTCCCTCACTCTCCCCCTCTCCCTTCCAAACTGATGTCTCTCCAAATGATCTACGATCCTGTTTTTGTTCTGCTGTTTGCCTAGTTTGTTTTTTAGATTCAATTGTTGATAGTTGTGAGTTTATTGCCATTTTAATGTTCATAGTGTTGATCTTCTGGCTTTTCTTAAATTTAAGTTCCTTTAACATTTCACATCATAAGGGCTTGGTGATAATGAACTTCTTTAGCTTTACCTTGTCTGGGAAGCACTTTATCTGCCCTTCCATTCTAAATGATAGCTTTGCTGGATAGAGTAATCTAGGTTGTAAGTCCTTGCTTTTCATATCTTTGAATATTTCTTGCCAATCCCTTTTAGCCGGCAGTTTCTTTTGAGAAATCAGCTGCCAGTATTTTGGGAACTCCTTTGTAGGTAACTATCTGCTTTTCTCTTGCTACTTTTAAGATTCTCTATCTTTAACCTTTGGCATTTTAATTATGATGTGTCTTGATGTTGTCCTCTTTGGGTCCATCTTGTTTGGGACTCTCTGTGCTTCCTGGACTTGTACATGTATTTCCTTCACCAAATTAAGGAAGTGTTCTTTCATTGTTTTTTCAAGTAGATTTTCAATTTCTTGCTCTTTCTCTTATTCTCTGGCACCCCTATGATTCGATGTTGGAATGTTTAAAGTTGTCCCAGAGGCTCCGTAGTCTATCCTCATTCTTTTGGATTCTTTTTTTCTTCTTGCTGTTCTGATTGAGTGTTGTTTTCTTCCTATGTTCCAAGTCATTGATTTGATTCTTGGCTTCATCCACTCCACTATTGGTTCCCTGTAAATTTATTTTTTTATTTCACTTAGTATAACCTTCATTTCTGCCTGGGTCTGTTTGATGTCGTTGAAGTACCCAATGAGTTCCTTGAGCATCCAAATAACCAGTGTTTTGAACTCTGCATCTGATAGATTGCTCATCTCCATTTTATTTACTTCTTTTTCTGGAGTTTTGTTTTGTTCTTTCATTTGGGCCATATTTCTTTGTCTTCTCATTTGGCAGCCTCCCTGTGTTTGTTTCTGTGTATTAGGTGGAGCTGCCTTGACTCCATCTTAATAGCATGGCCTATTGTAGTAAAGACCACTGGTAAGTTAGATGGGGGAGAGCCTTAGGTAATCACAGGGTGGGACACCCTGTGTTGCTGCCCTGTGGCTCTGTGTGGACGAGGGCTCATAGAGGAGACAGTGCTGCTCACTGGCCTCTGGAGTTTTGTCAGGGAAGAAACTGTCTTCTGGCATTCACCCTGATGGCAGACACCTCATTTTCTCCCTGTATGCCTTTCAACCCAGCTATCCCACTTCTGGGAATATATCCGGAGGAACCCAAAGCACTAATTCGAAAGAACATAAGCACCCCTGTGTTCGTTGCAGCATTACTTACAATCACCAAGACATGAAGCAGCCCAAGTGTCCATCAGTAGATGAGTGGATAAAACAACTATGGGACATTTACACAATAGAATACTACTCGATCATTAAAAAAAGAAAATTTTACCCTTTGTGACAGTATGGATAGACTTGGAAAATATTGTGCTGAGTGAAAAACCAGTCAGAGAAAGGCAAATGCTGTATGATTTAACTCATATGTGGAATCTAATGACCAAACTGAACTAACAATGAAAATGGGAACTCATAGATGGAGAGCAGATGACAGCCAGTGATGGGGGGAGGTTAGGGAGTGGAAGGATTGAGCAAAAAGGAAAAAGGACTCAAGGACATGGAGAATAGTGTGGCTTTTCATTGATGCCTTTTATCATGTTGAAAAAATTAACTTCTATTCCCAGTTTTTGAGTGTTTTTATTAAAATGAATGATAAGATTTTGTTAAATGTTCTTTTCTGCTCACTCACATATTTAAAGGATATTTTGTTGGCTATAGGACTCTTGGTTGACAATACTTCTTTCAACACTTTAAATATATCTTTTCATTGGCTTGGCTTAATTGTTTATATTGAGAAATCAACTCAATATAATTGTCATATATTTTGAATGTAATTTGACTCTTATCTAGCCCCCTTAAGATTTACTTTTTTTCTTGCTTTTCAGTAATTTTACTGTGATATACCTAGGTGAGGGTTTTGTTGTTTTTATTTCTCTTACAGTATGTAAGTGCTCTTGATTCTGTGATATAATATTTTTTGTCATTTTGGAAATGTTTTCAGTCATTGTCTCTTTAAATAGTGCTTATTCTCCTTCCTCTCTTTTCTCCCTTTCTGAGATTCTAATTGTATGTATCTTAGACATTATCACTCTCTTCTTATGTATTACCAACTTTTAATTTCTTCATGCTTTATTCTAGGTATTTTTTCTTGATACATCTTTATTACAGCTGAGTCCAAGATATTAATAAACCCATTCATTCATACATAATTTTGGTTTTCTTATTTTTAGTTTCTAAATACCTGCTAAAATTCTCAATCTTTTCTCTTATCTTCTTGAAAATACTAGTTGCAATTTATAATATCTGTCTGATGATTCCAATTTTTGAAGCCCCGTGTGTCTCTATTGTCTGCTTCTTCTGCTCTATTTTATTCATCTTATTGTCTCTTGGAACACTCCGTTATGTATTTTCATTGCTTATAAGACTGATTTGCAAAATAAATTTTCAAAATAATACAGAGATTATGCAAAGCTAAGCTCTAGGTCTTGTAAAGACTTAACTATTTTCTTATTTGCCATTACTACTCTAGCACATCCTTTTGCTGACCCATCCCAGATCAAGGGGTGTTCACACTGACCCTTTCTCCACCTTGATAGTGCCCTATTATCACAGCCCTCACAAGAGGGTCAAAATGTGCTCAGCTTCTCAGCTTTTCTACTGTCCCCTAGAGTTGACAAATGTCTCTTCATCAAGTCTTAACCTATTTTATGTTTTATTCCAGGACTTCTGTAACCCTCTTCTGATAGATAGCTGTGCTAGTAAAGCAATTTATGATTGTGGGAAAGGCTTAAGCATCTTTCATCTGATCCAGGAGCCATAGTTTTTTCCCCAGTGGATTTTAGAAGAAGTCCAGACCTGAGTAATATAAAGCAAAGTAGTATAATAGTAACAATTGAAGTTCTTAGATGGGAGGGTGGTGCTGTGACCAGGTATGCAAGACCTACTTCATAGAAGCACAATCTATTGGGGAATCCCATTATCTCTATGAACTGGTTCTCTGCCACGAATGGCCATTTGAAGTAATCTTTGTTCTCAATTAAAACTAAAACTTCTGGTAGCAAAAATGTAATTGATATGCAAAATTTCCTGCACTTCTTATAAATTCCTTGATTTGTCTCCTACCACTGCCTTGAGATGCTTCACCTCATTCATAAAAAAATTTTGGTATGCTTATAAATTCCTACAGTATCCCAATTAAGTCCCACACTAAACATGTCAGCAAATTTGTACTGTTCCTACCTGTGTGGCCGTTGATTTGCAGGAAGGAATTTTCAGCTCCAAAACTATCAGCCTGACACTTTTACGAGCTACATTCGGTACAACATCCTTTCATTTCAGTGAAACTGGAAACCACAGCAGGACCCCCGGGGCTGCTGCTTCTCCCCAGTCTTGCAAGCGTGACTTTTAGCGAGTGCCTCTCAGCACACCGTGCATGCCTTGCTTTATCGGATCAAAAATGTGCACTGTCTTAGACTCCTCAGCTCCAGATGGGTCACAGAGATTCCGCCACCAACTTTGCATGTGAAAGTGTAAAATACAGCTATTTTATATTTCAACTTTGATTACTTTCAGTGACTGGATGTAGTTCCCTTATTAATTTTGTTGAAACATTAAGCAAATTGAGTATCTTTTATTTAAACAGCAATGACTAGCCTTGGAATTAATGTCTTAAGTGATCACCAGGATTTTTAAAAAAGCAAAAAGATTGGGAGAGTTGCAAGATATAGAAATGAAAATTCTCTTAAGGAATATTCTTTAGGTAACAGTTTTAAAACCAGCAATACACCATGTGTTTAGGCCTAAGGAAATCTGACAGTAAACCTAAAGAAATGCTCATACACCCTATGTTTCCCCTAAAGAATCTCCTTTTGCTCACCTTCTAAGGAACTTGGACTTTCTAAGGAAATCAGAATGTATCTGCAAAGGTCAAGTACTTGTGCAAGAAAGCTCAGTGTCACTATCGGAGGCAATTTATAGCAAGTATACAGATCCCAGACCTTGCACTCTACGCATGATTCCTACCCTTGGCTTTAGTTTATTTTGCTTTCCTTATCCTCAACTTTGACTTTGACTTCCTTCTGTACACTTGGGTGGTTGTTTTAATTGTTACCTTGCCGTATATTTGCAAGCCACCTCATATATTTCTGAAATGAACTAGTGATGGATATATAACATCTCAGTCACATGCTGCTTAACCACGGGGATACTTGCTGAGAAACCTATTACCGGGCAACTTCTTTGCCGTGCAAACATCATAGAGTACACCTACGCACACCTAGCTGGTATAGCCTACTACTGTAACTGTACATGCTATACTTTTATATGACCAACATGCTGAAAGTATGTTTGTTTATTTACATCAGCATCGCCACAAATACTAAGTCATCATAGTGTGAGCCCCAACAGTGCCTTTTTCTTTTGTAAAACAAGTGCTGGGTCTAACTTTTAATTGCCCAGGCCTCCACTTCAAAGAGGTGTGTACTTCAACAAAGTCTATCTTTAACAAACTCCTTGCCAGCCACAGGACTCAAATGAAGAGCCGGCGCCTCCTCCACTGTAGCTCCTTTGTTTTAGATCTTGGTTGATTTCATAAGTAACCATTTGGGCTACTTGTTTTTTCTCTTCCCCCGCTTTAAATTATCACTCTTACATTTTAAATTCACTAGTTAAGAGAGAGCCTCAGAAACTCTAGGCCCCCAACCTCGACCCAATAAAAGCAGAGCCCCAGGCTCCTGCTCACTTGTGCATGATTTGTGCGTGCAAACGAGTGTTCATGTGCAAACACTCTCACACTCTGTCCTCAACTCTCCTGGCCGTGTGCCCCCTGGCCTGCCTGGTACACTCCAGGGCTTGTAATAAACTTATTTTTTCTTCCAAGTTTCCTAACAATTATCACTGAAGGCCGTCTTGCTGTCGTGATAAAAACTGCAAGTCGGTTCCACTCCTTAAACTGGTTCGGAAAGGGGAGACAGCTGTGGAAGGGATAGGAAGAAGCTAGAGATAACATTTCAACCTCCCTCCTGGTGCCAACTTAGTACTACTTAAGTCTCATGCCTTCTAAGGCCTGCTTCACATGTCCTCTTCCAATTACCAAATGTCTGTCTTATAAGGGGGTTTATCCAAGTGCAGACAATGTCTAGGTAAGATGTATGCCCTGTATTTAAAGACAGTCCTTCATTCCTTTCTTAAGCATCGGTGCAGAGGTACGGCCTATGGAGCACGGTATTCTAATAGAGAGCCAAACCGGGCCTTGTCACAGCCCTTAAGAACTTGGGATAATATATTAGTAAACACACGGTTGTGTAGGACTACAACCCACAACTTAAAAATAGCTGTGAAAACAAGGACATTTCTTTTCACTTGATACTAAAATTTAGTCTTCGACCCTGAGCTGCTATTTTGTTAATGGCAGATACTCAGTTGAGTTTATTCTTTCATATCCAGTGATTTCTCATTAGCATATGAGGATTCATAAGACCTGCTCAAAATTTAGTTCAGAGTTCTATTATTTTCTCTTATCGTTATCCTCAGACTCCCCATGAGGCAGCACCTGGTGCAGAGATCCGTGCGTGGCAAGTCCGTTCATCCCTGCCTTTAAGATGCATAGGAATATTTCAGAACCTCTTCTGCAAATTCTTTCAGAAACTGAGGAAAATAGGAGAGGGGTATCACTCTGGAGCCTCTCTTAAATATTGATATTCCAGATGCCATCACATTGTACACATATGTTAATAAAGGAAGTCTGCCTTGCTGTTTTAGGGATTGACCCATCTGGCTATCAGAGCCCAAGTCCACCAAATATTTGAATCTTTTCAATTTTATTTCTGATTCCATATGGCTAGCTGGTTAGACAATTATTGAGGGATCTGTTTGACAGTTACATTTTCAATATAAATAAATAATTGTTTTTCTGGCATCGGGGTTAAGGGTGTTGTTAGCAAGATCATATCCATTGATCCAATCAATTCCAGGCTGACTTGTGATGCTGCAAAGTAAAGGACTGGGTTCTGGGATGAGGGGAATTTAGACTCTGATACTGGTAGTTCCATGATGGCAGGGACCGTGTTCATCTTGTTAATCAGTCTCAAGTGCGTGGCGCTTCTAACGTCTCAGCTTCTTGGTAGCCACTCAACTGGCCTCTCTCCTGATGACGTCGATCACACCACACAAAATTTCCTTTGAACTTCTTGGTAAGCTGCATTATTCCCATTATGCAGATATAAATACCAAGACTTAAAGTAGTTAAACAACTTTCATATTGTCACAAAGCCAACAGAATGATTTTGGAAACTAGATGTAGAGAATTTCAAAGCCCACACCCTTTCCATTACATCATGGTGCCCTTAGGAATAAATAAACAGAGATCACAGCTAAGCTTGAGCTATCTGATAAAGCTTCTTAGCAAATATTTAATTAGGTTTTGAAGGTTGTGCAGTACTTCAAGCTAGAGACAGGATACACAATATCAAAGGCAAAGGGACAAGATAATGCATGTTATACTGAGGAAATAGTAATGAAGTTTAACTTTGTGTAGAAGCTGTAAGTGATAGGATAATGGGCAACGAATCTAGACAAGTATGACATCATTAAATTTTTGAACGGCAGAGTGAAGACTGAACATTCTTCCGTACGTATGTAATCAGATGCAAAGATCTTTAAAGAAGATAAGAAACATGATTAAAGTTATGCTTTAGAATGATGCTTCAAATTGACATGTTCCTCAGCTGGAGAAAAGACTAATCAAGACATTATCGATAATAATAGTGCATGTGATGATAGTATGGATGGATCCATGTGAGAGGAGGAAGAGGACTCAAAGACCTCTCTCAAGGCAACACAGGGGAATGACGCATTAACAAAAACAGGGGAGTTTAACCGATTATGGAAAAAGACTGTGCTTTTGGTTTTGCAGACATTAAGTTTGTATTACTTGTGGTATGGTATATCCACATGTAGATGACCAGCAGGAAGTTGGAATGTAAACCTGTAGCTTGAAAAGTCTCAGCTAGAGTCACAAATTTGGGATCTTTCTGCAGGGAGCCAATAATTGAAATCATAGAGTAAATGAGATTATCAGAGGCAAGAGTATGAAAAGTAAAGAGTAGAGACTTGAACAAACCTCAGGCAGGAACATTTAGGGGGCAGAAGGAAGAAGCAGCAGCCTCAAAGTAGACAGAGAAGGTGTGGTCAAAGAGGTAGGTAGTTATTACTTCCCGCAGGAGGTTATTTCTGCTAGTTTTAAGACTAAGAATTACTGTCTTAGTTTAATGATAGAAGATGATGAAAATAGCTAAGAGGAAGTAAGTTGGTAAATATGGAGTAGGCCAAGGCAAATTCGATGAGCTGAAGTGAATTTTTGGGGCCATTTACTTTACAAACATATTTTGCAATGCTACTTCAACACTGGTTTATTTTCCCAGGCTTCCCCCTGCCCTCATTTTGAAAGAAGTAATTGGCAATACTGATAGATGTTGTAGTCCTAGTAAATTCTTAAATATGCAGAATATTCTAAGCCGTGCTTTAAACTTGATTGCTAGAATTGAATTACTAGCAACTGATGTTATAATAGACGTTGAGTTGAAAATAGTAAATTAATTGAGTGGCTACCTCAGCTATTAATGTGCTCTTATTTTTCCAATATTTGCTTCTGAAATACTAATCTCTCTTTGCCCCCCGGTTTCCAATATTTAGTAAATTAGATAATGTCATTGTACTTTTTAAAAGTCAAAAGTAAGATTTGTCAAAAGTACGATTTGCTTCTCCATTCTTTTGTAATGCTTAAGTGACAAAAAATGCTGTTCTATGTTTGGATATTTTTGGTTGATAAACACACGGCATATTTCTACTGTTTTCCTATGCAATACTTTTATAGAAAGCCAACAAGAAGTTAAAAAAAAATGCTCAACATGAAAACTTATTTGCTCAGTTTTAATAAGAATATGCATATTTCATAGCTTTTTGAATGTTTTTGCTAATCTAGGCTTGTTCTGTTTGAATAATAAACAGAGGCTTTGGAACAAACCTCAATAATAATCTCTATTATTAATTTCAACTGATAGGAGAAACCACAAAATGAATCCAAACAAATACATAGACTATTTAGAAAGTGTCTGGCCCTGACTGGTGTGGCTCAGTGGATTGAGCAGTGGCCTGCAGACCAAGGTTGCCAGTTTGATACCCAGGCAGGGCACATGCCTGGGTTGTAGGCCGGTCCCCCGTTGGGGGCGTGAGAGAGGCAACCAATCGCTGTTTCTCACACACCATGTTTTTCTCCATTTTTTTCTTCCTCCTTTCTCCTCTCACTAAAAATAAATAAATGAAATCTTTTTAAAAATTTAAGTTAAAAAAAGTGTCTGTAATCCCTATGTTTATTATTGTTATTTTAAATAACATTTTGATTGGCAAAAAAAAAAAAGAAAACAATGTCATAGTAAATATCCTGAGGAGAAGGCAACTCGAATAAAACAGTAAAAAAAATAAAAATGAGAGACACCCAATGGCAATTTAAGAGAATGGACTCCGAAGTCAAATAATCCATTATAAGGGCAAGATAAAAATGCCAAGCCTCTTCTATGTAATTGTTTCGTGACTAAAGAGGAGAGAAACTAAGCCATGCTAACCTTTGATACAGGTATTTGCACCGGTACAGCCCTGCCTGTGCATCGGGGAGGCGTGGGTCACACACGGTGGGCAGGGTATCCTGAGGGCACGTTGTGACATCCGAAGCTCTTTGAGAATCACTCCGTCACTCCCGGTGCCCTTTCAGCATTGCCATGTATTGCGATTCCTTGTTCTATTAAATGAATTTGAAAATGTATTATTACGTACTATAACCTATAAATACTTTTTAAAAAGATTTTATTTATTTATTTTTAGAGAGACGGGAAGGGAGGGAGAAAGAGAAGGAGAGAAACATCATTGTGTGGTTGCCTCTCTCACACCCCTAACTGGAGACCTGGCCCACAACCCAGGCACATACCCTGACTAGGAAGTGAACCAGCGACCTTTTGGTTCACAGGCTGGCACTCAGTCCACTGAGCCACACCAGCCAGGGCTAAATACTTTCTAATGAGGAAGACAATGACCAGCAAATTGTTCTGTCCTGCAAAGAGTTCACTTGTTATCTCGTTGAAGTACTTGAAGCAGTTGTTGAAATCAAAGGTGAGTTATCCGTACTTGTTTAACAAATAAAGAAGTGCTCCAAACTTGCTGAACTTTGCTGCATTGATAGGTGGGTCTCAATAGAATGATACCTTACAGTTATTTTTAACCCATCCCACCAGGATAAAATTGATGATTTAAAAATGAATAATTCAGTGACTCTTTTTGAGAGGAACTCATTCATACAGAGAAAGAATTTTGAAAATGAATCTTTGGGGCTATTTTCATTGTTATGTGAGGTTGCTGCATTTTAACAGGAGATGTAAGTTTGTCACATACTGATAATAATTGTGTGGGAGAATAAACAGTACCCAGTACCGTAGTATCTGTTATCATAGAAGCACCAGGAGGCCTTCCTTGACTCTCATGGGCTCTAACGAATATGTTAATATTGCTTGTGTTCTCTAACCTAAAAGTTAATTTTTTTCTAATTTTAAGATAAATTAAAACATTTTTATGAGCCCCTAAAAGTATGGTGGGGCCCTAGGTATGGTGCCATATTCATAAGTTGGCCCTGGCACAAACACCAAAAGAGATGAAATAAAACTCATATTTAGATTTCAGTTTCATAACTGTGCACTATTTGTTGCAAAATAAAACACACAAGAGGACCAGATACACTTCATGCGGTAGGACTAACGCACTACAATGTGTGTGTTTTCTTTAGATAGTTCTTCAAAGATACTGTCTTCCTGTTTGTAAGGTGGTGGATTCCTCAGAACAGCAACCAAGACAAAAGAAAGGAGATAACATGGACCTGACGCTGCCACCTAGGAACAGGTGGACGACAAGTGGGCAAACAGAATATGTGAAGTACTACTAGAATTTTTAAAAAAGGTAAGGAGGAGTCCAATCTTAAATTAAATTGCAACACAAATTCCCACCACAGGCTGAGGCACCCCCTTGCTCTCCCACCTGTGTCCCGCCAAGTCACCGCTTTGCCGTGCTCCGGCCACACTGGCCTTCCCACTGCCCCTTGGCCACAGACGGGCTCAGCTCAGTCCAGCGCCCGGGCTTTGCTTAGACGCCCTTTCCCGCAGCAAAGCTGCTCATGCCCTGGTGGCATTCCGGCCTGCGCTTAGTGTTACCTCCCAGACAGCCCTTCTTAGCCACCCGTGCCCCAGACTCTGTCACAGCACCCTCCTTTATTTTCTTCATAGCACTTAACACTCAGAATCTGTCCTGATCCTCTATTCCAGGGGCGTCAAACTCATCTCCACCAGGGGCCACATCAGCCTCGCGGTTGCCTTCAAAGGGCCGGAATAGTTTTAGGACGGCATAAATGTAACTACTCCTTAACTGTTAAGGAGTTGAAATTACATTCGTCCTGTACATTACATTACCGGAACATCTTAAATGTTTGCATTTTTTGGTGATAAGACACTTCATGTGAGGATGTATCATCATCTTATTACCGGAAACTGCATTGTTATATAAACATCTTTGTGCTGCACCTACAATTTAGTTGACAGTTTGAGTGAGATGACATAATACACACAATACACCCAGGGATCATGTGTCTGCTTCTCAAAGTGGAGGCAGTTGCAGAGAGTGCAATGCCTGATTTTTAAAGCGTAAACAGTATCATTATTAGGATCTCTTTCTCCAGCCATCTGGAGCCATTCCCAAGCAGGAGGTGCCCCATTGCCTATTTTCATTCTCTATGGGGCAGTTGTGGTAAGCCTACTGAAAAATGGATACTAATTTGTAATACTAAGCTGAGAAAAAAAAAAAAACAACAACAACAACGCATAAGATGATTTCAAGTCCCCTTCCCTGTACACTGATCTTTCACTTCAGTCACGAGTCCTTTGCTGGAACTTACTCAATTTCCGGTTCTCCCTGATGAAACTGCAGTACCCTCCCCCACACGCACTCACAGGCCAATCAGCCATGAATATTTATTTACTGCTGATGGTGTGCTTACTACTGTGCCAGAGCTTTCACAATTTGGGGTTGAAGTGTAAAAAATCATTCCTGTTCTTAGAGAATCTATAATCCAGATAAGAGACAAAATTACCAGGCATAAAACAGCATTGGTAGACGTTAAAACTAGACTTAGGGTGGTGATCGTTGCTCAATGTATACATGTATTGAAATATTATGCTATGCACCTCAAACTAATACAATGTTATAAGTCAGTTATATCTCAGGTTTTTTTTTAAAGCAAGGGCACAATAAAATAAAATCAACAAATGAAAAAAAAAACCACTGAATCTTAGAGGATGAAATACATCTACAAGAAGCTGACTTAAAGCTCTTTCCTTCCCCAAGTAAAAAAGAGAGCATTTCAGGTGAATGGATAAAGACATAAAGAAAGGATGACTATGGGTTGTTTGTGGACTTTGAGATTAAAATGGAGTCTAAGTTGGAAAAAAAGTGGGCAATGTTGTTGTTTAGCAAATGAGAATGTATCGTCACGATGTTGACTGCTAGGCAGAAGCATTTAGATTTGTTTGAACGGAAAACTTGGAATTATATTTACTCCCATCTCTCTCCCATGTCCAGAATTTGTAGAGAAAATAAAAGACTTCTTTTTGTTGAATAATTCTTTCCTGGAAGTCTTCTATTTGTAGTAATGGTGGTCAAAACCTTCTGAAGGTATGTTAAGAAGAGTGGCTGAAACCTCAAGCTGGGATTTTTAGCATTTATATGTTTTTTCATAAGGCATTTCTGCTATTTTTAAACTTAAATAGTTTGGCTTGGAGGAATGAGAAAAATGATCTTTAATGAGAAGTGACCCTTTTCTGAGAGCAAATGGATTTTTCATTTCAGCTGGTCTTAGGACACAGTTACTTTCTTACCTGTCATCAGCTGTTCTTGGTTTGCCTCAGGAGCCACAGTGAAATATATTCTACGTAGCTGTGTCATATTCGCCCTACATTTTAATTTTTAACTTAAAGTTAATTTCTATCACCCTGTGACCCAAATTATTGCCAAAGGAAAGAAAATTAGTGGAGCATGTATTATGGACCAGTGCATTAGTTAGGGTAAACTAAGATGAATGGGTATAAAAATTAGTCTCAAATTCCAGTAGTTTAGCAAAACAAAGATTTATTTCCATCACAGATTGACAGGGTCCTGTTCTAAGAGTTGCTCAGAGACTGCAGCTGACAGAAGCTTCATTATCTGCAGCTCCACCATCTAGAACACACGGTATCCTTGGCATTGTGTCAGGGAGAGAGAGCATGCAAAATCACTTACTGGCCCTTATGTGTTTTGATGCATTGGCCAGAACTAGTCATGTGGCTGCAACTAGCTGCAAGGAGTCTGGGAAATAGAGTCTTCTAAGGATCCCGGAAGGTAGGAGAACCAGATTCTAGTAGGCACTGGTAAGGTCTGCCACGGTCAGACATGGGGCCCGTGTGCTTCATATGTTGTATTTAACCTTCACGTTTTATTTATCTCCTCATTTTTTGGAAATGAGAAAAAATAGCTTGGTAAGGTAGTATGAAATTGGGGTCAGAGGTGCTGTGCTGGGAACCCCGGTCCATTTACGTACTAGTTACAAGACAAATTACCTGCATCTCACTCCTGCACCATTAAATAGTGCGCGTCACAATCGGATGGTTTACCTGACCTTCTGCTGGTACTAGGTGCCCCTGCTTTGTCCTCCCCGCTACTTTTCTGTTGCATTATAACTGTGGTTCTAAGCGAATATATCTTGAGGAAAAGAGTTGTTCTTATTCATAGTTTTAACCCTGTGCCTAGTCCACTATCTGACACCTGGTAAGTGCTTAATATTTATTGAGGGAATACATTCAAATACTTAACTTTCTGGTCATCTCTTGGATTAAGTCATCACATGACACAATATAACTTTCCATACTCCCGAGAAGCATAGCCAGAAATAGGTATTTTAAAAAATTCCGGGGGTCTTAATTCTGTAACAAAATTACTTAATATTACATAGTGGCAAACTACATATAAAACTATTGTATTAGTTTTCCTAGGGCTGCCATAACAAATTACTGCAAACTGTGTGGCTTAAAACATCACAAGTGTACCGTCTCACAGTTGTGGAGGTTAGAAGTCAACAAGACTTCTTCTGAGGGCCATGAGGGAGAATCTAACCTATGCCTCTCTTTCTGGCTTCTGGTGATGATTAGCAATCCTTTCTGTCCCTTGGTTTGTAAATGCATCATTACAATTTCTGCCTCCCTCACATGGCCTTTTCCCGTGTTTTCCTTTCTTCTCTTCTTACAATGGCACCAGTCATACTGTGTTAGGGCTGACCCTATTGACTTCATCTTAACTTGGTTACACCTGCAAAGACTCTATTTTGAAATAAGGTCACATCCACAGGTACTGGAGGTTAGGACTTCAACATATATTTTTAAAGGGTGCAGTTTAACCATAACAACTATGAATAATATTTTTAAAATATATGAGCCAATATTGATAAGATCAATGGACTTCAAATAAAAATCTAGATTCCTACTTCTCTTGAAAAATCAGAAGATCTTAAAAGAGATTGCTATTGGTGGAAGCGGGGATAAATGAAAAAATTTCCTGAGACCCACATGGGAGGATGTGACTCTGTGGCGTGGTTTATTGATGATGTTTAATTAAGGAGGTTCCCCTCCTGACTTCCCAATGTCCCATCTTGTCTGTCTCACCATGGAAAAAGTCCAGTCTTCAGTAGGGCCAGGATGAAGGCCACTGCCCAGGGTGTATGTGCCATGGGGCGAGCTCAGCCTGTGCCTCCAGCTCTAGTCCATTGCTGTCTGTGCTTTAGTACCCAGGCTCCCTCCCCGAGGCCATGGGCCACAAGGCTGCTAAGGCCTTATGGCGATGGGGACAGAACAGGTGTGTGCAGTGCGAGGGTGGGTCAAAAGCCAGAGAGCGAGAGCTTTGTTGTTCCCTTGGGGCTACAACCAGGAGCTTGGGTTCGGGATGCACCCGATGATTTTTTAAAAGAACCAATCTATTTCCCAAACTTTCACAGCCTTTGATAGCTTTATACCTCCTAGTTAGACGATAGGCCTCTAGGGTCCAGCACCTGCCCCTACACCCCCCAACAATCCTGTACCAGAGAGGGGGAAGGGAGGAGTGTTAATCCCCTTGGTGGAACACAATGCTGTGGTCCTCTGGAGTATGAAAAGCTGTAGCTTCCCGGTGAAGCATACAGGCATATGTTCCCCATTTTACTAAGCTCAATGTCTAGTTCCTTTTGCTCCCCTTTTCTCACTAAATACTGATGATAACAAAAAGATCTGCCTTCCTACATGACATCAACCCCTGGAACTAATGGCTATCTTCCCCGTTCTATGAGGTCTGTGTTCTCCAGTTTGCCACACTCCCCACTGATCACTAATGTCTCCCTGGCCAAGTTTCAACTTCAGTTGAAACCAAGCCAAGTTTCATCTTCAGTGCTGACCATTAATTATGATTTTGACAGCATCAAACGCCAGAATTCTTAAACTCACTGCACTTCATTCACTGTATTACCTCTCTGGCCCTGATGATTGATAATTTTCTAACTCCTGTTATAAAAACAAATCAGCTCTACAGTTAAAGTTTTACTAAATTCAAGTTATTGTATAGTCTTTCTTTAAGATTAACAGTGTTATTTACCAACAAAAAGAATTTATTCATGGGAAACTCTTTCAGAATGACTTACTTAAAGTCTGGAATATGATCAGATACAGCCATGAGAAATGAAAAGGGGTGTCAAAGGAGAAAATACGGTCAATAATCACTTTTCAACATAGGCAGCTGAAATGATGCTAGCTATAATTAAGAAGAATCGACACAGAAAATGAAATGTATTATATGACCCTTCCATAGGAAAAAATAAAATGATACTGTATTCTGAGAAAAAAATAATGTCATTAAAAGGCATAGGAGTCAACTTTAAAGGAGTATACAAAGTGCATTTATAAGCGAGAAAAGAAAACCCCTGAAGGATTTCATGGATTTTCATGTTTACCACACATAAAATGATGGTAAAATGTGAATTTGTTCTCAAAGTCACTGCCTTATTTATTACTAAATAAAAGGGGTGACTTGATACAGCATTCAAGGACAATGGATTTTTAAAATGGGGAAACAATAGATCTTTAGACCTGAATGGACACAAACGTCTGTGTCCTTCAGTAATTAAAACGTACACGTTCAAAACACTTCAGCCCTGGCTGGTGTAGCGCAGTGGGTTGAGTGCAGGCTGCGAACCAAAGGGCCGCTGGTTCCATCCCAATCAGGGCACGTGCCTGGGTTGCAGGCCAGGTCCCCAACAGGGGACATGCAAGAGGCAACCACACATTGATACTTCTCTCCCTCTCTTTCTCCTTCCCTTCTCCTCTCTCTAAAAATAAATAAATAAAATCTTTTAAAAAAACCCAAAAAACAAAAAAAACATTTCAACTTCACTTTTCACTCCCCCCACCAAATCCAAGCCTGCTTTCCCCACTGGATTCCCCGACTTAAAAAACAACCCTATTTCCCAGTCGCCTGAACTACAAACAACCCTGCATGCCTCCTCCTTTACCCTCAACCACACTCAGTCAGGCACTTGGTTCTGTCATTTTTCAATCCATAAATACAGGGCAAGAGAAAAGTAGGTCTACAGTTGCTTGTATGGAAAATAATACAATTAATAAATAATAATACAAGAATAAACTATTTTATGTACTCACAACTGTAAACCTACTAACTTGAGAGAAATCTGTTTCCCTTTTCCATCCTCAGTGTCCCTGCCTTCATTAGGCCTTCTCCACCACACACCTTTTATAAAACTGAGCTATGAATAGTCAGGTGAACTCACTAAGGTAGGTTAGGCCTTCTTCATCTCCCACATGGACTACTGAATTGAACTTCCTGGAAACTGATCTCCCTGTCACAGGCCTTCCCCAATTTGCTATCTTTTTTCCACACCCACATCATGACCCTTCACACTTCCATGTCCTATATAAAATATTCTCTCTACTCAAATGCATTTAATACCTCCCTTTCCCCCTCCCATTACTCATCCCTCAATGCCATCCCGCTCACTCTGTGGAGCCTTCCTGGTTAGTTCCCTTTCTTCTGTGCTCCCTGGCTCTCTCTATTTATATCTCAATGGACTTGCTCCTCAGACTGTGGCCCACTGGTCCACAGTCTCCACAGCCTAGGAGCTTGTGAGACATGCAGAATCTCAGATGATACCCCAGATTTACAGAATCACAATCTGCATTTGAAGGAGATCCCCAGGCATTGCCTACACACATGAAAGTTTCAGATATGTGGCTACAGATGATGTTGTCAGAGGTTCAGATTTCTCTTTTACACTGAACTCTGAGCTCCTATAGATGAGAGTCACGTATTTCACTTTGAACCCCTTAACAGAGTGTCAGTGTATGCTGGGCACTTCCCGTATGTGAATGTGCGAAAGAGAAGATGGGAACAGATGGTTCAGTGGTCACCCACGTAGTAATGGCAAAACTAGGACTCCCTGGGCACCTGTGTACCAGAGCCTGTCTGCCACCCATGCTGAGCCACTGACAAAATGTCTTTATTTTCCATTTCTAAACCCCAGAGATTTTGGATGACACATGAGCACTCACGAGGCTATTTTAAGTGTCAAAGAGGATTCTAGAACACGAGTTTTTCTCTTGACACTTAGTTGAAGTTCTTTCCAGTGTGTCATTTGGCCTCTATCTGTCAGAAGAACACATGAGAAACACATTAATTGAACTTCTGTTCTCACAGTTCAAGTTTCAAAGAGCATCTGCCACGATGAGAAATACATATTCGTGTTTCCCAGTGTGCTTCGACGGGTCGGCCCTGGTTGCAGTCTAACAAGCCAAACTCCCTGAACACGTTTATTTCAAAGTTGAAGAAGAGGCCCTAACTGAAAAACAAAAAAAGAAATAGTTATCGATAGAAATATAATTAGCCTATTTGCCAATTTTATGTTTTCTCTTAGCACAATAATTTGTAGCTTGTGACAGTAAGTGTATTTTTATAGTTCATTTAAAAACATGATACATAATGGTTATAAACTTCCATTTTGAATAAGACATGTTATACTCTGAATGCACATTTATTGGTGTATTTGCAATGTTCTTGAATATTTGGGGAGGAAAATGAATAGGGTGTCTATATAATTGACCAATATGTTTTACTTTGCTTTGTTTCACTTTTGAAATAACAACAACATTATGCTATAAGTAACCTATTCAATTATGAAGGCAACAAATATTGAATATTTATTACACGTACACTATGTGCTAGGCACTGTCATTGGCTCTGTCCTCAGAAATTCTGCCTCTGAGAATCTTATGGATAAATGGGGGAGACAGCCAAAGAAGGAAGCGGTTACAGTGTTTTATGAAGGCAGGTGTAAACACAGGTGCACCTGGTCCAAGCTTGGGAAACCAGAAAAGCTTTGCAAAGAAGATGACTATGAAGCTAAGGCCTGGAGAAGAATAGAATTTAATCAGGCAAATTATGTGGGGTGGGACTTTTCAAATAGAACAGCTGTGTGTGCAAAGGCCCTGGTACAAGATAGCTGCAAGTAGTTCAGTATGGCCAGAGCACAGCATTGCCAGTGCCAGGGAGGGAATGGCATGTAGAGAGATGAGGGTTAATGCCAGACAGGAAAGCAAAGGCAAGATCCTGCAGGAAAGGTGCTGAATGCCCCACAGAGGAATTTGGGTGTCATTCTAAGTAATAAGAATAATCTGTAATACATTTCTAGTGCTAACTATGGGCCCCACACTGTTCTGAAATTATCTCACTTAGTCTTCACAATTGTACAAATTTTAAGGGCAGTTATTACTCTGGATTTTACAGATAATGAGACTGAGGCACATAGATCAAAATTACTTCGCTAAAGTTGCACAGCTAAGCGGTATGGAGCTGGGCTCCTAAAGGCAATGGGAAAGGGCATGATGTAACTTTTGTTTTATAAAGATCATTCTGGCTCAAGTGTGAAGAAAGTATTTGAGAAGACATTTCAGTAATCCAAATGAAATAAGCTGAAGACCTGAACCGAACGAGGTATCAGGGGAGAAAAATAGTAAATGAGAAGAGAGATGTTCAGGTGCTGAGGTGGGATTTAGTGCTGGGTTGATGAGGTGTGAGGCTGAGCATGTGACCAGATGGGTCTCTTCAAATGGCATGAGTGCAGTATTGAAGGCATACACAATCAAACATACCTTTGCCGTGACCATATTTTTAATTAAAATGACTAAAATTAATATCAACTAGTCTCTGATGACTCATAAATTAATATGAATAGTGACATAAATAAATAAATTGAAAGACCTAGGTTTCACTTCAAAAAACAATAATATATAATCTGATTATGGTGTCACTTAATTCTTATCTTTTATTCCTTATAATACAGCTCTTTCTCTCTTTCTTTTATTTCCAGCCAATTTGAATTCCCTCGCAGAAGAACCTCATCTGTTACTGCTCTTCAAATGCTGTCAGGAACTCAAAATTCAAGTGGTTTCCCTGCAAGTTTCGATCTATCCTCGATAACTCAGATTCCAAGTTGAGTCTCTCTTCCTTAATCGCTCTTCCTGCCTTGTCTCTGATTATCCTACTTTCTGTGTCAATTTCTACACTTGGGCTTTTCGCCCTGCAATGCCTCCCATTCACACGTCTTTGAACATTGGCCTCTCTAGCTCCCTATTGCCAGCTGCCAAATCAATCCATTAGCTCATTAACTTGTTCATATTTAGTGGTCTCTTCTCTTCTGTTGTGATTTTTTTTTTGCACCATTGATGATGTTTTGAGAAAACTAACATCTTTCAAACAGTACATTAATTATAAATCTTACTCCTAAATCTCTATTAAAATATCCACTAATTAGCATGCTCTATCTCTAAAAAGACATCTTCGAGCTTTGAGAGTTTTTGTCAGTTATTCTTGTGATGTGCCTGTCCGTTTTCTTTGGACACAGGGCCTAGTGTTGAACTCTCTCAACAGTTACACCTTCAGCTCTCCACTTGGGAAACAATCATCCTTGTGAGTTTCCATTTCCGACCCTCACCAACTTACAGTGTTGCCTGTGCTTATAGTTCCGACCTTCCATAATCCCACCAGTTCTACCAAGGCCAATGTGATAAACAGCTATTAATTTACGTTTTAGATTAAATTATCAGATAGCACAAATTATGATAGTACATAGCCACATTTTAAAGACAATCTATCAGTAAAGGGAAAGGTGTGGAAAGAAAATTTTATATTACAAAAAGGCAGAAAAACACATATTGAATTGGTAAAAACTTAAAATGTAAAATTTCTCCCATCAGGGCAAGGATAAAGAAGAACCTAACATATTCTTTGTTACCATTTATCTCCCTGGTGTAAATAATAAGAATATAGCAAACCAAAGCAAATTTCGAAAAACACAGAATCAATGGTGAAATGGTTGACGGTAAAAAAAGACAGTGGATTTGAAAAACATTGTAAGTTCAGAAGAAGTAACAAAAAAGGAAGAAGAAATTACAAGTAATTTATTGATTGATTGATTTTTAATCATGAATTTAAGATGAAAATTCCCAGCAGGGAGAAAAAGTAGAGGTAAATTGGAATGATTAAAATGCAACTGTCTTTATATCTTTATCATCAACACTTTAAAAATCAGTTCCCTGTGGATTTTTGTTATTTTTAACTTATATCTGATTTCACAGTTGATTGCAGGGGTCATCAAACTGTAGCCGCAGGCCCGCAAACTAAGAATGCTTTTCACCTTTTTAAATCGTTGAAAAAAATCAAAAGAATAATAATATTTTGTGACACATAAAAATCAAATTAAATCCCAAATTCAGTGTCCGTAAACGTTCTACTGGAACGTAGCCACGCTGTCTGTTTTAGTGCTGCCTGTGGCTGCTCCTGCGCCACCCCGGCAGAGCTGAGTAGCTGCAAGTGAGCATAGGGCAGGGAAACCTGAAATGCTTCATATCTGGCCCTTTACAGAAAACCTGTTTGCCAACCTCTGATTTGTGACTAAAATAAGTTTCATCTATTTAAAAAAGACCTTTGAACCAACACATTTTGTAAGTATTCATTCCCAAAGTAATACGAAAGTGAAGAAAACGACCCATTTCCTATACAGATTTCCATATTGTTTAATTTGCAGTCTAGACAGAAACAGTGATTTTTGTGGCTTATGTGACCGTTCAGCAATATAGAAAACTTATCTCAAATATTTTACTGCTTGTTTATTGATTCCTCTATACTTCCCTGGATAGTTCTTTTTAAGGGACAGCATGAAGTTGGTTTGGACATGCAATGGAAAATAATAATTCTCAAAAATCCTAAAAAGGAACAGAGAAGTGTGCCACATGAATTAAAGTGTTTGTATAAAATGACTGTCACTTTTATAGCACATAAGAATGTCCATTCACCAATAAATGGGACCCTTAATAATGACATGCATTTTTGGAACAAGTTTTCATAATATATTGATCTTCACTCCACTGTGTAAGGCCACTGGAACAGCTCCTTCAGTATTTACACAGATCATCAGTGAACTCTGTAACTTCACTTAACCTTTTAAAAAATGCAAAAGCTTTTGTTTTTGCTTACAATGTTATAAGATTTGGAAATTAAGATAATTGCACAGTGTGTACATCATAGGTAAACACATGCTTATTCAGTTAACACAAGGCAGGCCATGTCTATATTAACCAAGAGGTTTTATTAACATTTAGGAAGAGCATCTTTCCTTAAACTGAATTTGAGACACTAATAAAATAAAGTAATAAAATTATATAAGAAATAAGAAGAGGTTTAAAAACTAGTATTCCAAGAAAGAGCCATGTGTTCTACCATTGATGTGTTTAAGGTGTTTATTTTGTTTAGACCGTATTATTTATTCAGCCTGCATCTATCACAGGCAGTGGTGCAGCTAAGCACATGGGCTGTGGGTGGAGAAGACCCAAGCTGAAACCTTAGTTCCATCTCTATCTGACAGGATGGCCTTAGGCAATATTACTACCTCTTTTCAAAATATTTTTTTTTATACCGCAGCTTTTCTCTCTAGAACATAGATGCAATAATATGCTCATCTCGTAAAGTTAACTAACATAAATATTAGTTGTTATAATCATTTTATGCCAGAATTTTAACACAGTGTGAACAGTATCATTAGTACTGGTCCCTTCAGTTGTGATTTCCTTTCTTTTTCTTCTTTTTTTTTGTAATCTTGGTCACTATGATACAACTAAAATGTTTCATACAACACTCTGTCACTTAGGAAAACTACCCACCATATGTCTGCATTAAATCTTCAACTAACCAGTAATCTTCCATTCAGCCTGTGATGAAATACAACCGCCGGCTGCCATAACATAGGGATTTAGTGCAGCTGGTCACAAAGCAACGTGCGAACGCATATTCCCGCTGTGGGAAAATCCCTGTAACCATGGAGTCAGGCCCAAAGCAAGACTGTGGGAGCCAGTCTGACCGTAAGCCTCTCTGAATGAGGTCCCGTTTTGATCTGGTGTTGGCTTGAGGAGCCTAGCACACGCAGGGGTCACATCCAGGACCTCACTGGGAATTTCCCGTGAACACAGGCATGACTCAGGTGGGGTAAATAAAACCCATAATCCTCAAGTGTGGGAATTTCGTGTTGCTAGATGAGCAGCCACTTTTGAACGCCTTTTCCAATTGTCTGGTTACTCTGTCGTAATCCTGTTTGGAAATTTGAATTCATTCTATACCAAACCGCAGAGCAAACTGTAAACAATTCTGGCAAATTATCTTCTCGTCCAAAAGACAAACACGAGTCTCTGAATTCATACGACATTGCTCCATTTTGAAAGTTCCATGCCATTCACATAGGTGGACTGTGGGAACCACTACAAATGAAGTTTCTGAAGATTTAGCCTTGATTCGGTATTAGCTGCCAAACGATGGATTCGGGGGAATTCCCTATAAGCTTAAAAAAAGTCCCCAATAGAGACACTGAAAGGGGAAGCCAGACTGCTCTGGCGGGCCATCATCTTTCCTTCCAAAGAATATGAGTGCTCTTCCCCAAAGGGGAGAGAAGAGATCCCATGTTATCTTGAAATGGTTGGATCATCCTCAGAGGTGAATTTTAGGCCACTGAAAGAATGGCTCAGGTGAGGTGGAGTAAATGGAAAGCCCCCAAGTCTCTCATGAAGGTTTCTGTACCGAGAACCCACACTCTTGGTTCCTAAGTTTCCTCTTCCCTGGACACAGGCTACCTCCAGACAATCAAGCTGTGCTGCAGTTCAGAAAAAAGAAGACTATGCAAAAAAACCTAAATTAATTAATTAAAAAATTCCTGAATTTCTGCACACACAATGGAAAATTAAATGCAAAATCATTAAATTTAATCAACTTTGTTCAACACTCTTTTGTTATATTTTTATATATAAACATAAAAGCAATCTGTTGTAACTTAAAAAAAGTTACTTGGTTTACCAAGAGCTTCTGTAATGTTTTAAAACTAGTACAGTGGGTACTGCCGAGTCCCAGGCATATAGCGCCACCATGTGGATGGGCCTCTGCAAATAACACAATTTTTAGAAAGAAGATGGTTATAATAAAAAATAGAGATCAGAGTTCAAGTCCTCGTTTTATAATGACAAAAGACAGCTGGAGAGGTTAAATGATTTACCCAGTGCCGGTACAACACCAAGGCTAAACTTGGGGCCACTCTTTTTATTGAAGTAGCTGCTTGAGCTACTTAGATCATACTGTCAGTTCACCCATTCATTCATTTTAATAATTAAATAATCGGGTTAAGCATGTTCAGTGGGTATTTGCTTTATTTTTATCTGTGCATAATCTAAGCCTCCTTGCAATGCGGCGGGGATTCTGTTGTGTAAATGTGGTGAGGCAAAGCCCCGGTTCCTTCTAGAGAACTGGAAGGACCATTTATCCTCTCTTCTTGCCTGGAGAGCTAGGATGCCGGCATGTCACTTAAGTTTAGCCAGCAGGAAGCTCTATGCAGAAACGTTGAATCTGTAGGAAGTGACACAAACAGAGGTAGTTAAGGAGGCCACGGAGTAGTTAGGTCAAGTCACGGGGGTGGCAGGTCTTCATGCTCGCTGCCGCGACAGCAAGGACCCAGTAGTGGCACTGCTGGTGACAACGTCCTACCGGAACTGATCACACAATAGGAACTTAGCTAATTTTTCTGCTTCTAGTGTCTAATTCACGTTATTTCCTGAGTCTGGTCCTTTAGCCCTTCTATGGACTCCCTGAGCCAACCCGTGTTCTTCCAATGTAGTCCTTTCCTGTTTGCCAGAGCCAGAGTCAGTTTCTGAGGCACAACAAAGTCCCTGATATAAACAGAACTTAATGCCAGTTGAGAGTTGCAGCACAGGATCTCACTGACACTGATAGAATTCATCTGGCCTAGTGAAGGATAAAGAATTTAAAATCCTACTTAGTCATTTCAGGGATAGAATTTAGATCTCACTGATTCTAACAGGCAAAAGCGAAACAGCTAATTAAATGATCTCCTGTGGTCACCTGGTATAAAGTCCTATTACCTTATGGTCGTCGTGCTCTGTGGTCATGCTCCAGTCAACAACAGTCCCAGTCACGGGGGCAGCCTAGTCCAGGCACCAGGTATGTCCGTGAATGAACCTTCAGATGGCGCCAGCCTGCACTCATCAGGTCGTCCCCAGTCTTCAAGGCTTCTTAGCTGAGGCAGCGGATACCATGGAACAGACAGAAGCCACCTTCACTGTGTTCCACCTGAATATTTTACCTGCAGAGTCCATGATCATAATACAGTATTTGCTTTAAGCTGCTATGTTGCAGACTGGCTTTTTGTTTGTTTGTTTGTTTGTTTGTTTTTTAAGCAGCACAGATAACCAGAACAGGAACCTACACCAATTCAGTTGATGGCCAGGCAGCTGGAAAGAGCAGGATTGGAGGATTGTGGAGGTGTTTGGGGAAAAGTTATGTTGGGGATATGAGCTCTCAAAATCAGCTCAAAATGTGAGTATATTTCTCAGGGAGTCTTATGTTCGCCACGAAGCCTCTCTTATGGACAAGGCGCCCCATTCAGTAGATCCTGTCAACCTCCTTTCTCAGCAATGCCCGTGGGTTTGTGAAACCAAAATTCATCATGGAGTGAATGAAGATTATCTATGGCTTCAAAACCATTCAGCTCTCATCAATGGCCATCTGGCTACAGCTTTGATGAATGTTATATTTTCTGTTATCAGTGATGGGTCACGAGCTCCAGAGAATCATTACACCTCGAGGAACCGCAAAACTACTTGGTGTTAATGTGTCTACGCGTGACGCCTATCATCTTCCGGGGGGTGGGGAGTGGCAGCAGCTATTTTTTTTTATTGCAGTAGATATTTATTCTGGATTTGGTTTGGCTGTCTCTGGTCCTTTTTCTTTGTCTATAGATTAATTGATTGCCTTATGCAAGGCCATGGTACCCCACACAAAATAGATACAGTTGAAGAAACGCATTTTCTTAAAAAAAAAAAAAAAAAAAACCAATGAGCTAATGTTCAAAGGACTCACTGGTATTGTCACATATCCCATTACACAGAATGCACCAGTCACCGAAGATTCAGACGAGCTTTACCAAGGCCAACAACCTGGGATTTCAGGCGCTGTCCTGTGGAAGGTGTTTACACTCAGCACAAATGACTACCAGCTGGAGGTGTGTTTCCATTTGGCCAGAATATCCAAGTCTGGAATCCTGGAGTCAAACCTGAGATGAGATTCTCAGGGTTATATTTACCTGTTTCTGATTTTGTTTGTTTGTTTTCGACTTTGGATTCTGATACAACAGAACCTTAAGATTAGAAATTCCAGCTAAGGCTGCACCTGATCAGCTTGTGTTCTTCCTGCCCTGTATAAACAGGCAAAAACAAAAGCAAAAAGAGAAAAGAAATTGTTACTGTTGTGATACTATGTTTGCTTGTTCCCCTTAAAGGAAAATAGGGTTATTGCCCCACTTCCATAGGAAGAAAATGTGAGTATACTGCAACCTGGGTTTAGCAAGGCCACCAGGGGCTCAGGACCCCCGCTGTAAAGGAGAAAGAATGCTGGCCCCCTGAGGTTCGGGCCGAAGGCAGAGGAAAGTGTAATGGAGGAGGGGGGTCACGAAATCCAGTTAAGGCCTCAGCTGAGGCGCAAACCCAGTAGCACCCACATTTCCTTTTGCTGAATCATGTTGCTTTGTTGTTGTTGCTATTCATTTGTTTCTTTGCAGACAAGAACTCTGACTGAAACAGCTACCTAATTTGTTGTTGACTCATCGTTCTGGAAAATGTAATAGTCCAATTTAAGTTTATACCTATTGGAATAATATAAATTTGCATCTATTTTAATTAAATTACATTACTTAAAGAAATTATAGCTCTAGAAAGAAGTATTATATTTCAAATAAATGGGCTTGTAATTGTTAAGATTATGTAGAAAGTTACGGATTTTTAGAGGGTGCTTTTATGATTCAAAATATTTATTTCTTACCTTCATATAAACTCTTTCCTGTATTAACCCTAGCATGAAATTTTAACTAGTCTCCACCATGAAATTAAACTCCTTCCCTAAGTATTCTAGATAGTGATTTAACTGAGTCTGGAAATAGAGCACTGCTTCTTTAGTATGTTAAGGAGCTTCTGTTGTGGAAAAGACTGTTAGTTTTTTTTCACCTGAGGACAATTTTTCATTCCTGTTAGAGAGAGAAAATCGATGTGAGAAATATTGATTAGTTGTCTTCTCATAGGCACCCCAACTGAGTGTTCTAACCCACAAGCTAGGTAGGTACCTGTAATGGGAATCAAACCCAAGACCCTTCAGTCTACCCAGTGATGCTCCAACCAAGTGAGCCTCACCCGCCCGAGGAAGACTGTCAAGTTTTAATTCTACGCATTTTTCAGTATCAGAGAAACTGTAGCTCACCATGATATGTAATATGTAAAAACAACATAAATATTTTGAGTTTTAAAAAATGCTAGCCAGCTATGGGATGGAAATAAGTATGTTATAAAAGTTAGAATTATTGGCTAAAGGATAGGAAAATAAATTCCAGAAGAATACAAGCTTTGGATCATACAAAAAAAATAATAATTTGGCATTGCTGGAGTCTTTCAAAATAAGTTTGTAGTTATGTAAGAATATTATTTCAGTGTTTACAAAGAAATTTATCACATGCAATTGTTCAATTAAGGTTCCCAAATGATTTACTACAGACATGTAAGCATATCCAGATATTTCCACATAAATTAAACATGATGTAATTGAGTGTTACATTAAGCAACGCACCACAGTTGATTCATGTGGAAATCTCAGAAGCTTCACTGACTACTCTCCTTGCACTGCGTGTGAATGTGGGTTTCACAGATACTTACGTGACGCCAGGTGTAAACCCACTTTGATGTACCATTGCAAGGACTGAGGTAGAGTTTTTCAACGTCTTGGTCTATGGAGACTCTTATACTCTTCAGAATTTAATTTATAAATAGGTACTAAGGGATTACTTCAAGAAAAACCATAAATTTACATAGGTCAGTTTCCCATGCTAGCTCTTTGTGTTTATCAACATATGAGTCACTGTTTGTTAAAATGTGATCCCTTTTATGGTTATTCATTTCCTGTTTTAGCATAAACCTAATAAAGGCAATGGCTATTTCAGAATGTTGATCTTTTTGGTTTCCTAATAATCACACAAATTATTTAGTATTTATTTGCTTGTTTGTTTGTTTGTTTGTTTATATACAGATATGCACCAAGAACAATTTAGGGAAGGTAACTGAGAGTTTTGTTTTCGTATAGAAATATTTTTTAAAGTTTAAATTAATAAGTGTTTTAAGACAATGTAAAGGAAAAATAAGAGTGGAAAAGTTAAATGGAGCCAGACATGAGGTTAACATCTAAGAAATATACGCTTCCTAGTGAAGAGCCATAAACTTGGCTCCAACCTCTCCAGCAGCCTGATAGTCCTTAAATAGCTTGGGACTGTCTTCACACAGAAGCCAAAAACCAGTCTGAATGACCTTGAGGCTACTCAGCCTTGCTTAGTACAGTATAAGAACATTGCAGGGAAGCCATGCTTTACACAGTAGATATGTTACTGAGAAATTGCGCAGAAATGAGAATTTTGCACATGGACTCATGTTATAAGTGTACTAGTGGAGACATCATAAGTAGCTCCTTTTAAAGAAAACTTATAAAATGACTGGTGGCGTTACAGGAAACTAATACACCTACTTCTGTTATGCATTTAGAATTTTTATGTTGGATCTTCTGAAGAGTCAGTGTACAGTATTATGGGACCACCGTTTCATCCCAGTATCGTGGTAGTGGAAATGCTCAGGGTCTGCAGCCAATTTTTGAGGGAATGGATTTATTCTACATGTAAAGATCTCTAACTCTTGTGTTGCATTGTGTTGTGTTGTGACGTGTTCATCATGCCTCATTGCCTTTGTTCAATTATCTGAGGGCAGAGGGCAACCAACCAACACATTTAAATTTCTTGATGCAATACCCAGAGTTTTAGAAATATGAATACATATATTTATAGCCATATTTAAAAAGAATTCAAATATTCACCAATTAATGTTTACCATGGTAAACTCTAAATATTGAGCCACTCATTGTCTAATCTTAAAAAAAAATTTCTCTTACTAAAATGTGTAATCTCTTATGATGCTTGAAATAAAAACAATCAGATTTATTACAGACTTTAGATTTTAAAGGGACCTTAAAGATAAACTATCAGTTTCCCATTTGGCAGGTGAAGAGTACAGAGGCAGTAATGTTTTGCTTCCTGTTGTACCCCAGGGCCCCACATTTAGCCTAACACATACTGGGTTCTCAGTGAGTGATGCTAAATGAAGGCTGAGTATCTGCATATTATTCCATGTTGACACAGCTGAAGTGTGTACTTATAAAGGTTAAATTAGGCCTCAGAATTGCACCTACCTGTCACTTATGAAAATAGGGAAATTGCAATCCCTATTAAAATACCAATGACATATTTCACAGATACAGAACAAACATTCCAAAAATTTATATGGAACCATAAGTGACCCAAATAGACACAGCAATTTTGAGAAAGAAGAACAAAGTAAGAGGGATCACAATACCTGATATCAAACTATATTACAAAATCACTGTAATCAAAACAGTCTGGTACTGGCATAAGAACAGACACATAGGTCAATGGAACACAATAGAAAGCCCAGAAACAAACCCATGTCTCTATGCGACGAAGATCCCGGCCCACAGGATCCGGTGTTGTGGCTGCAATATATAAATACACAGGGACTACAGAAATCCTGCGGAGAAAAAGGGATGGCATGGCCACTCTCTAAGTGACAGAGGGCGAGAGGTCAAGAGAGAGCCCAAAAGAGCACCGACCCCTGCCTGGACAGGCTTTTATTGCTTTTTCTGGGCACATTACAAGGAGGATGGTCCTCATTTACTACGCACAGGTTCACCACAGGTGATTACCTTTTAAGGACAACAAAGGACAGAATACTGCTAAATATTTGAAAGAGAAGGATGTTACAGCTTAAGGGGGAAACTGCTCACACTCCATACTTGGGTGGTTTAGCACAGATTTTAGGAAGATAAAGATACTCAGTAAACATTTGCAGCCTCAGGGTGAGGGAGTTTTAGCAAGAGCAAGTCTCATAGCAGTCAAGGTACAATGCAGGCCTGATTTCCCACTGGAGAACCTATCCATGGACGTGGGTCCTGCCTGCCAATCTTGCTCCCTACTGGCTTTTCCGAGTGGGGGTTGAGCCACATTTCCCACGCTTGGAACAGTTCCCCAAATCTATGGTCAATATTCAACAAAGGGGGCAGAAACAAAATGGAGTAAAAATAGCCTCTTCAACAAATGGTGTTGGGAGATCTGGACAGCTACGTGCAAAAAAATGAAACTCGATCACCAACTTATGCCATACACGAAAATAAACTCAAGATGTATAAAAGACTTAAATATAAGTTGTGACACCATAAAAGTCCTAGAGGAGAACATAGGCAGGAAAATCTCAGCTACTTCACACAGCAATATTTTCAGTGATATGTCCCCTAGAGCAAGGGACGACATAAAGGAAAGAATAAACAAATGGGACTTCATCAAAATAAAAAGCTTTTGCATGACAAAAGAACTTATCAAAATAAAAAGGGAACTAACTGTATGGGAAAATATATTTGCAAATGATACCTCAGACAAGGGTTTAATCTCCAAAATATATAAAGAACTCATATGACTCAACAGCAGGAACACAATCCAATTAAAAAATGGGCAAACGACCTGAACAGACACTTCTCCAAGAATTACATACAGAAGGTCCAGAGACATATGAAAGGATGCTCAGCATCACTAGCCATCAGAGAGATGCAAATTAAAACCACAATGAGATACCACTTCACACCTGTCAGAAAGGCCATCACAACCAAGTCAACAAATAACAAGTGCTGTTGAGGTTGTGGAGAAAAGGGAACCCGAGTGCACTGTTGGTGGGAATGCAGACTGGTGCAGCCACTGTGGAAAACAGTATGGCATTTCCTCAAAAATCTAAAAATGGAACTGCCTTTTGACCTGGCAATTCCACTGCTGGGATTATACCCTAAAAATCCTGAAACACCAATTCAAAAGAACCTATGCACCCCAATGTTCATAGCAGCATAATTTACAATAGCCAAGTGCTGGAAGCAACCAAATGAAATTATGGCCCGTCAGCCAGTGTATCTTTAAAAGAAACACAAAAGCAGGGTGAGAATAAAGTACATTAAAGAATCAACTATGAATAACAAATAGAAATGAAAGGTAAATATTAAGATGGAGGGTAAAGGGTAAAAAAAGTGAATAGAAAGGACTCTTAAAGCTAGGTTAATGATCAGGGAAAGCAATTTGTTAAGTGGAAAGGAGCATTATGTCTGTCTGTCTGCTGTAGTTTTGAAAGAGGGAGAGGGAGAGAGAGAGAGAGAGAGAGAATGGCTATAACCTAATTTATGAAGTGAAATCTTACTGCAAATTGAAGACCCTCCTTCAAAAGTTCATTCAAGTTCTTTCCGCTAGAGTGGCTATTTCACCTGTGAGCCCTATGCACCCCAGCTGTACCTGAAAGCAAATGTCAGGAGTTTATTTAGTGCTGGGTGTGTTTGCTTGGTTGGTTTCACTCCCCTCAGGGTGGGAAGAGGAAGATTTACTTGCTCTTTGAATGACAAAGAAACTTACTCACCCATTTAGTTATTTCATTTGTTAATTCTTTTGCATATCTCAAGCAACATTTAAAGAAAAATTTTTAAAATTACATAGATAGACTTATTCCTATTTTAACACTGATTCTTCTATTATTCAGGGCTTCCAGTTTATCCACACCATATGCTGTAATTAAGTATACAAGTAATTTAGTGCTCTGCTTTTAAACTTTTTGTTTTTCCGTGTTATCATGTTTGTAATTATTTGGGGAACAAAATATTCCATGGATGTTTGCTTATCTATTTCTCTATTGTTGAACAATCAGTTTGCTCCTTAGGCTTTATTTATAATTACCACTATATTTGAATTCTCTTTACATTTATGGGTTTTTTTTCTTTTTAATTATTGCCTTAGGATAAAGTCTCAAGAATAGGGGGAATTGTGCCAAATGATTTGAACATTTAGAGTATACTTTGTAAGTGTTGCCAAATTGTTTTCTGAAAGGAATATACCAATTTATACTTTCCTCAGCCATATCTGAACATACGGTTTTACCCAAAAGTTAAGGGCAATTTTGCTTTATCATTATACACACCTGTGCTTTGGGGTGCTTTTTCTGTTCTTTTTTTTCTCACTATCCGAAAGAGAGGAGTAGATACACTGGGAGGGCATAGAACTTTTAACTTATTTTGGAATGACTGAGGCATCTTGTTTTCATTCAATAGCCATTGTTACATCCGCTCAATAAAATATTATGCAGGAATAAATAAGGACAAACACAAATGCTACACAGTGGCATAAAAAACACATTCTGGAATTCAATTCAAAGGAAAAGGAAGACTTAAAGGGTTTGGCTTGTCCACTTATGTTTCCAAACCCACACCATCTGAGAGACAACTGTGTATACTCAGCCTTATTTTATGCCAAAGAATTTCTTGCAACACAGTCTGTTCCCAAGGGTAATACAAATCTATTTTTCCAAGAACACTGCATGCTGTCTAACTGTTTCTAGCCACCTACAAAGTTCAGAAGAAATGGATAGAATGGGAGGCCCTGTGACTTTGCCGGATGGGCATAACGGGCCAACTGGGAACATTGCAAAACATTCTGTCCAAAAGAAGTGGACAGACATTTAATTCTTTTCGTGGTATTTATCTATCTGTTCTTTTCTAATTAATCGCAAAGCATGAGCTTTGTAAAATGTTTGACTTAAACTGTAATATTTATAAAAATACCTGCTCAATATTAGACTCCTCTATATCTGTTTACAAAAATGGGCTCTGGAACCGGACTGATTGCGTGGAAATGCCAGCTTTGCCACTTGGCTGTGAGACTCTGTTACTTAGCCTAACTCTGACTCAGTTTACTCATGGGTAAAGTAGGGATAATAAGAATAATGCCACCTGCCTCAGGACTGTTGTAAGGCCTGAATGAGTCATGGTATACAATGTCTGGAACCACATAGTAGTGCATTCCATCAAGTGTCCATGGTGTTGTTCTGTGAGACCCTTCGGTACTGCAGACTCCAAAGGCCCCAGTCACAATAGCTGGCTAGTGACCTACTCCTTGAATTATCATTTTTTCATTTAAAAGTATAACAAAGATAATAATAACAATTGCTGGCATAACTGAATGCCTATTATGTACCGTATGCAATATTGAGTGCTTTATGGGCCCTATTGCACTAATCATCACAATAACTCTGTGAAGTTGATACCATTTTCAGCTGCAGTGACAGGTGCTTAGAGAAACTAAATAACTTGCCCAAGACCAACTAGCAAGTGACAGAACTTGAGCTTGGAAGCATTCTTGCTTGTCAGAATATGTGCAGAAAAAGATAGAGAGAAAATGTACCCAAATATTATCAGTGGTTGTTTCTGGATCATAAAATTAGGAGTGATGTTTTACAAAAGTTTCTCTGTTTATCTGGGGTTTTTTTTTTAATAATATGAACATAATTATTTGATAATAAGAAGTTATCTAAATCTATTTCTAATCATGTAGATATTAGCATTTCTACATCACAATAAATAATAATTACCTTATTGCTCATTCCTGTGAACTTAAAAGTAGTCTATCTTTGAATCAGTCTTTTTATCCTTTGCACAAAGCGGTTCTGTTACAGCTTTCTAAAAATGAAGATAGTGTTTTAGAATCTAAATTCTGTCTACTTGTTCTTCGTACAAATGTAACATCACAGATTTTTTTTTAACTCGTTGGAATCCAACATGAGGTTTAACTTGGCATTAGAAAGTCCCCTTGCCATTACCCTGTGTTTCTAAGGGATATCCCCCATGAGTTTGCATGGGGGTCAGCAACAGAGAAATGAGGCCTAACAGAAGCAGAAACAGCCTGACATACTCAGAGGGGGCTGCTTTGTCCCTCACTTAATTCTCAGAACTTACAAGGAATGGAGAAAAAACAAAGGCAGTTGGTAACAGGTCAGATGATCAACTAACATTTATTCTAGTGTCTGCTAGGCCCTAGATACTTCTACCACTATTATCCCATTTATCCTCCAAGACCAGTGTGAAATAGGTGTTACTAGTCCCATCATACAGGTGAAGACAAAGCTCAGGGATCAAGCAGCTTACAAGAGACCATGCAATTGATAAGTAGTAGACAAGAAATTTGAACCTGTTCTCCAAAATCTGCTACTCTTTTCTCTATATAACCCTGACAACACATTCATTATTTCTAGAGGTTGATACCAGTTTTCAGTGAAAGTGAAAAAGAGGCAGTAATTTATTATTAGAAATATTATGTGTAAGAAAGTATCCATGAATCCAAATACTGTAACAAAAAAGAACTAGGAAATAAAGCAGTGTGGGCCTTTGTGCACATCAGTTCTGTACTTCCTTTGCTTTTTTATGTAAGGAACGACTCTTCAGTCAGAGATGTTTCAGGTTAAGATAGTGTTTGCGAAACACATGGTCCCTGCTATTAAGTGCAAAGCAAAATTTCATTTGGTGACTCATGATAAACAGTAGATCTTATTTATAAAAACAAATATTTGGACCCATAATATTACCATAACTAGAACCACAGTCCACAGACTTGCTAATTATTCTCTCTTCCGAGGTCTCTGGAAAGGTGGTAATAATCAATTCTGTGGCCCATCTCTAAGGCTCTCATCATCTTTGCTGTGTCTGTCAATTTATTATTTTATATATCTGTCAACATGGAGATTAAACAGAGGACTGTGGACTTCCATTGCTTTCAGAACTTTATGAGGATGAGGACATTTAGACAATGGAATATGTTACTGAAGCACGTTATAAAGATTTCTCTTCCCCCAAGAGGCTGAGCTGTCATTTGCCTGGAATGGCGCAGGACAGTTCTGCCTGGAGGCAGGACTATGGACTCATTAACCTCCTAGCCCTGCAACTCTGTCAATCTCATTTCTCTCCACAGTTTCAATCAGATACAGCTGCCTCTAGTTTGGTTCTCGCTGGTTTAGAGGGGCTGTGCGCTCTTGCAATTTTCCGTATTGCAGGGGGGAAAGGCATCTTCAATATGTGTCTATAGCTGTGCACAGGGCAGTGTGCATGGCGGATCTTTCCTCACAGAAAGGCTCAGCACAAAATACATCGATAGATGAGCACACGGGTATATAGGAAAGTGCCGTGCACCAAGCATACGTGACTCTTATTATTTCTCTTTGCATATAGATGAATACACAGCTGTGGCACTCTCCGGAGGCCTAGAAGTCAACTTGGTCCAAAGGAATGACTGTGCTATTTTTGCACTTTCCCTCACATTATTTCTCAAGGTTTGAGGGAATTTAAATGTGACTTACCTGGCAATGACAAGCCTCTGTCTGCTCGGTGCCTCCCAAATGAGATCATTTACACAAGTCACTTCGCCATGGCTCATTCTACTTCTTCATAAAGAAACAGCATCTCTTCGATGGAATCTAGATTTCCAGAAAGGACAGGGTTTGGTTTTTTTTTGTTTTGCTTTGTTTTTTATCCTTAATGGCTACTTTAAAACATATTACTATTAAATTTACAGGGTTGGTGTGATGATTCATTAAAATACAGGGCCCAGCAGAAGTAAGGCCTGCTTGAGTGTGGTTGGTATGGTGATAATATGGGTGTAATAATTTATAGTTTGAATTTGAACATTTTACCTAAAATGTCATATGGTGTGCTTGGTGTGATATTGTTATGTTACAGAATTACATGCTTATGATTTTGTAATAAAAGATTTTATAATAAAAAAGGGGCGGTATTTGTGCTGGACGCTGTATATGTTTTTTGGAGACATGTGGGTCACTTAGTTACTATTACTAATAAAGAAATTGAGGCTCTCAGAAATCAAGTTGACTTAGCTAACCCCTCCTGGTGCGTGGGTGGCACCACCAGCACGAGAACCCGGCCTTACTGGAGAACTGGGGTACTCCTGCGTGAAACTGCTCCTAGCAAAAGCAATGAATCTCTCCTCAGTTAAATGTTACCAATAAATGAATCACTTACAAGAGTTTCTAAATTTATAAGCCACTTTTACAAGTACTATGAAAGAGTTCTGTTCTTCCTAGTATATTTATGTATATTTATCGCAGAATATGTTTAAAAGTCAAGACAACGTTGAGCAAGTTTAATGTAAATGACCAAAATTCCTTTGAAGTCTCTTTGGAAAGTGAGGAAATTCTGCCATAGTTGTATCAAGCTTGAAGCTTGAACATTGTCATATTATTATGCTACCGATACTATTGACTACCACTATTTTCTTACATTCACAGGGGGTGGATCAATACTTCTAAGGAGAGAGTGGAAGAAAAATTCAAATGATCTATTTCTCACCTAGCCAAGCTAAAAAAAATGTTATTCACTTTGTTGCTCATTTATTCTTTCAACAAACATTTACCCTGCACACCTAGTCCGACAGGCCGTGTGGAGGAGTAAGGACGCTGCAGCCAGAGGGCCCGGCTTTCTGTTCTCATTTCCTATCTACTAGATATATCTGTGTATTAGACATGAAATCTTTGGTAATTTAGTTTCCTCCTTTGCAATGTGGAGGAAATAACAATAGTGTTGTTATCGATCAAATGATAACCATTTTTAAACATTTAACCATTTCTAACACATTTAGAAAAACATAGGGTAAGGGCAAAATAGTTGTTAGATGCTGTTACAATTATGTATTAAGACTATGGATGGAGGATAAAGAAGAAAAGGTTCTGTCCTCACGAAGAGTAAAGGCTAGTGGTGGGGGGGTCAGGGATAGTCATTAAATAAGTAACTGGATACATAACTTTAAAACTGCAATTATGTTAAGTGCTAAGGGAGGTATAGTGTGAATAATATAACATGGATGTAACATCTCTCTAAATGTTCATTCGTCACTTTCTGCTGCTGTTGCAACCAAGTAAAATCATCCTTCACTTTGCTATTCTACACTTTGGTGACCGAGTCTCAAAATCTTTGGCATTTCTAGGGAAAATAGTACCCTTTCAAGTGCGATGAAAGTGGAATTTCACCTCAGGAAGATTGTGTTGGGCAGAGGCCCCTTTTCCTTCTCAGTTCTGTCTGATCCCTTAAGTTTCCAGAAAGCAATCCTAATTTCACTGTGCTACATTCCTTAAGCAAAAACTTCTGTGATGTTCCAGAGAACTTTGTCCTGATAAAACACGCACTCTGGGAAGAAGTGAAAAGACCAACAGCCAGCGTTTATTGAAGAGGAGCTCAGCTGCCCCTCACGTGATGCAACAGATGGCCACGGGCAGGCTGCTGGCCGGGGAGGAGGAGACGGCGTTCCCACGGCCCGGCCAGTGTGGTCTGCGCCCCGCCGTCATTCCAGAGCCAGTTCCTTCTTCTCCGGGTCCTGCTTCTCAGCCTCCTACAAATGAGTGGGTTTGGATAATCTAAAAACGTATTAACTAGATATCTGTAAACACACTTGACATTTTGGCCCCCACTCAAATAAGATATTTGAATCAGATTTTAAATTTATATTTAAGCGAATGTCAGCTTGTCCCACAAACAACTCATCTAGGCAAGAATTTTAAAAAGAAAAGAAAGCTGTCAAAGAATCTTCAAGGAGTCAAATTTAGTTGTCTGATTTTTTTTCTTAAAAAATAAAACAAAACAATTTTCATATTAAGATTCCCAAAATCAACACTGGACAAAGTGTCAGCGAAAAGTCCCGGGGTTATTAAAATGATTTATTTTATCTTTAGCATTTGTATTAAATGTCTTATCCCGTTTTTAGATAAGGTTTTTGATGTCTCTTTTAAAATACAAGGGTAATCAAAATGTTTTTTGTTGTTTTTTCTTCTTTCAATAACATGAATATTCTTTATGATGGGTAAATAGTAAACGTTACACTCACCATGTAAATTGAAAGGCACAGATAACAGGAGCACAAGCTGTGTGCTGGGCGGGAAGGTGCAGCCCGGGACTGCCGTGGTTTACAGCGAAGTGCTGAGGCATTTCCGAAGTGTGGTACTTGAGTGCACTAAAAATAGGCAACCCTGAACTATACTGCATTTGAAGGACAAGATAAAAATAGGAAATAAACCTGAAAAATAATTGTATAGATAGGGTACTAGGACTAACAACTCAACCCCCAGGATTGAATTCACTAATAAGATTTGTTATTTTTATTAAATGCAGGAACTAGTATACCACTTAAATATTTCAGAGAAATGTTGGCTATTAAAGTGTATTCTAAAAGTAAGAATAATTTGCATTCAAGCAGTAACTTACAGTACAATTTAGAATAGGGGTTCTTTAACCTTTTTAGCTGGATGTCACTTTACATTTTTTAATGGTACTCCTCCCACTATAAAAACCAACGAAAATACACACAAAGAAGCCCTCCAGATTCGGACAGTTTCTGTCAGCTGGGTAGATGTAACTGGTCCAGCAGATGTAGCCAAAGCCCAACCAAGATTTGCAATGCCACAGCTTTGCTTTTGCGTTTAATTCCCAGTATGTAGTAAGGACTGGGAAGAGCCCAAGAAAGGAAGACATTCAGTGTCATTTAGCATAAATGTAGCCACTATGGAGATAGCGTCAAATGGTTCAAAATTCCTCATATATCCTTGAAAGATTGTATTTAAAAGGACAGTTTCAAAAGTTCTGTTATGGAAAATCTGTCCTGGATTATTGACTTTTGGCCTCGTATTTCAGTCCTCTTTTGTCTTTGCCTTTTGTGTTTCCACCGAGAATACCAGCAATTCTTAGCCCTGCTCTTTCCTTCTGCATCTCTTCTGATGGCGTGATTCTCCGGCCAGAACTCCATCAGTTCACGCTTGGATTTGGCAAAGGATTTTCAGCTTTTGTTCACTTTGGGCAGGTTAATTTTAAAAATTCAGATGATTCAGAGTTCGAATTCTTAGCCTGCAACTCCAGACCTTCTAAACCTGCATTTTATATTTAACAATAAGCAATTATACATTTGTTTTTACTTAACCAATTTATTAATTAATTTTAACCCCAGAATTCAACATATAACCTGGAATAATAAAATATTACCAATAATCTATCCACGTGCTCTTTGCCTACCCTAATCCTATGCTTCTTCTCTGGTCCCAGCGGTAACCACTCTCCTAAATTGGGTGGTGTCATGCTTCATTTTAAAAAAGTTAAGCACATACATGTATGTATAAATAGTAGATCTTTAATTTGATGAAAAGCTTATTATGCTATACTTTGCCTTCTATGGCTTGCATCAAAATATTTTCCTCAACATTTGATTACTAAGATTCATCTGTATTGTTGCATGTGATTATAATTAATTTTCACTTTTGTATAATATTATGTTGGACAAATATATCACAATTGGCTTTTGGCTCCTTCTTTCCTTCCTTCCTTCCTTCCTTCCTTCCTTCCTTCCTTCCTTCCTTCCTTCCTTCCCTTTGCTATTACCAAAGTGTGCAAAGCGTACTGCAAACATTCTTGAACATATGTCCCAGAAAGCATTCCTGCTTTGGTTTCTCCTGGGTATGTGCGTCGGAGTGAAATTGTTGAATTTTAGGTTGTGCCAATAAGGGTCCTGTCAGGAACAAGGTCAAACTGTGTAATTGAGGAAAGCTTCCTAAAGGAACAATTACAGGATAATGCAGCACACGGAGGCTGGCAAGGGTAAGGAGCCATCACCATCCTACCCCTGAGGAGAAGGGAGCACTTACTGGAACCTGAAGAGGGCAGCTGCAGCTGTGGGAGAGAATTACCCAACACAGCTCCAGCTTTCAGTAAAACTCACAGTCAACAGCCTGGCAGAGAGGGAGCTGATCTCACTAAAAACCCTGATTGCAATCTTAACCATTCTCTCCAATGTTTTGCCAGCATCTTTCTCATTGGCTGAACCCAACCAGAATGCAAGGGAGACCACTGATGGAATCTATAAAGGTAAGCTTCCAAGAACACAGAGCAGAGCAAAGGTTGGAGACTGGATCTAGAGACATAAAAGAATATACACGATGTTAAATATTATATAATTCTGTCCTGCTTTCCAAAGTGTTTGTACCAACTTACACTCCCACCAGCAGTGTATAAGAAATTCTGTTGGTCCATATGTTCTCTAAAACTTAGCATCATTAAACTTCTGAATTGTTGTCGTAGGTTCAAATGGTATCTCCTTGTGGTCTTGATTTGCATTTCCATGATTACTGATGAAGCCAAGCTATTCTTCATGTTTATTAGCCAAAAAAATTAACTTGTCTGTTAAATTCTCACACATGTGTTGTAGAACTTAACAAAGTTATTCTAAAATTAATATAGAAGAGTATGGATCCCAGAATAGCCAAAGCATTTTGAAAGAAGAGGGAAAAGGAATGACTTCAATATATTAAGGTTTATTATAAAGCTACAGTAATGAAGACAGTGTGACTTTGGTGTGGGAATATACAGCTTAACTGGAGGAACAGATAAAAAGAGCCCCAAACACTTACGAGCTCAGGGAACTGCAGAAATGGTGGAGATGATGTGAAGTGTCGGGGGAAAGGCACGGTTTACACTGCCCCCTTCTTGAGGGCAGGGGCCATCCTCTTCTCAGGTTGCTAGTGCAGTCCTTTGGGGCGCCCAATTAATGTTTGCTGGGGATGTGTCACAGCACCTAGTGGGAACAACATCCATCCTTTATGTTTCAAAATGGCAGAATAACTGCTGCCACAGAAATGTCAGTCACTCATTTTGATTTTTTCCAAGTTTGGGCAATTGAGACCAGATTTACAAAAGCTAGGGATGGGCTCTATGAGAGATAATCACTGCAAATATTAAAAACAAAACAACTCCCCCCACCTTTTTAAAGACTGATTGTTAAGGTACAAATTTAAGACTGGAAAGTGGAAGCAGAGTGCAGTGGGAAGAAGTGAGGGCCATGGAGTTCAGTATCTGTCTTCAGCCTCAGCACCACTCTGGCTGGGCTCCTTAGCTAGTCTGAGCCTCCTTTGTAAAATGGGGTGATAGACCCACCTCAAATGTCGCCTAGCAGAGTAAATGGTGCAAAGGCCGTACTTACATTTTATTTTTCTTACTTCTCTCCACCCTCTTTCTTACAAATAATGTGTGTTCAATCAGATTTTGGAGTGTATTAATTTTAGTTAAGACTGAAACATAAAACCTTTTAATAAACTTCGCTAACAGCAAGTTGCCTTTGCAAATTAATACTTGTATCACATGGTCTCCCTTGAGTTGTACAAAATTCTTAATTGGTGGAAAGGAAACAAATTACCCCAAATTAATGAGTCCCTTTCTCTCCGCATGTGTGTAGTGCAGCTGGTTGCTGTGATAGGAGCATCGCAATAATTTATTCCCCACTTTATTATGAATAATTTGAAACATGCAAAAGAGTCAAAAGCCAAGCACATTTATGACCCATGTACTTCTCACCTAAATTTAACAATTGTTACAATTATCATAATAATGTGGAGGTTAATAAGACCTTCAGTAGAATTTCTTAAGTATATTATTTCCCAAAGACTTGTAGTATCTAAAACCCACCAGCAGAAGTCATCCAAAGGGTTTCTTCACTGTGACCTCTCCAATGAACCTCTCCTCATTCAATTCATGAAGATTTTTCTGATGACGAACCATGAAAAAAACCCAAAGGCTGAGTTACTGTTTCCCATAATGCCACTGGGTATCTTGACGTAGCTGGGCATGGACCCACTTTTTTCTCACTCGTGGTAGGTGCTTCTTTTTTCCTTCCATTTACTCCTTCCCAATTTTCAATGAGACAGTAGCATAACCAGATTTAGAAAAGAAAAAAAAATACAGGATGTCCAGTTAAATCTGAATTTCAGATAAATGATTATTTTTTTAGTATAAATATGTCCAAAGGTCACATGGGACACGCTTATAGTAAAAAGTAATCCACTGCTTGTCTGAAATGCAAATGAAATTGGGCATCCTATGTTTTATCTGGCAACTCCATAAACAGACAAGTCGGGTTCTGAGGGGGCTGTGGAGCTCTTTTGGATCTGAGCTTGCATGCTCCCACGTGGGTTCCTAGGGCTCTACTTCATCCTCACCATACAGCATTTCGATTCATATGTTTTAGATATTCCGTAGACAAGTTGTGACATCTTACCCTGGTTTTAATTTATATTTCTCCGGTTATTAAGGAATTTGAACATCTTTTTATATGTCTAGGGTATTTGCATTTACCTTTTAACAAAGTGCCTATCTAACTTTTGTGTTCGTATTTTTTACTGGGTTTTCTGCCAAATTTCTTATTGACAACTTCTCTATATAGATTTGCTTAAATGTGTGGCAAGTATTCACTTCTATTGACTAGATTGCATTTTCAATCACTTCATTATCTCATTTAATGACTAAAACTTTTCATTTCTTTATTTCAATATAGTTTAGTTGATTTACAATATTACTTGCTTTCTGATCACATTTATATCCTAGTTAATAAATCTTTCCCCGTGTCAACAGTATAAAGTTACTGTCTTTTAAGACTATTGATAAATTTTAATGTTTAATCATAGTAGACCCATTATTTGGCTGGGCTGTTGGATGGACCGGGGTATGGAACAGTTTCCAGGGCTCCTTTCTCCCCTCCCTGCTGCATCACTCATCCTATGACTGCCCTCGATGGCCTGTATCCATTTTTTTTCATCCATCCCTGGTTTTCTTCTTTCTAGGTTTAAACTGGTATGTAGTCTCAAGCATCACCCCAATAACTAACTGATGAGAGGGAAGAATAAAGAAAGAAAAAGTATTTCTGCATCACAAATAATGAAGGAATTATTAAGTTGGAATTGTTTTGAGATAGTTGGGAGCTAGACAGAGTGTCTGATGAATATTTGTGCTGGATTTAACAAATAGTCTGTGGGACTCTGGGGAAAATCACATATGTGAATCTGAATACGTTGAATGAATTTGTAATTAGAGTAACTTGTATACAAGTTTGAGGGTGTATCACATCTATTGTCATGCCAAGACTATGTAACAACCAGCCATGAAACCTCAGTGGCAGAGCTAGGGGGGATTTGTTGCTCACATATTGAGTCATCTAGGGGGTGGCTTTGTGGGCTTGGCTGAACTCGCTCATGTCTAAGGGTCTTACTGTTGAATGCACTAGGCTGGCCTTAGTTGGGAGCTCTCTCCATGTACCTCTCATCCTCTTCTAAAAACCATTCATTCAGCTGGCCCAGAGTCTTTCTCACAACATCTCAGGCACAGGGAGAGCAAGCAAACACATGTAGACCTTTGAGGCCCAGTTTAAGACCTGGCCTGGTATGATTTTCATTTCATTCTATTAGTCACAAAACCTGGTTTTATGGGTGAAGGAATGGGAAGGAACTCTATTGAGCTGCAGTCACATGGCAAAAGGTGTGAATGAAGATCAGGCAAAGAATTTGGGCTATCATTACAATCCAGCAAGTGGGTAGGAATAAAATAATAAATTGTGAAATTAAAAAGTTGCTTGTTTTGAAAACTACACATTTCTTTGAAATTGTAGCACTTTTTCTTCTCCAAGATGACTTATTTGCAAGACTTCCAAATGAATTTCTTCAGTTTGTGAAGCAGAAATGCCAACAGTTCTACACAATTACCGGAATGTTTCACGATTCTTCTCAAAATACCTGTCAGAAAAGTTCTTTTGAGGGAGCACATGGTGGCATTTTTTCTTGCCATAAACAACATATATCTATCCATATGAGGAGTCTGACGTGTTAAGGATGCAAACTTGCAGGAAAGCAGTAACATTTAAAGGAAAGAGAAAACCAACTGAAGACCCAGAATAAGTAGTTTACTATTTTGGTGTGCCTTGAAATCTAGCACCATCTTCTTCAGCATTTGTAAAACTGGGCTATTGGGAAGAGCAGACTGAAAATCAGGTTTGGGCTTCTATCATTTATCTGGTTCTGTGACCTTTGCAAACTAGCAATTTCTCTGTGTACTTTTTGGTTCTGTATGTGGATCAGATGAAAATTCTGTGTAAATTCTAAAGTACAAAATAAATATGAGCTATGTGTACATCAAAAACAATCTCAGAAACAAAAACACTTTGTCCATGAAAATATTCATTGTGACATACAATGGCAAGTCATCCTTTATTTCAAGTCATTTATCAAATGCAATTGAGTGAAAAAAGGATGATTTTGATTCTTAGTCTTTTTGTATTTGTCTTTACTGGTAGTAGGTAGAACATGAACCAGCACTGGGCAAATCATTATATCAATTGGGATTCTCAGTTTCAAGTACAATTGACGCTTGAACATGGGATTAAACTGTGTGAGTCCACTTATACCCAGAATTTTTTCGATAAAAACATACAGTACTATAAAGGTATTTTTTCCTATGATGTTTATAATAATTTTCCTTAACTTTTTTGTAAGAATATAGTATATAATACATATAATATGCAAACTACGTGTTAATCAACTGTTTGTTATCAATAAGGCTTTTAGCCAACACTGGGACACCAGGAGTTAAGTTTTAGGGGAGTCAAAAGATGTAGGACAAAACTAGATCACTTCTAGTCAAGATGGCAGCAGGAGTAAACATGGCTCATCTCCTCGCACATCCACATCAAAATTACAACTAAACTATAGAACAACCACACTCAGAATCAGCAGGTACTGAGTTGAATGGAAGTCCGACAACTATGGAATTAAAGAAACCACATCCACCCAGACTGGTAGGAAGGGTGGAAATGTGGAATGGGCTGGTCCCACACCTACGTGTGGTGGATAAAAATTTGGGAGGGATATCTCAAAAGCAAGGAGTCCAAGCCCCACACCATGCCCCCCAGCCCAGGGTTCCAGTGCCAGGAAGCTAAGTCCCCACAACTCCTGGCTGCAAAACCCAGCAGGGATTGAATCCGTGGAATAAACTTCTGGAGTCCCTAGCAGTTCCTCTTAAAGAACCCACACATGAACTTAGATACATTCCTTCTGATTTCTAGAACTGGGGTAGCAGCTTGAAAGGCACCAGTGGCATACAGGGAGGAACCGAAGTGGCTGGCATCAAGGAAAGAGCTGCGAGTCAGCCTTTTCCCAGACAGAAAGGTGGGCACAGCCTCAGAGCCAGCAGGTGGGTACCATATCTGAGACTCCATCAACCTGGCTAACACTGTTTGCTCCACCCTGGAGATCCCCTGAGGCTTTGTCCCAACCAATTTACAGCTGTTAATAGTAGCTTTTCCAGATGAAAGGCTGGTCTTGGCTCAAGCTTCAGAACTTCCTAAATCCTGTCAAGCAACAGCTCGCCTCAGTGAGCCCCCAGCCCCCTTAACCTCTTCCTAAGTGGCCCTAGGCACAGCACTAGCAGCAGCCAGCCTAGATTCACAGCTTGTCTTTGTCTGGGAATGTCCAAACCCAACACAAGTAGCAGCCATTTCAGATTGCTTTATGGCTCAGGCAGGGTATTCCCAGGCAAAACACAGGTGGAGGCTGACCTTGGCCTGCATCACCTGGGAAACCCCAGGACCTGTGCACCCAGTGGACAGCTACAAACTACATTGTAGCACCAACACTGTGCCTCCGCACAGCTGATCCTCCACAGAGGGCGGGAGTTGGTGGTCAGTGGTCACAGCCAATCCTTGCAACTGTCTGGCCTGGGTAAATCCCTCCCACTGACCTGCCAACAGCAGCCAAGGATCAACTACAAGAGGACGATGTACCTAACCTACACAAAGGGCACATCTGAAGTACCCAACTTGGGTAATAGGGGAGGTTGTGCCACTGGACCCTCCAGGACACCTACTACATTAGACCATAATACCAAGACAGGGAGTCATAGCAGCTCTATCTAATAGAAAGAAACACAGGGAGGCTGCCAAAATGAGGACACAAACAAACATGGCCCAAATGAAAGCACAGATCAAAATTCCAGAAAAAGAACTAAATGAAATGGAGATAAGCAGTCTATTGGATGCAGAGTTCAAAACATGCTCAAGGAACTTAGTGAGCACCTCATCAGCATAAAAAACATCCAGTCAGATATGAAAGTTACACTAATTGAAATATAGGACAATTTTCAGGGAAACAACAGTAGAGTGGATGCAGCTGAAAATCAAATCAATGATTCAGAACATAAGGAAGAAAAAAATAACCAATCAGAACAAGAAGAAAAATGAATTCAAAAAAAATGAGGACAGCGTAAGCATTCTCCAGGACAACTTCTAGGATTCCAACATTTGTGTCATAGGGGTACCAGAAGGAGAAGAGAAATGATAAGAAACTGGAAATCTATTTGAAAAAATAATGAAAGAAAATTCCCCAAATTTGGTGAATCCAAGTCCAGGGAGCAGAGAGAGTCCAAAACAAGATGGATGCAAAGAGGCCCACTCCAAGACACATCATAATTAAAATGCCAAAGGTTAAAGATAAAGGATCTTAAAAGCAGCAGGAGAAAAGCAGTTCTACAAAGCAGAACTACAAAGGAGTTTCCATAAGGCTGTCAGCTGATATCTCAAAATAAATTTTGCAGGCTAGAAGGGACTGGCAAGAAATATTCAAAGTCATGAAAAGCAAGGACCTACAGCCAAGATTGCTCTACCCAGCAGAGATACCATTTAGAATTGAAGGGCAGATAAAGAGCTTCCCAGATAAGAAAATTTTAAAGAGTTCATCATCACCAAACCATTATTATATGAAATGTTACATGGACTTATTTAAGAAAAGATCAAAACTATGAACAATAAAATGGCAATAAATACATACCTGTCAACAATCAAATTTAAAAAACACACTAAGCAAACAGGAAAAACAAAGACAGAATCATGGACACAGATGGTTGCCAGACAAGAGGGGTGTAGGGGAATGGGTAAAGAAGTAAGGGGATTAAAAGTACAAATAGGTAGTTACAGAATAGCCATGGGGATGTAAAGTACAGTATAGGAAACAGAGCAGCTAAAGAACTTATATGCATGACCCATGGACATGAACAATGTTGGGGGGGTTTGCCTGAGGGAGTGGGGGTGCTGGGTGGAGAGGGAGAAAGGGGGGTAAAATTGGGACAACTGTAATAGCATAATCAATAAAATATAATAAAAAAAGAAAAAAGATATGTGAATTTTTGGCTGTGCATGTGTGGTGGGAGGGGGCAGCATCTCTGACCCTGCATTGCTCAAGGGTTGACTATACAAGCAACTTTAGGGTCTCCGGGAACAGACTGGTCTCATTCAAAGACTTGGATCTGGTGGTAGCATGTGGATTCTGTTGTCATCTCTGGTGGCCAAGGCCAAATACGGCCTTAAAGCAGGAGGGAAAGTCACTCTTTAGAAGGATGGAGAGTTATACCAGTAGTATTAAAAATAGACAGCTTTTAAAAACGGTTTGCCAAACTCTTTTAAAATTCATTTAGTCCTTAAAACCACCACCCATGAGGTAGGTATGTTATTAACTCAGTTTTTCAGAGGTGGACATGAGGCACACACAAAATAAGTAATTTGCCCAAGATCCCAAGACCTGTAAGGGGCAGACCTGTGATTTGAGCCCAGCTGTCCTGACTCCAGCCGGGGCAGTGCCTCACAACCAGAAACAAATACAGAAGAACGGCAAACTGAAAGAAACGACACAGGGTGGATCTGTCTGCGCCCGAAGAAAGGCTTTTCTAGGATACTGCTGGTGCGAAAGGCATCTTGTTAAATAGAATTAAAGTGTGACTCTTTATGGTAAAAACAAGAGTAATGGTAGTAACAAGACAAAAAACACAGATGCCCATAACAAACCTACATTTGCGTATGTATCAAAATATAGAGATATCTGTTAAAATATTAACAGCGATTACCTGTGGAGAGTGGGGTGCTGGAGACAGAAAAGAGGGTACTGCATCTCATACCCTATAATTTACATAGAATCTGGATAATTTTCAAATATTATTAAAAATAACCTGATGAGGAAAAAAAGGAAAAAGCAAAATGCCTAGACACCAAAAACTTAGTGTGAAAATTGCAAGTTGGTTCTTGATCATTCCTTTGTCTTCATTTTGCTCTTGCTGGAGGAGATGATGGTAAAGATTACTCCTCTCAAATTTCTTTCCCAAAAGAGTAGAGAGGGTAGCACATTTTTCTCCCGAAATAGTGTAGGTAAGGCAACTTTTTCAGAATGCGTGTGTATTAATGCTCATGTCTGTACTCACGTAATTGCCGGTGAGGACTCCCTTCTGCCGTCACACCCAAGGCTGCCGTGAACATGTTTGTATGTGCCTCCTTATGCAGGTTCATGCGTACTTCTTGAAGGTGACACGGTAGATGTTTAATTTCACCAGATACTGCAAATTTGATGGTTGTGCCAGTGTATTACCCCACCAACAGGAAAGTGTTCCCCCTACTTCATTGTCCTTGACAACACTTGTATTTTGAAACTTAGGTTTTTGCTAATTGGATGGGTGTGATGTGGAATCCTTGTGTTTAAACTTGTATTTTCTTGATTATTAGTGAAGAGTATTTTTTCTGTTTTTGGTCTTTCAGATATTCTCTTGTAAAAAATGCTGCTGGTTTTTTCAGTGTGATTGTATTTCTACCAGGCAGTTTTTCTAATCAGTTTTATATTTCTACATTTTTTATAAATTATCCCTTATGTATTAAAAACATATTATAGCTTATTTTTCACTTTTATAGCACTTAATGTAAATATGTTTAAATTTTTATATATTTAAACTAATCATATCATTTATGACTATACCTCTTTATCTTATTTAAATAATATTCTTCTAAGTTTAATATTACTTTTAAAAGTAGTTTGTAATCCAACTCCCAAGTATTTGTTTACAGTTTGAGGTAGGGATCCAAATTTTTTTTCCCAAGTGGAAAATCAAATATGTAAACACAATCTGTCAAAAACTAACTCCTTCTCATACTGGTATATAATGATACAACTTAAATTTTCCTATGTGAAGGTCTCTCCAAGTTTGATTCAAAGAAATAGCAGCATTTAAGACTTAACCTGCACCTGCCGGGGATCGGGAAGGACGTGAAGCATCATACACGCTCTGATCGTGCATTTTAGAGTTATGATGCCCGGGCTCACTTGTAGACTAGGGACCCTAACAAATGGTAGCGATTAGTTTATTCGTCTGTTTACGGGCTAACAGAGATGTGTTCATCAGGTGAAGTATACAAATAGGCTGGTTGATACAAGCTGCATTAAAAAAAGCATCCCAAATATATAACTTGCTTTTATTAAACAGGAAAAAAATCAACACATTTTCCAAAGAGGCAAATATCTCAGTAGCTTTAGTGAAAACAACTTAACATCAGCTTGTTTGACAAAGCTTTTAGAACAAGTGAGCAATTAAATTCTTAAAGTAGGAATAGAATATTAACAAGCTAGACTCCAGAACACTTAGAAACCAACAAATTAGGCACTGTTTTGCTTAACAGTTTTAGCTTTAATGTAAATATATATTATTATTATTTAGAATATTAGCATCTGAACTACATAATGACTTTATCATTTTCCTTTAATTAAAACCAAGATTTCTGGTACCTCCAAGTAGTCTTTAAAATTTTCCAATATGGACATAAGCTAACCCCTATTCCTCTCTACATATTAAATGGGAAATGATTGTCACAATATATCAACATTTTCACAGAAAGATTTTTAAGGCTTCTGGCACATAAAATGTGTAATATCTCTGTGACAATAATATCATAATTATATACAGAAAATACTTAAAATTTACCTTGTGCAATTTAAGTTCTAAAGATTAAAAAAAACAAGTGTTCCATATTAATAAAATATTAAAATATAATGTGCTTCCCATAAATTTGACACTGATTTTGTAATTACACAAAAAAATGCACAAGATAAGACCTGCACACTAAATGATTCACTGAAATTAACTGTTGAACTAAATACACTTATTTGATATCATTGGTTTTCTAGATCACACTTTCAGCACAAAACAGGCTTTCATATAACTTATAAACATTTGCAATTAAACCGTGACATTGAGGCAGCCAGTGTCACATCTCAGTTTGCCTCGTTATTCATGTATCATACAAATATGTCTATGACTCTTAATGTATCCTTCTGTCTAAGTCACATTGCAAAGAATGTGTCAATCAGTAAGTGGAATAAAAAAAGAGTATTTCTCATTTGAAAAAAAATGAGTCATAACACCTGTCTTAAAGTTCTAAAGTAGCATATCCAGCTCTCAAGGCATAAAAGGTCAAAAATATTATTATAAATTATAAATTCTGATAATTCTTTTGGCATTAAAAGCCACAGCACAACTTCTATCACTTTAATAGATAATATATTAGTGTCCATCTGAATATACATTTGCCAATGTTCTCCATGGTATGAAGTTGTTCTATGAGCGAGGAGGTGAAGTGGCAGGGCCACATTTAATGGCCGTCCTGGGCATCAAGGGACATGGAATGACTGAGTGTTGACCTTCCATTCATGGATATTGTATTGGATGGAACAGTCACCTAAGAGAAAGAAACACACTTTACATCTGTCAGTTGAAAATAGGACAGCTGTCTAATTTTCAATTTTCAACAATTACTATATTTCACTGCTTAATTGTAAACGTTAACATTTAGTATTTCTTATGCAATAAATTACAAATAACTGAGAATAAATGCTCACGCTACCATGAAATTAAAACTAAGAGAGTTGTTATTTTCATAACAAACGTTAAATAATCCATTAACACATCTTAGTCTTTACAAAATTGCTGAACCAACTCCAAGGACAAGAGTACAGACAGACCGCAGGCGAGCTGCTAGAGAGCGTTTTTAGCTAGATTGACTCGGGCTCCTCCACAGTGCCTTGGAGAACGCAGAAGAACAGATTCCACAAAGCAATGCATTTTACAGTTTTTGTACTGATGGTGTGTATTAACTTGAAGTGCCCCTCACAGGTACCCCTTATATATGAGGAAGAAAATAGGTTTGGTTTGTAAAATGCTTTCATATAAAGGGCTAAAAAAAGTCAAATTTATGACTGTTATGCCAAAGCATGTTTTTTTTCAGTAAATAAACTTGTAAGTTCCAAAATTTATGGCAAAGCCTTCTATTTATAAAGTGTAAGTGAATGAAAAACACTGTAACAAGAATTTCCCAAAAAGCTTGAAATTCCAAGATTATTAAGAAAAAAGTAAAAGAAAAATCATCTGGATTTTACATAGTAAAGAGGCATAATATTTTTAATTACAGGAAATATGACAGTAGTTTAAGAAACATAGTTTATCTCTAGGTTATAATTTGAGTAGTTTGGATTCATAACCAAACCTTGTCATCTAACAAGAAGAGAACTAAAGTACCAAAGGCCACAGACTCTGCCCAGCAACAGAGTAAATTAGTGAAAAGGAAAATAACATGGACAGATTTAGTTGGGATTTGGTTTCCTTGTGCTTCATTTGTTGCCTTTTACTAAACAAAGACTGGTCATTTAAACTAGTCAAGGTTCTTGAGTCGCTTATGAATTCAGGATGGGGAAGAATGATTGACACTATCCACCTGAAATAAAACAGCTAAGAAGAAAAGTTGCCAGGAGGGGAAGAAAAACTCATCTGTGCCCTGTTACTATTCATGTGCGATCTCTTTCCAATTACAGCCCACACACAACACACAGGTAATGACTTTTCACTAGGTAGCCTCGGTCCAAAAAGTCCCTGTGTAAACGTTACTCCTGTAATTTTTGCCAGAATGGCAGTTCTCATAATTCTTCGTAAAGTAAAAGAGAGAAAATTTGTTTTAAACATTTAAAAAACATACTGGTGGCTCCAAATGTCTACAAGTAAAAGGTGTTCATTGTTGCACCATTGGTAATGAAAAAACTAGAATCCAGTTAAGTGTCCACCAATAAGGAGCCAGTACGCTTATGTACATTCACAAATACTGTGTAGCCTTAAAAGAACAGTGTGTCTGTGTGTGTAATTAAGATGGAGAGCTTCAAATAGATATATTTATGAATGTTTTACAGAAGATTCTATTTTTAGAAAAAATAAATGTTTACATACTATAAAAGTGGTCTGGAAGATTATACTGTAATCTACCTAGGGCAGTTACTTTGATGGGGGGACTATATTTTGTTTGTTATTTAAAAAATTGTTTACTGGGCTATCAAACATGCGAAGATGTCATTAGAATACTGTTCTATCTATTCTGTGAGGTCAGAGATCTTTTCCTTTTTACGCCACTTTGTACTCATGTTTGTTTTAGTGCCTGGCACAGGGTAGAACAATGAATATTTCTTGAATGGAATACTGTAACTTTTGACAAATATTTATAATGTAGAAAGATGTTGCTTAATTTTTGAGCAATGAATATATGACACTTCTAAAGATATTTTTAAAAAGTAACATTTAAGAATTTAGTGATATAAGCAAGTACTAGCTGACAGGCCTTGAAGTTTAAAGAATTTTCAGGAATATTCACACAGCTTTCTTATCCCCATAAACAGAGTTAACTATGAAACTATCGTTTATTTTTACTTGAACATGTATGGAGAGAGCTGCCAACCTGAAAGCCCTGACAGTTCAAATTCCAACTAAGGAAATATGAATAAAAAGCAAACCAATTAAATAAACAAAATAAGCCACAACGATTTTGGTTGACTCACCCAGTTCTTTTCTTCCCTCCAGATTTCTGTCTAGCCAAAGGTAAGTTTTACATTCTGAGGAAATACTTAATATCAAGTACTAAATATCATTTGTCAATTTATTTTCAGACTTTATTTTTATAAACCAATGTTCTACTTGTAACAGTGTAACAACCTGTAGTAATTCAAGCACCATCACGAACTGAAGGCAGCCAATAAAGTTCTTGTGTCAATGCAAGTCAACAATAATGAGTTAGTCTGTCTCATTCTCTGAAACAATTTGCTGATTCATACATAAATCTTAACATCAAACACATTTTATACAATACAGAGCTAGAATTATTAATGCTTCATTTGAAGATGAATTTCTGTGCCTGCATGGGGGCTGAGTGGGAGTAAGGTATAGAAAAAACTTAAAAACATGAAAAGCACAGCATGTTCGTGACTACAGTTACACTAGCGCCATCAACGAGAGAATTTTTCTAGCGTGAACCAACTACTATAATGAAGGTTAATTGCTTGGTATGAACCAGAGCCATACGGCAGGTTGGTACCTGGCCTTAAATTGAACATACGGGTGCCAAAATAAAGGCAAACCTTGAGCCAAGTTTCTGATGAACAATCTAAACCTACTGTCAAAATCACCACAGATTTTATTTGGCACTGTAACTGTTCTACTAAAAAATGTTAGAATTTAAAAGAAACCAAGGGAAATATTTGGTACGGGACAGAATTATGGGACTTAAGCAAATATTACAAAAAAGTTAGACCCTTTTTGCGCTCATTTTTACCAACTTTGGCAATTTTCTGAAATATAACACATTTAAAGAAAAGTGCACTAAACTTAAACAGCCCAATGAAAACAAACACAAATATGCATGTAACTCACCACCCTGGTCAAAAGAGAGAGCACCTCCACCTCCCTGCTGACCTTGTCTTTAACTTTTTGACATTTTGCTCATCATGGATTTCGCATTAATTGGACATTTAAAAATACTGCTTTAAGATAATATTTATTTTAACTATTTAGTTTTTTGATTCCCTTTTAAATCATGTGCCTGTCTTGATCCAATAAGCCCCTAGCAAGCCCTTGTCTTCCCCTCTGGAAATACCATGATCAGGATTTTTATAAATATTTCCTTGCTTTTAAAAATACTTGCTACCTACCACGTACCGCTAATGAACATAATTTAGTTTCACATGCTGTCAAACTTGGGTACATATGTATATTTTATATGTATCTATACTGTTGCATTTAGCTGTATTTTGTCCAATTTATTGCTATATGATAGTCTATTCTTTCAGTACTCTATTTATTCTACTATTTTTGGATATTAAGGTTACATTTCTTTGAAGTTTTTACAAACAATATTCCATGAATATTCTTATATGTGAACCCTGGCACACACATTTTTAGCACGCATACGTAGAAGCAATCAGGAAATAAAAGCTGATCACAAAGTGTGGATATTGTGAACTTTGCTAGACTCTGCGTCTATTGTTAGTAGAGTAAAATGGATTGTGTAAAGAATATTCATTAAAATTTAGGAGCTGGCACTCCACAGACTCAGAGCTATCAATAACCTCCTACTGAGAGAGGTAAAATTGAGTCTCAATAAAACCTAAAGTAATGAGTCATAAACGGGACCCAATTCCAGGATCATCATTTTGGGCCTGTTCTCTATGTTGATTCCCATCCAGCTCTTTCTGGAAGCAATGAGAATTTTGCATGTGAAGAGACTGCCAAATGAGAGCCCATGACACACCAAGCACACAGCTGCTCGCCTGGACGATTCTGTTGGCCTAAAAGGCATTTCCAACTTAATGCACTGTTTTCTACAGTTAGCTCATTGCAAATGATTAGCACATCCACTGGCTTAGTAGAGACACTGCAGTTATCTCCTATGGAGTCACTTGGTTCCTCCATGGGCCTGATGCATCGCTGTTTTTCAGGCCCAGGCAGTGAACACCCAGAAGGCAGAAGATTCATTTTACTCAATTTTGTCTCCTTAGTATATAGTACAATGTATGATACTTACGTGCTTAAAAATGCTTCTCAATTTTATTGAATTGAGAAAGCTTTAGGTTGGAAAGTGATATATTCGAAATACATCCTTAATTTACAAGATTAAATTAAAGATAAAAATATTTTCATAAATTAGAATGTATAATTTAATAGGGGCATATTTCCCCACAAAAATATAAATGTCATGACCCATGGCGTACCAATTTTAATATGCAAAGCTCTACCAAATTTTTTGCTGTCTGGCACCTAAATTCAGGCTACAAATAATCTAAATAATGCAACCCTATTCCTTCATGTCCCCTCCACTCCTGACAGCAGGCAGTATTTTGCCTAGTCTCCCTGGGCACCCAGGTGGGAGTGCCACGCCCTGCTCAGCAAGGCCATCACTCACAGCTCCTCTGAAACAAACTGGCCAGGGGAGGCCAGGTCGGCCAGGAGATGGGCCCAAGACGCCTTCCCTTTCTTTCCATCTCTGCAGCATTCCTGTTGCTTCACAGATTTCATTTCTGTCGAGCTCAGTGTTCACTCAACAGATCTCTTATTCTTCTCTAAATAGCTTTTAAAATGATTACAGAAGGAATTCACAAAATGAAATGCCTAGGGAGTCAGTGGAATAACGAGTACTTTGCTTGTTTGGGGTGTTGAGGCATTTGCAACCAAGATGACTAAGCACAGAACAAGAAAGACATTTAGAGGGACCACAGCCTGAAGTCCAAGTGATGACGTGGGCTTCAGGCTTCACCGTTCCTCTTTCAGGGGATGAGGGCAACAGAAGGAAGACACCCACCTACAAATAATTCTCTGTGACAACTGCCTGCTGCCCGCGGGAGAAGCACACCTCCTCTCCGGAAGCTCCCTTCCACCTCTGTACAGAGGAGCCGAACAATTCTGGCTGGCAAGGCGTTACTAGGACTTGAATTTCTACATCAGGTCTCATCTAAATTCTCTAGGTTTTCCCTACATTTTTTGGTTTAACCTGTAAAACTGTCTCCCCTACCCCCTACACCTATCTTATTCCATATGTGGTAATAACTTGATTACCTTGGTAACCATGACTGAAAACTTGCAGGTTACTATCACTAGTGCAGCCTCTCTGGAATACGGAGGCATTTTCTTTCTAAAAGAATCTTTCTTGTCGGGGGTAACAATTTCTTAAGGAATTTGCCAAAGAACATATATGCATCTATGAGTTCATGGACACCGAGTACAGTGTGGTGATGGCCAGAGGGAAAAGGGGGTGGGGGATGGGTAAAAGCAGGCAAAGAGGGGGGAATGGGGACATCTGTAACAGTGTCAACAATAAAAAGAAAAAAAGAGTCCAGGTACTTTCTGTATATACTTTTATAATAACGAGCAAAAGACATGTTCTGCACCTGGCCCATGTTATGGAAAACAGACCTGACATATTTTCCAGTATGTGTAAGACTCTGGACTCAGATTATCTACCTCAAAATGACCCTTGACATGAAGGAGTAACTTCTGACATCTTCCCCATTCAAGTTTAAATGCCAGAAAACAATTCCCCAGTTTGACAATGTTAAAAATAAACCCTTTGTCCCCCGGCTGTAAGTAGATAAAGAAAACTTACCCTTTTCAATTTGGCAGCTGCCTCTCCAGAACGGATTGCAGTCAGCAAACTCTGTCGGATCTCTTCTGGGTCAGAGCTTTGGAAAGTTAAAGAACTTTGCCTCTTAAGGGTGAGTGATGGGCAGTTAGTTGGAGATGGTGTTTTGGAATTCTGTTCATTATGTGCAGAGTTATTTTCCTAAAATAATAAATGCAAAATACTTTATATGAACACCAAAAGAAGAATGGGCCATTTTCCAATATTTCTTCTGCATCAGTAGTTCTTTAAGCATCACCACTTGCCACATTGGTTTTTTAGACATAGCTCTATTTCCTCACCCACCGAATTATTTTGGCATCCAGAGCTCCGTTGCAAGGAGGTATTAATTTCCCTTCTCTTAAATAGGGAGGGGGCTGAGGAAGAAAAGTGGTACCTTTCTTTGTTTTGTGAACACGGGAGTAATTTTACTGTCCTTGAGTCAAATAAGGCTGATTTGTCCAATGAAGTTGGCTAAAAGAGCCAAATGAATTAAAAAAAACATTTCACAGACTAAAAAATAACCCATATTTACAGTTCCAACATATTAGACTGTGAAACTATTTTTGATGGTAAAAAACAGACAAATATTGGCAAATTCATTTTGGATGAACCTACCATGTCGTCTAGTCACGAAACATTAATGATTAGACGACCTGCAATGGCTTGTTTTGTGTTTCTGGAAGTCCGAGGGACTAAGTGCTGGCAAAGTTTTCCTTATTTTTCCCATGAGACTAAGAATAATTAGGAATTTCTGAATTTAAGAATTAAAAATTTAATTAAACTCCTTAAGAATGAATATTTAGTAACTAATTTAACTGGCAGCTCTTATCAAACAATTTTAAATATGTCCTTTTCAAACTGCCAAATAAATATCTTTACAAATGATGAGCTAGTAGCCCCAAAACGGTTTTATCTAAATCAAGTTTCTGCTGTTTAGGGATTGTATTTCATTCTAAGAAAAAATAAAAAAAAAAAAAAACAGGCTTTTTTTCCAAGTAAAGAATTAATCTCCTATCATACATGTCTTCCTGACATTATACCAAAGTAATAAACATAAACGAGATACATGAAGAAATATTCTTCAAGATAAATACTGCATTTCAATTATGGAAAAGTCTTTACTTGGCAATATGATTAATGTTCTGTTACTCCAGGAATGTTTGAAAAAGTCACATAAAATACTTCTGGAACTGTCACACCAATATGGAAGTATTCCTTAAACACTGTCAGGCTGAAAGCACACAAAGTATGTTTAAAAATTGCCCGGGGATCATCTTAATTCACACTGTGAATCCAACCCTGCCCTTTGACTACTCGAACCTGGCAAATTATCACAGCTGAGCAAATGCGAAGTCGACAAATACCCCCTATTTTTGTAAATTATTAGGGCTATATAGTGGTTAAATGATATTTTGGACAACAGACACATAAATGGAAAAGCTGACACTGAATTAATGAAATGGGAAATTAAGGAAATTACATATTTAAACTGTGGTTTTAATTTAAATTGCTTATATGTAAAAATGTTTGATAAGCCAAGGTCAAGTGTATGTGACAGAAAATGCATAGCTGAGAGACAAAAGGTTATCTTATGTAAGCTCTGATACTGTTTATACTTCCATATAATTAAAACTGTTTGCAATTATGTAGAGCTGGACAAAAAAAATAAAGTAAACCAGAACATCCAGAAAAGTATTTGACAAATTGAAAATAAGCAAAACACAGGAAAATATATAGTCAGAACTAAAAACTAGCACAATATACAAATGTATAAGCAAAGAAAATTTAAATAAAAATGTTTGCTGATGATATAATTATATGGTGACCTTATAGTAATATCCATATTTATGAATTATAATAATTCTGAGAATATTCAGATTCTATGTACTATATTTTTTCTATGGTAGGTAGTCTGATATTAGAATATGAACTCAGACTTAAATAATACACAAACATATCAACATGCTTGTTAACCACCATTTAAACCATGCTGTATAAACCCTCCTATTTTTAAAAAGGTAACATTTACCTTATTACTGACCCCTAGTTGTGGGACATCAACAAACTTATGTACAGAAGGAATCTTCCCTTCCTCTGTGTCACCCGGAGAAGGGGCAGCTGTGCCCTCACTGCAGGACTCTGTACGCACTTTGCTGAAAGACTGGGACCGCTTCACTACAGCAAGGGCGAATGGCGAAGGAGCACTGCTGGAGTAAGGTCTTGGGGCACCAAAAGTTTTCAGAGTCTTCAGATTGAGTGCTGCCAACTGACTTGCAGGAAGAGAAACAGGTTTTGGAGCTACAGGAGGAGGAGAAGGTTGAGGAGGCTTCTGACGGCTGGCGCCATCATCAGTGTTTCTAACATGGGGCTGTGGAGGAGGGCGTGTTGTTTTACTGAAAAGAGAAAGAGTTTGCTCTGGAGGGTGTATGGTATTACTTTCCACCTCTTTCTTTATTGGTTCCTTTGGAGTAGGACTGGGGGCACTGTGGACGCTCTTGGCAGCTGCAGATGTCACGTAGTAACCTGAAACTCTTTTTTGCATTTGTAAGAAAAAAGAACTTGGTTTGCTCTGGGGATTTGAAACACGCGATTTAAGTTTTGACTCCAAAATATTGTTTATATCTTCCAAATTCGGCACAAAAGGAGCTGTGCCAGTGTCTCTTGTCAACCTGGGAGTAGGCTTCAGAGAGTTTGCCTTGGTGCTCTGGGGCAGGCTCTCCACCCTGTGCAGCTGGTTCTCCGATCTCAGCGTAGGCTTGGGTGGAAGGTCTATCTGTGGCTCCTTTGGGCTTTCAGAAATAACATCTTCTGTTTGGATGGCAGTTTCTTTCACATTCTCTTGAACGTGCTTCTTCCCTAAAGTATGGGTATCCCGGTCATCTTCATACCCTAAGGTTTCTGATTCCCAGTCTTTTACTATTTCCAGGGACTTGGGAGGCACTATTTTATAAGTTGTCATCCCAACTTTGGGTATATAGTCTCTTGTAATTTCATTTGAAGGTTTTGGCTTGGGATTGTAGTCTTGTCTATACAGTGGATAATTCTTTATGTAAGAAGCAGTTGAATTTTTATTAATCCCATCTACAGGGGGCAAAAGAGCATCATTACCATGTGCATAAATGGAATCTTTTATGGTGAGCTGATCTTCTGAATACATAGTTAGGGAGCCCTGATTCTTGAATTCTCTAGAGGTACCTACAGAACCTTGTGGACTTAAAGAGGAATGTTGAGTTGATTTGTTGCTACCTGCAGTCTGCACATTTTCATCGACTTTGAAGTCAGACAAATGACGATGGTGGTTCCCATCAAAACTGTTACAGGAAGGAGTTGTCTGAATTGCGGCATCTTGCATTTTTGTCTTTTCTGCCCCGGGTTGATTCAGTTTTTGGCCTGGTACTGATGAAGCAGCTTGATGATTTTCCTTGTAACTCCCAGCAGGCTCAGTTTGATGTGCCTGATAGTTTGATAGTCTGTCAACTCCCATGTCCGCATTGTTATTTTTGGCAACACCACCTACATTGATTTCTGTTCTCCTCCCTTCATTTTTCTTATTATCTTCTGTGTTCATTGAAGTGACAATTATTTCATTTTGATCTACTGAGAGAAAAAAAAAAAAAAAAAACATCAAGCATATGAAAAAAAGTAGAAAAACCTCGGTTTTCAATGCTTGCCTTCCCCAAAGTGAAATAGGTTGGTTTGAATTCTATAGGAAAGTTCTCAGTTCACTAATTATACAAAATTAGGCAATGGGATTTAGGAAAAAACGGCATGGGCTTTAGTGTCATGGCGACCAAAGTCTGGAATCCATCTGTAACCCGGCCTGAAAATTATAATCTCTGTGACCACAATTTACTACTTAACCCTTTGAGCCCCGGTTTGCTCAGATGTAAAGTGGTGAAAATACGTATTGCAGTTGACCCCTGAAGGGCACGGGGGGTAGGGACGCTGACCTCTCTCCACAACTGAAAATCAGATATAACTTTTGACTGCCCCCAAACTTTAGTAATAGTCTACTGCAATGCAAACAATGAACACATTTTGTACGTCAGATGTATTGCATACTGCACTCTCACAGTAGAGTAAGCTAGAGCAAAGGAAAATGCTATTAAGAAAATCATAAGGAAGGGAATATACTTTTATAGTATCTATTGAAAAAAATGTGTATGTAAGTGAACCCATGGAGTTCAAACCCATATTGTTCAAGGATCAACTATATATTTTACGTATCATTTATGTAACACGCTTAGGAGGGTAGGGTATTGCCCAGAGCAAGCATTCCATACAAGACAGCTATGCTTCTTCTTCTAAGTAAAGATTTCATATTTCAGCATTGATAAGAATGACAAAAGAAATTGATCATTTCAAAATATATTTTTATTATTTTTTCCCCATTTTGATTCTCTTTCTGTCTTTTCTACAGCCACTAGTGTATTTATTTTTATTTTACACGTAACATTAAAGAGGAAGCAATCCCAGCAAATGTTACCAGTTTTAAGTAAGGCAGACAACAGAAGCATTACCTGTAAGAGTTGAAGTATAAACAGAATCTAAATTGATTACCTCGTTAACTGTGTCCTCGCTAAGGAGGACTGTGTTTTACTGCTGATTTCAAGTACACAAAAACAATCACGTGGTTTTTGACTTTTCTCTTTGGGAAAAAATACCATATTATTTTCATGTCAGAGTTAAAGTAGAGAAAACAACCTTCTTCTCCCTGGTACTACTTTTCCTCCTAATGCTAATTCAGACTTCTTGACAACAAAAATCATTTGCCAGTGTCTAGGAAAACAGAGCAACAGTTGCCAGCCAAAACCGTGGTGGCCAAGCACATCATGAGGACCTGAAAGGAAACGGGGGTTTATGAGTGCGCACCACGGTCTAGTACTGAGCGAGGTGACTGAGTTATAGAATGTGCTCCTGTAGTCAAATGCCCAGAAGAATCCGTTCTCCTGAATGACCAACAGTTTGAACGGCCTTCATCTTCAAAACCCCCCGAGGCCTGCTCTTTCAATATGGTAGATTGCACAGTGCAAGTGAAACGTGGGCCTTGGGAGTCAAGTCGCGAAAGGTGTCAAGTATTTCTCTACGGTTTTGTCACCACTCACTTTCATGTATAAGATAAACATCAATTTCAGTGCCTAAAATGTCATGAGATATTAAAAGCTGTTTCTCTGTTAAGAAAGAAGACAAGGAAAAAAGAAAGATATGCATGAAAAAAATAATCATGCTGCCAGGTAAATGTGTACACAAGCAATTTTTAAAAGTACTTTCATATTTTCAAAGCCTGTCTAATTGTACAGTTATTGGGCCATGGTGGTTATATTATGTTGCAAGGTTCCTATAGTAAATATATACATTTTAATTTTTATTCCTCCCGAATAAAATGCAACTGATTATAAGAATATGTCTTGTCTATATAGGTGACTTTTCTCACTGACAACTAATTATTAACTTCTGTGATTTATAAAATGAAGGAAATGTGATTAGGAACCACAAAAGAGGCACATTTCTGTCTATGCTCTTATTTACTTGGTTCATAAGTATTTTCAGTATCTGTATGAAAAGCACTACCCTCAATGCTGCTATGACCACAGAAGCGTATAAGAAATGGTCCCTGGTACTAGGAAATGAACCTAAATGTATTTCCTTCTCTGTATTTCTCATTTTCCACTGAATATAGGTATATACCCGTTACACAATAGAAATATTTTCCAAAAGAAAGTACACTAATGTAAAAATTTACTTTAAATTAAATCCCCTATAACAAACTCTAATTTATTGGATTAGATATGCAAATTTCTTTTGCATTTGCATTTTTTGGTGGGTTTTATCTACTTTACCATTGTCTAACTCAGCATTTCTCATAAAAATTTCACAATTATTATAAATGACTGTCAGACCTGCACACCCAGAATCACTACTGAATTTATTACCTAGTCCACCATCACACATGGCTGATAATGACGCTAAGTGTCAGTGAATGGTTAGGTCATTTTCTCAAGAATAGACAGTAAAGGGGGAAAGTATATTTTGTACTATCCTGTCCTTCCCCTACTTGAAACTCACACCAATGTCAACAAACATGAAAGAATGATTTAGATAAATATGCAGGATAGGTAATAAAAGAGGGAAAGAGAATAGAACTACTCTAAGGATAAGAGAAATTTTATTCATTTTGAAAAGCACCTACAGGTCAGAAAGGTCACTGGAAATCAAGTGCGAGTGCGCACATTACCACAGAAGTGTACTTGTGACACCTGCACTAACTTCATGCCAAAACTGTAGCAAAAATTACTTAATTTGGTTATTTTAAAAGGAAGAAAGAGGTTTTAAAATCTTGATTTCTCAACAGAAATGCTATTGCCACCATAGTGTATGTTGTAAAAAACTGAATCAAGAGGAGCAGAACGGGGAAATTATATACTTTTAGATCCTCTGAGTAGTCTGTTTCGGGATGGTGTAGACCATGAGGAAAATGAACTGGAGACACATATTTAAATCAACCAACATGTATGACACATGTAAAATGACATGCATATCTATCTATCTATAACATTGGGGTAAACAATGTTTTATCCAAATATTTGTATTCCTATGGTTGTTAAGAATCTTAACCTAGTTCTACATGTTAACATAATAGATTGGACTGTGAATTCTCATCATTCCCCTAAAATACCACCACTATGCGTTCCTTGCATCTTCTACGTGGTATCAGTTTTCTGAAATTTAATTCAAAGTATGTGTTTTAACAATATCAGTATTATGCTAGGTGCTATGAGGAATTCAAACAAAGTATCAGATATAATTTCTCTGATCCAAGACTTTCCAATTTTATTGAGGAGTCACAACCAGAGAACACACGGCTTCTAGTAATGAAGTAACAAAATCAGTGAAGTGGCTGTATTCGAACAGCAGCTGAATGGGTGAAGATAGGCTGAAAGTTATTTCCCATGCAAGGACAAAAACGCACATGGGCCGAACGATAGAACTGAGAGAAATATATGATGAGAAGGACAAGACACTGTCTTGATTTGGGGGCTGGTAGTAGGAAATGCTAATAAACAGCATTACATAATTAGATGTAAACCAGACTGACAAGTTTCGCCCAAGGTATAACAACTTGTGTATGAAGTAAAACAGGCTTGGACTAAGGAGTCAGTAGAAGGAAAAAGGAGAAGTAGATCACAAGCACATGCACAGACTATACATCTTTAAGATTTAGGTCTGACGACCTCTAACATTTATCAACAACAAAGGGGTGCACGTGGTAGTTAGAAGCACACTTAGCGGCTTTAAAGTAATATTGCCTGGGGTCAAATCCAAGGCCCATCACTTATGGTGATGTGTTAGGTGAGTTATGTAACATCTTTGGCTCAATCACATACAAATTGGACTAAGGACAAATAATGCCCATAAATGAGTTAATATACAAGATTAAATGAGTTAATACATAAGTGTTAAGAATGGCCCTTGGCACATACCAAGTGCTATGAAAGTATTGGCTATTAGTGATTATAGAACTCACCATTCTCTTGGTCTGGTCCTAATGACTTCGAGGTTCTTGCACTGTCAACTACCCTCTCTTCATTGCTTGCCTTATACACCATCAGGAGTGGTTCTCTGCAAAATATGATATTGTATGTTATATATCGATACTATTCACACACACACACACACACACACACACACACACACATAAGAAAACAGGCAATAATTTCCAAAGACAGATGGACTGAAATAATTATCTTTTTCTGCCAAATACTGAAAATTTAATGGCAAAGAAAAACTGCAACTGAGGGGAAATGCTGCTATGAAACATCACCTTTCGTGTGGGATCCTATTACAAAGAAAGATGCAAAAGGCTTGATAAAATGGACACTTTTCCAAAGACAGTGCCTTTTCGTTATTGTTATTTGTCTTTTAAAGAAAAAGGATATAAATGAAACATTTTAATCTTGCATCTGTCATGATCAACTGTTTTTTTTTTAATTTTATTTTTCAGTTACATGTCATATTTAATACTGTTTTGTATTAGTTTCAGGTGTACAGCATACTGGTTAGATAATCATGTACTTCACAAAGTGTCCCCCTCAGTATTTCCAGCACCCGCCTGGCACCGTACATAGTGACTGCAATATTAGTAACCATATTCCCTACTCTGTACTTTACATCCGCATGAACTGTTTTGTCACTTCCAGTCTGCACTTCTCAATTCCTTCACCTTTTTCATCCAGCCCCCTAACCCCCCTCACCCTGGCAACCAACAGTCTGTTCTCTGTATTGAGTCTGTTTCTGCTTTGTTTGTTCATTTATTTTTGTTCTATAGATTCCTCCCAAATATAAGTGCAATCATAAGGCATTTGTTTCCCCTGACTGACTTATTTCACTCAGCATCACGAGGCACGGTCAACTTCTGGTCAGTCAGGATGACTGACCCCCCTGGATTTTACTGGAGACAATCCCATGAAAATTACAATAAAACTTTGATGAAGATGGTTTATTTTGCCTAGTCCATTTCATCTTTATTCATGGGATGGCATTTCTAACATAATATAAGTATACTATGCTATAGTTTTCAATTCCTAGTATCAAGTGGAAAGTGTATTCTCTGTGTCATCAAGTTGATTGTAAAAATCATAGTAGTAATTAAAAATCATACTCTAATATGTGGAATCCTTTTGTATATCAGTCAGTGAAAATCCTTGAGGGATATTTGGTGAAACTGAAAATTAAATATTTCACTTAGGTCAAATTGGTAACGGGCAAAATATATACAATGCAAATAAATAAAAACCTTTATATTTAAGTCATACAGATTAACTATATGTTATGGTTTATCTGACACAGAGATACCAGAAGTGTTGATTTGAATTTATTTAAAAACAACTACATGTAAATAGATACTTTATTAAACATTTTATTTAAATCTTCACCCGAGGGCATTTTTCCATTGCTCTTTTAGTGAGAGAGGAAAGGGGAGGGGGGGGAGAGAGAGAGAGAGAAATCAAGTATGAGAGAGAAACATCAATTAGTTGTCTCCTATATACGCTTCCCCAACTGGAGAGCAAACTTGCAACCTAGGTATGTGCCCTGACTGGGAATCAAACCCGCAACCCTTTGGTTTGCACAGAATGACGCTCCACTCCACTGAGCCACACCAGCCAGGGCCTTTATTAAATATTTTTATAATGATGGTAAAAGGGATAGCATGTAAACTAAAGCAACAACTATATTTGCATCTACAATATCAGATCTATATTTCAGAGGACCAGTATTAATTAAACAATCACCACCGAAACTTCTGGCACATAGACTACTTACTGTCCATCTGTGTTTCTAGTTTCTTGTTTTTCTTCTTTGGAGTTTTGTGAGGACTCTCCAGTGTCATTGCCAAGGGCTGAGTCAGGATCATTTCTCAGCGTATTTATTATATCCATAGATCCAAAAGGAGTATCTTGTGACTTCCCAGAAATATTTTCAGCCTCATTTTTAGGCACTTCACTCAATTCTTCTTTTTCTTCTATCTCTTCAAGACTATAATCAGAGCTTATTCCAGCTACAAAGAAATGAAGATATAATCCTAATATTAATTTGCCTCATTCATGCTATACAATCCTGGCAAAGAAAGAATTTTTAAAATAATAATTAGCTGGACTCTTTTAAATTCTGATTCAAAACTAATAGTGAAATACTTTTCTAATGGTGAATAATTATGTTAACATATAATCAGACTATCTCAGACACATACAATGCTAAAAATAATATGCTATCACTCTAGGTTTTATTCATGGTAGAAAAAAAGGTATTATTTAAATCCAAAGCTATATACTTAAGAATATATCTTTAAATTTTAATGATTTTTACATTCATTAATAGAGCTAAATGTAAATGAAAAGAATGCTATTTTTATATTGTCTGCCAGTGCACTTGTAAATTATCTCAGTAGTTATCAGTACTAACTACGACTGGGGACTATCTGAGCCCCTTCAAAGACACTTATGCTCATACTGTACTCCACACTTGTTAAATGAGAATCTCTGAAGGGTGGGTGCGACCAAGCAGTTGCGGAGTTTCTCAAGTGATTCTATACACCACCAGGATTAAAAGCCACCGATTTAGATGCTTAATTAAAAAAAAAAAAAAACAGACTAAGTACTATACAATGAAAATTCATTTTTATTCCCACTCAGTTTGATTCTGAAATGATATTATTTAGAAGTTTTTCCCTATATATTTTCAGAAAGTATAATGAGCATATATGTGCAGATATGCATACTCACATGTCTCTTTTTTGTTAGTTTAATATAAATGGAAGCACATTAACATTACACATGTTTTTTACCAAATTCTTTTTCTCCGCTTACGGTATCTTGAAGATTGTCCTGTATCAATGTCACATGTATGCACACACGTGTGCTGCTTTTTGATGGCTGTGGTATTTCATCGTGCAAACCTGTGTTTATCACCATTCCTTAGTACCGACGACACATGGACAACAGGGTGAAAAAAGGAAACACCCTAAGCAGCTAGGTCTGCGCTCACTGTGGATGTTAATTTAAGCTGAAAAATGAGGTTCTGGATCTTTGTTTATTTCAATATACTTCAACACTTCCAGTATTTACAGAAAAGCAGCTGAACAAAGTTTAATTTTTAACCACAACAGAGGGGAGAAAAGATGATATAGCACTGAATTATAGTGATCAGCACATCCACAAAATTTAATAAAAACTTTAACATGTTTGAAGAATATTTATAAAGTACTTAAAATGCATTTCCTTATCTTTATCTTTAGGAAAATAGAAAATTGCACTATTTGTACTCTTTAATTAACAAATATGGAGAATTTTAATGGTATTTTTAATATAAATTAAAAAATAGATTATTCAATAGGAAAAATATTTTAAAAATTTAAGTAAAATGTTAAATATATTTTGGCAAATCTTGCTTTATTATAACATGTGAAATAATCATTATGATGCCAATGTGTCCATAATATTATGTCTACAATGGAAATTACATCTATGTAGTAGGAGTATATTACCATAACTTGAAAAGTTTATATTGAGAAAATGAATAGCCATTTTGGTTTAGATGCAGATATGTTTTATAGATGGGTCCTCAGTATATATTAAGCTCTTCTGGAAATTATTAGATTAACTGAGGTAACATTTATCAAATTACTGATCGTTATTCCTATTTGGTTTTTTGCACATCACAAGTGTGTCAAAAATACACAACTTTTTATTAAAATGGTGCCCTCACTGAGAAACTGGTCTCAATTAATTAAAGTATGAAGAATGAGTCACATGTTTCAAAAAATATTTTCAAATTATTTTTCTGGGATTTTATAACTTGATAGTTACAAGATCCATTTATAGGTTTTTCACTAGCCTGAAAAGTACTCCTGTTATTAAATATCATAGAAAAGGCTGTGATTCCTTGATAACAAAGGAATCTGGTAACAGATTCCTGGTAACAAAATAATTCCAACAATTTTAAAATAAAAATCCCAATCAAAATCAATACTATATAAAATAAGCCATGCCTCAGTGACAAAAAAGAACTTCAAGAAGGAAAAACATATATATTTTTCATAGTTATATAGTTAGACGGTGGAAATAACAAGTTCAAATAGTTTGCCAAAAAACCCCAGAAAGCCAAATAGAAGAGAAACTGAAATTCTTCAGAACCACTGAGTTTATTCATCTTACATCTCAAGAAAGGCCCGGTCACCTACATGTCAGAGACGCTACGGCCGCGTCAGGGGTTCCAGGGCGCTCCGAGGGACAGACTTCATCTGACAGTGTGGGAACAGCGCACTCTTCGTGACTGGGGGGCCCCGGGCCAAGTGAGGCTTCTGCCAAAGAAGTAGAATCTGTGGAAATGGCACTTAGACAACAGAGTTCCGGCTCACAGAGACCACGAGTATTTTGGAAGGAATCAGATTTGTTAGCTCACAATTATTCACACATTAAACAAGAAGAGGTAAAAGGAAAAGAAAGAGAAATAGATATCAAGCAAAGTTTGAATAGTAGTTACACCTTTTTTTCTAATACTTCAGAATTTTCTCATTTCACTTATATAGTTTGATGTGATTTCATCAATTTTCTTTTTGAAACATATGGTATCCTATCATTTTTGGGGAGGAGTTAAGAAAAATCATTACTAGTTATTTAATTGTAACATTTATAATTAGAGGAAAGGAGAATTTTTGTGTAAGATGTGCCAAAATTCCAAATTCCTAAATAGTACTTAAATATAAAAGATTCAGGAGCATTTGGTTGTTTCTGAGTTCTTCCTGTATTTGTGAATGCGAATTATAAAAATTAGGTGAGGTTATATTAACCAATTTTCATACCTATCAAGTCACCATTCTAAAGTACTGGCCTAACAATATTCTGTTTTTGATTAGACATTATTAGCCTGTTATATTCACTTATATCTAACTTTAAATTAAGTCTATGGATTAAGAAATTTTATCATACTCATTCCTAGTAAGTAGCTATTATTAAAAATATTAGGAAACAGCATTAGATTGAATTATTTTATTTTTACTGGAATTTCATTTATTGAGAAAGAATAAAAAATGAGAACATATAATATAAAGTATTTCATAATAACAAAATTTTACATTAGATTAGCACACTTTGTATGCTAAATTCATACCTAGGACGGTTGCATGAAGAATGGTGCTTTGCACCTTCATATAAGGTTTCCTCTGAACACACCAAACTGTGCCACTACTCTTGGGAAGGAGATTAACAACTGACAACCCCACGTCACATAGGGAAAAAACTGGAGACCTCCTAGGGAAAATACTCAAGGTGCGAGAACTAAAATTTTGAGCTGTGCCCATTTCAAACTCTAAGCCCAGGGGGAAATTTTGTCATTTAACAATGTACAGTTTGGGAAATGGAGTCAAAGCGTTGGCATCCCTTTCACATGCAGCATTTTAACTAGTCATTTCTCAGCCCTCAGGACAGATCTGCTTCCTGCTGGCATGGCACGGAGGAAAGGTGTCACACGTACCTGGGCTGGACAGCCCCTCCGGAGAGCTGGCTTCTGCAACGCCGTCTGCATGAATGGACTGCAGGGCTAGAACACAGCAGCAGCACAGCTTAGAAACAAGTCATGTTCACGAAGGCAACAATTCCTAAGTAGCTTCCCTTATTCTATATAATTCAGAAAGAGATGGCCATTTTACTAATCCACTTGTATTTGCATTCCTATGCGTAGTCAATCCTGGAACGGCTGGATCTTTCTGAACAGATGTACAAAGTACCTCATACTCATTAGGATAATGGGGCTGTACAATTTTTTCATTTTATTTTGTCATGTTGCAGATTGTTAAAAGGTGCTTAAGTAAAATAACTAGGGACTCAGTGTTATTAAAACTAATTAACTAAAAGCCTAAGTTTAAGTATTATTGTTAATAAAAGACATAATTTATAACCTATATCACTTCTACTGTCTATATTAAACAGAATAAAAATGTAATGTCAGTGAGAAAAATAGCATTACCAGTCACATGACTATTGTCATCACTTTGAGGCAGAGGTATTTTGGAGGGTGGAGAAGGTGCCTTTCTCTTTGTCCTTTTCAAGGACGAATTCCCAAAGGGTGTGCTACTGAACTTGAGAGAGCCTGTCCTCACTATGTCTGATCCGCAGGAACTCTGTGGAAAACAAAATGACGGAACAAAAGTCTGTTTAGAAATTAACTGCAAACTTTAGGAAGACACTGCCTTAACCTCAAATGCATCATATGCTAATATAGAACATAAAAGTTATTCATTCAAAAAAACATCTGTGGATCTCTGCCATGTGCCAGGAGCTGGGCTACGAGAAGGATATGTAAAGAGAAATAAAATGTGGTCCTTCTCAAGAAACTGAGGCCAGGATGGGAGTCTGGCATGCAAACAAATAATTATAATGTAGAGGAGTCTTACACAACACAATTAAAAGCTCACTTTCAAAGAAAATCTGGAGAAAATATTGGACATAAGAGGTAAAAAAGAGTAGAATATTTGTACATTAAGAAAACTGGTTTGCGCTGGCTGGTGCAGCTGAGTAGATTGAATGCCGGCCTGTGAACCAAAAGGTTGTAGGTTTGATTCCCAGTCAGGACACATGCCTGGGTTGCAGGCCAGGTCCCCAGTTGGGGGTGTGTGAGAGCAACCAATTGATGTATCTCTCACACACTGATGTTTCTTTCCCTCTTTTTTCCCTCCCTTCTCCTCTGTAAAAATAAAAATAAATAAATAAATAAAGGTGGTTTGATTAGTCTTTCTCTTTTCCGCACTAATGTATCAATGACAAACATTTCAAAAATCAGTATGTCTATCCTAGGCAAGGTCATTTGAGGTCCCTGAGGCTATGCAGAGCTAACGCTCACACTCATAGCATGTGATTGTCAGCAGACCCTACGACAATTCTGCCTCATCAGGCTGGCCCATAGCTGTGTCGCCTTGCTCTTTCTCTTTACAACAAACCTGCTTCAAATGGTTATTCATTGTTTTTGCCTTCAGTTTTTCAGCTCCCACTTGACCCCTTCCAATCAGATTACCCCAACCTTTGATGCATTACAACTATTACTATCAAAGTCATCAGTGACCCCCACTAGAACTAAATCAGGGGTTACTTCTTAGACCTAATTTACCTGACCTAGTAGCAGCATCAAATAGGGTTGATTACTGTCTTAGAATCCTCTTTTTTGTATTTCCAAGTTACCACATTCCTCACTCTTACAGATCTGAACTTTGTTTTCATTGTTGGTTGCTCTTCATCTCAGTTCTTGGACATGCATATTCTCTTTAGTATCTATGCTCACTCTCTTGGAAAACTCCTCTGTTCCCTTGGTTTTATATATTATATACATGTTGATGGGTTCCTAACTTAGGCCTCCATCCTGGGCCTATCTGAGCTCCACTGGACGTCTAAGACCACTTCAAACTTGGCAGGTCTCAAACTGAGACCCGAATAATGCCTCCTCTCCCCTCTTCTGTCCAAACTAATCCCGTCCTCATAGTTTCCTCTGTTTCCACAAAGAGTGTTCTTCCATTTGTTCAGGACAATGACTCTGGAGCCACCCTCATCTTCCCTCTCTCAAACCTCACATTAAGATCATCCTATTGGCTCATCTTTACCGATGACTACCACACAGTCCAAATTATCATCAAGAACTTGTAAATTGGACTCTGCTTCCATACTGCTTCCTTAGAATTCTTTCTGAACATAGCAGCAAAAGAATCCTGTTAAAACATAAGTCAGATCAGGTCACTTTGTTCAAAACCTGCTAATAGTTTGCCAATTGGCAGAGAACAGTCAAAGTCCCTGTAATGACTTCTAAGGTAATTGACAGCCTATCCCCCCTCACTCTCTCTGACCACCTTCTCTTAGCATGGAGTGACACACTCTACTCCAGCCACATTAGCTTTCACGTAGCTCCTCAGATGTGCCAGGAGAGTTCCTGCCTCAGGGTGGTTGCATTGGGTCTTCTCTGTGCCTGGAACGCTCTTCTAATAACTTAGTATCTTCTTACTCCCTCGTTTTCTTCAGACCATTGCTCAAATCCCACCTGTTCAATGAGTTCCTCCTTGACCCTCAATGCTTCCTCCTCTTCCCAGCCTGATCTTTATGATCAGCATTTAATAGTTCTCTAATATACCATATACTTGGCTTATTTACCTTGTTTTTTGTTTACTTCCATCAGGATTGACTATAAGGGCAGGTATTTTTTTTCCTCCTATTTTGCTCACTGCCATTATCTCTAAAACTATTCTAGCTCATAGAAGTTTGCCAATAAATACTTGTTGAATGAATGCCATAATGAACAAAATACTGCCTTTTTCATTTGTAAATAAAAGGACTTGATAAACTTGGACTAGGGGAGTATCTAAAGCTTGGGTCACTCCAATATTTATGAGGCAATGCAAGTATACCTAAGGGAAGCAAATTAGTTCATAGGATTCTTTCAGTCTTTATGCCTTGCTACACACCAAGAAAAATGTAGCAAATTTTTCTATTTTGTAATTTTGTAAGTTTCTGCCAGAAAAAAGGGAAACTTGACCCCAAAGAGAAAAATGTGAGTTAGTTGTCATCATTGCCAACTGTGTTAGGTCATCTCAAAGGAAAAGAAGCAGAGTTCGTTCCAGTGGCAGGCAACTGATGGAACACGACTTTTAATAAGGTTAGCTCTCTTAACAAAGGAGGTGGAACGAGGAGGCTGTGGACTGACCTTACTTGAAGTCTAACCATTAAACTCCTTTCACACCAGTTCATAAATAGCCGTTACCACCAACCTCCTCTCCACTTATTACTCTGGTCCCTCCTCCAGAACTCTTCTGACCTTTCCATAATAAAGCAAGAGGAGTTTAAGCCAGCCACCCAAACCCAAATTTTGATTCAGAGTCACTAAAGCTAATTCTGATTAAATCTGAAGATCACTTCAACCCGCACTGGCATCAGGTGGACCCTCAATTGCTGCTTGGAGTCTCATTTATTTATTTTTAATTTAATTTATTTTTAGAGTGGTAGGGAGGGAGAAAGAGAGAGAGAGAAACATCAATATGTGGTTGACTCTGGAGCACTCCCTACAGAGGACCTGGCCCGCAACCCAGGCATGGTCCTGACTGGGAATTGAACCAGTGATCCTTTGGTTTGCAGGCTGCCACTCAATTCACTGAGCCACACCAGACAGGGCTGGAGTTTTAAATTAATTAGGAGAAGGACCCTTGGCAATCCATTTGCTGAGAAAGAAATGTAGTGATGGATGGAAAGTATTTAAATATCATTTTGAGTAGAATAAAAAGTTTAAATGAAAGCCTTCTTATTGATATGTCCCTGTGTTCTGAAACTTCCACTTGCTATTTATAAAAGAAACAAATTTAGCAATCATTAGAGAAAAGACCAAAAATACTCCTAAAACAATGTGGCACTTCACTTTTTAAAATACTGGCTAAACATCAAAAGCAGTAGATGTGACTTTCTTTCATGATGAATTTACTTACTATCATGCTTCGTTCCTATGACCAAAGTTTATCGGTAAGAACACAGTAGGTGATCAGTCAGTACATGATGAATGCATGGATAATGGCAAAATTTGATTTTCCTCCTAGTTCTACCTTGGAAACTTCTTTTCCATGTTTTGACTGATTGCTTTTAAGGTCTATGATGAAAACCTGTTGCCCCCTTTAGGTCAGATTCCCAATCACTGTCATTTATTAGTCTTTTTATTACCTGATAAAAACAGTCTCAACATGAATTTCTCAGACTATAGTATTTCTTTGGGAATTAGAGGTCTTAAAGTTTGGTTATAACATAATAAAGCAGACAGCCTAGAAATAAGAAAGACATTTACATACAAAGATTCACAAATGTATATGAACCTATCCACAACTCAAAGACAGAATAAAAATAGACTCATACATTTCATTTATCACCCTAGAGGTTTTAAGACAAGCTAACTTTTTGTACAGGATATTTATATATCTATGGGTAAGGAATTTAAAATTAAAAAAAAACCAGATTCCTGGTTCACAAACTCTAAAAAACTGCAATAGCACCTATGAAGACAGTGGACAAGATGATGCACTTATAGAAGGGTAAAGCCCTGAACATTTTGGTGGAGCACACGTTTTATAACTTTATTCTGTACCATTTATACCCGTTGCTGTGTTGTGTGTGTATCATGAAAGTAAAAGGACGTGTATTTCTAGAGCTGCAAATGAATCAAGAAGACTAAGAACAAAGACATGAGGGGAAGGGAACACGATCTTCTGAGGGATGCCAGGGAGACTATGTGACCCGTTGTAACTAGATTCCATGCTAATTAATGGTTAAAACTTAGGAAGCTAGCAGTGACAAATACCTAATGAACAAAACAAACGAGCAAATAGAACCAGAAGCATGGAAACAAAGAACAGACTAACAGTGAGAAGAGAGGAGGGGGGAGGGGTATAAGGTGGAAAGAAGGGGAAGGGACTAGTCAAGGAACATGCATGAATGACCCACCGACATGGACAACAGGGTGGGACTGGCTGTAAGAGCAGGGGATGGGCAGGGGAGGGGAGAGCAAAGGGGGAAAATGGGGCCAACTGAAACAGAACAATAAAATATTTTTTACAAAAACTTATTAAGCTTATGACAAAAATGTAAATTTAACAATTGATGTAAGATGGGCTAAAGGCAGTTTTCAAGGAATAAGGATGGTGACTTTAGATAATCAGCAACAGGTTAATTAATGTAGGAATATCAGTTTTGTTCTCAGGTGGAAGTGATATTAGTGTTAGCGTTCAAGGGAAGAGCTTAGTCTATGTTTCTTACTATGCCTGAAGACAGAGAGGCAAGCATTTTTTGTTTGTTTGTTTGAAGAGAGTATTAGAAAATAATTTCAATCAGCTGAGCAGCAGCCAAGGAAAGTTAAGGTAATAAAAATCAAACTTGGAGTTACTTTGTGGTAACTTAAAACAAAATATTAAGTTACAATTAAGACAAAAATGGAGGAATCCCTGGACCTTGACAAAGAAATGTTCTCTATCGAGTGCAAACATCCCTTTCTTGGGTAAAAGCCTACAGAAAAAAGAAAGGGAATCTAAGTTAGAGGATCTAAAAGTTTCTAAATATATTGTAGTCAAGAAAACTTGTTTGTACTGAGGGATACGATGAGTGGAATACATACACACAATGTGGGAGAGGTCCCTAACCCAAGAATAACTGCTAGAAAGCAGACTTGCTATAAACTACCAGTTACTTCAATAGACACATCCTGACTTCCTCTATAAAATGTTAAAAGAGAGAGAGAGAAAAGGCAAAAAAGGCCACTGATGCCTAAACAGCAGCATTCTAAACCCTACTTGTGTGTGTGTGTGTGTGTATGTGTGTGTGTGTGTGCGTGCTCCAGGATATATGCTCCTAGTAGTCTCCCAACAGTTCTACACTTGTATTCGTCAGGATTGAGATGCCCAGTAATTTTGAGTGTGAGTTTGTCTAACGGGAGAGAGGCTTCCAGGTTTGCAAGTTAGAAGGCAGCCCAGTGTAATGATTACTGGATGAGCTTTGGAGACAATGTCAGGGCTCGAACCAGGGAGCACGGCACGCATTGTCTCTGCAACCTTCAGAAAAAAAGTAAGAGTACGCACCTCAAAAAGGGCTGGGAGGTTTCAGTGAAACAATTTGTAAACACATAGCGCAGTGCCCAGTGTACAGTACATACCGTACCCACAAACACTAGCTAATATTATTGCACATGATTTGTCTATTTTAAAGTATGTGGAAGTGGTCTATAAATAAAGTAAGCGGATTATAGAGCAAAGAGTATGGACAAAGGAGGTATTTATTCTAAAATTGTACTTTTCTCTTTAGTGACAGTGAAGGTGAAGTCCTATTAGAGTTAGTCTCAGTTATAATAAACCTAAAGACCTCACAGCACCTAACATTCAGGAACTTGTGATTAGTTCACTACATAAGCATTTTGTGTAATTCACCTGTAAAACTCCACCTTTAAGTCACCTCAGGCAGCTTCATCATACCTTACCTTTTTAAAAAAAGATTTTATATTTATTTTAGGGAGAGGTGAAGAGAAAGAAAGTGAGAGAAACATCACTGTGTGGTTGTCTCTTGCATGCCCCCTACTGGGACCTGGCCTGCAACCCAGGCATGTGCCCTGGCTGGGAATCAAACCAGTGACCCTTTAGTTCACAGGCTGGCACTCAATCCACTGAGCCACACCAGCCAAGGCAATATTTTAAAAGAAATTTAATAAAACCTAAATATTTAATACCATTTGGTTAAATTTTAATGATGGGCACATGGGTGTGTATTAGTATGTAATTTGAAATATTTCTAGAATTTAATGTGTACAACTAAAATGAAAGAACTGCTTAGAGCTGTCTGTAGCTTTTCCCACCAAGAGACATTTTCTTTGGTCAGATTACGACTGAAATTTTAAAAAGGAGTTGAGATTGAATTATTTTTATGCCAAAGGGTTTATAAACCAAGAAAACAGACAGGTGTCTGCTAACTAGGTGGAAAACATTTGGGTTAATAATTAGAGATATTCAATTATTTACTTTGGTTAAAATCACTAAATCTGCCTGCCACTAGCGAAAACTGCATCACTAACAGGAATGTATAACAGTGAATTTTATGGTCTGTGAAAAGGAAAATACTGCACAGAGAAAAGGAATATACTAGTGAAAGTGGCAAGGTCAAGTTGAAAACCATGCTAGCTAGTTAATCCCTGAGAATGCACACCCCGATTAGAATTCAGGGTTTCAAAATAGAAGTAAATTCAGCCGAAGAAAATAGAATTGATTATCATCCAATAGATTTACTGAGTACTAGCTCTGTGCTAGTTATTATATCACTTATTAATCCCAGTTGAATTATAAGATGCGAGTCAGTTAAATCAATATATTCTGGACATGAGTTAAAGAATACAAGGAGAAAAATCAGGAAAAAATTGAATAAAATAATAATACGGTGTCCCAACTCCAATAACATTGTCAAATGTTTCTATTAGAAGCTTTTGGGGTTTTATTTCTGTTTATAATATGATCTCCACATGTGGGAATGTGTGGGGTTAAAGGAAATAACCAAAACAATCCCTTAAAATTGTCTTAAAGTTCACATATATCTTTTTCTTCTGAAGGGACAGATTCATATTATCCTTCTCCAACCTGGGCATTTTCAATACATGCTATGAAATAGTATTAAATACCTTAAAATTAACATAGGCTATACCCTAATCCACTATGACTTCTATCCCAGTGACTGAACTGCTACAGAGCTGAAGGCTAAGCTGTACTCTCTTGATGGGAGAATACTTTCTAACAATTTTACAGCGTAGGCAACAAACCAATTTTCTTACACTTCAAAACAGAATTATTACAATATATGTAGTATAGAAGTATGAAGTATTTTTTTAAATTTACAAAACAGGTACAGCTGTGAAAGCAAGTTTTTTTGTCACAATAAAATAATTTTTATTATTGATTTGATTGCAAAATTAGCACAATATTATATGAGACACAAACAATGCACCTGTTGATGAGGAAAAAGAGAAAAAAAATCACTGTAAATAACAAATATAGGTTACCTCATAGGTATTTCCGTGTCCATCCTTTTCTGTATCTTTTATACCTGTTTACACATACACACGCACGTATGCATATTTTGTCTTGTATTGGGCAAAAGCATGCTTGCCAATTTCCTTTGTTTATGATTATTTTTTAAAATAAAATGCTATCTTCTGGTGGGGCCAGAGCAATTTATCTTGCTACTCTGAATCTCCTTGTTCTATACCCTTTTCCCCTTTGAGTAGTAAGTACTCCCTTCCAGCTCCACCCAAAACTAGAATTTATGTATTCTCTTTTCTCATCCTCTACTTTAAGAGTTTTAATGGACGGTACTGTAAGTCTCAGCCCGCACAGGTCAACTTAGATTTAAAAAGTCCTATCATATGAAAGTGAATGGCAAACAGGGGTGACCTTTCGGGTACCATGTGACTATAATTACAGAAGGGGGACAGGGCCCAGCACTCTAAATACATGCAATGTAAGCATTCACCTGTTCCGCCCTTTTTAAGGTTGCTCCTATCAACCTGCCAAAAGAAAGTCTATGAAAGGCAGCAACGAGATGAGAGCTGGATTCACCTGCAGGTGTCTCAACACCACCACCCGTGGTAATTTGTGCCTTTTGGGGTTACTAACTAAAATTAAATTGCTTCAGGGGATCCTGAGTGACCGAGCTTGCCCCTAGGATTCTCTCAAAATCATCTAGTTTTAAACTCATCACCAGCCAATGGTAACATCTGCATCCTCTGTTTATCAAACTCACTCACCTGAGCGTATCTTTCTCAAACTTTGTATCTTCTACCTCTTTTTAAGAGTGATGCCCGAAGCACTTGGGCTAGGAGGCTGCCAACGTTTCATCTTGCTATTGTACTTTAGGGTTTGAAGATGACTCTTCAGAAGAGTAATACCAGGACTACCTGATCAACACTGACCAAACCAAAAGTCTGTGTGACAAAGTACTTTCATTTCTTAAAGGTCAATTTTAAAAGACAACAGAAGAATAAAATAATTTTTTAATACTGGAGTTGAAAGAGACTTTTGAAAATGTAGTTACAAAACCTTACTCTACAGGAGAAACCCAAGCTATAAAGTAGTTCCAGGTAGAAGAAGAGGACAAAGGGAAACGTTGACTATGGCAGACAAGAATTTAATGGACTGCCCTGGCTGGGTGGCTCAGTTGGTTGGAGCATTGTCCTGTAAACCAAAAGGTTAAGTGTTCAATCTCTGGTCAGGGCACAGATCTAGGCTGCGGGTTGGATCCCTGGTTGGGGTGCATATGGGAAGCAACAAATCAATGTTTCTTTCTCATGTTAATGTTTCTCACTCTCTCTCTCTGCCCCCACCCCCTCCTCTCTAAAATCAATAAACATATCCTTGGGTGATGATTTAAAAAAAGAATTTAACAGACCTATTAGGAGAATCTAAGATTATCTCTCAAGCCAGGCTAGGGCTTCTTCTGCCTCAACAGACTTCCTTTCCAGCTTTCTCCATTCACATCACAAAACAAAACAAACCAAAACCAAGAACAAACAAAAAAAAGTCTGTCTAGCCTTTGTTATACCCTTGCAAGATTTTTACATTTCTTTCCCTAAAGCAATCTGTGCTCTCATTTCATCAACCCTACAATACTTTGAAATAGCATATAACCTAGTCTGATTCATGGTAATCCTTTAAACCATTTTTTAAATGCCCAAAGATGAGAGCCTAACTCCATAAAGACAAGAAGAATCAGGAGAAAGCAGAAACAAGATCAAGTTACAAGGACAGAGGAGGGGGTGAGTAACCATGGTTTTCTGTGGTCACAGTGATAAAACACAGAGGTGCCTAGGGCCAGGGGAGGAAGACGCTGAACATCTACAGGTTAACTGAATTTACGGTCTCTACTAAAGTAAAGTAGCATCACAGGAACAAACTAGGACCACCTCATCCCAGAGAGGAAGTCAAGGCTGCATAGCAGGCATTATGCTAATAACCCTGTAGTTTTTATCACTGTGGCTCCAAAATCAGGTCTGTTTTCTCCCTGCTTTGGCCTCCGTGAATATATGCTGCTTACCAGTGAAAGGCACGTGTCCCCCATGAGATCCCAAATGTCACAGGGGTAGAAAGACTAAATAAACTTCGTACTATGAGAACTTGTAAAGAAAGACTCCTAACGCTGATTATTTTCAATGCTGTTTTATTACGTCAGTATGCAAAGCAGAGGGGCACAAATGATGCATACTACAATAGTGTAAGGATGAGAAATCCCCACTAATTTCAAAGTTAACCTATTGTTCTTTTAATAGTACTGCTCTTTAAAATTTAACAACTTTATAATGAATATAGTCTCTTATATTTAGGTCAAAGGGAAAGCTGGCAGAAACCCAAAACGTAATGGCCCAGAGGATTTTTGTGAGCCTTAAATGAGTAATGTGCTTAGAACCTTCTCTGAAACATTAGTAAGTGCCCCATAAGCACTAATCATTACTTTCACTGCTGTGATTAAGAACCTTTGAAAATCTGATGAAAACTACAATGACAAAGTCTATCTTATATCTGGGAAAGTCTTAGAAGAGAAAGCAGATTATATACTGTACAGTGTTGGTGGATTTCTCTAGTGAATGAAACAAGTCATATTTTTGGAAGTACAGACAGCTGCATCCCGTATATCAAACTGAAAATGTCATGGCAACCACTGTTCCTAGGCAATTGTAGAATTATGTATGTGGTACACTTTCTATACAATAAATATAAGTGGAAAGTGGAGGGGAAATCAAATGTTAGGTGGAGAAAAAACTAAAAACAGGTATATTTCTTAAAGATTACAAATGCATGCTCTATTACAACCACCTTAATGACTGTGTAAAACTAGGATTAAAGCTCATTAAATGAAACGAAGATCAAATATAAACTAGCACATTTCATAAACATTTGATCATCTATCATCTGCTTATGAACCATAGTAAATATTAAAGAATAAAATAGGGTCGTCAAGGGACATGTATAAAGGACACATGGACAAAGCCAAAGGGGGCAGGATAGACGGTGGGGCAGGGGATGGCTGGGGTGGGGGGAAAATGGAGACAACTGTACTTGAACAACAATAAAAAATAAATAAAAATAATGTTCTAGAACTGAAAAAAAAATTGGGAAAAGATGAATAATGTCAAATATTTTTAAGAACAATGAAATCAGTTGTCAAAAAAGTAACACTGCAAGTATTAAATTTCACTTGCATAATACTGGGTGGCAAAGTGGTTCAATTTCTCAACATGTGTTTGTCTGCCGTAGAATGCAAAGGGAGACCAAAGAAAAAGCCGAATCCAGATAACTCCTTCCTGTGTTTCCAGCCAAAAGCAAATACCCTAAGAAAACGAGGCCCCACGCTCGTAGCCTGGGAGAAGCTGCTCTCTGTTACACATACACACGACTCCAAGCAGCGAAGCCATATTAAATGTGCAAAATGAAGACTTTGCTCAAAGGGTCTGTGATTTCCATGAGTCAAGAGTCGCACAACTTCTGTCTAATTTTCTTCCTATTCTTCAAATAGAAAACAGTGTTAAAAGGCTAATTTGTCAATAATAACCAGGACATGCTTTGGACACTGATTTCATTAAATGTGCTTTTCACAGACACTTGGTTAGCAGATACAGTACAGAAACTGGATTTCTGAACTTAGTTTCAATCCCAGAATTCAAAGTCATTTTCAATTCTAGTCCACGTCGTGTGTCTCACTTCTGTCAGTTATGTGTGAAATAAACGCCAATCTTATATAAATAACTATATGTATACAACCTTATCATAAATAACTATACGTAATGATAATATACATACAATAGTGCATACGATACATGTAGATTCATGTAGAAAACAGCATGAGCCAACTAGCACGTATGTTGTTGCACAAACGGCATTTCAAATCTTCAGGCAGAATTATATTCACATAATGACCCAAAAGTACCAAGAAAACCAGGAAATCTCTGACTGGATAGCGCTCTTCTCCGAATGAGCACGTCTACAGAGGTCAGTACATTCACCTTTTCCTCGGGAAAATGACCCGAGGCTAAGAGAACACAGAGAAATTTGGGGGCGTGGAAAGGACACTGCAGCAATGAGAGGGAACCATGTAGTCTTTAAAGTATATTCTTTAAGTGAAAATATATTCTATATTCAATAAAATAATTTGTGACGCAGTAATGCTTCAAAAACAAGGGTTAGGATAAATTATTTTACTAACTTGGATCTTCATTGAACCTTCTTTGGAAACTACATAATCAGTTGCCACATTTAGCTCAGAAAATCAACAGCCTTTCATATGAATAATTTCAGTTTATTTATTTTCAGTTTGAGCAAAAAATCACATCCAAATACCTTAATTTGCCAGTATTGAGAAATGCCTTAGAAGAATGAAGCTAATTATTAAATTCAGACATCTAAACAGTATAAAGACAGATGTTGACAGAACTTTTTCTAAACTAAAGGCAGACTGGCTTACCCATGAGCCCGTCTAAGGCAAACATAACACAATGACTGCTCAAAAGAACACTAAAATGAAATAAATCTCAAAATGAAAAAACTGTGTTCATTGTAAGTCACTTTGTCATACATTAGTTATTTATCTCTCCAGCTCTATTTTTTGGTACTTCACTCACAAGAGATAAGCATTTTCTGTTTCTAATGTACTGTAACTATTTCAATATTTTCTTCCTTTTTATATTAAAGGATGCTTTAGGGAAAAAAATACTAGAAAAAGCAAAATGCTGTAGTTCTGTTAAACAGCGCACCCTTGTGGTTTACCTCCTGAACAATAAAAATCACAGCGTAAGAATGGGGCCAATATTCTCCATGGACTTGGAAATGATTTGGTCATTTTTTTCCAATTACTTTTTCCTAGCCTGCTAAGATATCCAATCATTAAAAACAGTCCTTTTAAAATTTAAAATTAAAAGCTAAATTGTTAAAAAACAGGGTCCGGCAGAAGTAGCGCCGCCTGAGTGTGGTTGGTAAGATATGTGAATGTCTCGCACGGACAGCAGTTTGAACATTTCACCTGAAATGTCACACGGTGTGCTTGAGTGTGATATTGTTATGTTACAAAATTACACGCTCATGATTCTATAATAAAAGATTTTTATGTAATAAAAAAGAGGTGTTATTTGTGCCAGGCCCCGTAGATATAAATGTCTATAGCGATAATGATTATCTTTGATTTTAAATTTAAAACAAGCAAGTAGTAAAATAAGCAAAATTCACCCATAAACTTACAGTTTTGCTAAATTTCCTGAACATTTGCATTTGGCTACATAAAAAAACCTTCAATTCAAGGGCTGATTTTATTTATATACATTATATAATATACAAGGGGGGACACACAAATAATAGAGTTATCTTCTGGAGTGCAGGCCTCTTGTAGTACAGGCTTCCCCCACTAGGTGAGTGTTCTATACAGTGATCCTCTGTATCACTGTACCAGCTGGTGTTGCTGTGAGAGGCTGCGTTCAGCTTCAGTGAATTGTTTTTGAAGACTCAATGCATTAGCCCATTTCACAATGGGTGATTTACGAGCGCACCTGCCCACGCCACACAGCAGTTTTTGACAAAAAGTGGCATGACCCCCATGCCCCACCCTTTTTATTCACCTGATCTCACCCTGAGAGACTTTTTTTTTGTTTCCCTAGATGAAAAAAAGTCCTCAAAGGGAAATGTTTTGCCGATGTGGAGGAGGTAAAACAAAAAATGGTAGAAGCACTAAAAGGCACTAATATTGACAAGATCACAAACAGTTCTGAGCAGTGGAAAAAACATCTCAATAGGTGTATTGCATCAAATGGAGAGTATTTTGAAGGTGACTATAGTTTAAATATGGAAGAATAAATACACAAACTTTTATAAATAAATCCTGGGTTTTTGGGTCCTCCCTCGTACATTTTAGTTATTGGTCTTTACCCTTTCAATATAACCTTACCAAAATTCTGGCTTTTCTGTTAAAGCTTATGAAAAACGTTGCCAAGAATTACCAGGGCCAATTACTATGAAGAAAATATAAGCAATTTTTAAGTTATGCAAGTGCTTCTGAAAATTGACCATGTACACATGTGAAGCACTAACATTTAGTGATACTGTGAGTGCAGACACATATATAACACCCAGCTGTGTGAAAGCTGTGGTGAAAGTTCCCTTATGAATTCTCCATGTCACAAAATTTTGGAGAGGCACAATTCCTGCCCTCTAGTCGGGGAGAGGAAAGAAAGAAAATTAACAAAGCTAAGAGACTTTAAACAATGACGGATGCCTAATATTTATGTTTAGAGAATGGGGTACTTACCCCACATCATGTTAGTATATATAACACATCAATGAAATGTTATGCAGCCTTTGAAAAGGATAGCCTTGTTTGTACTGCTAGGTATCTAAAACACTCCGTTCAATACCAAAAGGTGAGTTATAACAGTGCATGTAGCATACATAGGACCGCAAACCACCTAAAAAATACGTAGCATGACTACTGGGTTGAATGTGCATAAATTATGTCTGGAAAGACACATGAGACACTGTTAGTTGCTTCTATGTGGAAGAATCTGGTTAGGGGCAAGGTAGGAAAGAAGAATTTTCACTGTATTTTCTTTTTATCTTTAGAAATATGTATCACATAAATATAATACCTCTATACATTCATATATTAATACCAAGAGAAGGCAGAAGAGAGACAAATTCAGAGAAAATAATACCCCTCTGTGATGGAATTTTTAGGAAGTTCCCCGTGAAGCAGGTAAAAGAACAGGTATAATTTGAATGGGCGAGTAGGAATAAAGAGATGGAGCTTGGGGTCACTCTATTCAGAAAGGATAGGAAGCAGGATTTTTGCATGACTGACAAGTCAAATCCTCTAGTTAGAGTTAACAGCACACTGAAAATGATGAGAAATTGGAGTTTAAAAATAAACTTGTGCTTCTGCACAGCAACAGAAGCCATCAACAAAATGAAGAGGCCAACTACAGAAAGGGAGAATATATTTGCAAACCACATATTCGATAAAGGGTTAGTACCCAAAATATATGAAAAGCTCATATAATTCTATAGCAAAACAAACAATGGGATTAAAAATGGGCAAAGGAATGGAGCTGAAATTTTTCCAAAGAAGATACACAAAAATGGCCAACAGGCACATGAAAAGGTGTTCAACACATTAATCATCAGGGAGATGCAACTGAAAACCACAGTGAGATGCCACCGCCTACCTGTGAAGTCACGGGGACTAAGGTACAGCACAGGGAGCACAGTCAGTACTGCAGCAGTAATGACGTACAGTGCCAGGCGCGCACTCGACTCATTGGGTGACATTTCGTAAGTTATATAAACGTCCAATCCCTATGGTGTACGCTTGAAACTCATACAATGCTGTATGTCAACTGCCATTGAAAAAAATTGAACTATTTTGCTTTTAAAGAAGAGATAAGTGCTGGTAAGGATGTGGGGAAAAGGGAACCCTTGTGAGTATAGGGGGAATGTAAGTCAGTGCAGCCCCTGTACAAAACAGTGCGGACGTTTCTCGAATAATTAAAAACAGAACTTCGATATGACCCAGCAATCTCACTTCTGGGCATGTACCCAGAGAAAATGAAAAAGGGGATTGAAGAGATACCTGCACTCCCATGGTTAATGCGGCATTACTGACAATCGCTAACACGTGGGAAGCAACCTAAGTGTCCATGTATGGATGAATGTACAAAGAAGATGTGATCACACACACACGTATATACACCTGTGTGTGTGTATAAACACGTACACGATGGAATATTATTTAGCCCTGAGAAAGAAGAAAACCCCGCCATTTGTGACAACATGGGTAGAAGTTGAGGACAATACAAAACGAAATAAGCCAAACAAGAGAGAGACAAATACTGCACGGTACCACTTATATGTGGAATCGAAAAAAGTCAAACTCATAGAAACAGAGAAGGGTGAAGCTTGCCAGAGGGGTGAAGGAAATAGAGAAAGGGTGCTAAAATGGGACAAACTCTCAGCTGTAAGATGAATGAGGTCTGAGGATGCAATGTCAAACATGGTAACCATAGCTGATCACACTGCGGCACAAGAGAAATTTGCCAAGAGAGTAGGACTTCAATGGGGGGGAGAGAGTGAGAGAAAGAGAGAGATGTGAGGTGATGTGTTAACTAACTAGTTTGTGGAAATTCCTTTAAACTGTACACACATTTCAAATCACCATGATGTACATTTTAAATATCTTACAGTTTTATTTGTCAAGTATACCTCAATAAAGCTGACTGGAAGGAAGGAAGGAAGGAAGGAAGGAAGGTCCCTCCCCTCAAAATTATAATCAGATTGTAGAGGACCATGAATGCCCAGAAAGGGACAGGTAAACAGCCAGCTATCCAAAGTCTCTGAACTGGGAAGTGCTAATTGTAGAATATAAACGTAGCAGCTTGCCACATTCTTTTTATTAGGAAGGCAAGAAATGGGGAGACAATATGACTTAAGGAGAGAGAATGAAAGTAAGGGGCAAGGAGACATTATGAAGGGAGACTGAAAGATTTCTCACTAACTGGATGTGAAAAGAAAAGGAAATAAACATCAAAGATGATCTTGAGCTTTTCAATACCGGAGAAAAAAAAGTGAGTTTGATTCCAAATATGCTGATTTTGAGATAGTGATGAGTCCATAAGCAACCATGAGTTTAAACTACAACTGGAAATCTATTGGGATTGGAATTACAAAATTGATGTATTAGTATCTTAGGGCTGCCATAACAAATTACCATGACTGGGTTGCTTAAAACAACAAAAGTGTATTCTTTCATAGACCTGGAAGCCACAAGTCTGAAATCAAGGCGTTGGCAGGGCCATGACCCTCTGAAAGAATTACGGGAGGGTCCTTCCATGCCTCTCCCTGCTTCTGGAGGCTCCTGGCATTCCCTGGTTTGTGGCAGCGAAACTCCAATCTCTGCCTCCATTGTCACATCACCGTCCCCTTGCTGTCTCTGTGCCTGCGTCCCTTCTTCTTATTAGGACACTAGTCATTAGATTCAGACCCAACCTAAACCCAGGATGACCTCATCTCTAGCTTTTTTATTACATCTGCAAAAACTATTTCTAAATAAGGTCACATTTGCAGGGTCCTGGGAGTTAGTTTGGGGGAGGGACACCATTCAAACTATTACAGTTAATAACTCAACAAAGAGCAGATGTTTTCTCCAAAAGAGTAAATATAGGCTAACATCATGGATTCAGGTACTTACAATTTAGAAAATGGGGAAAGGTAGTAGTGTTAAGGAAGGAGGAAGGGAGGGAGAGAGGAGAGAAGGAGGGAGAGAGAGAGAGAAAAGAGAAAAGAGAGAGTGAGCAAGCACGCTGAGTTATCAGAAGAGAATCAGAGCCAAAGAAGAAAAAAAAAAAAAAAAATCAAGACCAAGGGCTCATCTATTACATCTATTACAGCCAAGAAGTTAAAGAAATAAGTGCTGAGATGCCTAGGAAGTCGTCCGTTCACATGAACAGACACGTGCACGCGGACACACTCACAAACAGAACAGCAGCTTAATCGTTGTTAAGAACTTTTACAACGAATACGTAAAAAATGGTTCTTCAGCTTCTCTATGGAAAAACAAATAATCCTGGGTCCTACTAACCAATACATCAAAGAACTATCCAGATGGCCACATCAAAAGAAAAATTAATTAGAAAATTGTATAAAGATGTCTAGTTTGCCAAAGGCAATACACCAACAACAAAATAAAGATTGCTTAACGTGGGGGCATCAGCTGGTCACAGAGCAGAGGGTGTGAATCAAAGAAACAGCTTTTGGTGAGGTCACGGGTAGCGTGGCCTAGAACTTTAGGAAGAGACTGTTAGAAAGACAGCGTGGACCTCTCTGGGACACGACCACAAAGAAAGTTTACTGAAAGAGACTGGATGAGCACAGCTGGAATAAGGGTTAGTCAAGAGTGGCTAAGATTTATTTCTCTATGAAGACAAAGACAGGCTTTGGTAGTTATTCAAGAATATTATAATTTATACTCCTACCATGTAGTTTTCTGGTAATTAAAAATGGAAACCATCCTGAAAGTGCTACCTTTTAAATGACTTACTGTGAAGCCACAAAACGAAGTCTTTGGTGACCCTGAGTCAGCCTCTGTTACCTCACTCAGTTTCAGTCTGTTTCCTGCTCACCCCCAGCCATGCCACATCTTACGTCTTTGAATGGGGTTTTCCTTGACTGATGAACGCACTCCCACACATATTTTAAGACTGAATCATCTCTTCTATGAACATGTCACCCAACTATCAAGCAGTCACCCTGGGAAACTTGTAAGTGGTTATATCATTTGAAAAAATTATCATCCTTCTGATCTGTAAGATGCGATTTTATACCACAACCTTGTCTAAGATTCTAAGAGAATCTTGTCTAAGATTCTCTTCTCTTAGACAAGAGAATCTTAATAGAAATAAACAAAATAGAGGTTACTAGATGATTTTCCAAGTAACTACTGAGGTTAAGCATCTTTTGTTTGTTTCTATCACAGTAGCTATTTATGTTCTAAAGATACATATGATAAGTTACAATTAAAATCTACAGTTCTCATTGTTTTTAAGTTAAGGAAGCACTGACGTAGTCATTAGTTTGTTGGGAAAAGTAAAATTACCTGAGCATTGAGATCAGTAAGCTCCCGAGGGGGAAATCAAACCCTTCACCTACTTAAGAAAATATCTCAGTATTTCAAATACCTCAAAATAAAATACGCTCTTAAAGTTACTTAAATCATTTATCTGATTAAAAGCAGCAAAGTATATGGCCTTGTGTTCAATCACATTTACTTAAAATTTCATTTATAGTTTACATGAATAAAGCAAGGAAAGTGGAGATTTTATGGGCATGAAAAGTACTTTTGGAATGGATTCCATGAAACAGCATAATCCAGGAAATTTGGCATTAAAGAGGAGCAATAATAAGAAAGTTTGGGGAAAAGGTACGCCTAGAACAATGTTTTGAACAATCTCCCCCTGAGCCTCACTGAGTAAGGTAAAAAATATACAAGTATATCTAGTTAGAAACTCATTAAAGTGATACAAGGACTGTGTTGCTGTTAAAAAAAAAAACCCAAAAACCTGTCGCTCAAAACTAAGTATTTCCATCCCTAATATATACAGACAAGATCCTCTGGTTGGGCCTTAACAGAGCAGCACTTTAAGGTTTATGAAGGATTTATTTGCTTGAATGTGAAAGCTACTTAAAATTGATGTATTTATGCTTTACTGCATCATAGAACTGTGCAGACATAGCAAATCTCCGCCCAGTATTAATCTTATAAGTAACTATTTATTCACCTTACTACGTATTAGCGACTGTTACTAACCTTATTAATAGTCTATGTGGAAAGAGACAAGTTAGGTAAGGTCCCGCACCCTATCCTAAAACAAAACAGAACAAAATTACGCACCTTATCTGTTTCATCCACACTCACGGATTTCACTACACAAGAAGCTGGCCTCTCCTGGATGTGAGCGAGGTCCTGGGGGACACTCTGAGATGCTGGCATTGGCGGCAATGGAGCCCGCCTCTTCTTAGGCGCATCCGACGGCAGGGTGTTTGAAATGTAGGTTTTGGAAATGGTATTGGACCTTGTAAAAGTCGGGCGGTTAGTACTCACGAGAGGGGTTGCTGGGGCACTGGCAGTCTAATAAAGAATGAAGGGGCAAAATCTGCATGTAAATTCAAGATAAGCAGCACATGCGGTTACAAACAGATTAGAAGGCTCTTATAAAATGATAAATAAGGAAATACTTACTTGATCTCGTTTTTTCTTACTGCGTTGAAAAAAGCCAAAAAACCCTTTATTTTCTTTCTCCTTCATAATGTCTAAATTTTGTGATATCTGGCAGGACTCTAAAAGAGAAAAAAAAGCACCCATTCAGCTCTAAGTTTCTCTCAATTTCTTTCCTTTGAAAACTTTATCTAGTTAGAAAACCTACTAACTATGATCTACTATGAACCATGTACTCTGTTACATACCTTATATCTTATTTAATTCTCAAAGCAACAGGTAAATTTAATAGTATTGCTCCTATTTCACAATATAGGAAATTGAAGCTTAGAGAAACTGAGATACTTACTTGGGGCCAATAATGAAGAAATCATAGAGCTATGACAAACTCAATTCTTTGTGACTTGAAGTCTGTGTTCCATAATTAGCAATAATATTCAAAGTAAAAATCTTGAAATGAAATGAGATGAGATATCAAATTGCTACATTCAGTTTGTCCCTTTGTTTATTTTGAATATGTTTTTATGTCAGAGGTAAACTATCAAAAAATATTTTTCCCCAAAACATGATTCATTATAGTTACTTATACTTTGTTATATAATCCATAAATAATATTTCTTTAATCCAGTGGGTCTCCACTGGGGATGATCTGCCCTGACCCGCACCCCAGAGGACATCTGACAATGTTGGGGACAATTTTGTTGTCATACCTGGGGGTGGGGTAGGGAGAATGTGTTACTGGTATCTGCTGGGTACAGGCCAGCAATGCTGCTAAACATACTACAATGCCCAAGACAGCCCCTCAACAACAGAGAATTACCTGACCCCAAATATCAACAGAAATTGAGAAATCGCACTCTAAGCAGAATGGCAAATGTCGAACCTCAAGGTTGCATATGTAATACTTCATCTTCCAAAAGTATTTCCTAATGTCAACTGAAGAGGCTTCCCAACAGTGACAAACCCAACACTGCTGAGTCACCCTGGCCCAGACGGTCTTTCTAGCCATTTCCCACTGAAAGGAACTATGATTGCTTAAGAACGGCTGATTCTTATCCAGGCGGTGACAGACAAATACCATATGATCTCACCTATAAGTGGAACCTAATCAACAAAACAAACAAGCAAGAAAAATACAACCAGAGACATTGAAATTAAGAATAAACTGACAGTCACCAGAGGGGAGATGGGAGGAGATAATAAGGGCAAAAGGGGGAAGGGTCATTGAGGAACATGTATAAAAGACACACGGACAAAGCCAAGGTGGGGTAGGATTGAGAGTGGGAGGTGCGGATGGTGGGGGTTGTGGGGAGTGGTGGGGGGAAATGGAGACAACTGTACTTGAACAATTAAAAGAAAGAGAAATAAATAAATAAACTGCTTAAAGAAAATAATTCTAAATGTAGTAAGTAGCTTTTGGAGATGTTTGAAGAAAGAAGTAAACTGATCACACTGAAGTTTTAAAAAGATCATTGAACCTTGAGTTAAGCAATGGTTTCTCCAGTACAACACCAAAATCACAAGAAACCAAAAGAAAAAAAAAGATAAATCGGACTTCATCAAAATTAAAAAGTTTTGTGCTTCAAAGGACACCATCAAAGTGAAAAGGCAATACACAGAATGGAACAATATATTTGCAAATCACGTATCTGTTAAGGGACCTGTATCCAGGATACATAAAAAATTCCTATAAGTAAACAACAAAAAGGCAACTGAATTTAAAAATGAGCAAAGGTTTGAATAGACATTTCTCCAAAGAAGGTATACAAATGGGCCATAAGCACAAGAAAAGATGCTCAACATCAAAACTACGATAAGATACCCCTTCGTAACCTCTAGGATGCCTATCATCAAAGACAGGCAATAACAGGTATTGGCAAGGATGTGGAGAAATTGGAACCCTCATACACGGCTGATGGGAGTGTAAATTTGTACAGCCTCTTGGGAAAACAGTTCCTCGGAAAGTTAAACATAAGAGTTCCCATATGACCTAGCAGTTCCACTTCTATGTATATACCCGAGAGAAACAAAAACCATGTCCACACAAAAACTTGCAGATGAATTTTTATAGCAGCGTTATTCATAATAGCCAAAAATGAAAACAATCATATCTTCATCAGCTGAGGAGTAAAATGTATATCCATACAATGGAATATTATTTGTCAACAAGGTATGAAATACTGATTTATGTAACAAGGATGAATCTTGAAACATTATGCTAAATGAAAGAAGCCAGACACAAAGGACCATATCTTGTATGATTCTTCTTATAAAAAATGTGCAGAACAGGCAAAGTTATAGGGACAGCAAGCAGATTAGTGGCTGCCTAGGCCTGAGGTACAGGGTGGGAAGGAACGGGTAGTGACTGTACAGGGCTTCTTTTTAGGGTGTTGAATAAGATCATGGTGATGTTTGCACAACTCTGTGAACATAGTAAAAACCATTGAGCTGTACACTATAAATGGGTACATTTTACCATTTATATAATGAGAAATTTACTTACATTAGACCAGGATTCAGCTGATTACGGCCCATGGACCAAGTCCAGCCTACCACTTTTTTGGTGTAACCCATGAGGTAAGAATGGTTTTGATATTTTTAGGTGGTTGAAAAAAATCAGAAGAAAAGTATTTTTTGGAACAAAAGACTAAAAAAAAAAAAAAAAGGATGGCTGATTTTTTTATCACTATCAAAGAATGTGTAAGTTGAGCCTGGAATACCTACTCATACCAGAGAGAAAGCAAGCAAAATCTACTGGGCTGGTTTAAAAAAAAAACAATCTCATATAGTTTCTACTGGCAAAAGTCCAGACAATTTGGGTATCTTAAGAATAACTCAATAAAGTGAAACACATTACACGTTTAGTTCCATGCACTCATAGCAATACTAAAAAAGTAACTGACCCTTACTGCTCATCCTTGTGTAATGCTAGGGGATCATTATTTCAAAAACTAATGAAGGGTAAGAAACACACTTTCCTGCCTTTTCTGAATGAATTCCACCGAGACAGACAAAGAGCAGACATGGGGAAATTTGATTTCTTAGTAAAATGTCAACTAATTAAGGAATGTTTGCAATAGATTCTGACTATTTTTCAACTCCTAAGTGGCTAAAATATAGGCAATAATTATCTATGACTAACACCAAAAAAGATTACTTGTCATTCTATGTCTGCTAATGGAAGTACACAATACCACCTGTGAAATATCTCACCAAATCTGATCAGGATTCTAGACTTAACAATCAATTGATTGGAAATATGGTAGAGAAACATGCTAAGTGGCATCACAGGATGCAATGAGCAACATTCTAAATATGGGAAACTCTGTAAGACAAATGACCTGGTTTACTCAATAAATAAATTATTTTTTTTTTAAATAGAGAAATAAGGAGTGGAGATCTGTACATTTTTAAAAACATTTCTACTAAGAAACATACAGGTTTTATGGTAAATCACAGTATAATTCCTGTGACATAGGAAACGAAGTACTACAAATAAAAACTGGTGGGATATAGCTAAAGCAGCAGTTAGAGGTAAATGAATAGTCTAAAATAAATTTATATCTTAAATGCATGCTTATTACTTAAGGGTAAATGTACAGTATTTTTACTTAAAAAGAATATTTAAAAAAGTAAATTATGACAAAGTAGGGCTATCCCAGGAAAGTAAAGCTAGTTAATGCCAATAACTAAATTAATGCAATATGCCTTAATAACATATTAAAGGAGAACTATATTTCACAAAATAAAACTTTAAATCTGATGCTTCCAATCTTAAGTAAGCAGTATGCACTTGGTACAATGAACAACTAATAATCACCAACATGTGAATAGCATGCTAAAGTTAACAAATTTTTACATGCTTAATTTATTTCTTGGAACAATTCTGTTAGGGAGATATCATAAGTTACCATTCTGAGCCCCTTTTCTAGGTTTGAGCATGTAAAGAAATGGAAGTGGGTCATGATGTCCCATTAGATATCTGAGGATCTAGGTGACTGGAGACTTAGAATAACTTCCACCAAGATGCATGGAGATTAACTGGTGCAACTGAAACTGGTATCCATTTAAAGATGATTTATAGTACCTCTTACTTTTTAAAACAAATGCTACTATTTCATTTTAAGAGAGAATCCTCCACTAATTGTATAGACACAGAATTAAATTCTGTATAAACAAATAATTAAATTTAGTTGTAATAGGAGACAGAAAATTTACATGCTAGTGCAGTGCAATAAATATAACCAGATTATTTTATATAGTTATTTTTGGTAAAGTAATTTCCCGATGCCCATTCATCCTCTACACCAGTTAACCCCTAAGTCTTCACTTGCTTTATGTCAGGGGTCACTGAATATTAGAGTTAAACACTAACATGAACAAGGGCTTCATTCAGCTTACTTAGAAAGCAACTCAAATACTACAATTTCTTTTTTCCAGTAGAGAGGCTATGTAAGTAATGGCATGCAAAGTTCTAAGCCCCCTGATAACACCAGATAAAATTAGGAGACAGCAACTAGACTGACCTTGTAGATTCTGACACTGTAATAAGAGCTTTCTTAATTTTCCTATTCTATTGTCTTGTGGTTATGTTCACAATATTTAATACTCTGAATAAACCACATGCATTTTTGTCTGGAAGAGGTATTAGAAATCGATGCATTCAACACCTTCAAAATGACGTCAACAAGAACAGAGAATTCACTTTGGGTTATGTATGTGGAGAATGGCAAAGTTAGGAGCAAAAGTCAAGTACAAGTAACAGAATATTGTAGCTAGAAAGAACAACAAAGATAATATTTTCCTAATCTCTTTATTAGGATGGAAGTAGAAGTTTAGATCCAGAGAGACAAAGCTCTTTGCCCTACCTACTTGCCCAATGAGCTCAACATCTCGTGTCCTGTCAATTAAAACGCCTGCCCTCTGATTAATCACTACACACTTTACCTAAGAAATTTCAGCTCCTGCGATTAGGCTCATACAGGACAGGCACTAATAAGAAATAATCATGCTATTATCTATCTATGTGGGCTTAATTCTTGGAATTGGGAGGCTCATTGTCTCTGGAAAAATTGAAAGTGGGAAAGAAAGAAGATTCCAATAACAAACAATATGTACAGTTTACGGTGTGTTTTTTTAGTGGGGTGATAATTATTAAAGTAATCAACTCTCTGACCCTATCCCTTTTTAACGAGGGAAGACGTTCAGACTTTATTATTATTGGCTATTTTTAATAAAGTTTTCACTATGAAAGTAATACATTCTCATTATGAACTTTTATAATATAAAGAAAAGAAGGATAGAAAGAAACCCAATGCCCTGCCACCCAAAGGTAACCACTATAAAAATTTTTTATGTATTTACTTTTAGAAATTTTATGTAAAAGTATTTTACAACCATATTAAACACATTTAAATGCTTTAAAAGCTCATTTGAGTATAAGCCATTTTCCAAGTTATTACAAAATATTCACAAACAATGTAATGGTTGCAAAATTTTCCTATGATATATATATACTGATTATTATAAATAAATAGTTCAATGAAAATAATCTAAGATCTTTTCATGATACCATCAAACTATTAGTATTTGTACCCAATAAAGGTCCTAGCAAAATCATTTTTTCTTGTCTAAGAGTCTAGAATATATTTTTCACATCTTAGGTTAATATTAATTTAAAAACAACGATTGAAATGTAATTATTATATTAAAATTCAGAATCAAGGAGGGCCTCATAAATGATTTTTCAAGAAATAAAACACAAAGACTGTCTAAGTTATAATCTTGTATACATTAGTAATATTAAGAAGGTAAAATTAGAAGCTTGTTTTCAATTTACCCAACAGAAATAGAGATTTTATGTTATAATTTGTTTCTGCTGATTCATATGTCTTACCTTGTACAGATGATTTACTGAAGGCAGTAACAGAAGTGGCTACAGAGGAGGGGTAAAAGAGGGTAAATTGACTTAAAGATGATGTTTGTTCAAGTATATAACATCACTGAGTTGAAATAGTCGACTATGGATTTACATAAAGCCTCAATCTCAGGATAAAGTTTGCAGATTTCTATGCATAGAAGATGTAATTGTCTTTTTTACTAAACTTTTTATTTCTCCTAATAAAATATTCATAATAAAAAATGAGCTTGCATTTCTCTATTACACATCATGCAAACCAACATTATCTAATATCTCCCAATTTAAATATACTAAATTTTTATATAGATTAATACTGAAAAGTATTTCTATTTAGAAAACTTTTGAAATTAAACTGATTCATTGTATAAGCCTGTTGGCTTTGGTGCTGGCCTTAGAAAAAAATCTAGCAAGAAACTTCCAAACTTGAATGCTAGTTAAGACTGAGATAAAATCATAGTGAGTCCACAGTAATTCACACTTGATTAGAACAACAATACATTTACATGTAAATTTTTATTTTCTGTTTAAATCTCAAAGCCACAAAGAATTAAGTTAAATTCCACCAAAGATGTATTCATAGGTAGATGGAAATTTGTAAAATGTAATGCAGCTAAAAAAGACAAGTTCTGATTTCAATTTCAGTAACTGAAATAAAATTATATTTTGTGTTTTCTTATTTCCAATGCCATGTATTGACTTCTATCTATAGGATCCACTTAGGATCCATTAAGGTGCCCTTATGGACATGAGAAAAACTATGCATAAACATAATACACACACACATATATCCATACAGAGTATAGCAAAAGTAGGTTTATAGTTAGTTGCCTGCATGAAAAACAACACAATAATTAATGAACAATAATACAGGAATAAACTGTGTTTCATGTACTCACAACTGTGAACCCACTTTTGCCCCACCTCGCACACCCACATCCTGTCACTGAAGAAAACAACAAGTCCTACCTTTGCTGACATCCATGGCGTATAATTCTCTAAGTCCCAGGTCATTAAGAGACTTTGTCACGTCGAGGGGCTCCTGAGACTGATAATCCTTCAACAACAGTGTATGTACCGGGTCAAACTCACATTTGCTGCATATAACGGGGGCAAGGTCTTGAAGTGATGCATGTGGGTTAACTCTCACTATTGTCTTCTGCGTTTTCTTAAAATTGATCACTACTCTCACAGTTTTCTGAAACAAAGGGTAATGCCATAGTTATACCATAATTTGCTGAAATAAACTTAATTCTTTTTGATTAATGTTACTTCCTAAATCCAAATTAGATTCTTAGAAACAGTTTGCTTATTAAATAATCTAGATTAAATTCACAACCCTTGTGAAGTATTAAGTAAGTTTAAATCCAAAAAGAATCATGGATAATTTTGCTTTGTTCCTGAAAATATTTACTTTAAAATTAACAAATACTAATAATACAGAATTATGCATGTCTTATTCCATCCTTTATTTGAGGAATATTTATCTTTTAATAGATTTTAGCTGTCTCAATAAAAAGGGGGAATTTTGGCTAAAACACCAAAAGTTTTTAACTTCTCTCCATTTGAAATAAGTTAAATGAGATAATGCATATAAAGAGCTTAGCATAGTGGCTGGCACAGAGTTATCAATAAAAAAAATTAGCTGTTGTGACTACCTATTGCTGTCACTATATTATTTCTATTTTGGCTAATTTTAACATATTAGTAAAAATACTAGAATGTTCCTTATTACATATTTAATGCTATAAATTCAAGACTACTGAGATTTTTAAGCACCTGGTCATTTAATGTAGCTGAATTAAATACTGGATATGATCAGAACTTTGAAACATGTGACCATGCTAAGTGAGTCTATAGATTGCAGATCTTCAAAGCTTAACATGAATCCATAAAACAGACACCACGCGTGATCCCACGCTTTAGCATAAATACCGTATCTAAACGGCCCACATACCTAGGTATATAGCCCACTACCCTAATTAGTATGTAATATTCAACCACATTTTGAAGAAAGCAAATATGCTTTAGGATTATAAAAATATTAATTTCTTCATTAACAGCTTTTTAAGAATATGAAGAAAATCTGAGACTATATGTACAAGTCATTTGTCAATGGACTATTAATATATAAACCTCTATATATTTTCTGAAGTTAAAAATGGTTGTTGTTGCTCCTGATGAAAGAGTATGTCTTGAATCCCACTAGCTTGTACCTCTATTGCTTATAGAATGAAACCAATTATATAAAGAATTGATGATATTACAATATTGTTAAAAGTTTTTGCTTAAAATACATACATCTCAGAAAAGTGAGCCATTGTGTAGCTCAAATGAACAATAATGTAGACGTCAGTAGGTTACAACCACCACTTACCAAGTAAATGAAGCCAAAAACTACTTGAATAAATTCTTAAATAAATTTTTTTAACTTAGAAAATCACAGAGGTAGAAATAGTGAGCCGTAGAAGAATTGAGCCAGCTGGGATGCGTGGACTCAGGAAACAAGTTATAGAGGCAAAAGAAGGGCCCTTGGAGCTTAGGAGAAAGAAAGCAAAGAGACAAGCCTAAAGGAGGAAGGTGAGGGCAGGGAGAGGCGGGGATGGGGGGAGGGAGGGGGAGAGGAGGGGAAAGGGCGGGGAGGGAAGGAGAAGGAGGGGGAGAGAGAGAGACCCAAATGAATTTTTAATAAAAGGTTCAAAAACCTTCCTTTATGTACAAAATACTTTTTTAAAGAATAGCTTAAAATACAGATCGATCATAACTGGCAGATTCTAATATTGCCATATAGATCACTTCAGAGCATCAAAAATCTAAAGTATTCCCCAAATGCTACTTAGCCCAAGATCAATAACCAACTGAACCCTAAACAACGTGGTTCTAGGGAAACATGACAGCCACATTCACCTCAAATTTGACCAGGAAAGGCAATTTATATTTTATGTATAAAGAACTGCAAATAATGACTGAAAAATCAACTTAGTATCTTGGCCATAAGACATCAAAATCTACAGTGAAATTCTTACCTCTGGTATTATAGGTGTAGGTTTTTTCTTATCCAAAATTTTTGGCTTTAAAATTACTTTCTCCACCTCCAACATTCCTATTGGCGTGTTTGGCTTAAATTTAATGGGGTTCTTTTCAGCTGACAGCAGATCAATTGTGTAGCTTGATGGGTTCAGGTGATACTGAGCACAGAGGAATATCAACAAGTCCATCATAGGTTTACTGTAAAACAAGAGCAATGCTGATGGCACAGTTTCATCAACTGTCAAAGTTACTGTTTCAAGCATTCTTCTTAGGGCCTCTTGTTTTCAGTATATATAATAAAACAAGGCAACAAATTAGTATGTGTGAAAGCAGCTTAAAAATCTAACTGCTTATATTTTAACAGACAAAATTATACTTCTTAAAATGCCCTGAGTAGTATTCAAAAGAGCTTGGACCCTAGTGTTGGTTTTACAATCGTCTATATTTTACCTGCCAAACTGTCTTCGTGTAATAAAATCTCAGGAGAAGGAAAAGTCCTTTACTTACCCAGCAGCAGTCACTTCGTGTGCTCCTTCACAACATTATTTGGAATACTAGCGGTCTTTACTCACAAATCGATTATATTCCAAAGTTCTCATAAGCATAAAGCACTAAGAAGAGCTACTACAATTTGCACTTTGAAAAGCACAGTAAATATCTACAAGGGTAAGCACACAAAATCCTAAAGAAAGGTATAGTTCAAATTTCGTATTCATTCCAACATACTCAGTGTTTTCAAGGCATCAGACACACAGCACAAGGACGTGGCACACCTGCTCTCGCAGACCTAATGCTCTACCAGATGGACTAGACCCAGCGTGAGCAAACTATAGTCTGCAGGTCAAAGCGGGCCCACTGCTTGTTTTTTTTTTTAAATAAAGTTTTATTGGAATACAGTCATGCCCATTTGTTTACATAATAGCTAGGGCTGCTTTTGTGTCACAAAGGGATTTGAATAGGACATGACTGAGACTGTATGGCCCACAAAGCCTAATTGTATTTACTATCAGGCCCTTGACAGAAAGTTCATGGACTCTGGTGCTAAACCATAAAAAAGTAATCAAGTGAATGCATGAGATAATTTCAAAAATGATTAAATTTTAAATGCTAATGGTAACACAGAATCTATTTCTATAGGAAATTGCACACTCAAGTTGAGATCCAGAGATATTCTCAATTTTTTGCTTCCCTTTCCACAAAATCAATTATTCACACAGACTTGTGTTTTCATGCATACTGTCAACAGAACAATGTGGTCTCTGAGTCTTTCTTAACTGCCAGCCCTTAAAGAAAGCCTCTGAAACACCTTTCATATGATGTGCTTTCCTAAAATGACTGGTGATCCTGAGCTGGTAGTTCACGTTTAAGGCTGAGGCGCTAAAACACAGTGTAAAAGTCCTATTTTCATGGATTGAGGTACAGGTTGATTAGTTTCACTTGAGAGTAAGCAGGTGGCCCCTAATGTTTCCACTAAGAAATACAAATGTCAGTTTAAAAAAATCCCAGTCTCTTGGCTAGAGATATGAACCTGGCTACGGGCATTCAGACAGGGAAATGAGGCTAGGAATTTCACTATTCGGTATGCTGATTCTAATTTAGTACCTCTGTTTTCACTTGTGCCTAATCCCTATTCTCCTAAATGGAGTCCCCAGGTCTCCAGAGAGGCAGTCTCCTGCTGAGGAAGGGTAGTGGTCTGACACTGGGTAGTGCTGAAGTCAAAAACACGTGCTTGAGAAAGATTCTCAAACCATCACCTGTGTTCAGCTCCCCCCCTCACCTGTTGTGGCGGTGGCCCACTCTCAGGCCACTTCAGTGTCCACAGGATAAAGAGGAATGCTTCACAATGGCACACTCACCTCCCTTCTCCTCCCCCACGTACAAGTGGTACCCCAGGATACATATAGCAAGAAAAATAAATAAAAGACTCAATGATCCTCAGTAAAAAAAAGTTCTCTGGCGTAAATTTCCAGTCCTCAAAATACATTTCCTATGTCTTATTAGATGATTTCACAAAAATATTTGGAAGTTTCATGTCCTTCTCTTGACCTACTATGCTCTTACATAGATTTGTTTACAATTGCCCACTTTGGGGTTTTGGATAGTACATACTAAATTTCACCGGAAGGGAGACAACCATAATGGTATTATTGAAGTCAATATTTTGGTATCGGAGTACCGTATGCAAGCACTTTGATGTTACACACCAATTCTACACTTGGAAACGGTACCTTCTTTTTCTGAGGGTAAATAAGGTTAAGGGGGATCAGGCAATGTGTAGGTGTAAACAATTATAAACACAGTTATGCTGGAAGAAGAGAAAACTTTCACTGCCAGCCAAATGGAGTGCTGTCTGCTATTGTCTGTGAGTAAATGGCGGTATGTTCAGATTACATTTCTCTCTCTATATATAAATGTGCGAAGTAATACATATAAAAGTACTAAAGCTTACGTTTCAAACACTTTTCTTAAATGTACAGTTCCTTAGAATTTAAAAAACTCAAATGTTCAGTTCTTTAGAAATACACCATAAAAGTTAGCAAAAGTAGTTGGTGTGAAGTTCTGTTTTGTTTCTGTTCTGTTAATCCCTATTTTTGTGCCATCATTTTATATCCTTTGATGTACAACATATAAACATTTAAAGAAAAAATATATTTTTCATTTTTAAAGGTAAAAACAATTTAACACTCTTTATATACTTTTATTTAACCCTTCTGATACGCTTTAATAAATTATTGTCTTTTTTATCCGTGATACACTAATTTTCTAATTTAATAGATGGGGTGGATAATGGGCCAAGAATATTATACAAATGGCCTATTCCCTCAGTTGATTTGATCATGTATAATCTGTGGATAAAAAAGGTGTTTTAGGGAATGTGACCTCACAGGGTGGTCTGATCATAGACTCCTGTGGGCAGGTCACGGTGGGTAGACATGTCCCGGGCATATAACTTTTTAGTAAAGGGCTTATCTTTGCTTTAAGCAAGCCCTGTCCATTGCTTCTGTGCATCTAGGTTAATACACCTTTGAAATAAGCCAAACTACCCTCAGGAGAGCACAGAACCTTAATTATCCTGTAACTTAATCCCCGCCTTACTTTCTCCCACCTTCCTGTAATCTTCCTTTGGTTCCCTCCTTATTTTCATATGCATGAAAGAAACTACAAAACTGTCAATTCTCTAAAATATTTGAAATCTTGCTTCCCAGCAGCTATCACCAGTTTTGGCTTAAATAAAATCCTATAAAAGCCCTCCACAGGTTTGGATATTTCTTACATCAACAAATCATTGTACACTATACCAGATTTCATGGCAAAAAGGTTTCCTAGTGACTAGCACTCTATCATGACCTTTGAACTCATCACTACCTAGATGTTTTCTAATAAAAATATTTCTTTGAAAGGCAACTAATAATCACAGAACTTCTTTATGACTTTATTCTCTCATTCTATAATTCTAAGTTCAAATATTTATTCAATAATTCCAGAAGTCAATTTTGTCTTGAAAATATTCTTCTTTCCAGAAAGATAAATGCAACAGACCAGAAAGTTCTATAACAGACACAAATACAGATGGGAACTTAATACTGCATATAATAATGGTATTTCAAATTTCTGGGAAAAATAATTAAATTTTCAACAACTGGTATTGGGAAAACTAGCCATCTGGTGGGGGGAAAAAAAGTTACGTATCGGTTTCCTTTGCTCTGCCTCCTGCTGCAGTCTCTACAGGGAACAGTCCCCGCACTCCAGGCCAGGAGTTTGAGCTCAGTTGTTCAGAGGCCCCCTGGCAGACTGCAACCTGTGACAAAAGGTGTGGAGTCTCATTTGTGCAGATTGAATCTGTCACAAGTTTACCAAGTCAAGAGTTCCAGATACAGTGTTTCAGCCTTCACCTGCATATCTGGAAAAAATATGGTAGGAATCCACAGCACCCTCAAAAACTGCTTACTAGAATAAAAAGTACAAAAAGATGTTCATATTGGTAGAAAATGTAGTAAAGATGCTTGGGCTAGAAAAAGTGTACACTCCTCAAGTTCACAAGTGAATGCAAAACTGGCAGTGGTTACACATTTGTTAAGATCAAGCCCCTGAGGTTGCCACTAGGACTTCCAACAGAGAAGGACAAGGCTCACCAGTGCCTCAAGATGTGGAGGAGTTAGTAGTACATCCATGCCCTGTGGACCAGGAAGCAATTAAAACCAGATGCCAGAGCAGTTTCAGATTAAAAAGTGCAAATCCTTTTTATTTAAAGATGGTGAGAAAGTGTTCTCACTAACATATTTTAAATGCTAAAACAAGTTGTGTATTATCTACTTTATTCCTTACACTAAAGCAGCTCCAAGTAGACCAGATATATAAATATGAGCACTCAACTCCAGGGGGTTGAGGCTTGGGGGGAGAACAGAAAAGAAATCCACCTTCACATAGTGCATGTTCTAGAGCACTGCTGCCCAATAGGACTTTCTGCAGTGATGAAAACTTCCCATATCTGTGCTGTTCGATACAGTGGCCTCTCCCCACAGTGGCTATTAGAATGAGAAAGGAGCGATGAAGTAACTCTGACAAGCTCAATGACTAAAAGTAACCTCACAGGGTGATCTGACCTTGAATTACTGGCTGGACAGGTCTTAGTGGGCAGTCACACCCCAGGCCTTAAACTTCCTTCATAAAAGCTCTATCTTTACTCAAGCAAGTCCTGTCCATTGTTCTTGCGCATCTTGGTTAACAAATCTCTGCAATGTCAGAGTAATCCTCTTTTCCAGACCCATCTAACCATCCTCCAGGGAGCACAGGATGCCCATATACCATCCTTACTTACTGTAAATGTTCCCCCAGTTTCACTTCTCATCCCATCAGAGATCGGCCCCTCCCCAATCTGCCAGCAAGGATTTCCTGTAATCTCCCTTACTTTCCCTCCCTTGATCCCAAATGCATAAAAAGAGCTGCCAAGCTGCCATTCTCCAGAGGATTTTTGAGATCTTGCTTCCAATCATATCCTCAGTTTGGCTCAAATAAACTCTCATAAAATTTTCTGTAGGTTTGGACATCCTTACATCGATACTATTGAGCAGTTGAAATACATCAAGCTAGTGGCTAGTAACTAAATTTTTAATTTCATTTCATTTTATTTAAATTTAATTTAAATAGCCACATGTATTGGCCACTGTATTAGACCTAGCAGTTCTAGTGCACTGGTTCTCAAGGCGCGATTCATGGACCGGTAGCAACAGTATCACTGGGAACTTGTTGTACATGCAAACTGTCAAGTCCTGGCCTGGTCACTGAGCCAGAAAATCTGGGGGGCGGCACAGGAATATCTGCTTGACAAACTCTCCTGCGTGTCTGATATATACCACAGCTTTTAAATGGTGATCTAGAGAGAAAAGGATAAAGGAACAAGTCGAATATATATAATATCAAATAATGATAACTGCTCTGATGAAAAGTAAAATAAGGAAGGGAAGAAACTGTCCTAAACAGAACAAATAACATTAGAATAAAGACCTGATGGGATGAGATATCTGGGGAAAGCATTCCAGGCAGAGTTGACAAATGCAAAGGCCCTGAGGCAGGAGTGTGCTTTAGGTGTTTAAGGAAAAACAGAAACCTCTCAGCTACAGGGAAGACTTGGAATTTTACTGATAGGAAAACTACTGCAGAGTTCTGAGGAGTGATCTACTTTACATTTTAAAGGGATTATATTCAGATTGTTGTAGTCAGAATAGCCTGAGGGAAAAGTCACAAATCTGTTGCAAAAATTTAGGTAGGAGATGGTGGTGACTTAAACCTATTCAGATTCCAGATATATTTTGCAAGGAGCTGATAAGATTAAAGCCAATACCAGAAGGAAAGTGTAGGAACTAGCAAGGGGCAGAGGAGGAACTAACCGGTGGAAGGCGGGCAGGACTGCAGGGCCACTACACAGTGCAGGGGCTGCTGAAAGGACCAGTGGGGGCCTGAAACGGTAATTTAAGTTACTGGCTCGTTGATATGCTTACTAACCTGGTGACCCACAAACCATCACCAAAATCCTGGTAGATTTAGGAGATACTAAATCAAGGAAAGAAAGAATTTCAAAATTTAAAGACTAAAAAACTAAGAATCCAAAAATAGTATATAAAGTTAGAGCCAGAGGAAACCTTGGGAATTTACAATAATATTATATAGGGAATTGAACATTGCACAAAAAGCAGAACAGGGGTTCAGGCACACTTTATCTAGACCTTAAGGAGCAGAGTGACCTCAGATGTTACCTGGGTTCCATTTATACCGAGATGTGGATTTCTCTCTAGGAGGACCACCTTTTAGCAATCTTTATTCCCAGCGCCTACTGTATAGTGAGGTCAATGTCGCTAAATGTGGAATTTAGAGGAACCAGCGATTATTTACCTCTAGGTAACTCTGCTTAAATATGCATGAGTCCATACACACAGCAGACAACGTACAACTGAGATCTCTGTACAGTATCGGGCACACAAAAAGGCAAAGTTGTTAAAAGGAGGTTTGTATACTTTAAAAAACATACAATTGTAAAATCTGTGTTCATTTAAGTTAACACACTTGAATAGTAGCCTTGTGTCTAAAGCCATGACATCTTTTAAGAATTTTTTATTGATTGATTTTAGAGAGAGAGAGGAAAGAAAGGAGAGAGAGAAACATCAATCATTCATCAGCGGCTTCTTATAGGTGCCCTGGCTGGGGATGGAACCCTCAATCTTGGCTTAACAGGACAACGCTCTAATCCACTGAGCCACCCATTTAGGGCAAGCCCTGACATCTTTACAGCGGTGCGATATAAGCATTAAGTCAGGCTGAGATCTTTCTCAAAACAGCCTCAGACCAGTTTGAATACTTAAAGTATTTAATTGAAACCTCAGCATTTGGCTCTAAAAGCACAGAAGAGATGACCCTGAACCTACATGATTTGGAGTGGGAATTACTGTATTTTGTCCTGTATAACGTGTTCCTGTGTATAGTGCACACCCACGTTTTTGGCCCAAACTTTCCGGAAAAAAATGTTGCATTTCAATTTTTTCATTCAATGTTCTATTTATATATAAAACCAATGATCATATTCCAGGGTATTATCTTGTATATGGATATAATTATTGCTTTCTAGAATTACACTTTTAATGCATAAGCATAAGTAAAAGAATTAAAAACATTTGTATAGATATGGAATTAGTACTATGCATGTATAATGTGCACCCTTATTTTTCCCTCAAAAATTTGGGCAAAAAAGTGTGCATTATAAGTGGCAAAATATGGTATTTACTGCCTAGCTCTACCATAGAAGACCCTTAACACTGTCAAAGTAGGACACTAAGGTTTAAACTGACCCAGCATCCAACGGGGCTGCTGTCAGGACTCACTAGTCACAAAGTGTACCCACAGGAAACGAAATCATCTCGAGCATAGTTGTTCGGAGTTATCCACCCAGAGGTCAAATTACTTCTACCCGAAACAACAATTTTGGTTCATGAATACTTATCTGGAGCCGAGGCACCTAACAAAAGTTGGCTAACAGATTTGACCATGGGATCGCCACAGGAAGGATGCTTGTTTCCTGTTTGCTGAAGTGGAAGCACTGCCAGCAATCCACCTGAAACATGAGCCAGAACATTTAGACTTGAAAAGGACTGGCTGAGCTCGGTCATCACCTCCTCACTCAGCTAAGAGGCAGGTTCTTCCTTCTCTATACTATCACATTCATCACATGAATTTTGGTTTATATTACTTTACAGAATCTTCTTTGCATTAATACCATTTACATTTTTTTCTTGTAAAGTAATAATTTCTGGGGACAGATATTTTTTAAGACTTTAAAAACTCTTCTTTGAGAAATGGAGAGATCCCTGAGATTCTCCACTTCCTTTCAGAAGTAAATAACAATTGCTTGTATTAATTTCATGTCTATTATCTCTTTGAGTCCACAACCACAAAAGCTACTTCCACTTTATGAATGAAAAAAGTTGAGGTTAGAGATGTTACATTGACCAGATGATGAAGAGCATATATAGAATTAGGGAGCAGTCAGAATTAGAATGTCCTCACTCCTAAAACTATAGCCCTTCAGCCATACTGTAGCCTTACGGTACCACAAGTCAGGATGCAGGAAGGGACAGGTAGATGGCTTACAAAAGGCTATCTGCTATCTGCCGCAATTTTACTTCATAGATTGATGACATCACCAAAGCAGCCCCCAAATCTGCTGGTGATGCTTCTGCATTTGTGACTCGCATGAGGTCTGCATCTTGTCCTAGTTTTGATACCTGCTACTTAAGACAAGACTTCCACTTCTGTGTAAAGATCCCACTGGGTATCAAAAATGCAGGTCATGGTTCCCCAAAGAACTTGTAGATGAGCAAGATGTGCAAACATCTGCCTCGGTGAATTCCTAAACCCTGGAGGTGTTCAAACAAAGTCACTTACCAATGGGGTGGCTATGTAATTAATCTTCAATATTAGACACCTGAGAATGAAAGGAGGCACTATTAAGAATTACTCTGGGATAATAGGTACAAATAGGGACTGTCACAGGAAAAAGAGGAAGCATGATGATATGTACTTGTCATGAACACATGGATTTCAAGCATCTGATAAGGGATTGAAGTCTATGAATAAGATTATTCCCTACTATAAATCTTGAAATCTGCCCCACTATCTAATAAAATATTTTACTCTTTCAATACATCCTCAAAACAGTTGAGTTGAATTGACTCCATTTGTCCCTTATAAATGTATACTGACAACCTAATTAGACTTACCAATGATAGTATCGGGACTTTTTGAATGTTCTCTATTGTTACTGATGTTCATCCATCTTATTAGTAATGACTTCACCAGCTGTTAAACAATGACCCACATTGTTCTAGTATTCTCTCGCCATTTTTCATAGCCTACTTTTCTCCAATAGGTGGCACTGTAATCCATGTAAAATGTGCCTGAGCTCTTTATCGGCCCCACAAGTGCGGGTCAAAATCTTGGAATTATTTGGCTCAACTCTGCTGTAAAATTAGTGCCACTGGACATGCTAATCAGGCCGCAAATCCTGTGCAACCTGCCTCTGGGCCATTTTACAGGTAAAGGCCAGGGAGTTAAGGTGTCTTGCTTGAAGTCACAGAGCAAAATATGGAGTCAACCACGGGGGCTGGAATTTCTAACTTCCAGTTCTATGCTTTCTTTATTTGTGTCTTCATCCACAGCATCTCAGATTTGCCCAGAGTAAAACAAATTCCTCTTCACAGTATGAGAGCAAAAGAGAGAAACCTCCTCCTGTTGCACATGGTGTGGACTCCACTCCTCCCTCTTGTAGGACAGAGAGAACTAGTACAGCCATGAACGCTCTCCCATAAGTTAGCGGAGAAGGTTAATGTCAATCTTTTACCAAGTTTCCCAAATTAAAACTTATTTAAACTTGTCCCGGAGGGGGGAAAAAGAAAAAGGAATGCATAATTATTCAGTGAGGAATAGTCACATACTGGGCAGACACCTGACTATAAGGTAAGGACCCAGAGTGATACAAAAATGCACCCACATATTTCCTTACTCTCTGTAGCGTTTATAACCCTTTAGCTTATAAACTCATTTTCATTAACAATTAACTTTTCCCAAGTACTGGTAGACACCAGTCCCTATGCTACTGCATAGTGTAGCATTTTCTGAGGGGCAGATGGGGGGCAGCTTGTCTCTAACAACAGTATCCTTTCATGTTCACGGTCAGTAAGGCACAGAGCTGCTCCATCTGGTGGAAGAGGTCCTTTACCATCATGCAAACACACACACACACACACACACATAGATATGCATGTATCTGTATCTATAAATATATACAACACACATATACATAGGCACATGCATACCTATACTACAGTATGCTGTTTGCATAAATAAAATATTTTAATTCCTCCTTCCTTCAATCCAATCTTTCTTGAGGTCAGGGCACACAGAAATGCCCAAGAGGTTTTAGGCGAGTGCTGCAGCGACCCTCAAAGGGTTGCACAGGCAACACAGCAAGCCCAGGGTGGCTTTGGTCCTTGAAATGGCAGCATCACTGAACTTTGGTACCAAAGGATTAGTAAACCAGCAGGACTACCAGCCTCATTCAAGATAGCAAGATTTTAGTTTTCCCCTGAGCATAAAGTCTATCACCGCTTCCAACCTTACTGTGTTCCCTAATCTGCATAAGTTCTTCGGTTAAAAAAAAAAAAAGTCAATGTACAAATAAGAGCATTCTTCTGAAGATAATGCTGGGCATTCACATTCTCACAAATGGAACATTCTGAGCATACCTCTCCATGAGTTGCACAAGATGACATGGGAACTTTCTAAAAATTTCCCCAGGAATACATTTTGAAAAATTTTTTTCTAAAATATTAAACAAACAATATAAATTTTCTAAATATTTATTTTAGTCTAATATTGATATTATTCTTCAAAGGAAATGCATAGAAATAATACTATCAACATAAATATAATATACAAGGAATATTCAAACAAATTTAGAAAGGATGGTCTCAAAAATTACATTAGAGACCCTTCCCAGTGACATATGGAACTCTTATAAATAAAACCTTTTGCACTTAAACTTATTGAAAATCACTGTTCCCACCCTGACTCCTGTGCTCAGTGGGTTGGGCATCACCCTGCAAACCGCAAGGTCACCAGTTCAATTCCCAGTCTGGGCACATGCCTGGGTTGTGTGAGTCAGGTCCCTGGTTGGGGGCACATGAGAGGTAGTCAAGGGATGTTTGTCTCTCATCAATGTTTCTCTCATCCTCTCCTTCTCCCTCCCTTCCTCTTTCTCTAAAAATAAATATATACAAAATAAATAAAGTTACTCTTCCCGAGCGCCCTCCCCCCATCACTCTGGTATCGTACTATTAAATCTTCTGTGTGCAGTAAAAAGCCATGCGGAAATGTGAATTATAATCTATGCCATGGGGCTGCGCATTTGATAGCTGACACTTTTCAGAAATTTATCTATTCGAACATTTTGGTTGTCGTCGTCATTAAAGATTGAGGGTTTTTTTTAATGGGCGAGGAGCAACGGCAACATGAAAGGTACCCCAAATCACAATCTTAAGACTGCACTCTAAGCTAATCCCAAACTGCACTCTAAAATATCTAGAATCACTCCGAAGAAATCTAGAATCAAACTTCTAAGATATTTGAAATTACACAGCCCTTTTTAATCATCAACAACATTAAAAAGTTAGCCATCATGTTTGCAAGTTGAGTCATTCCCGAGTCACAGAACTAGTAGGAACAAAGTCCCTAAATCAAACCGCGCCATAAAAACACGGACGTGGCGCTGCTTTGGCGGCGCGGCCCCTGCGCAGGGACGACACACACATGTCTAAACCCAGGCTGCACGCCTGCAAGAAACAGAACGTTGTACATCAACTGTAATTTCAAAATAAAAATATTTTTACACAGCACCGATGTAAAACAAATTCTATTCTCAGAAAAAGATGTGAACCCTAAATAAAATTTAAAAAGCAATTGGAATTTGGGGCACTCCCATGTGGGGTAATCTTCCCTTGCTCTCTACCTGGAGAAAATACCTTTGTTTAGAATATCCTGAGAAAGCCACTAGGACCCATCTAAATATCTCTTCAAAGTGCACCATTTAAGTTGCTACCTCTGTCTACGTATAAAGGACCAGGGAAACAATATTCATTACAGTGAATTTATTAAATGGCAATTACATCGCACAAATATGTGCTACGCACTATGCAGAAAGGTAATGATGCCACATGGACCTTACAGTTTATTCAGGAAGACACAACATACACATAAATTATAGCGTAGGGAAATATATGACAACCATCAATACTAAAAAGTGCCAAAAATGTGTAGAAGTCACAGGCAATAGTTCATTCCAGGGAGATCAGGGAGCCTTTATGTAAAAAGTGCCATTTGAGCTACATAAACTAACTGGAGAAAATGTGGGTGGTAGGGTATTCCACATGGAAAAGCTTTCATAAATGTGTGCAGGTGGAAAAAGTAGAGTATCTGTAGAACTAAAAAGTTATGAGGCTGAAGTTCAAGATATTCAAAGGGAAAAGCCTACTTAATTTTGGAGGAGAAGAAAATAAGGTGTCCCAGGTTCCAGGCTTGGTAGTTTGGACTTTCTTAATTCAGTATTCAATTGCTGTCCCTGTGGGGGTTTTTTGTCTGTTTGTTTTTTGTTTTTAATATCAAAGACAGTGCCACAAGCACAGTGGCGTTTTAGCTTGACCTGAGGGTGGAGAGGAAACAGAGAGAACTCAGGGTTAAAGGAAGAAGTTCTCGATAGAAAATGAAAGACGCCAGCCTGTGCCAGGCACTGACAGTATTTCATTTAATCCTAACAACAATTTGGTTATAAAACATTTTTAGATAAGAAAACTGAGGCAATTCAACAAGATCTGGCAGCCCAGAAACAAAGAGGTGATTGATGGAAGTTAGTCAGGTTTAGAGCCCTGGGAGGCAAACCCGCTGGAAGGTGAAGAGGGTGAGGAAAATCTAGGGTCCCCCTTGGAAGTACAAACGCCCTGGGAATGATTAATGCAGTGTCCACGTTAAAGAAGGAGAAAAATGCAGCAACCTGAGTGCAGTCATAAATTAGACCTAATAAGGAGAAAGAAGAACAAACCCAGCTAAGAAAGACAAAGTGGGTAAGTTGGCTGTGTTGTGTTCAGAGGAGGACCTTTGAATTTCAGCAATGGGACAGAAGTAGACTACGGATGTAGGTTCCCAGAGTTCAAGAAACTGAAGAAAAGTTAGCTTGGGGCAACATGAAAAACTCCACAATAATTACAATGGTAGATAGGATAGAGAAAAAAACCATGATTCTAATGCTGAGGTCACTGAAGTTTCAAAAAATCTAAAGAATGCAGGAGGCTGATGGCAGAGAAGAGGGCGATAAGAACAGGGAGCGGTGCATCCAGGAAGAAATTTTGGAATACTGATAATGAAACCATTGCTACCTGTCAGCATCAGTGAAGAACTAAGAAATGTGTTGACAAATTTTTTCTAACGTACTTTGAATTGGGGGGAAAAAGAAAAAAAAAGAGGAATTGCCTCTACTACCCCAGCCACATCCATTGTCTTTATTATCTTAAAACCAGGGTAATGGTATTATTTCCAGGTTTGAAGATAATGGCTTTTGTCTCTAACTTACAAGATTCCTTCCTCACCTAGAAGAGGCACAATCACGTGATTGCCCGCAGCTGAGGTAGAAACTCACCCAGGACAGTCACAGTTTCTCAGCCTCCTAATTATGGTTCAATGTGTGATTTCCAAAACTATTTTTAATACAAAATAAATGTCAAAATGCAACTTACATTTAATGAGAAGTTAATACACAACACTAATATTGCTTGCTAAATGCTGAGCTTTTCTATGTTCATGTACTTGATAATTTGTAAAGTTACACATAATCTTTATAAACTTTAAGATTAAGTTTATATTTAATGAGTTCTCCTAGATAAAACCACATTGGAAGAATGCATTTCCCAACATGTTCCTTATTTATTCTTTTGGCTTATACACACACACACACACACAGTACAAAGGTCAAAACAGCTTAAATTTCTAAAGCAGGATTCCTGATAACAAACAGGTAGTTGAAGGTGAAAACGTGGAACAAGACCAAGCACAAAACTCATGTAAGTTTCCACTTGAAAATGAAGTGGAAAATTACATTTGGTTTTATTCCATTTTTCCAATTTTTACATAGGTATTAAAAATATCAGTCTCCTTAATCACAACTTCACTGTTTGCTGGGTTAAAGTTTAATTTTATATGTCTAGTAAACTTATCTACATTTTTAGTAAAATAATTAAATCATTTAGTGGTCTAAAAAGTCCTGCTTGCTTCACAGATAAATTTATCTGTTTTGATAAATATGAGAGCATTACATTTTAAGAGTAGTTAGTAACTTCAGCAAAATCAAATTCAGGGGAATACCTTAAAAGAAAAAGAGTAATTTGAGGAGGAAGAGAAAGGGTTTTCTTATAGGTCATTGGCCTGCTTTTCTGAGTTTGACTAACAAAATCAACATAATTGATGACTGCCCCTTTGGGAAAGGTTTTTTTTAAAAAACTTACTAAATGACTAACAAATATAAAATAGTTCTAAATTTTAAAAGTCACTTGTCTGGGATTGTGGAATCCATGGTATTAATGTTCAAACATTGTCAGAAGAATTTTAATAACTTTTAGCATTTATTATTTTAATTGATAACCAAACTGAGTGATGAATAAAGTATTTGTTAAAGAAAATAAATTTAAAAATATTCAACAGAGGGTTTCACTGAGAGCAGAAAGGAAGTCATGGTATTTCATTCGCTCCATCATACCTTCCATGAACAGTTGTGGATTTGATAACATCCCCAGGTAGAACCACTGAGAGCTCAACGTCTTTATCTATCATGCTTTCTTTCTGTTCCATGATGAAAGCAGAGGATTCTACGGAATCATCCACTGAAGAGGCATCAAGGTTTTTGGTCTCAGCTGGAGGAAGTGGTGCCTTGGCTTTCAGTTTTCTTCTAAAATAAATAAAAACAAAGGGCAAAAAATGAACAAGGAAATCAAGGAATTCTTTTTTGCCTTTTTTATCAGCACACTTTTGTTTGTTTGTTTTCAACAATATGCCCACATTACTTGGTAATAAAAGGAATATGATAACAAAGAGATCTGATATTTGCCTCCATTAAGTTCAATTAATGTGTCATCACTACAGCAAAGCAAAAGTATAACATTTTTTTGATGAGATAAATTATGGAGGTAAGTATCTCATTCCCATACTTCCTAATAGCTCTCACCTCTGTGCCTTTCATTCTATTTGTTTCCATTCTAGTGTCTTCTACCTCTCCATTCATGTAAACCCTACCTACCCTTCAAAGTCTAGCCTAAACGACTCCTCTCCCTGCCATTCCTTAACACAGCCTCTCCGTGTATAACACATACAACAGATTCCATAAACGTAACATTTTTTTTTTTCTGGGTACAAATCTCATCTCTCTGCCTACATTTATAACTCCTTATAAGAAGGAAGCATATTATATTTCCCACTGCACTTAGCAATGAACAATAAACTAATTGGTTATTTGATATATTTCCGTTTCAATGAAAAATGTTACGAATAATTTTTCAAGCAAATATATTTCAGTGTCACTTACTAGGGCAACCCCTCAATAGATTTATAACAGAAATAGTAGTAGACATCGTGGAAAAATGCACATGGGCCAATTCATTGATTTGATGGGTTGAAAAAAATGAAATATAAAATACAAGTAATGACATATGAGTACTACAAGTTATAGCTTTTGAAAATGTTACCTTTGTAAAAGGCTGATTGCTTTTGCAAGAACACACACTACTGCTTTCAAGTCAGAAAAATATAAAATTTAATTCCTCCCTCTCCCCATTTTCTAGGTAAAAATAAAAATCAAATGAGTAAAATGGCTTCTTTGCAAGTAACTACATAACATCCAGCTCTTCATTCAGTAGTTTTGAAATTTAAGGTCTCACAAATCCAACCACCTTTATGCACTCAGCATCATGAAAAAAAACAATAGCAATGTTCCTACATTTACATCAATTTTCTAAAATAATAGGTCTTTCACTTTTAGGAGGAAAATTGCAAAGATACAGAGCCTGACAGAAGTCACACCTACTTGAGTGCAGCTGATAGGGTAATAGTATAGATGTAAATAATTTATAGTTTGAATCTGAAGACTTCACCTAAAATGTCATACGGTGTGCTTAAATGTGATGTTATTATGTTATAGGATTACATGCTTATGGTTTTGTAATAAAAAGGGGGTGTTATTTGTGCTAGACTCTGTATATCTAAATTTAGAAAAGGTTTCTCTAGCAATAGTGACAAAGATAAATTTTTAAAAGTGTTGCAATAAATATAACAAGTTCATAAAATCTATATGAAAAAACTTTAGCCAATTTCAAAACATTTTTAATCTGCAGAAATTGACCACTCGTTGTGTTCAATAAACATTAATCCTGTAACAGACGATCATGTGGCAGATTCAGCTAAACACTGGGAATGTAAAGATGGTCTGACCCAGATCCCACCCCTAAAGGGTTTGTGCCCCAAAAGGACTGACAGATATATACACAATTATAAAAAAAAAAAAAGTTTGATGAATGCTCTAATACATGTTTGCAGACGGTACAGCTAAAGCTCATAGGAAGAGAAACTTTCTCAGGAATCCAGAAATGCTTTACAGATGTGATCATGAGTTGGGTTTGGGGGAATGAATAGAAACTCACAGGAAAAGATAAGAAATAATTGATATTTCAGGCAGAGGACAGCAGAAAGCAAATGGAGCCATGAGAAGAAATGATACTTCTTAGAATTGAACAGTTTGGTAAAACTCTACAGAGAAGTCAAAGGAGAGGAGATATCATTGAATCAACTAAAATGATTTTATAAATAAGAGAATTCAGTAAGGAGGCTTGGTACAGAGTTAACACGCTAAAGTCAATAACCTACGTAAACACAAGCAAAAAGCAAGTCAGAAAGTATAATAAAAACAAAACTAGCTTCTTTTACTATAGAAACAAAATGAAATGTTTTAAGTTGTTGGAATAAAATAACAAGCATTTTATAAAATCTACATGAAGAAAATCTTAAATACCAACTATTCAGCTTCGATCTTTCTCTTCGACTTCAGATTTGTAAATCCAGCTCCGACCTGACAGCTGGACTTGGATGACTAACTCAATTTAACTTCCAATTCCTCTCCCCAGCTTCTCCAAACCAAATCTTTTCCTCTCCAAGTCTTCCCATCTCAGTAAATCACAATTCTTTCAGTTGCTTGGGCCAGAAATCACCTCTTTCCTTATACATACAATGCAATCCATCGATAAATTCTGACAGCTCTCTACTGTGTCATAAATAGATCCAGAGTCCACCAACAGCCTTGTTCACCAAACACCTCAGGTCAAGCTGCTAACTGGTCTCCCTGCTCCCACAGTTGTCACATAACATTCTGTCTTCCATGTCCCAGCCTAGCAACTGGCATGATCCTTTTTAAATTTAAGCCAGATCACTGCTCTTCTTGTCACACCCTCCAAAGTCTTCAGACCTCACCCCAAATAACATCTAGAGTCCAATGTGTCCTTGACCTCTAGCCTCTCCAGTCTTTTCTCTTCCACTTTCTCCCTAGGCTCCTTGCACTCCAATCTTAGGACTCTTGCCTTATCCTTGAAAACACCTAGAGCATTCCTGATTCAGGACTGCCTATAGGGTCTCCTCCTGACCTTAAGATAACATCTCTATCTGCTTTACCTTTTGCCTTAGGGCTTATCAGCAACTAACATCCTTGTTTATCATATCTCCTTCCATCAGAGTAATTAATTCCATGAGAATAGGGACTTATCTTCACTCTCACGTGACATATTTACAAATGTAGAGAATCTTTGTAATGATGCCTGCCACATAGTAGGCACTCATGTTTACTGAATGAAAGAATTCAGTGAATATTTCCCACAAAAGATGATGTACTTAGGTATATAATTGAGAAGAAAAACAGTTCTTACCACCAAGGAAGAAAATGCATTTTTATATAAGGATTACCCATGTTGAATTTTTAAAATTGATTGATTGTATTTTATTTTTGAAAAGACAGGTAATAAAAAAATACATACTAGATTTATTAGAAATGGGTAACTGAATTTTGGGGCTTCAAAAGAGTTTCTTAAGGCCAGAAAAGAAGCCCGACTGCCACAGGCAGGGAGAAAAAGCATCAGGAACACTTTGCCACAGTGCACTTGGCTTTCAAAAGGAGTGGCAGTGAAGGAAGGTCTGACAGGCACCTTCTGCTGCCACCGTGACCTTCCTATGGCCTGCCGCCACCATTCCAGGCACCTTCCCATCTCCAAGTGTGGCTCATCCTGCTCTCCCTTTGAATGCCCCCCTCATCTTCGAAAGATTGAGTCACAATTTCTTGGATGTCCTCCCTGTCTGCTGCGCACTGCAATGAACTCCTCTGACTCACCGATTTAACGTCCTCAGTATGTGGGACTATCTTATTTCCTAAGGCTCTTTGAGTCTGTGATGAAAACCCATCTCTAATTACTAAAGATAAGCATACTTAAAAAAAAAAGAACAAAGCACTAGTTGAAATATTATTTACATAGAACTTCTATTAAGAACATCTTAATGTTCCCTAATATTGCTTGAAGTATTTGTTAACTTTGGTCCTGAAAACTGGAAAGCAGACGTGAATCAGACTGAGATCCTTCCACAATGAACTAGAAAGCCCATAGGGAAGATGTAACGTGTAGGTAATTAAATAATGAATACAAAGCAAAGAATGGGTAATCTTGAAAATTCAGAGCCAGGAGAACAAGCTGAAACTAGCTCTGTGGGGGTGTGGAGGCAGGTATCAGGGTATACTTCAAAGAGAAGAAATGTGTGACTCAGTTCTTGAAAGAAAAGTACAATTTAGACAAGTAGAGCCCTGTAGGAGCAATTATAAGTTGGTTCCCAGTTGTGATCCATTTATATGAAGGTTAGGAATGTGTCTCTCTAGTTCAAGTTTGCTGACTACATAGTATAGACTAGTGAAAAGAATACCAGGAAGAGGCCTGGATTTGGCCTGAATCCTAAACAGCTTTAAGACTATGTTAACTTATTTGACATTTTACTCACCAGCAAAGATTCAAACATACCTTTGACCTACTCACATCTGTCCCAATCTTCTTAATATTTTGGTTGAGATTCTTTGGAGCAATAACAAAATTAAACTAAACATCACCCAAATTCAAGGTACAGTGAAAATAACCAGAGGTTATAACCAACCTAATGTTTCAGAAATACTGGTTCAGCCAAAAAAAAAAAAAAAAAAAAAAAGTAACACATCAGCATGCAGTAACAACTACGGTTTACTACTTTTCATTAATATTTTAAAATCTCAGTAACTGCCACTGAAGTCCCTGCACCCCTTTTAAACAAAAGCTAGTTCTCTCACCCAAGGGATTTTCACATAAACTCTTCCTCCCCAGTGGCCTAGTTCGACTATCAGCTGCTACTCTTCAGGGGCGCCCATCTTCAACAGTAAACAATAGCAAATTTCACACAAGGGTGGGTGCAGAGGAGGTTTGTACTGAAAGATATTTGAGACTGAAAACTTCTCTAGGTCAGAACGAAAATTCATTCATCGAGCTTTAAAAATAACCAGCCACAGTACATTCTAGCATAAGTAAATCAATGCTTTATATTAAAGACAAAGTATAAGAATGGAATTATGTATCTTCAAACAATGGAGATTTCAAGCTTTACATTTTAATGACCGAAAAGACATTTAACAGCCACCTTTCCTCAGTATAGATAGAGGACTATCAAACAGGAGATTCCTGTGATCGCTGTCCATGAGGCAGTTCTCCAAAATAGCTGGCCATGTTTTGATGGCCCCAACCTGTGCATTTCAACTGCAAAGACCAACTTCTCAAAACAACTTCTTAGGGTTTCTCTCTCTCTCTGAGTGTAATGAAACAAAAAAAAAATTTATTAAACAAAAATGTATTCTAATGGTGGACACAGCATTGTTTTATGTGCTTGAGGGAACGCAATTAAGAACCAAATCTGTCATTTTTTGATGAGCCTAAAAGTTAAACTAGGCTGGACACATTGAGTGACTTTGAAAGATCAGCAGTAATGAAAGGCAAGGAGAGACCCAAGGCACTATATGACTCTTTCTGTTTTGTTTGTTTGTTTGTTTTTATTATTAACATTATTACAGATGTGTCCTCATTTCCCTCCCCACTTATATGACTCTTGAAAAACACATTTTTCTTATCCAGGTATCCAATCACCTATGTGTGTCCAAATCTAATTGACAATTATCTGTCTAATCTTGGTCACATTTGAGTAAGGTCCTAAATTCTAGTAAGGACACATTTAACAGCTGCCCAACCCCTCTGCTTGGGATTCTTTTGCCTCTGCTTTGTGTGACAACATGGTTTCTTCCTTCCTTGCTACACACTTCAGTCTTCAATGACCTCATACCCTTGCCTGCTCCTTTCTCTTCTCTTTCTAGGACCATCACCCCAAGTGACCTCTTCAAACACCAAGGCTTTAAATATCACCTACAAGTTGATGACTATCAAATTCATATCTCCAACCCTGACCTACCACTTACTGAGTTCTGACTTCTATGCCCAATAATCTCATGGTCTTCTCTATATGGACATCCCACAAGTATTGTATGTCCAAAACTCTTGATTCTCCTCTCCACTCCCAAAGACTGTTCACTTCCATGCCTCCCCCAGGAACCTTCTGATCTCTCCTAATGACACGACACCCCTTAACTCAAGCAAACATCTTAGGTACATTTTGATTCCTCTTTGTCCCTATCTCCTAGTTCCAATACACTATGAAGTCCTATGAACTCTTAACTCTAATACATATCCTCATTCAGAGTACATTTCACCAGCTCCTCTACTATCGCCCTGGCAATTAAGACATCATCCCCAGCTTAGACTGCTCCAACAGCTTCCTGACTGTTCTTTCCTGTAGCAATCAGAGTGATCTTTTAAATATGTAAACCAGATCCCATCACATCTTTGATCCTTCACTGGCCTCCCAGTGCATTCAAAATAAAACCCACAGACCCAAGATGGTGGAGGAGTAACGGGAAGCACTAACCTCCTCTTAGGACCAAACTTGAATTACAACTAAATTAAAGGAAAACCATCCTGAATAACCAACTGAACACTAGCTGGAGAGAAGCCTTATAACCAAAGACAAATGGAAGAAACCACTTCACCACAATTTGACTGGTAGGGAGTGTGGAGGCACAAGAGGGCTGGCTGGGTTCCCACAGGTGGCAGCTGAAGTTCTGAAGGGATATTTCAGCTGCCAGGGGGTTCCCCCTAAGAATTGTGGTATCTAAACCCCAAGCTGGGCTCCCCAGCCTAGAGCACCAGAACCAGGAAAGGAACCCAAATAACACCTGGCTGTGAAAGCAGCAGGGATTCTGTCAGCCAGGGAGAGATGGTTTGAGACACAGAGAGCCTCTTAAAGGGCCAAGCATAAAATTTCATTTGCAGCCACTTACCCTGGGCTCCTGCAAATGGAGGGCAGAGTGGAATAGAGGTGCTTGAGGAGAATCTGGGGTTGGTGGCTCTTGGAAGAGAGCTGAAGGAACAGCAACCAGGATCCCTGTGCTCTGTCATTCTCCACACTGCAGAAGCCATCTTCCTGGGGCAGAGCAGTTCCCTCCAAATGGCATCAGCCTGAGGTAAAGCAATAACCTGCCCACATGAATCCCTGTCCTCACCCTGTGGAGCTTAAGCTGGGCTGCTGAAGAATTACAGCCAGAGGCTATCTCAGCAATTAAGTCTAATAGCAAAAGTGGATCTCTGGGAGCTCTGGGAACTCTGAGGTGCTAGCTGACCCTCTCCTGGGCCCAGAGCTGGTAAAACCTGGACTTAGTGCATAGCCTGGTTCTTTCTGCACACACCTGGGCCGACAAGAGGGAGCCACAAGCCGTGGATTGCTGATAGACACAAACAGGTTGCCCAGGGGCATGCGCAGGCAGCATCTGACATAAGGCTGCACCAGAATCTCTGCACATCTACCTAATACATAGAAACAAATACAAAGGAGCAGCCAAAATGGATGACAAATATGCAGGCCCCAAATGAAAGAACGAGAGAACACTCCAGAAGAACTAAATGAAATGGAGGCAAGTAACTTATCAGACATAGAGTTTAGAGTAATGATTATAAGGATATTCAATACCATGAAAAAAGACATATAAACCATAAAAAAGGACCAGTCAGAAATTAAGAATGCAACATATGAAATAAATAATACACTGGAAGGAATAAACAGTAGGTTAGATGAATCAAAGGATCAAATCAGCAATTTGGAAGAAAACTAAAAAAAAAACACCCAAGCAGAGCAGGAAAAAAAAAAGGAATTTAATAGAAAAAAGAAGAGAGCTTAAGAAACCTTTGAGACAACATAAAATGTAACAACATTCACATTGTGGGAATACCATAAGCAGAAGAGAGTGAGCAAGGGATACAGAATCTATCTGAATAAATAATAACCAAAAACTTTCCTACTCTGGTGAAGGAAAAAGACACACAAGTCCAGGAAGCACAGAGAGTCCCGAACAAGATAGACCCAAAGAGGTCTATACCAAGACACATCATAATTAAAATGGCAAAGCTTAAAGACAAGGGCAGAATCCTAAGAGCTACCAGAGAAAAGTAGTTACCTACAAGGGAGCTCCAATTAGACTATCATCTGATTTCTCAAAAGAAACATTTCAGGCCAGAAGGGAGTGGTGTGAAATATCCAAGGTGATGAAAAGTAGGAATCTACAACCAAGACTACTTTACCTAGCAAGGCTATCCCTTAAAATTGAATGAGAAATGAAGAGCTTTCTACACAAGAAAAAACTAAGTAAGTTTGTAAACACCAAACTAGTACTGAAACAAATGTTAAAGGGCTTGCTTGAAGAAGAGAAGAAAAAGGAGGAAGAGGAGGAGGAAGAGGAGGAACAGCAGAAAATAGTTAAAAAATGAAATGGCATTAAATATATATCTACCAATAATCATCTTAAATGTAAATGGCTTAAATGCACCAACCAGAGGACATAGGGTAGCTGAATGGAGAAGAAATAAGATCTATATGCATGTTGCCTCCAAGAGATCCATCGCAGATCAAAAGATACACCCAGAATAAAAGTAAAGGAATGGAAAAAGATATTTCATGCAAACGGAATGGGGAAAAAGAGCTGGGATACCAACATTATATCTAACAAAGTAACTTTAAAATCAAGGCTATAGAGCCCTGGCTAATACGGCTCAGTGGACTGAGCACCAGCCTGCAAATCAAAAGGTCACTGGTTTGATTCCCAGTCAGGACACATGCCTGGGTTGCTAGCTTCATCCCTAGTAGAAGGTGGGTGAGAGGCAGTCAATTGCTGTTTCTCTCACACATTGATGCTTCCCTCTCTTTCTCCCTCCCTTCCCCTCTCTCTAAAAATAAATAAATCTTTAAAATATAAAAATTATTTAAAAAATAAAGTAAAATAAAATAAAGGCTATAGTAAGAGACAAAGAAGGACACTACATAATGATAAAGGGAAAATCCAACAAGAGGATATAACCCTAGAAAATATTTATGCACCCAACATAGAAGGACCTAAATATATAAATCAAATCAGATGGACATAAAGGGAGAGACTGACAGAAATACAGTGGTACCTCAGTTGTTAATTCATTCTAGAACAAGTGACATGTGCTGAAACCAATGCGTAAGTGATGAGTGATGAAGCGTTTTCCCTTGTGGTGTAGCACTGTAACTCACACAACTTCTAGCAAGTGTGAGTCCCAAGCAAGCACCAAGTACTTAAATTTTTTTTCTCATCAAAATATGATGAGTACAAGGTTTGATGAGTTCTGAAGCTGACAAGTACTGAGGTATGACTATACAGGTGTAAGGAATTTTGACACCCCATTGACTTCAGTGGGTAGATCTTCCAGACAGAAAATCAACAAGGAGACAGGTACCCAAACAACACACTAGATCAAATGAATTTAACTGATGTCTTCAGAGCATTTCACCCCGAAGCAGAATATACATACTTTTCAAGTGCACATAGAACATTTTCTAGGATAGACCACAGGTTAGGACACAAAGCAAGTCTCAATAAATTTAAGAAGACTGAAATCATATCACCCATCTCCTCTGACCGCAATGCTATGAAACTAGAAATCAATCAGAAGAAGAAAACTGAAAAAAAAAAATATATATACAAAGACATGGAAGCTAAATAACATGTTATTAAACAATGAACGCATCAACAACAAGATCAAGGAAGAAATCAAGAGATACCTTGAAACAAATGAAAATGAAAACACAACAATCCAAAATCTGTGGGACACTGGGAAAGCAGTCCTAGAAGGGAAAAATCAGCGTTACCAGCCTATCTCAAGAAACAAGAAAAAGCTCAAATAAATAATCTAACTTTACACTTATAGGAACTTGAAACAGAACAACAAACAAACCCCCAAATGACTAGAAGGAAAAAAATAATAAAGATCAGAAAAGAAATACATGAAATAGAGTCTAAAAAATGATACAAAAAAAAAAAAAATCCATGAATCCACAAGCTGGTTCTTTGAAAAGATTGAGATTGACAAACCTTTAACCAGACTCATCAAGAGAAAAGGAGAGAGGGCCCAAATAAACAAAATCAGAATGAAAGTGGAGAAATAATAATTGACACCAAAGAAATGCAAAAAGATGTAAGAAAATATTATGAACTACATGCCAACAATTTGGACAACCTGGATGAAATGGATAAAGTCCTAGGAACATACAATCTTCCAAAACTAAATCAGGAGGAATCAGAGAATCTGAATAGACAGTATACGCCTAGTGAAATTGAAGCAGTCATCAAAAAACTGCCAACAAACAAAAGCCCCGGACTGCATGGCTTCATCAGGTGAAGTTTACCAAACATTCTGGGAAGAACACCTCTTCTCAAACTATTTCAAAAAATCCAAGAGGAGGGAAGACTCCCAAACTCATTTTATGAGGCCAGCATTATCCTAATTCCAAAACTAGATGAAGACATTGCAAAGAAAGAAAATTAAAGGTTAATATCCCTGATGAATATAGATGCTAAAATCCTCAACAAAAGATTAGCAAACCGAATACAACAGTACATCAAAAAGATCATACACCATGATCAAGTGGGATTTATTCTGAGAATGCAAGGTTAGCACAACATTCACAAATCAATAAATGTGATTCACCACAAACAAAATGAGGGATGAAAACCACATAATCCTATTAATAGATGCAGAAAAAGTATTTGATAAAATCCAATGCTCATTTATAATCAAAACTCTCAGCAAAGTGGGAATAGAGGGAACATACCTAAACATAATAAAGGCCATATCTGACAAACCAACTGCCAGCATCATACTCAATGGGCAAAAACTACAAGTGTTCCCCTTAAGACAGGGACCAAGACAGGGATGTCCACTTTAACCACTCTTATTCAAAAGAGCACTGGAAGTCCTAGCCACAGCAATTAGACAAGAACTAGAAATTAAAGTCATCCAAATTGGAAAGGAAGAATTAAAGCTGCCTTTACTTGCAGATGACATAATACTATACACAGAGAACCTTCATGATTCTACCAAGAAACTACTAGAACTAATAAATGAATTCAGTAAAGTAGCAGGATACAAAATTAATATCCAGGAATCAGTTCCATTTTATATGCCAATAATGAACTGACAGAAAGGGAAATTAAGAAAACAATCCCATTCACAACTGCTTCAAAAAGGACAAAATACATAGGAATAAATCTAACTAAGAATATAAAAGGCCTGCACTCAGAAAATTTTAAGACACTAAAGAAAGAAACTGAAGAAGATATAAATAAATGGAAGCATATACCGTGTTCATGGAGATGAAGAATTAACATCACTTACATGTCCATGATACTGAAAGCAATCTTTAGATTTAATGCAATTCCTATCCAGATTCCAATGACATATTTCACAGAACTAGAACAAATATTTCAAACATTTATATGGAACCACAAAAGGCCCCACATAGCAACAGCAATCCCAAGAAAGAAGAATGAAGTTGGAGGAATCATGCTACCTAATATCAGATTATAAAACCATATTAATCAAAGCAGCATGGTACTGGCATACATACAGAAACACAGGTCATTGGGACAGAATAGAGAGCCCAGAAATAAACCCATTCCTTTTAGTCAATTAATATTTGACAGAGGAAGCAAGCACATACAATGTGCTAAAGATAGTTTATTCAATAAATGGTCTTGGGAACATGGGACAGACACATGAAAAGAGATGAAACTAGACCAACCTTCTTACACCACATGCAAGAATAAATTCAAAATGGATTAAAGACTTATATATTAGACCCCAAACCATAAAAATCCTGTAAGAAAATATAGACAGTAAAATCTCAGACAATGCTCGTAGCAATATTTTACCTGATATAGTTTCTCAGGCAAAAGAAACAAAAGAAAAAATAAACAAATAGGACTACATTACACTAAAAAGTTTTTGCACAGCAAAGGAAACCATCAACAAAATAAAAAGACAACACACAGGAGACCATATTTGCCGATACATCCAGTAAACAACATAAAAAGAACTTATAAAACTCAACACCAAAAACACTAACAATCCAATTAAAAAATGGGCAAAGGACCTGAATAGACACTTCTCCAATAGATATGAAAAGATGCTCAACATCACTAATCATCAGGGAAATGCAAATTAAAACCGCAATGAGATATCACCTCCTATCAGTCAGAATGGCTATCATCAATAAATCCACAAACAAGTGCTGGTGAGGATGTGGAGAAAGGGGGACGTTTTTGCACTGTTGGTGGAATGCAGATTGGGGTTTCCACAGTGTAAAGCAGAATGGAGATACCTCAAAAAAATTAAAAATGGAACTACCTTTTCACCCAGTGATCCCACTTCTGGGAATATATACGGAGAAACCCAAAATACTTGTAAAAAAACATAAGCACCCCTAGGTTCATTGCAGCATTATTTAGAAAGGTCAATATATGGAAGCAGCCCAAGTACCCAGCAGTAGTGAGTGGATAAAACAACTAGGGGATGTTTACACTGTGGAATACTAGTAGGCCATAAAAAAGAAGAAAATTTTACCCTTTACATCAGTATGGATGGACCTGGAGAATATTATGCTAAGTGAAATAAGCCAGCCAGAGAAAGACAGATACCATATGATTTCACTCATACAGGGAATCTAATGAACAAACTATACCCATATTTTGTCATGTATAATGTGTACTTTTTGCCCAAATTTTTAAGGGAAAAGTAAGAATGCTCATAAATTCATGGGTATAATGATTACATACCATGAGTATAATAATGGGTATTGTAATCCCATGTATGATGCACACAAAATGTGGGAGCACATTATGCACGGTGAAATACGTAACAAGCAACATAGAGACAGACTCATAGATAGAGAACAAGATGACAGCTAAGGGGAGGGGAGAGAGGGTGGAGGGACTGAGCAAAAAGGGAAAGGACTCATGGACCTGGACAACAGGGTGGCGACAGAGGGAGAGAACAGTATAAGGGGGATAAGTGGTCACGGAAAAATACAATTAAAAATTGATGGGGAAAAAAATGAAAAGAAAACCCAAATTACTTTTTTTGGCTTAGAAATAAATAAGTTAGCCTGGTGCTCTCAAATTGTGATTTCAGAGCAGCAGCTTGGAAACTATTAAAAATACAACGTCCCAGGCCCTACATAATTAAAAAACACTGGGGGTAGAGCCCTACAATCCACATTTCACAACCGTCCATGTGATTCTGATGTTCGCTAAAGTCTAAGAAACCACTAGCATCTGCCAACCTCTGTACCTCCCCTCGTATTATTATCTCAACTCCTTGCATAATTCACACCGGCATTCTTTCCTTTCTTCAAATAGACCTGGCCTCTTCACAGCTGAGGAACTTGCACAGCTGTTCCCTTTGCCCAAAATGCTTTTAACAACAGATCTTCAAATTGTCTGCTCTTAGAGCTCATTCATGTAGAGTTCAGATCAAATATTTCTTCCTCATAGGGATATCCTCTGGCCACTCAAAAGAGGTGCCACCCATCACAGCACACCCTTCATATACCCCTGTTTTTTCTGGAATGAAGATTCCATAAATGTGGGACCTGCCCTGGCATTCTCTGCTAGCACCTAGAATTTAACAGGCACATTAGGGTGCTCTATCAGTGCTCATTGATTTAACTGAGGGAGGAAGAAAGGGAGGGTTATATCAGTTCCATGAATTAATAGAGCTTGGTGGGCTGCTGAGTATCAAACACTTTTGTAAAATAAATTATTTTGTGACCAGTCAGAGGAATATGAAGTCCAAAGAGCCCACATAAGTAAAATATTCAATGCTCAGGAAGATTCTAAATCTTCTCCCTATTTGGGGGGAAAAAATGGGACTAGGGATTAAACTGAGACAGACTGACCTTAGAGTGGAAAGGAACCTCCTCCATCTTGCCCAGATGTTCAGTAACTTCCTCGAGACCACGTAACCGATCTGGGTCAGAAGTCAGATATCCTGACTGTAGCTTCCGTGCCCATGAGGATCGTGATTCATAGGAGGAACAAATAACCTAATTCTGTGTTACTTTTCACTTTTAAAGATGGAACTGGTCTTTCAGGTGCATTTGCCATAATGTACCAAATAAAAAGGCAGTAGGTATTCTTCACATCAAACTACCCACTTATTACATGCTAGTGCTTTCGTGTCCCCAAAGTGAGTTCCAGTAAGGACACATATGCACACAGATTGGCTTTTATCCTATTTTACTGTATTATTAGCAACAACAGCTAACACCCTGATGCTGACGATGTGTTGGCAACTGTCCCAAGTATTTAGCGTGTACTACCTCACCCTTACAGCACGGTGTGAAGTCAGTGCTACCGTCTCCACGTTCCACACGAGGACACTGGCGCGCAGAGAGGTTAAGGAAATCAGCTGTAAGTGGTGGAGTGGAGATCTAAACCTACGCTGTCGATGCTAAAGCCTCTTCACTACTACACCGTATCATCTCTTTGGGAGCTGAAACATTCATACAAAATAAACTAACAACAACAAATAATGAATGTGCTGATAGAGGAGATGAGTGATGATAGAGGAGAAAAAAACGAGCAGTTACTGAACATCTGCTCGCACTGTGCAGGTGCTTTTCTCCTACATTGAATCTCACGAGGCAATCATCATTGCCATTTAACTGGAGCTTACAAGGGTTACGAAATTTTTCCCAAAGCACACAGAATATAGCACCAAACCTTTCCCAGAACCTTAACAAGAGCCATCTAAATAGGAATGTAGGTGCCACATGTGCAAATGCCCCACTCACACTGACAGAGGCTGCTGCTTCCCCAGGTGGAGTTTGGGAAACAATGTTTTGGGAATCAAACGGCACGACAGTGTCCTAAATGGCCACCAGTGTTGCCTTGCCAATGAAGCCCTTAATTTCTCTGGTCCTCTGTTTCCTCCTTTACAAAATACAGGTATTGGACTAGATGATCCCAAGCCCCTTCCACCTCTGACATACAGTGCCTCTGCATAACAATTTTATTTAGAGACTGAAAATGGAGGCCTCCAATAAGATACTTTAGGACTGGAGTGGGGCCCAGGGGCTGAGCTAATTTACAAATAACTTGTGGTTGAAAGAATGGCATGGAGAGGGCTTCCATTCGCAGGGAGCCCTTCCTGTGCAGAGAACACTCTGGTCAGGAAAGGGTCTCCTCTGAGGCTCGCAGGAAATGGTCCACTTCCAACTGCCTTTCTCTCCCTTGGCATACATACTAGGAAAAAATGATGAAGAGCGTGACAACTCAAAAGAAAATTTTAAAAAGCTTCTGGTTTCATTCTCCCACACTCAAGTTTGTTTGTATTTGAACACCTGGAACAGAAGATCTCCATCACAACTCATTCACCACTTCAGGTTTTTTGCCCCAATTGTACCTCCACCCAAATCTGACCAAAAATCCACATTAATTATACACTATGGTTCTAACATCTTAGATTTGTTTCCTTCTCCCCAGGACACACACACAAAATGCACAGGTTTCGATGATCTTAATTTCCACTCTATGCTCCTTCCAGGTACTGTTTTACTTCACCCCTTCCTTTTGCAGCCAGACTTCTAGAACTTTGCTGTCCAGTACAGTAGCCATGTGGCTATGGAGCACTTGCAACATGATTAGTGTAAATGAGGAACTATATTTTTATTTTATTTTTTTTTCCCCAGAGAAAAAAATCTATTGTATTTACTTATGTTTCAGTAAGTTTAAATCCTTCATGGCTACAGCATTACACGAATTCTGTGTCCAATGGCCGTAGCAGGAAAGGTTGCTTCAGAATTTAGCACGAACCACGCCACTGTTTCCACAAGCACAGGTTACTCTGGTTTTGCTCAGTTTGCCACCAGGAGTCACTGTGTTGTTCTTTCCTTTGTACACATAAGCACATCGCTTGCCCAGATCGAATTCTGTTTCATCTCGAGCACAAATACCTTCTATTTCAAGAAGAGCTGTGCGCTCCCTCTGGTTCCGGAGACCCCGCTTATAGCGAGCAAAAATGGCCTTGAACCACAGCCTTCTAGACATACTTGTCATTATAGAAGTCCTATTCCCAGCAGGACGCCAAAGGCCCCATGAAGGAAAAAGTACTTTATATTTTGAACTGATAGTCGATTCATTTATTGAAAAACATTTAAGTATATTCGGAACTTGGCTTCCATAAAAGAAGCCATATGCATGAGACTACAGGCGCTGAGCAGGGCTGTTGAGGACAGGACAGCATGGACATGACTCATTCATAGGTTCACCAGGGGTCAGAGCCAGTACAAGGGCATGTAAACCACACATATTGGTAACAACTTGGGTATGTAGATCTGTTTTTCAACTATGAATTTTATCACATCTAAATATAGATGAAGTATTTCTAATGAAAATACAGCGTCTGAATTGGGATGTACTATAAGTAAAAAATACACCCTCTATTTTGTAGACTTAGTAAAAAAATATTAAATATCTATTAAGTAATTTTTATACATTAATTACATATTAAATAATGCTTTTAATCTATTGTGTTAAATAAAATATATTTCCGTGATAGGCAGCCTCTAAGATAGTCCCCAGTGACGCTCACTCCTTGTGTGATGCCCTCCCTCTGAGTGTGAACTGCAGTTACTGACTCATGTTCAGTGAATAGAATGCAGCAAAGGTAATGGGATGTCAGTTCTGAGACTGGTTTATAAAAAGACTGTAGCATCAGTTTTGGACGCCACTCACTTACTCTAAGGGAAGCCAGCTGCTATACTACGAACTGCCCTATGACAGCCAATAACCATTGAAGACTTAGAGTACCAAGAGCCATCAGAGTGAACTACAACACAGATCCCACCCCATTAGTGACGTGAGTCCCAGCTGACATCTTGATTGCAGACTTACCTTCCTAACCAGCAAGCTAGGGGAACTGGGTCCTACATAAGCCCTATGCCTCAGTTTCAGCTCCAGGTTGAAGCACATTGTAGCTATGCTCTAAAACACCCTCTGCACACGCCATTACGTGCACACAGCAGATGTCCTCTCATAACATACCAGTGCAAATCCTCTGTTTGGATGTCTTACCTTTCAAGAACCTGTCTTGTTTTATGCATAGAAGTTCTTCGGCTTTAAAATTTTTCAGAATCTCGTTTACATTTATGGTGAGTAGCACACTTGTACAGTTCCTTTTGTTCAGTAAATAACTATGAGGATCTATCGCACTCAAAATACTGTGTAGAGATGAAGTGGAGTAAACCCAGAGACAAGACACAGGCTTTCCCCTCTAGCACTTACATTTTGGTGGAAAGAATGAAGAAGTAGCTAAGTAACTAATACAGTGCAAGAATAAAGTACCCCAGGCTCCCTTGTGTCTTATGGCATAGTTTCCAGTGTACATCACCTTAGCTGCCAGAAGTTTTTTTGAGGCAGATAGCATGTATATAATATTTTGTATTTTTGTTTAATACATTACCTTTTTCAGAATATGCTCAATTATTTCTTAAAGAATGAATTTAACTATAGTTTTCATTAGGCTTATTCATTTTTTGTTATACCCCTTCTCAAATCTTTCCTTTATACTACTTTTAGGGACTTAGCATTATGTAGAGTGAGGTCCAGGGACACAGTAGAATTTTTTTTGGAAAACTAGATATTCCAGAATAGGTCAGCATGAGTAGATGAAGCTTTCGTTTTGATTTAGTTGTCATATATCCAGAAAGACATAATGGGCTACCTTATGTCTTTTCACCAAGTACCTACTCCAACAGAAGGAACAACTACATAATAATGTATCACATTTTGTGAAAGTTGATAGTCTACTAGTTTGTATCCAAGACACTTACATCTAAGCATTTCTAAGCCAAAATCTTACTTAAATGCACACATGCACACAGAGTGCTTTAGATAATAAATGCATAATTTGGCTTTGACCTTGCTCTTGCGGATGAGTGTCGAAGGTGGCAGGGAAAAACAAAAATTTCTAAATCATTGGATACAGAGTATTACCTTCCAGTGACAACATTAAGCTATACCAGAAATGCGTACGCTGATTTTAAAAAAGTATATATTTGCAATTAAAAAGGAAAATATCCACACACATATTAATCACCAAGGTTACTCAGAGTTCAAATTGGAAAGAAGTCAGATATATTGGTTTGCATCTGCGTCTGTACTTATTAGTTATTAACCTCTCTGGAAAGATTTCTTCAATTGCAAAATTAGATAATATACGCTGCCTCACAGGGTGACTGAGAAGGCAAAATGGGTAATGTATGTTCATTGTCTGGCCCAGTGGTTCTCAAACCTGGCTACACAGTGAACTCGCCTGAGGAGTTTTAGTAAATGCTGAGGCCTAGGTCCAACTCCCTGAAATTCTGATTTAATTGGTTTGTGGGGCTATTTTAAATCTTCCCCAAGTGATTCTGAAGTGCAGACAAATCTGAAAACCACTGGGCTGGCATACTGCCAGTTGCATATTAGGTATTAAATTAGGGTTAATGATATACCTTCATAAGAACTTTGTAAACTCTGAAACACTGCCTGGAGGTTGCTATTTATGTCAAGTCTTAAAAGAAGTCCAAGAGTTTAGGATATTTCCAAATCCAAATCCCCATTCTATTTTCAGCTTCCTTTCATCAAAGAAGAAAATCCCTTAAGAAAGCAAGAAAGACATAAATTTCCCTTGATATTGTCACTGAGGTATATTTTATACACAAGGAAATATAAATATGAATATATATATTTTAAATCTATACTTTAGTGTACATTTAGTGTATATTTTTTAAAAATGTATACTGTAGTATACATTAGTGGTGATTACTGGGGGAGGAGGGTATAAGGGGACTAAATGGTAATGGAGAAAATATAATAAAGGTTATATGGTTTAAAAATTTTTTAAATATAGAGTAGAAAAATATATCTGTAAATTTAAAATTAGTATTAAATTTCTCATATCTGCCCCATAAATGTCACTGTAATTTCAGCTTGTCTTATAGGCAATGCTTATCTTATGCACAGTTAAGAAAGTCAAATATCAACAAAAGGAAAGATAAAGAAAGCCTCCAGTAGAAGTGGGAATATCAAAGGAGGAGATTAAAAAAAACAAAACAAATGACAAAGTTGACAAAACAGACTTGAAAGCAAAATAAACAGTGAGTCACAAGACAGTCAACAACATTTATTGGGCACCCACTGTGTGCTCAGTGCTACAGAAAGAAACTGGGTAGATGATTAAAGAAATATCTACCATAGGAGGTTCTCAGACACCAGTAACTTAGCAATGAGGTGAGTCCAACCAAACAATTTCAAAGACGCCCTAAAAGGACACCACAAAAATATCTAAATTAACGGAATGCTTATCTACTCATCAAGAACTGTGAAAGTATTTTACACAGGTAATCATCTAACTAACATTATTCTCCCGGGGACACTTCAGTAGCTTAATAAATTCATACATTTACAGAAATTACCAAATGCTCTCAAAACCACACTGAAACTCTAAAACCATACCCTAGTGCTCACGTGCTCCATTCACTCTGCGCACAGCCTTCTGCTATAAGCACTAAATGTCAGCGGCAACTGGGCGCAGTATCACCAGCTGAAGGCTTCCTCTCACTTTTGTATTTGTTGCCTTGCAGGCAATGTCTGTGGGAGAGTCAGAGCAGTTCATGAAAATTACTCTGGAAAGGTAATAAAAATTGACTGACACAACAATTTAAAATTTGAAAAATGATTAACAAAAACATGGAGAGAGAACTTTGCAAAACTTCCTGGGCTTCTTCCTTTGTGACATAAAAATTAAGTATAAGCCTTACTATAAAGGCATCTCCACTTTTTCAAGAGTTTAAATGCTTATAAAAATTCAAAGAAAAAGTTACTAATTAAATTTAAGACAAAAATTCTGCATGGTTTTATCTTGCTATGTTCTCTGAAACAATAAAATAATGAATGTAAAGAAAGAAATTTTCACCCCTAAATATAATTTTAAAGATCTTAGTTGTAACCAAGGTGTACGTGCAGACGACGAAATGTTTTCCAGTGCTCAAAAGAAACGAGCTATCAAGCCATAAGACACAAAAAGAGAAAAATTAAATGCATATTACCAAGTTCAAGAAGCCAGTCTGAAAAGGCTACATATTATATACAGGCTGGGGCAAAAGTAGGTTTAGAGTTGTGAGTCCATAAAACAGAGAGTTTATTGAATTAGTGCCTATGAACAACTGTAAATCTGCTTTTGCCCAACCCTGCATTAGTCCAAAACTTTGGAGACCATCAAAGGTCAGTGGCTGCCAGAACTTGAGGTAGTGGGGGGGAGGGAAGAACAGGTGGGGCACAGAGGACTTTTAGAGCAGTGAAAATACTCCATATGGTTCTATAATGATTAATATGCGTCCTTATACACTTGTCCAAATCTATAGAATGTACAACAATACAAGGGATCCCTACCACGAACTCTAAACTTTCGGTGATTATGATGTGTCAGTGCAGGTTCATCAGCTGTCACAAACGTACCACTCTGGTGGGGGTTATGATAATGGAGGAGGCTGTGCATGTGTGGGGGCAGGGTATTAATGAACAATCTCTGTACCTTCTGCTTCATTTTGTTGTGAGCCTAAAATTGCTATTAAAAATTAAGTCTTTAAAAAATGTTCTTAATTGAAATGTTCTTCCTTTTTTTAAAAAGCATACAAATTAAACGCCCTGGCAGGTGTGCCTCAGTGGACTGAGCACTGGCCTGTCAAGTGAAAGGTCGCTGGTTGGATTCCCAGTCAGGGCACATGCCTGGGTTGCAGGCCAGGTCCCCGGCTGGGGGTGTGTGAGAGGCAACCAATCAAAGTTTCTCTTGCACATTGTTTCTCTCCCTCTTTTTCTCCCTTTCCCATCTCTCTAAAAATAAATAAATAAAATCTTTAAAAATTAAAAAAAAATTAAAAGCCTACTAGGTTAAAAACTAAAAATCATTAAATGTGGGTACTACAATTATTGAAATATATGCAGTGAAGAAAGCACACCATAAAACGAAAGCAAAAGTTGCTTTTAAGTTATGATCTAATGATCTCCTCTCAAATATGTACTTTGGTAAATATTAAACAGCATTTGGTCACTAGTCTCTGGTAAAGTTTTAAATCTATGGTGGGGAGTGGTGTATGTTGGAGTAAATGATATTTACGTGTAACATTCACTGCATACTGACAAAGGCATTGACATTAATTTTCCAAACTAATTTTCCTAGCTATAGATCTTATCAAATATTGGTCTAAAAGAACTACTTGGAAATAGTGTCTTCAAATTTAGAAATATTAAGAACTAAAGTTGATATAAATGTAAAACAGAAATTTATAAAATGTTCAGATCAAAACAGGTGAAAATCTTCAGGGCCAAGATTTATCAGGCAATAGATTCTTAGACATGACTGCAGAGACACAATCTATAAAATATTTTTTTAAATATTAAAAAACTGGACTTCATCAAAAATTTAAAACTTTTGCTCTGTGAAGAGATCTTGCTAAGAGAATGAAGAGACAAGGCACAAACTGGGAAAAAATATTTTCAAGTCACATATCCAACAAAGATGTAAATCCAGAATACACAGAGAGCCCTCTAAGCAGTAAGGGAAAAAAAGAATCCAATTATAAAATGGGTAAAAGATTTGAATATTTACTGAGGAGGATATAAGAATGGAGGAGAGGCACATGAAACAATGTTCAAAATGATCACCCATTAGGGAAATGTAAATTAAGGCTATGATGAGAAGCCACTACATTCCTACACCAAAAACTACTGATAATATGAAATGCAGACAAGCAGGTAGAGAAACTGGGTTGCATAAGTGGGTTGTGTAATGAGAGTGGAAAATGGCACAGCCACTGCGGGAAACAGTTTGGCAGTGTCTCATAAAGTTAAACATTCACATACCATATGACCCGGCAATCTATTCATGGGTAGTTACACGAGAGAAATGGGTAGTTCACACAAGACTGGTGCATACATGTACTCTTCGTAAAGATCCCAAGTGAAACAACCCAACTGTGCTCCAGTGGAAGAAGGAACAAACTGTGGGGCATCCACACAGTGGAGTATTACTCAGAAATAAAAAGCAATGAAGTCTTGACACACTCATCATCTTGGATGATCTCTAGGGCATTATGCTGAGTGAAGACAAAGCCAGTCTCAAAGGATTACACACTGTATGGTTCTATTTATGTAAGAAACCCAAAGTACAAAATTGCGGTCGTAGAAAATGGATCACTGGCTGCCAGGGTTGAAGGCTGGGTGTGACTATTAAGGGGTAACACAGGGAGTTCCTTTGTGGTGATGCAACTGTTTTCTATTCTGACTGTGGTGCTGTCACACAAATCTGCATATGTAGTAAACTTTCACAGAATTCTAAATCTAAATGAATCAATAGGAACGATAATAAAGAATGCATGTAAAACCTGATGATGTCTGAAAAGGCCAAAGCTAACAACATAAGTCCCCCTAAATCCCTCCCCTCTGACAATTGTCAGTCTGTTCCATGTTCCACGCCTCTGTTTCTCACCTATAAGTGAGATAATACGGTATTTGTCTTTCTCTGACTGGTTTGATGGGTATTAGAATTCCCAATGGAACCTGTTTCTAATGCAGGTTTGCCTGGGTGCCCTACGTTAGACCTATTTAAATAGAATCTTCATGTGGGGTCCAGATGATATATATTGCTGACCCAGCCCATTACAGTTTTAGAACCAATAGACTAAAATAAAGGCAAAGGTATTAGAAAGAAATAATGATGATTGCCACCAATACGCATTGTTCTATTTAACGGCTAATTACTAAAGAAGTCCTAACTACACAAAACCTCATTCGCAGACTATGTAACTGAGTAAAGAGGCTCTGATTTATAGACATAGTGAAAGACACGCAAATAAAATCAACTTTTGAATTATTTAAAAATGCAAGCACTATTATTCATAACATAAATGATATATCAACACAGAAGTAAAAATACTGATGTAAGAAAAATCTTATACCATTAAAACAAAGGCTTAGAGGGAAAACATATTCTCAGTGAGAAACAAGGGTCATGTTTTAAAATGTATATGAAAGGTCCCTTCCTGTGGTTCTATGTCAAATAATTATTGTTAGCAAATCACACACACACACTAGCATGAAGGCTTTTGATTTAAAGATTGCTTTGTTAGGAAAAAATAAACATTTAAAAGATCAATCTAGACATTACTCCATGGACAACACAGTAAGAGTTAAAAACCCAAGAGGTCTACCAAGACTTCCTTCAATTATTCCCTCCTCAGAGGCTGCTACAGGAAAGCGTAGAGCAGCACACTTTAAACCCCAGACCCACGGCTTTCAAATCTACACTGGGTGCCTCTGCGACAAGGGCCTACGATGCCTCTTTCACCTTTCCTCAGAGAGAGAGGAATGACTCACAGTCTCCCACCGTCTCCCATCCATCTTGCCACTAAAAGCAATGTAGGAATGCAGCAGAATAAATCAAGTCTTAGAACACCATTTCTGAAAGGTTGCTAATCCATCTTAAACAGTTGCTACAAGCTCTAAAGGCTAGCTCACTTGCTCTCAGTTCTGTGGAAAAATAAATTCTTTGGGGTGAAAAATTAGCCATTTTCTGATCATGCCCACATAGTTCAGCTGTTTAAGATAGCTTCAAGGGACTCCTTGGTCCTAGGCTTCCTCTTTCCCTACAGGGCTACCTAGCCCGGCCATGCTCCTCAGCCACAGGTGACAATGCCACCTACCGGGCTGGCAAAAAATGAGTGTTGTTGGGCAAAATAAAAGCCCAATGAACATTCGTGTTTGAAGAAGGACAAGTACTTTCAACGTAAGGTTAGCCTGTAGTACCATCTCCTCTACCATGGATGAAACACAAGCCAATATACAGCATCCTGAGCAAACCGGAAGGGGCAATAGAACTAGGGAAAGGGTATTACATTAGGAGACCTAGACTTTTGTTCAATCCAACACATACTGAGTCTCAACTGTCTCATTTAATTAATGTGCTCAATGCACCGTCTATTTATTATATGAGAACAAACTAGCTAGCTCGGTAAAAGTATGTAGCCACTTTAAACTGTCTATATTTACAGAAATGGTTAACATAGGGGTCAGCTATCCGTGCTCTGCAGGCCAAATTCAGCCCATCGCTCATTTGAAAAATGAAGTTTGATTGGAATGCTGGCACACTCACTTGTTTACATATTATCTGTGGGTGCTTTCATGAAGCGACAGCAGCCCCTACGCGAGGCTATAGGGCCCATAAAGTCTAAGATATTTACTACAGGACCCTTTGCAGGAACAGCTTTCTGATCACTGGCATAAGAGGTCACACGTCTGATGACAAAGTAATTACAATTTTAAAATCCTCAGTATTACAAAGGGGTACACTTCCTACCTATAAGATTTGGGGGAAAAAACAATCAAAGTTTGACAACATTCTCTATTGGTGAGAAAGGGAAAACAGGTACTCTCCTGCATTGCTGGTGGGAGGCTATAAGGGAGGAATTTTCCCTATGGAGAAAAACTTGCCTATATCTAACAAAACGTGCTTTTATTCTGGTAGTAATACTACTGCTAGGAAGCTACCCCCAAAACACCGGCTAAAACTATTAAATAAGTTACAGATAAGGTTATTCCTTGCAGCATTACTTTTAATAGGACAACAATAAGGAAACCACAGTGTGAATCAGATCACATGTCAGAATGATACTAATAATTATCTCAGTAGAAAAGTAACCTAAGTAGTATTAAGGTATAAATACATACGTGCAGTTCTCCAGAAACAATCATTTTTGTTTTCTGTAGAAATAATGCCTTTTATCTGGAGAAGAAGTAATCTGGCACTGTCCCATTTCTATTAATTAAATGCTTCATGACTACTATCAATCTCATAGTACACCTAAAATAATTTAGTACAAAGTTTTAAAAATCTATTAGAGAATCTTATCTGTGCCACCAGAACTGAAAAGTCACAATAAAATTTAAAACCAAATAATACTTATTGACAAAGAGCTAAAGATCTCTGTGAGAGAGTGGGCCTTCCCGTTTCCCTAACTATTTACAGGTATTCGTTTCCTCCAAGCACATGATGGCATGCAAGCAAAGAAATTCCTGTTTATTCACAATATACTTCTCATACGGCGACAATAATGTTCAAACGGCTTATAGTAAGTGTGCACAATTCAGACTAGTGATTAGTTTTGATTGGTGAATGGAAGCTCGCTGAGTCCAAGCACTTTAACTTTCTGGTTTAGTGCTATTCCCTGAAGGATCTAGAATATTTTTTGGCATAAAGAAGACACTTAATAAAATATTGTTAATAAAAAATTTTTCTCTCAGAGAAAGGTGCTCATATGTTTTCTCAATTAAAAACAAAAATCCTTTTTATTTCTTAAAAGCACTCTGGGATAGGGAATTTGATAAATTTGGTGTGAAATGGCAGTTTCTTTTTACCATTTGACGCTGATTCTCAGAAAACAATCTGTGCAATAAATTATTTTTCAGTCATTTAAAAATCTGGTTGTCTTTAAGCAATGTACAAAAAATAACCAACCATTAAGTTTCCTAACATCTATACCCCATTAAAGGAGTTTTCTCTTCCTCCTCATTCTAGCAGAGTCATTTACCTTTTCATAATATTTTCTCACACTGTTAGTTTGACAACTCTCCCAAGAGAACATATTTTATATGTATTATCCCCCAATCATCAGCAAATAAGAATGTATTTTATATTCCTGTTTGTGAAAAAGGTCCGATGATTGATTAAATAAAATGAATTCACTTAGTAGAGTAATTGTAGAGTTCAAGGTAATGATATGTGGGACAGAACACTGGGCCAGGAGGGGAAGAAACGAGTTTTCCCACACACTGCCACACAACAAGCATTTAAAACACCTACACTGGCTTTGGGTAGAGCAACAAATACAACAGTTCCCGCACTCAAAAAATTAGGACTTATTATTATACAATTTTACTCAACTACATATAAAAAGTCCCACATGGACACTGTTCTCCCTTTATGTTTAATTTGATCAATCAATGAGCACTGGTGAAGCACCCATAATAACATCAATAACATAATTTACTAAAAGCTACAATGGGCAGCAAGCTATGTATGCCTTACAGTTGTTTCTTAAACAACCTGTGAGCTGCTGCTATGTGTATTTCATAGGATAAGGAACGAATTCCCGAGAGGATAATTAACGTGTCCTCAGTCACAGGGAGTAATCTTCAGACCTAGGTTTTAAACCCAGGGTAGTTTATTTCCAAGTTCATTTCCTTTCTCCACAGTGAATTTCCAGCACTGATGAAACAACAAACCAAGATCTTAAAATTCAATCAGAGTAACAGATTGATACAATTTGCTATTATTTTCTCTGAAACAACAGATAAAACACGGAGTCACCACACACACAAAAAGAAAGGCATTAGACATGTTTGCTAAAGACTAATTCATCAGGATCACGCTCTCATGATCTATTAACCTACTGTGAGTCTTTTCAAACAAAGAAAATCACCCACATTCTAAAAAGTAAATTATGTGTCCGCTGCCTGGTGTAGGTAACCTAAAATATTATTCCCAGCCCTCCCAACTATCTTTTTTTTTTTCCAGTTCCACAGAAGGGGAGCTAATTCAGTGTACAAATACTGTAAAATCCCTTGCGATGCTTCCTGTCAAGAAACTCCAGAAGGAAATGACAAGACATTTACAGTAGTCTCACTTCTGCAAGCTTCCCTGAGGAAATAGGTGGACCTAGAAACAAAGGCATACATAACATGCCAAGTGCCTGCCGTCAATACGGCACAAAGTCTTAGCAAAGACTTTCTTCAAAAATAGCTCTTAGAATATCAAAGCCATTAAAACAACTTTTTTAGCACAAGAATTCTGGAATAATAGGTGTGGCCCTGTTATGAATGCCAAGAAAAAGGAGCTAAAATAATAACGGACACATTCACTTTCTGACCCTAAGATGAAAACCAATCGGATATATTTATTGCAGCGGTCTCTCAAAAAGATCATTATGTTCTCCTCTTGCCCCACATTGTACTTTTGTCATAAACAGCACTCATGCTATTTTCACTGTAATGTCTTGATCTCCTTCCTTCCACCACTTTTCTTAAGGAAAACTAAAAGGGTAAACAAATAAAAACTAGAAAAGATAAAGAATGTTATTTATATTTTATCTCAAAAGCAAAACTATTCCTTTATTTTAACCATTGCTCTTTGATGAACTATTGCTTATTTTCATGAACTGGATAGGATACAAGTTCATTTCAAGAAATGACAACTCATTGTGACCAACAACCTAATCTTTTCCAACTCACTGTGAAAATTCAAAATCATCTTTGTGTGATTCCTTCCATAAGAGCAATTTTCAAAAACCCCAGATGTAACCAGGCTTCAGTTTAATACTGCATCCATTTATTTTTGTTGTATAAACACGTTTTTCACTGTTTTCTAGAGACTCTCTTTTTGAAAAAAAAAAAAAAAAAAAAGAACTTAGGTACATTTATACAAAAAGTAAAAACATTTAGCAATCAAGTTACCCAAACAATCACTGATTAGAATCGTCAGTGGATTTTCCACACAAATTAAGAGTTCTCTGACATAGTTGACAAGAGGCTAATGTTTAAAAAAGGAGGAGGGGTTGGAGACAGTACTGGCCACCGCATTGTGGGAAGGTTGAGACAACTGGGTGTAGAAAGAAGGAGTTTCTAGTTGTACATCTCCATGTATATGGTTTATGAAGTAACCACTACATTTGTCTTTGTATGAAGAGGTATGTTTCCTTTGACAATGTTAAAAGAGTGACAGAAAGGCCTCCAAACCCTCCATTTAAAGTCACAGCTATGTAACTCCAAGATTCTGTAAAAAACACACTCATCCACATACATTTAATTCTAAAGATTAATGCATAATCATTCCAAACATGAAAATGGAATATAGTTATACTCTTGAATGTATAATGAGTTTGTGTTAAATAATTCTATTACTCACCTTCATTTTTTCCTTATTCCATCTGGTTCAGTAATTTGCTTTCTGAAGAATATATGCTTAGTGAGAATAAACACAACACTCCAGAAGTACATTTGCCTCTTTCTTATTAATGACATCACTAAATCTGCCTATTTATAGTCTCAACTACCTGACCCCATGACCTACATGGATAAATGAATTTGTTTAGTTTTTAATCCTCATTGTGTGCTTAGCAACAATTAACCAGAGACAAAGAATAACCTGATACATCTTTTTGACCAATAAAATAAAACATAGTGAAACTGCATTTTCAGCTGTTATAATTTATGTGTAACTTCAATGTCACAAGGTTTGTTTGTGAGTGAAATTTGAAACACATCTCATGTATTTATTTCTCTAAAAAAACTAAATTTGAATTATGCAAGTCAGATTTCTGCAAGGCATTCAGAAGGACTGAATTTACGAAAATGCCCTTCTTTTAAAAAAAAAAAAAGTTAACAACTCTTATTTTATTAAACTAATTATTTTCCAAGTTTTAGATATATTTTATAATGGCAAGCTGATTTGTAATTTGAAAACTTAGAATCTTTCCTAGGTGCAAACAATTATTAATTCTCTACTCTCTAAGGTTTTTATAATTTTATTACTTCTAAAAAGACTTCTTTAAATATTAAATAGCAATGTTATAGAGAAATACTTGCATGCAGTATTGGTGGGAAGGTAAACTGATACATCAACTATGGAAAATAAAATGGAGGTTCCTCAAAAAATTAAAAATAGAACTACCACATGACCCAGCAGTCCCAATTCCAGGCATACATCCACAGGAAATGAAAAGAGGACATCAAAGAGATATCTACAGGTTCACTGCAGCATTACTCACAGTTTCCAAGATATGCAAACAACCTAAGTGTCCAACAGTGAATGAGTGAATGAAGGAATGAATGAATGACAAAGATGTGTTATATCTGAATAGTATTCCTATTAGTATTGTATTAGTATTCATATTAATATTAGTATAAGACTATGGAATATATATGGGTCATATATACACACAATGGAACATTATTTGGCCTTGAGAAAGAAGGAAATCCTGAAATGTGCTCACCATTAAATAATGGTAATTATGTGATGTGATACAGGTATTAGCTAAAACTATGGTAGTAGTTATTTTTTAATATATGTGTACCAAATCAACATGTTTTATACCTGAAACTTTAAAAATGTTATATGTCAATTATATCTAAATGAAGGTAAAGAAAAGTACTTTCCACCACAAGACAATTCAGCTCACATTTTTTTCTTCACTTTATCACTTCATTTAAGTCCCCAAACCTCTCATGTATTTTGACTAAAGGGAGCATTTTGATTATCCACAGACACTGTATCCCCAAATTTTAGCAAACATTGAAAGACTCATTTTCACATGTCATCTAAGACTACATAATGCCAGGCATCTACGTACCAGATCAGATTAGTGTGGTCTACGTTACAGCACACGCATTTTTACAAAAGACATACAGTACTACAAGCAAAATGATGGGTCATATGTAATCAAGTACCAGCCAAGCCAGAATTTCCACTAGCGACCTTCTATTCGTGATTCATGCTGAGAGTTAATACGACAGCATGACACTCGGGGTCTTCTCTAGAGTAATGTGTTAAGAGCTATTTTTGTTGTTATTGTTTTATTTCTTAAATTCAGGTAAATCTGGCTAAACGCTATTTTTACTCACAACCTAGAGGGGTGTTAACATAGAGAGGGCCTGTGCCAGAATGGCATAGAGGAAAGAGCACCAACCTAGGGATAAAAATGCTTAATTCTAATTTGAATTTCTTTGTCAAGTAACTTAATACCTCTGAGTCTCTGTTTACTTATTTCTGATATTGAATGAAGAATATATCCAAAATCTGCTTTACAGGGTTCTTATATTAAACAAGATAATGATTAGGACTTAGTAAAGGTGAAAGCTCTCAATAAATGTAATGATCAGATTATTTATTAAAATGTTCATGATTATCTGAAAGAAACTTCTCCACATCTTAAAGCTTGAAAGCATATCAAACAAGAATAAACAGCAGTAATTAATTTTACATATATATAGAGTTTAATAGATTAAGTGTTATTTAAATTTTTTTCTCTAACAAGCATAAATTACATAATTCACAGATTTAATGTGTCAAGGAAAATAAATTATGTAATTTTCACCAAAACCCTGATTTACAAAATAGTATGTTCTTCAGCTTTTTCTATAACAATTCTGACCGAAAGAGTCCTCAAACATATTAAAATGTTTAAGAGTAATAATAGTTCATAAGAAAATATTAGACTACTTTAAAAAGACAATTAGAAAATATTAAATTTATTTTAAGTTTGCAAAATCGTATGTACTTACAATTGTTTCAGAGAATCTCCCTACAATAGTACCATTCCATTGGCTATTTTCTCTTACAGACACTAAACCAACGGTCCTGTCCTGTTACTAAACTCTACTGCTCATCATGTGTAAGTGCCAGGCACTTCTTACCTCTAGCAAACAGGAAAAATAAGGAGTTCACCGGTCTTACAAAATCATTCTGGGAATGATCATGTAATACTTTCACTGGTCCTTTTTCTGAAGAGAATATGTTTTTAAAATGTAGGTCCTTATCAAGAAACTAAAATATTAGAGAATTCAATGGTTTTATTTCCTTTATAAAATTATCAATGCTTGCAGATTCTCAACATAAATTATTTTTAAAAATTTAAGCAACATATCACTACATAATTTAATCATTAGATGTTAGTGTTAAGAAAAAAATATCTTTATAATATTAAAAAATATTTAAAATATTTGAGGATGATAGTTTGAAGAAAGCTAGAAATAAAATTCAGAAGGAAAGATCAGGCATTTGATTTTGTAAAAAGCAAAAGGAAGCAAGTAAATTCCCTGCAGATGCTCTAATACTTCTCTTCACAAGGTGTCTCTAGTTTCCATCTGTACTTCCTTCCCTCATACTCCTTACCTTTAACTGCTCACAAGTCCACTCCCATCTGGATGCCAACCCCTAACCCTACTAAGACTGTCTCGTATTTTTATGATCATCAGTTCCCCTCACGTTCCTTGGATATTGAAAAACAGACCTCTTTGTTATCTCGCATCATTTTTTTTTTTAAGATTTTATTTATTTATTTTTAGAGAGTGGGGAAGGAGGGGAGAGAGAGAGGTACAGGAACATCAATGTGTGAGAGATACATTGATTAGTTGCCTCTCTCACACCCCCAACAGGGGGTCTGGCCAGGAATCGAACCAGTGACCTTTCTGTTGGCAGGCTGGCACTCAATCCACTGAGCCACACAAGCCTGGGCTCTCACTTCATTTCTTAGCAGTACTCTAGACATTTCATATTGCCAATTTTGAACTCTTTCCTTGGAAACAGACTCCTACATGCAACACATTCCAGTTTGCCAAAGTCCCTATTTGCCTCTGTTCTCCCTGCTTTAGTACTTAAAATCTAAATCCGGGCACACCGCCTTTTTACACTCAAAGGTGTCCCAGGTTGCATAATCAATTATTGGGTTGGCCAGAAAGGTCATTTGTTTTTTTCCATAAGATGGCTCAGGCAGCGCTTAGTTGTCTTTAACTTCATTTGAAATAATTTCATTAGATTGTGCTGTAACAGCTGTCATAACAGAGTGCATTTAAAAAAAAAATCAAAACTGATGAACTTTTGTGTAGCCATTCTATTTTTAAAGCAAATTGTGCCCTGGCTGGTGTGGCTCAGTGGACTGAGTACTGGCCTGGGAACCAAAAGGTCACTGGTTCGATTCCCCGTCAGGGCACATGCCTGGGTTGTGGGCCAAGTCCTCAGTTGGGGATGCAGGAGAGGCAACCAATCAATGTACTCTCACATATTAATGTTTCTCTGTCTCTCTTTCTCCCTCCTTTCCTCTCTAAAAATAAATAAATAAAATCTTTTTTAAAAATACAGCAAATTTGACAAGCAATGAAAAGGGGATACTTTATAATAATGTGGAACGGAAGAGATCGTGGGGCAAGCAAAATGAAGCAGCACCAAGTACACCAAAGGCCTGTCTTCATCCAAAGGTGATGTGTATATGGTGGGATTGGAGGGGAATCCTCTATTATGAGCTCCTTCCCAAAAACCAAATGATTGATTCCAACAAGTACTGCTCCCAATTAGACCAACTGAAAGCAGCATTCAACGAAAGTGTACAGAATCAGTCGACAGAAAACCCATAATCTTCCATCAGGATAACACAAGACCACATGTTTCTTTGATCACCAGGCAAAAACTCTTACACCTTGGCTGGGAAGTTCTGATTCATCCGCCATAATCACCAGACATTGCACCTTAAGATTTCCATTTATTTCAGTCTTTACAAATTTCTCTTCATAGAAAAAATTTCAATTCCCTGGAAGACTGCAAAGGGCACCTGGAACAGTTCTTTGCTCAAAAAGATAAAACATTTTAGGAAGATGGAATTATGAAGTTGCCTGAAAGGTGGCAGAAGGTAGTGGAACTAAACGGTGAGTATGTTCAATAAAGTTATTGGTAAAAGTGAAAAATGTGTCTTTTATTTTTACTTAAAACCAGACGAACTTTTTGGCCAACTCAATTCATGGTCACCCAACTTGGGGTATTAGTGCCCATTTTCTTACCTCTTCTCTTGGCTATGAAGTATCTCAAACTTGACAATGCCAAAAGTGAGGTCTCTGCCTCTCCTCCCCTAGTCTTCCCCATCTCAAAAAACAGCCCTCCAAAGCCAAAAATCTTAAAATTAGCGTTGATATCTCTTTCCCTTACTACCCACATTCAGTCCAAAATAGATGCTGAATCCATAAACTTCATCTCCACTACACCCATCCCAGATCAACCCACCATCCCCTCTTACATATAGCACAGTACAAGCTCCCTGCCTCTGCTCCCTTGTGGCAACCCAATCTCTTCCAAAAACTTCCACGGTGATTATTTTCTTACATAAACTCTACCAACTCATTCTCCTTTGCAAATTCTCCAAAAGCTTCCTATGGCTCTAGGAGTGAATTTCAAAAGCCTCATCCTGGTGAGTAAAACCGGAACAACTTAGCCCTGTGTCTCACTCCCCTTTCATTAGCCCAAATGTGCTATAACAACACTGATTTCTTGCAGGCCTATTATCTGTAGGCCCTCCCAGTCTTAGGGCCTTTGTCTTCACTCATCCCCACACCTGCAATTCTTAGATCTCAGTTTAAATGTTACCTTCTCATAAAGACTTTCAGGGGTCCTGTCTTAAGTATCAAATGAGTGGTCTTCACATCACCCCATTCTAATTCCCTTCAAAGCATTTAGCACTGTTATTTTTCTATTATTTATTTTGTTTTTCTGGCTCCCAAAACCCTGCCCTTTCTCAGAATCTAAATTCTCAGAAGAGATACCTCATCAATCTTTTCGTGGCAGGATCCTCCCAGCCTCCCACAGGCACTCAGGCCCAGGCAGAGCTGTCTGTCCCAGCAGGAGGGTCCATGGTGAGGCCCTCTACCAGCGAAGTCCTTCAGACCTTACCGCAGAGACCACAAAGGCTAGGGTTCACTCACCAGCCATCCCTAATTCAGTGTAGCAGGACCGAAGAGTTAGACAGAGCTCCACTAGTGTAGATATGAAATTGAAGGGAGTGGAGGAGACTGCAAGAAGGAAACAGGGGTTAGGCCTCCATCTGTGGGAACGTTCTCATGTTGCACATAGACCTGAGAACAAAGTCTGCTTCATGAACTTGTTATATTTTAAAAGACAAAATATGATATGACTACGTCTGCAGTGTAGATAAATAATTACAGCATCACTCCCCTATCCTACAGTCCAAGCAAAGCATTACTTTTGCTAAATGTGAGGCAGTCTAGAGAGACAGGCTCACTACCTGGACTGATTCTCAGCTTACCCATTGAGTGGCTGTGTGATCTAGGGCAAGGTCCTTACCCTCATTCCATCTCAGATCCTCCTCTCTAAAATGAGGTAGTGATAACAGACACTCAAGGGCTTACCATGAAAATTTAATAAGTTAATATAGAAAAAGTCCTCAGCACAGTGCCTGCTGCCAAGAAAGAGCTAAATTGGTTTGATGTCCTAATGTCCTAAAACAGAACATAAGCAGGTCTTTGTAGTAAATGATTTTGAAAGTGAAATTAATTCTATGTAATCTCCCTTTAAAAAAAAAAAAGATAAATCAGTTTAAAAATGTAAAGTTCTTAGTCAATTTAAATTTAAAAATACACACATTATATTTTTAAGGCTTCTGAGCAAGTCACATGGAAAAGTTTTGAGATTTTTCATGAGGTCTTTTTCTAGCGTGGCTTCCTCTTAGAAAAATAATGAATACTTAAGCTTTAATTGAAGAGCTAAATATTACTTGGCTCCCATGATATAAAGACAGACATTATCACCACAAAGCATGGACAGGAACCACAACACTCCTTTATCTTTAGCAACTGCTCCACGCTTGTGCATTTTCAGCTTTGTGCCTTATTTAGAAACCAAACGATGTTTGCCCTGGGTGGTGCCGCCAGTGTCTCGGCCGGGCAAGGTGGAAATCCAAAAGGCGAAGTGAGCAACAGACACAGTGAAGATGCTGTGTTTTCATGAAGACGTGTTTCCGCCCTGTGAGGTCTCTGGGCAAGGAGTAAATGTAATTCTCAGTCAATAATTTGCTCTTCCACTTAGTCAAACTCTAGAACACACACCCTTTAAGAATACCTTGCTTGTGGTGTGCTTATTTTCCCTTGGGCGTTTCCTTCGTCTTGGGGATTTTAAATACACACACACCCCTCCAGAAATTCACCCGCAGTGAGTAGTGTTTCCCTCTGTAAGATTCTGAATTTCACAATGTTGCATTTTAATTAGTGAAGTGATTTTCACCACTTTAAAATCAAAAGCACAAAAATAAGATTCAACACCATATACTTAGAGCAAAATGAATACCATGTAGAGAAAATATTTATATTCTTTGCATTGATTTATGAGACAATTTTTATCAAAAAGACTTTTACTTTTTAGGTGCCTAAAAAGTAGGGCAAAAATAACATAATAATGGTCAATGTCAAAAAAAAAAAGTACATGAATACCTATGGACAGAGAATGAATTTTGTAAAATGTCACTAAAAATAAAACTGCTACCAACAACTTGTAGAAATGTTAGCCTAACATTTAATTTTTAGTTAAAATAATGCTTTGGCATCATCATGGTCCTATTCAGACCAGACTCTTTTTAAAGTGCTGCGCAGGCACCGTTTCATTCTTTCTCACAACTCCCACAGACATTCTGCTTATTTGCAAGATACATCAGGATAACAATTATTTGGAGGGTCAGTCGACATAGTATACGTGGGGGCCAGGATTTGAACCTGGCAGGCTGATTCAAGACCTGTACTCTTATCCACGAAATTTAAAGTCAAATTTAATTCCAAATACACTCCAAATTAAATCTTCCAACCTGATTTTGTTTCAAAGGCTTTACGGGTGAAAGAGCTTTTCTATATGTACTCCGTACTCAATACTTCCATACAGAGTAAATATAGAAGGGGAAAAAGGGAACTACACGCACAGAGAAAACAAAAAAAGAAAAACAGACCTACTTTCAACAGACATCAAGGTATTCAAATATCACTTCTGCTTTTTAGAGAAAATGTAAAAATATTTTCCAAAATAATTTTTTAAATATTTACTTATTTATTTATTTTAGAGAGAAGGGAAGGGAGGGAGAAAGAGAAAGAGAAACATTGACTGGTTGCCTCTGGCACCCTGACAGGGAACCTGGCCCCCAGCACAGGCATGTGCCCCGACCAGGAATCGAACCAGTGACCTGGGCAGACACAAACAACTGAGTCATGACAGCTAGGGCCTTTCCTAAATAATGAATGACATTTAAAATTAAACAAAGCCATGCATTATTTTTGGGTTTTTTTAAGATTTTACTTATTTATTTTAGAGAGAGGAAGGGAGGGAGAAAGTGAGGGAGAGAAACATCAATGTGCAAGAGATACATCAATTGGTTGCCTCTCACATGCCCCCAACTAGAGACCAAGGCATGTGCCCTGACTGGGAATCGGGCCAGCGACCTTTCGGTTCCCAGGCTAGCACTCAATGCACTGAGCCACACCAGCCAGGGTGCATTGTGTTTTTAGTGGGTTTTGTTGCTGTTGTTGTTAGACTCAGAGAAGAATATCCAGTACAAAAAAAGGAATATTTTATCCTTCTAATTTAGGACATTTTTAGTATTAAAAGTATTTAGACAATACTTTTGAGATTTCCACAGATGACAAAAATGTGAATAACCTCGGTGGCTAGTGTGATTATAACAGTATTATAAAAGCTTAAGTATTATGAAAGCTTAAGAAAATGTGATCTTTATTATACTATTACTACTTAGTTTTAATTTTGTGAGTTTTGTTTCCTCCATTAATAAAATTACTAATGTTTTAATATTACATAATTTTTTAAAGTAGAGCTACTCATCCCTAAATAAACTCTTTATATTGGTTAATGTATCTTAAAAAAAATACTCAACTGACCAAAAAATGTCTAAAATACAATAGAAAAGTATTATTATACCACTATGTAAACTGAACAATAAAAATCAAACCAGAGTATTTCCATTACTTTGCAAGCTATGATGTCAAAGTATTTACCTACAAAAACAAACAAAAAGCAGATTAATGGGTTGCCAGAGGCTTGGCCAGGGTGAGAGGTGTGGAATGACTATTTAGTGGGTGTGGGTTTCCTTTTGGGGTGTTTTGGGATGATGAAAATGTTCTAGAACTGAATAGTTGTGATGATTGCAAAACACTGTACATGTATTAAATGCTACTGTATTATACACATTAAAATGGTTAAAATGGTAAATTTTGTTATGTGTATTTTACTACAATTTAAACAAAACAGGATATTTTAAGATTGCTGTTAATAGATTTCTGATGAAAAATTTATACTTCATAATAACAATTAGGATATAAAAGTAAGATGTCTACTAATATATCAATTATTAAATAACGTTTAACAAAAGTTTAAAGTATTAGCATGGTTAAAATATATTCTCAAAGACTTTAAGGTCCTCAAAGAAGGGAGGGCTGTTATCACAGGTACAACATGCAGAAATCACTCGATTAACACTTACTATGCTTATAGCCCTAGATTGTCTTATTGTTCATTTTTTTGTGCCTGCATTTTGTATCTATAACTAAATTTTAAGTTCTTTCCTTTAAAGGATAATTCATAAATATTTCTTTAGCCTCCAAAGTTCCTCCCACACTTCTAATGTGTATAGAAGGTGTTCAGCCCTGTCTGGTGTGGCTCAGTGGATTGAGCCTGCGAAGAGAAAGCTTGCCAATTTGACTCCCAGCCAGGGAACACGCCTGGGTTGGGGGCCAGGTTCCCAGTTGGGGGCGTACAGGAGGTAATCACACATTGATGCTTCTCTTCCTCTCTTTCTCTTTCCCTTCCCCTCCATCTAAAAAGTAAATAAATAAAATCTAAAACAAAAAGTGTTCAATCCACATACAAAATTATTTTGCACAGCAGATTCCATTAATTCCTCAGTAATGTGAGCATATCCAAGTCCAAAGCCAGGGCTGTCTCAAAAGGCCAGTTCTAATGTTAATTCCTCTAAAAAGACAACATCCATAATCTCTTCCTTTTCCTCCCACTGGAACATTCTAGTCCCTTGTCTTAAATTCACTAAACACTTAGGGGCCACTCACGGGTAGACTGCAAAAGCTCTATACAATACTTTTATGCATTTATCTATTTCCATCCCAACAGGGTAGACTTCTTTATGCCAAGAAATTGGTCATTTTCATTTTTCAATTCCCTTGGTACTAAAAGAGTCAATAAATGATTTTTTTTAAAGGATGACTATAAAGAATAGACATAAAAGGGTATTCGGACACTCACAAAAATACATTTAGAAAACCCTACGAATAAATTGAAGTAGTCAAAGATATAAAGAGTGGAGTTTTTTGTTTGTTGTGTTTTATTTTTAAGCAAAATAAAACAACAAAGCTCTTCATGATGAAACAGAAAGAGGGCCACAACTCAAGCAGGGGTTAATATGGAAAGTTATGCCAAACGTTTTCGCATGAGCTAGAAGCTCCAAAAGTGAGAGATAATGTAACTGCTGGTAGATGATATGGCAGCAAAAATAAACTTTATACAGAATCCCAGGCATTATTTAACTATGCTTTCTATTTGCTGGGGGATTTAAATGGTGTTTGAGCCCAAGAAAGGAAAAATAACATCTAAAGCTTATTCTCCAGGAAGAAAATAGGAATCTCACACATGGGCATAGCTGAGGTCTTCTTCGATTTAAAGAAAAAAAGAAAAGAAAAAAGAGGAAATCCGATGCCTTCCTAACTAAAAAAAGAGGGGGGTGGGGATTTTAATATCAGACAGGTATAAAATAGACAGCTAAAGGTGATAAAGAGACTGAAATAAAGCTCTGACATTGAAAAAAGACCACAATTTAGATGAATAGAGTGCCTTAAGTTCAATATATAACTTTTCTGAGTATGCAAATAGTTCTGGTTACAAAGCTGACCCTGTGCATGACTAAGGGGATCAGGAGTATTTAAACACATAGAACGCTTCCTACATTACATCTGGAGTACCTTTGACTGCCATATTCAACAAGGTATTTTCCACATTCAGAGGACAAGGCACCATGCTAGATAGTAGAGGAAATCTACTAAAATATTCTGTCTTCCTATAAACACACACAAAATAACATGGGCACAAAGCATCCCCAAATTCATGCCAAATAAAACAGAGTAAATACCCGGGCAGAAGTATAAAGAAAAATATCCTGGAGGAGGTGAAGGTCAACATGATCTAATGGGACGTGGATATTAGATGTCGAGATGGGCTAAGGGAAGTATTCTGGGAACCTAGATGTACAATATGTATGAGCAGAGGCAGGCACATACAGAGCTGGGAGAATAGCAAGCAGTTTAGTTTAATGAGTCGTTTAGGAGGAATGGCTCAAGCAATAGCCACTGATAAAACAAACCAACAAAAGTCTCAAATTCCATCAGAGAGAGCCTGAATGAACAGTATTTTGCAGCTCCATCCCCCTCAGGTTCACAGACCATAAGCACTGCCCAGAGAAGCTTAAGTGTCACTTGCCCAGGTTCTTTCTCACCAACCCCCTACTCATACCCCTTTCTACTGCACTTGTGGAACTGCTCTCCAGTTCCCAAGAAGCTTATGTACAGGGTGGGGGGAAAGCAGGTTGACAGTTGTTCATATGGGAAGTATTACAATAATAAAAGAATAAACTCTGTATTTCATTTATTCACAACTGTAAACCTACTTTGCCCAACCCTATAATTGTGTTTTCCTTAGTTATGCCATCTCCATCATAAACTTCTCCAGTGGAGTCTGTTCATTCTCTCTTTGCCTCTGCCCATCAAGAAAGGGAGCAATGTCAGCATTTTCCTGAACCCTTTCTGCAATGCCCACACTACCTTATTACCCGAGTTCATTAACAACCACGCCCTTTCCTCCATAGGTCTCACCATCTAGGTGAACCCCAATTCACTATCTACAAACATAGAGGAATTTGACATCTGGCTATTAGTAAACTCACTCTTTCTTATTGCTACAAATTTCGACATCAGTATTGGTGGTTCATCCTACTTAGTTCATGGTCTCCTAACTGTCCTCCATCACCACAGTACCTTGTCATTGCCTGAAATATCACCACATCAGAAAGATAAAAGTTTAATACCCCATGCTCTGAAAATATCCCCTCTCTGTGCATCTGACTCCTCAAATAATTATCCTAGCCTCATTTACTTGCCATCCACCATAGAGTACTTGGTGAACCACCTGAGCTACACTTTCACCTATAATCTCAATTACTTTTTATCCTCAGTCTTCTAGCTTCTATGCCTCATAAAACTACCAACTTGGAATTACTATAACAACACCTTTTCTACTCCCATATGAGGCTTCTGAAGAAAATACGCCCTTCAAAATTATTCCATTATTGATTTCGGACTATCTTCTCTTATGATTTAGTTTTCTAAATTTCTGTAAGCAAACATGAAATAAATGATCAGAATTTGAAAATATGGCCTTTATATTGAATAAAAATATCAGCCACTGTAACAGACTCTTGTCAGTTTACTTCCCACCACCCATTTCATACTTCCTGTATAGTTTAGCAGTCCTGGTGACTAAATGGGATCAATTCCCATAAGCTAGCTACAGGAGTGGGCCCTAAATGGCCCAAAACAAGAAGCAAAATCTCACCACCTTACTACTGTGATTGGCAATAAGTCAAGTTCAAACCGGTCAGAGGCTGGCATTGCTTTGGCCACAGGAATTGCTGTAAAGACTGGCTTAAAGCTGGTCCACAGTGAAGTCCAAGAGTCTCTTTGACAATCAAAGGAGAGAGATTTTCTTTTCCACGAAAGTCTGGTTTGCAGATGTGACATTTAGAATTTCTGCACTCATTGTGCTGGCATGCATCAAAAAGCCTATGTTCAAACCCAACTCTCCACTTTCTTTTTCTTTCAAATCTAGAAAAAGGCGATATTAATAGCTTCCAAGGAGGTTACCTAGGCCCACTTTTTCCTCCAGTAGCATCCAACAGCTGGAGGACTGAAATGGGAGATGCTATACTTTAGGCTGATTTTGTTTTATGGTTGGAGGCATGTGGGCAAAAGTTTATCTATGAATATGAGAAAGCTTAAAATTGAGCCAGCTATTAAAAGAGTTAAATGATTGACCTTGAGGTTAGACAGAACAGAGAGGTAAGTCCATGAGAAGCCAGATAACTAGAAAAATTTTAAAATATTCAAGAGATATAAAGAGCAAAACAGGTTTAGTAAGAAAGGGAGGAAGGTAAGATTTGTGCAGTGAATGGCATTTCTGCATTGTCATTTGAGGTATGCTAATTTCAGTAACAAGGGAGACAGTTTGCCGGAGTACAATAGATGGATTTTTGGTATGTTTCTTTTAAAATAAGTAACAGAAACATTAAGATAGACTGGATGAGTTAAATACCTCATCTTAATGGATGGAGATCATGGTAAGAGGTTAGAGAGGACTGAGAAAAACCTGGTAGGGGATGGGCAGCTGTAGAGTTGATGGCAAGTATTTGGCCAGATGGTATCAGTCTCCAAGGTCTTGATGGTTCATATCCTCTCACAAAAAATATAGAATAACATGAAGCAAAATGGGGTAAAGGGAAAAGCCAATATTAATATTACATCTGTGCTCAGGAGAATGAGGAACTGCAATGTTCTGGAACTGGAAGAACAAAAATAACAAGGAGAAGCAGAATGAGGTGTGAAGTTGAAGTTGTGTTTGTCACAGAGGTTCGGAGGGTACAGTTGAATGCATAGCTAATCCATTAATTCTTTTAGCATTGTATTATTTCTATTCAGATTTCAAAATAGATGAAAATATGAGATTGATTCAATTACTACTTAAATATCTACCTGGAAACCTATAATCAGCAAACCTATTTCTTAAAATCTAGATTGTAATTGCAGATATTCTCTCTGCAATTAATCCTTTTATAGAACATTTTCAAAAAGAGGTAATAATTGAGTGCAACCAGATAATTTCTCAGCAAAGATTACTACTTACTTTCCTGCCCTTAAGATGATGGATGTTTCACACCTAGGGCCGATAATATAACAGTGAATACTTACAAAACAGCAAGCTGTGTGTGTGTGTGTGTGTGTGTGTGTTTTAAGCTTACCCGTTGTTCTTTTTCTCCTTATGTGTAAACCCATTGAGAGGAACAGATTAAGGAGACAAAAATATAAATATCAAGACAAAAAGATGAAATGCAAATAATCTGTAATTAAACATGAACAAAGAGTCAGATTATTCAGTTTTTTCCCCTAATTGATAGACTGGCATCTTATATTTGCTCATTAAATGTAAAAGCTTTTAAGAAGATAAGTCAAGAAAAAAAGCAGAAAGACTACACAAGGAACTCCAGAAGAGAAAACATGGTTTACATAACACAGCACCAACCAATCAATGAGAAAAAGTGCTTTGGAGGACACTCTACTTCTCTCTAGAAAACAAACTTGACAATTTTAGGCAACTGACCTAAAAACAATGCCAAAAGACAAAACTCTAGCTTAAAAATTACTTCCTCTCCACACTTCTGCAAAACTTGAACTATTGCCGTATAATGTACTATCTAAAAGACACTTCCATCAGCTATATCCGGTGAAATCCACATCTTAATTACTTCCCATTCAGAAAAAAGTACATAAATACGTACGTAAAAATTCATATTGTGCACGTATACTTGATTCCCTGCAGCTTACCTTTTAAAGAGTATTCTGCAGAACAGACTCCCAGAGATATAACAGATTTAGGGCACTCTCCTAGACTCATATCTGCTAAGTACTTTTCTCTGGTATTCTGGGATTAAGAGCTAGCGATTAGCTCTAGCCTCTTTGCCCCATTTGTTTTAATATCCAATTTTTCAAAATTTAAAAATTGAAATACATATATTACTCAAATATATTTTTAAAGTATTTATTCACTGAGAAAGTCTCTAATAGCGTATTTTTTTAAAAAATCTTATCTCCCATAAATCTACCTACTCAAAACACTGGGAGGGAAAAAGTCCAATGAATTTTCCACAGGATACGTGACCAGAAAGGCCAAAGGTGGGATTTTAATGAGTGCTAGGGGTGAGGAAGGTCAGGAATTATGGCCATGGAAATACAGTAAGGTCTCATCCATTGCTCTGATTTTTTTCTTTCTTTTTATAAATATATAATCTTTATTATATTTTTTTCCATTACCATTAGTTTCCTTATACCACCCTCCCCCCAGCAATCACCACACTATTACCCATGTCCATGATTCCTTTTTCCTCAATCCCTCTACCATTAACTACTACCCACCACCCTCCTCGCCCGCTCCCACTAAGCTGTCGTCGGTCCTCCATCGATGAGTCTGTCTCTGTTTTGCTTGTTAGTTCAGTTTGGTAAGGTGGATACAGTGGACTGGTGCGCAATCTCCATACCAACTCCCTTCTTGTGTGCCTTCCTGTATAACAGTGGCCGAGCCCTAAATACTTCTTAATGCAGGTTTCCTCTCAACCAGGGGTCTGCTATGTAGATAAGTGGGCAGAAGATTAGGAAGGAACAAGTGAGCTAAGCAGTGTCATGACTGGGTTTTATTATAGCAGCACTCCATTGTCCAGTCACTAATTTCAGGGGCTTTAACAAAGCATGGGACAATCATTTTTCTCCTGGAATGAATCCAACATTCACAGGATAACATCTGAGCCACCATTTGAGGAGATGTCTTCGTGATTCCTGGATCACAGCTGTGTTCCACCTTCCTGATGACAGCAGAGGCAGCTGTGTGTCAGGCAGGCCAGGGAAAGGGCACTGTGCCCCTGAAGGCCTGGCCGGGGCCCTGACGTTCCCAACTGCCAACACTTTCATAATCATCATTCCCTGTATTACATTTTCTTCTGTTCAAAATAGTTCATCTTTTCTTTTACATTCTGCAACTAAAAACTGGGAGTATGCATTTACATTAAAGTATCAGAAAGGCTCAGATATGTGCTAAATTATTTTGTTCTTAATCCAAGTACTTCCTTGATAGAAACATCAGAGATGATATTTTAAGTAAGCAGTAAATATACTTCCAAAACCAGTTTCCATTGGCTCCTGAAGAACAGAGTTAGGATCTTGGTTAACTCAGAGTTGGAAATGGTTAGCTTTTCACAATAGGATCGAGATTTAAAAAACATTTAACCTTTGCTCAAAAGGCCTAAGGTCAAATTCTAATCCCATTATTCACTCTATGACCTTAGGCAAATTATTTAACCTCTGTAAACCTCAATTTCATTAACTTTCAAATTGAGCAGTATCAATCACATAGTGTTTTTATTAAAATTACATAAGTAAAGTGCCTCACTAACCATTAGGTATCATGGGGGAAAAAACAATCCCATTCAAGTCACTTCAAAGTTTTTGGCTCAATAATACTTCTAGAAATATTTAAACTTTTGAAACATCAATTTCTTACTGATGCTTTGTATATAGAGAGAACCTGTTTGAGCATATACATTCAGTAGAGATCTTGCCGATCAGAAAATACTGCCCTAAAAATAAAAATTTAGGCCCTGGCAGGTGTGGCTGGGTGGACTGAGTGCTGGCCTGCGAACCAAAAGGTTGCCAGTTGATTCCCAATCAGGGCAATGCCTGGGTTGCGGGCCAGGTCCCCTGTTGGGGGCGTGTGAGAGGCAACGGATTGATGTTTCTCTCCCTCTCTTTCTCCCTCCCTTCCCCTTTTTCTAAAAATAAATAAATAAAATCCTTAAAAAAAAAAAAAAATTTAAGCAGATTAAGTGACCTCTGCCACTTCACCCCAGAGTTAATTCCTTTCTAGTCCTACTACACCCTGGAATTTCTAGCTGGAGTAGACATTCCATTGCAGGATACACCCTACAGTTCCTACACATAAACATCTTCCTATGAAACTCCACTAAACTCCAATCAGGGGTCACTGCTCAGCCTGGGAGAGCTTCTGCTTCTTACTTCCAATAGTCTATACTGCAATAATAATCCCACAGAGACAGGCAGAAACTCTTAAATGTACCCTTATGGGCCAAACCCACCCCCTCAGTAGAATACAATTCAGACCTCTGAAACACAATTTATTCCTTCTGCACTGATTTACACACTATTTACATTGTAGAAATACATGGAACATTTTTTTTTTCAGCTGGACCAAACTCTGCTATATGACAGTGAATTATAAAACTTTTTAAAGAAAGTTTCAGTCTTTTCTTTAAAAAATAAATTTTAAAAAGGGGACATCATACCATCTGAGATTTCCAGTAATACCACAACTGACCCTTTTACAAATGTGATATATTTTACTTAACAAAATTTAATTTTAAGTATAATACTTTCACATGTAATTTTGACATACATTTTATTTTGATGGAAAATACCAGAGGAAAAACAAATGAGACTGTATTATGGTAGAAGGTATCTATGTCCTCGCATAGATTCCTATGACTGAAATCACAGTGACTTGGAAACGTACTTTGAGAGACTTTTGTTTTTATAGTTTCCATATTAAGTTCTACATGAAATACCTTTCCAAATTAATGGGTCTTCATGAAACAAGAAATAAAAGGCAAAAAAAAAATTCATTCTAGTATTTAAAAGAGTAAGAAAGATATTTTTATGAGGAACCATTCAACAATTCAAAACGAAGCATGAAATGTGAAAATCACTGGGGTCATTTATCAGAAAAGCAATTTTTGATTACAGATTTGAGATTTGTGTTTGTGGGTGTTGTGTGTCTTTTCACATTGTGAAAAGTTTTGCCAGGCGATTAAAACAGCCTTTAGGTAAGTTACTTAATTATTTAATCATAACTAGGATTCTGTCCACAAATGATATGCTTGTCTATTTACAAGCACACGGGCATCCACACTGACAAGAGGAAGAATGAATCTGAGGGAAGGAACAGCAGAGCCCTCTGTGTTAAGAAAAAAAAATCGCCTGCCTTTTAGGCAATCTCTTTGGAAGGAAAAATCCAAACCTCAAAACTGAAAGGGTGGAAGCTGAGCCGCAGCCTTCTCCTCTGTATCCTGGTGATAGCACCACCTATTCTTGCAGGGTTATTGTAAGGCTTAAATTATGCATTCCGTGAATCATTCCACAGATGTGAGGTCAAAGAACACTGAACTTGTCTAAATGCTACCTAGGAAGAGTAAAAAGAATGTCTTTGAATGTGAGAGATATCTTATACCCGGGGGTGGTCCTGGTAAGAAGTTTCAGAAGTATACAAATAAAAGTTCATTTCAGGTGATTTGGGGGAGGGGTTGGGGTGAGGCAAATAGGGAAGACAAACATCAGGTGAGAGAAAATGCCAAATATTATGAATAATTACACAATGCCATATTTAAAATTCTGACATTTCAGTGACTCCTTACTAAGCATAGTAATGGCCCAGCAAATTTTATATCATTTGGCAAATTCCACTGTTCAGTCAGGTGCATGCTTCTAAAAACAGTGCAGCAACAGCAGAAGGAAGGAGAAAGAACAGGACTAACTGGGGCTTAGTGTGCAGACGGCACAAGTACTTGAACTCCCCAGGAACCACAAGGCAATTTCATCCCCCACACAAAGGTTGATGGTGCAAAGAGAGACACCCACCAGCCCCTACCCTTAGCTGTTCTGGGTTTTCTTAAGTCAACACAATCAAAAAAAAAAAAAAAAAAGGAGCAAAAGACATTGTCAAACTCACAAATCCTTTTCCCACCCAACAAGTATAGTGTTTAAGACCTACTATTGTTAAGAAAAGCAATGAATATGAATTTTTAAGCCTCCTAAATCAATGCCAACTGCAAGAGCCAACACAAACAAAAGTGAATTGTGAGAAATACTTATCACAGTTACCAGTCTTCACTCACCCCACTTCCTTCTAGGACTCTTCTCATCTTCATCTCTAGGGAAAAGTTGCTTCCACATATCAAGTAATCAAATATGTTTATTTTGAAAGGGAAACTACCCTAGATGTTTCTTTCAAAGTTACTCCTTTATAACATTCTAAAGGGAAGGCCTTTCAAAAATTTTTAAAAGCAACACAGAATTTTTAAGCACTTGCACAGCTAAAAAGATAGAAACTGAAAATTCTTCAACAGAAGAGGAATGTTATCATATACAAGTATGATGACAAGTATATATATGAGAGAGAAACAGACATAGAAAAGAAACTGCAATGGAAACATGATAACTTACTTTTGATAAAAATAGACAATTTCTTCAAGGTTTAAAAATTAATTAAATGGCATTTCTTTTTCATGGAATTACTACTAATAGTTTTCACTTATTCATTATGTTTTATTAAGTTTATCATTGCTGATGTCTTCTAAACCTTTCTTGCCCATGGAGTAGATAGACTGATCAATAACCATCCCAGTTAAATTGACTCTCCCAGATTTGTATGCAACGTCTTCCTCACAGCCTCTTGCAGGGTTTAAATTGCCATACCATGTTTTTTTAAATAAAATCATATAGAACATACATCTGAAATATTTAAGATACTTTATTATTTTCTTGAGGTCAAAGATCTATCTCTACATTAAGTCTAAAATAGTGCATCCTTAATCTTTGAGAAAGCTCTGATGAGCAAATTGTGTACTGACAACCTTAAAATGTACATTTTCTTTAAAAATCATTCCAAAGTTTCACCCAAGAGACACTAAAACAACTTTATAAGAAATGTATAAAGTTCTTTTTTTAATTTTTATTTTTTTAATCGGGAATAAGTAGAACACCAGATACAAGACACACAGGCTCGGCAGCCTCCGAAAGAAGCACTGGCACGGTGGTCTACACAGTGGGCCACGTGAGCGGCGGTCCCTTGGATACCGTGCTTCCTGACCTGACGCGCTGTGATACACAGGACGCCACCTCAAACGTATCCTAGTCAAAAGCCGGCTGGCCTGATGGTAGTGGATTATCAGAACTCAACTAAAGTTAGTGTCAAAAGCCATTGAACTTGAATCCATGTTGCCTAGCTCTAACTTTTCCACATATAGGGATTTAAGAACAAGCTAACACCACCAAAAGGAAACAATAAAAAACTCTAGACAGTCCAATATTTTATAGGGCAATTGGCTCTGTCTCTTCAAAAAGTCATTGTCACTGGAGGAAGAAGTTTACAGGTCATAACCTGATGTAAAGCAAAGTTCCAGGTTAGATCATAATTAGGATAAACTACTTTAATTCCTGTAAATGTTTTAGAGGCAATTGAGCCAATGTGAGAATGAACTGGGAATTACATAAAATAAAAATGTATTGACATGGAAAGGTGAAGAGAATCAGCAGAAAAATCAGTTGATAAACCAATATGGCTAAAATAGCATTTCATTTTGGTAAAAATAAACATATGTGGAAATAAATGAATCCAGAATTCTACACATTGAAGTATAAATAGAATAATGTCTAGATAAGAAAATATTGCTTTATTTTTGAACGTTAATATCTTTTCACATTTTACAGTGGGTATGTGCTATTTATAATAAAGTAATATTAATATAAATTAATTATAATTAATAAAAATCTTAAAAATAGGTTGGGTTTCTGTAGAGGCCACCAACTTATAAAATTTTATGGTGTATGATGACAGACGGAAGTTGCTCGTCTTCCAAAAAGAAGGGAAAGCAATATAGTAAGAAAATTGTCTAATGGAAAAAAAAATGAACTGACATAATTTCACATAAAGCTTCCCAAACTCAAAGCTATGCACAAAGCTAGAAGTAAAATAAGGCATTACTTTTAGGACTCTTACTGATACCAGTCACAGGTAGAATGTCAATACGTAACTGAAGGCCCTTTCATGTGCAGACATTCCTAAGCTAGGCGATGTTGGGTCCCTGCGGGCTGAAATCTGCCAGGCAATGAGGAAGATGGCGGGGGGGGGGGGGGGGGGGGGGGGGGGCGGCCGGGGGTGATAAAGGGTAATAGACAGGGAAAGAGGGACCTGCAGCTTCTTCCCTTAAACAACAACCCCAAACACCAGCTGCCACCAAGACGACCACTAAATACCTTGAGATCCGCTGCTGCAGAACTGAACAGCTTCCAGCAGATTCGAAAGATGCTGTTATCAAAGTTCAACGGGTCTTCCGTGCACCATTGGTATGATTTAAGTTCTCGTTTGTTTTATAAATCAATCATTCTTTCAGAACACAGGAAGTTGTACACAAGGCAAAATGGGTATCGAGTTTCCATTTTGCATAGTCTATAGATTTAATAAACTGGCATAACATCTCTTTTCAAAAATTAAAGATGCTGTATGAATTATCCATTTACTGCCTCTCAGTTTCAAGTGGACCCTTCAAGGCAGGCCCTGTAATAAACAATGGAATTCCCTTATGCAGCTCCTCTTTAAAGTACACGTGATGTTAAGCTTTTCTACAGAGGGTACTGGAGGGACACTGCAGTGGAAGGGGCTTCCTGGAATGTCAGACCTGGGCTCGGGCGTGGGTGGGTGGTGAAGACATGCACACAGAACACCATCCCCCTGTGATCTGGCAGCCTCCTCCTAGAAATAACCTTTCCAAAGTCCTCTATCATAGAAACCAGAGTTCCCACACAGACTGAAGGCTCTGAAGACCTCTTGCCCATGCTGGTGTGTATACTCTCTCAGCAGGGCCTGTCTCAGCCTACACACAATCACCTGTGACCCAGAAGGTCACCCTCCAAGCAGCAGCTGCTTCTGTGAACCCCCCCAACCATTTACCACCCCACCGTTCCCATCCCTGCAACCACATTCATTTGGAAGAACTCCTGCCACCTTCCAGCACTCAGACTCCCACTGTCCATCCACGCCTGCGCCCCACCTGTACTGCACAGGGCGGACTCTTAGCTCAACAACTCCAGACCGGCTCCAGTCTGTCAAACCCAGCAAGCTCCCTGCTTCAGGGGCTGAACCACACCTTCTCCATGCAGGTCTGAAGCCTTAGCCAGTTTGCCCTTCCTCGGTGACTCTCCTTCAGCAATACGGAGCCGTATATTGTTTCCTGATATATTACAGTTACTCTTTTAGTTAATAATTTCTTATACTAAATTTCCCACTTAACCAACAGTGTGGTTTCTATCCCCTTACTGGACCCTGTATACAGCTAGAGATACCAATTAAGACAGTCAGTTTTCTCAGGCACATGCAGTCTAATATCTTCAAAACTCACCTTAAAAGACTAACGTGTCTGATTTAATCCTCTGTAGGTATCTAACCATTCCATCATGCGCTACATTTGTATTTGTGAGATGGCATTTCTCTATCCACAAAAAAGTTAAAGGAAGAAAAGCTTGAACACTTTGTGAAGTACATGATTATCGAACCACTATGCTGTACACCAGAAACTAATACCAAATAATATTGAATGTAAAATGTAATTGAAAAAATTGAAAACATGATAATAAATAAATAGCCTGATAACCCACAGATGCAAGGCTACTGTCCCGCCCAAACCTTACTCTAAACCTGTTACCACTCTGTGTCTCAGCCTTAAGGAATGTAAGCACACCACAACCCAGGGTGCTCCGGCCAAATACTGGGTACCCTGTTAAATTAGCTAACAGTATCCTTGCTATCTACCAAGGCTGAACATTAGCAAGTCACCTTTCACAGAGCTCAGAGATTCTAAACAATGTATTGTTTCGCTGTAGCAACTGTACAACACAGGCACTGTTTCCTAATGAGCACACCACTGCACGGCAGGCACAGTGTTGGGTTCCTTCACACATGTTCTTGGAATTCATTGAACAGGTCTATAAACTAAGTAGGTAAATTAATTGTATCTAAGAGAAGAAACTCAGTCAGTAAGCAACATACTCATCAATTTAGAGACAAAACTTAGATTCAAACCCAGATCTTGCAGATTCCAACCAAAGTCTTTGGTTTCACCGTGACCATGAACCCATTCCTCCCTTCAGACTTGACTTCTAGCCTTCATCAAAACGCGGCATAACTGACATATTTTCTCAAACAATCTTTGCAAGAAGATATGATTACATGTTTTTTGGACTCTGGCACATTTTCCTTCCAAGCAAAACAAGAGGGAACCTAGAACACTCCTGAAGCAGGTGAAAACTTTTTCCCCTAGCCCAGAACTCCTTTGTTTTCTTCGTCCCTGTGCAAGAACATGTTACAACAGATACAAATGCTACTAAATATATTCAGCTTCAGGGGAAACCAGAATAAAACCAAAAACTGTATCACTATACCTCTAACTCATTATGCTGGATTGCAGAATTAATTAAAATTTACACTTAAAAGAACAGTTATTACTGGAGATGAAGTCAGAAATCTGTGGCTGGTTATACTGGCTTGTGCTTGGCACACCTAAAACAAAGTTTAAATGCAAAAATGTCCAACAAATTTAAAAGAATGTGTATTTGCCCTAATTTCAACACATACAAAAAAATGTTAATGCTCTCACTGCAGGATTTCTGACCGTTAAGTCAGCAGTTTTTAAAGTAGTGAATAAAAGGTAAAATCTGAGACTCCTATCCAGATTAAGAAAGTTTATTGTTTGTTCTAAATATCTGCCTCCACATCTCATCATTTTTATAAAAATTTTAAGTGTGTAACATCAAATTTCACATAATTTATTTTACACAAACATTTGCTTTTAAAATATGGCTCCTTTGATCCTCTCTAGTTTGTCAAGGCTGCCAGCAAAAGTGGTCTTCATTCAAACTTAACTTCAGATACAATCATAATTTTTCTTTAAGGAAAATTGTCACAATATGTTACTCAGACATCAAATATTCAATTACAATAACTCAAGTCCAAAATGTTACATTTTCCCCTAATAAATGCTTTAAGATTATAAATAAGAGCCTGGTACTAGAGTTGGGAAAAGAGTTACAATATAATTTTCCTGACAGCAGACCAGGAAAAATGCTCTGAGATCTCAACACATGGGTGGCTTGCCTGCTAATAGCAAACAGAACTTGAGATGTGATTTAAAAGAGTTAACTTCAGTCACTACAAACACATTGGTATTGGGGTGTAGTTTTAGGAAAGATGAAGTGAGCACACTCGACTCTGTCTCTCCAATAAACTACAGCTATAAAACTCAGAATGCTTGCAGCAACAATTGGAGGACTCAAATTAAATTGGAGCAGGTGGACTGGAGAAGAACCGAATTCAAAATGCCATTTTTCACTGCACTAAACAGCCAGAACTGAAGGCATCCAGACAATGGATGTGAGAGAGAGTGTAAGGAGAAGAAGCCCTGCAGCTCCAGGTCAAGGAGCAGGAAGGAGTCTCTTAGTCCACAGAAAGAAGAAGAAGATGCCTTTTTATATTTCCTTTTGCAAAAACCAAGAGTATTGTTATATATAGCAATGAACAGTTTCAAAATAACACAAAAGTGAACTAAAAAATACAAAATGTACGTAGGATTGGTATTCTGGAACCTACGTGACGCTGAGAAAAGAAATGAAAGCAGGAGCTAAATAGAGAGGCTACACAGTGTTTGTGGGTTCAAGGACTTAGCACAGGACAGAGGTCAATTCTCAAACTGATCTACACACTTAACAAAATTCCAGTCAAAGCCCAGTGGGATTTCGGAGATATCGACAAGCTGATTTGAAAATATATAATAAGGCAAAGGAATGGGAATAGAAAACAATTTTGAACAAGAACAAGCTGGAGAACCTGCTCTTTGATTTCAAGACTCACTCTAAAGCGACAGTAATGAAGACAGTGTGCCACTGACGAATGGATGGGTATTTAGATCAATGGGACACAGAGAGTCCAGAAATACAGCTGCACAGACACAAAAAACTTACTTTTTAACAAAGGCTCAAAATGAACAGAGAAATGATAGTCTTTCCAACAAATGATGTTGGAATAATTGAGCATCTGTATGCTGAAAAAAGCAAAAGAAAAAGAAAAGAAACCTAAACCTAAGCTTTATACCTTTAACAAAATTAAATCAAAATTAATAATAGAACTAAATACAAATGAAAAGCTTAAACCCTTTTTTAAAAAAACCATAGGATAATATCTTCATGATCTGGGGTTAGGTAATGACATCTTTGATAAGATACCAAAGAACAATCCATAAAATAAAAATTTTATAAATTACAGCTTATTAAAATTAAAAACTTTTACTCTGTGAAATACAGTTAAGAGAATAAAAGGATAAGCCACACTCTGGGAGAAACTACCTGCAAACTACATTACACAAAGAACTTATACATAGAATATATCAATACCTATGAATATTCAACAAGAAAACAAACAATCCAATTTAAATATCAGCAAAGGACTTAAACGGACAGTTCACTAGACAGCACCTACGCATGGCAAATTACATGAGAAGCTCCTTAACATCTAGCAATATAAGAAAAATGTAGATTAAAACCAAAATGAGGTATCACTAGATGCCTGTTAGAATGGCTAAAATAAATATGGACAATACTAAGTGGAGGTGAGAAGGAAGAGCAAATAAAACTCCCAGGCCCTGGTGGGATGGGAAATGGTACGGCCACTGTGGAAAATCATTTGGAAACTTCTTATGACATTAAACATACAATTATCATATAACTCAGCAATCACTTTCCTATACACAAGAGAAATGAAAGCTTCATGTTTACACAAAAACCTGTATGTGAATGTTGTATTCATAACGAGTCAAAATGGGAAACAACCCAAATAGCATTCAGTGAGTGAACAGACAGACAAACTGTAGTACATCCACACGACGGCTGCACTGGGCAACAAAAAGGAACTACTGGTACGTATCAAAGTTGGCTGAATCTCAAAGGCATTATGCTAAGTGAAAGAAGGTGGTCTCAAGAGAACGATTCCATTTTTAGGACACTCTTATAGTGACAGAGACTAGACCAGTAGTCACAAGGTGTTAGTGATGAGGGAGGGTGTGACTACAATGAAATAGCAAAAGGGAACTGTTTGGAGGGATGAAGCTAACTGCTCTACATCCTGATTATGGTGGAGTTTTCACATCTGTGCAAGGGGCAAAACTGCTGGAACTGTACACGCAGAAAAGTCCGTTTTACATGTGTTAATCAGCATTTTTAATAGAATGCCCTTCCGGATACCCAGAGAGGGACAGTTGTGTCTGTTCCTGCATCCATTCTACTTTAAAGTGAAAATATCCATGACAGAAGAAGACAACTGCACACTAAATAACACATTCATTTCCGTTCTCTGTGAACACGCTGCCTCTTCCTAGCAGAATGACGAGTGCCAAAGGCTGATGGGAGGTTGGATTACAGTACAAACTCCCAGAGACACAGCGAGTCATTTCAATAATATGTGTTATTTCTTGAGCATTTGAAAGAAAAAAAAGGAAAGTAATAATGTATTTTCCTGATTCCTTATAGGTACACATGAAGTAAATGTGAAAGTTTGTTTTAACTTAGTACCTAGAAAAACAGAGTTTACAACTAAATAACAAATTTGCTAAACAAAAAGATGCAAAATATTTATTGTCTTTTATATTTGTCATTTACAGTCAACTCTCAATTATCTAGACAGATTAACATTCACCAGTAAATGCTAGCAACAAAACAAAAAAGTATATTTGTGGAGAAATTAAAGTTAAAAATCTGCAACACAACATAAAAGACGTGTATTTTTGTACACTTCACAGCATTTGGCATAGTACCTGGCACCTGGGAAGCACTGTCATAAATCCATGAGGTATCATACAATAGTGTTAAATAGGAATACGCCAACATAAGGCCCATAGGTCAAATACGCACCTCTATATTAAGGGCTAAGCATAACAACTCATACATGCAAACACATGCATGCACCTGCCAGCAATGACACTCGTGGCAGAGGATGCTGTAAATGTGGAAAAACTGAGTTCACTTGGCCCAGTACAGCAGGAAAAAGCAAGGGACGGGGGTCACTGAAGTCAGGAGGAGGCTGTGTACCCAGCTTCCATCGCATCATTCCCCAGACAGCGCTGACTGACTTTCCCAGTAAGGTTTACTGGTGTGAATGGTGTGATGGAGGAAGTCAGAGCAGGAATTATGTTGAGGGGTACAGGCTATAAGAAATTTGCGACAAATTAAAGTAGAATTCTGAGATAAGTTTATTTTAATTCCAACAGATTTTATTCTTTCAAATTCCAGCAATTTGATACATGACGTTTTAAAAGCTTAACAGTTCTCTGAGAAACATCCAAGTAGATTTACTACCAATGAGTCGGGAGTAATATTTTTAAATCATGAACTTAAAGTGGGGCTGGGAGGAAGGAGGGGAAAGGCAAGAGGGAGGCAAGCCTTTGAAATGAATAATTAAGGGAAGACATGACTAAAGTTGTCCAAAATCAAATAATCAGGCCATATAAAAGTGCTAAATGGTCCTTTTTTTCCTGAAGAACAGAATTTGCCACTTCAACCAAGGGTTAAAAGTTACAGTATAGAGTTTTAATTCAATTTTTATGACAAATATTTCCTTAAATACATGAAAAATATTTTTCACTATCTAATGTTTAGTGATCTTATCATAAATTATAAACTTGGTCATAGAATAATGACCAAAACTTTTGGAAGAAATTAGAAAGTGACATTTATTTTAACTACTTGACATTAAGTAAGTTAGTGATTGCACATTTCCCTGCCTTTCGATATATGTATTATTAGTACATATTAGTCAATATATGTTGTTGTCTTTAAAAAGCTACAAAGCAATCATAAAAAATTTAAATACAAAGTTTGGCAAACAAAACTGGCACTATTTATAATCCTTCATCTAATATATTTTGGGAAACACAGACTTGTAATGATATATCTTCTATCAATTAACATTGTAAAGGGCCCTTTTCCCATATCATTTTTCTCCTAAAACATGGTTTTAATCAATTTATCTCATTATTAATTTGCAGTACACACACCAGGACAGTCACGGTGGTAAGTCCTAGGGATACTTGCTTTCGTTTGTCACAATGGAGACAAGCAAACGGCAATAGTCCAGGTCAAGCTGACTGGACAATGGGCTGCTACTTAAGGACACGTCCCGCCTGGGTTAGAGATAGAAAGGTCTTTTGGAAAAAGTAACAGTGCAACATACCCATATAATGAAAAGACACAGCCCTGTGAAGAAAGAGATGAAAGTCCTCTAGGCACAGGTAAAGCAGAGTCAGGGATGGGAGGAATGAAAGCTGGAGAGGATGCAGGGTCCCTCCCAGCTGTCTTACAGGGCGGAAGTCGGCCCTTGGCATAAAAGGAAAAAAATAGAAAGGAAGTATTTTAAGCAAGAAAGTGACCGAATCAGAGTTGCATTTAAGAGTTCCTTTCCCTGGCTGATAGGGAGAATTGATGGGAGGAAAGCTACACCAGAAGCAGGAAAACGAGGTGTAGTAAAACGGATCAGCAGTCTCCAAACTCACTCGATCACGAACTCTCTATAAGAGAAAAAGAAAAAACTTCCTTGCAACATCTATTCACAGGTTTTCACTTTTTACAAGTGAAATTGAGACATATGATAAAATGAAACAAATGTTTTATGTTTTAATTATTAATGGTATGTTATTAGTAAAAGTGAATATAAATCTTTATTTCACATAGTCTGATAACTGCTTTTTAGGTGCCAATTCTTATCAAAGCTGTTTTTTTATAACACGGCGGACAAAAAGCTTATACTAAGATTGTAACTGTCCACTTTGCTATTACCTGGTATGATTAAGTTCAAGTGAAATCTGATACGGTTAGAGTAAGGAATTTGTTCCTGCCCTTCAGAGAAAAATGCCTGAACTTTGTGACATCTGCTTTAGCATCTCTGACTTTGTATTATTTACTTGCTTTCTTGTTCTCAGCTCAGTTTTCTAAGATACAGTGTAACTTTAACTAGTAAAGATTAGTGAATACTTAAGTATTTTAACAATCTTTTATAATAAAGATACTACAGCATTGGGGTTTCTTAAAGTTTGAAATTTTTTGTTAAATATAGAGCACAAAAGTACACAGTATTTTATAATATTTTCAATATCACTGCATTTGAAACAGACCATCACTAAATGAAATTGTTTCAACCAGAAATAACTGGTTTGTTGTCTCACTCACAGTCTTAAAAAGTAAGAACAATGTTTCTTTTTATAGCTAAACAATGTGGTACTTTCTACAACATTCACTAAATAGTCTCAATGTAATTTAGAGAATAGCATTAGATCACACTCATAATTCTATAGTCATCAGACTATGCCATCCTCTAAAAACACCAGTAAAGAGCTTGATTATGTCCATTCTTGTAAAACAGTATTCTGTTGACTTAGAGGATAAATTCTATCATTTCAATAGGATATAAATAAAATTTATACTTGATGAATTTTAAGAAAATAATTAGCCTTCAGCAATCCATTCCCACATTTCTATAGAAGTCCCAAGCTGAAAGATATATGCAGCTTATGCATTTTAATATTCGGTAAGTATGGTTAATATCATTCATATAAGCCATTTGGGGAATAAAAACCAAGTACAAAGAAAATAAGTATGTACTATTAAATAACAAATCTGATGATGAGTTATTTCTACATTATATAAAAAAAACTTTTCCTAGCCAGCAAAATCCTTGTTTCTGAGAAGGAGTCCCTACTCTTCATCTATAAGAGCAGAAGATTAATATGAAAAGCATTTTGTGGTCTAAAATTCTACAAAATTAATTCCCTACAGTAAATGTAAAACAGCTCAAAATTAATGAAATGGCCTTTCGAAAATTAATAGTCATGTTTCAGAGTGTTACAGAAGCCGAAGACAACAATGACAAGATGACATTTAATCTCTAAGTAAGTTTTTATCAATTAGTAAATTTGAGATTTTTGGGCTCTAAAGAACATAATTAGTGACAAAACAAAATTGCAATTCTTTCATTTAGAGTTCTGTCATTTATTATCAATTTTGACAGAAATGTACTAATGAACCTATAACAGAAAAGGACACAACATATTCTCGTACTATTATATAATTGAACTTCAACATTATATACATATCATTTTGCAAAGTATCTGGAAAAAAATCCAAATGCAGGTTGTAATACTCAGCCATTTTCATTACACCCAGAGTAAGCATCTTCCCAGTTGAGCTGCTCTGATCATGATATACAACCTTCTAAACGGAAGACGCACGCTTCAACCCAAAATTTCATACAACAAATATATATACGTGGCATTCACGTCATATAACTGGAGTTTTGTTTTTAAAGCTTCATACAATTCTAGTAATATTAAATTAGACTCTCTAGTAAACAATTTTAACAAAAGTTACCTTTAAAATAAATGCCAAATAGTTCATTAAATCATCTATCTTATTTTACTTATAGATGTTTTTAAAAAGTAAAATATTAAATTCATATTGCTATAGATATATATTTTGTATGTATGAAGGAGAAAAATATAGCTGGATAAGAAAAACATGAATAATTCACTTATTGATCTTCACCTGACTCTTTGTCATTTTATAATCTTTTGTTTTTTATTTATTATTTTTTAGAGAGGGGAAGGGAAGGAGAAACAGAGGGAGAGAAACATCAATGTGTGGTTGCCCCTCACATGACCCCAACTGGGGACCTGGCCTGCAACCCAGGCGTGTGCCCCGACTGGGAATTGAACTGGCAACACCTTGGTTAGCAGGCCCGTGCTCAATCCACTGAGCTACACCAGCCAGGGCTCATTTTATACCCTTAAGATTTTCATTACCTATACTTCTAACGAAAAGAAACATATCTCAGGATACTTGCCTGTGGAATATCTTTCCTTCTAGAACTTGAGATATATTTAAGATTTTTTCCTTAGGAAGATATTTCAACATTAGATTGGGGGGGTGGGAGATATGTTTTAAAATTACAAGTATGTCCTATATGTCATAGATCAAGATCAAATATTTGTCAGGAAACTACATTTTTTAAAAAGCTTTATTTTTTAAATTGCAATTTATTAGAAAATTATCTAACATTAACTATATAATGAAGCATATGCCATATAAAAGTTAAATTAAAGTACTTTCATGATCCTCTGAAATAGGTATCATTATCATCCCATTTCTCAGGTGAGAAAATGAGGTGAAGGGAATATAAGTAACATCCAGAGTCACAAGTTTGTAAGCACAGAACTGGAATCCATACCTGTCTGAGCACCAGGCCAATACTTTTGCTACCACACGCACCTCCTGTTAAATCAAAACCTGTCTCGCAAAGTACTTAAAAAGAACTTCAGACAAGCAGACAAAACGCCAGAGTCTGGCCCTAGCTTTGCTCCCAAAGACCTTTAAGTCCCTAAACTAATCACCGTGTACCTCAATCTACTTGCTCAAAAAAAATGTGCAGTGGAGAACATACTACCACATTTTACCAATTCTAATGCACACTTTTTTCACTTTTTAGCAAGTGTGAAACCAGTGTGTCTTACACTCCACAGCACTTTCCAGTTGCCCTCAGCCAGGCGACAGTCACCAGGCCGGCACGCCCACACAGGGTCCCAGGTGTCCACGCTGCACCCGGGCGCTGTGGCTGCACTTGTCGGTGCTGCCAAGCAAGCCAAACCACCAGAGGCAAAGACACAGCCAAATCTCATGCAGAAGATGAAGATATTTCATTTTTTTAAAGTACATTTTATTGATTATGCTATTACAGTTGTCCTATTTTTTTCCTCCCCTTTATCCTCCTCTTCCCGGCACCACCCCACCCTCCTGTAACCCCCCCTTTAGCTTCCCCATTTCCCATACTATTCTTACCCTCCCCCTGTACCTACCAATTATACTTTTTATTCCCTGTACCCTCCCCCCATTCTCCCCACTCCTACTCTCCCCTGATAACCCTCCATGTGATCTCCATTTCTGTGATTCTGTTCCTATTCTAGCTATTTATTTAGTTTGTTTTTGTTTTTGTTTTAGGTTCAGTTGTTCACAGTTGTGAGGTGGTTGTCATTTTAGTGTTTATAGTTTTGACCCTCTTTTTCTTAGATAAGTCCCTTTAACATTTCATATAATAAGGGCTTAGTGATGATGAACTCCTTTAACTTGACCTTATCTGGGAAGCATTTTATCTGCCCTTCCATTCTAAATGATAGCTTTGCTGGATACAGTAATCTTGGATGTAGGTCCTTACATTTCATGACTTTGAATACTTCTCTCCAGCCCCTTCTTGCCTGCAAAGTTTCTTTGGAGAAATCAGCTGACAGTCTTATGGGCACTCCTTTATAGGTAACTCCTTTTCTCTTGCTTCTTTTAGAATTCTCTCCTTCTCTTTAATCTTGGGTAATGTAATTTTGATGTGCCTTAGTATGTTCCTCCTTGGGTTCAATTTCTTTGGGACTCTGAGCTTCCTGGGCTTGCCTGTCTGGTTCCTTTGCCAGATTGGGGAAGTTTTCCTGCATTATATTTTCAAATAAGTTTCCATTTCTTGCTCTTCCTCTTCTCCTGGCACCCTATGATTTGGATGTTGGAACATTTACAGTTGTCCCAGAGGTTCCTAAGCCTCTCCTCATTTCCTCATTTTTTTTGAATTCTTGTTTCTTCCTTCTGTCCCAAATTGTTGATTTGAGTCCCTGTTTCATTCCCTTCACTTTTGGTTCCCTGTATATTTTTTTTTTATTTTACTTTGTATAGTCTTCACTTCTTCCTTTATTTTGCAACTGTACTCAATAATTTCTGTAAACATACTGATTACCAGTGTTTTGAACACTGTACCTTATAGGTTGGCTATCTCCTCATCACTTAGTTCTCTTTCTGGAGTCTGAACTATTTTTTCATTTGGGCCGTATTTCTTTGTCTCATTGTGCCTGTTATGTTGCATGGAGCAGAGCCTCAGGGATTTGCCAGAGCAGGACAACCCACTTTGCTGGGTTGTGGCTCTGTATGTGGGGCCATACATACAGTGGAGGAGGGGTCAGAGGGGGAACAATGGTGCTTGCTTGGCTCTCTCCCTGCTTTCAGTCACGAGAAGATGAGATATTTCAAAGCAACAACAGCCAATAAGATCAATGGCTACATGTATCCAGCAAGACTAACATTAAGGCTGCAAGCACCAATTTTTCAGAAAGTGTCTACTCACTTTGACTTTGAACAGAATCTGCTTAACTTTCAGTGGCATGTTACTCAACTGAGGAAAAAACAAAGCGTACAGTTAGCCAAATAAGAAAATGGGGGCTAAAAGTTGTGTAACAAACATAAGAAACTTGAAAGAGAATCCCTGGAGCAATAGTAGGGCACATTCCCAGAAATGCGGTATCCTTTCCCACACTCCGGACTGCAGAGGACAAGACTGAGTGAAATCACAGTCTCCCACAGCTCCAGTTTGAAAAAACAATGAAACTCTGAATATAAGGGTAAAAAAATGTTTTAATTATTTTCTTTATATGTTCTTTTCTGTGATTGCACAAGAATGATACAATGAAAATGTTCCAAATTAAAGTCTCTTTCAATTTCATTAAATATAAGGGTTAAAATATTGTGTATGGAATTGTTTTATATTTCAAATTCCCAGGTGGTTGTGTATGTTTGTCAAAACTTGCAGAACTAAATATTAAACTAGGCAAATTTAACCATATATAAATTATGTCTTAATTTTTTAAAATGTTAAGAACTGTGTACCAATTTAATTGGCAGCATTTTTTTTTCTTTTAATGGTACATAAAATAATGGAGAGTCTAAAATCTGATAGCATCTTAGATTCAAGGATACACAGTGACTCTAAAGACTGACTCTGTCAGAAGCTGAAACACACCATGTGTGACCAGTGTTCTACACTGGGTTGGCCTTTCCATAACCACGTGCAAGGAACGTACCGGTTTCTCTCAGTTCTTGGCTGTATGACTACTAATTTTGAAAAGGTATTCTGACTTCCAGAATCAAAGTTACATTTTTAAAAATTCCTGTCTAAATGACATTTAGGACACAAGCAACAAGATAAGTTTTAAAAACGGCACACCCAAACAGTACATCCAGGTTTCTATCATCAAGTTAAAAATAAGAATAAATTGAGAACCTGAACAGTCTGCAAAAGTTCAGGGGAAGAAAGTTTCATTTATATTCTCCAAGTTGAACTCCAGATTCACCTAACCACAACTATCAATCTAAATTTGTAATCTTCTACGGCAGCATTTCTGTCAGACATCACAACTAGATAGGGGCATTTTGAGGCTTACTTTCACCAACATCCAGCATTACGTATAACATAAAAAAACATTTTAATTTCTGACACTCATAGTATATAAGAAACTAAATTAGTCAAGTGCAGAACCCTTGAATGCCTTGAATGCAATCATGAATGCATATTTTACTGACAAAATTTAAATCATTATATATATGACTTTCTTCGTATCACTATTCTACCAAAACACATTTTAAGTAATCCCATTTATTTAATCTCACCTTTAAAAAAATATATATATTTTTTGGAGATAGAGAAAGGAAGGGAGGGAGAAAGAAGGAGAGAGGCAGTGTGTGGTTGCCTCTCGCGTGCCACCCACTGGGTCCCTGGCCCGCAACCCAGGCATGTACCCTGACTGGGAATAGAACCTGCGACCCTAGGGTTTGCAGGCCAGTGCTCAGTCCCCTGAGCCACACCAGCCAGGGCTTAAGTACTTCCATTTAAAAAAAAATACATTAATGGCCTACTATGTGCTAGCATTAGTCATCTATATAGAGAAGTAGGTAAGGCATACTTCATCCCTATGTTTCTCAAGTTTTGTAAACTACTTAGTTTATGTCTATTAATTACCTATTTATATTCTAGAATAAAATATGACATACATTGCATTTAAACAGAAAGAATCTTCACGAAAAGGTGAACAAACACTTGATAATACCATAGCGGCAATGGTAGCGAGTGGTGGCGTAAATGTGAACAGAGCCACCCTGCTGCTGCCACCGCCTCCCAAATCCCTCCCTCCGCCTGGGTTTCTCGGGTTGTAAAACAAGCATCTCAGTGCCCATCTCTGAGTTGTTACAAAATTAAAATACACGTTAACCTCTCGGTGCAATGCTGGGCTTAGACTAAGCACTTGATAATTGTTAGTTGATTTTTACATTAAAAAGCAGGGTCCTGATTTATTCTAATGTGGAATGAAACTTATGAAAAGGAAGTCATTACTTAAGTAGTATTATGCAGTTACACACCACTGTATACCAAGGCAGAATCAGTCTTCCTGTGCTTTCCGCAGAAATACGGCATAACCAAATAAAGTTCATTTATGTAAACTCAAATAAATTAGAGCCTGATTATTCACCTCACCAAAGATTTCTCCATTGATTCCTTTAACAACTTCTTTCAGTACACATTAAGACAAAAAATTAATTTTCAAGTTTAAAGAAAGTGACTTTTAAACAACTTTTTCAGAATTATATTTTAGAAAGTAATACATGCTTCTAATTATAATTCAATACTTCTAATAATGATCAAATGGACTGATGAACATGGAAATTTAAGTTAATATAGTGTTACACACACTCACCGTAGTCAGTTGCTACTATAAATCTAGTTTTTCAGCATAGGTGAACACAGCACTATCCTAAAGAAAACGCACACTGTCATATGACACCATCTGATCAACAAGAAAGATGTAGTCATGCACTTCTTCAAAAACTGGTAAACAACCATGCACCTTCAAAAGACCTCATGGAGGCAACCCAAGGTTACGAAATTATAAAGTCAAACTGGGCACTCAAACTTATTGGTGAGGAAAGATTTGCTTTTTCCACATGTTTGCTACAATCCTGGTTGTTTAGTTTAGCTAAAGAGGTAGAACAGTACTATTCCTATTATGTAACTGACTCTCATCATCCAAATGAAACATCTAGGGTGTTGTTTCTCTCTGCCTGACTACAGAGCTGGTAGCCCTTTCAGGCATCAGTGAGTTGTAAAAAATCATGAGCTAATTATTAAATGAAAGCATTTCCATCCCTCTTAAAATAAGAAATGGGCAATAAAGTAGCAAGCAAAACAGAACTTCCAATTTCAAGTCCAGTGTTTACTCAGCAACACCACAACCGAACTTACGGGGCTACTGGAACTCCTCATGTATTTTACAAGAGAACTGATACTGGTCAACCCGACAAATTCAGTGCTACCTTTTTCATATGATCACATGATTGAGTCATTTAATGGAAAAGTAAAAGAGGAAGAGGAATGGGCACTAAGATTTAAGGTCCCATTAGAGTGCACTTTACACATCCATGCGAAATGTGTCTTAATCCCCATTTTATGAGGAAGAAAACAGAGGCTCCCAGAGGTTAAGTAACTTGTCCAAGGTTACCCATTAAACAACTGGAACATTTTGATTCAGACCCAAGTCTCTGTGGCAAAGTCAGAACAGGCAGATGAATGGCTATTTTTAAAGAAGTTTTAGAAACCCAATCTCTAAAGAAAGTCTTTCACACAATATATACTGAAATCATATGTATTTTAAATGGATGGATCACACAGTGGAAAGGTATGATCTTGGAGAAGTTGTTTCATTGACTCAGGTTTTGTGAGGTTTTTTTTCTATCTGATAAATAAGGACAACAAGTAATTCTCACACAAGGTTGTTATAAAGACAAAATGCTCTAATATGTTTAACTTAGCTTAAAACCTAGCATCTAATAAGGTCTTAATAAATGTTGGTCAGATTGGTATTATTACCCTTGTTGTCATATGTAAAATTAAAAGGTCTCTGAAGGAGTCACTGGGTCCTCTGTCCTAATAGAGATTCTCTGTCCTAATAGTTTTCTTCTGTCCTAATAGAGATTCTGGGATTTAGTAAATGTTCCACAAATACTCACTGATTATATGACATCTAATAGTTTTCTATTCACTTTTATCTCGATGTATGACTATTGATGGACGGTGACATAAGGTATCCCTTTTGCTGATCTTTGTTGTTCCCACAAAGATGCCTCAAATCAAAAGTTCTCAGAGCACAAAAGATCCTTCATAGGAAGTCTTATTTGGTTAGAGAAAGAAAAAAAAATATCCCAAAACTTCCATACATCATGTAAAGAAAAAATTAGGCAGACAGGTACACAAAAATTATCTCAGTTCACAGCTTTTCCTTCACTTGACAGTAAATCACCTGCCCCTCTGAAACTCTGTATGAACTCTCACCGTCCTCTGAAACCTTCTACTACCCCCCAACCAGCTGTCTGCATCCCCAGTCCTCTAACCACACAACAGAGAGGAGGAGCCAGAATCCATTAATTGTGTGTCCACCCATGGACTGACTATACATGATATACATGTCTTTAAACCAATATTTACATTTTTACTTCTTTCTCTTATTTACAATATAATTTGACAGGTTAACTTACCTTGTGGACATCTTAAGCGTCTATAAACTGATAAACACTAGTTTGGAGAAGGGCACGCACTGATTTCACTTTCTCTGTTGTGAGCTGATTTGGAAGACGAACTTGATTTCCTCTCTGTAGCAGGAAGGTGGGGTCAAAAATGCATACTTTCAAAATGCTCACGCAAAGCAGAAAACACCATGAAAAAGAATGTGGGCTTTGGAATCAGACAGACCTGACCTGAAAACCTGGTTCTATCTCTTAATCTCAGTTAAAAAAAAAAAAAAAAAAAAAAGAAGAAAAAAACTGCATGAGCCTCAGTGTTTCCTCCTGTACAAAAAGAAGTAAAACATGGACCCCAGGGGCTCTTGAGAGAATTAGGTGAGAAAGTGTATGAGAAAGGACTGTCACAGGACTTGGTATTAACAATATTAAGAAATGGTAAGAATTATGATCTATTTTCAAACAAAGCCTTAGTAACCAGCCTAGTTATAGATCTGCAGGGAGTGTTCCCACTCCCAAAGCATTCCTTTTCACACAACCTCAAGCAGTCACCAGGACTCACCCAGATGCCTCTCACATGTGCATGAAGATAAAAAGAGAAAGAAAGAGCTAGAAGAAATAGGCAACTATTTGAAAAACACAAATTCCTCATCTGCACCTCCCTGAAAAGAATAGTTTTTTACACCATCAAAATCCTAGTATGGACAAAGTAAATATTGAAAACCCGTTGGATAAATTATATCAGCAAGGGCTACTGTGGATAAAGTGATGAATAAATCTCACTCTTAAGAAGCCAACAAGTTAGTGAGGTAAACACAAAAACAAAAACAAAAATAGAAGACAGACAGTAAATGCATGCTTTGACAGAGTTAGAGGCAAAGTACCATGAAAGCAAAAGGAAAGAAATATATCTGGCTCAAGGATTTAGAAAAGGTTCAAGGAGAAAGTGGAATTTGGAACTGAGCCTTGAAAAATGTGGGGATTCCTCTGGGCAGTGAGTTGGGTCAGTAGAATTCCACACTGAAGAAACACTAGTCAAAAGCAAGGAGGTTGAAATTCTCCAGTATTCAGGAGATGCCAGTCTGTCTGCCAAGACTGAAAAAAAAAAAAAAAAAAAAAAGTATGTAGAAAGAAATGGTGGGAGATGAGGCAAGAAAGGAAAGTTAGGACCAGGCATCCATGCATTCCCAGTGCCATTTAGAGTCTGCCCTTTACGACACCGGCAGCAAAGACTTTTCGGGGACAGCAGGCGAGCTTGATATGAATTGACTCTTGGTTTGGAAATATCCCTGCAGTATATCAAAACTAAAAAAATGAAACGCAGGGTCAAGAAGGGGCTATTAAAATAGCCCAGGCGTAAACTAGAAAATCAAGAAATGGAATTTTTTTTTAAAAAAAGACATGATATTGTAATATCCCATGGGATTTAACAAGTTATAATCCTTATAATATACAAATATTCCTCTCAGGGTAAAAGTCAATACTGGAGTGAATGGGCCTGCGACAAAGAAGGGCTGACCAGCATGGGTGACCACAAGTCCAAATAACCCCCCAAAGTTGCTAAGTATGGATGTAATATTGATTATAAGGGGCACCTATACTATAACAAAGGGATATCATTGGGTGGATGAAACACAGTTGCCAAGGTCTCGGGTTGGGGATGTGATCAAGGTTCCCAGTGGGTCTCTCTGACCCATAGCAGGCTCACAGCTGGTTACTGAGGCCACAGAGATCCCAGCCTCAGGAGGGAAAGACTAGCTAGCCAGGGAGTCAGGGCCCAACCAAATCGCCCAAAATTGAAGGCAGGACTCCGGTGAGGCATAAGAAAAATCCACGGGCTGGGTGGGGAAGACCTGGGTATGTAATGAGAGCACCTTTAACAAGAGAGCTTCAGATAGCGAGATTATCCAGAACAATTCCAGGCCACACCCGTTGGTGGAAGAGGCTCTGTTAGGATTAACCAATTTTGAACCCAAAGGATCAAAGTCTTTAATATTGAGAAAGGCTGAATAAGACTACAACTGTGTTATCTGAACATAAACTTATAACATGAATGTTTTTCTGAACTCCTAACCTAAATTCCTTATCTAATATGAGTGTAATGACATCACTACAAAAAAAAAAATAATACAGATAAAGACCTGAAGACCTGGCACCAACTGACATAAAATATTTTCATCCAAAATCAAGACAAAATATATTTTTTAAAATCTTTTCAAATCAACCATAATTTTTGGAGAACTCGCACAGTGGGCCCAGCTTCACCAGTAGCTTCACCTGCCCCTACCCGGCCCGTATGCTACACTCACACCGAACTACTCCATGCTCTCCAATATTCCGGGCACTCTGTGTGTTTATGCCTCCGTTTATAGTCTGTCTTGCTTTTCTGGTTTAGCAACTCCCATTCATCCTTCAAGTCACCTTCACCTTAAGATATCTGGTGCCTTCAAAGCAGAACTAATCACTGACTGAGTTTTTATAGCACTTTCTACATTCCACTCCTGGGGTAGGATACTTGTCCTTGAAGATCGGCTTGAGAGTTCTCTCTTCCGTGAGGCCTTGGGACTCTCACAGCCATCCACTTCTGCCTTTATATCGCTAGTCTCGCCATCAACAGTATCACATCACCTGACTATTTCTACCACCCACCTGTGAAGTGCTCCTGAGCCATATCTACATCTTATTCATTATTTTATGCCCACTACTTAGCCCAGGTCTGGCACGAAGTAATTTATCAATATGTTGAGTAAGTTAACAGTTTTCCAGTTTCCCAATAACTGAAACGGTTTTATGTATTTACTTAGTTTTGTATCATATTAATCCCTGCCATTTGAATGAGGACATTAACCCTTATTTCACTTGCATATTCTAGTTTTTATTACCTCAATTTCTTAGCAATTTTCTCTGACAGATTTTTTAAACTAGAGAAATATGACAGAATTTTTTATTTCATTCAATATGACAATGGAACTGTAAAAATGTAATCCTACACATATTGTTAAGATGGAATTCAGGGCAGAAGCAACCCAAGTTCCCATCAATATATGAGTGGATGAAAAAGTTTTAGTATGTATATATAGAATGGAATACTACAGAGCCATAAAAAAGGAATGAAATCTTACCTTTTGTGACAGCATGGATTGACCTAGTGGGTATTATATTACTCTAAGTGAAATAAGTCAGACAGAGAAAGAAAAATACCATATAATTTCACTTATATGTAATCTAAAGAACGAAATAAGCAAACAAAATAGAAACAGGCTCATAGGTACAGAGAACAGACTGACAGTTGTCGGGGGGGAGGAGCTGGGTGAAAAGGTACAGAGTAGCAGCCCCAGAACAGTCACAGAGATATAAATTACAGCACTGAGAACACAGTCAATAATATTGTAATAACTATGTATGGTGTCAAGTGGGTACTTGAAACATCAGAGTGACTGCTCTGTAAGTACATGAGTTTCTAACCACTAGGCTATACATCTGAAACTAATACAGAATAATCTTGAGTATAAACTGTAATTGAAAATTTTTTTAATAGAAAACAAAATCCAAGGTCAGCACTAAAAACAAGTGCTGTCAGCCCGGCACCTCGTTCCTACCGGCGGCAGCGCCAAGCTCCTTGCCCCTAGTTAAGGAGTAGTTACATTTATGACGTCCTAAAATTACATTCGGCCCTTTGAAGGCAACCGCAAGGCTGATGTGGCCCCCGGTGAAAATGAGTTTGACACCCCTGCCCTGGACACCACCACTACTATCTAGCACTCACGTTGTGCACTGCTTCAGCCCTTGCATACTAGAAAGCAATCTGAAACATCACAGCTACTCAGCATCTACACCCTTTGCTGATGATACAGATAATTCTCACAACAGCCCACACTACAGACACGGATGTCTGGACTCATACAAGTAACTTAATCAAAATTACACTGGAGTGGGATTTTATATTGTATGACTCCAAAGCTGTCTCCAACCACTGCACCAGGGGTTCTCAGCATTTCCCATGTATCAAAATCACCTGGAGAGCTAATTACAACAGATTTTCTGATTATGTAGGTCTGGAGTAGATCTGAGAATCTGCATTTCTATCAAAACCCCAGTTGATACTAATACTGTTGATAAAAGACCACACTTAGAAAACCACTGTATTATACCGTAATGCTAAAGTTACTTAACTGAAGACATCTGGTAATCCAGTAGCCCTCCAGATAATTTTCTCTTGACACCTAGGAAGGCATACCTCCCTAGTGGTAAAATCTGGTGTTCTGTGACAGGTGAGACATCAGGGGAGGAGAGTAGTGCTGGGGACATGTTCCTGAATGAGAAAATTCAACATAGTAGCAAATATCTATACGGACACTGAACCCAAGGAATCAATTCTCATTCTCAATTCTAAATTCAACATGGAAAAACAATGCACAAATGCCTTGGAACAGCCGGGAGGTTTTCTTAAAGCAAGCAAACAACAACAACAAAATACTGACTGCTGTGACTCCAACAGATCGATAAGGCATATGGCAGCGACACTGCAAGTCAAAATTTCGGATAGAAAAGCAGAAAAATCACTGGAGCTGAGTGGAAAGTCCACTGACAAACATATGAATAAAAACAATTCTGTAATAAAGGTGACATTTCAAAACAGCAGGAAAAAATAATTGTTCAGTAGGTAACGTGAGAGAATTATGGTTTTTTTAATTTGGACCTTATTTCATACTACAAAAGAAAAAACTTCAGTTTGCTTCTATCAAATATTTAATGTATCATAAATGAAAAATAAGGGGATATTTTAAAGATTTAAAATGTATACATATTTCTAAGCAAGATGAGGGAAAGCACATGAAATTGTCTCTAAAATAACATTAAAATAAATGCTAAAAATGATGAAACTGGGGAAGTATTTAGAAGTCATAAAAACATAGGTTTTACATATTAAGGGCAAAGTGCCTATTAGGAGTATTTTACAAAATCAATAAGAGAAAGATGAATAAGAATATGAAGTGAATTTTTAAGAGGAAAGAGAATGAAAACTAATCACTTTAAGAGTTTCTCCAGCACCATTAATGATCTAAGATACAAATTTAAAATAATCATCATCATTTTCCCTTACCGACTGAAAGCCATCCAGGTGTGACAATGTAGAGAGTAATTTTTCTAATCAAACTGAAAGCTAAAAATGCAATGAAGGCTCAGCAGTGCCAGGAAATGTGCCCAAGTGTCAAACACAGAGTGAATATTAAGTAGAGAAGGAAATAACGGTTTTAGAAACTTCATGTTTCTCCTGCTTGTTATCCAGAGGCCAGGTTTTCACTGACTCCCATTTAAAGTGCATCTTTGTCTTTAAAAGATGGCAGATTTTTAGAGGGTTTTGTTCAGGTATTTCAGAGGGGGTTGGAGGAGGGGGGAGGAACAGCTTGTTTTGTCCTTTATCTTTTTCAAATTCATAAACCGATATTCGGAACAGTCTAATACAAAGAGCAAGATGATGCCATTTTTGTAAAATATACAAGTATTGTCAGGAAATTCAATGATGCTTGACAAATCTTTAAAATTGCTTACTTCCCTGAAATCACAAACTAGTAGTCTGTGGTGTGTCCACAGCATTCAAGTAACAGCTAGTTTCAGGGACAACACTTGCACATATTAGAAAGCACACCAGTTTAAATGTGAACACACTGCAGTGGCCACCTTCTCATGATCGTATCTCTTTCTCCATGACCTTGATTTTCGGGTCTCACTGATTTTCAATAATATATGACCAGGGGAAACCTATTTGGGATACCTCAATGAGCAAAAAAAAAAATAAATGCAGCTGTTTGCTGCCTTATGACCAAATTAATAATGTGCCTTCCTTTCAGGAATGGCCCTGACAACTTTTAACTGGATGAGTATCCATGTGGAAATGATTCTGGCACGACAAGAAGTGACACCAACATGCTCAATGAGAAAAGAACACCTTCAAGCAGATGTCGCCTCATGCTCCATGCCCAAGAGAAGTAGCCTCATCAAGCATTTAGAAAGGAAATGCATAACCTACTCAACTGAATCACTTTCAAGACATGTATTATCAACAAATGATTTGTAAGTGGTTCTCTTCTTACACATCATTCTTAATGGAAAGGGGCTATTTAAAGTTTACGGATGTGGGAAGTATGAGACCACATAGTGAGAGGTTCCCAGTCTGTACTGTCTACTGCATTTCCTGAAAATGGGATGTACCTGAGCCGTGGATAGGAAAGGCACAAAAGAAAAATCTAGTTTTCTCATACATGGGGGGGCTGTCCTGTAGTCTCAAAGATAAGGTCTTTTCATTAGAAACACTGCCAACAATAAAATCAGTGAAAGAACATGTTTGGTTAGTTGGTTATTTTCTTTCTTGGAGGAAAAAGGAATAAAGGTTGACAATATACACATTGTGCGCTCATTATCTCCACATCTTACCAGGGAGAGCCTTCTCTAATGATTGTAAAGGGCCAGAAAAACCTGTTCACAGTGAATCACACTCTATGAACTAATGAGTTACAAAGTAGCATTATTAAGATTTGGGGAACAATGATCCCTAACCAAATATCAACTACTAATATACTAAATACAAACAGTGCGCAGCTGAGACCAATCTTGTCACAGTCAATGAGTTTTATTACTTTATCAGTATTTCACGGTTTTACATACAAATACTTCCAATTAATTCCAGCCATAAGCCTATGAGATAGGTATATTTACTTTCAGGGAAAAAAAGAGGAAAGAAAAAAAGATGCAAAGAGGTTAAATAATTTGTTTAAAATTTTCTGTTTAATGGCTGAGCCAAAATTCAACACTAAGTCTCCCTGAAATGACAGGCCTATGTCCCGAAGACTATTCCCAGTGCTTCTTGACTGTCACCTCCCATAGACAGTCACAAGTTTAAGGCAATAAAGGTGACTGCTGGCGTCTGGTCAGAAGAAGAATAACCACCACTGTTGCCTGATGTCAAACTGGCAGCTCTGCCCCTGTGCCTGCTGAGCTGGGATCCTGGGAGCCCTGGGCACGGAAGGAAGAGGCCACAGCCAACCACCTCTTGCTGCCATAGCTATGAGCCTCAAGCCTCCTGGGCTGCTGGATATTCCCTTGAGGAATTTTCCCTTTGGCAACTCCCCAGGCCGTGCAATCCACTGCCCCACTGAGGGCAGCATTCTCCAGTTTTGCCATAAATAACCCCAGGATGAGAAAGACAGTTTTGATACTTCGTTCTAGCTAAGAAAAGCCAATGCTAACAACTTCCCATAGTCCAATGAGAACAAATCTCAGGGAAAAGCTCGATGGGGGTAGAGAGAGGGCACATACACATTTACAAGTTCTATATTTACACAAACATCCTGAAAAGGTTCATAAAGACATCTGAGAAGCCGTACATAATGCTAACCAAGACAAAAAGGATTTGAAACTGCATATTAATTGGCATTTCAGAGATTTGCACTGTCCTTATTTTAAAACAGAGAGAGTATTGTTTATACTGCCTTGGATGTTGTTCAAAGATATGTATTTTTAATAAGATTGAATCATGTTTTCATTCCAGTCAAAGTGATTTTATTCCATGAATATAATTTCCATGCACTGTATAGTAATATTTTCAATACAATTAGTTGCCAGCGTCCATGTCCAGCCCAATACCTGACACAGAGTTAGCTTTCAGCAAGTATCTGTTGAAAGAAAAAAAATCAATGAACCATTGATTCTTTCAGGAATGTTTCTTGTTCTTTGTTGTTACAAAGGGTTACCTATTAAGTAACTTCAAACTTACTTCTCCCCAACTAATCCAAGTTTAAAACTCTTCCTTCTCAAATCTATACCTGTCCACAAGCCCAGCTTCTTTACCCCTCAACAGAGCCTGAAACTCTCAGCCCTCTTATTGTCCTTGACCACAGCAAAGATTAATAACCACAACTCCCCTCAGATCCAGGCTTTCCCAGTGCTTCTGGGAGGAGACCAAGCCCAGCCTGGGGACCACACAGGCTGCATTTGAGGAAATGTGTACTTCCAAATAGTAGGTAATTACCCACGTGGACACCTAACGTCTCAGCTCAGTCTAATAGCTGACTACTATTTCCCCCTACGAAAGTCCTTTTCTTGGGGGTTTCTTCCTGACGGCAAGTCACAGCGCTATCCCTCACAGATCTCTCTGACACCCGTGATGGCTCCCACAGTTTCTAGCTGTAACGAACTCTGGGCTGGTTTCCTCACTGCTGCAGACTTTGCAAGTCTTTCAGTTCTGGGGTCACGTTCACCCAAACCTAAAACTCATGCTCTGTCACGGTTAGACTTAACTGGAAACAGTCCAAATGATCAATAACCAAATGAAAAGTTAAAAAAAATGCAAAAACACACCAAATATATTACACAACTATTTCAAAAAGCATTTTCAAATGAGCTTTAAATAACTGAAATAATCCCAATCCTGAAGAAAAGGAATATAAAAATAGTATATGCAGTTAAAAACCTAAATACTTATTTAAACATCTAAAAGGATACATTCTATCCACGGCATTACCTAAACTATGTCTGAAAGAATATTGGTTTTAGATACAAATCAGTGTTCTGATAAATAAATTTGGAAAATATTACTTTCCAGGTCCATTTTGGAAGTCCATTATGCATATTGGCATATTAAAATCCCTGACGAGACATTAAGAGAAGGAGTCATTTAATCCAGACATTCCCCCAAATTATTTGATGATGGAAGTTGTTTTTACACAAAACGTTAATTGTATCTTACTCAGAACACACTTTGCAAATCATGTCAACAGTTGTCATCCCCAGGTAACAGACACAATGATTATTTCTCCTTATAATTTCTATGACTTTCAAATATTTTGTGATAAACATATCAATTTTATAATCAGAAAAACATTAATAAAAACAGCAAAAACATGTTCAGTCCTATGTAATATCACTCATACTACTTATTATTATACCAGCTTTGCCACTCCTGGCGGTTCTGGGCGAGTGGGGGAAAGGTAAGTAGAATGCAAAGTGGTCAAAGCAAAGGGATTTCAAATGACATCTAGGTCCCATCCTCAGATCTGTCCCTGCCTGGCCACGTGACCCTGCTCAAGTTACACTCTAAGCCTCAGTTTCCTTTTCTGAACAATCTGGATAACAACCACATCTGCGTGACAGAGTGGCTGTTGACTAGTACGTGCAGTGGCGCGAGTCACGCATTTGCCACAGCACCTGGTGAACAGTGCATGTTCAATGAATGCCCACTGCTTGTATGACCAGCCATACGAGATACCACCCACTGTTCTTCAGTTACTGTGACCCAGATCCTGTTAATTAGTGGATATTTTGATGAATTTACAAATATTCATTCAACCTACGAAGCAATTAAGACTCCATATCATTTTACACACTATCTCGTAAAACACATCATTTAAAGGTAAATTTACCAAAAACACCTTAATGTTCAAAAAAAACTTCCAAGTGCAGTGTCTGTGCACAGGTGTTTTATTGTTTGAAATTTTTCATTACACTACTAAGAAAAAGTAGACCTTAATTATGTTAAAATATTTTGAATTAGTTTTTCCATTTTGACATCAAAACATACTTGCAAAAATATGGAAAGTATTCCTATATTACAAAAAAAATGAATCCAGGAAAACATAAATAAAAAAACCCATTTACCTGTATTGGCTCTAAAAAAGGCATTTAGTCAAGAGTGTGTAAGGTTAATTTTCAGACAGGTCCATCATGGTGCCACCAGACAAAGGTTACACCCAGCTTTACCCAATCTGGGACAAATTCGGCCCCCTCGCTTGCCCCTACTTAAGGCTGAAAGAGTTGGGAGGTACAGATCCCTCTTCCCCTTATCAATAACAAAAATTAAGTTCCAAGTTGCCACTTAATTCTACAGTCATTAATGGTAAAATACAATACCTCAACATTTAATTTATAGGAGGCAGATCTGATTTTATTCTATATGTTTAAAAGAAGTTCTCTTCAATACACAATAGCCTATAATAGGAATAGTATCTCAAATTTCACTGCCTCTTTTGAATAAGAATGTTCTTATGTATGATGTTACAACTGAACATTTTCAATCAATGAATATCAGTCCTAACAAAATAAAAAAAAAAAATACAGTTAGAGTTACTCTCATAATACACAGAAGAAAAGTGAAATATTAAAAGATAAGGCAATTCCCACAACAGTGAAGTGAGGAACCAAACAAAATTACGATCACCTTGGTAGCACATTCCTAATCTCAGAGGGGGCATTTTTTCTCCTCTAAAAGGAAATGTGATTTCCATTAAGATTAGTACCCATTCTGTGTTCAGTGTTCCAAGAACAGCTTCTTTGGATCTGGCACAGGGACCTTCACAATGGACTAATGAAGAAAACCAACCCATCTTCCACTTCCTAGGAAAGAAATGAAAGCAGGGCGTGTTCCCTCCCTCTTTGTTTTCCAATTAGTATAATAATGATGCCAGCATTACAAAGGCTGTTTTCTAACAAAGCAGATAATACTTAAAATTTAACAAACATAAACTGAATACCTGGTGCGTGCTGCTGTTACTTCCACACTTTCACTCTGTATAATTCCTTCTTCAACCACAGAGGAAACTCAGGGTCCACGAGGGGAAAGAAAGCAACTACGTCAGAAGATGACAGAGCAGAGATTCAGTTCCAGGTTTGCTGTCTCCAGATCCATTCTGCCAACAGCTGCCTGTTCAGTGCTATTCTGACTTCTGACTGGACCAGTTTTATGTGAAACCCAAACCAATGCTGTTAAATGCCCAAGAGCCAAGTGTACCGGTTCACCTAAGGTGGACAGCAGAGTTAAATGAAGGGTGTTGGGCTCACTTAAAATGCTTTCTGGAATGCTGTATCATCTGCCCATACATCAAATAATCTTTCTTTGTTTCTGATGAATTCTAGCTTAGAATTTCTTCTTATTTTAAGACAATGTAAAACCCCAACCTGTTGCCAAAAAACATTCTTAGAAAAAAATGGACAAACTTATTTTCTACTTGTCAGTTTTGTCCCCGTTTTGAAGTGTAACTCCCCAAAAAACTGGGGATAAGAAGCACACATACTGATTATTCTTTCCCAGGTGTCTATGGGACAATTTAATCTCTTCTATTAATGTGATCTCTAAATTCTCGGTCTCTTCTTTCATAGGGTGGGAGAAAATACACTTTATTATTTGGTCTTATTCTTCAGCCATTACGTTCACATCAAAAGGCTAATTTCTTATACCAATAGAAGAATCAAAATGCAAGGCTCTTTAACAATTTAGACTTCAGGGTATTGACAGAAAGGAGAATTTGTATGCATAAGTTAATGAATAATTGCTTAATTCTCAAAACCTATAACTTAGTCTATAAATTATATGCTACTCTGCTATCATTATTCAAAAGTAGGAATATTTAGGCTGTAAGTAGTAATATAGCATTTATGCCCTGTTAAAAACCCTGTCGTTGATGGCCAAATATTTTGTTTTCTCTAAGTTTGAGATGGAAATGACATTACCCTGAATTTATACTTACACTACTAATGGAATGCATATTTCTTTTATAAACACCACTGCAGGAAATAATGTTAAAAGAGAATCTCAAATCAAGAATTGAATTTTATAAATAGAGTGCTGAGAAATCTACAACTCTTTTAATGATGCATTTGGTGATGGCTTAACAATTCATTGGTAATGGCTGCAAAAATAAATGTTACATGCCGTGGTTTTCCGCGTATAATGCGCCCCAGTGTATAATGCATACCATGTTTTTGTGCACATTATTCACGGGATTACTATGCCCATGATACGTAATCATTATACTCATGTATAATGCATGTCTTTATTTTTCCCTCAAAATCTTGGGCAAAAATACACAGCAAAATATGATAACTCAGTTCGATACTATGCATAAGTGAGCTTCGACCACTCCAGTGGACAAGTATTTTGCTGGTCTCTATCCCCAACACTGACCTCTTGCTCAAGTTTACACAAATTAAAATAATATCTATCTAATAACTGATCATTACATGTCAAGGTATGTGCAGTAAATTAAATCAAACCCAGCAGTACACACAAAAGTAGTCAAGAATATGGCCTCTGCTTTTTAGGGCTTCACCATCCAGTTAATTTAATCAAACATACCAGGAAAGACTATTAGCACATCGGACTGTAAACCACATAAAGGATGCTAAAATGACCACTTAGTAATGGCATGCGGATAAGGGAGAAAAGCAAATCCAAGTGTCCATCAACTGGAGACGGCTTATATAAATCAATCATGGTTCATCCCTACAAAGACATAATACACAGCTTGGGGAAAAACAGAGCCCTTTATGCAGTGAAATGGAATAATGTGTCATGTTATATTAAGTGAAAATGCAAGGTACAAAGCAGAACTAACTGTGAATATATAAAAGAGAAAGAAACAGTACACATGTAGTCATTTACTCCTGAGTTTAAGGAGATGCGCTGTCCAGTAGGGTAGTCGACAGACATCTAAAGGCTCTTCAGCACAGAGATATGGCCAGTGTGACTAAGAATTTAAATTTAAATTTCATGTAATTAATTTAAATTTCAAATATGACTAAGTGTAAGATATTTTCTATTAAAGACAATTTGTTTTGTAGAACTTGAATCAGGTTAACAATTGCACCATTTAAATGGAATTTTTTAATGTGGGAACTACAAAATTTTAAATTGCATTTGAGGTTCACGTTATATTATTGCACCATTGGACAGCACAGGTATAAAGTATCCTACTAGAATTTGTAAGAACTGGCAACGCCGATTGCCACTGGGGAGAAAACCTGGGTGATAGGAAGCAAGGGGCTGAGGGTATAACTCTATTTTGTCATTCTTCTCTTTTGAACTTTGTGCCATCTGAGAGTATTGCCAATTGAAAAACAATGATTCAGTGATGTGACTTATAAACACCACTATAAAGATTGTCCTTAGCATTAATTTTCAATTTAATTTTGGATGAAATCTCTCCCCCCAAAAGCAACATGGTACTTTTGAAGAGGTTATAGATGGTCTTTGGCAGAAAATGGTTTCTTATAACCTAAGATCACAGAAGTATTTCACAGACTGAAGGTGCCAGAGTTACCAAATGACCACAAGAGACAAAAGCCTTCGAACCTCAAACCGCGTGTCTGTGCCAGCCCAGTCTGGCATTTAGCACCACTGCCTTTGCCACCATCAGACACTGTTCTGTTTCTGATTTTCCATTCACTGAATATATTTGCCCAGTTTCTTGTCCCTTTCTTCATCTACATCCCCAAGTAAAAATTTAATTATCTCTGTATTTCCATTTAGCACAGCATGCATCTACTTGGCTAACTGAAAAAAGAAAAATGCCAGGAAAATTCTCACTTTCGCAACTTATCAAATGAAGTTTTTCCATGAAGTAGTAGTGTAAAAACATAAGCAGATCACTAAGGGTTCAATAAAAGGGAGTGAATGGGTATTATCTACCCAACTTTTTAGGTTAAAGCATCTAGCTTCTCTTTGAATAGGTATAGGTATAGGTAGGAAGAAAAGATGGGAAGAAACCACTCCCATCATCTGGTACAGCACTTATGTGAAAATTAAATAACCCTTTGACACTGTGTAGGAGTTTTACTGCCAACTAATAACTGAATCATAAATGCCTGAGAGTAATGGTAACTGCTTCAGACCGTAAAATACAGATGCATCCTTAAGACACTGACTGTGTCTCTTTCCTCTTTCTGTTAAAGCAGTGCTACTTGACCATCAGATATGAAAGAAAAGAGAAACGAAGGATTGATCCTCTCTCTGACACTTCCACTTTGTGCATACCTTGCATCCACTATCGCACAAAGGAGAAAATATATTCAATGGCTCTTATAGTTATCTTGACTACCGTTGACTTAATTGGTTGAGAAACTAGGGCACATCCATCAGACCTGCAAATGGCAGGGTGGTAGCCATTTTCAGATTTAACAACTCAATTTCCTGTTTTTCCAGCATATCTGAACTGATACATGACTATAGCAGCTGTTAAAACTGTGATCCTGTGACACAACTCCCCTTGGAATTGACTAATACTTCCTTACTTCCATTTCTCCAGAAATAAAATAGCATGTGTGCAGGTTAGAGAGACGAAAATTCTCAAGGGCTAGTGACAAATGACCCACCTAGGTTTGACTATCTTAACTCTACTTCCTTACAAATATATCTTGGTATAATATAGAAGCTGTAATGTTAGGCGAGAAAGTGAAATGGTGTATTTATTTTTTTAATTTACTTAGTTTTATTAAATTTATTAGGGTGACATTGGTTAACAAAATTATATATATTTCAGGTGTACAATTCTAGAATACATCATCTGTGAACTACATAGTCTGTGTTCACCACCCCAAGTCAAGTCTCCTTCCATCACCATTTTTGCCCCCGTTCCCTCTACCTCTCCCCACCCCACTTTCCTTCTGTTAATAACCAATCTGTTGTCTGTTTCTATGAGTTTTGCTCATTTTATTTTTTGCTGAATCCCTTCACCTTTTTCACCCAGACCCCTGACCCCCCTTCCCTCTGATAGCTGTCAATCTGTTCTCTCTGAGTCTGTTTCTATTTTGTTTTTACAAGATTTTGTTCATTAGACCCCACATATAATTGAAATCATATGGTACTTGGCTTTCTCTGACTGGCTTACTTCACTTAGCCTAATGCTCTCAAGGTGCACCCCTGCTGTTGCAAAAGGTAAGATTTCCTTTTAAATGACCAAGTAGTATTGCATTCTGTAAATGTCACATAGCTTTTTTATCTACTCATCTCCTGATGGACACCTGGGCTGGTTACAAATCTTGGCTATTATAAATAATGCTGCAATGAATTGGGGGTGCATATATTCTTTCAAGCAACTGTTCCAGGTTTCTCCAGATATATTCCCAGAAGTGGAATCGCTGGGTCGTAAGGGAGTTCATTTTTAATTTTTTGAGGCAAGGCCATACTGTTTTCCACAGAGGCTGCATTGATCTGCATTCCCACCAACAACTCATGAGGGTTCCCTTCTCTCCACATCCTCGCCAGCACTCGTTTGTTGGTTTATTGATGATGGCCATTCTGACAGGTGTGAGATGATAGGTCGTTGTGGTGATTAGTCACGTTGAGCATCTTCTCGTGTGTCTATTGCCCACCTTATGTCTCTTTGCAGAAGTGTCTGTTCAGTTCCTTTGTCCCTTTTTTAACTGGATTTTTGGGGTGTTGAGTTTTTTAAGTTCTTTATAAATTTTGGATATCGACCCCTTATCAGATGTATCATTGGTGAACATGTTCTTTCATTCAGTGGAATGTCTTCTCACTTTGTTGATGGTTTCCTTCTCTGTGCAAAAACTTTTTAGTTTTTGATGTAGTCTCATTTGTTTATTTTTTTTCTTTTGTTTCCTTTGCCACAATAAATGTGCAAGATTTTACTGTCTATGTTTTCTCCTAGGATAGTTATGGTTTCAAGTCTACCATTTAAGTCTTTAATCCATTTTGAGTTTATCCTTGTGTATGATGTAAGAAGGTGGTCTAGTAACATTTTTGCACATATCTGTCCAGCTTTCCAACAGCGTTTCTTGAATAGGCTATCTAAACCATTGTATGTCCTTGCCTCCTTTGTCAAATATTAATAGACTATAAAGGCATAAGTCTATCTCTAGTCTCTCAATTCCATTTCATTGATGTATATGTCTGTTTTTATGCCAGCACAATGCTGTTTTGATTACTATGGTCTTGTAGTGTAGTTTGATGTCAGGTAGTGTGATTCCTCCAACTTTGTTCTTCTTTCTCAAGATTGCTGTGGCTATTCAGGACCTTCTGTGGTTCCATATAGATTTTTGGAATATTTGTTCTGTTTCTATGAAACACACTATTGGTATCTTGATAGGAATTGTGGGGAATCTACAGCCTTCTTTGGGTAGTATGGACATTTTAATGATATTGATTCTTCCTATCCATGAACACAATCATGCTTCTACTTATTTGTATCTTCTTTAATTTCTTTCTTCAGTGTCTTAAAATTTTCTGAGTACAGGCTTTTTACATTCTTGGTTAAACTTATTCCTAGGTATCCTATTTTATTTTTTTGATGCAATTTTAAATGGGAGTGTTTTCTTAGTTTCCCTTTCTGATAGTTCATTATTGCTTTATGTAAATGCAACTGATTTCTGGATATTTACTTTGTTCCCAGCTACTTTACTGACCTTATCTATCACTTCTAGTAGTTTTTTTGGTAAAATCTTTAGGATTCGCTATATACAACATAAAGTCATCTGCAAATGACAACAGTTTTACTTTTCCTTTTACAATTTGGATGTCTTTTATTTCTTCTTCTTATCTGATTGCTGTGGCTAGGACTTCAGTACTCTGTTGAATAACAGAGGTGAAAGAGGACATCCCCGTCTTGTTCCCAATCTTAAGGGGAACACTTGGAGTTTTTACCCATTGGGTATAATGGTAGCAGTTATTTTGTCATATATGGCCTCTATTATGCTGAGGTATGGTCCCTCTGTTCCCACTTTCCTAAGAGTTTTTATCATAAATTGGTGCTAGATTTTACTAAATGCTTTTTCTGCATGTATTGATAGCATCATGTGGCTTTTATGTGGTGTATCACATTTATTGATTTGCAGATATTGTACCAACCTTGCATCACCAGAATAAATCCCACTTGATCATGGTGTATGATCTTTTTAACATATTGCTGGATCTGCTTTGCTAATATTTTGTTGGGGATTTTAGCATCTATATTCATCAGGGATACTGGCTTACAATTTTCTTTCTTTGTAGTGTCTTTATCTGGTTTTGGAATTAGGATAATGCTGGCCTCATAACATAAGGTTGGGAGTCTTCCCTCTTCTTAAATTTTTGAGAATAGTTTAAGAGGGGTAGGTGTTAGTTTGAAATGGTGTATTTAATTTTAACAAATACCATACGAGAAGTCAGAATCACTAATTTATAAACACAACCATATTTTGGACACAAACTACCAAAACTCAGATTCTTTTTTAATTCCATTTCGGAGGTTTGCCTCCAAATCACTTTATTTTTAAAAATCAAATCCCACAAATTTTGGCATTTTTGCTCTTAATTCTGCCCAAAGTAATTTTCTATAAGCCTGAGGCAATTACAAAAGAAAACTTCTGTTCTATTAACACATACTTCCCACTTTTTTAACCAATTGTGTATATTATTTCTAATGTGCTAACATCAATGGGACAGGGGGTCCCAATGGGGTGGAACAAGAATAATTAGAGAAAATTCAAATAAGGGACTCTCCCTGCTCACCTAGCACATCCATTCTTATCTTACAACCACAAACCTCAAAGCCTTAACAAGGCCACGTTTTTTTTTCTAGAGAGTAGGCAGTTAAGAAACTGACCCAGTTTTGCAGTGTGCTGTGCTCTTCCCACTAAATTCCTGAAGGCCTGCCTCTGAGTTATATCCCTGAGCTGTACAGCATGGAAAACACAGATGTAATCATGGTATGGCCCATCACACATGTTGGAAACTCAACTACCTTCATTTATTGCCAAGGAAACTTGGAAGTTCTGATCTTTGTAAATATTTGTAACTATTTAAAATGTGTTATAAGTTACAATAGTAATCGCTTCTCAGCATTTTGGCTGAGATCAAGTGTAAAAGTTGCACAGTAATAAGTTTTCAGATTTCTGAGTTGAACTTAAACTATTTTTCTTGCCCTTGTATTCTTTCCTGTCTTAATAGTGACCTAAGACCACCCCAATTAAATCACTTTTGTTGTCAAACTACTGCACGATTCAATTCTATATCTGAAGTTAATAAATAGTTTTAACTTATTTTAATCTATAAACAGTATTGTGAACTTAAACTATATTAATAATATAACCCAAGTTCACTCTAGCATTTTCTAAAATTAGTCAGTCTTTGAGAGCCTTTTCCAAAGAATTCATTCCTCAGCTGTGAAGTTTGTATGCAAAGCTAAAGACACTTTGGCCCTTTATAAATAGTCATGGGAAACTTCTTTCTCCCATACTTTTAGTTTGTTTTTACTATAACAGATGGGAAAAAATTTAGCAAAGTCATTTAAAAAAAAAGTCTTAAAACAACTATCATACTAATGTTAGAACACTAAAAGCTTAAAGATATGAAGTATCTTTAATAATAAAAATGGTTGCTGAAAATTATAAATACCACTTGACTTAATTCATAAAATAAGTATGGACTCAAAAATCTAAATAGAAACTCCTTCTACCTTTGGTCCAGCTCTTAGGCACATCTGTTTCTAAATATCTTAGCTACCTTTCAGTCATTTTTTGAGAAAGTTTCTCCAGCACAGAAGTTCAGATCTTCTCTTTAAAATATATTCCAACATCTTATAAATGTTAAAATTCCACAATGCTTACCAAGAGGCCAAGCTAAAGGCTTCATTTGAGGGGAAAAAAAAAATGTATCAATTAGCAACCATAAATTCTGCAAAATCTTTTGCTATAAGATATATATAGTTTTATACAAACAATATAAATCGTTTTGTTCCAATTTATTTTTAAGTTCAATACTTAGAGGTCTCCCCAGTAAATAAATTTTAAATTAATCACTATTTCATTTGCCAATCTTATTAGTTAGGCCAGGGGCATCAACAAACTTTTTCTGTATATGGGCAGAGTACAAATTTTTAGCTTTGCAGGCCACATATTCTGTCTTGACTACTCAAATATAACATGAAAGCAGTCATATAGAATATTGTAAATAAGTAGGTATGTCTGAAAGCCAATAGAACTCTCTACAAAAACAGGTAGAGTATTAGAAAATAATATCCAGAATATATACCGTATTTTTCGGACTATATGACACACCGGACCATAAGACACACCTAGGTTTTAGAGGAGGAAAATAGGAAAAAAAATTTTGAAGCAAAAAATGTGGTCCTGCTCCTGCCTCCTGTGACCCCGCTCCACTGCTGCCCACGCCCCTTAGCAAGCCAGGTAAGCTACATCTGGACTACAAGACACACCCGCTTTTCCTCCCAAATTTGGGGGGTAGTGCATCTGATAGTCCAAAAAATACGGTAGGAACTTCTAATACTCGCCCGGACCAGCATGGCTCAGTTGGTTGAGTGTCATCCACAGAAAAAGGTCGCAGATTTGGTTCCTGGTCAGGGCACACGCCTGGGTTGCCAGGGCTTGGCAGGGTGTGGGTGAAGCAATCCATCAATATGTCTCTCACACACTGATGTTTCTCTCCCTTTCTTTCTCCCTTCCTTCCCCTCTCTCTAAAAATAAATAAATAAAATATTCAAAAAACCCCCTGAAATCAACAACCAAAAAAACAAACAATCAATTAAAAAATAAGCAAAGGACTTAAATAAAGATTACTCACAAAAAGATTTATGACTAGACAAAAGCAAGACATGATGCTCAATATCACTAATCATTTGGAAAACGCAAATCAAAACTTCACTGAGACACCACACTCATTAGAATGGCCACTATGTAAAGACAGAAAATAATGAAGGTTGGAGAGGATGTAGAAAAATTAAAAACCTCGTGCGCTGTTGTTGGGACTGTAAAATGGTACAGCTACTATGGGAAACAGTATGGTGGGCCTCAAAAAACTAAAAATGGAATGACCATAGGATCCAGCAATTCCACTTCTGGCTATATACCCCCAAAAAGTAAAAGCAAGTTTTCAAAGAGGAATTTGTACATCCATTTTCCTAGCAGCATTATTTATAATAGGCAATATATGGAAGCAACCCAAGTGCCTAATGACAGATGAATGGATAAGTAAAAGTGTTATATATGCATACAATAGAACATTATTATTCAGCCTTAAAAAGGAAAGAGATTTTGATATGATACAACATGGTCATCCTCAATATCTTGAGGATATTATGCTAAGTGAAATAAGCCAGTCAAAAAAAGACAAAGAATGTTTGATTCCATTTATATGAAGTACCTGGAGTTGTCAAAATCATCGAGACAGAAAGTGGAATGGTGATTACCAGGGCTGGGGAGAGAGGAGAACGGAAGTTTTGTTTAATGGTGTAGAGTTTCAGTTTTGCAAAATGAAAAGCATTCTGGAGGTGGATGCCGGTGATGGTTGCACAATAATGTGAATGTACTTCATACCACCGTACTGTAACTTAAAATGGTTAAGTAGTAAATTTTGTATCATGTATATCTTACCAAAAAAAAAAATTGGAGAAAAGAAAAACAAATACATGTAGAGGGCCCATTTTGACACAATTTGCTGATCCACAGTTTGCTAATCAGTGAGTTATGCTATTGCATTTTAAATTCTAAATATAATGTTTCCAAGTTAGCCTAAAAGTACCATTTCTATGTAAAAGCCAAAGAACTTATATATATGACCCATGGACATGAACGGGGGGGTGTGTGGGGGGGGTACTGCTGGTGGGAGGGGGAGTGAAAGGGGAGGAGGAGTGGCAGGGAATAAAGGAGAGAAAAATGGAACAACTGTAATAGCATAATCAATAAAATATATTAAAAAATAATAAAGTTTTTTTCTTCAGGCATGTTAATTGAAATTTATTATATATAATTAATTACATTTTGATAAAGTTTCTTTTAGCTTTACAACCTATGATTAGTAATGCCATGTGAATTTTTAGGATTGCTGTCAAATTTGCTTTTTTCATGTATAAATTGTAAGACTATAGGATACTTAAATTTTTCTTATGAAGAGCTACTTGTAAATAATCTTTGAATTGATAGCACTCATTGACCAGACTGTGATCTATGCAGTTTTTTGTAGTAAAGTAAAAGTTTCACTTTTATTTTTTAAAAACAGTACCACTTCTACACAAACATCATGTTCATTTATTTTTTCCTGCGTAGTTACAGATAATTTTAGTAAAGCTGTTAATATCAGAAGTCAATCTCCCAGTACCTAGACAAACATGTTTTACATAAAATAAGGGCTCACAAGTTATGACTAATAATTAAATGAAAGCAGTTACTTCAGTAACCTGAAGCTTGGCGCTTATTATTATATAAATAAACTTGGCATTTCAATAATAAAGTAAGGCTATAATGTTATTCAATTACCCTCTAACAAATTCAGAGGAAATCAGACTTTGAACAAAAAGTCTAGCATCATCTTAATAAACAATTTCACTTTTCTTATTTGGCAAATAACTTTAATAGATGTCTAATAGCAAAAATAAATGCAGATTGCCATGTGACAAAGGAAGACTGTCAGTTTACTGAATTAAACTATATCATCCCAAACATGACAATGTTAAACATGATTCTGAGGACATAAACCAATATTTCAGTTCCTTCTCAATGCTAAACATTGAGTTTCTTATGCATTAGAATTTGTCAGTTTTTAAAAAATAAAATTATTTTTAAATGATTTTTTAAAAAATCAAGAGAAGGCATTTATAAAACCACTTTAAACAAAAATATTCTTTAGCCGTCGAGTATAATCCACGACAGCAAGTACACTGGCGACGGCAGGCCTAGTGATGAGGAGCACAGCTTAGGGGATCCGACCCTGTTTCTTTACTCCTCCCTTAGAGCTGTGTGCCTGGCTGTGTTAAACTCTTCTAGCCTCAGTTTCCACAGTTGTAACAGTTAATATACTTTCTCAAAAAGGAGTAACAATTTTTTTTTTTTTACAAAATACTAATACTATACTGTAAAGCACCTAAATGGACCTTTAATTTAAAAAAGCAAAATAAAGCTGAAAGTTAGGATATTGAGTTCCCAAAAAATAATTAACAGCAGCCTCCATTCCCTTTACGGCTTCTTCTCCATCTCACCTGTTGATATCTACTCAATCAAAGGTCTCAGATGTGGTTGCATGTAAGAATCACCTGAGCCGAATTCTAAAACTCCATGCCCAAGATGACAGGCTCAGTAAACACAGTTCGCCTCACACAACCACATCAAAATGACAACAGAACTATAGGACAACCATCATTCAGAGCCATCAAAAACTGAGCTGCATGTAAGTTCTACAATTACGGAATTAAAGAGGAAACTACATCAAGACTGGCAGGAGGGGCTGAGACACAAATGGGCTGGTCCCACACCCAAGGGAGGCAGATAAAAATCAGCAGGAATATCTTAGAAGTGAAGGTTCCTAGCCCCACATCAGGCACCCCAGCCCAGGGTTCCGGTGCCAGAATGTGAAGTTGCCATAACTTTTGGCTGTAAAAACTAGCAGGGATTAAGGCTGTGGCAGACAGAAACTGCTGGAATCCCAGGGAGTTCCTCTTAAAGGGCTCACATACAGACTTACTCAAACTTACTCCCTCTGAGCTCCAGCAGGTTAAAAGGCACCAGAAACATACTCGGAAGAACTGAGTTGTCTGGCATCAGGGCGAGATCTTGGGGGTAGCTTTCTCCCAGATAGAATCGCTGTCGCTGGTACTTTCCTGAGCCCTCCTCCAACAGAGCCACAGAGCCAGCAGACAGGTGCCATATCTGAGACTCCATCAACTTGGCTCACACTATGTGCCCCACCCTGGTGATTCCCTGAGCCCTGGCCCACTCAACTTTCAGGTCCACCCAACCTGTTTCCAGTGGCTTTTCCATACAAATGGGTTGTCTTGGCCCGTGCTTCAGATTTTCCTAAATTCTCTCACACAAGCAGCATCTGGCTTCAGCAAGAACCCATCCCTCTCACTAAGTTGCCTCGGGCCTGGCACTATCTAACAGCATCCAGCCTTGCTTCACAGTCTGGCTTTGCCTGGCCACCTCCAAGCCCAGCACAAGTAGCAGCCATCTGCAGAACACTTTGTAGCTTATGCTGTGTGACCTTGGACAGAACACAGGTGGTAGCTGACCTTGGATGTGCCAAAAGCAAACAAGGCTCAGCTACAAGAGGAGGGTGTACAGAGCCCACACAGTGGGCACACCTCAAGTACCAGTTTGGGTAATAGGGGAGGCTGTGCCACTGGACCCTTCAGAACACCTACTACATTAGGCCACTCCACCAATCCTGGGAAGCACAGCAGCTCTACCTAGTATGTCTGCCAAAATGAGGAGACAAAGAAACATGGCCCAAATGAAAGAACAGAACAAATCTCCAAAAATGAACTAAACAAAATGGAGATAAGAAATCTATCAGATGCAAAGTTCAAAACACTGGTTATAAGGATGCTCAGGAACTTAGTGAGGACCTCAACAGCATAAAAAAAGATCCAGTCAGAAACAAATGATTCACTAATTGAAATAAAGAACAACTTCCAGGGAATCAACTGTAGAGTGGATGAAGCTAATAATCAAATCAGTGATTTGGAATATAAAGAAGCAAAAGCAATGAATCATAACAGCAAGAAGAAAAAAGAATCCATTAAAATGAGGACAGTGTAAGGAGCCTCTGGGACAACTTCAAGCACACAAACATTCGCATCATGGGGATGCCAGAAGGAGAAGAGAACAAGAAATTGGAAATCTATTTTAAAAAAATAATGAAAGAAAACTTCCCTAATTTGGTGAAGGAAATAGGCACACAAGTCCAGGAAGCACAGAGAGTCCCAAACAAGACGAACTCAAAGAGGGTTACCCCAAGACACACAATAACTAAAATGCCAAAGTTTAAAGATAAAGAGAGAATCTTAAAAGCAGCAAGGAAAAAGTAGTTAGTTACCTACAAGGGAGCGCCCCCCGCATAAGACTGTCAGCTGATTTCTCAAAAGAAACTTTGGAACTAGAAGGCATTGGCAAAAAAACATTCAAAGTGATATAAAGCAAGGACCTGCAGCTAAGATTGCTCTACTCAGCAATGGTATCATTTAGAATCAAAGGACAAATAAAGAGCTTCCCAGCAAGATAAAGCTAAAGGAGTACATCACCATCAAACCAGTGTTATGAAATGTTAAAGGGTCTTCTTTAGGGAGATCTAAAATATGAGCAATAAAATGGCAACAAATACATATCTGTGAACAATTGAATCTAAAAAACAAAATAAAGAAGCAGAACAGAAACAGAATCATAGATACAGAGAGCATTTTGAAGGTTGCCAGATGGGAGGGGGATTGGGAAATGGGGAAAAAGGGGTGGAGGGAGAAGTACAAACTGGTAGTGACAAAATGGTAAAGTACAGCATTAGGAATAGAGTAGCCGAAGAACATATATGCTTGATCATGGACATGGACTTCAGTGTGGGGATTGCCTGAGGGAGTGGGGGGAGGAAAGGGCGGAAATTGGGATAAATTGTAATAGCATAATCAACAAAATACAATTAAAAGATAAAATAATGAAAACTCCACGCCTTTGTCCAATACCAGGTAAAATCGGGACAGGTACGGTTGTGAGAGCACGGGTACTAGTATTGAGATCCCCAGGTAACACTCATGTTGAACCTTTAGCTAAGGCATTCAAATTCTAAGAAGTAGATAAATGTTAGTTACCAAGAACTCAGCTTATATAGTCAGTGGATTTCAGAACCTGTAATATATCCACATAAAAGCTTAAGGAAGCAGCTGTAAATCATTCATTACTTTTTGCACATCTTCAATTAAGTCCCTAGGTCCAAAGCAGTAGGCTTCCCCCTCCCCAGCCCACCCCAGGCCATTCCTGAAAATTGTTTCAGAATCAAAGCATTAAGGTTCCTCAAAGCAAGGTCAACTACACTGTTAACATTTAAATTTCAAAGAGTCTTTTTTTTTTTTTTAAAGTATATCTACATGGGCAAGTAAAAAACACAAGCACAAGTAGCTCTAAAGCTAAGGTACCCAAGAGGACTATTTGACATTTAAATGTATCATATAGTGGTTAGAAAAAGATTAAAAACAATTAATGCAATGAACTGGGCAACTAGTCCCAAATTTTCCTTCAGGCTTTACCACGAATTTGCTATTGCACTTCAGCAAAGTCATTCAGTCTCTCTTGACATCAGATTGTCATTTATAAAATATGGAGTTGCAATAAATTTCTTTAAAATGACCTGTTACAACAATGCAAGACCTGGAAAATTATAGAGAAGTTCTATAGAACTGTAATATACAAGATGAAGAGTTAAACTAGGCCTCGTAAGCTATTAGAGTAATGAGTCACGACTTAAGTAGTTTTATAACAAGGAATTTACTTCCCAAACCTAACAATTTATTATAACATACTGACTGAGATTGCTCCCTGCCACCTCCTAAATACCTATTCCTAGGATAAAATTTTTCACAATTAAAACCTTTTAAATGTCTTGGTTTTTTGAGAAAGATGACAAAAGCAATACTGAATACTGAATATTCAAAAATATTATGTAATAGGCACTTGGGATATGCTAGAGACAAGATAGTTAAGTGAAAGAAGACAAAGTAGAGACGTAATTTGTGTTAATACTTTCATGTACTGATAACTTCTCTAAATAAAATAACGTGGGTAAAGTGGTACGGTGGGGTGCTTGTAGACACGATATTGAAGCATTATTCCAGATGTCACTCCTTAAATTTGGAGAGAGGAGGGCAAAGTTCCTTAAAAGTATTTTCTTCATAATTGAGAAATTAGATAAGTTTTGTAAATTCATTTAATAAAGAACTTATTAGTTAAACCTTGAAATTATCAAAAGTAAACTCTGAAGTATCTTACCTAGTCATGCTTCTCACTAGCAAACTCTCACCATTCCTTCATCTGAGAGCCATCTGATCTCACGTGTTTTACTCAACAGTATTACCTGATTTCTCAACACCCAAGAGTATATTTCGTGTATGTGCATCGGCTAGGTTCTTTTTTGAAGAACTTTAACCTAATCCGTTTTCAAATCCACCCACTTAATCCTATCTTATTTGGGGGTACCTTAATATACCCATACCTGAAAGCTGTATAATCTTCAATTTATGTCACTCTGCAGCTCCCTTAAGAGGCTCATGCTATCATGATTACCATCTTTCTACCCAAGTATTTCTTTACTCATACATCCTAATACGACACTATATGGAAGAATATATGATAATACCTAAACAACGAAAAAACTGGGGAAAGAATAAGAACGGAAGTCAATAGTAACACAGCTACTTGCAAAGGGTAGAAGCTAACTATTTGGAACAAAATGAAAGAATTAATTCATACACTACGTAAGCATTATACTAAATATATTTTATATTAGTCATGTTGCTTTGAGACTTTTCCATGTTTCCTCTAGACATCTGCCAATGTTCGCATGGTCTCTGATGAATAAACATGCTGTGACTTGCTTCTAAGGAAAGGCCTGTCATGGTCCAGGGAAAAATGACTTCCCTACTCCTAAATCAGGAAAACTGTACAACTCTCATTCATAGGTTACAAAGTCGATTTTTCCTTAAGGCTTCTTTTCTGGAATGTTTCTATTCGCTTTAGGGCATTTCTGCACTCAGATTATCAGATAAGAAACCAAGCCCCGGGAACAATGTAGGAAAAAGTGATACTGTATCAAAGGGTTTTCCCACTTCAGAAACTCAAGGAGCAAGCACGTTAAGCCTTCACTGTTTACCAAGACGAAGGATATTTTCAGGTTCTCCCCAGCTCTTGCAGAACTACCTGTTCTCAATACTGTTTATACAAACGCTTAGCAAGGTGATATTAGCATATCTGGCAGGAAGACATGCTTCATTTAATATTAACTCACCATGTGACAGCCCCTTCACTTCCAATCTCTCCTCAAACACGTGGATACAAAGAAAAGTCTGGTTGTTTGCAGTCTGACTTCGCGCTAGTCTTTGGCACCCGCAATTGGTCACGGGCACACACACCCCCAATCAGAGGCTCGCACCCCGCCCGGTCCCGGAACTGTCAAGCGGGCTGACAGCTGGCACACCCTCCCGTCGCCCTCCCACCTCTCGCAGAAAGCCCCTTCTTGAGTCACCTTGACGTTGCTCACCTGCCTGGGCCTCCGCTCGCGTCCAAAGAAACTTTTTTCCCCTTCCCAGGAGCTCACTTACAGGTATCGTCCGCCGTTCTTCCAGAGCCCCAACAAGGGGCCCTTTGTTACAATTTTTGCTCTCGCACTCACCCAATTCCTGGCATTCAGCTGCTCGTCAGCAACTCAGAGCAGCCCCAGTAGGAAAGCAATGAAAAACTACCAGACCCCCAGCCCCGGGCGGCCTCCAAGGAGGCCGGAGGAAGCAGCCTCCTCGGCCGCGTGTAGGTTAGCCAGCTAAGGCCGCTGGCAGAGCAGCGAGTCCCCAGCCAGGTGAACGCGCAGAGACCCCGCTGCCCCTGGTCCGCCCCGGTCCTCCCCGGTGAGCGGCGGCGCGGCCCTCGCGGCTTACCCAGCTGGGGCGGCGGGCGGCGTCGGCATCGCTTGGGCGTCCTGCATGCTCGGGGCTCGGCCGTCCATCACCCTGTGGATCGCTGCGCGGGCTCCAGCTCCCAGGCGGCGCGTCACTGCTGGAGTGGGAGAGGCCAGCCGGTCAGGGCGGGACGCGCGCCTTCCCGCGGCCTGAGCTGGGCTGGCCGCGCGTCAGGAGACCGCCCGAGCCACCCAAACCCCGGGCCGGCCCGCCTCGGAGTGCGCTTCCACCTGGGGGCCCGCTCCCAGCCCGCGGGCGCCGGGAGCCGCGGCGGCGGTGGCGGGCGCTGCAGCCCCCGCCCCGGGGGGTTGGCTAGGGAGCCATTTGGCGCCTCTCCGCGAGGGAGAGGCGCTGCCCGGGCTGCAAGGAGGAGCGGGGCTGGGGACGGGGCGCACGGGCTCGGCCGCCGCGCCTGCGGCGCACCCCCGGGCGCACACGCAAAACGCCCAGGAAAAACTCGAATAAAAGTTGGGAGGGCTGGTTTCTCTATTCCCACCCAGGGCTCCTACTTTCTTTTCGGAAGGAGACAGAGGCTCGCCTGTTCTCTCCCGCGGCTTTCCGCCCCACTCTCCCCTCCCGCGGGCCGAGCGCTCGCAGTTCGGCTCTCGAGCCGGGACTTGAAGGGAGGAGAAAGCCGCAGCCCCGCGGCGGCTCAGCCCCGAGCGGGCCGGGCCGAGGCCGCGCCTCCCCCAGCTCGGCGGGCGGGGTGCCGGGCGCGCGCTGGGCGCTGCGGGGCCTCTCCCCAACCCGGCTCACTCACCCTGCCCCATTTCCCTGCCCGGAGCTCGGGAGCTCGCAGCCTCGTCCGCCGGACGGCCACCCAGAAGTGGCGACGAGGCTCGGTGGCATCGGAGCGAGAGAGGCAGCGAGCCGGAGAGAGAAACGGGGCGGGGGCGGACCGGGACGCAGCGGGAACTTCCTTCTCCCTGGGCTTTTGGGTCTTTGGGGTCCGGCTGGGGAAGCCGAACGAAAGGAAGCTTCCACCCGGAGTGTTCCTATTCCCACCGCTAGGGCGTCGCCTCGGAAGGCTCTGCGAGCCCTAGCGGGACAGGTAGGGAAGAAGTCAGGGTACCTGCCCTTCGAGGACCCTGCGAAGACCCTACGGGAGGACCCGGCGGCTGCGGCGGTGCGGAGACTAACTCGCGGAATGGGGCCGGCAGCTGGCCCTCCCTACGCTCTGATCTTCCCTTTCCAGGGTGTTTTTTTTTTTTTTTTTTCCCCAACCTGACCTCTAAGATTGCCATTCTGTTAAAAGTGTACCTATGACACTGTGATCTGTGTAATCGGTGGCAGGTTTAAGCTTGCCCTGTCTTCAGAGGCATCTTTCTTGCTTTCTTTCTCACTTTCTTTTCGCCTGTAACAGCTGTGACTTGAGGACTGTACAATATGCCTAAGGAAATCTGTACATTCAGAATCGAATGGTAGATCCTATTTACCTCTTGGAAGTGAGGAATAAGGGGATCACATAGACGCAGCTGCATGCTTGTTTGTAAGTTTCAGTTCCCACGTGCATGCTCTTTAGATGATTTTTACACCTGACGAACAGGTATATTTGCATATCGCTATATTATCATGTGTCAATTGTTGTAAGGTACAAGTCAATTTTGATGTATCCAAAAGCTTGCTTTAAAAAAAAGCATGAAATTACTTAAGAAATTAACTTTACATTTAAAAATAAAAATTTTTCAACAGGTTGTAAAGATGTTAGGCGAAACAGTATTCTATAGGAGACCTCTAACGTGGTATTACCATCAAGAAACAAATCTGTGTTAACCACTTCACCCAACTGATACGATAGCATTTGATAGGTGGTAAAAATTAAATAAACATTTAATTTAAAATGTTCCTTTAGTTACTTATTCATATTGTAGCAACCAAAAAATGCCAAAACTAAGTAATATATTAAATACCTAGCAATATACCATTTGTCCATTATCGCAGTCATTAGTAATTATTCCTTCCCATGTGTCATATATCCCTTTCAGTGTATCTTTACAGATGAAAAACTTGGATTACGATATTGCAACCATACGGAAAAAGTTGTGTTTTAATATTTTAACTAATACTGATATTAATCAAACCAATTCATTAAAATGTATCTGGCTTTTCGTCTTCAAACAAGTTAAACAATTCTGTGAACCAGTTATGACTCTCCATGACTAGTTGCTTGCACAGACAGTAATGTAAATATTGAGTAACAATGAAACTACTTAAAAATCTGTAACTTTGAATCACAAGACCAAGATCAAATTTTAGTTTCCACCTTAATTTATGACATGCTAGTGATATTAGTGACCCCATTAGTATAATCCAAAACATAATACACTTTCAAAACATTTCATACTACCAAAGGCATTTTCAGTGCTCATCAATTTTCCTATTCTTCTGGTTTTAGGCATAGGGTAGGATTACATTCTCCACCCCCCTGAAATTAGGTAAAGTGACATAACTTGTTTTTGTAGATAAATGTGAGCAGACATGAAATGTTTCATTTCCTGGTGGAACTACTTAAGGGCCCAGTGCGTGACTGTGTGTTCTCTTCCTTTGCTGCTCCAATAATGGAAATGCCTATTAAGAAGAAGGTAGCATAGGACTGAAAATCCTGGAACGCTAAATTATTACCCTGCACAGCTACCCTAAAACAGAATTTGCATAAGCAAGAAATAAATTTGTGTTGGATTAAGCCACTGAAATATTGGAGTAGCTTGTTGCTCAGCATAACTTAACCTACCTTAGGTGCACAGTAGTTCCGACCTTTATTAATGGTTGTGCTTCTGCAGATGTGCTTACCCATGGCCAACTGCAGCCAGAAAATATTAAGTGGAAAAATTCCCGAAATAAACAATTCATAAGTTTTAAATTAAACATCATTATGAGTAGCATGATGAAATCTCGGGAATCCAGCTTCGACCCACCCCTGACATGAATCATCCCTTTGTCCAGCATTTTCAGGCTGTATACGCTTCCTACCCATTAGCCACATAGTAACCATCTGGGGCTATCAGACTGTCACAGGATGGCAGTGCTTGTGTTCAAGTAACCCTTATTTTATTTAATAATGTCCCCAAAGCATAAAAGTAAAATGTCTTAAAGTTCTATAAAAGAAGAATGATGCGGGAAATTCCTGTATCCCAAAGGAAAGCCATAAAGTGCTTTCTTTAACTGAGAAGGCCTGTACATATAGGAAAAAACATTATATGAGGTCTGTCCAGAAAAAGTCCAACCGTTGTTAATATAACGAGAATGGTTTGCATGACATCAATGTACCCTGGCAGCCAAGGAGAGTGGACTGGAATGCACATGTCTGAACAATGAAAACTTCACTGTACTAGTCAGTGGGGGCAGTAGACACTGTTGAGTGAGCATATGTACTGTGTGGCCGTGGCATTCAAAATTACTGAGCGAGTAGAGCAACAAATCTGCATCCAATTTTGTGTTAAGCTTGAACATCCCTCCATGGAAATGATCGGGATGATTCAGAAGGCCACAGCTATTGGCAACTGATGACTGGCAACTTCATCAGGGCAATGTGCCGGCTCATGAATCACATCTCGTGCAGATTTTTTTGGTGAAACATCAAATCACCCAGGTGATTCAGCCCCTCTACAGCCCTTATGTGGCCCCCTGCAATTTCTGGCTTTTCCCAAAACTAAAATGTCTTTGAAAGGGAAGAGATTTCATACCATTAATGATATTCAGGGAAATATGATGGGGCAGCTGATGGCGAATGGAAGAACTGTGTGAGGTCCCAAGATGCCTATGGCAAAGCGGACTGAGGTGTAATTGTCCTATGTACAATGTTTCTCGTTTCTTCAATAAATGTCTCTATTTTTCATAACACATGGCTGGATACTTTCAGGACAGACCTCATATGTAGAGTTTGGTTCTATCTTTGGTTTCAGGCATTCGCCTGGGGTCATGGAATGTATCCCCTGGGTATAAGGAGGACTACAGCACAACCATATCAGCTTTAACTTCTGAATTCCCTAACTGCATAGGAGCTGTTTGCAACAATCAGTGACCTTTTATGTGTAACGTTACTGAAACATGGTTTTACATCTCGCGAGCGTGAGGCTATTTTCCTCTTTATATATTTTGATTTGGATTACAAATTTCCTCGTAGTTTCAGGCATGATTCTTAAGCAGGTTATAAAATTTGCAATCTGCCAATGCTATAGAACAAGCTTCTCTATTGCTAACACTATTTTAACACCCAAGGGTTTCCTTCCAATTCTTTCTCAAATATCTCACTTTTTAAAAAAAACATTGTTAGAGCAAGTTGAAGAATTTAACAAGTTGGTGGAACATGCTAATGGTTGTTTTGGAATCCAATTCTTCCATTTGTGAGTTCTGTGTTTCAGCTGAAATTTGCTATGGGAGTCTAGCAAAAAACAATAAATTACCTAGTTATTTCAGCATTAACAAGTCTTTAAACTTCAAAGTCAAGTCAATTCAATGAAGTTAGCCATTTTACAATTACCATGGTTTTATTTATGGGAATTTGTAATCCCATATTTGAAGAAAAATTTAGAAAAAAATTGTGATTTTGTAATTTTTAGTTTCTTCATCTGTAAGCTAGTGAGAAACTAGTGTGATATTCTATGTTGCAAGATTTGATTGTACTCTATATAAAAAATCTTACTGTAAAAAATATATGTCACACTATGTTAATTCTGAGAAACACTGGAAGGTTGTTTGCAGAAACCATCCGTTACCTTTATTAGAAAACCGAGAAATATAAATAGGATCGTCAGGTTTTATAAATAAAGATACAGCATACCCACTCAAATTTGAATTTGAGATAAACAATGAATACTTTTTTGACTTTATGTGCATGTAATATTTAATTATGCTAAATATTATTTGTTGTCTATATGAAATTCAAATTTAACTGGGCATCGTGTATTTTGTCTGGCAACCCAACACATAGAAGTATCATAATTCTTTTTAAAGGGCATGCTGCTAACTATATGCTGATATAGGAATAGAATCTGAATAATTAAGAGTTTATAGATTACTCCTCTGAGAGATTAAGTTCTATAGTATCATGCTTTAGAAAAACAAAATAGCCATGTTTCATAATCATAATTTCATAAAAAACTGAAAACAGTCTAACCACTTAAAATGGAAACCTTTGAATTTATTGACTTTGGTTCCCAATCTCTGAGTTACTTTATTCTCTCAGAATTTGAAAAGCACTCACATTTAAAAATTAGTTTCTTGTCCTGGCTGGTGTGGCTCAGTGGACTGACTGCTGGCCTGTGAACCAAAGGGTCACCGGTTCAATTCCCAACCAGTGCCCGTGCTAGGGTTGCAGGCCAGGTCCCCAGTAGGGGGTGTGTGAAAGGCAACCACACATCGATGTTTCTCTCCCTCCTTTTCTCCCTCCCTTCCCCTCTCTCTAAAAATAAATAAATAAAATCTTTTTTAAAAATCAGCTTCTCTTCTTTTTTTTATTTTTGCTAAAACATGAGTAGGTCATCACTGTTAGCCAGAACTGGATAGCAGCTATTCCTCAAGCCATATTTTCCAAATATTTTCAGTGAATAATTAAAGTCATTCTTAAATCTTAGCTAAGGAAAAATAAGAATTAGAGTCCTTTAGAATCACCTTATAGCTTTAACTTGATCTAAACTCGATGTTTTAGATTATTGGCACTAACTTTGTATGGTCAGCACCACAGCTACCTTTATTCATTTTTGTTCATCACTTAAACAAACCCAGCACTTGAACACTGAAGTGTTAGTATATTAACCAATCTCAGTTGCAGAGAGGGAGATAGGCGTGTTGCTTAGGGGACTTAGGGAAACTGAGGCAGGGTCTTGAATTGGCCTTACCTAGTGAGGTCGCCTGAGCTCTTAGGCTTCTTCATTTCTGATTTAATTATTCTATGTAAATTTTCAAAATTATCCACATGAAGTTGGTAATAATATCCTATTTGTTTAGTCTCTAAGAAAGCTATAATAAGCCCTGGACAACGTGCTCAGTCAGTTGGGCATCCTGCAAAGCAAAATGTTGCCAGTTCAAAACCCAGTCAGGGCTAATGCCAGGTTGTGGATTCCGCCCCCAGTCGGGGAGTTTGTGAGAGTCCACTGATTGTTGTTTCTCTCTCACGTCGATGTTTTTCTCCCTCTCTTTCTTCCTCCCTTCTCCTATACATAAATAAATAAATAATAAAAGTGGAGACTTCAGCACTACTCTTCCCCTAATTTGTGTGTCCTTGGGGTAATCTGCTAATAAATTTGAAGTGCATTTTATTTGTCTTGAAAATAAGAATAATTATGCCTTCACTTTGACTTATAAGCCTGTTTCAAGAATTAATTATGTCTTTAACATATATAGAGCTCTTTATCCCCTTACAAGAAAATACATAACAAATATCAAACATGTTATTACTACAACATTAGTAAGAGATTCTCTCTGTGGCTTGCCAGGAGACATCTAGGCATGTGCCCTGACCAGAATCAAACCAGCGACTTTTCACTTTCCTGGACATCAGCCGCTGAGCCACACCAGTCAGGGCAGTCTCCACATTCTTAGCAAAGAACACAGTATGTTAGCTTACCTTAATCAAGCATTGTTTTTAAATTACTTAAAGAATATAGCATTATTTTCAGTTATCTTAATATTGGATTAAAGCTATTAAAATTACTAGTTAATGACTATAAAAATAGAGTAAACATGTATTGAAATATGTTTCACATTTCTCTCATAAAAATAATCAATTATACCAGGATGGCATTATCCAAAAGTACTATTTTATAAGAAAAGTATAATATGCAAATACCTTAAAGTCTTAATTCTTAAAATAGACTCAAAGCCAACAATATACTTTGAAATCCTTTAAGAAAGGATAACTGGATAAATCATTTTTTAAAGACTACCAATATATCAAAATGCTGTTTACGCTTGTCATATTATTTGTCTTCAAAAGTAAATAGCACATTTAGAGGGACAGTATTTTTCTATAATTATTTAAACTCAAGTTTACTAAAGCTATCTTTATTGTGTAAAAGCTCATAGGTGATGATATTAAGTACCTAGTACTTTTGTGGAGGGTTGGTTACTAAACTTAGATACAGAAGCTGTTAAAACAACAGCTGGGTGACGATTGGGAACATTTACAGGTCTGGTAACTTATGTCATTAGTATTATACATCTTGTTTTATTTAACATTTCATTGTATTTATGCATTTTAGTATTATCATATTAACTATTTATATTTAGTACTATACATTTTCTACTTATGTATAATTGTTATTTATTTACATTGACTATTTAGGCATTTGATAAAAATACATTAATAAAATTATTATCCAGATCTAAATAAAACACACTATTTGGTATTTGATGAATGCCTGCTATAATGGAAAATCATCTTGACCAATAAATATGTCAAGATTCAAATACAATCTTGACAAAAGTTCTGAAAGGTCACCATTCTAATCTCCATTTGGGCTCTCGGAGAAGTAAGATACCATGCCTAAACAGAACGGCAGAGAGAATATTTAAATATAAATCAAAATGTTTAATCTGTGATTGGCCACTAATTATGTTAATAAAATCTCACTTAAAGCAGAGGTTAAAGAAGTATCTGGATAAGCTCACAGTTATGGAATTTAATAATTCTGTGATATTTCCAGAATTTGGTTTTTATCGATGACTGAGGATTTCATAGCTGGCTCAGCAGCATAATCACCTGGTGTTCATGTCAAAAATATTGATTTTTAGTCTTCCAATCATCTTCCACTTTGCCCCCCCAGCCTAACCATAAAGTACAACATAAAACATAAGAACCTCAGAGATAAGCCATCATTAAAAAAAAAAACCACAATCTTTTATTGCCCCTCATTAGTCTCTGCTGATATAGAAACTGAGGGATATACCAAATGACTGTGAGATTCCTAACTGTGGGTACCACTACTTAAGGATGTCAATATTCCCAATGCTTAGCACAGATTTTAGTATGCATAAACCCCGTTATGCAGTTACTGAACTGACAAAGTGAAAAAAAGATAAAGCCAAGTTCCTGCCTTTTAGTAACTTTCTTTCCGGGGGATGGTGAGACACACACGTGAAATTGCAGCAGTACACATACATCTGCAAGTGCAACCGGAGGCTCCGAAAGCAAAAGTCCTAGACGTTCTGAGCTGAGATAAAGGCAGACACAAAAGTATACCTAACTGTGGAAGCAGCTTAGCCTAGTGAGTAGAGACGGAAATGAGCTCTCGATTTGAGAGACAAATTGGACCTGGTATAGATGGACGGGGCACTTGTTGTTAGAAGGCTTTTGTTGTTAGATAACCAAAGAATGAAATGTTGTCCAAAATGAGAGAGAACTTTAAAGTCAAGGGTGGGATGTGTATATCATATAAAAGACCAAGTTTATTTTATAAGTGATAATTTTTTAAATCTATAACAGTGAATACTCAGCAGACAGCCATGACAATTTCACACATACCCAACAGAGGGCCAAGAGATATCGCGAGCTTCCCAAAGCAGGCTTTTGGACAAAGAGTGAAATAATGCTGTCCTTTTTACCTGTGTACACTAATGTTTAGAAGTGGTGTGGTAAAGTTCAGAATAATGTCATTTCTAATGACTTTTTATTGCTATGCATGTCTTTGTTGAGATGAGGAAAAAAAAAAGCATTCTTTAAAGTGCCTTAAAATAGAAGTCGATGTGCTCTGCATGTTTCTGAATCTCACACTCAGGGTTTTTCTTCATCTCGATGTCTCTTCCAGCGCTATCACCTCTCCTCTCTGGGCCACCACTGACTGCTGCCCAAGCAAACTACCCAGTAAGATGACCCTCAGAAGGCACAGAGTCGCGTATGCTTTACCACAGGATATGAAAACTTGCCATGTAGACTCTGCAGAGGTTTTCTCTTTTGAAATTGAAATGAACTTGAGGTTAATACAGGCAGTAGCCTGTATGTATTAGTGTCTGACTCAAGTTTATATATTTATGATTCCTATGGGGAAAACATTTAGGAAAAGGAGAAAGCCCATTTTCACAACACCTTATATTGGAAAAATCTGAAAAAATAATGGAGTTTTTGGTTATGACATTTTCATTTAAGTTCAAATAATTTTGCAAGCTGTGACTCTATTAAACAACTCAGACTCATTCTCCTTGGCCAGCTCTGTGCTTGAAAATTAGGGTTACACTCAGAGAACTCGGCTGGGGGAGAAACACTGGGCACTTCAAAGAGCTGCATCTAAACACAGTTCTGATGTAACCGTGGACAATACCATGCATAATGAATTGTAGCAGATAGTGTCAGCCGGCGCTGGGGAGGACAAGACTCTAAAAAAGATTATTTAAATTTTCCAACTTGGCTTCTTTGCAGTCACTTTTTAAGCAGTCCTTTGGATTTCTTCAAACAACTTCAAGTCATCTATCTTCTGCTAAGAAGCCAAGAAAATAATAGCGTCATCCTTAAAAAATGAAATAGCCGGTTGTTTACCAGCAAAATTTCTTTATTCAGGAACAGAAGAGAATTGTAATTCAGGACAAGCAAGCTATAGCAAAACCATAGGCAAGGCCAAAGAACAAAAGAAAGGAGCTTTCTTTTATTCATAAAATGGGCCAGTTGGGAAGGGCTGTTATAAACAAAACATCTTTTGGAAGAAACTGGGAATTCGAAGTATAGTGGCTTCCTATTGGCTGAGTCATTTGTTCTCATTGGTTGGGTCTGTTGCTAGGTAAGGAGAAAATCTTCCTTTCTCTTTCTACAGCTTTTATCTGTTGGAGTCTGCAAGGTGCACTGAGTATGTATAGTGCATGAGAGCTCCCCCTTCACAGATTCCTGACTTCATTTTAAATGAGGTTTCCTTTATTCATTTTCATAATGGCAATTAACTAACATATGGTTAGTTAGATTTACTAGGTTCTTGGAACTATATAAAGCACTTTGTAGACATTATTTAATATTAAAAAAAGAGTATGGCTAATATTGTAAGATAACACCATTATTTGAATGATGAGGAAACTCATAATCTCTGTTGTAAAAAGCACTTCGGAATACTATAGTGTGATCAAAATTAGCCAATGGTATCTCTTTCACAAGTGTAAGGTGGGTAGCACAGCACTACAATAGGCTCTTATTAGAAGATGCTATTGATTTTCTATGTAAATAGTAATAGGAACTCATTATATTTCATATCTAAGGAAAGAAGGCCATGGCCCATGACTGATGAATAAAGGACAGATCCTTCATTACTCTTTCTCATTTCTGTTTTACTCGTGTTCAAATATATTTTTATCAAATATCCATGGTTGCTTCTATGTAAAGGAAGCTTTGGTCAGACAAAATAGAAACAAATGAGATTTATTCTTTTCCAACATCCTGTGATATATGTAATTGAATTTTTGTTGTGTAATTCTGGACTCAGTACCTTAGATGAGCTCTATAGTCATCTTTTTTTTTTTTTTTTTAAACAGGATCTGCCCTGCACCTTTATTGTGGGTTAAGTTTTAAGATTATTCAAAACAATTTCAGAGAGGTCTCTATTTGCATTGATTTATTACCAAAATTACTTGCTCTTTATTGGAGAGAGGCCTAGTCCTTTTCAAGTACCCTGTAAAATAGGGGTTTGCTTGGTTTCTATTATCAAGAATTCTAAATTCCATCCACCAATCTCAATATTGGATCTGTCCAAATATAGGAAATTGTGTTACTTTATTTTGTAGCTATATTTAAAGATTGCTTTCTAATTTTTATATTTCTCAATAAGGAAATGTGTAATGTTAATCATTCTTTTCATTAAAAAAGTGACATTCATTCAACAAAAAGTACATACGTAACTATACTTGTACAAGTATTTTATATAGAAATGAGATAAGAGTTTTCCTTTTTTGGAAGAGGTTGTGATAAGTTTTCTTGGTGTAGTACTGCAGCGCATGAGGTATTTACTTGAGAAGACAAATTTGTGCAAATATTGTTTTAAATTTACTTATTTACTCACCAAATAACTATATAAACCTAACTCCCAAAATTCATTATTAAATTAAAAATAAAGTCAAGTTAGTTATAAACACAGGTAGGTGTTTTTAACTCTAAAGTTTCTTAAAAATGTCTTGCTTATGCAAGGTACAAGTGAAAATGAGTCATAGTTAAACCACTACTATTTGTACCTGCCATTTATGATTACTGGTACTTAACATAATTATGAATAATTGTGATTCAGAACGTGAAAAGCCACACAAGTAAAACAGGCCAATTCTGATATGTATCGTGTGTAACCAAGGCAACTAGTCTCTTGTTTGTCTAGCAGTTACAAAAATGCCTGCTCCATAAGTGACTCTCATACAACCAAAGACTACCCCATTACAATTATCCATGTTTAGTTATTAATTTCATGCAGGAATAGAACTCGAGATTCTTTTCAGCCAAAACCAGGTACCTAGCTTATACCTACATATAATTACTCATTGAATATAAATGACACAAGCATACCTGCAACTTTTTAGATACTTTACCCTTGTCTAAGCTCAATGTTTTATTCTATCTTATAACAACAAGAACAACAAACAGCATGAGGAGGTGACTTACAGTTTAAATAACTTCTGTCTCTTAAGACTAGTTGACTGAAATTGTGCTGCTGCATAGAAAGATGAAATCATCAACATTTCACTGAAACAAAAACGGCCAGTGGCACTGGGGAATTGTCTTTCAGATCAGATGGCTTAAAGTTCATCGTGAATCTCAGGCTCTTTTTTTAAAGTTAATCATTGCACATTTATGTAAAAATAGGTATAAAATAAGCCTAATAGCAATAGGAGTTAATCACTCTCTTGTAAGTATAATGTCCCCTGAAATGCTCTGCCCCTTCGTTGTCTGTGATCCCAGACCTGGCCCCTGACGGGGCAGAAGTATTCATATACTATGACACAAAAGAGATAGAGATTTTGTATTCCTAAGAAGTCACTCCTTCTCAACTTTCCTCTCTTTAGTGTCCCTCCATCAGTACCATTCCAATTTCCTTCAGCTGTGGGAGCCTGCTATTTAATCCCTTTTAGATTAAAAAGGAGTCAAAATGTGCTCTGTGTAGCCTATGAAATTTCTCAATGCAAAGATAACATTTGCATATTTTCTTTTCATGGCATTACATAAGAGTTTTTATTTTTTTAATTTTATTATTTTGGGTAGGGGGAAGGGAGAAAGAAAAACACCTATTTGTTATTCTGCTTATTCATGCATTCATTCATTGGTTGATTCTTGTATGTACTCTGATCAGGGATAGAACTTTCAACCTTGGCATATTGGGACGACCCTCTAACTAACTGAGATCCTGGCCAGAGCCTACACAAGAGTCTTTGTTATGGGTTTTGGTTTTTTCCAGACTTTTTCTCTTATATTTATCCCTTACTTAGGGCTTGCACTCATAAGTGATATCTAAAAGATTTATCTTTCTTCAGTGTGCAAGTTACAAATAAAATGCTGGTCAGACTTCAGAATTTTATTTTTATTTTATTTTTTAATAGATTTTATTTATTTATTTATTTTTAGAAAGAAGGGAAGGGAGGGAGAAAGAGAGGGAGAGAAACATCGATGTGAGAGAGATACATCCGACTTGTTGTCCCCTGCATGCCCCCAACTGGGGACCTGGCCCACACCCCAGGCATGTGCCCTGACTGAGAATAGAACTGGCAACCTTTTGGTTCACAGGCCGGCACTCAGTCCATTGAGCCACACCATCCAGGGCTAGAATCTTACCTTTAAAACTTAACTTTTTATCCCTTAAATAACATCTCATGACTGAGAACAGGTGAGTTCTCTTCCTGTTTGTATGTACTCTGAGGTACACATATTTCTAAATTATGAAGAGAAGTACAGTTAAAATACAATTTCCTGTCTCCTTGGCTCCCACTACTATCAAGGTCAAGAAGACTAGGATGAGTAGGCCAGAAAAAGAAGATCCCTCTTTAAAATTCAAATATATCAAAATGTTAACAGACACTATTTTTGGTGTTTGATATTTTTCACTGTGCTTTTCTTAAGCAATGGCATTCTTCTCCTTTTGTACCCTGTGCATGACATTTATTACATCATACTTTTCCAGACACCATACTTGTCTGAAGACAGAGATTATATCTTAATTCACTTTGTGTAGCCTATATAAATCTAAGGAATGTTTACATTTCAAATTTTTTAATGAACTGAATTGAATCTCTGCCAACCTTCCTCAGCCCGCTTGGAGGGAAATCCATTACCAGCCAAATGCTGGGTAACCCCCATGCCTTGGATTACCCCCATTAGTTGAAACACAATGCATGGATTTAAGCAACCCAAGAAAATTAGAGAAGAGCCCATTTCTGGCTTCCCTTGGTCAGTGATGTTCCCAAAGCTCCTTTCTGCTCAGGCTTCTTTCTTCTGTTTTGGGAACAATGGTTCCTCAGTGTGATCCAGGAGACAGATCCACAGATTCTTTCCACTGCTAGCAAGTCTGATGCACTATCAGTTCCCAAAGGCTTCCTCTGGAAAACCTTTACAGATTATTTCATCATATTCATGAGTGACTCCTAGGCTCCTGCCACCTGAAAAAAATCCCAGCCCTTCTCTCAATTTAGGTACCAATGGGCATGAGCTCCTCACCTACTTCAATTCAGCGTACATGCCCTTCCCTTTCTTGAACAACCCCTTTAAATCTCTGAAGGGCATAACCTTCCAGAACAAAGTAACAGCATCTTCTCCCCACCTACCTCAGTAAGATCATGAAGAACCTAGGAACACTTCTTATAAGAGAGAAGGTGAAAATAAATGTATTCTTTTTGCTGATGAGCTTTTTTTAAGACAAAAGACATAAATTTATTAATAATTTACCCTATTTTATTTTAAGCACTTTCACCATTGTTTGGCAGACAGTTAAAGCATTGTTGCTAGGTAAGTGAAAATATCTTTGCTAACTTTATTTTTCTCATCTGTGGGCTCAATCTTAATACTAGGTCCATATTTTGGGTTTTATACATGCCTTTTGAGTAAACTCACTCACTTTCATGAATTCAACTAGGCTCTGTTTTTAATGGTTATACCAATTTTACACCCCCATCTATAATAATTTAAATTATTTGATATATTAGATATTAGTTATGACAGTTCACAAGTTGAAATCCAAGTTCATCACTGTTTTCCCACTTTTTCTATTACCAATAAATCATCATCTTTTGAATAGCATAGAAACCCAGCATTTGAAATTCATGTCTTCATTTCTCCTTTCAGCCCCCTATCAACTTATGCTGACTCCTTTCAATTCTGAGAAATACTTAAGCTTTCAGTCCTTAAATCTGTTGCTATTTGGTTCACATCTCCGTGCACATAATGACCATGAACAAATAATTAAAGCTAATATTTAACAAGCATTTATTATTATAGTAGTAGGGTATGCCTCACCAAAACTAAAGAATTAGGAAAACATGTTGCCAACCTCTCCACCTGGGGGCAGGAAATAAATTTTAGTTATTACAGTGGTCAGGAAATACATTTTAGCATTTTCATTCCCAATAAGGCAGGAGATCAATGAATATTTTTTGATAGCAACTTAACTCCATTAAAAGGCTCACTGTGTGTTCTATAAGGAATGTATTAATGTTGCCTCAGAAATTATCTCTACATGTTTCCCATAGTAGCACAATAAAGTTCCGAGACTATTCTATTTTATACTTCTATGCTTCTTCAATGGACAACTTCCTGGCTCACATGAAGGCTCCCTAAGAGGGGCAGTTCTAATTGCTCTAACACCCCTATATCTGCAGCACTTCACACGGTGCCTGGAGAGAACCTGTGGTCTGTCCCCCGGCCCGCACTGGGAAACCACTGCCCTCTGCAGCCGAAGGAGCTGAGCAGAAAGAAGTTACAGAAACACCATTGACCAAAACAAACCAAGGTCGGGCCCTTTCCTAATTTCTTGAGCTGCTTAAGTCCATGTGTTCTGCTCTAACTAATGGGATATGGCTCAGGAGTAACCCAACAATTGATTGGTGATGGGTTTCCCTCCAAGTGGGCTGGAGATAGTTGGCAGAGATTCGATTTACTTCATAAAAATTAAAGAAATGTAAATTTTCTTAGAATTCATAGGTGTTCAGTAAGTATTTGATAAATGAGTGATTAACTTTGAATATTATTTTCCATTACATATAATTTAATTATTTGTGGCATATCAATACATATTTACTAAATAGTTCCTATTCTCACACAATCTATAACCTCATTCATGTTTTAGGAGGAAAAGAAAGAATCAATTGTATGGTGTCCCCCACAAATATGTTCACCCTGTTTTAAAAAATAACTGTGTCCCCAAATGCTGGAAACTTTTCAACATCTGTAACAGAAATATTGTATTTGGCACAAAGCACCGATGTATCTTCATGCTTAGTCATCCCAGATCCTGGTGATGTAGCAGCTTGTGTTTTAAGCACATTCCAGATATGCCCAGATCGTAGGGTTTCTTCCACTGAGTAGAGAAACACAACACCTATCAGGAAGACTAAGCTAACACACCAAGTGTTCCTAGAAGAAAGAAGCTATTACTTAGTTGAATGGCTTTCCAGAGAGGAAGAAGTAGAAAACTTAGCTTTTCCAGCCTTGGGGAGCATGGTAACTGATGGAGGTGGAGGGACATGATCAGATCTGTGTGTTCTCATCTCCCCTCTTCAAAGATAGATGTTCCAGAAAGGAAAGTGTACTAGAAACACTCAGGTAAGTTTAAGATAGCCTGAGAACACTAAAGCCTGTGGCCTGCATTCTGAGATCTCTGGAAGGAGCCAGCTTGGTGACGTACTACCAATGAGGAGCAATGGCATTGCCTTGTGTAAGGGACTGACGAGATAAGTGAGTTCAACACAGTGCTTCTTCCTTTTTATAGTCTTTCTTGGTCCAAAGATCTCTGAAGGTACTGAGAGAGCCCAGGGGCTAACAGAGGCAGCCTGGAGTCAGGGCAAAGGGCACTAGTGTATGAGGGTGCCTCAGATGCAATAGACATCCTGTTGGGTCATAGTGCTGACAAGTACAGGCATCAGCCTGGCCCAGCAGGATCCACAGAACAGCACTGCGTGCGTCTCTGCACAATTACGCCTTTCCTCTCTGAGTTCACCTAGGCCCCAGAGAACACAATGTAGAGGTAAAAACCTAAAAAACAGAACTTTTTAAAAAAGACTGAATCATTTAAAAGTGATACAAGGAGCAACAAGATTACTTCTCACCCCCACCTCCCCAGCCCTAGCCCCTGCCACGTCAATCACAGGCCAGACCTCGTGAGCATTAGAATGATTCAGATATTCTTCCCTTAAGCAAACAGAGGCATCAAGCAGAATGTGCTTATTCTGGACAATGCAGAGAAAGGGATGAGCAATGACTGCTTGCTTCAGTCTGCAGAGAGAAAAAAGAACAAGGAAGTACTCAATCTTTTGAATCTGTGCATCTATTTCCACCCTCACCTCCTTTTTTTTTATAAGGGTTTTATTTATTTATTTTTTAGAGATTGGGGAAGGGAGGGAGAAAGGGAGAGAAACATGAATCGGTTGCCTCTTGCATGTGCCTGCATGAGCCCCAGCCAGGGACCGGGGCCACAACCCAGGCCTGCGTCCTAACCGGGAATCCCACCAGCGACATTTGGGCTTGCAGTATGATGCCCAACCAACTAAGCCACACCAGTCAGGGCCTAACCCTCCTTTTTAAAACTGTCCCCTTTCAGCTCCACAAGGCTGGCTATAAACTGACAGGAGTTTGACTGAGAATGCAAGGGTGGCTCTTCTTGATCTCTTTGATTATTGAATTGTTGTTGTTGTTGTTAAGAAACACTCCAGCAGCTGCCTGCTTCTTACCAAAATACCAAACCACAAAACCAAAATACCATTTTTCAACAAGTGTATGAATCATTCCTTTTTCCCTTCTATTCTAAACTTCTTCTAAAGCTAGCTACTGCTTTCTTGTCTTTGTTTTTTTTTTGCTTCTTGCATAAAACAATAAACAAATAAAAAACAGCTATTTACATACCACCTCGTTCATTGTTATTGTTTGGTACAAACATCCCCATTTAGCTAGTGCTATTTAAATACTAAATTCACAGTATAGATCAAAACATAGTGGAAATATTATGCAGATAGATACAAAATGAAATTCATTAGTTTAGACACTGAATTGAATGGAAGGTGGATGGATTTTTCTGAGTTTGATAATTAGTAAATACTAGTAATTTTTGTGAATATGTGGAGGCTTTTCAGGGCTTTTAGGGTACCTAAACTATTTCTCTTTGTGCTTCCTACTATTTGATTTCACAGATCATTAGTGCATAAGTATCATTGGTTAAGAGTATTTGAACATCTGTGCAGAGGTTTTTATACAAATTCAGTAGCTAATTTATAACTAGAATGTCCTTTTTCAATATTCAATATTGATATTGTACCCCTCCTATAAGCCCAGGTCAAATTTTACCCCCTTCTGGTAGTCTTCCTTAAAATCCACTTCCCTTTCCCCAGACATGCTCTTTCCTTCCTGTTAGCTGCATAATCTCTTAGTTTAGTATGTCTTGCCCTGTCTCTATTTGTATTTCCCTTATTCCTTTTTTATATATAAACCTTGATGTCAGGTGTACAAAATGCCTATCATAGTGACTTGCCCACAGTAAGTGCTAACAACATTTGGAAATGAGTGACAAACAAATATAATGACAATTACTAACATTACTGACTTTTTCTTATAAGAAAAGAACTCAATAAATGGAGATGACAGACTTCCTATTGCTTATTCTTATCAACCCTAAAATAGGCTGGGTTTTGTGGCTGCAGAGTTTCATGAGACCACCCCCTGTCCCCACAACTCTGAGATAAAAGCTTGAAAGCACTCTTAGAGTTTGCCCAACATACAGTATGGTGGAAGGCTGATAGACAGCTAAGAAAGGTTTTTACATTTTTTAATGGTTGAAAAATAGCAAAAGAAAAATAATACTATGTGACAATTATATGAAATTAAAGTTTTAGTGTCAATACTAAAAGAGGTTTCAGAACAAATACACTCATTTATTTCCATACTGTCTACGGCTGTGTGTGTGGGACAGCAGAACCAAGCAGCTGCTACTGTGAAAATGGTATGACTCCTAAAGCCTAAAGTGTTCACTCTCTGGTCTTTACAGAAAAGTTTGCCAGTCCTGATACAGTGAGTATATCATGTCAATATGCCATATCACATTTTTTCTTTTAACATTTATATTGTATAAAGCTGATAAAAAGCTCATTGGCAAAATGGTATGTATGTATATATGTATGTATATTTGTATGTATGTATTTACTTATTTATTTTTATAATGATTTAGAATCTACGTCACTGGGGAGAGACAATGAATAAGTCCAGTGCCACTTATTCTTTTATGAGACTACGGTTTCTATCTCACATGGTTCACTGTCTCATCATCTCTGACATCACAGTGAATTCTGGACAGCTGTCATAAAAATAAAGGAGGCAAAACTGTAAATGGATTTATGTAATTTCATCAGCATGGTCTGAGTAATAGTTTACTGTTCACTGCCCTACTGAAAGTAATTAATAGCATCATCTTTGAAAAGAAATATGACACATGTTTTGAATACCTCTTACCTGTGGGATCCTGCTAAATATGAGCATTTAAAACATTTTTAAAAGCAGTAAGGATAATACAACAGTATCTGTTTTATTCTAATGTGGGGCATTGTGTGATCTGTGGATGATGTGGAGGGAAAATACTGTTGTGAATTAAAAATGAGAGACATGGACAAGAACAGAACAGAAGTCTAAAAAATAGGAGTTTTGAGGGACAACATTTCTTCCTTCGAACAAAGAAACTATTTCACAGGAGAAATTGTTATTACCTAGTGGACTTTTTCAAAAGAAAATAATGATTTGATGGGACTCTAAAAGCAAGAACTCAATGGGAAAAAATGCTTTTTATCCTTTAAAATCTTTTGTGGAGGTGACTGAAAAAAGGCAAGAGAAGGAAAGCTATGAATTGGATCGAGGTTGGTGCTCAAGTCCAGCATCTTCTATGTGATTAAGAGAGAGAGGTTTAAGAATAGTTAGAGGTCTAGACAGAATCCTAAAATGCTACTCTCCCTCAACCCCCAAGATTTCCCTCTTAATCCTCAGGACTATATAAACGTGATGAGCTATCAGGTCTGTGATTATGTTGTGTTCACATGACAAATGGGGTCTTGCAAAGGTAATAAAGGTTACTAATCAGTTGGACTAAAGTAGGGAGAATATGTAGTTGGTTCAATTGAATCACAAGTTCTTTTGAAAAGCAGAAAGTTTTCTCTAGCTGGCTGCAGAAGGCAAAGTGGGGATAGTTGATAGGTGAGAAGATTCAGCTCACTGTTGCTGCTGTGAAGGAGAGGCTAGGTGAGAAGGACTCCAGGCAGCCTAGAGGTGCAGAGTGGGCTCTGACTGACAGCCAGCAAGACCTCAGGCCTAACAACTTAGATGAGCTTGGAAGCAAAATTCTCCCACAGAGCTGCCAGAGAGCCCTGTGCAGCCAAAACCTTGAATTATGTCAGCATTGAATCTGAGAGCGTGGAACCCAATTGAGCCCAGCAGGACTGTTGACCTACAGAACTGTAGGTCTCACCTATAGAACTGCAAAATAGTAAGTAGATGGTGTTTTCAGCTGCTAAATTTGTGGTGGTTTATTATGCAGCAATAGAAAACAAATACAGACTGAACCATGTACTCCTAATTATTGATATTTCAATATATACACTTATGGGTGTAAGACACAGATCTTACAGTGTCGCCATGTGGACAGCTGTCAGATGGAGCTGAAAGACCAAGTCAGGATTTCAATACTTTTTGAGTTTTGATGGGGACAGCTGCATGAAAGCGGACTGCTGACCTGATACCTAAGATTGAAATAGGAGGGAAATCTAACTGTTGATATTTTTAGTGTTCTTTTTTCTGATTGGGTGTGGAAGAAAACCTTTTCCTTTTTTCCTGATCTCTCACTAGCCCTCCATTTAGTATGCTATGCTTTTGTAAATTGAAATGGACAATTCTTTAAATGGTAACTTATTCTCCCCAAGGCTTCAGAAATTCAAGAACAAATATTTTTTTCCTGAGCCTTTTAGCTTTCTTATGTCAATATAATTAATTGCACCTGTTTAATAAGAATTGGTCCACCTTTTTACCAGGACAATATTGGATAAATTGATCATGCAGCCAAGACCATACCTGGAAGTGTCTTATATGAGAATAAACCCCATTTCATTAGTTTTGACAAGTCCGTCATGAAGGAACAAAGATTATACTTCACAGGTGAAACCAAAGGCCCATAAAACAGTCCCAGAAAACTGGTCTGTTGGGCGTGCACTCTAGAGCTCACAGGCTGTAAATAATGCCACTCCTTGGTAAGCCAAATAGCTCATTGTGTCTAAGGTATCTTGAGGAAAGAAGAATTTGCCCAAATTTACAGATCTTACAGGTGAACTTTGTTAAGATGAATTTGGGGAGTTGGGTTTCTTAGTCTCAGAATAAAATAGTCAATAAGAGCAATTAAAAATATATCTGAAATTATAGAGGCTCTTGAAAATGTAATCAGAGATTATAAAATTTTCACAAAGTTAATTTTCTGGCCCAGGTAATTGTTCCGTACCATTTGCTCTTGATTAGCTGACGTCAGCAGGAGATTTACATGGTTGTTTGTCGGGAGGGCTTTAACGCAGGCCCCTGTCCGCCAAGGATGAAGAATAAGTCTACCAAGACATGATCTGCTTGGGGAGGAGACGTGGCCGATCTCTCAAAGGAGAAGGGCCCAGAGCCTTTCCCTCCAAGGGCTTTTATTAGGTTCATTTGCATAGGAATGCAGATAAAGCTCATCAATCATTGTCAGCCAGTAAGGGTTAAACAATACAGGATTTACAAAGAACCTTGAGGGCTTATTCTGAGTTACAGCCATTTAGTTAGAGGGCCATAAAACTTTAGGCGCCAGACTCATCTCAGGTCTGGACCCTTATCTTTTAAGCTGAGGGTACAAATTAAGTAGGTTTCACAGGAATGTAAGTATTTTTCTTAGGCCTGATTCCCCAGGGAATCTGCCCCTCCCAGAACAGGACTGCACTGCCCTCTGTTATCGCTTCAGGTTTAAGTCAGGCAAGGGAAGTAAAGCAGCCAAGAGATTAGGAGACTTCTTGCAGACTGAATGAGGACTCAGGCTATTTCAAAGCCAAGGGGCAAGGGTCCATCACCCCCTTTTGCCACAGCCTCCTGAGTCCTTCCCTGCGAGCTTATCCCTGGTGACCAGAGCCTGTCTTAGGTTGATCCTCCCTTGAGGATTCTTACCCGTCATTGGCTAACTGGCCAAGCTCAGGGCCAAGCAGGGTGAAGTGGGCAGAGGTGTCACACCTGCCAGGGAGATAAGCTTTGTCTCCTTCATGGCTTATGGTCCCAACTCTGACTCAGCCTTAACCATGGGGGGTTATAGCCTCTGAAACCAGGCAGGGTGGTTCCCAACAGTTGTTAACATATATGCTACACCCACTCTTCTTTTGTTTCCAAGAATAATCTTTGGGATTATTTGTTTGGTACTTGTTTGTGTATATGCTGAGTTTAAGTGAATTGGAAAATATTTTATTCCCATGGAAAAGAAGACATTTTTCAGACCTACATTAGTAATTTTTGGTATTTCTGCTATGAAATCAGATTCAGTACATGTTTCCTTCAGTAATGAGCAAAAGAAATTGTTGGCCCATGTCTATTTTATATATATATATATTAAAGTTATGTTTTCAACTTTTTGAAAATGATACAGTATCAAAAATATAATTAAATCAACTTTAGCCTTCACTAACTTCTCATAATTTTATTGTAATTGATAATTTTTAACTTTGGAATTTTACTGAAATATATTGTTTAACTTTTCTTCCTAAACCACCACCTTTTAAAAGCTTAAAGGAAATGTTCAAATTTAATAATTACCTTACTCTTGGTCTTGGAAACTTTTGTATTGTTAAATGACAGTAACTTATTATATATTTTTAATCTACTAGTTAATTTAGATTATTAGTCAGTTTGAACATTAAAACACCAAATCTATTTCTTGGTAATTTATCATTTCTTTACTTGTCTAACATTTGCAGAGGCATTTCCCAATAGGTAAATTCATTGCTAACTCTGATGTCTGCATTCACTTCTAATTATTTTAAATTAAAGAAACCCAAAGGAGGATGCTTTTTGAGTATGACATGCTACTATTCAGGAGCAACTGTTTAGGTAAGTGAAAGCTGGTACCAGAGATGAGTGAGAAAATTATCAATAATTAAATGTAGAACAGGTCAATAGGAACAATAAGTAGATAGTACTATAGCAGTGAAAATGAATTTTTAAAAAAATTTTTATTGTTATTCAATTACAGTTGTATGCCTTTTCTCCCCATCCCTCCACCCCACCCCAGCTGAACCCCCCTCCCTCTCCCACCTCCACCCTCCCCCTTGATATTGTCCATGTGTCCTTTATAGTAGTTCCTGCAATCCCCTCTTCCCACTGTCCCCACCCCACTCACCCCTGACCATTGTTAGATTGTTCTTAACTTCAATGTCTCTGGTTATATTTTGTTTCCTTTTTTCTTCTATTTATTATGTTCCAGTTAACGGTGAGATCATATGGTATTTGTCCCTCACCACCTGGCTTATTTCACTTAGCATAATGCTCTGCAGTTCCATCCATGCTGTTGCAAAGGGTATAAGCTCCTTCTTTCTCTCTGCTGCGTAGAATTCCATTGTGTAAATATACCATAGTTTTTGGATCCACTCGTTTGCTGATGGGCACTTAGGTTGCTTCCAGTACTTGGCTATTGTAAGTTGTGCTGCTATGAACATTGGGGTGCACAGGTTCTTTTGGATTGGTGTTTCAGGTATGGGAAAACATATTTGCTAATGATACCTCAGACAAGGGCCTGATCTCCAAAATATATAAAGAACTCACACAACTCCACTCCAGGAAGACAAACAACCCAATTAAAAAATGGGCAAAGGACTTAAACAGACACTTCTCCAAGGAAGACATACAGAGGGCCCAGAGATATATGAAAAGATGCTCAGCATCACTAGCCATCAGAGAGATGCAAATTAAAACCACAATGAGGTGCCATCTCACACCAGTCAGAGTAGCCAACATAAACAAATCCACAAACAAATGTTGGAGAGGATGCGGAGAAAAGGGAACCCTAGTGCACTGTTGGTGGGAATGCAGACTGGTGAGGCCACTGTGGAAAACAGTATGGAATTTCCTCAGAAAACTAAAAATGGAACTGCCCTTTGACCCAGCAATTCCACTGCTGGGATTATACCCTAAGAAAATGAATTTTTTAAAAACATTTTTCTATGGGGAAATGAGCTAATTATTTTTAGTAAATAGCACATGGGGGAAACAATTATATTATATCACTTTACCTTTGGATTTCTTATAAAATGTTTTTTATTTTGATGTATGCATTAAAACTGGTTCCAGTATTTTAAATGACTTAAATACCTAGGTCAAGTGTTATTTTGTCAAATGATATTTCAATTCTTCTTGCTGTCTTAATCTGTGATTTTATTAGCTAGAGAAAATGTTTCTTCTTGATTTGTCAGTAAGTCTTCATGACCATCAATTTTCTCCAGTGAGTCTTAGGCATCAATCTATAATTTAAGTAATTACTATGGCATTAGCTTAATTGCTTAGCCAGAAAACTCTTCTCAATCAGTTACTAACAAACAAAAACAACAACAGGATGTAACTCTTTATTTTTATTTTAAAAATAGCAATTAGCTTCAGAAAATGACAGCTTAACATACTTTATTACATGATCAATGCAAAAGTGGAGATCCTGTTATAGATGACATTGAACTAGTCTTGCCCGAATAAACATTGAGATAATGGAAGGAACTGCTATTAAATATAAACAAGATATTTTATATTGTTTTAAAAGAAAATATTTTCATTATTATATTTTAAGGGATATTTTGATTTATTCTTTTTGCCTGAAGTCACCCAACCATATATCTGGTTGGTGTTCTTTTTGAAAACACTTCAGGGTATCAGTTTCTGCTTTGAATATTGGTTGACTGCATAATTAATATAGAGGGAAGTATGTCCTGAATTTTTTTTCTTTTCTTTTTTCTTTTTTCTTTTTAGAGTGAAAGAGGAAGGGCAAGAGAGAACACTTATTTATGCATTCATTGATTCTTATATGTACCCTGACCAGGGATCGAACCTGCAACCTTGGTGTATGGGGACGATGAACTAACCAACTGAGCTAACCAACCAGGGCTTATGTCCTGAATTTCCAGGAAACCATGGGAGAAAATGGACTGAATTATGTGTATATCCTTTTTCTACACATGTATTTTATATTTAATATACTTCTGATTTTGTTGGAGCCAACATTTCCATCATTATAAAAGCTCGTTTTTTTTCTTGTCTACATATCTTTTCTCAGAAGTCTAGACTCTGATACCCTGGACAGTGCTAAAATTTTATCCTTTCCCTAAAACAATCAGTGTGAACTAACACATGAAGAATTAAGTAGGTTGGGTTGTGAGGCAGGGTAATAAGAAGTTAGGGAAATTCCTAGGCAAGTGGAATGGGGAAACTGAGATAAGAAAATTAAACAAGGCCGAACAGTTTGAGCAACTTACAGCCAGCAGGTGAATTGCAAGAACTTGTTTCCCCTAACCAAGGACACTTGAGAGGGAAGGGTTCATACCTCTCTTCCCTAACCAAAGAATACATAGCTTAAATCTCCCTCGTCTGGGAGACAGAGAACAGTAACCCAATTAATGTCATTTGTGCCAGCTAAAAACCAAACACTGATGAATTCAGAAACAAATAACAAAAATCCCATTAAAAGCCAGACAGACTCAAGATAAAACAGTATAGCAGAACAAAGTATATTCCCAAAACCCTCCTGTGAACTCATTTTCCACATCAGCATATTAAAAGTATACCTGGAAAACTGATGAATATTCTGCTGAAACCATCCTCAAAGATTCTCACCCGCAGGAAAAAAGAGAAAAAGCTCACAGGACAAAGACTCAATGTGGTCACGCCCATGCCCCTTGTTGGGCATGAACTTTTTATTTCCTCCTAAATTCTAAAGGTTCCAAGGAGATTTGCAGCCAGGGGAGCAATGGGCAGCAGCAGCTAGACCAGGCTTTCCCCCATCCTATCTCCAGGATCACCTTTTCTCTGACTTCCCAGTGAGCTAAAAGCAGCCCAACCTTGGCTCACTCCTTCCTGTAACTTTCCTAGGGAGCCAAAGCAGAGCACTGCCTAAACTCTCTCTTGTTACTTCTGCCCTAAGTCCTTCCTTTGTTTCACTCCCCCAGGCTTAATAAGCCTCCAAATCACCTGGACTCCTGTTGTGAAATCTTTCTTATACAAAGTCAAGAACCCACTACAGGCCAGCCTGAGGCAGATTCGCTCTGAGCCCGTGCCAGTCAGGTAACAGGTTGGTTTTGGATGGGTCATAGTATTTTAATTCAGAACCGTTAGGGAGGCAAAGGGTGATGTATCTGTTATGGTTATAGGGTAGATATATGATTAATATACAGATAAGCAAAGAATGTGTGGCTTTTTATTTATTTATAACTGATAAAAATTTTCCTGAGCACTCAATTCACTCAGTGGGGGTACTTTAGGTAGAGATCAAAACTTCAATTTACCAAGTCAAGATATATCTTTTCTTCTAGTTTAGTTTCTTCCTAGTTAAAAAACAATTTTTTTTATTAGGTAAACACTTAGTCAATTAAAAGATCAGCTATTTATCAGAACTATTTGTCCTGTGCCTGCCTCATTTAAAAAGGGGAAACTTTAGGATCCTCCCTGGAGGTGGTGGAGTACCTCAAAGGAGTACCTTTGTGCTGGTCTGCCTCTTAAATTTGAAACAGTTGATAACCTTGAACTTCTGGTCAGTCTGGTCCAGTCAGTCCGTGAGTGTCTTGCTGGTTGGTATTTATCAATGAAATCTACTGCTAGGAAATTATGGTTTGTTTATCTTGAATAAGTTAGGACCTAATGGTTTTCCTTTAACTATATCCTATGTTGATCCTACATGGCACTACAGATCCCCCATTTGTTCTAGGTATATCTCCCACTTGCTCCCTGGTCCGGGAGCCCACCTCAAAATTCTTTGCTATAGGAGTAGTTTGATTTCCTCATTATAACCACCAGTTTAACCACTTCCCTCCACTGCCCCCACGCTGATATAACTCTCCTCTCCGTGTCTGTGTGAGGCTGGTTTCATAGTAATCTGTACCCAGGGTACCAATTGGGAGGTAGGGCCAGAGATCTTCTGCTTGTGGCTCTCCTTTTAACCTAATATTCCACCACCCATAATTTTAATTCTGAGAGGTGCAAGTAGATCATAGTGTACATCTGAAGGAATATTTCTCTGCCTCTTTTCTTTCCAATTTCACCTCTCCTGAGAGTGAAAGACTTTCTGCTCTTTCTTCCTTTCCAAAAGAAACTTGCTGATGCAACATCATGGGTTTCCTCTTCTCTATGATCTATAGTAAAATACCGCCACTCAATCTGTTCAATCTGTTCTTAGGACATTAACAGAAGCTAAAGAAATTTAGAAAATATTTTGTTTCCCACCAAATTTTGATAGTCAAGTCTATTGACTAGCTGAAAAATTATATTTTGGTCATCAGAAATTGAGCATTTTCTTTTCCTTTGGATTTTTGTTGTAATCATCATAACTATCTCAGAAGCAAATGGATGCCTTTGAGACCATTTGTTTATTCTTTACTCGGTAAAAATTTATTGAGCATATTTTATGTCCTAGGCACACATTCAGGTGCTTCTGTGCTAGTGGCAGAAGCAGACAATAAATGAGAGAGAAGGAAGGAAGAAGAACAATGAAGCAGAGAAGGGCAACTGAAAGCTTTGGGTGGGAGCAGTTGTGCTAAGCTGAGAGGGAGGGGTAAAGGCCTCACTGAGGCCTTAGGGCAGGAAGTGGATCTGCTTGGAACAGGAAAGACAAGCATAGGAGATGAGGTCAGGCAGGTAATAAGGTGTCAGAACACGCGTGGCTTCACAGGTGGGGTGGACTTTGGTTTTCACTCTGGGTGGGTCAGGAAACCATTGGAGGCTTTTATGAGAGGAATGACATATATTGAAGTTGGTTTTAACAGTCTATAGGAGGAGAGAAAGGGGGGAATAAGAACACTGGAAGACATTATAGTAATAAAGATGAGAGATAATGGTGCCTTAAAACCAGCCTCTGGATGTGAGAAAGGGGCTAAATTCTGGATGTATTTTGAAGTTAGACATCAGGATTTGATAACAAACCAGAAGTGCAAAGTAAGAGAGAGAAAAAAAATAAAAGAAGGCACCAAGATTTTGGTACTGAACGCTTGAAAGATGGAGTTGTACTGAACTGAAAAGTAAAGTGAGCACGTTTGGGATGGGAGAGGTGTCAGGACAGGGTAAGCTGTTAGACACCCACATGGAGATGTTCAACCAGCGATCAGATCTGCAGGTTTGCAGTCGAAGGGCGAGGTCTAGGTTGGAAACATGCAGTTGGTACATTATTGCCACATCAGTCTTAATTTCTTACCTAAGCCTAGTAAAGGCTGCCTTATTTGATAGGGAAGAAATAAAAACAGAATAAACAAAATAAGTTAATAGAATGCCTGAAAACCAACCCTAAAATCTAGTTTATAGATCTTAATGAACACTTAAAATCCCTCCCCAACCACATGTTGAAGTGAAAAGGTTACAGAAGGAAATTATCCCATAGTCCTTAATAATTGATAGTATTCGGGTTATTTTTAAGTTTCAGTTATCTGCATGGCTTGTTCTTTCACTTCCTTCAAGTCATTGCTCAAATATTTCCATCTTAATGAGGGCCACCCTGCCCAATGTGGTTAAACTTCAGCCTACTCTTCCACCCTCCCCACACAAAATCGCCTTAAACTGCTTTATTTTATTTTTTCCTTACCAATACAATGATCATTTTCTTCAACACTTGACTTACTTATGTTTGTTCATTGTTGCGTTAATGAGATCTTGGGCGCAACTTTCAATGCTGCCGGCCTCACCTATGATTCAAGCGCGGTCGGTGGTCACCAGTTCCCTGAGATCTTTGACCAGTTTCATGCAGTTGCAAACTGACAGCACCTCCCCTTAGACCCACATCTTAAATTCCTGCCTTAGCACTTCTCTGGTATTGCAGATTGCCTTTGGGAACCTGCTGGACACAAAAGTAGTGTAATCAGAAAGTGGAGGAGTTAATCCTTCAGGGCTACCTTTGGCTAATGGGAGATGAGCATTTTCTTCCCTCAGGCAGATATTCCTGGATACTTTTCACAAAACATCCCATGGGATAGAATACCTAGTCCACCAGAACGGTGACCAACTTATTGCATCCATTAATTAATTCTTCCACCATTCTTCTGTTATTCCCCCGGTCCTAACTCCTATCCACTGAGATCATATTCCTAAATTAACAACTTATACTTAATTAAGCCCTGGTCACAGGCAGGCTTTGCTTTATGGAGAATTCAGGTGAAGAATTTCTTTTTTTTCCTGTTACTTCAGCTGCCCAAAAGTGTTACCATAAAAAGAGTCAATGGAGGCCTGGGGAGAGTCTCTGCCCATTGGCCAAGATGGTGACAGCAGGGAGGTTCTCACACTGAGCTCTCCCCAACCCCCAAACTAGAGATAATGAATGGATAGGGCTTAAGCACACAAGGAGAGCTAAAAGACAAACGGATAGGGCTGGAGAGTGCACCAAAAGCTAGAAAGATGAAAGGATAGGGCTCCCAGTGTGCCAAAAGCTAGAAATATAATTGGATTAGGAAAAAGGTCCTCCCCTCCTTATCTATAAGAACTGTGGGCCTGAACAGGAGGGTTGAGGTGGTCTTTGGGACAGGAGTCCACTGTTCTCCCAGGTTGTGCATCACCTGAGCAAACCTCTTTCCTTTTTATATCAATACCTGCTTCGTAAGTTTGGCTTTTTGTGGCAGCAGGCAGCTGAACCCCGGTTTTTGTTCTGTAACAAAGGTAGCTAATATATCCTAAGCATCCAGCAAGTCATCTGGTGTAAGACAAATTTTCAATTAATATGTGTTGAACTGAATTGAATATACTTGGTGTTCCAATTACTACATTAGGTAAGGATTAGCACTTTGGTACTTCAATACCAAAGTGCAACTATCAAAATTATGTATTACCCCAGAGGCCATTGAACTAGACCACAGGGCAGTTCAAACATGTATGGCAATAGGGAGTAGGGGTTAAGGGCTTATATGCAGGAGGCTTGCTGTTTAGGTTGTATGTTAATTGCTAGCTGTGTAAATTTGATAAGTTCTTTAGCCTTTTTGTGCTGCAATTTCCTCCTCTCTAAAATGGGCATAATTATAATCTCTAGATCAAAAAGTTGTTATGAGGACTAAATGAGTTAATATATACAGAAGACATAGATGACATGTAGTTAGTAAAATATACATGTTTGCTGCCATCATTATTATTACTATTATTGATTTCCACCACATGTATTATGGAAACCCAGTGTCAAATTAAAATAAGTGGACATTGCCAAATTTTAAAGAAGTCAACCCAAAATTTGCCACCATTCTTTTAAATGTTAACTGTTTTTAGTTACAAATAATATTTAGTCCAATAGATATTTAAACAATATAGAAAGAGCATTCCAAAATCTGTTCCATTGCCCCAACCCAGCTGAGGTTTTATTCTATTCAAATATAAGTTAATTTGTTTACAAATAATATCAGCATGATTTATAAATGCATTACCCAATTTATGATCAATATTAAAATTTCATCACATACTAGCTTAACCTTGGGCTTCAATGCAAGGTGCAAACAACATCAACTTGTTTTGCTACTCTTAAGCTTGTGGACAGAACACCAAATGAAGTCTCAGAATCCTGAAATTTCATCGCTTGTAAGGTGGGTATTGCCACGCCCTCCCCACCATGTTTGAGGGAGAATCGAGCGTCATAATGATCGTGAAGGGGCCTTGCTCGGGCTCTGGCATGTATCTGAAAATCAACAGCATTAACTGTAATTGGTGCTAACTGGAGTTGCACTAATTGGAATTCCATCTATATCCTATACCTCTCTGAGCTTGGTGCTGTGATTCTCTTAAAAAGTATTTAAACAAAATTTTAGCCCTACAAATGTCTCATTAGTATTTAACAAATAGAACTCACTTTCATGTAAGTAAATGTTCCAGAGATGAATGTTAGAGATTGAGACATTTTTATTAGCCATAAAAGCACCTGTTACAGAATTATTTCAGCTGCATTTCAATTTTTAATTTAATTTAGTAGGTCATAATGAGAATTACTAAAAGCAACCTAATCCGAGTTCTTTGAATTCTTTTAACTTGGTGCTGTGTGTTGAGCAAGTGGGTTTCTTAAGCAAACTACTTGCAAGGCATGATAGTTTGAGATTCTGAGACTAACACTAACTTGTGTTTTACAAAATTTAAACTTATGATACATGCTGAATGTGATTTTAAGGTAATAAAGAAAAGCTAATGGATAGAACACTAGACTTTGTGTTAAAAAATTAATCTCTAACAGGATGACCATGACTTAACACTCATTTTTAAGCCTATAATATATGTGGTCATGAGAATATAGAAAAACATTATAACAGATATCTCCTATTTCCTTATTGGTATTTATGTCAAAAAACTCTATAAGAAACGTGGTATATACATTCGAGACATTATTACTTTAGCATCTGGGAACCTCAGAGTGAGATTCATAGACTAATAGAGTACTTCCATAAATACAGAGGAGGCAAGAGGACTGGTTAGTTTTATTCCAGACAGCTGCCAACTTAAGAATGTGTCACAAATTCTGCTATTATAAGATGATTTATGAATATTATTATACACTCGGCCTAGCACTGGTACTGCTTCTAGGTTAAGTACCATAAGAGATCTGTAACCTCACATATAATTAAATTCAAAAAGGTGAGAAAAACATAATTTCCAATGGTTCAGCCCTCTAATATGAATTTATTTATAATCACTTTGACTCCTGAAACCATTTAGTTCTAACCAAGTGAGATAATTTAGTATAATAAAATTGTGGCTTTTTACATCACTGCTAATTAAGTGCCTGAGGCAGACCAGGTACCAAATTAAATACTATAGTAAATTCCTGCGAATTCATGTAAATTTAGGGAGAAATGATTATTTCTAAGGTAAGCCAAAATACTGGAAGGAAACACATATGACATTTTTTTTTGAGATTTTATTTATTTATTTCTAGGCAGAGAGGAAGGGAGGGAGAAAGAGAGGAAGGGAAATATCAATGTGTGGTTGCCTCTTAAGTGGCCCTCACTGGAGACCTGGCCCACAACCCAGGCATGTGCCCTAACTGGGAATTGAACCAGTGACCCTTTGGTTCTCAGCCAGTGCTCAATCCACTGAGCTACACCAGCCAGGGCACATATGACATTTTAAAAAGGGGTTTCTGAAGCTTAAAATGAATTAATAATTCATTGAAATATTTTACTTGAAATAATACTAATAATCACTGAAAATAATTGTATCTGTATAAAAGATTTCACTAAAATCATTTTCAGAATAATTCTTCAAAAATGTTTCTCAAATCAAATTATTCCTTCCTGCCATCTTCGGAATGTATTTAGATAATGTGACACCATATACAATGTTAGCATCTAAGTGACAAAAATCTCAGAAATGGAGATGAAAGCACTCTCTTCTAAACTGCTTGGTATTATCATCTTTCAAAGGTGCTTCCTGCCAGTTTAAAATGTCTGGTGATAAAAATGATAAGCAACAATTCTGTGAATAGACTGCTTATGTTCCTTACTCTGTTCTTCTCAAAGTGACAAAGTGCCTTGATTCCAGCAGCGATTCTTGTCCGCTTTGGCATTGGGTTTCCTTTGTGACCGTTAACTGCTGAAACTGAGCCCAAAACCCATGACCACATGACCTAACATTGCAAGAGATACCCAAGAGGTAAGTTAACTCATCCCTCTGCCTCTAGGAAGAGCGAACTGTGCCCAAATATTTCCAAAGTAATAACTTTGCATCCCAATGAGCGAGAAAAACTAAGGAGTGGGAATTTCCTTCAGAAACTCGTTTGCATACTTTTGGACTATTTCTATGCTAATACAGTTAGTGTGCAAAGGTGCCCCGCTCCCCACCCCACTCCAGCACAGCCAGAGTAATGCCTGACTAGGATTAGGCAGCCAGCTGTTACAGATTCAGTAATTTGACTGAGGAAATTCCTTTTACGGATTAAACAGCCCCACAGAATGTAACCATTTTTATACATCTTATTTTATGTGAATAAATATTTCTAGTCTCGGTATTTTTCCATGCCCTCCCCAACCTTCAATTTCCCTTTCCAATCTCTCCTTTCTCTTTTCTGTGCAGCCCTCTTTCTCCCTGGCTCAACTCAAAGTTTAGCTCACTACCTTGGCACCATCTTCCCCTGACCTTTGATATTCTACTGGTTGCCAAATTCTGTAATTAATGCTTAAAAAAACCAACTCCGGAATTAGTCAGTTTTTTTCCCTATCTGTTACTACTACCTTATTTCTATTTTTTATTATTTTTTGCTTAAATATAAATTAGTTCCCCTATGCTTCTCCTTGCTTTGTTTTCTCTCCAGCTTTCAAGTACGTATATTTTACTCACTTTGCTGCCAAAGTGGTTATTGTAAAGCACAGCTCGGACTTAATCCCACACTGAAAACTTCAGTGGTTCCACACTCTCTGCCAAGGCGTTCGTACTCCTCCACCTGGCTCTTACACCTCCCTGCTCCCGCACCACCAACACTCATCTTCCCACCCAGTTCCAACCTTTTTCCAACCTTTTTTAGCTTTACCACCCACATTTTCCAGTTTCACATGGATGACAGTCTTCCTAAACTATACAGAATTTCCCGAATACACTATAAATTTTCTTACATATATTTTCTATTCCATGTCTTTGCAATATGGTTTCCTTTATCTAAATTTTTCTTCTAATATTTATCTATTGAAATATGACTCCTTCTTTAATTCCTAATCAACCAACCAAATAACCAACCAGCCAAACCAACAAACAATAACAGCAGCTCCACTTTACAATGCGCTCCTAACATGTCAGAACCGTACTGAGCATCCTAAATAGAAACACAATCTCTAATCACTACCGAAACACCTACTAGGAAGATATTAGTGTAACTATTTCACAGGTGAAGAAAATGACATTTTGGAATGTCAGTGATATGTACACTAGACTGCACAGCTAATGAGTGGTATGTCGCACATTCTGTTAACAACCTAACATTCTTTCATCCATTTTCTTCCTTTAACAGACCGTTATTTTGGAGTTAAGGTCGGGGCAAATGGGTTTAGTGCTGTGACTAGTCAAAACAAAAAGAAAACAAAAAACTGCATGTCCCAACCTCCCTTATAGCAAGGAGTGAGCCTTTTGACATAGTTTTTGCCAAAAAGACTTAAGTGACAGTCTGCTGCGGTTATTGTTAATGTTGAGGTTATTGTTATTGTCAATTGTTGTTAACATATTAATGTGCATCTCCCACATCTCTTCCTTCCTCCTTATTCTGTAGGAAGCATGGCTGAGACAGCTGGTGAAGCAGGAGCTGTCTTGGAGCTGTCAAATTGCGAGATGAACACGAAGGGAGGTAGAACAGAAAGATAAAGAGTCTGGGGTATTGACTGTACTAGGAGCGGCTACACTGTCACCCAGCCAGAGATTCTTTCTTGTTGGGTAAAGAGACTAAAGTGTAATTTTGTTAACTTATACACTGGGCTTTCTGTTGCGCAGAGCTGGACACAAATACTGACTGGTGCGTGATGGAAATGAGTTCTAGACCTAGATCCGTATCACCTGGATTCTTCTTTCGGCTATGTCATCACTGCCTGCTTCCAGGAGCACATTAAACCTTACTGAACCACCACCTGAGAAATTTTTTTTCTTCTGTACTCCCATAAAATTCTGGGATACTTTTAGGGCCCTTATGATTTCCTTTTTATATTTGGAATTTTTATTGTAGATTGTAAATTCCTCAAGAACACAGTCTATAAATTTTTTATTTCCCTATACACAAAAATATTGAATGACCATATATTGTGTTGAATTAAAATCCATAAAATCCACTGTATAATTTTCTTGTGTATGTGTGTGTTATTTTTAAAATTTTTATTGTTGTTCTATACAGTTGTCCCAATTTTCCCCCATTGCTCTCTCCTGCCCCACTCATGCTTCCTCCTCCTCCCTCCCCCAGTTCCCACAATCAATCCCCACCCTGTTGTCCATGTCCATGGGTCATTTATACTTGTTCTTTAACTAGGCCATTCTTCATCCTTCTCCCCTTATTCCCTTCCTCCTCCCCTCTGGTCCCTGTCAGTCTGTTCCTTGTTTCCATGCCGCTGGTTCTGTTTTGCTCATTTGATTTTTTTTTGTTCATTAGGTTCCACTTATAGGTGAGGTCATATGGTATTTGTCCTTTGCCACCTGGCTCATTTCTCTCAGCATAATAATCTCCAGTTCTGTCCAAGTTGTCCTGAAGGATAGGATTTATTTCTTTCTGCTGTGTAGTATTCCATTGCATAAATGTACCACAGTTTTTTGATACATTCATTTACTGATGGGAAGTTAGGCTGTTCCCAGCACTTGGCTATTGTAAATAGCGCTGCTATGAACATTGGGGTGCATAGGTTCTTTTGAATTGGTGTTTCAAGACCAATCTCAGCAGTGAAATCGCTGGGTCAAAGGGCAGTTCCATTTTTAGTTTTTTGAGAAAATTCCATACTATTTTCCACAGTGGCTGCACCAGTCTGCATTCCCACCAACAGTGCACTAGGGTTCCCTTTTCTCCACAACCTTGCCAGTACTTGTTGTTTGTTGATTTGTTTATGATGACCATTCTGACTGGTGTGAGGCGGTATTTCATTGTGGTTTTAATTTGCATCTCTATGATGGCTAGTGATGCTGAGCATCCTTTCATATGTCTCTGGCCCCTCTGTATGTCCTCCTTGGAGAAGTGTCTATTCAGGTCCTTTGCCCATATTTCAATTGGATTTTTGTCTTCCTGGCATTGAGTTATATGATTTTTTAATATATTTTGGAAATCAAACCCTTGTTTGAGGTATCATTGACAAATATATTTTCTCATACAGTTGATTCCCTTTTCATCTTGCTGGTGTTATCTTTAGCTGTTAAAGATAGCTTAAAAACCTTCTGCAATTAAAAAAGCAGGAGGTTTTTAATTTGATGTAGTCCCATTTGTTTATTTTTTTTTCTTTATTTCCCTTGCCCTAGAGAATGTGTTGGTGAAAATATTGCTGCATGGAATATCTGACATTTTCCTGCCTATGTTCTCCTCTAGGGCTTTTATGGTGTCATGGCTTATGTTTAAGTCTTTTATCCATTTTGAGTTTATTCTGGTGTATGGTATGAGTTGGTGGTCTAGTTTCTTTCTCTCTTTCTTTCTTTTTTGCATGTACCACTCCAGATCTCCCATTACCATTTGTTGAAGAGGCTATTTTTACTCCATTTTATGCTTCTGCCCCCTTTGTTGAAGAATTGGCCCTAGAGAGTTGGGTTTATTTCTGGGCTCTCTATTCTGTTCTACTGATCTATGTGTCTGTTCTTATGCCAGAAACATGTTCTTATGTGTCTGTTTTGATTACAATGGCTTTGTTATACAGTTTGATGTCAGGTATTGTGATCCCTCCTACTTTGTTCTTCTTTCTCAAAATTGCTATGACTATTTGGGGTCATTTTTGTTTCCATATAAATTTTTGAAATATTTGTTATAAATCTGTGAAATATGTCATTGATATTTTAATAGGGGTTGCATTGAATCTATAGATGGCTTTGGGTAGTATGGGCATTTTAATGATGTTTATTCCAATCCATGACCATGGTATATACTTCCATTTGTTTGTGTCTTCCTTACTTTCTTTCCTCAGTGTTGTGTAGTTTTCTGAGTACAGATCTTCTACCTCTTTGGTTAGGTTTATTACTAGGTACTTTATTTTTCTTATTGCTATAGTAAATGGGATATTTTTCCCAGTTTCTGTTTCTGGTATTTCATTGTTTGTGTACAAAAATGCCTTTGATTTCTGAATATTGACTTTGTATCCTGTTATTTTGCCAAATTCACTTATTAGGTCGAGTAGTTTTCTGGTGGAGCCTGTAGGGTTTTCGATGTACACTATCATGTTGTCTGTAAATAATGACAGTTTTCCTTCCTACTTTCCAATTTGGATGCTTGTTATTTCTTTTCCTTGTCTGATCAGTGTGGCTAGAACTTCCAATACTATATTGAATAAAAGTGGTGAAAGCAGACATCCTTGTCCTGTTCCTGATTTAAGGGGAAAGTTTCTAGTTTTTGCCCATTGAGTGCGATATTGGCCATAGATTTCTCATATATGGCCCTTTTTATGTTGAGGTATGCTCCTTCCATTTCCACTTTGCTGAGCATTTTTATCATGAATGGGTGCTATATTTTGTCAAATGCTTTTTTACCATCCATTGATATGATCATGTGATTTCTGTCTTTCATATTGTTTATGTGGTGTATTACATTTATTAATTTCACTTTATAATTCTCTATTGTCTGAGTCCTCTATGAATTATTTTTAATCTTCTTTAAATTTGTTATGGATATAAATGTAACCCAAACCACACTGGTTGGGGTTCCCATTGAGTCTGCCTGAAACCTGATCCCTCAGCTCTTTCTGAAAGATTCCCAGTTATTGCTTCAGTGTGCTGAAAAGTCAGCCCCTCCAGTTGGTTCTTCTATTCTGCCTCCTCGTTCTCCCCCGAGCTGCTGCCTCTGATACCGTTGAGACTGCCTCTCGCCCATTCCAGACCTAGGGGAGGAAACGCTGCTCTCACTACCCCTTTATTCATGCTGAGGCATAAATCTTTTTCTAATAACTCATGCACAGCTGAGACCAGGTTATAATTTTAAAAGAATAAGCAAAAGAGTAGAGAATGATGCAATGGAAGGAAAACACAGAATATTTACAATTATTCTAGTCCCAGACCCACTGGGTTTCGGCTTTGGCTTTCCGGGCCTCCACATGACAAGGACAGTTCACCCCCCTCCACTCCCAAATTTCCATTGCTCTCTAAGCCTAAGACTTCAAACAGACCATGGTCTCAGAGAAAGACCAAACTTTTTTTCTTCACCCCGTCATAAGGCCTCCTTCCCCTAGGCTTTATTTCCTCATTTCTCATGATTGACAATAAAAATTTTAATTTCCTTTAAGGGACACCCAAACTTGACCAATAGTGAGCCTGTAGCTTGGACTAGCCTATCATAAAATAACTCAAATTTCATTTGATTTGAGTTATATTGATCATCTTCAGGAACTTTGTTATGTGAATACAAATATTATCATAGTAACTGTATAATGAATACATTATATTCTGGATATAGTTCATTGTAATTTGTTTCCAATAGCTGTTGAATTTTCTTAATAATACTCTAACATTGTTATTATTAATTTTGTCAGTGCCTGGTAACACTGGGATATTGTCACTAATTTCCACAAATAAGAATTGAAATTTTAGATTGTGGTAATGAAGTCTTGATTTCAAGTAGTTTAAGTAGCTAAGAATCAGTATAGATAATTGTTGACATATTTTGTAGAGAAGGAAAAGAATGGGTATGGAGGAACAGAGTTGGAACCTGAGGAACTATTAGGGACCAAGTTTATGCTAAACAAACATGAAGGAGGAGGAGGATGGAAAGGAAGAGACTTGGGATGAAAGGGAGAATGGAAAAGAGGAGAAAGAGAAGGAAAGAAGAAAACAATGAAAAGAGGAAGATCTTTCCAGGAGAAAATATTATTACAATTGATTTTTGTCAAGATTTAATGAAAGCCATGTATATAGTATCCTGGTATTCTCATATGCAGCGTACCAACAGTGCTCTGTGCTCACGGAGAGGAAGCAAGGTTCAACAGATGAGTCACCGAAGATAAATTATTTAGGAATTAAAGTCGAAAACATTCAAAATCAAGTATCTTTTCAGGCACAAAAGCAATATAATTAAACCAGGTTCTTTTAAATATGGCCAACACTCTATGCCATATTTATAGTTTCTCAATAATCTGTTAGCCAATTTGTTTATAACTTTGTAATGCTTTATGCTGCTTTATTATCAAACTGAAATAGGCTTTGATAACATATTCTGATTTTAAACTACTATAGTAGAAAGCTGTAAAACATATGATTATTTTAAATATTTTTTAAAATAGGACACTTCAAATGTACTCTACTAGACTAAAGCTGATGCGATAAGAAAGTGCACAGCTATTTGGCCTTGTAATTCAGTCATTCAGAGAGAGCTGCCAAGTCTGCCTTAGCAACAGGGGGTTACTTCACTCTTCTCTGGCCTCCAGCACAGACGATGCGCTGTCTGTAGCCTGTGGAAAACTTAAGGTAGTTCTTCCCTTGAGAACAAGGTCACCATTTGATATTTGATCACTTCCTGAAAATTGAAGGTGATAGAATAGGCACTGACTAACAAGAAAGCAAGTAATAAAGAGAAATTGCATAATACATGTTAATGGTGATTTGTATAGATGAATTTATAATGGTTGTTGGTTTGCACATAGACTTTCTTGGCTGGCTAAATGACAGATACAGTAAACTCTTTATATTCTTTGAAATCCTAGAATATTTTATAGTTTTAGAGGTAAGTTATTTAATATTGAGTGATTCTTAAATATTTAATTTACATTTTTGAGGTCTTTGGAATGTATCAATTCCCATGAAAAACATAATTGATTTGTAACATTTAATTAAAGTCATGTGGGCACATCCTGGTATTCTTAAACGCAGTATACAAACTGTGCTCTGTGTTCATGGATACAAAGAGAAAGCTCAAGAGATGCGTCTTTGAAGAGAAATCATTTGGGAATTAAGGTGAAATATGAAGTGGGATGCCTCAGTATTTTATGAAAGGAATATATCCATTCTGCCTCTGGAAGGAACGGCCTTGTCTTCCTCCCTCTGTGCTTTCTTGTTTCATGCTCGTGGAAAGCCCTGGACTACAAAGCTTTATGTTCCTCCTTAGTAACTGTCACTGCTTTCTGCAGGTCCTTCATTTTTAGCATGAGAGGGGTCAAATGAGTCTCGATTAATAGATCTTCATTCCTCTTCTTCTTGTCTCTCTTAAGCTGTGCTCTAAAATAGTTAATGTTAAATTGGCATCTATACTACCTTAAATAGCTCAAATCCTGTCCCCCACCTAAAATATTACTGTGAAGTACAAGTACATTTTAGGAGAAGAACATCAGTAGTAACCAAAAAGGGTTTTATTTTTGACACTTCTCTGTTTATTTTTCTAAAATAAGCAGCTATTATCTTTATAACCAAAATTTAACAATTATTTAAAATTATTTTGAAAACTCATGGTAGATAAAATTTCCTGCCTTCAAATGTTTATGTAATTCAGTGAGTAGTGGGCTCTGATCTTTGCAAATGTGAGGGGTTCTACTTTACCAGCTGCATGAGTATTTTGTCATTCAGCATTTAGTCAGGAAAACAGAAACTGTCTTCAATCTTTCAAATGAGTGAATTAATACAGGAAGTTGATCACCCAGGTGATGGAAAACAAAGAAGCTAAACAAGGGTGGTTGTGAAACCAGAAAAGCATTTGGGCTGCCTGTCACTACCAGAGCCAATAAGCAGAGACAAGGACTGAACCTTACTGGGCTCTTTATTCAGATGGCTGATGATCTGAGAAGACAGTGGGTTATGTGTCCTAAAAACCGTCTTGGTTGAAAGGATTTGAAATAAAATATTCTGTTCAAAAAAACCCAAAAAGACCATCTTACATCTCATATGAAGCTGACCTTTTTTATAAAGAGAAGAAAAGTGTAGGTAATGGGTTTGGAATTCAGGGGAAAAGGTAAATCAGATAAAAGCTGCAGTCCAGTGATTTTCCCAGCATCCCTTCATCTGCTGACCAGCGATTCTTTATCTGAGTCATGGTAGCAGAGGTTCCTGCCCTGGAGCACAGTGGCTCAGACACCAACTCAATCACTTGCAGTCTTCCTGGGGCACAAAGAGTAGGTCTTACATTCCAGTTTCTGGAAGAACAGTTTTCTATATGCATTAATTACAATACCAAGTCTATTATCTGTAACTGAAGGCTAAAAAATATTAACTCTTGAGTTCCCCATCATTCCCCACTCTTAGTCTAAACTACCTTATTTCTCTGAGATTAGTTTCACATGGAAGTAATCATTTTGCTGTTGAGTATGCATCTTAGCATTAGAAAGTGTCAAAGGCAGGTTTGAGAATACCCTTAATTGCAGATACACATAAGGGGGCACATTGTATACAACAACAAGCTATGACACTGAAAAAGGTAAAAGGAAGGAAAACAAATGCCTCCCTAAGACCAGTAATAGCAGGCAGCCAGGACACATCAATACCGAAAAATCCTTCTCTTTGTTTTATCTCGGACACCACTTCATTTACTTACTTTACTTTATGCTCTATGAGCAGTGAATTATGTCTGTCAGGTTGAAAGACCAGAGTCCTTTAAATTCTTCACATCCATGATTATGTCTTAAAAGGAGGTAGTCTATAGCTGTGTGATTTCCTACAGCCACTTCTCTAACTTGTCCTACTTCTTGACTGATGGCACTAATGGCTTCAGAGGTGGCACTCAAAGCTTTTACCATAGTGCAGGCAAATCTACTTATTTCTATATTCAAAGAGGTTACCATGAGTGGCATTATAAATATAGTCACAGATGTATATTCAACAGGGCTCAAAAGGTACAAATCACTGGTACAATCTGGCACAAGTGACAATTACCAAGGAGCCCGGGTGGTGTGGGTCTTCTGGGGCATAAGCACCATCAGCCTTCCTAGACAGCATAGTGCCCCAGAACTGTGTGCTAAAACATAGAAAGAAACAGTCCTTCCACATATTAGAAACCCTGCTACAGGCAACGCGACATGACCAAAGGTATAAGATACATTAGTGGGGGTGTTGCAATTCATCTCCACATCTGCTGAAAGCATAAAACAGTTTTTAGCACCGTTGACAAAAGTGGCACACTCTCCAGCTGGGGCTACATTAGTCACTTTTAAGGAAAACATTCCCCTGTCCTTTAGAGTCACCACAGGTCCCCGATCATAAATATTGGAGTAGATTATGGTCTTACTTATATACTGAAACAAAGTATAATTTTGAAGGCTTTCCAGGGCAGTATAATCATCTACAAGGATGAAATGACAATTTGTTCAACATAGGTTCTTCCTGAAAGACAAGTTAGAAATGTTTAGAATATTTTTTGCCAAAAATACCTAAATATTTTTATCTCATTTGAAAGGAATAAGTTCTCCACAATGTGGGGTTAAACAAAAAGTAATGAAAAAAATATGTCATTGTTTTTGAAACATGACTTTTAGGTCCTCTTGTGGTTTGGGGGTCCACTGTTCTTCCATTGCTTTCTTTACTCTTCTGATACAATGGATCCAAGGTTTTATTCCTGCCAATTTCACTGCAGATGGGGTGGTGAGAAGCACGTTCCAGGGTCCAGTCCACTTTTCTTCTTGTTGGCTCTCTGGGGATCCTGTCTTCCAAGTCTTCGGTAGCACCTTATCTCCAGGCTCAAAGGAATGTTGCTAACTGTGGGGGAGAGATTTCTAATACAAGCAAGGTTGTTAATTATAGCTAAGTTCTGACTTAAGTATTGTACAATTTAATAAGGACTCAATTGAATCCCACATCACAGATCCACCCAACCTTATTCTCAGCAGGTAAATCTTGATCTAAAGGAGATGAGTTTTTTGACACAGCTTAGCTATATTTTTCTTCAAAGTGTGATTTATCATTTCTACCTTCCTGGAAATCTGAGGTCTCCATGCCATGTGTAGTCTATTTGCCAGGGAGGCCAAAGCAAGGAATTATTTCTTTCAGTAAGGCTTTCACTACCTCTGATGATTTCTCCATTCTAGTGGGATAGGTTTCTACCCATCCTGAAAAGGTGTCAACAAAGACTAACAAGTATTTCCACCCTCAGACCCTCGGCATCTGGGTGTAGTCTTTTTGTCAGTCCTCAAACAGACACTGTCCTTGGTATTCTTTTCCTCCTTTCTTTCGAAGTGGATCTGTCCTGGGGTGGTTCTTCTGGCACACAATACATCTAGCAATTATTTTTCATATGGCTTTAGAAATTCCAGGACCTGCAAGCCAGACTTTACTATAGGTGGTTAAGGAATCCCTTCCATAGTGAGTAGCCTCATGCAGATGCTTCATTCTGGCTCTGCTAAATGTTCAGGGGGCAGTAGCTCTTTTCTGATACCTTCTCCATCTATTATCAGAATCTTCATCAAAATCCCAGCTCTCAGTTTTCTCCAAGTTTGCAGTCACGTATTCTGGGTCAAATTGTGACAAGTCCAAAACAGGTAATAAAGGCATTATAAATGTTCCTTTAGCAGCCTCTTTTGCTGCTCAATCAGTCAGATTGTTTTCTCTAGCCACTTTAGTGTCCTCTTTCTGATGCCCTGGGCAGTGCATAACTGCCACCTGTAAAGGTACCTGAATGGCTTCTAATAATTTTTAAATGTCTGCTGTATGCTCAACCTCCTTTTTATTGGAGGATAATAATCCTCTTTCCTTCCAGACGGATCCATGTGCATGCAAGATTAGAAAAGTGTACCTCAAGTCAGTATACACATTTACTCTCTTTACATGTGACAATGCCAGTGCCCTTGTCGATGCAATCAGTTCAGCTTGCTGAGCAGAGGTTCCTGGCAATAATGCCTTGGCCTCCACTGTTCCTTCAAGAGTCACAACCACATACCCAGCCTTTCTTGTTCCCTTTGTCCATATAACTGCTTCCATCTGCATATAGAGTCTAGTCTGCCTCTTCTAGAGGATGGTCCTATAAGTCAACTGTGCTAGATAAACGTCATCACTTATTTCAGCACAGCCATGCATTAGCGTGGCTGAGTCGGGCTCCAGGAGAAGGGAAGCAGGATTTAACTTACAGTTCTGAAGGAGATGTAGGGAGTATCGAGAAGAATTGCTCAGCACCTGCCCATTCTTCTAGCAGTGAGCCACAAATTTCCTTTTTGTTTCAGCAGGCTCAACACTTGGTGGTGTGCATAGGCTGCACCCCTATCTGGCGGTAGGTTGTCCCAAGGAAAACTTTTCAGCTTCCTGTAAAAGCTCACAGGTGGCTGCCACAGCTCTCAAGCAGGCTGGCCACCACTGGACAGTGTGATCTAGTTAATTTCACAAGTATGAGGTGGGTTGCAGAATGTCACTAAGCATTTGGGTGAGGACTCCTAGGGCAACACCCTGCCTTTCATGAACATGTAATTAAAAGGAATTAGTAGGTTGGAAGTTCCAAAGCTGGTGCAGAAGCCAGGTGCACCTTCAGGGACTCAAAAGCCTGAGTGCACCCCTTTGTTCATTCTGAAGGGCTATATTCTGGCCCTTTCAGAAGTTCATACAATGGTTTAGCAATGAGCCCAAAGTATGGAATCTAAATGCAGCAATAGCTAACCATTTCCAGGTATTCTCTCAACTGTTCCCTGGTATCTGGAGCTCTCACTTTAATAATGGTTTCTTTTCTGTTTCCAGTAGTAAAACTCCTTTTGCCAGAATCAAGCAGGAACCCAAGAAACCTGTTTGTTGGAAAATCTGGGCCTTCTGTGCTGATGCTTTATAGACACAAGATGCCAGATGGTACAAGATAGGTATAGTGTTAGTTAAACATTGCTGGATGATGGCCCTGTAATCAAGAGGTCTCCTACATATTATAACAGAGTTCTTCCTTATAGTTTTACATCTTTTAAATCCTGGCTCAGGGGCTCCCCCCAAATCGTGGGGGAGTTCTTGAACCTTTGAGGTAAGACTGTCCAGCAGTACTGAGTCTTCCCAAGATTCTAGGTCCTGCCATTCAAAAGCAAGCAATTTCAAAAGCAGCTGAGAGCCTTGATCAACCAGAATGCAAAAGAAGGCATCTTTTAAGTCCAATACTGAATACCAGAGGCTGTCTCTGGGTATGTTGTTCACCAAAGTATAAGGATTTGAGACAGTGGGGTGAATGTCTTGTACAATGTCATTTATGGCCCTTATATCCCATACAAATTCTTTCTGGGGTCTCTTTCTGCAAGGGCTATTGCCTTTTATTGGAGTCCCTGCCCCTGATTTGAGGTTAACTTTAACAAAGAACACTTGCTTAGCCCTCCCTGGCCTTCCAACAGCCCAAACAATGGGGTTAACCTCTGTCTCGATTTCTTCTGGCCAGAGTCATTTTTTCTCTTCTCCCATGGTTTCATAAGGAACTGCGAGCATGTAGTGGAGGGACCTGAAGAGAAAGTGATCTGCACATGAAGTTTAGACAGCAGGTCCCCTTCCAGAAGAAGAATTAGACACTCAACAATATATAAAAATTTATGAGTTAAAAACATATCTCCCATAGCACATTCTAATGGCTTCAAGAAAAATTGGCTTTCAGGGCCTTCAGAAATTCCAGTTACAGTTACAGCCTGCCACAAGGACTCAGATAGAGGTGTATTGACATCAGAACATGTCACTCTGGTATCAATCAAGTAGTATACAATTAGTTCCCCCGCTGTTAGCTTTACCCAACGTTCCTGGGGGTGTGACTTTAATAGGTTGTTGTAATAATAGAACCTCCAGGCCCCATCACTCTTCATTGGAGTTATTTCCTTTTCCCAACATAATTCTCAAGTTCTTTGGCTCTGACACCTCCTTTTCCTTTGCTTTGGGCATTCATTTTTCCAGTGCCCCTTTCCTTTGCAATACAAACATTGATCAGCAGCAAGCATTTTAGATGGGGTTGGGAGCCTCTTGCCTGCCAATGGAATTGACCTGAAGCCTGTTTCAAGAAAATAATGGTTGCTTGGGCCTTTTTTATTGTTGTTCTTGTTCTCTGTTATTATAAATTTTGAAGGCTATGTCTAGTAATTGGGAAGGATTCATGCCTATTCTTTCCTCTAACTTTTGAAGCGTCTTTCTCATGTCAGGTGCACTTTGAGAGATAAAGGTCATATCACCATTCTAATACTTTCAAGAGCTAGTGTATCCAAATTAGTATATTTTCTATAGGCCTGGTAGATTCTTTCAAGAAAGCCAGAGTTGTCCTCTGCAGGCTTTTGTTGTACTGCTTGTACCATAATCAGGTTTTTATGCTTAGGGACTCCTTTCTTCAGTCCCTCAAGGCTGCACCTTTTATAATGTTCTAAGGGAGGAAGGCTATTCTCATTAGAGTCCCAGTTGGGCTCAGTTAAAGGTATTGCCTTCGTAGGGTCAGGAGCCCCATCTGGATTTTTTGGTGCCGTGTCCAAGCCTCTCATTTTCCTCATTTAATACCAACAATTTGTAAGCAAGCTATTTAGTAAGGCTTGTATGTTTGCCAAAGTGGGATAGAAGGTGGCAAAAATTGGTGTAACCAAGTCAGTCATTTTAGTAGGATCATCCCTATAAGAAGGATTTGAGATTTTCCAGTTTGATCTGATGTGGAAAATGGAATATGTGCCCAATAATATCCAGCGGGCTAGCCCTCTGGCCCTGCTCCCACTGGAAACCTTTGGGTATTGCTCTGCCCCAGTAGGGACTGGTTCTCCACACAATTTTGTCCCCTTGTGGGTTCAGTATGGAGAGACCTGTTCAGGCTCACATCCTTTGGCTCCATTAGCCAAGTAAGGGGGGAGATCCCAGGGCTGGAAGGGCCACAGAAACCCTGACCATGATTGCAGCAGCCAAAACATCTAGATTTTCTTAGTCCCTCTCTTCTGGAATTCTATCATCTGCCACAGGAAAATTCCCTTTTCTCTGGATCCCTAAACTATTTCTTTTTAATCTTGAATCTTTATTGCGTAAAGTCATAAAAGTTTATATATAAGGTGTTTTGTCCCATTTCCCTGATCTTTGACAAAACAACTCTAATTGCAGTATAGTAGAGTACTTTAAAGACCTGTTCAGTGGCCAGTGATCTCTTGAGTCCAGATTATACATAAGTCAAGCAGTTTTACAATAAAAAATCAATTTCATTTTAGTCATAGGTTTATAAGCATAGGTTGACCAATTAGCCAAAATTCATCCCAAAGTGCTCTCCCCCTGCCAATTCTACCGGTCAGAACTCTGTAATATCCCATAAACCAAACAAGAAGGCACCTTAATTCCTGACAAGCAATCTAAGTTGTAACCTGGGACTGTAATCCTTAACCAGAAAGCACAGAGATTCAATTCAAAGTGAAGGCGATGGGTAGTGCTGAGAGTCAGAGAAGGAGAGTTCCCAAGTTAAATCACCTGGCAGCTGCTAGGGAGTCTCCAAGTCCACATCCAGGGCACCCCTCCAGTCTAGGCAGCCAATGGGACTCCCCACTAAATACTCAGGCTTACTGGAGAGTCCCAAAGCTGTGTCAGAAGGATTTGCCAGAATATGAAACCACAAAAGTCAGTGTTCATGCTGCCTGTCACTATCAGAACCAGTAAATAGAGACAAGGATTGAGTCTTTATGGGCACTTTACTCAGAAGTCCAGCGATCTGAGAAGATGGTGGGTTATGTACCCTAAAGACAACCTTACACATCATCTTGGCCCAACCTTTTTCATAAGGAGAAGAAAAGTGTAGTTAAGGGGTTGGGAATTCAGGGAAAAAGTTAATCAGATAAAAGCTACAGGACAGTGATTTTCCTAGCATCCTTTCCTCTGCTGACTGGTGATTCTTTATCTGCATCCTGGTTGTAGAAGTTCCCTCCCTTGAGCACAATGGGTCAGATACCATCTTGATTGCTTGCAGTCCTCCTAGGACACAAAGTGGAATTGCTTGTGGGCCTCCTGAAGTCAGGGTAGGTCCGGTCATAAATTCCAGTGTCTGGAACAATAGTTGTCCATATACATAAATTTTCAAGCCTATTATGTATAAATTAAAGCAAAAAAATTTTCAACTCTTGAGTTTCCCCACCAGTTGAAGGCTACTCAAACTGGAAGGACAACAGATGAACATATGGGAACCAGAACCCATAAGCTGGACACAGGTTGGATCTAACTCCAGGATAAGAGGTGGGCAAGTGGTTGCCGGAGGCAAGGACCAGTGTGGGGAGTGCTATCTAGCAAGAGCTGGAGCCTTGCAGGAGAGACAGGTACTGTCAGAGATTCCCTAGGATGCAAGCAGAGAAGGGAAGAAATATGCTAACTTCTCCTTGCAGGGAAAACTCTGTTAGGATAAAAAAAATCCTGCTTATGTCTTTCAGACTCCTGTGTGTTGACTCTGAGGACAGGAATCAGCCACGAACTAAACTGAATTTTATACACTAGAGACCTTCATAGAGCTGCAAAACCAGAGTCAGTCAGTAGGACTGGCTCATCAGAGATCAGCTAATATTTGCCAATGGAATAAAGCAAAATGGTCTTTTTACCTTCTTTCTGCATTATAATGTGAAATGCAGTGATTAATGTAAATTCTAAAAGACCAATTTGTGCCCTCCCATTTGTCACTTTAGCAAAGAAAATAGAAAGTTAATAATAATAACTGTACTTATACTTTTTATGTGCGAACTCTAAGAGCTTTACATGTATTAATACATTTAATTCTCAAAACAACCTCATGAGGTAAGTACAACTGTTGGTGCATTTTATGGAAGACAAAGTTGAAGCACAAGGAGGTGAGCCACTAGGTACTCTGTTACGTACAGATGACACAGTTGTATTTTGGGGCATTAGAATTGCCCTTATAATTAGCTGTGCTACAATGAGGTCCTCAGATAAACTCTTCTAAAAGGGAACAGTGTTTTCTTAGATCTGTCACCCACATGCCAGCACTTTAAACCAAGCTGCCATATTCTCTTACCTCTACTGATAGAATGGCCTTGGGACTCATCTTCTCCCTCATATTCTTGTCCTCTTTAGTCTGCATTCTGCAGAGCTGTCAGAATAACCTTTGAATGACTCAGCTTCAATTCACAAAGCCCTGCAGTGGTTTCCCATTGTTAGTAAAGTCCTTCATTACTGAAAAATATTGCCCCACGGGTTTGTAGTGGACAGGCAGGACCCAGTGTGTCTGGAGCACTATTGCATTCCTAGTGTAACTGGGCAGCCATCTATTTACCTAACAGTCTCCTCTTTAAGGAACATTGTCTTTACTTCTTTTATACTCAAGGTCATGGGCAAGCTCATAAATGAGTCAGAAAAGTCATCCTGAAATTATTCTCACTTCCTGTTTATGAGCATTAATCCTCCAGTGGAGATCTCCACAAAGTCTCATATGTTAGACTCAACTTACCCCTAGAGACCCCCTGCTGAAGCTTCTGGCAAAGTGACAGTCATTTTGTAATGTCTGTCAATGGTGCTGTTTGTTTTGGCTTCTCCTGGGCAAATTTGGTGGGCAGCCAGGGCAACAAAGGCCACTCCTCAGCTGAAAGTTGAGAGAGGCATCTGAGGTGAATCTCTTAGTAGTAGAGAGAGGTGTAGGGCAAAGGAAATTGGCAAAGGACATATATGAGCTAAAAGTCAGAACTTCTGTGCTTATATTTGAACAAAGAGCAAAAGCTAAGAGAATGCTACAACAGGTCTTAACACGCTGAGAGAAATGCATGGTCCACGGGGTGCTTTACATTTCATCTCTGTGGCAATGGCCCACAACAGGATTTTAACATAAGTGCTGCTCTTAACTAGCAAAATCTCTTAGATGTTTCATATATATGGTTAATAAATAAGGGGCTGGCTGAAAGCTTGGCACTGTCTTTGGCCCATCTAATTGCATTCATGTTTCTAGAAATAAGAAAGATTAATCAGTGTATAAATATTAGGGGGGAACCCCCAAACAGAAATTATTCATAAACATTGTGTATTTATTCTTACATGTTTAAACTTCAGTCGCCTTCAAAGGACTCTCCATTTGATGCAATGCTCTTATTGAGACATTTTTTCCGCTGCTCAAAACAGTTTTTGAACTCATCAACTTTAATCCCTTTTAGTACTTCCATTGTTTTTTGTTTTACATCTTCCACATTAGCCAAACATTTCCCTTTGAGGACTTTATTCATCCAGGGAAACAAACAAAACAAAGTTGCTTGGGGTGAGATGGGTGAATAGAGAAGGGTAGGGCATGAAGTTCATGCTGTATTTGGTCAAAAACTACTGGACACTCAGTACGGTGTGGGCAGGTGGACTTGTAAATCACCCATCATGAAATGGGCAAACACGTTGAAAGACTCTTCAAAGAATATCCACTGAAGCCAAATGCAGCCTCTCACAACAATGCCAGCTGGTACACTGATACAGATGGGCTCCTAGAACACTCATCTAGTGGGGGAAGGCTATACTAAAGAGCCGGCCTTTCAGAAGATAATTCCTTTTTTTTTTTTTTAAGTTCCCTCTTGTATAAGAAATATTTACTGGCTGATTAAAAAATAACCATAAAAAATATCTTAGAAAAAAATTTATGTTTTTATAGACTAGATATAGCTGATCAAAATTACAAGAATAACTCAAGAAAAAGTTTTTGTTTTTAATTGCTTCACAAATTAGGCAAAGGTGGGATGTGCATGCTGACAAGTAAAATAATGTTATTGCCATAATTCTTCCCAAGACTTCATTGCTTAGAAATTATATTGAGGCTTGGATGGGTGGCTCAGTTAGTTGGAGCTTTGTCCTGTACACCAAAAGGTTATGAGTTGGATTCCTGGTCAGGGCACAGGCCTAGGTTGCAGGTGTGAGCTCTGGTTGGGTAACATACAGGAGACAACACATTAATGTTTCTCTCACATCCATGTTTCTTTCTCTCTCCCTCCCTCACCTCCTCTCTCTACTAAAGCAATAAAAACATATCCTCAGGTAAGGATTAAAAAGAAAAGAATTATATTGAGTCCTATGGGTTCTGTGGAAGAACTTTGAAACCTTTTTCATTGTTTCAGACTTTACGCAGCCAAAATAATTACTGACGACATTTTAGCCTGCCTTTTTTCAATTCAAAGGTCATTCACACTGACTTTTCTTGCTTTGACTTCATGCAAGATGTCATTAATTACATGTTATTAAAATGTTAACTCTCCCTTCAAATACCTCATTGATGTACATGTTTATTTATATATATATTTAATTTTAATCAATAAAAATTCCTCTGAGATGAAGAAAAAATCATTTGTTTTATTATACCTTGCATTGCAAGAAGACATCACTGTCTAGTACCTAATAAATATTTTTCCTTCTTAAATCATCTCCTGGAAGGTAAATTTGTCTCGCTTTTTCTATAAAGCTAAAGTAGTAGGGGTCTAATTTTGTAGATGATCTGAAAGACTTGCCCCCATGAATAATCACAAGCTCATGTGATTGGAAGGACCTTCAAGCGAAGTTGCAGTTCGGCCTGAATCCAGGAGAGTCTACAACACAGCGACAGTTACTCCATCATTCAGGTCCCTGAGACAGACTACCCAGCACATCTGTCTCTGGTAGCCAGTCTCATGTTAAATCGTCCTTTTGTTGCTGCTGTTGTTGGTCTTGTATGAAGCTTTAGCTGATGTCTAATTCGTTCCTAAGGATGATGCCCATTCTTGTTATGCTTCTGCTTTTGGATGAGATAACAGTTAGACAAAAGAAATGCTATGACAGTGGTTACTGAGTGAAAATTGAGAGATGAGGTATGGTAATATTTTGCTATTTAAGATATTTTAGTGCTTTTTTGCATTTTGATGCAGACCTGTAACATGTTTAATGTATTTGAAACAAATTTAAGGGAAGAATAATTGTAGAACCTTTCCTAAAACTGACTAAAATTCTTACATCAACACTAAGTCATTATTTATCTAGTGTTGATATAAGAACACAACCCTTTTCTAAGTGGAAGTGCTCTATTTCTTAAATTAGCTCCATAAGTCTCTATAGTCTTTCCAATGGATTGAGTCATGTTTGCATTTGAAGAACGAGGAGTCTGGAATTGAAGTCAAATGTACTCAGTGGTGTATAAAACACTTTCTTCACTAAAAGCTTTCCTTAGAACTGTGATATTAAAAGCAGTGACTAAATATGTAAAATGATAGCCAAATTCTGATAAGTATAAATCTCAAACATAAATCATTACTATATCAATGTTTATACTTAGGGAAGATGAATATTAAATTCTTATATCTTCCTCCTGTTTAATGTTCAATCTGTTTATGTAAGTAGGTATTCCTTTTTTGATTGGGGTTTTTACATGTGAATATGAATTTTGAATTTTTGTATGTAGGTGCCAAAAAACTTTCCCCATATCCCAGCAATGCTTATTGTAAAATATCTTGCTTAATCAGTTAATGAACACAAAGCTAAATACAAGTTATATATTTTTTACTGTAAAATATTATTTCTTTAGTATATGTGAATTGTGCTCTAATATTTATCAATCAACTAGGTGGATAAAACATAGCTTGTGATTTTCAATATAAACAACCATAACCTAGAATTTTTCTTTATGGACTGGTATAGAAGATAGCTTGAAAAACCTATAGAAATTACACAAGCTTACATATTTTAGGAAGGTTTGCTTTTTAAACATTTTTATTTTCTTTGATTTCATTGTCCATATTATGTTTAAAATTTATCATTATGAAAATAAAATATGTTTATAATAACTTCAAAAATATAGACAAGGAGAGCCCTGCCCAGTGTGGCTCAGTTGGCTGGGTGTCATACAACAAAGTGAAAATTTGCTGGTTTGATTCCCAGGCTGGGCACCTGCCCACGTTGCAGGTTTGGTCCCCAGTTGGGGCATGTGTAAGAGGCAAATGATTGATGTTTCTCACCCTCTCCTTCTCCCTCTCTTCCCCTCTCTCTAAAAATAAATAAATAAAATCTTTATACACACACACACATATATATATGCACACACACAAGGAGAATAAAACATTCAAATAAATATAATATTTTGGTATATTTCCTTCCAGATTTTTTATACAAAAAATTTAAAATGTTTCTAATATTTATATTCATAGTTCAGAAAAATAAAATTTAATAAAATTCATAAAAATGTGTCAGTTAATATGATTTTGGTGTTCTTGAAAATATGGTTGTAATATAAAAAAGCTCTAAGAACATAATATTAAGTGAAAAATTAAAATATGAAATATTATATAGTTAAATGTAAATATTATATAATAAACATGGAAACATGTTAGAGTTTGACTTAAACAAAAGCCATTTGTTTGAAATGGCTTCTGGAACTGATCATATTTCTCAACCATGTGGGATCAAGAAAAACAATCCAGAATATTTAAGAGCAAAGACTCAGGTCAAAGGATTATATTCAGGTTAATGTATATACAAATTTTATCCTTCCTTTTTCTTGGGAATCAATACTAAAAATAAAACTCACACAAGTAAGTTTGATTCTTAAAAATATGTAATTGAACATGAGTTTTAAAAGAAGTTATCACCCAGGAAAATAACACAATCTAAAAAATTAACAAGGGAAAATCTTATCTCTAGATATTTGCAGGCTAGAATGGAGGTACGAACTTTCTCCTTCTAAATTTTGGTAAATCTGGAATAATCAGATTTGCAGAATTCAGGAGATTGATGGCAATTTAATATTGGCATTGTATGGTAAGAACTCTTTAGTTGAATTCTTAGTTGAATTCAACTTCTTTAGTTGAAATCAGAAGATGACCCCGAGATGAGGATTCACATACAAACACTGTAGGTTTATTAAGGATGTGCTCCTGGGAGAAGCAGGTGAGGGAATGGAGGAAGCAGGACTGAGAAAAGGGAGAAAACTAGCAACGAGAGAAATTTCAGGTGACTTTGCAGCCTCAGACCGATTCGACAAGGTACCTAAGAACACACATTACATCTCAGGTTTGTTTCCCTTTGAGGCCAAGACTGGGCTGTCACACTCCCACCCAAGTCAGTACTTGGCCTATGGGTTTTCCCAGGAATGTAAGTGCCTCTTAGGCATTTCCGTTTTTCTGTATAAAGAATAAAGACAAAAGGGGCTCCCCATACTCAAGGTCAGTCCTCTGAAGAGAGGATCCAAAGGAATCGGGGTGATCCTTAGGGATGTTTGTTACCCATGGTTGTCACAAAACTGCCACAAATCCACATTTAAGTTGGGAAATGTAATTCTCCAGGTTTTGCCTCTTTGAAAAGGGTTCATAGTCTGAGTCCAAGGATGCATTTTGAGTTTGGACATATTGATAGAAACTGTGATGGAATTTGGAGGTGATGGTGGTGGAGGGATTCCTTTGGTGTATGTGATTAGGAGTGAAAAGGAGGGGATAACAGAAGTTCTTTAACAATTTGAAGCACAGGAAGAAGGGAGGAGAAAAGTAAAATAGTTGAGAGAAACCTAAAACGTATTCATTATGGGAATATGCTTAGCTCAGGTCAATTGTGCCATTGCCCAGGCTCCAGAGGAAGTTTGGTCAGAAATTCTCAGCTCACACTTGAATAGTTTCCATGTGGGCGCGACAGGCCCCAGGCTGGAAAGGAGCCTGGCTCTCTAGGAGTTAGGAAATGTGTACAAGTAAAGTTCAGAGGATGCCTGAGATACGGTAGGCCCCGCAAGAAAAGACAGTGACCCTGGGTCAAGACCAATGGAGTGGTCAGCTGCCTCCAAGGGTAATAAAAGGGAAGCCATTCAAGAACAGGCTGATTAAGGCTTTAAGCTTGTGCCAAGTTTATTGAAAAATGTGAGACTGTGTACTTGCAAATTACCTGAATGCTATATAATTTTTATTCTGAAGTTTTCTCACACTGTATTAGAGATTCAAGCCTTTTCAAATGTTTTAGTCTGTGACGCTAAAGCCCTAAAGGAGTTGTGTGTGTTAACGCACGTGCAGGTTGTGTGTTTCCGTGGACCGCACCACAGGCAGGTGTCAATGTAAACAACCACAACTTTATACGTAGCTAAAAGAAAACCTATTTCCCTGACATCATGACATTTCTTAAGTCTCCAAATGCATGTGTGTGTGTGTGTGTGTGTGTTTTCCCATACTGACTAATTCTCTGGGTGCCCTAAAGTTCAATTCTGACACTCTCTATCTGGAGTTAGCATTGGATCCCACAAACTAAGGGCTCAGTTCCACAAGAACGTCCCCACTTTCAATGCCAGTTATAATAAGTCCAAGCCTCCTGAATTTATGACTGACCAGCTAGTATCAGGGGTTCTCACAATTCCCTCTTCAGGTCAGCTCACAGAACTCAGGAAAACAGTTCACACACTGTTACTGGTTTATTATGGAGGAAACAACTCAGAAACAGTCAAATGGAAGAGATGCCCAGAGCAAGGTACTATGTGTGGTGGGTGGCTCAGAACTCCGTTCCTTCCCCTTGCATGCTCCCCTCCCACACCTAACGTGTTCACCAACCAAGCAGCTCGCCAAACCCTGTTATTTAAAGTTTTTATGGATGTCCTGTTACTTAGGAGCAATTGCGTAAATCACTGGCCATTCATGATGAACTCAATCTCCAGCTCTCTCCCTCTCTCCAGAGGCTGAAGATGAGGGTAAAAGTTCAACCTTCAAATTCTGCCTTGGCTTTTCTGGTGACTAACTCCCAACTTAAAACTATCTAGGTGCCTCTTGCCACCAGTCACCTGATTAGCATACAAAAAGGCATTCTTAATCACTCCAGAGATTCCAGGGGTCTTAGTGGGCTTTATGTCAAGAATTTCAATCAAAGACCAAATATTAGAACAAGCAATGCTCCCAGGATCCTTATCACTTAGCAAATTCCAAGGGTTTTAGGAATCCTGGGTCAGGAACTGGAGGCAAAGACCAAATATCTATTTCTTATTATGTCATACAATAGCATTTTTCCCAAATAAAAGTGACTGGAAAGTAATAAACCAAAATGTTATCAGTGTGGTAATTTTAATTTTCCCTTTATGCTATGTCATTCCACTTCTATTTACAAGGTACACTTTATATTTTATAATAAAAATACTTTAAAAGACATGAGTGAGTTGTAGTTAATCTATAGAAAATAATCTGTATAAACTATTATCACTCGAATCACAAGCCATCTTGCTTCTAATAAGATTTTGAATTCCTGGTTAACTAAATGAGAAACTCAATGTAACCTTAGAAAAAGTTATTGAAAAATCTTAAAAACAATATATTTGGCTATGTAAAATGAAAAACTTCATTAGGTAAAATAGTCACTAACAAAATTAAAAGGTACATACCAAATTTATTTTTTAAGTTAGTTCGTACATTATTATTTATGAAAGGATGATATTTATTATTAATTCACTGAGAAAAAAGTGAAACCCCAATGGGAAAAATAAGTAAATGTAATACAGTACATTATAATTCAAATTATCAACAAACATAGGAAAAACACTCACAGTAACCTAGTATATAATGATTCTTCATTTTACAGTTGAAGGAAACGAGATCAGAAGGGTTATATCACTTGCTTACAGAAATAAGGACGAGGTTAAGATTCATCCTTTGAGCTTTGGACTCGTGCCCGGTCACACTAATGACTGAGAAAATCCCAGTGGCCTTCCCCTAGATAGGGCTTTTTGTGGCTCACCCTCTTGGTTAAGAGTTCTTGTTTGAATGAACACTATTCTTCCTTCAGTGAATACTAGACCCTCACAAATATAAATTAAACTCTATAACTAACTTATTGTTTGGTTCTCAATAGAGGATACTTCTTTCATTAACCTTTTAATACTAACAACATAATTATATGTTCCTCTTTATTAAACTAAAATATATTTTAAGCTTCTTCAGTCTAATTGAAGAGCATGTGTTATGACAGAGGATATTTTGTTCAATCAACCACTTAATATGGAAGCAACATTAAGAACATTTTTGATAGCTTTCATACATTTATCTATTAAGTTGTCCTCTTGATGCATTCAAATATAGATAACTATGTTCAGACTTTAAACATTTATTGCTGGGATACTCCTCTTCACCTTCCACCCCCATTTGTTTGATGACAGATATGATCAAAAATTCGAAGCACATTCTCATGCTAATAACTTGCTGATGTACTTATTAGGACTTTCTACGTACAAACAAGAATCAACAGGATGTCTTAAAAGTTTCTTCATTTGTAGCACTGTTTCTCCCACAGTGAAAAAGAAATTGCCGCTATGATCTAAAGAAAAGGTATAGCTAGTGTGCTAGTGTGTTTCAATTTTAGACAATGTTGGAAAAAATCTTTGTTTTTGAATGCATGGTTATTCTTGGGGGGAAAACCTCACAACAAACAGAAAGGGGCTTAAGTGTTACAGCCATGAACCAATGATTTACAATAGTTTTCCCTGCCAACCCCCCCCAGAAATGTGTTATCACACATTCTCATTGGTAACAGAAGCCCTGGTGCAAGCAAATAGGCTCTCCAGGAAGTGGTTTCTTATTTAAATGTTTCCTAGGTGATTCTGATAAGCCTTCCTCCCAAAGGACAAGGCTCCCTATGCAACAGTGCTTTTCAAACTTGAACAAAACAACGTGGGGCTCCTGTTATAATGCAGATTCTGGTTCAGTAGGTTTGGGGTGAGGCCTGAGATTCTGTATTTCTAAAGAGCTCCCAGCTGACGCCAGTGCTGAGGGCCCACAAATCATACTTTTTGGGTCAAGGCCATATAACCATCTCCCAGCTCATTATCACCAATAGATGCTGCACATCTGTGAACTCAAATATGAGTCTGATGCATTTGTTTTCATCTTGCCTGTGATTGGATTCTGTGCTGCTTTTAGGGAATTTTCTCCAATCAAAGGGGACAAAAAGGAAGAGAATGAGAACTGGTCTTGCCTCTTGTCAGCAGTGCCAGCAACAGTTCCTGTACACACCCAAAGGTAGTGTTAACCTAAAAATAAAAGGCCAAAGTGAGAGGCAAAAAGTGTTTGAGATAATAAAAGAAGAGCTATTTGAAAAGCACTGATTCAGGCAGAGTCCCAAATAGTGTTCAGATTAGCGGTGTGAAGGTAAGGAGTTTTTATGAGAAAAGAAAGGGGGGAAATTACATGAATAGAAGGGAAGAATTTTTGTTGGTGTTAAGTCAAGGAAGGAATTTCTATAGTTGCAAGTAAGCTAAGTAATTCTTCAGCTGTGCATGGTGGTGCTAACCCTAAGGAATGTCTTTAATTCTCAGTCTGTTAGTCAGAATGCCTCCTTTCCTGTTCACTTTGCAAACAGCAGTTTGGAATACAATGCTGACCCAGTCCAAAGGTTATTTTTCCCAGTTTAAACATTCCAAAGGTTTGAGGAGTAAGATGCGTAGGCAGTTCCTCTGGGATGACAGCTCTGACTCCATTTGGAAGTGGCTCTGTTCGTATGATTTTTCACAGGAGAATAAGTGCAGTTGTTAGAGGATCCCGATGCCCTCTGAGATCCCCTCCTATTGTGTGACCTAATCCCTAGAAATCTGATGCTCTGTGGTGCGGCTCCATATCTGCTTTGTCTCCAGTTGTCCTCCCTTCCCTTTCTTAACCTCCCTTGAAACATGCTGTCATGGTTCAATCCATAAATTTTTTTGAACACTTATTTTGTACAAGGTGGTCTAAGCATTGAAAAGAAATAAACGATCACTGCTCTTACATTGTTTAATATTTATTTAGAAAAAAATTTTAAAAACATGCAGAAATAAATAATGAAGGTGATCCATAACAGCTCTGTTGATTGAATTAGAAATTAAAACTTCTAATGAAATTTTATTTCCTTAGAGCACCCAAGGCAGTATCTAGAAGCTTAGCATTAGGGGAGACCTTAAAGATCACCTCGTTAAATTTTTATGCAGCATACGAACTTCTCCTACCATTGTGGGTATTGTGGGTATTTGTCGGCCCAGCCTCTAAGTTGTTTTAGGCACAGGAGGCTCACTGAGGCCCAGAGTAGCCCATCCCAACGTTGGTCAGCTCCAGTTGTTAGAAAGCTGTTATTTACACTTGGATTGTTCCTTCTGTTAGTGGCCAGACCCACAGTCTTACAGAAAAGGAAAAGTTACGGTCAACGGGAGAAGGCCGAGGAGATCTTTCAAAGGAGGAGGCATTTGAGCAAAATCTTATGTTCTGCTGGGATTTAGGGAAGTTGAGAAAAGTGAGGAGGCTACCATTCTCATCCTCTTCAGTCAGTGGTCTTCAATGTTTTTGGCACCAGGGACCGTTTTCACGGAAGACAATTTTTCCAAAGACCGAGGGTTGGGGGATGGTTTGAGGATGATTCAAGAGCGTTACATTCAAGCTCGACTCCCGCTGTGAGGCCTGGTTCTTAACAGGCCTGGACTGGGACTGGTCTGCCACCCTGAGGTTGGGGACCCCTGTCTTACGTGATACACTTCTTAGTTCTTAACCTGGATCCTCTAAGCTGTGCCCCAGTGTTAAGGGGTATCTCTGTTCTAAATACTAAAGAATAGTCAACAGTGTCAGGTGGTATAGTATCGTTCCATGGAGGATACCTGAAATAATAAGTAGGGAGACTTTTCAGATTCCCCTCACTTATAAAGCAGATGATTATCCACCCACTACAGCTGGGTCTGATCTAATCTAATTCTGAAAGGCCAGATTTATCCACAGTGCAAAGGAAGTAGGCAGTTACACAGCTGTTGTTTGAAGAATAGGACAGGTGTTGAGGTGAAACCTGACAATGCCTGACAATGTGCAATAGGGACTTGTGGGAGCTCAAATCTAAGCCATGTGGGTTTGCTGTGTTGAGAAACCACAGGAGAAGCTGCCCAACCTTCTGTTCCCCCTTTGGGTAGCACAGCTCCTATTTAAAGAAGTGAACCCAAGTTTTAATTTTATGCATGGCAGAAGTCTTCTGGGCTTCTCTTTTTATGGAAAGCAAAGTCATCAGCAATGCAATTTGGAATATAACTTAGAGGATACATATATGTAATCAAATGCAGAAAATGTGAATGTGTTGACAGCATTCATCTGAGATCTTCTTAGGGAGAGAATGGTATTTGTGTTAGAAAACTAAAATTACAAGGTGTGGGGTAAAGTGGGAGAGGGGTCTTCTAAAGGCATAAAGGTGGTAGGACGTCTCTGAGGAAATCAGAGAGAAATATTTACTTGTTAATCTGGAGACAATGGAAAATGAGAGAAGTAAAAGAGAAGCTTAGATGGTAAAACCTGAAGATGGGTTGAAGACTGTACTGTAGGATTTGACCGTTCTTTGTAACCACTCTAAATCTTCAAAAGATGACACAGTGCATGATGTGAGTGGATTTTTATGGAAACTGATGAAGGGATTTGGTTTACATCAAGAGTATCATTGAGTTTTAACATACAGAGCCAAAGAACACTAGTTTATAATGGCCTAGAGAAGCACGAGAAAGTAAGCCAGGAGAACTTGCCAAAATTGTGGAGTAGTCTCCTGATGGGAATGGGGTTTATGCTCAAATTTAACTAGATCACAAGGGGACAAAATCCCTCAGCTGGCACTTAGGTTACACATATAGAATCATTTGTTCCAAGGAAACTTTCCACCTGAAGCTTGTATATATTTTTAATCCAATTTAATTTACTGGTGTGACATTGGTTAATAGGATCATATAGGTTTCAAGTGTCCATTTATATGACACATGATCTGTATATTGCATTGTATGACTGTTAAACAGAAGTTAAAAAGTTCAGGAGGAGGTGGTGGTCCACAGTGCTTGCAGAAAAAGCCCATAAATAACTTTGGTTAACTGTCCTAACTTTGATGAACTGCCTCCTGGTCATGTATCTGTTTTATAACACATGACCAAATGTGGTCTGGGAAAAGTAAGAACTCTGGAAAACAGACCCCCACACATGCCTACATTTAGGTTGTCACATCTTCCTGGGGAAAAGCGAGCACCACCTATACCCGCCAATCAATATGCAACTCACCCTCACCCCACCCTGTAAATTATGTAAGTCCTCAGGACAAAGCACCTGACACCTTGCTTTTACCTATGCCTATGGCTTTCACACCCACCTCAGCAAGGCTCCTTCTCTTCCCTGAGAACATACTACTAATAAACCCTGCTTGCATACTAACGGACTTGCTGATCCTTAATTCTTTACTGGGTCAGCAAGGAGAACCGGGTTTTCCCACAACATGCCTACCACCCAAAGTTAAATCATCTCTGTCACCATGTATTTGGCTCCCTTTATCCTTTACTAACCACCACCCCTTCCCCTCTGGTCACCACCATACTGTTTGTGACTATGAGTTTAGGTTTTATATCCCACATATGAGTGAAATCATATGGTCGTGGACATTTTCTGTCTGACTTATTTCACTTGGCATAACATTCTCAAATGGCAGTATTTCATCTTTTCTTATGGCTAAGTAGTATGACATAGCATGTAAGTACCACATCTTGCTTATCCAGTCCTCTATCAAAGGACACTTCGGTTGTCTCCATGTCTTGGCCACAATGAACAATACTGCAATGAACATAGGGATGCATAAAAATACAAAGCTCGGAGTTTTAATATTTTATTTTCTCATTTAAAATGTCTACTTTGAAAGGTTAGATTGTCTTCTGGAATAGGAAGCTCCTCCCACTGTGTGTGTGCAATAGCATTGCCCCTTCTACAAAACCTGAGTGTTTTCTAAGCCCTATTTTTCTAAATGTTTAATTACCTGCCCTTGTCTATTCTTACAGCTTTTTAAACAAACTGAAATTCATTTTGAAATGTTTTGAGACTTAGAATGCATAAAACCCAAGGTCATAGTACTTAATTCCCTATCTGTTTACATCTTGCAGAGAAGAATAATAGTTTAAAAGTACAACTTAGAAAAATAACTTTTAGGACTTCACCCAAGTGCAAAGCCGGTTAAGAAAAGTCAGAAGTCACCCAAAGGCTGCCATTTTGGAATAAAATAATTTTTCTTTTTTTCTTAGAGGATGTTTTACTATTTTTTCTCTCAGAAGCTAAAGAATTAAGGACCAATGTTGTTATACTATGGGACCTGACTATAAGAAGCTTGGACTGGATTCATTATTCTAGAACTGGTCTGTTATCCTCCAGGAAGACAAAATTTAAAAATGACGAATCCATAGCACACACTGTGCCTTGGAAATAAAAATTTCCAAAGCCTTTCAAATTTTAAACTGCAAACTGATATGCTGCCTGAGGTGTTTTCTTATATTGCTATCTGCAGGTTCGTAAATCTCTTCTCATTTTCAGTATTCTATCAAATACTGAGCTGTCTGCCGAGATTAAGCAAAGTGATAGTTACACCTGAACCATAAACACATTGAGTCTAGTTTTGACTTTTTTTTCCTTTACAAATAATATTAAATGGAAGGGTTAATGTAAGTTTTCTCGGTGAGTTATAAATTTAAGTTAAACACATCTAAGTTAGATAAGTTCAAGTCATTTAATGTTTGTCAATCATCTTGAATGAGTAAAATGAGCATACACTGGCAAAATATAAAACTAAATATGACATAGGCTTAGGTTCAAGGAGCTTATAACAAAGAAAAATAAAGTAAATACTTATTAAGCAGTCTAAACAAGTGAAAAGATATGTGCTCATTGCTATGTGCTTGAAGAGTCTTTTTAAGAATACTCAAAATACTTCTCTGAAGGTTCTATGGATAACAAAACAAGAAACCCAACTTAGTCATATAATCCAGCTTGTTGAATGAATGCATCACATTAAATCGCTACTTTACTGAATGACAATCATTATAGCTGAGAAAATCCAGTAAAACAATATACATGGCTATCGGTACAATTAACCATTTTCTCTTTCATACTATCAATCTCACTTCAAATAGTTAAGTGTTTAATACACTCAAGGCACCATGGCATAAGCTATGAAGAATAAAAATAGGCTTTAAAACACATGGTCTGTACTCAAGGAGCTTTTAATCTGGTTGGCCAGAAAAGGTTACTCCATATAACACAACTACGAGAGTTACAGAATTCCAGAGGAGGAAAAACTACCTAGCAGCTAGAGTTGTCAGGCGCGGAATGGGGAGAAGATTGAAGGACTGACGGAATTTTGATGGGGCACAGGGGATTGGACATTTCAGAAAGGAGAATGACAAGAACTTAGGGGTAAAGGCCAAAGGGGTACAGAACAATTTTAGTATAAAGTAATGCTTCAGTTATGTTAGAATAAAGGGTTCCTTCCTGCAGTCATGAGCGGGAAGGCCAGAACCTCATGTTGAGGCCATGTTGTGAAAGCTTTGAACACAGGCTATGGAGTTTGTACTTTATCCTGTAAGTACAAGAGTTTCTTGGAAAGCTTTGGAGCAAACAAGCGGTATTATCAAAGCATAAGTTTAATAGGATAATTTTTGGAGTGATGCACAAATCATTTTGAAGAGAGAACAGCTTGAGGCAGAATGCTCAGGTAAGATACCACGGCATTAGTCTAGGTGTGAGTTGGGAAGGACCAGAATTAGGTGGGAGTTAGGAATGAAGGACAGACCAAATCTGTATGTGCTTTTTTAAAATTCTATTTTAAATAGAGCATTCCTTATCTGTCCTTTTAGAGCTGGAGATTTCTACATGAACGTGTCTCCATCCTCAGACTCTCCCCGCCCTCCCTTCTCTGGGGTACACTTGTGGGTACCAGAGTCAAGAGTCATTATTGTCTCGCAGCAGCTTTCTCTCTTGCGGGGTGGGGCGTGCTCCCAGATCACTCCAGACAGTCATGCAGGGGAAGCTCCATCGTGGGGCCCTGGCACTGGCTTCTTGTGTCCCAAGGGCTGGTGCTCTTTTCCAGTCCGTGCTTTAGTGTGCGGCTCTCAGGTCAAGAGAATGGAAGCAGCCCAGGACCTGTGCACCGTGCTGCACAGGGTTGCAGTGTCCCAATGGCTGGCGCCGGGTGAGGCACACATCCCAGCATGGGACTCCACCTTTGTGAGCTTGTTCCCACCAGTGAGAGGCCCAAACCCTGCAGACCAGGCATCTGCCAGGCTCCCAAGCTGTACTTCAACTGGAGGGAGCAGAAAGCCAAAAGACAAAGAGAGCAAGATTCTGCGTGCGTTGTTTTTAAATCCAGAGCCCAAAACTCCCTGCTTGGCAAATATCTGGCCTTTCAACCAATATGGGCCAATGCCAGCCATGTCTGCTTTTGCCCTCTTCCTCGCCATGTTCCGCAAGGGGGCAAGATCTCTGGCCTTGCATGGGAGTACCAGGTCTCCACCCAGGGCAGGGTGTCGTGCCCTCTGTTGCTGATTGCTGACCTCTACCATTCACATGGGTTTTGTCATTTTGGGCTCTGCACAGCCTCAGTACGAGCTCCCTCCTGGCTGGGTCAAGAGCTGCTCAGCTGCTGGGGACATGCACGCAGACTGTTTACTGTTGCCCCCGCAGGCCCTCTCCTCTCCAGGAAGGCACAGTCTCTGGCAGGCCACTGCTTTGATCCACAGACCTTGGCACTTTCCAGCTTCCCCCCACTTCGGAGGACCCTCTGGGAAAGTGCAGGTTCTTCCGTTAATTTGGGATTCCTTCCCCGGCTCCCCAGTGATCTTACCTTACCACCCTGTTACACAATGACTATTAAAATGTCTTATAAAAGATAGCTACATAAATTCTTTATCTGCACGATGTTACTGTGAGTATAACACAGTTTTACTTACAGTCCCTGCTGTAATTTTCCAATTAAGACATTTCGTCCTAGACCACTTATTCCTAGGAAAACTTGGTGTACTTTTGAGGACTGGATGTATTTTCTTTCTACTCACAATTAAGAGCTAAGAAGCACAGGCGATCTTTCCTGAATGCAAGTAGGTTCTCAACCAGGCTTTCGGTTTAACCACTGCAGCTGTGTTGACTTTAGATTATAATCTCTGTTTTCTCCTTTGTTAACTCCTTTCCCCTCTTACCCTTGACAAATAATTTTTCAAAGATACAAAGGATAAATACATTTAGTATGTGCCAATAGCTCTCCCTCCCGTCTCCCACCCGTGCCTTCCCTGAGCTCCAGTGTGGCGTTTTTGCATCTTGCTTGTATTTTGCCCGGCTTCCAAGCAGATGGCATCAGCTAGCATCCGTCTTATGGCCAACCTCCTACCTTATTCAAATGTGATCTTTGAACGAACAGCAGCACCAGCACGTGGGGACTTTTCAGAAATGCTGATTCTTGGGCCTCACCCCAAGGACCCGCACCAGAAACTCTGGAGATGGGGCCCAGCGATCTGTGCTGTAACAAGCCCTCCAGGCAATCCAGACGCAGGTGGAGGTTTGGGAACCACTGCTTCAGAGAATGTGCTCTTGTCTTCTTTCCTAGTCTGTGTTCTCTAGCTCGTGGTGTTTCCCATCCACTCAGCAGGTTCGTTCTGTTTTCCAGGCAAATACTTTATATACTTTTTAGAATAATTATAAACTCTTTTTTAAAAATTGATTTGGGAGAGAGAGAGAGAAACATCAATTTGTGGTTCCACTTACGTATTTGTCGTTGTTTCTTATATGTGCCCTGACTGGGATAGAACAAACCACCTTGGCATATCAGGATAGCGCTCTAACTGACTGAGCTACCTGGCCAGGGTGAGGGTGATTACAAACCCTTAAAAGAGCCCCTGTAATTGGTGTAGTTAATTCCCTCCCCACCACAATCAGTGAAGCATTTATGAGTGCCCTACCTCACGGTCATAGCTGGTCCATGCTCGAGCCACTCCTGGCATGCCAGACAACCCGGTTCTGCCAGGGGCCAGCTCTACTAAAACACAGACCAGCACAGCTTTCCTGAGAAGAGGGCAGCAGACAAAGCGAAAGGAGGCCCGCTCCTGTCCCTCTACGGGAGGGACCCCAACACACCAAAATTTATTTATAAAAATGTGTATATTTATTATTATTATATATTTAAACTTCAGCCACCTTCGAAGTACTCTCCTACCGAGACATTTTTTCCACTGCCCACAACAGTTTTTGAACTTGTAGATTTTGATACCTTTTAGTGCTTCTGCTGTTTTTTGTTTCACCTTTTCCCCATCAGCAAAACATTTCCCTTTGAGGACTTTTTTTCACCTCGGGAAACAATTAAAAAAAAAGCTACTCGGGGTGAGATTGGTTGGATAGGGAAGATGAGGCATGGGGGTCATGCCGTTTTTGGTCAAAAACTGCCGAACACTCAGTGCGGTGTGGGCAGGCATGCTCGTAAATCACCCATTGTGAAATGGGCAAATGTGTTGAAAGTGTCTTCAAAAAAATTGACTGAAGCCAAACACAGCCTCTCACAACACCACCACCTGGTGCACTGATACAGATGGGTTCCTAGAACACTCACCTAGCGGGGCAAATGTTTACAACAAGGGGTCTGCCCTCCAGAAGATAATTCTGTTTTTTTTCTTTTTAGGTTCCCCTTGTAAATTAATCTTTAATTAAGTAGCTGTGTGCAGTAATCACTGCAGGAGAGGAGTAATCAGAACTTTCTTAGTTGGATATAACCTGGATTTCAGAGACTTTTAAGACAAAAGGCAACAACTAATGCTTTACAGTGTTGTAAAAAAGTCACAAGCAAGGCAGTCTACCTGTTCTGATACTTGAAGATGGTTCAAGTAGGGTTGAGATTAAAGATCCCATTATAAGTGGTGTGGGCAGAGACCCAATTTATATTATACAGATGCAATTCAATCTATATCCTTAAAGGAAATGTATTTTAGACGTTTACATTAATGTGTAAAGATATTATTCCTTCCCCTCTTTTTAAAATTAAGAAGCACTTTATAAATTAAAATGTAGTAAGAACTTAAAAAACTGGTTTAAAAACCGAAGTTGCTTTGTTAAGGGCAAGAATTAGTAGGGAAGGAATGAACTTCACTGTAAATCTCATTACACTGAAGCAGAAAATAGACTGAGAGTTTCTTGAAGTTCTGAGTGGTGGTAAAATAAAGAAACAAATATTCTTGCAAAATAGATGTGAATTTCTAAGATTTATTCTATTGTAATTTAAAAGATTTTGGAAATTCATGCAGCTAACAACTGCATCCAAGGTATTCTTGTTCTTCAGATGATTTGGGGCAAAAAAAAACCCCAAACAACAACAACAAAAAAACATGAAAACAGAACAAATATTTGTTAGGCATTAATGCAGCATTCACTTCCCACCAGAAGCTTTTGACTTACTCAAAGAGTCAAGGTTAATGTCTCTGAAGCAATAACGAAAGTACCAGATAATAGATGGTTAAGTGCTAAATTACGTTATCCTTGACGTGCTTCTCTTTGTACATTCTTGGAAATCTCATCTCTCATGATTTTATCTAATAACTAAGTAGGTCAGTGTTTCTCAATCTTGAGTAATGTAGAGATAGGCAGTTGAAAAAATTTTCTTACATTCCCTCCGTATGGAATGAAAGAATTTTTATTGTTATTTTACCAAAACATATATCAATTTAAAAATAGGCACCAATCACTTAACCTTATGATTCTTGAACAACTATAAAAACAAATCTACAAATTCTATACAGAAAGTCTACATAAGCAATAGAACTTACATCAATTTAGTGGCAGGGTGATGTTTTATTAAAGCAAATTCACCACTCAAAGCTTGAGCACGATTCTTCCTGCTAAGGTGCAGTTTCCTTTGCTTTCAGTAGGCCTTTCTTACTATGTGAGACACAGGATGACTCAGCTCTCACCACTTCATTCAAACTGTTGTGAAACTATCTTTTATCTACTTCCTGTGGAATGTGTTTGGCCTGTGATTTGTACAAACACATCATGTGTGTAAAAACTCTGCTTGTGATACTGTCTCAGTATTTGGCAGTAATTAATATGCTATGGATTGTCAACATGATTGAAATACAAATGAAAAGGTGAGAAATAAAATCTTGGGTGATAATTCATATAAGGTAGCTACCCAGATGGTACCAAATTCTCCTGTTACTTTTAAAAGTTTGTCATAAAATGGTGCCATGTAGGTACTGGTAATATCAAGGGATATTTGTTAAGTATATGATTGTCTAACCACTGTGCTATGTACCTCAACTAATATAAAATGATACCAAATGTAAGTTAATTGAAAAAATGAAAAAATGAAAAATATTAAAAAATAAAAAAGCCCTGGCCAGTGTGGCTCTGTTGGAGCATCTTCCCATAGTCCCAAAGGTCACAAGTTTGACTCCCCATCAGGGTACATACCCAGGTTGTGGGTTTGATCCCAGTTGGGGCATGTAACGAGAAGGCAACCAATCGATGTTTCTCTCCCACATTGATGTCTCTCTCTGTGTGTGTGTCTCTCTCTTTCTTCCTCTCTCTCTAAAAGCAATGAAAAAATGTCTTTGGGTGAGGATAAAAAATAAGTTCTAAAAAACTTTTAAAAATAAAAGATTGTCATAGCTATGAAGACAAGAAACACTCACAAGGGATATGAGGTCTGTCCAGAAGGTATCCAGCCATGCAATATGAGAAATAGAGACATTCATTGAAGAAGATATAAGATACAAGAAATGTTGTACATAGGACAATGATGCTTCAGTCCCCTTCAAAGTAGGAAACTGGAGACCTCACACAGTTCTCCCAATTGTCATCAGCTGCCCCATCTTATTTTCCTGAATTGCATTGATTCTCTTTCCTTTCAAAGGTGATTTTAGTTTTGGGAAAAGCTAGAAGTCACAGAGCACCAAATGTGGGGTGTAGGTGGGCTGACTCACCAGAGGGTTATTTGATGTTTCACCAAAAAACTCTGCACAAGACAGACATGATGCATGGCCAGGCACATTGTAATGATGAAGCTGCCAATCACCGGTTGCCCATAGCTGTGGCCTTCTGAATCATTCGAATAGTTTCCGCAGAGGAATGTTCAAATTTAATGCAAAATTTGATGCAGATTCGTTGTTCTACTCACTCAGTCATTTTGAATGCGATGGCCACACAGTATATATGCTCACTCAAGGCCATCTCCTGCCCCCACTGACTAGTACAGTGAAGTTGTCATTGTTCATGCATGCGCATTCCAGTCCACTCTCCTTGGCTGCCAGGTTACATCAACGTCATGTGAACTGTTCTCATTACATTAATAACGGTTGGACTTTTTCCAGACAGATCTCAAATAAGAAATCCTAATTAAAAACTGAGGTCAGTTGTGGTGGGCACAACCATGTCTACCAGATCCCCTACAAGGAAGCATGTGGTCCCCCAGTGACAAGCAGAGAGTCCCCAGCTCTCAGTTCCTTTATGGTTTGCTCAGCTGCAAAAAGCTGCTTAACCCAAGGGCCCTTCCTTTCCCTGGAGCCCACCTTTATGGACTGATACAGGCAGTGATGTTAATACCTTGCTATTTGTCCTGAGGAGGGATGATTCTGATGAGCCAGGTGTCCTCCAGATGCCCTGTGCACGTGGCTAAGGCTTTCTTGGGCCTGTACTGCAGCTCCACTTTGCCCTCCTAATCCTGCTTTTCTCTTCACCTATAAGGTATGATCCCCAATAAATACTTGCATGCCAACCCCAGATTAGTATCTGCTTCTGGAGAATCCAGTCAACAAAAGCTCCCATGAATTTCTCTGAGGATCCCCTAAAGGAGTGAGAATGCCTCTTCTGCAGCCCTGATTGTTCTTGCAAGCTTTTGTCTGAAAGTTCAGCTTCCAGTTGGATACTGCTGCCAGCATTTTGAATTCAACAGGTCCAAAGCTGATGCAAACTGATCTGTTGGGCTCTTTCCTCAGAATAACTTGTGAGTTTTTCCCCTCCTGCTTTATAATTTATTTAATGGTGCTACCATTATATTCTCACAGCATCAAAAGTTGGGAGGTGATTTTAATTCCTCATACATCCTGCTCTGTAAATCCAGTCTATTATTCATGTTCTTAGCATGGCAAAGACTTGACTCATTTCTCCAGGGATTCACTTCCCTCTATTCAAGGGATGCAGCTGAAATTGTAAAGGAGAGCTTCAGTTCGCTTTCAGAATATTTATTTACATTCTTTAATAGTTTTCCTTGTCTTCCCTTCGATTCCATAGACGTTAAAGCACAAAAAACGTGTTTTTTTTTCTCCTGAAGGACACATATACAAAATTCTAAACCCCAAACATCCACTTATTTGAAAGCGAAATATGTTGGCTCACACGTTAAATAAAAGAACGGTGCTTCGAGAGGATGACAGCAAATGTCCACGGCTTCCCTTCCCTTCCCATCCGCAATCACGATTAGTGCAGTAGTCGGTGAAATGAAATATCTATTTTGCCCCAGCTTAAGATAAAATAAATTCAATCTTCTACTTCTCTTTATTTTTTTGTATTGAACTAAAGAACAAAGAAAGCCAAGTCTTAATAAATGCCAAAGTAGTAATTTTATAATAAAGACACTAAAACATGTGTGTGAATGTTATTGTGTCGTTTAGAAGTCTATGAAAATGTACACGTTTTAAAAATCAGTCAACTCATTAAAAGATACTAATGTTTAAAATCGAAAGTTGAGTTGTCAGTGGGATGTGTGAAACGGAGATATTTGTGCGAGAGAAGTTGTCAGGAAAGCAGTAGAACATTTCTTGCCCATGTGTGCAGTCTTGAGGATTCGTCACGGCCAGGACGAACCCGACCACCATCACCGCAGCACCAATGGGAAGCAGGACACAGGACGTAATCTTATCGGAGTGCGTCCTCGGTTCCTCAGACAGTTTCAGATAACATGCTGACGGAATGATAAAAATTAGGGGAGCTGCACAGAGCACACCCTGCATATTGAAAATGAGAAACAAGATAATGTTATCGGCTGGAATGTCCTTGGACATTTTTTAAAAACATTTACGAAATGTATTTGTCACTGCACATGTTAAAAGTTGTATGCGATTGATTAACTCAATCAAAGGGAAAAAAAATTCCAAGAAAAACTTAGGAATAGTTTTGTTTTCTTTACTGTTGGCATATTTACAAATAAGAAAAGTAAAATAAGAGTAAAAATGTATATAATAGAGTAAAATATAATGCAGTAAAATAACATAATAGGTTAGAAAGAATAATCAGAATACAATACAGAAAATAAAAAAAGATGGTAAGACTGACCTCTGGGAAACTTGAAATTTTCCATACTTTCAGTTGTATCATATTACCTTACACTCTTCATTTCAAATTTCTGTGTTTTCTACTCTGCTGTTCAGATCTAAGAGGCCTATTTGTCATTGAGCACGAGAGAGAACTATTTAGAGATACGTAGGGCATATTGTCTTTCATTTTCACCTGAGTTTGTATAAAAGTAGGTGCCTGTCTATACGAGAAGGAAAACTATAACCCAAGGGCACTCAACCTGAAATCACATTTCTATATCATCTTTCAAATAAAACTGAACACATTAATTATCCTAGAAAATTGACAGCAGAACTAAATGGCTGTGACTCATTCACACTCTCCCACAGTAGTTTATGGGTAAATCCAACCTGAGGGGAAATGTCAGATTGAAAATTATGAGTAGGGTCATCTATCATAAAAATACCAAGAGGTTTTTACTTCAAAGGAAAAGAAACTTTTCCCTTGAGGAGGCCAAATTTGCACTGGGATGTTTGCAAACAAAATGTTGTTAAAATTTAAAGCATTTTAGGTACTAGATTTTTCTAATTATGTTAAATGTTAACTATATAATATATTAAACAAAATATAAAAGACATTAATAAAATATAATTGTATGACAAACAATATTTTCTTAAGCCATAAAACATAAGGGTTTTTCTATAACATACACTTGATAGCAAATGTATACTGGTTTAAAATTAAAAGCAGGCTTTCTGTAAAATGTATGTTATGCTGTATTTGAGAAAGTTATGAAATTTGTAAATATATAGAAACAGAAAGAAGAGTGTAACGAAACCCTTATATACCCATCACCTATGGTTTGAAAGTCTTTTGACACATTATGTTGGTAATTAAAATTTTTTTTTTTCAAAAAGATTTGAAAGCTTTTTGACACAACTTTGGTAATTTGGTAAAATCACAGAAAACTGAATCTGAAGTTGGATGATGTAAAAGAACACGTTAGGCCTTAAAAATGGTTTTAAAGACACCATTTACTAGAATTACTGGCTTTTATAATAAGTACCATCCTCATCAATACCAGAACTAGTACAACTATGATTCCAAGAATGTATTTTAAAAATTTTTTACGAAAACAGCAAATGTACAGAACAGTAAATGGTTATTAAGAGGGACACATGATAAAATCAGACTAGCCAGGCAGCATCTAAAAATCTGGGGAAGAATAGGACTGACCACACTTCATGGAAAATATCTCTATAGTCAGAAGTATAAGAGTGAGAAGCAGTCTAAGAGGTACCAAATCGTATTGTAACTTAAAATATACGGACAATCCAACTTTGTCACTCATAGCACCTGAATAAAAATGAATATCCACAAAGGTACATAAGTATAAAGGACTAGTTTTCATATGACCAGGATTAAGTGCTTTCTGGATTCCTTGAACTCTGTCAGGACACTTGAAACTGCCTTTGTTTTCTAAATTATGAGAAGGTCCTGGATGACCCAGTCTGTGTTAATAGTAGTTATAACTCCTTAATGTCTTGACAATAACTTTTGAAAACAATAAAAAGGTAATTAAAACACAAATATATGTGTGTGCGTATAATACGTGTGCATGGGGAAAGTCTCCCTCGATAGGGACAAACTACACTTCAGCTGGAAGTGTGGAGTGCGGAAGTGCTATGAGGGCGAAAACTGCCGCCAGCTACAAGGAAGCTGCCCTCAGTTAGCGTTTTGGGACGGTTCCAAACCTGACTTGCTGGGCAGTGCAAAGCAATGGGTGTTCTGTTTATATTATAATTCTTAAGAACTGAGAAAGTAGCAATTAGTAGGAAAATTATATAGCTGATGGTTGTATTGAAAGAAGTCCAGTTGCGTATCTTGTCTAGATAGCAGTTACTTCTTAATATTTGAAAGCTCAGTCTTGCTAGAGGTTGTTGTTAGGACCCAAGATCAAGTGTAAAATGATAGAACAGTTTCATCTACTGTATTTTATATAAAGAAGCCAGCTTATTTGATCTATTTAATAGAACCATGCTTGAGAATATACCACTGGCCTTGGAATACTTGTTGAAATGGCCTGACAGGACAGAAATACCATAATGGTTTATTATAGAGACAAAATATAGCCTTATTTAGAAAGCCAGGACAGCACTCTCCTTTTGATAATAACAATATTGATGCCAGAGCATTTTGCAGGGAAATAGCAGAAGGTATTAAAGATTTTTATTGGCAATATAGATTTGAAAAGTATCTGGATAGATACCTCTCAAATAAGGCAAGAGGCTGAAAACTAGATAAAAGAATGCTTATACCTCCTTTAAATTTCTACTTTGTAGTCAATCTGGACTCATGAAACGTATTCTTGTTCCTTAAAAAGAAACTTGAGCTCCAGAGGGCTTTGGCAGCCTGGGCCATGGCTTGCCCAGTCTGATGACTGTATGTGTCCATCTGGGCTCTCACTGGGTAACTGGCTTGCTTTTTCCCTTCCACTGTAAGCTGCACACAGTGCTTGTTGGGCTGGTTACTCCGGCCACAGGCACCAGCTGCTTCATCTTTTCTCTTTGTATTGCTGCAAGTCGAAACCCACAGGGCCCAATTAATGCAGATGCCTCTTTTCTCTAACAGCAACATTGGTGTCAGATGCTACCAAGAATAGGACATTTATTTTATTTGCTTCTAAAATGAATCCTTTAACATCGAGGGTGCATCTGCTTTGGAAAACTACATCATTGTTGTCTACTGCCATGAAAACAATGAAATAAGGGGGAAATTAAGTTCTAAATGGGGTTTTGCGTTTTATTAAATAACTAACATCACCCTGAGTAATGTATCCTACATTTTTTATTACACTAAATAACAATGTTTTCTTAACTTTGCAAATTGAAGGTCTGATTCTATTAGGCATCTCATCTGTGAAGATCGTTATTCGTAGTGAAGATTCAGGAGCCACAATAGAAAAGAATTCCTAAAGTGCTATAATTATTAACTAAAATAAAACTATTAGTTAAAAATTATTTGTTCAGATAAAAAACTTTTAGTTTCATTTTATTTCATCTCATGGTATTTATTTCAACCTATTATTAAAGTCTATCCATATATATTACAGATTACTTTTACAGGTAAACACAATGCATAGATTTTTAACTTAAAAATGAATAAAGAAGTGAACATACTTATTTTACATAATGTAAAGCCTATACCTAGGAAACCTCGGGCTAGCATAAGGATTAAAAATGTGGGCTATAGGGTTCGAAAGCCTGTGTTCAAACCTTGATTCTGCCACCTACAACTAGTGCGACCCTATTTAATCACTTTGTGCCTTGGTTTCTTCTTCTGTAAAATTAATGCAGATTAAGGAAGATAACGCATGCAAAACGCTTGGCACAGAGTAAATACTCAATACGTGCTGGCTCACATGGTTGTTCTAAACTGGAACACAGCATGCTTTAATTACTTTTCAAGTGCTGCATGATCCAGCCTGCACTGGTTACTGACAAGTGATGCCTGATGTGGCTCTAAGAGACGTGACAAATGCCCACACCAGAGGGAGCTGAATAAAGACCTGAATACACTATCCCGCATCCCAAACAACTTTGACTGGGAAAGCATGTGCTCAGGTAGTCTGAAAGAGGAAGGAGATCCTAGATTTTGTTAAGCTACAAAGTACTTTAAAACTAGTGTGATCATCTTGGGTTATTAGGCCATAACAGACAATTGATCACTCCTCCTTAATTGTTTTCTATGAATGTCTATATATACAAGTTTTTAAAAATCTAAGGAGCTACAGTCACGTTTAAAATTTTTTAAAAATAGTCCTCTATAGCCAGCTCAGATCTTGACTTTATAACAGATATTTGCCAAGTATTATTCTCTGATTACAATACCGGAATTCTGTCTTACCCACAAAACTTTTTCAACTCAATGGAGTAATTAATGACTTGGCATTTCACTTGTAAAACTCAACATAAGTGCAGTAGAGAATATTTAATAGATTATATGCTTACAATTTTGTTGTTCAAGTGTCAGGGAGGTTAGCAATGAACAGAAAGTAATGGTCAAATTTACAAAAATAAAGCATTCCCAAAGAATAAGCAATATGTGTACGGCTTGGTGAACTTGAAGGGAATACAAAATTGTTAGGCTATCAAGAAGTGGTGAGTGTCAGGCAGTTGATAAACATATCTTCTTTCATATCAATATCCTACAATATTAAAAAAGACATGTGAACTCAAGTGAGATATTTCACAAAATAAGAAATAACAGAGCTATGGGGAGGGGTGGGGGGAAAAGGCAGAACACTGTACTTGAACAAGAAAATTCAAAAGTATTTAATAAAAAAAAATAACAGAGCTGTCAATTATTATATTGATCATCTTCTTGGCATACTTCAAGGATTCTTATTACTGTCAACACCAACAATTTTTTGTAACCCTATTTCCTGGTGCTGCACTAAAGAATGTCTCCTGTCCAGGAGCATTTGTAGAAACTGTTCCCGAATGTGGTCCCGAGGGGCAATCACCCGTGCAGTAATTCGAGCACTGTGTTATTAGCACTCTGCCCAATACTGTGGAGGATGGAGACAGCAACTGAATTCACTCTTGTCTTCAAAGAGCTTATAATTTGGTAAGGAAGCAAAACTTATGGATAGTCTAAACAGTACATGATACAAGATAATACATAAATCAAGTTAGTACATTAAGGTAACACTCATTCATTTACATAGATCAAGGTCGGAACATGAAATGATTTTGAGTGAAGCTACTAGGCTTTGGCCTGTGCAAAACTGGGAAGTAGGTACGAGTCACCTTTGATTTTGTCCGTCTCCCACGAGCTTTCTTTCCATTGTTGGTGGAATAGATAGTTCCCCGGCCCTATGTAGTCTGGGAAGCTGCCTACTCCCTACTTGCCATATGCTTTGCTACAAGAAAATCCCTAATAGCGTGTTCCTGACTGAACCTTCCACTGCTTTTGTCTGGAACTTCAAATCCAAGTGGCATCTGCGAGGAACAGTGTCATGGGCACTGACAGTCCTTTCACCCATCTCTCAGCTCTCAGTGGAGTGAGTAAATAACGATGTGGGATTTCACCTGTGAAAGTCAGCTCTCCATGGGTCCTGAGTAACAAATGCTGGGATTCTGAGACGTTATTCATGCCTCACCAAATGGCATCATTATCCTCGTCCAACAAAGTAGAACCAAGGAGTTTCTCTGTCTTCCCAACTGAATCTGTCACCAAGACCTGTCAATCTTTTCTCAAAATGTCTTTTTGGAGTTCATCTACATCCCTCTGTCTTCTTTATCACCTACAGAGCAGCTGAACTTGCATGTTTATTTGTGAAACTGTAAGCTTCATGAAAGCATGAATGCTTTCTGATTTCCTCCCCTTATTATATCTCTATCATGTGGCACATAGTGATTATTCATAATATATCTGTTCAATGAATAAATGAGTTGGAAGTTGCCCTGGACCTTAAATCTTTGTTAAGATTTGGACAGAAATGAAAAGAAAATAATAATTATAGGAAATAATAAACATAAGCCAAAGAATAAAATAACTAATATGACTTACTCATAGGCCCAAACTAAGATTGACTAGAAATGAGGGTAGGTTTTGAGTAAATGGTAAATAACTTCCCATAGAAGGCATGGGGTCAGATTACAGAGGCAACAGAGCTTATGCTTGCTCTGGTGAGAAAGTGGAGATTTTTAAGCAGGATAGTGATGAACTGGAAGGAAAAGTTAAGTATTTGGAAGCAAAAAACCAGTATTAATTCAGATGTGATATAATAAGGATGTAGATTTGGAAGGTAGCAGTAGAAATTATAAGGGAAATTTCTAGAGAGAAAAAAAAGATTTTAAAAGAAAAGAACATGGGCCATTTTGAGTGAACATGGGGTGTGGATATCACTCTCTTTATTCACATATTTTAATGAATCTCTCTAGACTTATTTTTACTTGGCAAGGAAATTCCAGATGCATTAATTTATAGTTACGTTTAGTAGTATCTATGTGTTATAGAAAATGAAAATGAATAAGTGCTCTGAATCAGGGTATCTCAATCCTAGCACTTTTGCCATTTTGAATCGGATAATTCTTTGTCACGGGGGCTGTCTTGTGCATTGTGGGATGTTTAGTGGCATCCCTTGCCTCTACCCACCAGATGCCAGTAGCATCTGCCTACCCAGCTGCAACAATCAAAAATGTCTCTTTAGACATTTGCTAAATGTCCCATGGAAAAGGAGAGAAAAAGGTTCCCCACTGGAGAACCACTGTTCTAAAAGTATATAGTCCCATACAGTACATAATGTCATCATTATAAATAATTACTGTAACATAACAAACATATTTTAAATCCTCTTCAGAAAGTGACATCTTTTTAAAGGAAAATACATCTTATATTAAATGCGAACATTATTTTCAAAGTGATGGTTAGAATGGGAGAAGTAAACCTTTAAATGTACTTACATTAAGTTCTAAAACGATTCCAAGGCAATCAATCAGCAACGACACAAATGTGGCTGTGGTAATGATAATCACTGTTACAATTACGTGGAAAACTGGCGAAAGATTCCCACCAAAAAACACATTGGCAACTACCTGTCAAATAAATAGATTATTTAATGGAGTCTATTAGGCTAAGTGAAATAAGCTGGTCAATGAAAGACAAACACCATAGGCTCTCACTTATAAGTGGAATCTAATGAACAAAACAAACTAATGACTAAAATAGAATTAGAGGCACAGCAACCTAGAACAGAATGACAGTTGTAAGGCGGGGAGAGGAGGTGGAGACGGGCTGAAAGGAGGAGAAGGGACTAGTCAAAGAATATGTATGCAGGACCCGTGCACAGAGACAATGGTGTGGAGACTGACTGTGGGAATGGGGGCTGGGCTGGGTGGAGGGGTACAAAATTGGGACAACTGTAAAGAACAATACATTATTTAAAAGGAACAACTGTAAGAAACAATACATTATTTAAAAGGAAAAATTAATATTATTGGGAATACAAGTTAAAACTGTAAAAAATAGAATATTTAGAAAGGGATTCTCAGACACATGCAGGATTTATTAAGAGAGTGTTTTATATTTTGGCACTTAAGAGTGTATAAAATACTACCGACCAAATTTTAAGCCATATGAGTGTTCTACCTTCTCCAAAGCACTTACACACAGACATACACACATCAGTGACACGTATTCTGTGTTGAGTATTAGACAGGCAGTAGTACCTAGCATATTAATTGTGAATCAATATATTTCTGAAGTGTAAGAGAGACCTTTGGAAGTTGCCTATCCTTCTTCCTTGAGTCCAACAATGTTACCATTAAGACAAACAACAGATGCTATTTAGATTATTTGAATGACCTCTAAGAAAGGAGTTTCCATAATTTTATTTAATATTAATGGATGTGTAATATCCTTTACTACCAGGAAATTAACGTTATATAATCTAAATTCTACTTGATACAAGTTAAATCTATTTTACCTTGCCTTTCCTCAACAAAAATGGAGAAAAGCTGATCATCATTTTTCACTGCTACACAGATTAGGAAATCAATCAGTCGTTACCTGTTGCATATGTCCTACACTGTGATATGACTGGCAAAGAGAAAATGTCTAGGTGATTCCTGTTCTTAGAAATTAACATTCTAACTGGAGAGATCCAACCAATCGAATGAAACAAATAGTAGTGAATTTATGACAGGATAAAAGAATCAAATAGAATCTAGAACTAGCAGAAGCTTTATTTATCTAGTTTTGTTTTCCTGAAACAGCATTCCTGAAATGTGCTTGTCCTGCCTTGGCTTGAGGTGAGGCTTGAAACCTGGATAGGATTTAGAGCAGAGTTGTAAAATGGGGCAACAGCGTGGAAAAAAGCAGAGATAAGAACAGGAATGCTACTTATGAATGACAAGGAGGAGACAGTTTGAAAAGGCTGTGTGACACAACCATGAGGCAAGAGTCGGAAATGGTGGGAGATGGCCAGAGGCAGGGAGACCTTGACAAAGCCATCTCTCTAAGCTGTGTAATAAGTAACGGTATTAGACAAGTAATATTTCTCATAGATGAATGCAACCATAACTCTGCTAATACTTTAATGGGGATATTAATAACTTTTGCTCATTTATGGTTTTACAATTGGTAATATCTTTCCAAATACTATCTCGTTTCAAATTCATTCTTTTAGAGGCCTCTAGGATAGTATTGTGATGGTGAAGGATCACTAGTGAGTGATGGCTATTTTACCTATAAATAGCAATGGCTTCGACTGTGTTTATGCCACCTGTGTAACTGTGTGTGTGAGTGTGTGTGTAGAAAGAAGGAAAAGAGAAAGGAAGTGAATGGGTGAGAGATAATCAAGGTTCCTCTGACCAGCAATTGCTATGATGGCAGAGATCTTGATTTAGTTCTGTCTTCCTGTCATGGCAGCTAGAAAGGAAATGCAAGTTCTAAGTACTAAAGACATAAACAGTCCAGGTGGCGTGACTCAGATTGTCCACAAACAGTTCCCCAGACACCACGTGAGAATGTACCATCTGTTATTGCTCATCTGCAGATCAGATTGGAACCTCAAGTACCCAGCAGAAGCTGAAATGAAACCATTTCCGGCACCCAGTATTAGCTAGCAACATTTTAGATTTAGAAAATAGACACAAAGTCAAGTTCAGTCCAGGCCCCCTTATGTTCAAGGTGGAGAACCGACCAGTGAGTTACACATTTGCGAGTGAGGACAAGTGCTAACTGTAAAGGACACATACAGTGCCGAACATTTCCGTATTCCATTTCCTTGTGCAGTTCCTTATCCCCAGAACTGGCATAAGGTAAGCACTGATCTGCCTTCAGAAGCTTGTCCAGTAGTTAGTTACAGCAGTGCTCTCTGCAGGCATTTCCTTCACACATTAGAGCCATTCACACGGTGCACCACGTAAACAGGCCCTAGGAACAGATCTTAGGACTAATAGTCCCTTTCCAGGATGATTCCTGAAAGAACCACTGTGAAGCAAGATCATGTTTTTTGCTAACTGGTACAGTGGAATTTTAGCTAACTTGCATAATGGACTCTGGACAAGCCATGTTATCTGATCTTACTCAAAGAGGATTAGTTCTCTTTCACCTAATCGTCCTCCACAAATACAGATGGACTATACAACGTAACTGGGAGTTGACTTAAAAGTAAAGTAAATAAATAAATATAAATACCAAACTATTTATATTGTTTTATATAGTATGTAAATACAAATAAATAAATATATTTATACAGACATACAAATGAAATATATCTGTAAAACAAATGATTTAAATGGAATTTTGATTTTCCATGGAAAATAAGATATTTTAGTTCTAAAAATATAACAAGACCAATCAGATTCTATTCTATGGTGCCTTTAATACTATTCATGTTGTATCATAAAATATCTTAGCAAAAAGATAATTTTGTAAAACATGTTTTAAACCTTAGTACTTAATTTCTTTGTAAGAATGTTGGGGTTTTTTTTTTAATCCTTAGTTTGGCTCTGTTAAAGCCTGGCATTCATTTTGGAATGCTGTTGTATAAATATTTATACTTATGCTAATATAAACTAAACCAAACCTAACTTGAGAAAAAAAAATATCTTGTAAACTTTGAATATACATTTATCTTTAAACTGGTTGAAAAGAAAATTTCACAAATTGTATTACTTGTCATGCACTTGAGAATTTGCAGATTCAAACTATTGTCAACTCTTTCTAAATTAAATGCAATAGAGAGCTCCCTAGATAAGCGTTGGGAAGCAATTGTGCTTACCTCTCTAGTCACGAAGCATTCCATGGGGTATGTCAGAACAACAGTGGCTCCATAACAAAACCTTCCAAATGTTACCAGGTCATCGTTTCTGCAATAATTTTCAAATAAGTCTCCTAGAGAATGATATAAAATAGATTTATTTAATAGATACTATATATTGATATAAATATCTAATAAAGGAGGTAGTGAATATTTATTATATCAATGACACTGCATAAACTTCATTTTATTTAATTAATAGATAGATAGCCAAATCTAAATATAATTTTGAATTCAGAAACTATATAATTATTGACTAGATATTAAAACTAGTATATGCACCACATGAAGATGAATTCATCACTAATAGTTTTCTTTTTATTCTCATTGTTTGTTTTGGTTGATTTGCTTAAATTTATATCAACTTCTGAAAAGTACTTTTATCCATTGTCTTCTTATACCAGAATCAACTCCCTAAATTCTTGCACATTGGTTTTATAAACTTGCTTCTGGTCTTTGTTCCTGGTAAGTAAATGACTTCATTATTTCTTTTTAAAGAAGGGTCTGTTAAAATAAACAAGTTTCCTTTTGAAATGCTATTCATAGATCAAGGACAATCTTGAAAGGAAGAATGGACCATTGCATCTGGGGAGCTGAATTTCCTGTGTATCACACTACAGGGTTTAATCACAAATTCAGGGCCACAGCAAGGAATTCCAAACATACATTACCTGTCATGGTGTCCCATGAACCCAAGTGTAAATGCACTGGTTCAAAACTGAAAATATGGAAGGCCATTATACTTCATTAGTTCCAAACGAAATGATGGAGTGTATATACCTTGAACCAGTTCTTATTTAGAAACTACATTTTCTCAGATACCTATGAAGAAACACTGGATCTAATGAAGGCACGGAAGACATGTCAGCAAAAAAAGTTTCCAAACGTTGAAACAAAAAATAGTCCAGTCTGTTTATTTCCTCAATGTAATGTGTGTTTATATTAAATAATATAATGTGTTTATATTAAAATTTTGGCCACAGTTTTCATTAGACTGAATAAAAAATTCAATCAAAGTCACACACTACTACATTGTTTAAAAAGAAAAAAATCCTTTTGTACTTTCATTCATTAAAAAGCTAAATGACCTGCCTCTTTCTAAGACTTAAGTGACTCTTCTCTCCTCCTACTGTAGAACAAATGTCTATTACTTTCTGTGTCCCTTTGGGGCAGAAGGGGATTAAACCACAAAGCAGTAGTGGCAGAGACTTGTTTCAAGGTTGATTGAAAAGGTTCCAGCACTCTAAGGAAAAAGGACAGAAGCTCCCCTTCGGTAACCTTCACTAAAAAAATGAGCCTGACACCTATTCAAAAGTCACTGGGAATGTCAAGAAAAATTGAGAGATCTTACTGTCTCCTCACGAGCAGAAATTAAACTACTGAAAGGCAAAGGAGAGGAGCACACAGTTTGCACAAACAAGACCAGATTTGCCTAAGGTAAAATGGCCTGAAGAAACAATGTCAGCTTATTCTAGCTTGAGTCTAAGTGTGTTTTAGGGAATTATAGCTAGGGAGAAAAAAAAAAAAAACCCAAAACAAACCCAGACCAACCTGTCAGCTTTGTTATTTAAAGATTTAATTATATCTGAGCAATTACCACTGATAAAAACGCCAGGAAGGTGTGACTAAGACAAGGGCTTATGTTTTCCAGAGAAGGCATTTCCAAACCAAGGTTTTGTACTGACTGGAGCCTACAAGGACAATCATCTTGGCAAAAACAGGGATACATGTCAATATTTTGAAACACGATTCTTATCAAGACTTTCAAGGTACTTCATTACTGCACTCTAATGGTGTATACATGTATTGTGTTATATTTTTACTGCATTGAAATTACGTTAATCACTCTCTTTTGAAGCCATATTTACTTCTTGAGAAATATCTGCCTTTAATCATAGACACCTCTAATCTCTATTGAAATAAGGCACCATCCACCCAGTTTTCAGTGTCATCAGAAAACTACCCAAGAGGAGAGGGAGTCTAAGAGACAGTTTTTAATGGGTCATACTTTTCCAACATGGGGTTGGCAACAATAAAAAAAAAAAAAGTAAAATTAGACTGGAAACCAGGAGACTTGTTTTCTACACTGTCACCAGCCAGCTTGGGCAAGTCACTTTTCTTTGTGTTTTAAGCAAGGGGTAAAGCTAGTTATTCCACTTATCTTCATAGGGTTGTTTAAAGGTCAAATGAGATAATAGACCTGCAAAAGCTGTGAGATGCGTCAATCATAGCAGTTAGCAGGTTGTCAGAATACGCTGTATATTATATTCCACAGATCAGTGAGGGTGAGGGTCAAAGGAAGAGAGGAGGTGACCACTCCATTGTCAGGCCTGGGAGACTAGAAGAAAAGAGGTTTGGTGTGGGACAGTGGGTGAAGCTGGGGAGAGGGAAGGGGCTGGTTTTGTGGGGATAATAATGTTTTGTGTTTAAGGCAAGAATGGGACAACGAAGTAGACATGTAGGCAAGAGGCTGGAGATGAAAAAAAAAGTTTAAACTAATTAAAATAATAAAAATCTCCAGAGAATTTGTTAAGAGGCAAAAAAAGGCAACTTGCCTGAGCCAATTAGTGAGGGGTGGGTGGTATTGGGGAGAAGGGAGGTAGGTGAATTACTCAGAGAGAAAAAAAATATTAACAGAGTGAATGATGGCAAGGCAGTGCTCTTTTCTCCAGAGGAAGAAAGAAAGAGTGTTCAGTACTGTTAAGTGATTCAGAGAGGTCTGTGAGAATCAGAACCAAGAAGATTATTAGCTTTGAAGAGTGGGAGTATGCTATTGTTTTTGAAAATAAAGTTGCAATGGAGTAGTAGAGAAGGAAGCCAAAATTCACGTGCTCTGAAAGGAAAGCATGGAAGGAGAGAGAATGAGCAGCAGAAGTTTAGCAGTCTAAATATTTTTATTTGTTTATTAATTTTTTAGAGAGAGTGGAAGGGAAGGAGAAAGAGGGAGAGAAACAGAGATGTGCAAGAGAACTGGCCAACCCGGGACCTGGCCCGCAACCCAGGTATGTGCCCCAACCTGGAATCAAACCTGAAACTCTTCTGTTTGTGGGACGACTCCCAACCCACTGAGCCACACCAGTCAGGGTTGAAGTTTAGCGGTTTAAAAAGGAGGAAATAAGAAAACAGAAATAGCAAAAAGGCAAGAAGGTAGAGGAGAAAATGGGTCAAAGAGGTAGTGTTAGTTTGAAGTAGAATATTGCTTGCAATTGTACCCAAATGAGATGTGATAGCAGCACTCTGTGTCAATTCCAAATTGTGGTAAGACCGCCCCTCTCCTTTTACCTTGGGTGAAGCCAGTAAATGTCAAGTATCCGCATGTAGCAAAGAGGATACATATAAAGATAGAAACCAAGGTGGACAAATGGATGATGCGGGACCACTTAGCCACTGTGGGTTCTTCCAAAGAACCATAAACTAAGAAGCAGTTATGGTGGCAAATAAATGCTGCAAAAAAATAAAAATAAAAATAAAAAGCATTATTGAAGCAAGCATCAGTGTTCTTTTTTTACTTCTGAAAACTCAGAGATGTCTGCTACTTTGGAATGCTAATGAACTGAAGTTCAAATACACTAATTTATGAGATATGTCAAAAATAATCTTTCTAACAGCTTTGGGAATGAGAAATTTCATTCACATTAGGTTTGCATAGTCTCTTCATGTCACTCTTGATATAAACCAGGCCTATTCAATTTTCTATTTCCTTTTCCATTTCCTAGTGGCCTTTCCAATCTTAAAGGGAATATACGCAACACTGTATTTTCAGTCCACAATTTCTTTTCCAATCTGGGATGTAACGGAGTAGCTTTAGACAACTGTCCGATTCCTAATAATTTGTGTGCAAGGTTTTCAAGAAGTCCATAACATTTGCTAGATTTTCAAGTTAAGAAATAAGATGACTTTAATAAATGTTCTGCATGAGAAAGAGACTTGTCCAAATGGAAAAAAAATAATTTAGTGATGAGTGAGAAAAGTTTGAGCCTAATTTTACGATGGCACAAACTAGGTCATATGCTGTTAATATGATGTCTAAAACTTAGGTCATCTGTTCTCAGACACAAATATGAAACATGGCACATTTGCACTGAACAGAAGACTCCACATTGAGAAAGGGCCTTTGAAACCGTATACTCACCAAATGACATGACACCAATGGCCTGAATGGCACTGGGTTTTGCAAACACCCAGGCATCTTCTGATTTTGGTCTAGAAGAGAGTTAACTTAATGAGTGATTAAACAAATAGAAGCATAAGCGTATCTGAGAACAAGGAATGCTGTCACAGTAGAAACCGAGTATCTTTAAGTCAGAAATAATAAGGGGCCTCCATTAGTCTTATTTAATTGTAAATAAAATTCCTAGAAATATCAATGTTACCTGTTGACCCCAGTCCTCTGAAAATGAATGTCAAATACTTAAAAAAACTCTATTTTTATATATTTAAAATATCCACTGATTACTTAATTTTGTGACTTTATTTACTCATCACTTTAACAACAAACATTTGTTATCATTTGATATACTCACTGAGGAAGATATAAAAATTAATAATCTAGAGTTCTTCCTCAATTAATCAATACTCCTCTTTACTCCCCTTCAACTAATTCTTCCAGATTCACCCTACCCAAGGGAAATTCATAGTTAGCACTACTTTATTGAGGAAGGTGGACATGAACTAATATATTTTTTAGAGAACTATATTTTTTATTGATTGATTTTTTTTTAGAGAGAGAAGAAGGAAGGGATAAAGAGGGAAGAAGCGGGGAAGGGGGAGAGAGAGAGAGAGAGAGAGAAACATGGATTTGTTGTTCCACTTATTTATGCATACATTGGTTGATTTTTGTATCAACCAGGTGAACTAATATTAATCAAGGATGTACTTAGCTATGTTCTGGAAACTATCCTATGTTATCTCAATCTTCACAATAACTGAAGTGTTATTATTACCATTTAACATATTAGGAAAGTTAATCTCTGGGTGGTCACACAACTTGTCAAGCTTCCACAGACAGTAAGTGAGGAAGTTGAGATTTCTCCTTGGTCTGCCTATCCCAATATCTCTTCAATATTGAACTCTCAGTGACCTTAAATGCTCACCTGTGAACATACTTCTTAAAAAGGTTTTGGAAACATACACATTTTAAATAGCTCAAAGAAGCCTGTTTCTTAGTGGAATTAAAATATTTGCTAGCCTATCTATTGTCAGGGATTGGTTTCCCTGATTACCACACCCCGCACAGGCTTCAGGTAGGACTGCCTGTGATGGTCTTTTGGCCCCTTCCACTTATTAGCTGTATGATTTTAGGCAAGTTACTTAACCTTTCTGTGTCTCAGTTTTGTATCTATAAGATGAGAATAATAATAATAGTACCTAATTCATTGAGTTACTGTGTAAATTAAATAAAGTAAAACTCCTAACAGAAAACCTAGCACTTATGAAGTGTTCAGTAAATGATCACTTGTGTTATCAGATTATGTGTTGGTATTGTTATTGTTACCCACTGTCATTTAATAAAAGATAGCAGAAGTCTAAAATTATAGCCAGCTTCCCAGTGAAGAACAGGCTATAGCAAGACCCAAAGAAGGCAGGAGATTAGAAGCGGAGGATGGGGAGCAAAGGTCCTAGAAGGCCTAGACCCATCTGTTTTATGTTTGTTATTAATTGTAGAGGTAAAATAGACACAAAAAGTCCCATTTGTTTTGTCAAAGTTAATGGGATTTATGCATTATACCATTTCTCTCCACTTCTGAGTGAGCAGATAAGACACAAACTAGCTGGCCTCCAAAGGGAGGCCTCCTGCTGTTACGAGGCTGCGCCACTTCCCTTAGCTTTTTGAGTGGGAGCTGCTGCCACCTGCTGCCTCCATGACAATTGCAGTGAACATTAACCTCTAGCAGCACACCTGTCAAACTCCAATGTTAATGTGGAAAAACACATATTTTGTTCATGGTCTTTAAAACTTTTTTAAAGGCAGGGTTAATAATTGCAGAAACTTGAAGATTTCTAACTTTTTAATATATTTTAATTGATCTACTTTCCCTGTTACAGTATTTGCATGTGAATAAAACTCAGTTTTCCTTTCAGTACAGATTTGGTGTCTTATTGTTTAACTCTTAGATTAGTAATGAAAAGATAGAAGTTTGATTTTCAATTTTCTTCTTCATTTAAGTTTAAAAAAATTTTCTTGGCCCATATGGTTCCTTCAATTAGGAATTCCTAGCTAAGATGGAGTATTTATTAAACAGTAAGTAGAGATAATTTTGGATTTTTTTGTGTTCAGCTTAGATGCTGATTTTGTAAGGTGTAAAGTATCAAAAAAAGTTACAAATCAGTAAAAAGTATGTGTTGAAATCTAGGTAAAGAGAAGAAAAAATACTGAATGTGACTTTGAGATCTTTTGTGGAATAGTCTGTGAATGAGTTCCAGAAACAACCATTTTAAGAGGAAAAAGAAAGTTTCTTGGTATATTTTATGAGTTTGCTGAAGTCTTGATACCAGAGTGAATGAGAAAATGAACATATAGATTGTTCTGACTTTAGGCTTAGATTCTGGAACAGAAAATAAAATATCAAATGCAATCAAGAAAATGCGTAAGAAAAAATCATGGCCAAGAAGAGAGTTTTTCTAATAAATGCAAGGGTAGTTCAATGACAGAAGAATCTGTTAATGTAATTCATCACATTAACAGATAACAGAGAGAACATTTTACAAGCACTGCAAAATATGTTGAATAGCCTATAATCTAGTATTTATTTTGATAAGCAAAATATTAATAAAGTAGAACCTCCTTAACCTGATAGATATATATGACATATTTAGAAGTGGAAAGTTAGAAATATTATAAGGTGGAAGCCAGATAAGAATGTTCACCATCACTGCCTCCATAGTACATGACTGAAATTCCTAGTTAATGCAATATAATAAGTGGTAATATATGTAATAATTGGAAAGGAATACATTAATCATACACAAAGTAATTATGTACAAAGAACATTCAGGGGACCCCACTGATAAGCTATTGGTGTGTTCAGCAAGGTTGCTGGACACAAGCTCAACACACAGAAATTAATGGCATCAATGTACACAAATAACAGCCAATAAAATGTTTTTTAAATGGTAATGACAACAAAAACACTAAGTATTTAAAAAGATATGCATAATCTTAATGGTGTGATCTAATTTTACTGAAAAATATAAATGACTAGAGAAATATACCACACCCATGCACATGAATGGGAAGACTCAGTATCATGTAGATGTCAATTCTCCCAAAATTCACATTTCAATTCAAATAGTAAAATATGATAATGAGCATACAAAGAACTTTTTAAAAACTCAAAATTAAAATCATAAAGCTAAAGATCAATAAACTTAAAAATGATGAAAGGTAAATATAAAATGTCTGCCTGATAAAATACAAAGTTAAAAATAAATATAAGCTAAAAACTGGGAGATGAAATTTGTCATGCATACAACCAAGAAAAAGGTAATTATCCAGTGGAGTAAACAGTCCTGCAAATCAATACAAAAAAGATAACCCAGTGAGCAATGGACACGGGTCAACTGACAGATAAGGAAACGAGAATAGCCAATAAATACACTACAAGTTCCTCACCCTCCTTAATAATTAGACAAATTAAAATGAACTCCATAAAAAAACAGCACTTTACACCCAACTCAATGAGAGCAATGTTGATAAATTGCTGGGAAAGAAAAACTTGCAATTATTATAAAGGAAGCTGTCAACTGTCATACACTTTGGAGAACAATTTGGCATGTCTAGTAAAGCTGAAGTTAATCAAAGCTTGTAAGCAAACCATTACATGTTTACATATATTCCCAGGCTAGGGAAGTGCGCATGTGCACAAGCAGATATGGAAAAGCATGTTCACTGCTGCATTCTTTATATTAACCAAACTTTGGAAACAACCTCAATGTCCAGCAAAAGAATTGATAAATCAGTCCATAGAAAAGTGACCTAATCATAAATTTGTGTGCCATAGAACAATTAAAAAGAGTTACTCAGTACTAATTGCAGCAAAATGGAAATATATGGAATACAATATTGAGGGAAAGATAGTGATGATGTATATCTTTACCCAGGGATTATGTATATTTATGAACATAGTAATCAATACTATATGTTATATCAGTACAAAAAGGCATAGTATAAAAACATGAACAGGAATGATTTAAAACAGCTTAAATGTAATAGATAACTCTGAGTAAAAAGAGATGAATCCAACTTCAGAATAACAGTTACCTCCACAGAAAGAGAAATGAATAAATTTTTAAATATGATAGTCTATTGCTGATAAAGATTGCAAGCAAGGATAAAAAATCATATTGAATTATTTACCCCCCAAATCTGAAACTTATCTCTACAGAAAAGCCTGCATATGATGTTTAGCAGCTTACTTTATAATTGCCAGAACTTAGAAGCAACCAAAGTGTCCTTCAGTAGGTAAACAATAAACTCTGGTACATCCAGTTAATGAAATATTATTTTTCAGTGATAAAAATAAATAAACTATCAAGCCATGGAAATACATGAAGGAAACCTAAATGTATATTACTAAGTCCAAAAAGCCAATTTGAAAGACTATATACTGTGTGATTCTAACTGTATTTCATTTCACAAAAGGCAAAACTATGAATGTAGTAAAAAGAACAGTGGTGGCCAGGGGTTGGGGACTAGGGGGTGGGACGAACAGGCAGAGCATAGAGGAATTTTAGGACAGTGAAGGTACTCAGCATGGTAACAAATGATGAATAATACATGTCATTATACATTTGTCCAAACCCACAGATTGTACAATACCAAAAGCGAACTCCAATGTAAAATGCCCTACAAAGTTTCAAAAAGATCATGGCAATGTAACGGAAGCTTACTATGAGGGTCAGATCATTTAAGGAGTAATGCTTCAAGTGTTTTAATATATTTTAATGCTAACAAAAATAGAGGCTGGCATATAGCAGTTTGCAGCCTTGGGATGGAAAATACTTTCAGAAGAATAAGTGTTCCCCTTATTCAGCTATATGCTTAGTTACGTGTTTTTAGAAACCTTTTTGTGTGGGGTGGAAGTGGGAGTGGGGAGGTTTTGGATATTTATTCATTTTGCAATATCATCTCAGCTTGGATTCTTGGATTCAGGAATTTCATCCTATTTTGAAAGACAAATTCCACCATATCTTCACAACAGCTGAATAGCAGTAATAAGGCAAAACAGTAGGAAGCAAGTCCTAGCAAATATATCTCCATCTTCACAGACTTAAGAAAACAAGCTTCAGGGGGATTGCTTCTGATCCCCAGAACATAAGACCTCTCCGATCAGGAAGATCAAACACCACACTTCTCTGTGGTACCTGCTCAGATACTTTTCCACTAAACACAAGCACTTTTCCAAATCAGACCCTCTCGGCAGAGCCTGCGTCTTTGTTAAGAGAGACTTACATATTAACCTCTTCAACCAGACACATCCCAGAGTTAAGGGCTCTGGCTGGCAGGCAAACAAAGGCCCCACGTTTCCTGTCACACCACAAGCTGTTAATGACATAGGCAGATCTGCCCACTTCCCCAGCTCGGTCTGGGCAGACCTCTGCCACTTCCTGGCTCCCAGCTCATGTCTCTTCTGAGTTTCTTCTCTAGAAAACTGTGATTTATGTGAACATGGAAAGCTGCTCAGGAAAATTCTTGGGAATCCCTCTAAACATCAAAACCGATCCTTTCCTTTTTAAACACAAATTTTACATAAAGCTAATCTTCAGTTAAAATTCATATAAGACATTGTGCTGATTTTTTTGCCAAAATACAATTTTTATATGATTCATATAAAAAGCTTGCACAGCTTGGAACCATCACAAAAGCTTCCTTTTAATCATTTGAGACACCAACCACTTTTGATTTTTATTCTGTCACCTATGTTTTTCTTTTTCTTTTTTCCACTATGAGCTCTAATTTCTCTGTTAACTCTAAAAATTGGTGTTAACAGTTTTTGTCAGTTTGGATTGAAAGTGCAGAGTGAGTGGGAGGGGGCAGGATCTCACTTTTTAATATAATAAAATGTGTTAGAATTATGTATGTTGTTTTTGTTCTCTACTGTGTTTTTTAAAAAACAATTGCATTACAATGTTATGAGAATTTACATAAAAATAAGTGTAATTTCAGATGTGAGCTCCAGATAATTACTTTCCATTCGGGCTCTACTTGGGTTTCACCTCTCCTCCCCGTACACGCAGTCCCGGGACAATCTTGTCCATGGCAGACACTCCCTATACCCCACACCTGCATTTCTAACACTCTGGGTGACTTCTCCTTCTTCCTCTCTCTACACCCCAAGTGTTACTCAAAATCAAGATATTAAAATATTAACATTTTTCACCAGACCTCCTTCCTTTCCTGTTCCTATAGCACTTGCTCATAATTCTATTAAATAGTCTGTTAAGGTTATCTTCTATGTGTTGGTCCACCCCCCCTCACCCCCAACAAATTTTAAGAGACCTGCAGAAAGGGATTGTGCTTTGTTGATCTTTCCGGCCCCAGTACCTAGAAAAGTGACTAAAAGAGTAAGCATTTAGTAAATGCTAATTGACTAAATAGACTCTTCGATTTTCTCATTTCTGTGGTGAGTTGTGGACCATCTACCAGCCTGGTCATCCAAACTGGATACCTTGGCATCACCCCCTCTTTATCCTCCTCTTCATTTGTACCAGCCTTGTTTCTATCCTGTTCCAGTTGCCTGTTGCTTGCTATAGATAGCCTCCTGCCAGGCCTTTCTGCCCCCAATCTCTGCTCACCTCTGCTGCAAGAGAAGCCCAGTTGAAATGGAGACTACCTCTAGTCACTCTCCTGCTTAAGAACTTTCAGTGCGTTACACATAAAGCTTTCCTTTCTTGTTGGTCTCTTCCAGCCTCTCTACGATTATTTCTTTGCACACTGCTAGCCATACTTTCAGCTCAGAATCACCAAAACTCTAGTTACTTCCTAAACACGGAAGCTATATAGTCAGTGGTTAGTAAAGCACTGTCTTCAGCAGTTTTCTTTATTTATTGATTTTTTTTTTTTTTTTTTAGAGAGAATGAGGTAGGGAGAGAGAGGGAATGAAGGAGAGAGAGAACACTGATTTATTGTTCCACTTATTGATGCATTCATTGGTTGATTCTTGTATACATCCTGACTGGGGATCGAATCTTCAACTTTGGTGTATCAGGTCAACATTCTAACCAACTGAGCCACCTGGTGAGGGCCAGTGGATTTTCAAGAGATAATATGAAGACATGACTATTGTTAAAACTATGATAAAAACATATTGAGGAGCAATATGAAAGCACCTTTATTTTTATTTGATGGTTCCACTAATCAGTGGCAAAGTGTCCCTCCTAACGTTAGATACATCACGTTTGTAGGCCTCTGCACTTTTGTTGACAATAACTTCCAATCTTGCCCACCTCTCCTTTTTCACACAACTGATGCTAGTACATTTTTTCAAGCAGCAGATCACATATTGTCTTATCTTGAAATATAACCACTGCTCAGGTTGTGCTAGGAGCCTTTCCTCTGTTTCCATTGCACTTGCCCATAATTCTATGAAGTATTATATTGAGATTATCTCTCCATTGTCTGTTCTCCCCATCCACACACTACAGGTGTCTGAGGTCAGGGGCTCATCCTTCATCTTCACAGTCCCAATACCTAGAAGAATGACTGCCGTCAGCTGGACATTGTAGATGTTTGTTGGCTGAAAGGACAGGCGACTCTATTTTTGCCCTTTGGTTATGAATCTATGCCAGACACCACTCTGTCTTCTAACCTGTTTGGAAATAGCAAACAGGTGGGAAACCTCACTAAGGCAGCCATTTATAAAAATACTGATGATGGCTAGAAAGTGTTTTTAACACTGAGCAGCCTAGGCTGTTCCTCCAGCTCCACAACCACTACCGTGACTGAACGAATCTCTCAGAATATGTTGTCTTGCAGCTGTTTTTCCTATTCTTATGTAGACTCAAGGCAAACAATGGTTCTATTTGTTGTGTCATGTAGGCAATCTGTCTGGTAAAGCTTACCAGTAGCTCTAACAGTGCTACAGAACTTGGAGTCAAATAGTATTTTAGGTATGAGTTAGCAATTTTTTTCTAACATAGAAGTAGCCTAAGGAAAATTTTCTTTGATAAGGGATGTTTTTTCTGTGATATTTTTTTTGTTCCAAGATAATTTTTATTATATCACTACTTCAAAATTTTGGTTGGTTAATCCTCAAGTTGCATCAACTAAACTCAGAAAATACATGGATTCATTCATTCACCTGATCAGTCACTAGTTCTTTGCTGAATTCTAATTCTGTGTTAGGCACTGTGCTGAGTAATGGGGATTCAGTGTGAAAAAAAAAATCAAATATGATCCCTGTTCTCATGGAGTTTACAATATGGTGAGAAAGACATAACATATACAACAGAACAGATAAACATGAATAAAGATAATTTAACAAATATCATAATTATTTTATCCCCATGTGTAAGTCCCTTCTCACTTTCTATGGTGAAAGTTCCAAATTGAACCAACACAAGTACTCAAATTCTGAACCTACTCCTGTCTACCACACAGATAATGATCTCATCTCTGAAAAAATAGAGGGTACTGGACATGAACACTCGAACTCTTTTCACTGCTCTTTAGAATGAATTCATATTTTGCTCTCCATACTCTTACTGTTTTACGAAGAAGAAGTATCCCAACTCCTCTCCAAAGATTAGTCTATATCATAAATTCCAACTTTTCAAGATCTCCTGGGAGACTTTTGGTTCCATCTTTTGGTTTGGTCTATAAAATGTTCAATGTCTTCTATGGTAAAACATGTTATTTATAGTTCTTATTCTTTAAAGCCACTATTTTATCATGGCTTTTGCATTTATTGATGCTCTTCATACACAAATAAGACAGGGGAGGGAAGAGAGGATTTGCAAAATTCACTTTTCTATCATTTGTTTTCATCTTAATTCCTTATAACTTTGATTCTACCCATATTATTTGATTGACTCCCTGGAGGTTTACCAGTAGCTTCCTATCACCTGTAGTGGAAATCTGAATTTTACAGCATGCAATGTCTGTTCCTGGCATCATTGCCTTGATTTCCTTTGGGATCATCATTTCCCCTACTCTCAGTTCATGTGATTTACTTTGGTTGACCTTATCCTTAGCATGGAGGGTAGGCACGTAGTCTAAAAACAAGCAACTCAACACAGGCCATGATGATTGGGTTTGGGATTGTCTTGGGTTCTCATTGGAGCCAATCAGAACTAATACTGGAAGTAAAGTTAGAGGTAATTTATAAGACAAAGCTCCCTTTTTGTATGTGGATTTGGACTTCAATAGATATAGGTTGAGGCTGCTGCTGCCATCTTGTCGCAATAAAGGGGAAACCCTTCAGGAACTAGAAGCCAAGAAAGATAGAAAAAGAAAAATTATGTCCGATTTTATTGACTGAGCTCCTAAATCCAACGAAATCTAATAATAGAACTACCCTTGAACTTTATAGTAATGTGAGTCAATAAATTCTGTTAGCTTCATTAACTTAGGTTCCTGGGGTTTTTGTCATTGTCAACAGAAAGAACAATAACTTATACATTATCAAAAATTCAGTGGCTAGTATTTGACAAAACTAATTATCATTTTTTTCCAAATATGTACTATTCCTCTGTCTATACCCATTTTTTCTGATCCTTTCTTTAATCCCCTCTAGTTCCTCTTTATCTATAGCATTATATTGTAGACCTTCAGGATTAGAATTATAAGGGGTAAAGAAATTAATATGTATTGAATTCCTTGTGGATGGCACTTATTATATACATAATTACCTGTGAAAAGTCTAGCTGCATTTTTGGAATTATGTCTGAAACACCAACCACACATACTATTGTTTTAAATGTTGTAAAAGAGATGCTATATGAAGAGAAAATGTTTGTAGATTTGGACTGCATGTTATGATTTCTATCCTGAATGCAAAGAATTGAATATTAATAAAGCACAAAATGAAGGTTTCATAGCAATAATGTCTCTGATTCTAGTTTAAAAAAAGAATGGGAGAACTGTGCTATTGCATTTTTGTACTAGCACACTTCCTGGAAAGCAATTAAATTGCTTTACCACCTCAGTTTTTAGAAAGCAAAAGGTTAGAAAATACAATAAAACTGACTATTATTTCCAAAAAGAACTGAAAGTCATTGGACTGTGAGAAATTTGAAATCATATCAGAAAGCAGAATTTATGGTCCTATGAGTTATGGAAAAGGAAATTGAATTGTGTGTTTTATTTTTAAAACACAACCACTAAAAAGGTGTTTCCATAGTAACAAGGTCAATACCAGTAGCCATTACAGACCTTCCTTCTTTCTGATAGTGGGTTTGAAGATCTTTTTCAAATACCACTTTAAAAACCCTCTGAAAAAGTATATCTTTTCTGACCATTCATCTGAACCAAGAATGAGGAAAAATACACATGGAGTATTGAATTCTCATGTTTTATGGATTATGAGCATTCACGGCTGTCACATTTTCAGAAAGAAGCCTGCCTGATTAGCAACTATGCCAGCCCCTGAACATCGGATTTGATTAGCCTGATTGTAAATCTGGACAAACAGAAGTTGTTTGCAGTAGTATTCAAACAGAAATAAAAGGCAGCACAGTATTAAAAAAGCACACTCCTTTAACAACTAAATATTGAAAGAGTTAAGTAAATAATCTCTATTAGAAATATGTCAAAAGCTCAGATAAAATAAGATATCACTACTAGAGGAAGGTTAGAAAGATAGAGGCCTCATTTTGTTTACGGCAGAAATAAATAGCTCTTTGGCCATAAAATCAATTCACTCAGCTCCACCAGGAAGTGGCCTCTCCTTTCTCTTTCCTTTGTGTGGACATACGTTGCCTCCAGCATGATCATTTCTGAGATACTTTGTTTTTCTTTGTATTCAGAATAGTATCTCACATAACATTTTGTATATAAATGATACTTAAAAAAGAAGTGGAGAATGAATCATGAAAGATAATGACAAAAGAATAACTAAACACAAAATCTCTGGTCTATTTTTAGATATGATTCATCAGTTAAAAGTGTGCTCATTTTCTTTTATTGTTGTTCAGTTACAGTTGTTCTGTGTTTTCCCCCATACTCCCCCCTCCCACAGTCAGTCCTCCCCATTGTCCGTGCCCGTGAGTCCTCTATTTGTGTTCCTCAGTTCTAATCTCTTTAAACCAAGGGACTGTGAAACCTTGTTCATAGACTCGTAACTATTAAATAATGAATCTAATTGCCTGATCCCTAGAGGGCTTGCCTCAGAATCTCTGCAGGTGAGGACTTGGCATCAGTATTTTTTAAAGCTTCTCAGGTAATTCTAATGTGAAGGCAGAGTTTAAAAATCCTTGCTTTCAGCTGTTTTCCTGGAGCTCAATTAATGAATAATTTATTTTCCTCCAACTTTTAAGTACTTGTTTTTTTCTCAAAACTGCCTCATAGTGCTATACTAAACCTATAAGACCTTTTATTATAACCTAATGATTTATCCTCTAGAATCACTTTCCATAATATAAGCTTCAATTAAAATGGTTGTCATAAACAATTAAATTTTTTACCCAAAAATTATTTATTGAATTCTGTTCAATATTGTTATTAGCTTTTTTTGCTGTGCATTCAACTTTTGAAAATCACGACTCAATACAGAATCAACATAATAGATGCTAAGTAAATGTCAGTAGATTTAATATATGCCTTCGGGTTTTTATGTTTGACTTACCTGGGCCTATAATGCCTTTTACATGCTTATCTATCTGAAAAAGTTCAGATTCATCCTTGAAAACATGCAGATCATGTTTCTCTTCCTCCAGGAAGCCCTCTCTGATTCAGATAGACTACTAGGCACTCTCTTCTTCGGCACTGCCACTGCCCCAGGTTTATGCTTCAATTTTGCTCTCCTCATACTATACTGTCATTTCTTTTTCTTTTTCTTTAAATAAGTCCCTTCTCCATACCTGCTTGTGAACAACTTGCAGCAGGCGCTGACTTCTATAAACCTTCCTGCTTTTTTTCTCCCAGCACACACCAAAAGAGCTAGAAACAATAGGCATTCTGAGTTTACTAAATGAAAGAACAAGTGGTCACACTGAAGTGAACTAGTGCATTTCAAAAAAGCCATTGCAATTGACTGAACTGCGCCCCTCAGCAAAATCCATGAATTGAAGTGCTACCCTCCCCAGTGCCCCCCCACCCCGCAATTCGATGGCCTGTGGAGATGGGAATTTTGGGAGATAATTAAGTTTAGATGAGGTCCTGGGGTTTGGGCACTCTGATGGGATTAGTGCCTTTATGAGAGGAGACGCCAGAGAGCTTGCTGTCTCTCTCACTTTCTGTCACGTGAAGACACAGCATGAAGACCAGAGAGAAATTTCTCACCAGAATCCGACCATGCGTCAGATATACACTACACGGTCTTTATCTGGTGAATCCATTCTATAATCAAATAATAAAAACTGTGCAGTTTTAGGTCAGCAGTACACACACTTTGAATTTCATGGATGGGTTAGTAAAATTTGGGAAACCAATACCAAATTACCAACATTATATTTGGCCAACTAATAACATTAAAAACAAATAAATACCACTACCATCTATCACTACCAGTTCACAAATGGCAAAGCATTTAACACAAAATAAAGACTGTAATCTTAGTAGAGAATAAAGGGTGGCTTTCAATGTGACTACATTTTATTCAATGGCAAAAAGCATCCAAAATATTCTTTATTCACCTCATTTCATCCTAGGTTGGTGAAACTTTGTTAAGAACAGATCTCTCTCTGAGGTAGAAGTAGAAATTTATGCCATCTACTACTTTGTCTCCTGAGTGTTCTACTTACATCCTATCTCTCGCTGTTCTCATTGACCATGCAGAGTCCAGGGTAAAAATGCACGTCTACTGAAATGTAAATCTTCCTTTCATTTTGCCAAATACTAAGGAAAAATGATGCTTCTGGTACCATGATTACTTTACATTTCAGAATTTATGTCAAATAAATATCTATGTGAAGGTTATAAATCAAAGACCAACCAATACAGCAACAAAACTTACATGTATGGACCCAATGAGATGGCCCTTGCTGTCACAATCCCAAGAATCAGAGTTGTTAAAACTGTAGAAATAAGAGAGATCTGCGAAAGAAAATGTGAAGATATTGTTAATTTAGTATAGAGCGGGGATTTCCAACCAGTGCTCCGTGGCAGGCACACTGGTGCACTGCAGGAGGTTTTCTTTTTTTTACATTTCTTTTTTTTTTTTTTAATTTTTATTGTTATTCAATTACAGTTGTATGCCTTTTCTCCCCATCCCTCCACCCCACCCCAGCTGAACCCACCTCCCTCCCCCATCTCCACCCTCCCCCTTGGTTTTGTCCATGTGTCCTTTATAGTAGTTCCTGTAATCCCCTCTTCCCACTGTCCCTGCACACCCCCCCCCCCCCCGCCCTGGCTATTGTTAGATTGTTCTTAACTTCAATGTCGCAGGAGTTTTTAAAACATGCAATACCGACTATTTAGTCAGAGGCACTGACCTCTTTTCTTAGACTGTCAAATAAAAATATGACAACAGCCAACACAACAACAGTGTCTAGTGTGAATGAATCAAAATTATACCTGTTTTTGTCAGATTGCCAAAAAATACATTCTTAGGTGTCCACAGAATTTCAGTAATTAGTTTATGTATGCCATGAAATGAAAAAAGGTTGAAATTGCTGGTATAAGACTATTTTATTGAAAATAGTAGGTGTTTCTCTTTTTACTTGAGTAGACATATGCACCATTTCAAATACTTATTTAGTCATTTATTCGTACAGATTGGGTTGATAATCTCAAGTACATAACTTTTTATCAGACCATAGTCTTAGTTGTTTTCCCTTTAAATAGCAGAGCAAGTATCATATATCAGTACTGTAATCTTGTATCACGGCTTTACACGTTTTTAGTCGCTTCCTGTGGAGAGTACAGAACTGGTGATTTTTAAATGAAAGTTTATTTTTCTCCAGGCCCTATTTCAGTGTTGACTTGTGCTTTTATCCTATCTACAGTTAGTCCACCTGCTTCTGTCTTTATTTTACCTTTCCCCTTCCAACACAACAACCCCTCCCTCTTTTTGGGGGTGCTCTGTTATTTTTCTTTTTGTTCTCTAGCTCTGTTAGTCTTTCTTCCTTTGTGATCTTGCTGTTTGGTCCGTGTTTCTCAGTCTGTTTCTTCCTCTCTCTCCCATCATTACTTCAACCAGTTAAAATATAAACCGGCCTGTGTGTACGTGTGTTCTATGCACTCATTACACTAAATGCGTGTTTTGTCTCTTAATTTTTAATGGATAAACATATATTTTACACTTTTTTCTCTGGTAAGAATAATATAATACAGAATTAATTTTATTTCATTTAATGGTCATTAACCTTGTTTTCTGTTGTTAGTTTTTAACTAGAAAGTTCTATTATGAGTCCTCTGATTTACTGAGGAACAGAAATACCAAAGAACAGAAATATTAAGTAATATTCTCAAGGTCACATAGCAAGAAAGTGGCAACGGAAGAACTCAAATGCAATTATTCTGACACCAGATCAGGGCTTCTAACTACCCTGCTTTGCTAATTAGGAGATTTATTTAGGTATTTCAATATGACACGTTAAAGGGACATTTAGGGAAAAAATGTTGAGATAATGATAGAATATTAGCAGCTTTCTTTTCCTGAACTCCTTGCCTTCTGCTTTCTGAAGGTAACATTTATGTCTACATTGAACATGTCCAACCATTTCAGATATTTCACTATAAAAGCCCCTTTTTATACACTTTTGGTTATTTCTGGATGACTGTTAAAGAAAGGAAGGAAAATAGTCAGAATACTCTAGAATTAATCTGTATTCTCAGCTCTACCTGAAAAGAAGGACTTCTTAACTGTGGTCACACATCACACATCACAGCAGAATGTAAAATTCAATCAATTGTTGGATTTTTCAAAATGGAATATAAATATATTATATGTATAATTCTTTAAAAATTTTTCTCCTGAGAATGTTTGGGATTATATAGATATAGCACCAATAATATTTTAGGTAAAATACAAACATTCCTTGATAGTGAGGAAATAAAATACAACCAGGTAAAGGCCACTATGTTGATGGGCGTATGTAGTGAGTTAAGCAATTATTTGGTTGGTTTTATTAGAAAGAAATCAGCATTTGCTTTTAGCAATACAAATCATAAACATTGGCCAAATTCTCAACAATTAATCAAAACACTGACATTTGAATGTGATGGATGAAAAATAGGCACAACAGATACTGTAATTTACAAAGAAAATTTTAAGCCAGTAAAATGATTCATTCTTATTTCTAAAGTTAGCTTGCTTTTAAACTGTTTAACCTACTCTCTATAAAAACAGTAGAACATTGTTTAGTAAATTAAACTCAGTTTAAGTATAATTCTTTATATTTTCTAAATGTAAAGTAGCTGCCTGACATCAGTTAGAGTATTTACCTTAAAAAGAAAAAGAAAAAGAAGAAGGACATATTTACTTCATACTCATCATTTAAACCTCTGTTCCCAACAATAAGCTAAAGATTCAACCATAGTTTACTCTGTCATCGTTATAATTAAACTAAAAGAAACTAAAGATAAATGCTGTAATTAAGAACTTGGTCATAGAGATAGCAGTTGGACAAAATTAACACAGGTAAGAAAATACATTTCTGCTCCTACTTAAATGTAAAAATTACCTTTCCAAGCTTCGCTATGTCTCGGTACAAGGACAAAGGCAGAGTAAAGACAACCGTGGAAAACACGATAATGAAGTGGCGACCAATGAGCAAGTTTTCCGTGTCAACTAAAACACAATTGATATTATGAAGTGTTAACAGAGAGGACAGCTCACCAGTAGCTCACCAGTGACACAGTAAATATTGCATTATCAAAATAACTAAAATATTAAATAATACACAAAGGACAAAGTTTTCAGAGTAAATATGTCCCATAAAACCATGTATGACTAGAAATAGTACAGAAAAAATAAATACAAAATAACTTATAGATAAACCTATAGTTCAAATGATGTTACAATATTTTACATTTAAATTATTTTAATGGTCTCCTAATCAGTTTTCTTGTTCTACCTTCCTTTATGCCCTTAGAGTATAGTATACTCTTAACCTAAAAACTACAGAGATCCTTTCCAAAGACCAAAAAAAAAAAAAAACCCCCAAACAAAACATTATCATTCCTTGTCCAAAACCCTCTAATGGCAAAACCATTCATTGAGAAAGTAAGCTACATGTGGACCAGGTAATTTTCTGAAGTTTTAAAAAAATTTCTGTATTTCAGAGAAATTTAAACTGTAAAAGTTTAACAAAATTTCAAAACTAAATATTTAGGTAAAAATATTCACTATATTTCTATCTTTTTGTTGAGAAAGAAATATTTTCCCTGAAGGAAAGTAGGGAGAAGCAACGTGTTGGACAGAGAAGTCTTAGGGAAGCTGCTGAAACCTGGGGCACAATATCTTAGACTCCTGGCTCTCGTCACTACTGAATAACAGAGAGATAGAGACAGAGAGAGAAACTATCATCAAGTACAAAAAAAATAAACTTAAGTTAGAGCATAAAAGAATTTATATATATTTTAAAGCTGTGCTAATCACAGTATTCACTTTAAGAGATCTATACCTATTCCAATGAAGACCCTATTGTTTAAACTTTTTAAATGAAGACCCATATTGAATTCCTTCAGAGATTATGTAGTTACATTTTTGGAATGTTCTAGTGGTACACAGTCTTTGTGCATTTAATTCTGTGAAGTTTAAAGTCTATAGAAACCAAGTCTCAAGTAACTGAGTGTGATTTAAAAAAATTAAAAAGAAGTTATGGATCCATATAAAAAAACCCTAATTTTCTTATATGGTTGATAAACTAACTGAAAAGAAAGTTCTATGATAGGAATTTCAAAATGGCAAAATTTTACACACACACGTGTATACATAAGAATGGAATAATTAATCATGAATATTTAACTCAACCATAACTAAACAATCATCATAAAGATGTGAATTAAAACAATAAAACAGGAAATTTAAGTTCCCCAAACCCTGAATGCAACTATTTACATATTGCTGGTAAACATGATTTATATTAAATTATCTCTATATTTATTTCTATTTATCCCTTTAAACCCCCCCCCCATGATATATTTGGTAGAAAATATATTTTCTTCACTGGGAAAATTCTAAGGCCTAGAAAAACACAAATAAACTGCTGTGTAGCATGTAAGAGCCTAATAACTGAGGATCTCCATTGGTATAAAGGGTATTTTTCACTAATGATCCAATGATCAGATCTTATTACCTCTACTGATCTTCTAACAAAGATGCACCCAAATAAGCATTCTAAACATTTAGACAAGAAGAGGGAAAACTGAACATTGAAATATTTCAAAAATATCAAAATCATACAAACATACTATTTCTCATACTGACATTTCTCATTATTTGATTTGTACCATGAACTTGGACTTAAGTTACCTGGGAGAAGTGTAAGCAATTGCCCACTTATCAGTTGAAGACACTGGTCATATATTTCAGGAAAAAAATGCAGGTTTACTAAGGATTTTATCTACTTCTAAAAATACTTGGGCATCATATTAATCTTTACAAGACATACAAATAATCACACATTAAAAATATGACATTCAACAATGTAAAGAAACTATGATAAGAATAAAAGTGTGTTCTTTGCTATGTGACCTATATTTTAAGTCATTTTTGATGATTATAGTCAATAACCATGAAGGGGGTTTCAAAAGGCACTTTAGCCTTATCTATGATAAATTATTTTTATGAAGAGCATAAATTTACATATTATTTGTAAAATTAAAAATCAATAAAAATTAATAATCAAAGTGTTTCTATCAGGGAAAATTAATTAAATTAAATTAAAATTAAAGTAACCACACAATAAATACTGGAGAATACTAAACTGCCAATTAAGCAACTAGAATAGATCTCTATGTTTTGCTATGAGTATGTGTCCTAATGTACTGTTAAGAGAAAAAAGAATATTGTAGAACAAGATGTATAGTGTTATGTTATTCATATGACTATTTGAAGAATGCATGTAGCATTCTTAAAACTCTCATAGTATACATGAAAAAGGAAGGAAGGAAGGAAAAAAGGAAGGAAATGTTGGAAAGATTGTTCTACTTGGTTTTCCCAAGAGAGAGAGATTATGAGTATGTTCTACATTCCTTATTTTGCTTATCTGCTTTTTATTATTTTCTTAGTGAATGTGTGTTACTTCTTACATATGAAAATTAAGTGATAAAAATTTAAAATTAATATATATTCTTTTGAAAAACTTTGGAAAATAACGCAGGAAACAAAATCCCATGGGTCCCACAATTAAAAGATAACCACAATTTATATTGAATGTATTTTTTAATGTTTTCCTATTTATCTATGCACAGAGAAAATTTATATAATTTAGATCACATTGTATATATGGTATTATATTCTTCCCATTTTTGCATAGCATTCTATCCACTCACATGAGCTAGGTTTATGAAATCAAGATTTGAAGGTTGAGGACTAAGACAGAAGCTGCAATAGTTCAGGGTAACAATAATAACAGCTGACAATGTTAGGAAAACCTACTATATGCTAGGCACTGCCTATATTATCTCCCTTGTTTTGCATAAGAATGACATGAAGCAGTTGATACTCTAATTCATAAGTTAGAGATGAATAGACTAGAACTCAGAGAGGGTGTTAACCTTCTCAAGGTCACATAGCAAGCAAGCATTGGTTTTGTGACTTGATGGTCAAGTAGCCCTGATTTCAGCTAACCCAGTGAGAGGAAGGGAGGCAATTTCTAGTTCTAGGTTTTGCTTTCCTTTGTTTTGCATGTCTTTTAGAATGAGTGATTCAAGAACTGAGAGGAAAGGCATTTTTGCATCAATTTCAACTACCATAACGACTATAAAGTCAGGTCACAATAAAATGGGGATTATGTGGGTGGGATGAGAAGCTCTTCGAAGCACAAAGGCTGGGTGATGCAAATGGCCATGCCATGAGGAAAGGTTGAAAGGGGAGGGGGGCTGTGCACATGTTAATAAAAAAGTCTGACTGAGAATGTTCAGAGCTGCTCTTTCATAATCACCCCAAACTGGGAACAACCCAAATGTCCCTCAACTGTGTGACAAACTGTTGTCCAGTCCAACCATGCAATGGGACATTCCCCAGCAATTGTTTATTTTTTTTTAAGAGCAAACTACTATATACCCAAAGTCATAGCTGAAATTCAAATGCACTATACTAGGTGAAAGAAAAACCAGACTAGAAGGGCTAGATACTTTATAATGCCATTGATCTGGCATTCTGGGAAAAGCAAAACTAGGCAGAGAAATTAGATCAGTGGTTGCCAGGGGCCAGAAATGAGGGAGGGCTTGCCTATAAAGGGGAATAGGGACAATCTGGATATTATGGAATTATTCTGTATTTTTACTGTGGCTGTGGTTATATGGCTATGTGCATTGTCAAAGCTCACAAGCCTATGCAAGAGTTAAAGTTATATATTAATAGAATAGTGGAAGAAAAGGTCAGCTTGCTTATCAAGGAAATGGTGTAGTAAAAACAGTACATGAGAAAATGTTACTAACAGAGTTTGTGATACATAGCATCAGATATTTCAAATATATTCTAAGTAGAGTAGTAATACTTATGATAATATTATTAATAACTCTTACTAAATATAGTATAATAGTAATAATATTACTAGGTACAGCAATAATAGTAATCACATTTTTAAACTGCTAAAAAAGATTTAAACGATATATAAAGGATTACTATTTTAGGATCAGAATGAATCCTAGATATTGCCAGGTATTTGAAGTCATCCAACTCTTGAACTTGCAAATATTTTACTTATAAATTATTATAAAACACATTAACTATGAGAAACTATATAAAATAAATATATTTACTTACCTCCTGGGATTCTTTGGAAAACTTTGCTCAAAGTGTCTCCAGTTATTATGTTGTAACTTATCATAGCTAAATACATAATTAAAATCATACAGTCACCGATAAGATTTTTATCTTGAATATTTTGAAAATAATCAGTTACTACTCCCCAAATATTGGCATAATCTTACTACCTTTAAATATATAGTTTGGTTACCATTATGTACAACTTTAAAAATAACTAGACAACAGATTTATGGGAAAATATTCATTTGTATTAAAAAAGATTTTCACTTTACAAATTTATTCTTTCCAAGCATATTTAAATAATAGTGAGGTTTGGTAGTCATTTAAAATGTGATTTATTTGTCATTAAAGTTCAGTTTCTAAATACTTTTCCAGGAATGCATGTATTGTTCAATGTGAGGAGTAACAAAAGAATATTATGAAGGCTCTAAAATATCTCATCATTTAAAAAATTAGAGTTTTGGGAAATATATTATTAGCCTTTGGTGGGACATAAGAAACTAGTGATTTAAGCAATAACTTCTGTATTACCGGTTTAAAAAATGAAGTCAATTTGTCCATTGTTGAGTCTTAACATTTTATTTATTTAAGAAGTGCTAAGTGACATTTTCATCATTATAGTACAAACTTTAAATAGCATGTTGGCTTTGTACATGGCTTCCACAAATGTATTTCAAAATATTTTCAAAACATTTATCTCAGCCTTAAAGAGACCTATTGTTTCGCTCACTCACTGTTATTCCCAGATCATTCTATAGTTCACCAAATGAGGGAAGAACAAACATTAGACTAATGAAAATCACTCTCATTTTATTTCAGTAAAATACTCAGAAGACAAACCAAAGGACCAGGGAATAAGAGAAAAATGACTAAAGAAGCAAACACTTAATTTGGAATATATTTCAACTACTAGTACTCAAACAACTATGCAATGACTATTAAAACCATTACATTCAGAAATGACAGTATGTTTTTGCAAATAAGTATAATTTGCATCTTCATGTTCATCTTACCTATATATGGATACAAAAACTGTAGAACAGAGAGGAGAAGATACCCTGGGAAGCCAAAGGTTTTATTGACCAAAGACTGGTAAGTGTCTGTTCCAGAGAGAGCCCCTCCTTTTATCAATAAAACAAGGGAAAAGTCTGTGGTAAAAATAACAATGAAACAAATGTTAGATTACATTTAATACAAAGGTTTTTCATGTTTTGACTTACATAAAAAGGGAAAATTTTTAAGATAAGCAGTTAATTTAATGCTACAGTAAATCAGCATGGCAAGGCTTCCTTCCTTCCCATGAAACATTATTTTTCATGAAATGGTACTGTTCCCAATTACATATTTTTTGGTCAAGATGCAAGTATACTTAACATATCCATGTGATGAACTGGACAGAAGAAGATACGCAGACTACAGTTGAGCATCAGTATTTCATTTTACTTTCTAACCTAACCAATGCAATGACTATTCACAGGATGCAGCCCAATGGCCAAGCCACACAATGTAGGCAATCAGATATTTCATAGGCATTCAACATGTGAATACTGAAAATGAAAAATGCTGTAAGCGTGCAGAAAAATAGAGTTAGGAGACTCAGATCATTGGTTTTATAACAAAGTACAACTAGTAACTCTATTTTATAGTTATGGTTGAGAGAGCACTCTAAGAATTTTTTAAATTTTAATTTAATTTAATTTAATTTTAATTATTTTTTTCTTCACTCAGATGGTGTTCTCTCCCTCTTACTCTCCAAGGAGGGAGAAGAACGGTCATCAATGGCCAATGGCAGTTACAGAAGCAACACCAAGAGCCGGCTGCACGTTCAGGAGAGAACACTCCATCTCCTCCTCATGGTTTCGGGTGCTCTACACATTCAGAGGAACTTCTCTAGTAACGAACTACAGAAGTGATCCCTGAAAGTATAGTCTTTAATTTACATTTTAGAGATTTAAGTTACAATTTTAAGTTGAAATTGAAGATATAATTATATAGATATTATATAATTAAAAGTTAGTATCTTTCTTTCTTCCTTCATTTAACTCAGTGAACCTAGCGAATGACATTGAACCTACTGAATGACAATGCAGTTTTATGAGGTACGCAACTATGTACAGGGTGTGATTCTTGCACTCTTTTCTCTTGCCATGTTTCACCACAGGTGATTTTGTTATTTTTTTCGTTTAAGTAATTTGGAAATGCGTTAAAAGACAAAGATAAAAATTCAAATAATTCTAGTATGATTTCCACCCTGAATTCTTCCCACACCATCAAAACTTCTTTAAGGTTCTTCAATAAACTCAAAGTTGATAAATCCAATTGACACACCCCGAATCTTAATCTTATTTGCTCTTTCAGTGACAATTTTTTTCCTGTTCACCATTCCTCTCCTCTTTAACCTTCCTCCTGCAGCCTTTGCCACATCACTTTCTCTTGGATTTCCTCCTACCTTTTTTTGGCCATTGATACTCAGTTTTACACCAGTTTTCTTTTATTCTGGATTCTTAGACTTTTTCTCACTCTTCAAGATGGCTTACTGTGATCTCATTCATGTGCATGGCTTCAATTTTCCTATAGATGTTAGTAACCCCCAAATTTGTGTATCTAGCCCAGACTCCCAAACTCCAGATGTCTACATCTGGCTGCCTAATAAACATTTCACATTGGAGACCTCATAGACATCTCAGTTTTAAAATATCCACATTCTAATTTATATATGTGTTCTGGAATCTGCTTCTTCATCCACATTTCTCTGATCAGTGAATGGTATCAACAGGAATTTGAGAATCACCTAGACTTCTCATTATTCTTCATCTTCTATATGTATTCCTTTGGTCACCAAGTCCATTACTGCATCATAAATTATTCTACTGTGTCCCCTCATTTCTAATCCCTAGCATCCTTTATTTTAGGACTTAGGCCTTTATCATATGCCATCTGGATTATGGCAATAACCTCCAAATAGTTTTCTTATCCACCAATCTCACCCTCTACCAAAACATTTCTGACATCTGCTAAGACTTTCTCAACATTTCCCCTTGGATGGGTCTGACCATATCATAAATCTGATCACGTGTTCTGCTTAAAATACTCCAGGGGATCCTCTAATGTCTTCTAATAAAAGTCAACTCCTTTTCATGAGGCAGAAAACATTATTTATTAGCTGTGTGACCTTGGGTGGAGGACTTGACCTTTCTGAATTATTATGTTACAAACACAAAAATACTATCAAATAGTGTCACAGCACTTCCTGTGTGCCAGGCCCTTTCAAAAATGCTTAACACATATTAAGTTGTTTATCCTTTACAACAATCTTAGGTACTCCTCATTTAATAAGTGAGAAAAGTGAGGTACAGAAGGTTAAGTAAATTGCCAAGCTTCACACAGCTAGCATTGGAGCAGTCAGGATTTGGACCCTGGCAGTCTGGCCCTAGAATCCTTGCACTTAATCAAAATCTCAGCTCAGTTGGAAGTCACTGTAGACCTTGGGCATATCATTTGAATCCATTAAAGTTTCAGTTTCCTCCTCCAGGAAAGTAGAACGTGCATACCTACTTCATGGAGTCAGAAGGATTAAGTACAGTGGTGGCTTTACACTCTGCATCTAGGCAGTCCTCAGGGAACTACGGTAATGACAGAGCCATTCATGGGAAACATCATAACTGCCTCTGCAAACCGCTCTACCAGCATCTCCCTCTACTCACATACAAACACCAACCCCATAGTTTAACCAGACTGAGTACTTACAAGTTCTCTTTTGTATTTCTACATTTCCACCTGCTTAAAGTAACCTTCCATTTTCTTCACTCACTCACATATTTTCATAAACAGTGGAGGTATCTCCTTCTCTTCACAACATGTCTGCTCCTTTGAAGGTGTGTTAAATGCCAAAGTTCCTATGATCATGTACATATTTTCATTATGGTATTTTTAATGAAGTATTGTAACTATTTATTTTTGTTTGCCGGACTCTATGCCGTGAGCTGCATACAGGCAGGAATAACGCTCTTTATTGCTACAATGGCAGCAGTGTCAGTAAATATTGTTGAAATCAATCAGTGATCAATATAGATCAGGATTCAAATTCAATTTGAGAAATGACCCAATACATATATTTTAAAATATTCTGCAAGCACCCAACGTATAGCAATTAATTCTACTTCCTTTGTTTAAAACTATGAAAAGCTTCACAGGAGAGTTGAGTAGTTTCTTGAAGGATGAGTAGGATTTCACCAGGTAGAGAAAAAAGAAAAAACATGTCGAGCAGGGGGACCATCTGTGGGAAGGCAGTGTGAAAGCATATTCTGTATGTGAGGGATGACATAGTCCAGAACAGCTAAAACATAAGGTTCACACATAGCACTGTTGGCGACAGGCTGAAGGAGAGGTTTGCGTAGTTGGAGATGAGAGTGAAAATTCAGACTGTGACTACATGAAGGGACGCGAATGCAATAATTTTTTCTGTTGTCATTATGGAGTCTTGGAATGCTTTGATGGGTGGAGTAATAGTAATCAGGCCAAGGTTTGATAAAGATGACTCTTGCAGCAATATGGAGGACTGGTCAGAAAGGGGCAGATGATAAATGTAGTAAAACAGTAATTTATTCGCCAAAGAAAGAATCAATGAAAACCTGAGTAACAGAGAGAAGGTACCCAATTTCACAGCTGTTGTAAATTTTTTGGTGAAGAACTGTATGCTTGGAATGAGAATGCTGTTTCATAAAAGTTCAAAATGTATTGCTTGAAGTTAACAGTTTGCTAAAAATTTAGTCAATGATAAATGTAAATGATTTCATCTGCTTATAAAATAAAGGCTATAAATATATTATCTTAAAAATTTTAGGAATCTCAAATATCAATCACTATGATTTTGATCTCACTTTAAATATATTATATGCAAATTTGAGGTAATCCATGAATGAGTTTGTGTTGTTCAACATGAAAATTTTCTTTTAAATCATTCTATATGTTTGGAAAACAAAAATTATTTTACTCTAATCAACAAATAAAATAATCTTAAAGCAATTTAAAAATAAAACTCTGTTATAAATGTTTATAATTCTATTTTTGTTTCTCAACCTTTCACAAACATGGAAACAGAACTTGGAAAAAACACCCATTGAACTGTTCATACCTCATTAGAGGCCTTAGAAAGACAAAAGAATAACACTAGAGACAAATCATTGAGTAGCTACAATGTCAATTTAAAGAAAAATTTAGTATCATACCCTACTTGTAAATTTTCCTCTTAAAAGCCTATTTAAAAAACCAAATGAATTATAGTCTATATTCTTTTTTTCTTTTGTGTGGTTACCTTTATTTATCAAAGTTATTTAAGGATTTTGATCATATAACCAAATCAATAAGACTAATTTCCTCTGATCAATAGTTCTGCAATATATGACTTTGCGAAGGACTGCTCACAATAATTGTTATAGGTTTATATATAATATCAGTTGAGAAAGTTATTCATGGCATGATTTGTTTTTGTTTAATATGATCTGGCTTTAGTAAACTTTTCATTCTCCTCAAGTATTGAATTCTTAGGTGATACACATTTTAATTTTTGCCATGTGCATACATATTTACAATGCACTTAAATAAGCCACGGTTATTATGCCTGGGTGGAAATTAATTATTTGTCAGTGCTGATTGACTGGGAAGCAGGAAATTAGAAAGGACAAGGGTAAATCCTTGAATGGGATTTTTTAGTGTTATAAATGCTCTTGGGAACAGAATGCATTTTCAAACACCAGCGACTCTAAATAAGCACAAAGTCATAGATCCCACATTACTAAATTACAAATTAAGCTACAAATTAAGAGCTATAGAAGCTAAAAGCAGTTTAGGTTTTGGGTGGAAAGAAGAAGAAAGCAAAGGGAAGGGAGCCCAGTGCTTTTGCAGCTCTGACTTTTCCATCTTCTACATGCTTTACTCCCTTTCTTCTTCAGCCTGGGAAAAACGACAGTTACAGCCTGGGCTTGGAAGCCTGAGAGTTTATGAGAAACAGCATCTGGGTATGGCCTCCAGAAGCAGAGCTTAGACAGATGAGAGCTCCCAGGAGAAGTGGTGTGAGACGATAGGGCAGGGGAAGCACCTAGCTCTGCAGTGGTGGTACTCTGGAGCTCCTACTGCACCACGCGTCGGTCCCTCCTGGAGGCAAGGTTTCTGTATCAGTCAGCCATTGGCTGAAGGCTGTGGGAAAATGGCAGCTGTGGGTTATAACCGCAGAGGAAGGTGGTACCACTGAGGCCCAGGTCAACACTCTGGAGAAGGGGACAGCTAAGATGTTTTGCATTACCTGGTAAAAAGGCATCTAGGTGACTACACATAGCAGCCACCATAGCATCAACCACAGCAGGTGGTGTCTTGCTGCCTCTTCCACAGTTATGCTAAGGTAGAGGAAAGACCCTGCACTTGTCATGAGGTGAGTGGGAGGGATGACAAGGCAGGGAAAAGGACAAAAGAAAGAGGACCTGATTATGAGTTGTATAGTCTGCACTTAGACTGGGTGTGAGTGAATACGTTACACAAAAAGGGGAAGGCAGAAGAGAAGTAGCATAGAAGCACCGTATTGCTGCACTTAAAGACAGTGGCAGGTGGGAAACCTGAGCAGCCATGGGCAAGGTGAGAACACCTGCAGAAACAGCTGGAGAAGGTTTGTCATTCATGTGCACCTGCCCATGGTCCCTGTGGGAAAGGAAGTCCTGACAACTGCACTTTCAGAGCATAGCTGTCTTGGCTTTAACCAACCTTGAAAACGACTTCCCCTCCTACCACGTTCTTCATAAAATGAAAGGGCACATGAAAAGGATTTAGGCTTGGTAATACAATATATAATGCTTTTCTAATCTTCAGAGGATTAGCAAGAAAAGTAAATTTTCTCAGACATAAATGTCTAAATTCTTTAGGATTCTTTGATCCAATACAATTGTATATTCAATTACAGGGTGTGTGTATGAGAGTGTGTGTGCATAAAATAGTCCTTGTGCAATTTAAGTTGCAAGAGTTAGCAATTACATAGTATTTTACCTGTAACATATGAAACCCAGAATAAAAGCAATATTCCGAGAGGAAAGCCAGCTTGCTTCATTGAATAAGGCAATCCTGGAAAAACATAAAATGCCCACCCATCACATTAATGAAACATACATAAATACAGAAGATTTTTCCCAATTCCTGTATGTGGTAGGCTAAGTGCACTGAGATATTCATATGACATAATTATGAACAGTACATACGACTACTAAAATTAAATGTTAGCATATTAATACTTATTTCAGAGTAAAATGTTGTAAGTTAAGGACATATACAGAGAGCAAGTTTATGAGGTGATAGAATATGAATAAGACAGCAGAAAATAAAAAAGAGATGCCAGTTCATGCAAATCATGTTCGCGTCAGGGTGAGGGGATCCTACGACCTAGGATATGGAGTAATGACCCAAAGCTTTCTTCACGTGCTGCCTGGGAAAGCGGAGAGGGTAAGAGAGGGTAAGAGAGCACAGAAGGGTAATGGGACATGAGGAGTCAAAATGGGCAACCATGTAGGAAAAGGGGGGAAGAATGAGAAGGTAAAAGTATTTTTATATAGCTGAAGGGGGTAATATGAAATATTTTCTTGTAACTTTTTTGGGGAAATGAACAATTTTAGATTATGGACAATAAAATATTTAAAAATATTTCTACCCAGCATTTTACTCTCTGAAAAATTGGCTGTGGCCAGGTAGCTCAGCTGGTTAGAGCATTGTCCCAAATGCCAAGGTTGAGGGTTTGATCCCTGGTCAGGACACAGACAAGAAGCAACGAATGCATGGATAAGTGGAAAGACAAATCGATGTTTCTCTCCCTTCTTCTCTTTCTCTAAAAATAAAGGAAAAAATTGGCTGAGCATAATTAAGAGGTACTTTAAATGTGGCCGACATGGATGAGCTTAAAGTGTTTAAATCAGGAATCATGTCCAGAATTCTGCCGGGAAGAGCTGCCCACACCTCTGTGGCACGTGGAAGCAAAATTTCAAACAAATCTTTGACCCTATTTTTCACTACTTTGCTTCAGACACTTCCACTTGATGCACTATTTGAAAAAAATTATTTATATATGGAAACAAGTAAAACAAAAATATACATCAGCTCAGTTCAGATAAATATTCAATGATGACTGTAACTAAAATGTCAAAACTTTACAGAAAAAAAATATTCTCAATGAGTACTACACAATTCTGTTTTGTCCCTACTGTTACTTAAGTTGGATGTTTTCAAATAACAAAAAAATAGTAAGTATGGGAAAATAACTACCTTTATAACTATAATGCAATGCACTTAATTTTTTCCTTGTCTCAATTGGGAAAATATGAGCTGCTTATTTATTTTGATTATTATTTGGCTCCTTTATTAAAAAAGTCATATGCATTTTTATGTAGCCAATTTGTATTTAATGACTAAATTATATTTTGAATGAATATAAATTATTAAATTCATACTTTAATTTTAACACTATATAGGTGGGTAAGGTACTATTGTATGGATTTAATTTTTCACAAAATTGGTATGTTTTCACATTAAAATTTTGTACTTCCAATATTCCCATATATCTGGAGGTTTTACACCTCCAGATAGTCATAGAAAGGTGATTCAAGTAATGATGGACACTTCAGGAAGAGGAAAAATAAATTAGGTAACATTATCAATTGTCCGTGCAGCCTGTGAAAAATTTTTTTTCAGCATCTCCAATATGAGGCTCCACCTAACCTGACCCAAGTGGAGGATGCTCTCAGTTGTGCAAAGAGGGTGGATCACAACTCCATCTTCAGCAAAAAAGGGACTGATGTGATGCCCACTGTTACAGAGGGAGAAATGGAAAGACTTACGGAGGACAATTACCAATTTTATCATTTAAGATCTTTACTCTAAAAAAATCAATGCACACTAACAACACGAGTCTTAAATTTGGCCTTTGCACTTACGATTTAAACAACAACAACAACGCAATACTTACCTATTATACCAGATCCTACAATGGAGTTGACGACATTAAAAACAGCAGCAGACTGAAGGCAAGTTTTCCCTTTGTGCTTATGTTCAGAAACGAGGATTTCTTTGTCCTCTAGATCGCTCTAGTTAAATACATAAAATGGCCAATAATGAATAAAGTTAAACCAATATTTACTAGTTTAAAACCAGAAAAGTGTTCAATATGCAATATAGTAGACTAACACGATATCAATGATGATAATAATGGCAATCACGATAATAAAAAGTGGTGAGAAGAATAATAAAGAGACACAATAATAGCTAGCAGCGCAACAGAGTTTTGCAAACAAACTCCACCCTAAAATGTCCTAATTAAAGCTGCACCAAGTCCATGGATGCTGCGTGGAGTCCCAGAGTACAGCACCCGTTAGAGAGCCAATGATGTGATTTTGTGAAATTAAAGGGGTTACATTGAAAAGTGCCTGGCAAGAAAAAAAAAAAACAAAACAGTCAGATCAAGGCAAAACTTCTTCCAGAGAACTTTTGGTGGTGCTAGCCAGGACCCCCAAGTGACGGCAAGGCGACCTCTGCTGCAGGGTGAATGAAGCTTTGGGGGAACTTGGCTTCAGAACCTGTCCCAATCTCCGGTTTTACCTGTGGTGGGATGACGGGCTGCTGCCCCTGGTAGCCCATGGTTGCACCCGGGTCCTCAGCAAGTCGAAGGTTCACGGTCTTGGATACCTCACTCTAGCCACACCTTCCTCCTCTGAAACCTCGCAGAGCCCGGCTGGTGAGCTGCGGGGAGCAGACCGAGCCGTCTCTCCGGCACAGCTGGCCCCACCCCGGCACCTCCACAGGCCGCACCGGCTGCAGCCTAGAGCTCACTTGGCTGCCTCAGCGGGAGAACTCTCCCTCCCCCTCCCTCCCCCCGACTTCCCCAGCCAAATGCACCTTCCTCCTCCTGTGGAGATGCCACAAGATGTTTCTGATCTGGGCAGCCCCCTCTCCCACTCCCACCCCAGCTCCAGTTGCAAAGTGTAGTTTGTTCTGCCCACGGTGCCTGCCCAGATTGCACAGAGTTACGGAGGCCTCAATTTAGTCCATCTCCAAGTTAGCTGCTCCTTGGCTGGAGATTGATGCCCAGGTAAGAAAGCAGGAGGACCTCCCACCCCCATGGAGTACCTTTTCTATCACCTCCTCCTCCCTACACCTCTTCTATGGCAAAGAGGGCAGATGAAAACGCAGGGTTTTTATTTTAAATGGAAAACAAACAACTTTTCTAGAGTTTTAGCAAACTCGATTACTCAGCATGCTTTGGTCAAATATTACCTGTGACTTTTCAGAAAAGGAGAGTTAAAGAGGGGAAAGGAAGATGGATTGATATCAGATTCAATAAGTGACCTTGAAGTCACTTATTGGGGTGTAAGGTGATGGGAAAGGGAAGGACCCTAGAGTATCTGAGCTAGAAAGAATCATAAAGGACCTTTTACTCACCCTTTTATCTTACGGATGAGGAAAAAGACCCAGAGAATACTCAATCACAGAAAGAGAATACATAGAGAACAGTTTCAGGGACAGTGTGAGTGATAATGTAACAAATACTTACTTTGCCATGTATAATGAGCACTTTTTGCCCAAATTTTTGAGGGAAAACTAAGGATGCACATTATATACAGGATTAATGATTACACACCATGGGTGTAATAATGGGTTTAATAACCCCGTGTGTAATGCACACAAAAACGTGAGTGCGCATTACACACTGCAAAATAGGGTAGTTTATGAGGTTCTGGTTCATCGACATGTATTTTAAATTATGAAACATTTTAAGAACATGAGAAAACTAAAGAGAATTATAAAACACCATATACTCTCCACCATCAAATTAACAACTGTTAACATTTTATCATATTTTCTTCGAATTGCAAAAATAAACATTTAATGTCACTATAGAAACCCCTATGCTTGTCCCATTCTTTCCCCTTCATCCTGAGTCATCCGATTCATGAAAGTGGTGTGTATCTTTTCCACCCATGCTTTATATTTTAATCCATCATTTGTAGCCATAAATGTTCAGCTTTTCACTTGTTTTTAGGCTGGAGTGCAGTGTTCCAGCTTCTGGTCTGAGCTGCTTATATGCTGGACTAGAAACTAGAAGTTTTTTATAATTTCAAAAGTATTGTTCGTTTAATATAATTTCAAAAGTACCATAAGTCTCAATGAGAAAACATGAAGGAGAAAGAATAGGACTGGCAAGACACGGAATCGCTGGCAGTGCACCCATGCAGAGATAAACATGGTTAACATTTTAGGACCCCTTAGTTCGCTCAAATTACACAGTGTTTGAGGCAGAGGATAAATGCATATGACACGCACATAAGCAGTTTTACTGAGTCTGTCTCAGCCCTGGATAGATGCTACAGAAGCCAGACTTTCAGGAACATAGGGGGCCTTAATTTGAGTATTTTATAGATTATACAATCTGTATAATGTAGTATATTATGATCATGTGGGATTGTTACTTTTCTTCATTATTTAGTTACTGTCTAGGCTTACCTCTAATAGAATCTAACTGACTTAGAAATAACCCAAGAAGGCTCTCTGTTGGCAGAAGTCTGAATTTATAAAGGTCTTCTGATTGCTAACCTGACTCCATTCGGACATTATTAAGGTTCAAATTTGAAAATAGAGATAAAAAATTTCAGTCCACATCCCTGGGAAAGTTACTTTTTCCTCAGCCTTAGGAATCTGAAGAAGGGTGTACTTTTGTTTTTGTAAAAATGGAAGCTTGGTATTCTCTATAGTGTTAGGGTATTGGCTTAGCCACTGCAGCAAGTAGAGCCTTAGCTGCATCCTCAGCTTTCCAGATGTAGGCGTCCTTAGTCTTTAGAGGTCTGGAAGGACTACTCAGATAATTTTGGCTAACTAATCAGAATGAATTCTTTCCTTTTTTCTTTGCATTAATCGTCTTACAAAATCATCCTTATAACTATGTTACTCATTATCAAAGAATATCTTATTCTTGTGATAACATATTATTATTACCTTATAGTTCAGGTATTTTGTTATTTTCTAACTGTAAATATTAAAATTATGTAAAGCCATTATAATGTCATTTCTTCATGGAAGTCAGGGAGAGTGTGGCACTGAGGACTGAGTTTAAATTAATGTGAGGGTGAGCCCTGATTTGTCCAAGACAGGCCTGGTTAGGCTTCTTGTCCCAATGTAATTATGAACAGCATCTTTTTCATTCTTAAAAGTGTCCCAGTTTGAACGATGAGTTACAATACTATGCAAGAGAAGTTCATGGGGGATAATAGTCCCACCTAATATCTGCATAACACTTCACAGCTTTCTCTAGTGGTATCCCAGCTGAGAAGGGATGGAGATCTAAAAATATGGATCTTTGTTTTTTAAAAATTTTTCTTATTTTCCATAATTTTTATTATTGGCACTATTACAGATGTCCCCATTTACCTCCTTTGCTTACCTCCACCCAGCTCCCACTGCCCCTTCCTTCTGGCCATCACCATATTGTTGTCCATGGGTTCCGTAAATGTATTTTTTGGCTAATACCTTCACCTTCTTTCATCCTGTGGCCCTTTCCCCTTTCCTCTGATAGCTGTCAGTTTGTACCATGTATCCGTACCTTTGTTTCTATTTTGTTCATCAGTTTATTTAGATTATCCAATTAATTAGATTCTACATATAAGTGAGATCACATGGTAATTGGTTTGTCTCTAACTGGCTTATTTCACTTAAAATAATAATGTCCAGATCCATGCTGTTGCAAAAGGTAAAATTTCCTTCTTTTTAAAAAATTATATTTTATTGATTATGCTATTACAGTTGACCCAAGTCTTCCCCCTTAGCCCTCCCCCTACCCAGCACCCCCAACTCTCTCAGGCAATCCCCACACCATTGTTCATGTCCATGGGTCATGCATATAAGTTCCTTGGCTACTTCATTTCCTATATTGTACTTTACATCCCCATGGCTATTCTGTAACTGCCAATTTGTAATTCTTAATTCCCTCACCTCTTTACCCATTTCCCCACATCCCCCTTCCCATCTGGCACCCATCAAAACCCTCTTGGTATCCATGATTCTGTCTCTGTTCTTCTTGTTTGCCTAGTTTGTTTTTTAGATTCAATTATTGATAGATACGTATGAAATCAGCTGACAGTCTTATGGGAACTCCCCTGTAGGTAACTAACTTCTTTTCTCCTGCTGCCTTTAAGATTCTCTCTTTATCTACAACCTTTAGCATTATAATTATGATGTGTCTTGAAGTGGGCCTCTTTGCATCCATCTTGTTTGGGACTGTGCTTCCTGGACTTGCATGTTTTTTTCTTTCACCAAATTAGGGAAGTTTTGTTTCATTATTTTTTCAAATAGATTTCCAGTTTCTTGTTCTTTCTCTTCTCCTTCTGGTACCCTATGATACAAGTGATGGAATGCTTGAAGTTGTCCTAACGGCTCCTTATACTGTCCTTGCTTTTTTGGATTCTTTTTTCTTCTTCTTGTTCTGGTTGGTTGTTTTTTTTCTTCCTTATGTTCCAAATCATTGATTTGATTCTCAGCTTCTTTCACTCTATTGCTGTTTCCCTGTAAATTGCTCTTTATTTCAATTTTTGAATCCTTTGTTTCTGACTGGATCTTTTATATGCCTTTGAGGTCCTCACTAAGTTCCTTGAGCATCCATATAATGAGTGTTTTGAACTCTGACACTGATAGATTGCTTATCTACAGTTTGTTTAGTTCTTTTGCTGGAGTTTTGATCTGTTCTTTCATTTGGGCCATGTTTCCTGTCTCCTCATTTTGGCAGCCTCCCTGTGTTTGTTTCAATGTATTAGGTAGAGCTGCTATGACTCCCTGTCTTGGTAGCAAGGCCTAATGTACTAGGTATCCTGTAGAGGCCAGTGGCACAGCCTCCTCTATCACCCAAACCGGGTACTTAAGGTATGCCCTTCTTGTGTGCTGAGTATACCCTCCTCTTGTAGTTGAAGCTTAATTGATGTTAGCAAGTCAATGGGAGGGATTTACTCAGGCCAGTTATCTGCAAGGTCTGGCTATGTCTACTGACCATCAACCTCTGCCCTCTGTGGAGGATCAGATGTGCAGGGGCAAGGTGGTAGTATTCCGACGTGGTCTGTAGCTGACCACTAGGTGCACAGGTTCTGGGGTTTCCCAGGTGGTGCAGGCCAAGGTCAGCCCCAACAGGTGTTCTGTTTGGGACTACCCTGCATGAGCTATAAAGCAATCTGCAGATGGATGCTACTTGTGGTGGGCTTGCAGATTCCCAGGGGAAGCCTGGGCAGGTTTTTATATTTTATTTTGTTTATGCAATTTATCACACTTACTGATTTGTGAATATTGTACCAACTTTGCATCCCTGGAATAAATCCAACTTGACCTTGGTGTATGTTCTTTTAATGCATTGCCAGATCTGATTTGCTAATATTTTGTTGAGGATTTTAGCATCTCTATTCATTGGGGATATTGCCCTATACTTTTTTTTTCTTTGTAGAGTCTTTATCTGGTTTTGGAATTAGGATAACACTGGCCTCGTAAAAAGAGCTTGGAAGTTTTCCCTCCTCTTAAATTTTTTGAATTAGTTTGAGGAGGATAAGTGTTTGTTCTTTGAATGATTGGTTAAATTCCCCCGTGAAGCCATCCAGTCTAGTGTCTTTGTTTGCTTCGAATTTTTTTGATTACTGCTTCAATTTCATTAGCTGTTAGCAGTCTATTCAGGTTTTCTGATTCGTTCTAACTCAGTTTTTGAAGATTATTTGTTTCTAGGAATTTGACCATTTCACCCAGGTCATACAATCTGTTGTCATATGGTCATTCATAGTGTTTTCTTTCAATTCTTTGTGTTATTTAGTTATCAGTTGTTACTTCTCCTCTTTCATTTCTAATTTTGCTTATTTGTCTCCTTTCTCTTTTTTTCTTAATGGGTCTGGTTAAAGGTTCACCAATCTTGTTTATATTTTCAAAGAACCAGCTCTTGGTTTTATTAATTTTTATATTGTTTTTTTTTAGTCTGTATGTCATTTATTTCCATTCTGATCTTTATTATTTCCTTCCTTTTACTTACTCATGGCTTTGTCTGTTGTTCTTTTTGTAATTCATTTAGGTATAAGGTTAGATTGTTTATTTGAGATTTTTCTTGCTTCTTGAGACAGGCCTGTAATGCTGTGAATTACCTCTCAGGACTGCTTTCTCGGTGTCCCATAGATCTTGTGTGTTGATTTTTATTTGTTTCCGGGTAATTTTTTATTTCTTCCTTGATCTCCTTGGTAACCCATTCACTGTTTAATAACATGTTATTTAACCTCCATGTGTTTGAATGTTTTTGAGTTTTTTTTGTGGTAGTTGATTTCTCGTTTTATGTTATTGTGATTCAAAAACATGATTGATATTATTTCAATCTTCTTGAATTTGTTAAGACTTATTTTGTGTCCTAACATGTACTTTAACTTTAAGACTGTTTCATATACAGTTGAGAAGAATTTATATTCTGCTGCTCTGGGATGAAATGTTCTGTAAATATCAATTAAATGTATCTTATCTAGTGTGTAAGTTCACTGTTTCCATGTTGATTTTTTGTCTGGATGATCTATCCATTGATGATAGTGGGGTGACAAAATACCCTACTATGATTGTATTGCTGTCAATCTCTCCCTTAAAGTCCACCATGATTTTCTTTATATATTTTGGTGCTCCTAATATTGGGTGCATATATGTTCTCCAGGGTTATATCTTCTTGTTGGACTGAACCCTTCATTATGTAGTGACCTTCTTTGTCTCTCATTATGGCCCTTGTTTTGATGTCTATTTTGTCAGATATAGGTATTGCTACCCCGGCTTTTTTGTTTGTTTCCTTTTGCATGGGATATTTTTTTCCACCCTTTCACCTTCAGCCTGTGTGAATCTTTTGTTCTGAGGTGGGTTTCCTGTAGACTGCATATATGTGGGTCATGTTTTCTTATCCATTCAACTATGTCTTTTGATTAGATTATTAATTCATTTATATTTGAGGTTACTATTGATGAGTATATATTTATTGCCATTTTTCATTATACCTTTGTTCTTCTCTCTCTGTATTTTAATCAGTTCCTGTAACATTGCTTGCAGTAATAGTTTGGTGGTAATGAGCCCTTTACCCTCCCCCCCTTTTATTTTGTCTGGAAAACTCTTTACTTCATGTTAAATTTTAAATGACATCCTTACTGATCAAGTAGTCTTGGTTTCAGGTCTCTGCTTTTCATTACTTTGAATACTTCATGCCAATCCCTCCTGGCCTGACGTGTTTCTGTTGAGAAGTCAGCTGACAGCCTTATGGGAATTCCCTTGCAGGTAATCAACTGTCTTTCTCTTGCCTTTAAGATTCTCTCTTTGTCCTTAACTTTCGACATTTTACTTATGATGTGTCTTGGTGCGGTCCTCTTTGGTTCTTTCCGTTCATCTTGATTGGGGACCTATGTTTCCTGAACTTCTATAACTTTTTCCTCCACCAGGTTAGGGAAGTTTTATGCCATTATTTCTTCAAACCAGTTCTCTATCCCTTGCTCACATTCTTTTCCTTCTGGTACCCTTATGTTTCATGTTGTTCCAAACTTTCTTTAAATTATCCTTATTCTTCTAAAGTCTTTTTTTTTCTTTTTGCTGCTTTGATTGGGTGTTTTTCCTACCTGTCTTCCAAATTGCTGCTTTATCCAACCTACTTTTTATTCTTCCCAATGTATTCTTGATATCAGATATGCTATTCTTCATTTCCAATTGGTCCTTTTTCATGGATTCTATGTCTTTTATCATGCTGTTGTACTTCTCACTGTTTCTTGAGCATCCTTATAACCATTACTTTTAACTCTGTATCTGATAAATTGCTTGCCGGTCTTTTATTTAGCTCTTTTTCTGGAGATTCCTCCTGTTCTTTCATTTGAGACTTGTTTCTTTGTCTCCGCATTTTGGCTCTCTCTTTATGCTTGTTTCCGTTTATTTATTAAAAAAATTATTGCTGTTCGATTACAGTTGTCCCCATTTTTGCCCCATTGTTTCAATTTAGTAGATAGATTTTCTATGACTCCCAGTCTTCATGGGTGGCTTTATGTAATAGGTGTCCTGTGGGTCTCAGTGGTGCAGTCTCCTTGATCTCCAGAGTTGGATGCTCTAGGAATATCCCTTGTTTGGGTTTTGTGGGCCCTCCTATTGTAATTGAGTCTTGATTGCTATGGCCCTATTAGTGGGTGGGATCAACCCTCAGACTGGCCGACTGTGGGGTCATGCATGTGACCTGCTGTGTGGGTGCAGTCTCAATGTGTCTTCTTTTGTGGCTCCTTGGTTAGAAACCTCCTCTTCAGCCAGTCTTCGGTTGGTCATTCAGGGTGTTTTCTTCCAATTTAGTTGAGTTTTCAGTTTTTTTTCTGGGGAGAGGTGAACATAAGATTCACTTACTCTGCCACCATCCTGAAAGATGTAGAATTAAAAAAAAAACAAGATCCCCAAAACCCCTAGGTTTGATTCAAGCTTATGGCTTATTGGCAAATGCCTTAAATTTTTGAGACCTAATTTCTTTATTTATAGAAAAGGTATTAATAGCAGTAGATGTGGAAATTCAGTGAGATAACTTATTTGCATTAGTTTCCTATAGCTACTGTAACAAACTTTATTAATCTGGTTGCTTTAAAGAAGCAGAAATTTATTTTTACATTTCTGGAGGCCAGAAGTCTGAAATCAAGGTATCATTAGGGCCATGCTCCTCCTGAAATGCATAGGGGGAAATCTTTTATTGCCTCTTCCTAGCTTCTGGTGGTTTGCCAGCAGTCTTTTATGTTTCCTGACTTGTAGAGGCATCACCCCAATATTCCAACTTCACAAGCCATTTCCTGTCTTTTCACGTACTCTTCCCTCTATGCATGTCTGTGTCTGTGTCCAACTTCCCCTTTCTATAAGGACACTGATCATACGGGAATCAAGCTCCCTCATGATTTCATCTTAACTTGACAACACTGGCAAAGGCCCAATTTCTAAACAAAGTCACATTTTAAAATACTGAGGTTAGAACTTCAACAGATCTTATTTGAGACCTACAGTTTAATATATAACACTATTTGAAAAGAATTCAGTTAATCACTTGGGGCATAATAAGTTCTCAAAAATGTTTGCTGTTACTGTATCCAAACAGAAAAATACTTTGTTAAGCCAAAATTATATAATGTAGAGGAAGTTTGGCTACTGTTTGCTATTTGGCTCTAAATAGCTGTTCTCCTTTCTTCCACCATGATAGAGCCTCTGGGTTTTGTCTGGACCATAGCCACCTAAAAAGAGAAATAAAATTTACATCATCACTTGCTGTTGGTTACGGTTAAGTTCTGAGGAAGAGGATGTGGGTAGAATGTATACCCTTAAAGAGAAGGTTAATACCTTTACCTCACCTTTCCTCCTTTCTACTAGCAGAGTGCCGAAATATGATGGCTGAAGCTGGAGCTTTATCCTGGACCAGCTGCCTGTTGGAAACTTCACATTGAAGATGGCTGAGTAACATGACAGAAGGAGCCTGAATTTCTGGTGGATATGCTAGATCTGAATTATTCAGGTAACATGAGAAGGAAATAAACTTTCATCTTATTTAAACTACTGTTATTTGGAGTTTTCTGTCATTCATAGACAAATCTAACCATTATTAACACCTCTTATGGGTACCAAGCTGTAATTCTAGTAGTCAAAATGGTTCATCCAATCCAGATATTTTTAAATAACAGCATCTAAAGAGGTTCTTTAATTGAGTTCTTGTGGAAGTAATAAGTTTCATTGTACTTAGTTAAACTTTGCATTAATATACACAGTTTACTGTTAAATGCATATACAACAAGCTATAAGTCATTAGATTCTGATATTTTTAGTTTATCCCCATTAGTGAACTGGTGGAAAAAAAAAACCCTGGATAATATGGCCAGGGGAATATTTTCTCTGTTGATATGATATGGGTCTCCTTCTCTGTGTCCCATGTTGGTCTCATTCTTAGATTCTTAGGTGTCTGATCAGCACTGGTTGTTCATGTCTTGCTTCAGAGTCTGCATCACTTATCCCAGAGAATCATCATTAGCCTTTGATCATTACAGCCAAACTGTAGCTCTGACCCTGCCCTGAGTGCACTCTCAGCATCTTTTGCTTTACTGACTGTATTTTCTGCACATGTGATAGAGAATGCAATTTTAAGTCTCTATGCAAAGAAGTATTTCAACCAAGAATTAAAACCCCAATTTGATCTACATGTTTGCAGCTAGCTTCGTAAGATCAGAACCATTTCCCAAGCTCCAGTAGCTGGAGGAGAGTGGCTCTTCTTATATATTAGCCATTTGGTGTCTACTACATGTGAAGAACAGAACACAAGTATTAGGTGAGCAAGCTGAGATTTGTCCTCAAATGGTACCAGTTTTCATCACTCAGTAAATATACCCACATACATGTAAAGTGACAGTATAAAAGAAATGCAACTGGATGCCATATGCCCTTTCATACCTTTTAGTCAAGGGAATCTTTAAATGTCACACTAGAATAAATAAGATCTGATTTACCTATACTGATCTTTCTCTTTTTGATGATTTAATAAAGTTTCATTTTCAATAGTTCAATCCTGTATCAGTTGAACTAAACTGGCAAAAAGGAAATTGTATACCTCTCAATTGGGCTGGCTAGAAAGATCAGAGGCTAAGCCTGACAGTACTGGAGACTATGTCACCACAAGAACTTGCAGAAAGTGACAATTATGACTGTGTGTCCTTTCCTAGCCAGAACATTGTCTTCTTATGCATAGTGGTGTGTGACAGAAATACTCTTTGTCACAAAGAATGGCAAGTGGGGTTAAAATCAGGGAGTGGTAGTAGAGGGACCAAAAGAAACTTTGTGACTGGAGCCCGGATTGCCAAGAGTGTAGAAATATGGGGCTGGCAAACTTCTTTTAAGTCTCTTAACCTGATTCTGTCTCTTTGTTTCTGGTCTCAGCTAGTTTTGTTCACTGCTAAAATATAATACCTAGTCCTTTCCTTCGTAGACTGCCTGTGAACATGGAAAGGGTCACATTTATGTTGTTCTTGATGATGATGATTTTGTTTCTTCACTGAACCTGGCATAGTGACTCATGTAATTACTGCTGCTCATTAAAAATGTACCAGATAGAAGAAACAATCTCAAGAGAAATCAGCTAGTAAAAAGTCTTGTTGTTAAGAGAGAATGAGTTTAATGTGGCCAGAAATAAGGAACATCAGGAGAACATTTCAGTAATGAGATCATGATGCTCATTTGACTCTAGGGCATCTGAGAAACTGAGAAAGGCCTGGCCCATCTCTATTTGTTAATCCAACCAGAATATTGGAAAAAAAAAGCAAATTATAGGAAAGGATCACACACAACTGTGACACAGCTTTAAATGTTTTTATTTAACAAATTAATGCTCTGCTTTTAATTCCAAAATACAGCATAATATTATTCTGTTATTCATATGATAATTATATGATATATTAAAATATATTTATTCATAATGTACAACAGTGAGATGGTGTTTTAGTATTTAAAGTTGATTATGAAGGACAAAATTTAATCTCTTTAATGTATATCTGTAGCTGTATGTATAAGTTCATTTAGAGTTAAGTTCTAAATCTGAGACTCATCAAGTATTAAAAACTCAAGCCAAATGACCCTTTGAACCATTTGTGACAGTCACTGTCTGTCTTACAAATGTTTAGTAGGTGCTCAAAATACTCAAAATATGAGCAACTGCAGGTAAAAATTATCCACTCCTGTTTCAGGGGATTATCCACTCATCCTCTGTAAGGAAGGGGAAAATATAGTAGGCTCCATTGCACAGTCCCACACAAGTCACATATCTGGAAGCTTATAGGTAATGATCAGAAAAACAGTGTATGATCCACTGGGTATGCTCACATTTAAAAAAATGTTTTGAACATTGCTGGTTACAAGTACAGTTTTTGTGTACAGCACTCTATCATTTCTGAAAATAAATATATTATCTTTGGAGTCAGCCTTCATTAAAAGATGAATAACATGATTAGGTGGTATAAGTGATGTACCAAATGAGTGAAATACACATGTGCTAAGAGGATCAACTGATCATAAAAGGCTGGGGTTAGTGGCCAGGGACATTTGAAAGAAGGCTGGAAACTGATAAAATGTAGCCTATTAAAGATGAAATTTAATTTGTAAACTTAACATCCCAACCTTGGATGCAGGAAACAAATGATATGAGTACAAGGTGGGAACATGTGGTTTATCTTAAACTCATTTCAAAATAAATTAATGTTTTTAATTAACAACAAGTTTTAAATAATTCAATAATGTCATTGAAAAAATCCTACTGCAGCCTTAGGCAATAGTACTTGCAAGATATTATGCAGCACAAGGAAAGTGGTAGTCCCGGCCATCTGTATTGGTCACACCACAAGCGCATAGACTATTATTTTTCAGCTTTGGAAGCCACAATTTGAAAAATTTACAGATAAACTAGGACATTTTTAGAAGAGAGGAATCAGAATGATGAAAGGTCTCGTGAATCTTTAACTAGCTGAAGAACATAAGATTCAGGATTAGGGCTTACTCGATATAAGAAATGTCTTTATAATTGAATTACCTAAAAATATACTGGGATATCTTGAGTTGTAAATTCCTATTGGAGATATTTTAACAGGCATGACCACTGGGCAGGGGTGTTGTTTTATAGTGTTATTGGGGATGATGAAGGATAAGAAGGGAGCTGGGTGTTCTTTACTTGCTAGTAAGAGAAACTTCCTTGAGCTTCTTAGGAATAAAGAGGGGTAGTTGTTAAGAGTTTTTCTGTACTGAATCTAGGACTAGAAAACTTGGCAGGGGTCCAGATAGCCCTGGATGTTTGCTCTGTTTGTCTATCATGGCTAGCTTCTCTTTGCTTTGTGGAATTTTGGCTTCTCTCTGTAGATCAATCTGTTCTTTCAACTGACCAGCTAGTCACTCAGTTCTCCTAGGCAAATCCTGGAGGAAGTGAGTTTGGCATGCTCAGCTAAATACTGTCACTACCATTGAGCACAGCCTTTTGAACAACAAATGCTCTTGGGCGGCTGTCAGCCTAGGAATGAGATCTCCTTGGGTCAGGCTGCAACCTCTCACCCAGTCAACAGCTAAGCCATTGGACTGGCTTCTATGGTTGACCTGCCAAGCACTGGGTAATAGGATGGAGGAAAACAGTTTGGAGTAAAGGTAGGCTTGGTCCGTGACCTCAACCATGACCAGTATAAATGGAAACAATAAGTAGTTTAAAGTTTCCTCTGGAATTTGTAATTCCCCAATCCCATGACGCTAGGTAGGATCAGAGTTGGACCTTGGTCATTGGAAGTAAGATAAGGAAAGATTATAGCAATTTCTAATATGGGGAATAAGGCAGACACATATATTTTAGGGTAAATAAAATAAGAAATAGAAAGGAGTATTGGAAGTTGATAAAGGTAGATTCCAGTTAGTTGTATTGTTTGTCATTATTTTTCAGTGTGTAATGTTGCTTTTTACTACATACTTTCCTCCTGTTAACTGGAGAGGTGTCACGGATATATCAGACAAAAAAATAGAAAATATACTCGATTTGAAAAGATGTAAAATGTTTTTAAAAAATATGAAAGACACTTCTTGGTCAGAACCACCATCTTTCAGTAGTTCACCAAAATGACTAACAAAGGGAAAGAGGAGAGGCACCTGCTATATGTCCCTTAGGCCTTTTAGAAAACATGGAGTTGTTCCTTGGCCACATACGTGTGAACCTATAAGAAAGGTGATATTGAAGCAGTAACAATAAACTCCTGGCACACAAAAGCCCTAGATGGGATAGTTTCACAGAATTTTACAAAATATTTAAGGAATAGCAAACCCCTAGCCTTCTCAGACTATTCCAAAAAATCCAAGAAGAGGGAAGACTCCCAAACTAATTTTATGAGGCCAGTATCATCCTAATCCCAAAACCAGAGAAAGACACAACAAAGAAAGAAAACTACAGGCCAATATCGCTGATGAACATAGATGCTAAAATCCTCAATAAAATATTGGCAAACTGCATCTAGCAACACATTACAAAGATCATACACCATGATCAAGTGGGATTCATCCCAGGGGTGCAAGGATAGTATGATATCTGCAAATAAACATAATACATCACATAAACAAAAGGAAAGACAAAAATCACATGATCATATCAATAGATGTGGAAAAAACATTTGATAAGGTATAGCACCCATTTTTTGATAAAAACACTCAGCAAAGTAGGAGTAGAAGGAGCATACCTCAACATAATAAAGGCCATTTATGGAAAAACCTACAGCCAACATCATACTCAATGGGCAAAAACTAAAAAGTTTTCTCATTTAGATCAGGAACAAGACATGGATGTCCACTTTCACCACTTCTATTGAACATAGTATGGGAAGTCCTAGCCACAGCAATCAAAAAAGAAAAAGAAATAAAAGGCATCCAAATGGGAAAGAAGGAAGTAAAACTGTCATTGTTTGCAGATGACATGATAGTGTACATAGAAAATCCTATAGGCTCCACCAAAAACCTGTTCGACCTAGTAAGTGAAAGTTGGCAAAGCAGTGGGAGACAAAGTCAATATTCAGGAATCGAAGGTATTTTTGTACACCAACAATGAAATATCAGAAAGAGAAATCAAGAAAAAAATCCTATTTGCTACAGCAACAAGAAAAATAAAGTAACTAGGAATAAGCCTAACTGAGAAGGTAAAACACCTATACTCAGAAAACTACACGACACTAAAGAAGGAAATTGAGGAAGACACAAATAAATGGAAGCATATATCATGTTCATGGATTGGAAGAATTAACATCATCAAAATGTCCATACTACCCAAGCAATTTATAGATTCAACATAATCCCTATTAAAATACTAATGACATATTCCACAGAAATAGAACAAACATTTCAAAAATTTATATGGAACCATAAAAGACCCTGAATAGCCATGGCAATTTTGAGAGAGAAGAACAAAGTAGGAGGGATCATAATACCTGATATCAAACTATATTACAAGACCACTGTAATCAGAACGGTCTGGTACTGGCATAAAAACAGACACATAGATCAATAGAACAGAATAGAGAGCCCAGAAATAAACCCAAGTCTGTACAGTCAATTAATATTTGAAAAAGAGGGCAGAAGCATAAAATGTAGTAAAAATAGCCTCTTCAACAAATGGTTTTGGGAGATCTGGACAGCTACATGCAAAAAAATGAAATTTGACCACCAACTTAAACCATACATCAAAATAAACTCAAGATGGATAAAGACTTAAATATAAGTCATGACAACATAAAAGTCCTATAGGGGAACATACGCAGGAAAATTTCAGATATCCTACACAGCAATATTTTCATTGATATGTCCCCTAGTGCAAGGGGCTTTATTAGTGGCTTTATTCTTATTAGTGCCTGATTTCTCCATATAGAAAGCCATATGGGAAAAGGAAGTAAAAGGGAGAGTTAAGCAAGACATTTTTTTCATTTGATCTTTTTCTTTTTTTAGAAGACATTTATTTTTAGTTTCAGTTCATTTTACTTTAATTTTCTTTCTCAGTTGTGTTGCTTTCTTATAGCTCTTGCAACCTATTTGCTCAACATGAGATTCTATAGCTAAGATGTTTTCTAGAAATATGTCAGTGTAAACAAAGTGGCCTCTTGCCACATTGACAATCAAGAACTCAGTCTGATTATAAAAAGAAGTTTTAAAATAGTATGAATAATCAGAATAATCAGAATCCATGTATGTTAGTTCTAAATACTACTACCTTCTTCAACATAACATCCAAAAGGACCTCCCTAAGGGCTAGAGAAGGAGCGAGGCAGGCACACAGCTGCATTCCCATGGCCTGGCTTCCCAGGGGCCTGACCTGCTGCGTTGGGAAGCACAGGACAGCAAAGCCCTTTGTTGGCCTGGCCTTAAATGTCCCCACTACAGAGGCAGAAAAAGTGGTGACTAAATAATTTAAAACATACTGCAAGTAAAATGAAAATTGTCTAAAGAAAAGGAATCACGGAATGTGGAGTAGTAGCAACAATGAGAGTAAGTAAACCATAAGAAGACTGTGTGTGTGCCGTCAGGTTTAGTTGTAAAAATCAGAGAACATTTTGGTATGTTATATGTCCTACTAAAAAGCCTGTAAAATTTCCCCTTGAGGGAAAAATAAGAGTAACAAGTTTAATGCATATGTTATCCCAAATGCACACACACACACACACACCTACAGAGAACCCATCTGCATGGCATGGTGAATGTAGCCCAGGCCCTGATTTGGAAAACTGACAGGGAATGAGTTGACACACAGGAGTCGAGCCCACTGGGGAATCAGGCCTGCATTGTACCGAGGCTGCTACAAGGCTTGCTTTTGGCTAAAACTCCCTCACCCTGAGTTGAGGCAGCAAATGTTTACCGCATATCTTTAAAGTACCTTTGTAAAGTCTGTGCTAAACCTCCCAAGTATGGGGTGTAACCAGTTCAACCACTTTTCCCTTTGCATCTGCACAACATCCTTCTCTTTGAAGTAATTAGCAACATTCTTTCTTTTGTTATCTATAAAAGGTAATCACCTACAGGGAACCTGTGCATAATAAATGAGAACCATCCTCGATATAATGTACCCAGAAAAGCAATAAAAGCCTGTCCAGGCAGGGGTCTGGGCCCTCTCTCTCATTTAGAGCATGGCCATGCCATTCCTTTTTCTCCACAGGACTCCTGTAGTCCATGTGAATTTGTTCATTGCAGCCACAACACACAGACCCCACAGGCCAGAGTCTGCATCACACACCAAACTAAAAGGGGGGCGGTGAGGTTGTAGTGAGAATAAATCATGTACATAGTTTCCCCCTTTAACTTAAATAGCTAGTTGCTATCAGGGCACTATAACTCTTCACTCATTTAAAAATACATTTTCATTTATCCTAGTTAGAAGAAATATATCCCTTTTAGAAATTTCTTTTGAAATAATTTTCTAAGTATCATATGACTGTATGTGGGTGATGTAAGTCTCTTTTGTTACCTATTCTCCAAATATTTATGGGAAAAGAAAAAAAAGGTAGGACTAAAATTAATGTCAAAAAATAAAATGGAAAATACAAGAAAATCTGAAATTATTATTATCCCATCATCCATTTGTAATGGTTTCTGGGTTGGTTCAAATGATCTCCAGTCACTTTTCTGGTAAGGGGCTGACATCCTTTTTGTGTGATGTGTCTGCCTGTAAGATTCAAGGGAGGCGACTTTCTTCCTTCAGTGATTTTAGTGATAATAAAAATATTCAGTCATAGAAACATGATGTTTAGTAGTAAAATGACTCATAATTTATTTTGCAAGATCTAGTGATATAGTCCTTAAAGAAATAAAAAGCTTGGGTCCTGGGATCAATGTCATGAGGAGCTCAGATCTAGATTTCTGTGCAGTTAGGCACTTGAGGTCCAGAGAGTGGTGGAACATTTAAAAACTTTTCTCATCATGTCACCAGGCAGCCCAAATGCAGTCTATCTCAGATCTGGGAATCCCTATTTTTTATTTCCTTTCCTCCCCCACCCTTGCTTTTTAAAAATAAATTTATTTATTTATTTATTTATTTGTTAACTTTTTACCTCCACCAGTTTCCTTGGTCTATTCTTCTTTTCTCTCTCTTCGCAGAGACTGATCCCATCTGGATGTAGCAATGTTAAGTCTTCACTGTTTCTGAGCAGAACTTAGACCCTTCAGTGTGCACAGCAGAGCAAGATGAGGCTAACTCTTGTTCACACAACACATTAACTGCTGCCTACAGTCTAACGTGTGCACAGTTTCTATCTGTTTTTTTTACAAGGCTTCTCCATTCTAATTTTTAATATTTACCCCTATCCCTTAACATAATTCAAATAAAGGAGCACCAGCATCCATATTTTAACAAAATGACTCATGTGGCAGAACCTTCCAGGTTTTTTAGGCAATCTGACTAGACCATCAATGAGGAGGTTGGGGGACTGGGTATTGGTTGGTGGAGTTATCTTGTTTATCTAAAAGTTGCTTTGGCATAGCAAACACACTGTAATTAAAACCCAACTTTATTTTTGTTTCTCACGTCTCTTCTTAAAATTCATTCAGTGGGAAAACATTCCCTTTACTGAATGGTATTTCCACAGCTCCCATAACAGGTCAGCGACTCTGAGGGTCTTGATTTAGTAATTAGCGTTTTCCAGGGAAGCAGAGGGCACCTGTGGTCTGGACGGTGGTGGGAGCACTGGTTGGCTGCTTCTCTCTTCCTTGACCCATTTTTCCAAACTCAGAAACTGGTAGCTCTGGCATTTGAGAGTGCGGGAGAAGCTTCTACAAGGGCTTGTTTTTCACCATACATGACTGGTGTCATTGGAAACAAGCTTCTGCTCTGGACTTAAAAAAAATGAAGCTTTGTTTTTCTCTTGTGAGTTGATTCCATGGGTTGTGAACACTGTGACATCACTGGTAGTCTATTAGTTCAAGTTCCCATCATTTTACCCCAAAAGCTGTTTACTCCTTCAAGAGCTCCTGGGAATCTGGCCATCCACAATTGAAGTATATGCTGTATAACTTTGAAAAAGATGCACATCCTTGTAATCATCTTGCCAAGTGGGACATAGAATATCCCATCACCTCAACAAATTCCCTTCATAGTCAATCCTCCTCCACCTCTGAGCCCAGGCAAACACTAATCTACTTTCTGTCATTATAGATTAGACATTCTTGCTATAAAATGTCATGGACATGGAATCAAATAGCATGTTTTCATTTGTATCTGGCTTCATTAACTTAAGATAATGATTTTAAGATTTATTTATGTCATTTCATCCAGTTTTGCTGTTGAATACTATTCCATTAAGATTGATACAGCCTTGGCCAGTTGGCTCAGTTGGTTGGAGCGTCATCCTATATACCAAATCGTTGTGAGTTCTATTCCTGGTCAGGACACATACCTTGGTAGCGAGTTCAATTCCTGGTCAGGGCACATCCAGGAGGCAACTGATTCATGTTTCTCTCGCACATTGATATTTCTCTCGCACATTGATATTTCTCTCTGTCCCTCTCTTACTCTCTCTCCCCCTCTCTCTCTAAAAAATCAATAAGCACATCCTTGGTGAAGATTTAAAAAATGATACAGCACAATTTATTTATCACTGTATTTGTCTGTTTGAGTTATTTCCAGTTTTCAGCCATTATGAATAAAGCTACTTTGAGTATTCATGTACAAGTCTCTGTGTGAACAATTGTTTTCTCTTAGTGAACATTCAGTGGTATTTTGGGGCAACATGGTAGATGTGTGTTTAGTTTCATAAAGTGCGGCACCATTTTACTCTTCCATCATTCATGTATGAGTGTCCCAGTTGTTCCGCATCCTTTCTAGTATATGACATTGACAGCTTAAAAATATTGGACAATCTAGTGGTTATATAGTGATATTTTGATTTTAATTTGCACTTTACAGATGACTTATGGTTTGTACTTCATATATCTTCTTTTATGAAGTATCTTTTAAAATATTTTGTCTAAACACAGTACCCAGAATACAAAAGAACCACAATAAGGTTTTGTTGTACTTTTACAAATTGAATACAGAAAATGTAGCTCATCAAAGGATTTGAGTTAAGTTTAAGTCAGTTCCTGGTATTTATGATTATTGAGCAAGTTACCAAAGAAGAGAGTTAAAGCTAATTCTGATGAATTTAAAAGAAATTGCACAATAGTTCCAGCCAAGATGGAGGCATAGGTAGAAACACTTTGCTTTCTCGCACAACCAAAAGAAGGATAGCAACCAATTTTAAAACAATAAACAACCAAAACCACCAGAAAATCAAACTGCACAGAACTCTGACAGCCATGGAGTTAAAGGAACATTCATCCAGACTGGTAGGAGGGGTGGAAACTGGCAGCCAGGTGGACAGAGAGGACTCACAACGAGGTGGCAGACTATGTGAGTGAGGCTGGGCTGGCTGACAAGGAAACTAAAGACTCAAAATCAATGGCTATAAAATACTGTGGGGGTCATGAAAGCAGGATAAACTCCCAGTCTCACAGGAGAGTTGGTTGGGAAGTTGGGCTAGGGTGGAATGAGCAAGCAGCATTGTTCCCTCTCTGACCTGTCCCCCACAGACAGCGGCACAATGCAGCAAATAGGGTTGCCCCACCCTGGTGAACACCTAAGGCTCCACCCCTTATAACATAACAGGTGTGTAGAGACAAAGGAATATGGCCCAAATGAAAGAACAGATCAAAACTCTAGAAAAAGGCTCTGGCTGGTGTGGCTCAGTGTGTTGAGCACAGGTCTGTGAACCAAAGGGTCCCTGGTTCGTTTCCCAGTCAGGGTGCATGCCTGGGTTGTGGGTCAGGTCCCCAGTAGGGGGTGCATGAGAGGCAACCACACATTGATGTTTCTCTCTCTCCTTTCTCTGTCTAAAAATAAATAAATAAAATCTTTAAAAAAAACAACTCTGGAAGAAGAGCTAAGTGATGAGGAGATAGACTACCTATCTGATGCAGAGTTCAAAACACTTGTAATCAGGTAACTCACAGAACTAATTGACCTCGGTCACAAAATGAAGGAAAAAACAAAGGCTACACAAAGTGAAATAAAGCAAAATATGCAGGGAACCAAAAGTCAAGGGAAGAAAACTAGGGCTCAAATCAACAATTTGGAACAAAAGGAAGAAATAACATCCAACCAGAACAGAAAGAAGAAAGAAGAATTCAAAAAAAATGAGGAGACACTTAGGAACCTCTGGGATAATTTTTAGTGCGCCAACATCCAAATCATAGAGCTACCAGAAGAAGAGGAAGAGTAAGAAATTGAAAACTTATTTGAGCAAATAATGAAGGAAAATTTCCCCAGTCTGGTGAAGGAAATAGACTTCCAGGAAGTCCAGGAAGCCCAGAGAGCCCCAAAGAAATTAGATGCAAGGAGGAACACACCAAGGCACATCATAGTTACATTACCCAAGATTAAAGAGAAGGAGAGAATCTTAAAAGCAGCAAGAGAAAAGGAGACAGTTACCTACAAAGGAGTATCAGCTGATAAGAGTATCAGCTGATTTCTCAAAAGAAACCTTGGAGGCAAGAAGGGGCTGGAGAGGAGTATTCAAAGTCATGAAAGGCAAGGACCTACATCCAAGATTAGTTTATCCAGCAAAGCTATCATTTAGAATGGAAGGGCAGATAAAGTGCTCCCAGATAAAGTCAACTTAAAGGAGCTCATCATCACCAAGCCCTTATTATATGAAATGTTAAAAGGACTTACCTAAGAAAGAAGATCAAAAACTATGAATAATAAAATGACAACAAACTCATAACTATCAACAACTGAACCTAAAAAACAAAAATAAAATCTAAGCAAACAACTAGAACAGGAACAGAATCACAGTAAGGGAGATCGAATGGAGGGTTATCAGTGGGGAGTGGGAGGAGGGAATGGGGGGAAAGGTACAGGAAATAAGAAGCATAATTGGTAGGCATAAAAAATAGAGGGAGGTTAAAAATAGTATAGGAAACAAAGAAGCCAAAGAACTTATATGTACAACCCATGGACATGAACTAAGGGAGAGGGTAAAGCTGGAGGGTGGAGGGTGCAGGCTGGAGTGGGGATAAAGGGGAGAAAAAAAAATTAGGACAACTGTGAGAGCATAATCAATAAAATATACTTAAAAATAAAAGAAATTGTACATTCCCTTCTATATTCCAAATATGGTCTTTGGGTAAATTATACAAGGCCACATAGTTAGATAGTGGCAGAATGGAGATTAGAAACCACATTTTCTTTTTTAAATTTCAATTTTCAATTACAATTGACATTTCATATTATTTTATATTAGTTTCAGGTGTACAGCATAGTAGTTAGACAATCAGAACTTCCAAAGTATTCCCCCTGATATTTCCAGTTCCCACCTGGCTCCATACACAGTTACGACACTATTGTTGACTATATTCCCAATGCTGTACTTTATGTCCCCATAACTAATTTCGTAACTGCCAATTTGTACTTCTTCATCCCTTCACCTCTCACCCAGTCTCCAACCTCCCCTCCCTGTAGCAATCATCAGTTAGTCCTCTGTATCTATGAGTCTGTTCTTTTTGTTTGTTCATCTGAGAAACCACAATTTTTATTCTTAATTTAATTCTTCTTATATTTAAATCAAAATTTTAAAACATTGATTTTTATACCATTGTATTGAATATATGTTTTTATTCAATTACTGTTTTTTTAGTTATTTCTTCGTGTTCATCATTGCAGACTTTAGCTATGACAAAAACCTAATCATCACTCAGAATGTATTTCTCATCAAGAAAATGTCTTCCAAATTTCAAATTTCTTACTTAAAAAATGAACTCTTAAACCAGTGTTTATTTTGAGAGACTTACTTATTAGGTATTATCTTTTTTTCCATCATATTATTTTTTCTAACTTACTATTTTTAAGCAGCTATTTTATAAATAATTGAGAGTCCACTGAAAAAAGGAGTGCTCTGACTGAGATGAGCTGCACGGGCCCTGTGTGCAGGTAACTGAGGGGCCAGACCCCCATTGCACAGCCCAGGCATCAGGACTATTTCAGTGCTCTATTAAGATCAAGTTGCCAATGAGAACAATTCAATAATGGTCCCTGGTTTCTGCACACAGAAGTTCAGATAAAAAGTTGCCTGAAGCAACATTCTGTTTAGGCAAGATATACAGGAAATAGAACATTATAATAAGGCTCATATATCAAGAACAGGAAACTTTTGTAAGCATCATCGATTTGGCCATTTTGATGGAATTGTTTACCGAAAACCCCCACCTCCTTCGTAGTATCCTTTAACAGAAAAAAAAGAGGGGGCAAAAAGCCTTATTTAGCCCTGGAGGCACATTTTAATTACTCTTCGTCTCTACCATGGCACATTACATCGACAGCTTTTTTAAGTCCAAATTTTTCTTATTCTTAAGTATCTGTTTTGTGTGTGCTATTTTTCATTGAATTATAGTGTACAGTGAGACATGACCTCTCAAAACACCAGATAGAATATGCGGTAATCAGTTTTGTTTGTAGTCAATGTTCATTATTCATCCAAGATTCTTTGGTAGTTTAATCATAGCTCTTAACAACTAGCTTGAAATTTAGAGATAAAAATAATATCTAATTTTGGTATCCTTAGTCACAAAAATAGTTGTGATACAAAGTGTAGACTACAATGAATGGGTGAGTTACTCAACTAACCCATTTTATATTAGTTTAAACAATGTCCTGAAATAGTCCTGTTTCTCCTTACATTTATTATGAATTTGGGTTGAGGAAAAGGGGAAGTACAGATAATTGACAGATATTCATTTCTGGTAGACACTTTACTTATATAACTTTACTGTTTCATTATGGATAGTTTTCACAATGTGGGTTGTTAAGTTATTGAATGAGGTCGAATAGTTTCATTCATAGTTTCCAATATTTCTAAAAGGTAGTTACTAATAACCCCAACTTTGAAAGGTTGATAATGGAGTTCTTCAGTTTAAGTAGATAAACTATCCAAGGTTATACAACATGTGCTTATTTAAGGTGGTGTAGGAGAGGAAAAGGTTTTTCTTGCCAACCTTAGGGTTTCTGGCTGGGTCTGAAAATAAAATCGTCAAAGACAGATTAACAGGAGAAACACATACAGCTTCTATTGAATTTTTGTAGGTACATGGGAGCCTTCACAGGAGAATGAAGACCTGAAGTGACCACAGCAGGAAGACTTTATTCCTTTTAGACAAAGAAACAATAAATTTCTGAAGAATTGACAAAACACAGGGCTTTGAGTTAAGGGTAGCAAATGGTGAAGAGGCAGCTAGGAAGATAAGGGTTAATGTAACAATGTTTGTTTGCACAGATGTTTCTGCCCTGAATTACCCATCTCTGGTGATAAGTATGTCTTCCTTCTGCTCGGTATAGGTAGGTTACTTTTCACATTGAAGGTTTTTTTTAAAGGTTTGTTAATCTTTATTTTTTTAAAGATTTTACTTACTTATTTTTAGAAAAAGGGTAAGGGAGGGAGAAAGAGAGAAACATCAATGTGTGGTTGCCTCTTGAATGCCCCCAAATGGGGACTTGGCCTGCAACCCAGGCACGTGACCTGGACTGGGAATTGAACCAGTAACCCTTTAGTTCGCAGGCCAGCACTCAGTCCACTGAGCTACACCAGCCAGGGCTCATGTGGGAGTTTTATGGGAAGAAGGACGAGGGGGTAGGAGAGGCCTGAGTAACCTGCCTGCTTCTGCAGTTTTTTCAGACTTCTTCAGTTTAAAATAATTCAGTGTGCCAAGGTGCCACATTTTGGGGTAGCATGTCTTAAATGCCATCGCTGGTAAACTCAGGCTTGGCTGATAACAAAGCTCATGCTCTGTCCAATACGCAACTGCAAAAATTTACAAAATATCTTAGGAAGGGATACATTTAACAATTGGGAAATCCACAAGACTTTATAGTTTAACATTTATGAAGACCTCTGAAAATCCATATAGTGTAGGTGATGTTTAGTTAGTAATACCTTATAAAATTGTATTTTAAGAAAGGAATTATTTTCAAATATTTACCTAGTTTTTGAGTTGTTATTATTAGTCCGTTAAACTGTATTTGGCTTAAGTGAATCACCTTTTATATTTAATTGTCCTGTGAGGTCAGTGATGTTTTGATATTTTTTTAGGTTATATACATATACATTTGAAGACTAAAATAATAACATTATATTGAATGTTTTCTATTAGTTGGTGAAAAAGATCACATTAATTTATACATACTCTATAAATCTAAAATATGTATAATGATGCCATCATCCTTAATTTATGGAGATTTAGTGTTCCATATTTGAATAAATGTAATAATTTCAGTATCTGGAGCAGGGCATTAGGGCTCTTTAAATGCAATCTTCCTCTTTTTTTATTTCTATGCTAAGCATGATGAGGTTCTAGGGAAGAGATTTTCACTTCAGTTTGTGCAAAGTTCACAGGTAAATAAATCCTACAATAGGCTTAAAATACTCTGACACATATGAAAGGGGAAAACTCTATAATCCTAATGGGCTTACTAGATGATTTTTAATGTGTTAATCAAATAATAATATGGAATCTACTTTAAATCTATGTTGAAACAAGGTGGGGGGTATAAATAATCCAAGTAACATGGTATTCTGCACTTTAAGATAAAGAATTGATAAGGGTTTGATCTGCCCTTTGGGCCTGGTTAGCCTGAAGTAATCTTCTCCACACATGAAAAAATTCAAAGTATTTGCATGACCTGGTTAAAATCATACAGTTCTTGGTGGCAACTGTTGGAAGAAAGCTAAACTAATTATTTAGTCACATGTTGTCCATTAGCTTCTAGTTACTGGACTCCCTGAGATTAAGTTCTAATGAATAGTTAATCTCACTTGATTGACAAATGGACTAATGCCTTTAAATAGAACTTGTTCTTTTCTTTCAAGATACTTTATTCATGTGCTCTTGTAGTAAATCTTCTTCCAGTTGTTCAGAACCCATAAAGACAAGTGAAGGATGCCCTATCCAATGTTAGGGTAACTCTACAATGAGAAATGGGAATATTGTGTTTGCAGGAAGCCAAATATACAATTATTAGGCATCTGAAAATGTCTTTAGTAAACAGTGAACTCAAGAGTTGATCTAATCCAGGAATTTTGTGTTAAATCTTCAAGCAATATAAGTACTACTCTACCGTAGCCCTTTCTGCCCTGTATGACCAGCCGAGCTATTGAACCATATACCTTTCACAATTATATGCCTAAATGTGATTAGTTTATCAGTCAAGATAGGCTAGGTTATTCCCTGGTAGCAAACCATTCCTAAATCTCAGTGCTTAAACAACAAATGTCTCTTCCTTTCTCATATTAAATGGCTCCCCCTTGCGCACACCACCCCTCATGGTAAGAAGTCCCCTACTTCTTACTATGGTGGAGGACTTCTGCTTCTGGTGGCTGGTTATCAGGAACTTATCTGATAGGGCAGCCACCCTACAAAATTGCTGTTCTCTTGTGCTGGAGACACAGGGGAGGACTCTGGTGGCATTTTCGATTAAATATTCAAATAAATATATCAAGGGTGTTGTCATTTTTACTTGTCACTTATTAGGACTTGTCACCTCACCCCACCTATCATGGCAGGGCTAGGAAGTGCAGTTCTACCATTTGGATGCAACAGTTTCTCTGCCTTTTTAATTGAATGTATTTCATGTTAATATAAGAGCCCAGGTTATTCCTTTTACAGATTGTCTTAATCTGGCTTTTCTGATAGTTTCTTCTTGTTATATGTAGACAAAATATATTTGGCATGGATACTGCATAGGTGATATGTCTTTCTAATGCAGAATTTAAATTTTTAAAATTTCAATATTACCTTTCTTCTAAGAGATGGAATTATCTTTTAGCCAGCACTCAAGTGAAATATGAAATGCCTTTTTCAACTGAATTTATCCTATTTAATGCAAGTTTTGAATTTCCTCTCTTAATTTCCCCCCTAGTTTACTTACCTGTATACAGGGTAATAAAGTCGTATTCTTCATGAGAGAAGAAAGGGAAACCCCTGATGTAGCTGAAATCACCCGCTACTCATCTCGTGTACTACACTTACTTTGAGGTCTAATATTAATCCCATTATATATATTCTCTTGACATATATCCACTAACATAAATTATTTAAAACAAACTTATTTAATGTATAAACTGCTTACAATTTTATTTCAGCCACCTAGAAAAGTAATTCTAAGTTTTGAAAGAGTGTTTTGTTTTTCTTAGATTCTTCATAGAAGGTTCAAACCTACCATTACATGTCACATCCGTCCCCAGTGCGACTTCTCTCAGAAAGTTCTAATGGAATTCTACCTTGCGTAGTTTTGTTAAAACAGAGTAGTTCCTACGCCTCCATTGCTTCTTCCCACCACCCTCCCTCTCTTTTTCCTTACTGTTTCTTATCCATTTGGTATTTTTTCACTCACCCCCAAATGAGTAGTAGCAGCCAGTGGCTGGGTCACTAATGACTCCCAGGAGGGTCAGAACTTCCCCCCTGATCCCTAGGGATCTTCCTGAAAAAAAAAATCCCTCAATAATTGTAATTTCAAAGGAAACCCTTTCTATTTATTTAGCCATTTTCTGTTCACCTTTCACTTTCTCTTCACTTTAATTTAAATGGTACTTTTTCCTCTGAATTTTGAACTATAGTTTTTTTGAGTTTTATCAAGTGTTGTTACATTAATTCAGTGCATATTGAATTAGTTCACTTTCTTTATCAATATGGGTAAAGAAAAGTGAACTAATGTTCAAATGTTAAGTGATGTAGGAGGTTCATTAATTCCACTTAAGTTGGGTTGTCAAGACAGAAATTTTTAACCATGTTACTGTTTGGTCAGAGGCAGGAAATGAGTTTTCAGTTTGCATTCTCTCTAATGTTTACCCTCCTTGGTTTCTCCCCTCCCTCCATACCTCCCTTCCTCCCTCTTTAGAGAGATACAAAGGGAGTGAGAAAGAGAGAGAAACATCTATCAGTTGCCTCTGGTACGGCCCTGACCTGGAACTGAATGGGCAACCCAGGTGTGTGCCGTGACCAGGAATTGAACCAGTGACCTCTTGTTTTGCAGAATGATGCCCAACCAACTGAGCCACACCAGCCAGGGCTCCAGCATTTGCTTCAAAGAGGAATAGTAGCAGAAGAAAACAGAAGATCTCTAGCAGATCTCTTTTGTTTCTAAAGCACTACCAGCAGCAGCATTAGTCATCACTCCCCCAGCTGCCCACCGTGCTATTTAAATAGCCCTTGTTTTTGGGTGTATTTTTTCCCCAAGTTTCCTTTTCTGCTCCATAGTCATGACTGTGGAGGAAACACTCTAAGCAACGCCTCCCACACATGGTGACATAAATATTTATGAATTTTTAATTCGAATATCTCTGTTCTATACAACCTATACAGTTTTTTCTTGCCAACATCCTCGTTTATTATTTCAACTGAAAGGTCAGAATGATAGTTAAAAGAGGATTATGTCTTTGTCCATGTTTTGAATGGTAAAGAGCTTAAACCACAGGCCAGTGAAAATGTGTGCTCCCTTTTAAAGCATTTAAGAAACTTAGTTTTGGCAGTTGCTTAGTAACTCATATTTCATTGGAAATTATTTAAAGCTACCTTAAATCAGTTGATGGGCTATGTTTTCTCCTCAATTAGTTCAATAAATATTTTCTTGAATGTTTTCTAGGCACCAGGTGCTGAATCAGATACCGGGGGTGACTGTGAGATGGCCCTAGCACTTCATAATTTTTTTTTTAATTTATTTTTTATTGTTATTCAATTACAGTTGTATGCCTTTTCTCCCCTTACCTCCCCCCCACCCCAGCTGAACCCACCTCCCTCCCCCACCCCCACCATCCCCCCCGATTTTGTCCATGTGTCCTTTATAGTAGCTCCTGCAATCCCCTCTTCCCACTGTCCCCACCCCACTCCCCCCTGGCCACTGCTAGACTGTTCCCCCCCTCAATGTCTCTGGTTGTATTTTGCTTGCTCTTTTCCTTTGTTGATTATGTTCCAGTTAAAGGTGAGATCATATGGTATCTGTCCCTCACTGCCTGGCTCATAATGTGGTTTTAAATTAAACAGAAACAGTTTCACAATAAATAGTAAATCTTAATAAAAGCACACTGTGTGCTGGAGCCTACAGCTTGCTGGGTATGTGAATGTAGGTAAATAGTTTTAAGCTCTCTGGACCGCATTTCCTCTCTGTAAAGTGGAAGGGTTGCATTAAACGATGTTTTACATGATGTAACACTGTAAAATCGTATGTTCAGAGGGTGTGCTAGTCCTGGGTGGGACCGCGCTCAGCTCCGTTCTTCCCTGCTGTCTTGCTGCGCTCTGCGCCTTGAAGGCAGGATGGTCCCCTGCAGGCTGACTTTTCCAGGCTCCAGAGTTAGTTGACTTAGGATTCAGTCAAGGGTGGGCGGGGTCAAATCAACCGCGGAACATTGAAGGGCAGGGTGAGGAGTGGGTTTGGAGGAGGGTCGAGTCATGACGCCCCCTTTCCCTTCAGCTTAGGATGGCTTCTCTAGGGGTTTTATCTCTGTGCCTCCAGCTTCCACTGCATCCAGATCCATGCCCTCCTCTTCCCCGCCCCCCAATGTTTCCAGTTTCCATGGGGTCATCCTGGCCTCTGAGTTCCAGTCATTGCATGTTTTCCCATTGACCCTCCAGCTGAAGGATGATAAGATTCCCTGCTATTGCCAATGTCCAGGGTTATTGTACAGCCTTCTGTTTAACTCTCAGTTTAAACTCTCTGTAGACCCATGATGCAGGATCCGTGTGTTGTGGCTGCACCAATTCACAGAGACTACAGAAATCCTGGGGAGAAAAAGGGACAGCATAGCCGTTCTCTAAGAGAGAGTGAGAGAGTGAGAGAGCCAGAGGGCCAGAGAGCCGGACCCCTGCCTGGACAGGCTTTTATTGCTTTTCTGGGTACATTACATTGAGGATGGTCCTCATTTACTATGCAAAGGTTCACTGTAGATGATTACCTTTTACAGACAATAAAGGAAAGAATGCTGCTAATTACTTCAAAGAGAAGGATGTTACAGATCAAGGCGGAAAGTGGTTGAGCTGGTTACACTCCATACTTGGGAGGTTTAGCAAAGACTTTAGGAAGTTAAAGATACTCAGTAAACATTTGCTGTCTCAATTCAGGGTGAGGGAGTTTTAGCAAAACCAAGTCTCATAGCAGCCTAGGTACAATGCAGGCTTGATTCCCCGTGGGGAGAACCTATCTGTGGGTGTGGGTCCTGCCCACCGAACCTCACTACCCACTGGCTTTTCCAAGTGGGGGCTGGGCTAAATTTCCCACACATGGAATGGTTCCTTATAGACCCACCCATGCTTTCCATTCCTTCTACTGTGAACATAGGATGGTTTCTCTTTGCCTGGTTGGGTGTGACTAATCCATGGTGTTTACCTCCTCTTTCCTCTGGAGCTGTTATGGTACTTTGAGCAATCGAGGAAGAGACACACAAACATGGATATATTCCCTACCTGATCCAAACTAGTTCTTACAACAGATACTGACATCAAAAGAAATGTTTGTTTTATGTTCTTTTCAAATATTGAAAGAAATACAGGATCCACCCTTTTATTGAAGGTGCCAAGTAGAGTTTTTTGAAAGTTAAGGGTCATGGAAACCAAGGTGGGAGAAATCTTCAGTGAAGAATTGAATTAATCTGTGCACTTTTTGGTTCTTAGAAGCAGTGGTTTTCCTATAGCCTCTACACCAGCGAGATTTGCCACTCTTCCACCAGCAGCATTCATTAAAAATAGAAGTGTAGTGATGAATGAATTCAAAACCTAAAGTTTTGGTAAAAGAAAGAGATGTAAGAAACTTTTTAATAAAGACTCGGTTTAGCAGTGTGCTTTTCTTACATTTCTTTTGTCTCCATTGCCTTTAGGTTGCTAAGACACTTCATTCATTTCTAGCAGTTTCACCAGGAGAGGACAAGAATACAAACTCAGGTGATTTTATTTTAAAATGGTATGTAGTATACTTCTCTTTTGGATATATTCTTTTATTGAATTTGTTCACTAAGTAAGGAAGTGGATCCCTGGCTGGTGTGGCTCAGTGGATTGAGTGCTGGCCTGTGAACCAAAGGGTCATCAGTTCGATTCCCAGTCAGGGCACGTGCCTGGGTTGTGGGCCAGGTCCCCGGTAGGGGGTGCACAAGAGGCAACCACAAATTGATGTTTATCCCCTTCTCTTTCTCCTTCCCTTCCCTTCTCTTTAAAAATAAATAAATAAAATCTTTTAAAAAAGGGAAAGGAGGTGGGATAAAAACGCAGTCTATCTCTTCCATCTTCCCCAGTTTGGATACAGATGTAAGAAGGGGAGAAATTCTTGGTGATTGTTGGTTAGGAAAATAATGGTATTATTGCTGATACACTGAGAGTCCCTGAGAGGGATAAGTAGATGCTCACTGAGAATGTCAGTGTATTTGTTTCCTGTGGTGGGTGGCTTACAGCATGCGCTTAGTGGTCTAAGACAACACAAGTTCATTCCCTCACAATTCTGGAGGGTGGAAGCCTGAAGTCAATGGTCATTGGGCACTGTTGCACCCACTGACGCAAGAAACAGATGTTCGGAGACTTTCAGGACGTTTTCAGAGATGTTACTTTAATGGCCAATTCTTTTAACCTGCGCAGGGGCGGACTCTCAATGTGTCCCGGAGACACAGTGCTCTGAAGAGCTGCAGATGAGAGCCGCCCCGAACGCTCACAGGCTAGCTCTTTTATACAGTGAGAAGCAAGCAAGCAAGTTACAAAAGCGGGAGTTGCTGTTATCTCTGCATAGCTCTGAGCTCTGGAGGAGTTTTGCTCTGGGTCCAGGAGGAACTATCTGTCTGTCTCCTGTTGATAAGTTTATTTCAGATGACGATTTGTTTCTCTTCCTTATCCATTCTAGTGACCTTCAAGAGGTTTTCTGCTTAGCAATGCTTATAATTGTCTGGCCCTCTTTCCTAGCTCTCAACAGGCACCTCAAGGCATCAGCCATGTCACACTCTCTCCAGAGCCTCCAGGGGAGACCCTATTCCTTGTTCTAGCAGCTTCTGGTGGCTGTTTGCTTTCTTTGGCTTGTGGCCCCACCACTTCAGTCTCTGCCTCCATGGTCACCATGTCTTCTCTTCTGCAGGGAACTTTCTTTCTGCCTCCTTATGAGAACACTTGTGAAGGTATTTAGGGCCCACCTACATAATCCAGGACAATCCCCTCATCTCCAAATGCTTTATTACACCTGCATAGTCCCTTTTGCCGTATAAAGTAACATTCCCAGGTTCTGGGAATTAGGATGGGGACATATTTGGAGACACTTACTAGTGTGGGACAGGTAAAGTGTATAGAGAGGCTGGTGTGGGTTTAATTTGCATGTGGTCTCTAAGAGTCTTATCAGACAGTGACTAAATCAGGGCTAACTGCTGTCTTCAAGGCCAAGGCTAGGAAAATACTGATTATTTCTTAACATCGGGGGCCACACACTGGGTGTTGAATAATATACCCACAGGGTAGATGAGTAGAAATGCTACTTTATTAAAACTGCTAGAGTCAATTTTAATATTTCTTCTGTGGATATTGAAGAAAAGTTTATCTTTTCTGTACAATATAAAATTTAATCGTGTTTATGAATATCAGATAATTCTTCCTGAAATTTTGTTTTATCTCTTTGATCTATCCGTTAAAGAACTCTGTTAAAATTTTAAGTATTTTTTTCTTCTTTTCCAAATACTGTATATTTATGTACTTATATGCTATATGAATTGTCTACAATTGTTATATTTTCATTGTGCATTATAAAGTTACATAAACTTTTTAACTTTGTAAAGTTACTGTAAAGTTATTATTGTAGATATAGAATAACCATTTTATATCATTTCACTTTTTGCTATAAAACATGATACTTTGGTTCTAATACTTCTACCTCTCTGTTCCTTTTCTTAAAATTACTTTTGTCTGGAAAAATTTTCTGAACCTCTTTATTTTCAACATTTATTTGTCAATTCATTTATAGATATACTTCTTGCAATTACATCTTTTGATCCAATCTGATGGTGCATTTATATTTACTATGACAAGTAATATATGATCTTATTTTGCCATTTTATTTTATAATTTATTGTTTCCTTCTCCCTTAGAGAAGGAATACATTACATGTCACTGAAGATTATCTTTTTTCTGTTAGTTTTATTAATACAAGTATTTGTACAATGTACATTTGTCTCTTTTTTTGTTCCACTGTGTTTAATATATACATAGTTATATATGTCTATATTATATACATTTATTTTATATATTATACATGTATAATTTTTATATTTATATATATAGATTAATATACACATATTTAATTTCAAACCAATGATAAGAACATAATATCGCCATCATTTATGCATTACATGTTTTATGTGAGACTCATAATGCTTCTACTCTCCCTCTTTCTCCTCCTTCTCAACATGCATTAATTAATTTATTTGAATCAAATTATTTGACATTAATAATTATTATACCTTGCATTTTCTTTTCCAATAAATATTTTTGATAGGTTAATTATGTAACAAATGTTAAAAACTCATTAGATATTAATGCTAATTTTAATGAGGATATTACACATTACCAATTTTTAAATACCATGTCATGCCTGAGATTTTATAATTTATATTTATTCTTTTAGTCAGTTGTAGTATTTTTCAAGTATCAAGTACAATTTTTTCCAAGAAGAATTAGTGGATTCTGGAACTTTCTGATTTTTTCTCACTTAAATTTTGACTAGCTTCAGATTTTTTAAGTTATAAGTCATTTTTCCTCACAATCCAATAGAACTGTCTTACTCAAATAATGATTCTTGGGCCATCTGCCTGAGAATCTTTGGAGATAATGTCCAGGAATGTACATTTTAAATAAAGTTTTGAAGTAATTTCAAATTTTAAAAGCTATTTGCATCAAAATTGTTCTAATTGCTACTAAAACTTAGTATTATAAAAGAAAATGTAATATCAACTTGAATTTTTCTTTGTATAGTGTTTGTAGTCTCTGCCTATGACATTTTTGTATCTTTGAAAACCATAAATTTCAAAAATATTTGTACATGTAGATTACATTACATTGATTTTGCCTGACTAGCTCATTTAGAATAGAAACTCTAGTATTTCTTTGATTTCTATTCCTCTTGATTATTATTTTCTTAAACTTCTTCCTTCTCTGCATGTGTATTGGATTTCTTCAATTTAATAAGCATGCATTTTTTTGAAACAAAACTTTTTACTTTAAAATAATATGGATTCATAGTATACTGCTACAACAGTACAGAAAAACCTTCCCTATGCTTCCTCCACATTCTCCCAGTGGTTGTACCTTACATAACTGTACTACAGTATTAACCCAGGAATTTGACAGTGTGTGTGTAGTTCTATGCCGTTTTACTGCGTACATTTGTGTAATCACCACCACTATCAGGATCTAAAACGATCCCATCTTCACAAAATCTGCCTCCGTATTGTCATACCTCGCATCCCTCAGCATCCCTAGCCCCTGGCAACTACTAATGTGCTCTCAACTGCTATAGTTTTGTCATTTGAGGTTGGCTTATTTTACTTATCATAATGCCCTTGAGATCCACTTAAGTTGTTGCAGGTATCAACAGTGTGCTCCTTTTTATTGCTAGGTAGTGTTCCATAGTTTGGATGTCCCACAGTTTGTTTACTAGCAAGTCTCTTAACTTCCTTATTATCTCCAACTACAGTTTCTTGTCCTTTTAGTTCTATAAGAATTTCTCACGTTTATAATTTACTTCACCTCCCCCACTTTTTAAGGGATTCACTTTAATGTTCATTGTTTCTATTGACTTTTTAAATTCAATACACACACTTTTGCCCTTTTGAAGCTAATCTGAATGATTTCAGAGTTGTCTCCTTACATAAATTTAGTGACTCTCAAATCTTTGTAAAATAATAACTGTAATTTACATTAACATGTTGCTGATAATATAAATTATATTTTTAAAAGTGTTTTTATGTTTCATCAAGTCAGTAAAGTGTAGTGGCCTAAAAAAACCACAGGTCTGGACTCAAACTGCTCTGCACAATATTGAACTGCCTTGTTGAAACTGGAGCACCTCTTGATCCGAGCTGGCTGTGGTCAGCTTTGCTGCTAGGTGGCTTAATGAAACTGAGATTCACTAGACAAAAGACAGATGGCTAGTCAATGAGGTGAGTAAACATAAACACCAGGTGGGCAAGTGATCACCAGCTATTCTATTTAGGACTCTGTTGCTTGCTTTTTGTTATCTGAAGGTTTAGTAAGCCAGACCTCAATCTGTGCCACTTGGAATTAATTTAAGTATCACCTACCACTGAAACAACTGTATTTAAAACAAGAAGCAGGATGTATGCAGTGTAGCTAGAGGTCCTTGAGAGGATGATTATTTTGTATTATCATGAGAATCCATTACATTGGGAAGGAAGGATGCACACTTGTCTTAGGATGAGTGATATGGTACCAGAGTAATTTTTTTACCCTGTTTTTGTTGTGGTAAAATAAACATAACATACAATTTACCATCTTGACCATTTTTAAGTGTACAGTTAAGTGATATTAGGTACATTTATATTGTTCTGCAAACATTATCATCATTCATCTCCAGAACTCTTTTCATCTTGCAAAACTGAAACTCTATACCCTTTAAAAATTAACTCCCAGTCATCCCACACCCTAGCCCCTAGCAACACCTCTACTTCCTGCCTCTATAAGGAGTACCCTAAGCAACTCATATAAATATAATCATAAAATATTTGTCTTTTCATGGCTGGTGTATTTCACTTAGCATAATAAACCTCAAGGTTCCTTATGTTTATAATGTGTCAAAATTTCCTTAATTCCTTTAAGGCTGAATACTATTCTGTTGTATGTACACACCACATTCTGTTTATCCATTCATTCATTGCTGGATATTTGGGTTGCTTCCACCTTTTAGGTATTCCAAGTAATGTCACTATGAAAGAGTTATTTTAAAATGTGGGCTTAGAGCATTTTTTCTGACTGAGATGTGCTAAAGATAAATTAATCATCACAAGAGAGCATAAACCATGATTGCTAACGAGTGAGCAGAACCTAAAAATCTAGTCTGAAATCACAAGTTGCAGGTGGAAGTAAATAAAAGCTCCTATTGGTTGGAGTGTCACCTACCGAGAAGATGATCCTATGGTGCAGGAACACCGATTCTTTAGCTATAAAATATATGGTCATCCTGCCTACAAGATTATAACTTTGGTGAGATCTTCTGTAGATTTTCAGGATTCTGGAAACCACTCTTTTGTCCAGAGTTACCTTTAACTATACATATCTTGAACATGAAGGTACTCAAGTCTCAGTAAGTCGTAGTAGGTCTGGGAAAAACTACTGGGAGTGAGGAAGGAGATTCAGGGATTAAGCAGGAACTTCTTAAATGGAACACCTACTGGGAGAATGCAGTGACTTAAAGGGGAAGTGACAATGACACATAGGTTGTATGTGGGGGGACTGTTGCTGCCAATCTCAGATGTGTTTGACGTCACGTCAAGACTGGGCTACACTGAAGCAGGTAGGGCCAGCCATGTAACCTTTGCTTTTGGGTTTTGGAACTGTTGGTGACACAGAACTGAAATCAGAATAGATTCATGGGTGACTTTAATAAGGTCTGTTTTTTGCACCCCTTTAATGATGTTCAATGACTGGGTTTCCCTTCAAGTTACACCGTTGAGATTAAACAGGAGCTTTAGTTACTAGATGTGCATTCTTGTGTATTTCTGCTTAAACTTAGCATTAGTTCAGTATTATATGGATGAATGTGAGGAAGAAGTGAGCAGAGTCTACATCTGCTCTAGACTATGAAAGGATAATCATACAAAATCCTTTTTAAATATTTTACTTATTTATTTTTAGAGAGAGGGAAGGGAGGGAGAAAGAGAGGTAGAGAAGCATCGAAGTATGAGAGATACATCAATCGGTTGCCTCTCGTACACCCTCAACCGGGACCTAGCCTGCAGCCCAAGCATGTGCCCTGGATGGGAATTGAACCAGTGACCTTTCGGTTTGTGGGACAATCCAACCCACTAAGCCCCACCAGTCAGGGCTGAAAAGCATCATCTTGCTATGATGTTTTAGGCATCTACTCTGATCCCAAATAAAAGTTACTGTTGATATATTAAAAGAGCAAAGAGATTCATTGCTACTTGTGTTATTAAATATCCCTTAGATCTTAGGGAACTCTGTAGGCCAAGTTTCTTTAGCAATTCTGTGTCTTTGTAGGGAATTATGAGTTTTATCTACTACCTTAACAACACAGTAAGAGATAGAGACTTTACGAAGGGTTTCAGTTTCTTCTTATCTCCTACAACAGAATGTCACGTCATACTCAGATATTTCATGCACTGCTTCCGCCCTCTGCATGAAGACAGGCATCATCAATTACCCAAAGTCTGGTTCCTAGAATCGGATCAGTGGCCTAGTGCACTTCATCTTTTGGGGCAGAAGGCAGAAGGCGTCCCCTTCCTCTAGCTATTTTCTGACAGTAAGGCCAGTGGCTCTTCTAAGAGAGAGAGGACATTCTGACCTTTCTTATTTCTTCTCTCAGGACATAAATTGTGGTCCATTGGTGATATCCATTCTCTTATGTCATTTGGGATAGGACCAAGGGGGTACTCATTAGGACTCTAAGGAGCACAATTTTCTGTTTAATACAAACCTCAGAAAGCAAGCAATCGTAATGTCTGAACTAAGAAGGGCTTGTTCACAAGGAAGTTGCCAAGTTACCATGATTTCCTTCTTGTGGTGATATGCATGGCATGTCTTCTGTGAAGACGATCAGATGGCTAATAAGGAGAGCACCCGTTAATACCACTGGTGGTCCCATGTGCACCTATGAGGACAGACATGCACGTGCGCTGATGGGTGATCTTAGACCACAAGGAAGTTCCTGAGAAATCATTATAATCCTGAGACTAAAATTGCCTATAAAAACCATAAATTGCATAATTTATGGAGGTATAAACAAAGTTAAATATACTTTTCAAAATATACTTTGCAGTTTATTATACTACCATGCATGCCACTTGGATCTACGGCATGAAGCAGGTAGCTTCCTACATTGCTGAGAGATGCGTAAACTGTTCGTACAACCTTTAAAATTTCCTCTCTACCCATAACCTATGCTTTTACAGTTTCTGTAAAAAAAGCTAGAGTTCTGCCTTTTACTTTAAGGATTTTCTTGTTTTTGAGTAGTATAGCAACTTACTGTCCAACACATCATAATTAGCTTTGCTTATCTGCCAAACTCCTTCAGATTGATTTCTCTGTCTTCAGATTTCTCTGTGTCCGTCATATGCAGTTCTGAAAACTCAGTTGGATTGGTATCCTTTTCTCTACAGGTAACCTTATATGGCACCCTTAGCTTCTGCTGAAATGAGATTGGAGACAGAAGAAATAAGAAAGCTAGTTTGCCACTCAGAGGGCAGATGATGTGTCTAGTTGGCAGATGGAAAGGTTTAGATGTCCTGGAGGTGGCTGAGGTATTGGAATCCAGGCTCGAGCAAGAGCTTAGCTTTGGGAATCAACTGGGTAGTCGTGAGTATAACGTGGCAATTGGAACCAGAAGGCAGGAACAGTAGGCCAAGGGAAAGTAAGTGGAAAGATATTGGGACCTAGGACTGAGTCTTGCAGAAGACGAGGGAGAGGAGTTAATGAAGGAGAGGTAGAAACCAGGTGGAGAGGCTGGAGAAGCTTATCACTGTCCTACCACGTGTCCTACTACATGTCCCACAGGCACATGTGGGTTCAGCTCAGGATGTGTGACATGGTCCCCAAGTGACATCGTGCCAGTATATTGTGTGATCACAATAAAAGTAAACTTTTAATTTCATAATGGTACATGTCTAAAACATGGCAAAATATTTGGATTTCCTTTTTTAAATGAAAGTGTCTTGAATTCCCACTAACTAATAATTGCCTTGGGAGGAAAATCAGAAACAGACTGTTTTAGGAATGGGTAACCAAGAATATCAGAAATGTCGGTTGTTGAAGAGAAGCCAAAGCGAGTAAGAACAGGTAAAAACAGTGATGTTCACCAAGGAGACCACTGGGGATGCCTAAGAGAACGGTGGGAGTACTGTGGCAAAGGAGGTCAAGGAATTAGTACATGGGAAGAAAATGACACTGGTCTCAGACAGCCTTTAGGGGAGAGTCTGGCGATCAGAACCGCAGGTATGTATGGGTGTGTGTGCGCTGCTTGTTTGGTTGTGTGTGTGGGGGGCTACTTTTCCTTGGTTTATTTTTTGCCTCTTATGTCCACTTCTCTCAATACGTCCTATTTTCTAGGGAAACGGAATTCTGGCCGAAAGGGAGACCTGCCATCTAGTTGTCACGGTGCCCAAGCAGAACCCTTGCTCTTTCAAGGGCAAGCTGGGGACATTTAAAGAATCTGAATCGGGTTATTACCCAATATTGTTACGTGCCAGTGCATCTCACCCTCCACGGCCCTAACCGTTCCCAGCTAGCACTCACAGAGCAGTGGAACCCGAAACTCAGGGGTCGATCTGATCCTTCGGCGCCTCCGGGAGCCGTTGCTTGTGACTTTTCTGCCAGGCGCCAAGGAAGCCCTTGACTTGTACACTTAGTTCTGTGGAACATTTCTACTGCAGAGCATCTCCTGAGGGTAGTGGGTGAGAAACCTACTGCAAAATTCTCCAGTTTTCTTCTCCCCTCCTTTTGCGCTCAAACGCCCGTGTTAGCCGTGCGGGGCCCGCAGGAGCAGGCAGAGCCGGGAGTTCAGGCCTCGTGCCAACAGAATAAGTAGAGCTCCGGGCCCTGAGCTGAGCCATTCCTGCCTTACTCGTCTGTCTGAATACCTGTGCTCTGTGGCTTCCCAGCCCGTGCAGTGAGCCCTGGGGACACAGCTGACCCTTCCACGGCACAGCTTTGAATTGCAGGGTCCTCCTATGTGTGGGTTTTCTTCAATAAATATGTACAGTACTGTAAATGGATTTTTCCTTATGATTTTCTTAATAGCATTTTCTTTTCTCTAGCTTACTTTATTGTAGGAATAGTATGCAGCGTGGGGCAAACGTAGGTTCACAGTTGTGAGTCGATGTGAAACACATTTATTCTTGTATTACTATTTATTAATTATTGCATTTTTCCATACAAACAACTTTAAGCCTATGTTTGTTCCACTCTGTATATTAAATACATATAACATATAAAGTATGTGTTAATTGACTATGCTATCAGTAAGGCTTCTGGTCAACAATAAGCAATATGTAGTTAAGTTTTTGCTAAGTCAAAAGTTATATGCAGATTTTCAACTGTGTGCAAGGGGTCAGTGCCCCTAACCCCTGTATTGTTCAGGGCCAACTGTGTTTTTATTTGCACAGTAAGCAGTATTTTTGCTCTCTGCTTAAATAAGAGTGACTGTTTCACCACCTATCACATACACCTCTGTCCATCCATCATTCGGTTCTCATTCCTTCAGACATTTATTAGGCACACCCCATGCCCCATGCCCATCTCAGGGGCAACAAAGGCAACAAGACCTGAACAAATACAGAATCAAGTGATGTTGGAATTCAGAGCAGGAAAAGGACACACCTGGCTAGCAGCGATTTTCAACAGGTGTGGGGCAAGAATTTTTAAAACATGCAACACCTGACTATTTAGTCAGGGACACTGACCTCTTTTTCCTTAGATCGTCAAATAAAATAAAATGACAACAAGCGACACAATAGCTGTCTGGTGTGAATGAGTCAAAATTGTACCTATTTTGATTTTTGGTCAGATCAGTAAAAAATGTAATTTTTTTTGGTGTGCCGCAGAATTTCAGCAATTGCTTTATGTGTGCCATGAGATGGAAAAGGCTGGAAACCCCTGGGCAGGGGTGAGAAGAGGCAGGGCCTGATACATTTTCAATCGAAAGGTTAGTCTAAATGATTGTGCTTTCTCTAGGTGGGAAGCATTGGACCAGGGATCAAGATTACTGGATTTTAAGTCAAATTGTAAGTTTCAGGGAGGAAAAATCTGCATTTATGCATAGTGGTAATTAGAACACTAGGTCCCATTTTGAAACACTTTAATTTGGCTGATTCAGGATTTTATTTCTTGAAGGATTCACTTGCATTGTGTCAAGGTGCTCTTTTCCTTTAAGCTGCGAACCCATTGAAATGAAACTTGAACACTGCTCTCTGCTGAGCCTTGAACACCGTCTACTTACCTGCAGGATCAATGTTAAATTTTCACCAATTTTGTACATTGGCCACGAGAGGGCAGCATTTCACTTCTTTTTATGATTTCATGTCAGACTCGCACAAAATGCTGAGTTGTACCTGGAGGGCTTTGTTGTGTGGAAATCTTCAGATATTTGCAGTGAAACCCGCCATTTTCACATTGATCTTCTAAGAGAAGAAGAAATGATTCTATACTCGTCTTACTAATAATCCTTAGGCAGAAAACCAAATAATTGGATCCAGCTGTTAGATATCATGGTTGAGAATTTACCAGGACATTTAAAATTTAAATTCTTAATTACAGAGTCCCTAGTGAAGATTTGCTTTTTAATTGCGTTTTGGGTGCACTATATTTCCGGTTTATCTTCACCTTTTTTCCAGGTTTATATTTCCACTCCCCTTCAAGCACGTGCACACACAAATGTGTGCGCGTCTGGGGGACGACGCCGATGAAGCGGCTGCATCTCTCATTCACCAGGACTTGCCTGAGTCCCCTACCTCTTCCTCGTCTCCCTCTGTCATTCTTACTGCAGGTGTCTGCTTTTTGTCACCATTTATGTCTCACTATATTTTCATGTGTGTTTGCCATGTGTGTTATCTGCTCAATTAAATCGTGAGCTCCTTGAGGACATAGACTATACTTTTATTTCTTTTTCACATCATAGCGTTCAAGGTGGGGCACAGAAGAGATGCTCAGCAAAAGCTCCCCAAATCAGGTGAAGTGGGAGGTGATACCAACAAGACGGCTACGAAGTTAGAGGTAAATGACCAGAAGGGCATCTTTGGGACCCTGTGGTTGTGTGCGTAGACCCTCGATTTTCAATCCTAGAGCCTCTTCCGGACTCTGTATCAGTGTGCCAAGTCATTTCATCAGCACCCAAAGCAGGGCACCAATGCAGAGAGCAGTCCCTGAAACACGCCTGCATAATTTCCTGTAAGTTACTATTCTCTTCTCTACTTCCTTTCCCCTTGCAAATAGCCAATCCTAATGATGGGAATTTCTCGGTCAAAATTTCTGTAGGGTTCACAAGAGATTATTTTGGTGACATAACTTCTTAGAAACCTAATCTTTTCCAGGGAGTCCATGGGGAGGAAAATGGATATATTTTTCTTTTTCCTGACTTTTTAAACCTCTTAATATTGTCATTAAACACGACATTTAATTGGACACTGTAAGTTGATATTCTAAAAAAGTCCATTGGGTGGAATTATGGAAGATCCATTGGATTGCTTGTGGTTAGAGGGAGTAAAAAGGGAGGCAGAGACAGTTTAAAAAATTGCTATGGAATTTTTGATGCAGGACTTAAGAACTTAACCAAGGAGAGGAAGAGAAGCATGGAGAAATATTAAGAAAGCAAAACTGTCAGGATGCAGTGATCAGTTGGCTGTGGAGGGTGAGGAGGAGGAAGGACACTAGGGTCTCTCCCAGCTTCCTGAACGGTGTGAGGAGCCATTATGACCATAGGAAACAGAGGAAGAAGAACGGATCCAGGGCAAGGTGGGAGAGTCTCGGTTTACCATGGACTATTGTGAGACATTCAAGTGAAGATGTGAGGAGGGGGCAGATGGTCAGACTGTGGAGCATGGAGAGACATCTGAGCCAGAGATACGGAGTTGGGGCCCATCTGTGCTTAATGGGAGGAGCTCCAGGTGGGTATGAGATGGCCACATTAAGTGACCAATTACAAGACTTCAAAGAAAACCATACAAATGGGGTGAGGAAAGGACGGGGAGCCACAGAAGCAAAATTTCCAGGATCGTTGTCATGGATGCCAAGGAAGAAGATAGATGTTAGAAGAGGGTGTGGTCAAAAGAGCTCAGTTACTTGTAGGTCTGAGGAGATAGGTCAGACTTGAACTACGCAGCTAGAATACCAGGTTCAGAGACCCACAGGGGAAGAACACGGCATGCAGTGAGCGGACAGTGAGCATGCTTCGGGACCCCACAGGGCCAAGCACAGTGCCAAGCATGCAATAGGAACACAATGAATTTTCCATTTGTTGAAATGAGTTGATCATAAAACACCATAGTTATTCTTAAACTTGAAGGGGAAGAAGGATATGCACGCTAGAGGACAGCACACAGAATATCTGGGAAATCCTTCTCACATGGTACAGGGTCCTCATTCATTCCAAGTCAGACCTCTCTGGCCCCTCACAACTCTTCCCAGATGCGGATCATTCCATGTAAGCAGAGATGACACTGCAGAGGAGGTTTTGAACTGTGAAAAGTATGAACATGGGGGAAAATACCAGGATCACAGAGACACAGGTACATGAAGACTTAATTGTGTACATGTTTCATTGTGTTAATTTTGGACACATGCTTTAAGTCTTTTATAATTGGTGTGTTAGTAGCCAATAAATATGTGGATCTTACTTTCAAAATATTTTGTTTCTTAAAGTGCCCCATTGTACCATCATTGGAGACAACTGTACTTGAACAACTTAAAAAATTAATAAAAAGAAATATCACTGCATACTAATGCTTTTGATTTTATCTCTCATGTCAGACACATTTTAGAAATTAAGGGTATTGGGTCAAGCGTATATGAAATTTTAATTTTAATAGATAATTCTGGACTTATTCCTAAAATGTTTGCAGTAATTGAGACTCCCAGGATGGATGGAAAAGAGGGTCTGTTTTCCTGCATCCTTGCCAGCTTTGGGTTTACTGGGCTTTTTGTTTGTTGTTTTTTTCACTAATCTGAAGGTTAAAAAAGTACACCATTTTTATTGTTTGAATTTTTAAATTTTGTTCACATTAAATAACAAAAACACAGATCTATTAAGGGGGGATTGGAAGTTGCAGTTCAATAGGCACAGTTTCGTCATGCAAGATGAGACAGTTCTACAGATCTACTGTGCAAAAATTTGCAAAGTTAACAATATTGTATTACTGTACACTTAAATTTTGTTATAAAGTAGATTTCATGCTATCTGGTTTTTTTACCACAATAAAATATATTGCTATTGACATGTTCTCAAATGATTGGTGTCCTCTGCTATGAATTTATAACTTTTCTCTTTTCCATTGTTTAATTCTTATCAACGTTTGAACCTTTTGGCTATTATATAATTGCTAATAATTTTTCCCAGTCCTTACTTTATCTATATATTCTGTTGACTGACGGTTTGTATAGCCAGATATAAATATGTGTGTGCATGTGTGTGTGTAAAAGAAGGGTTGGTTTTCTGTCTTGCTTATGAAGATCTTTACCAAGGGTTTTCTTCTGGTATTTTTATTGCGTTATATTGACATATTTGATTCACCTGCAATTTAAAAATTATATTGTATGAAGCAAGAGTCTAAATTTGTGTTTTTTTATGGGTTTCTAATTGAGTAGTACTGAATTAAATGCCTGTTTTTCAAAATATATAAAGTTCTCATGTGTATTTGGATCTAATTCCAGGTTCTCTGTTCTGTTCTCCAAACTTGTTTATTCCAGAGCCAACATTATACTCTTCTAATTCTAGTAGCTTTATAGGAAGTTTTAATATCTGTGCATTATGTTAAATATATATTAATTAAGAATGTTGTAATATGGATATTATATGATGTTCTCCCGTTCAGCCTCACTTTATACTTCTCATATGTTAATATACTATCGTTTTCTTTATATAATCCCTGTACCTTCCTAGGAATTTCAAGCTTGTGTTGTTACAAGAATGTTTTGATTTAATTTTCATTTCTTCATATATTAATTATAAAAAGTAAAACCATTGATTTCAGCATATTTATGTTATATGCTTCTTAACAAATTTTCTTTTTAATTCTAATTGTTTTTTAACAGATTATTTTTGAATTTTCTAGTTGCAAAATAATCTCACTGCAAATATATAAGATTTTTTCTTCCTTTTCAACATTCATGGCAAATATTTTACTTTTTTATACTATTGCAATTGCTAGAATTCCAAAAAAAATTAAATAGTCACCATTCTAGTGGGTTTTCCTCTGTCGTTTTGGACTTTAATAAAAATGGTTTCAGTACTTTGCCCTTTTCTTTTTGCTTGTTTGTTTTTGTTAGACAGTCTTTAGAGCATTTAGTTTCCTTCTAACCATTTTTATTTAGAAATCTCTATACAGAAATAACTGCTGGAACTTTCAGTTGACTTTTTATAGGTCTTTTGAGTTGACTTTTTGAGGTAAAGACATTAATGTAGCCAGAAAAGCAATTTAGAGTCTAAACAGTCAGCACAAGGGACAGTGAGATTATTCCGCATAGAGTCTTCATAATTCTCTGTAGCAATGTATCTGAAGGAATGTGCACACATACAGTTTTGAGAACAATTTATGAGCAAGGGATGAAGTATTTGTGCACGTCAGCTCCCCAGGAAGCAAAGACTGTGTATCTTGTATTGTTTAGCTATAAAAAATAATTATGTAAAGAATTACAGAGATCAGGAGAGTCCCTGAATGCACCCATTTCTAAGTTTTTGAAACTGGAAATATTGCAGATAAAGTTTTTCATCAGAGAGATATATGAAAGTAGGTTTGTTGTAGATCACGAACACAAAATGAGAAAAAACGGATGCGGCCATGGGAGGCTGAAGATGAGAGTGGAGATAATAGAAGAATTTCAACAAGAAAGAATAAAAAATTTAAAAGTGAGATTAAAAGACCAAAGGAAGAAGTATGTAATTACTGAAATATTAATTTAAATAATTATTCTGTTGGAAGAAACATCTTTTTTGTCTTCTGAGGGACATTTTTATTTTCTTATTTTTTATTTTTTATTTTTTAAAAATTATTTTATTGTTGTTCTATTACACTTGTCTGCATTTTCTGCCCACCCCTCTACCCTACCCCAGCCAAACCCACCTCCCTTCCCTGCCTCCACCTTCCCCCTTGGTTTTTTCCATGTGTCCTTTATAGTAGTTCCTATAAACACCTCTCTCCACTGTCCCCTCCCCACTCCCCACTGACTATTGTTAGATTGTTCTTAACTTCAATGTCTCTGGTTATATTTTGTTTGCTTTTATCTTCTGTTGATTATGTTCCAGTTAAAGGTGAGATCATATGGTATTTGTCCCTCACCGCCTGGCTTATTTCACTTAGCATAATGCTCTCCAGTTCCATCCCTGCTGCTGAGGGACATTTTTTAAAAATGCTGAGATACTCCTAAAAACTAATTTCTTTCTATTACCGTGTAGTTCATAATCATATTTTTAATTAATTGACATGTCTGTAGGTAAGGTCTTGTTGTTGTGAGTGAGCCAAGATGTTACCAAGATCAACTGAATTTTCTTAATTTTAACTTTAGCATCAGTGTAAAACCTGAGAGTAGTCTTGGTATCTATATGTCATGCAGAGGGGCTGACCTTTCATTGAGATTATACTTTCTGTTTCTGTGTTATTATTTTTATTTATATTATATTAATCAAATTGATAATACTCTGTATTAACAATTAGCTTTTTCAACAAGTGACTGTTTAAGATGTTTTCACATTTCTGTAATTCTATCATTATATTTATAAAACTTCAAGTATATTCAGCATGAAATGACATAAACTACATAAACCAACACCCTAATTGCACACTAATGAGTTTACCTCTTTTGGAGGCTTTCTGCTTTAATCGGGACCAAGGAGGTGCTCATGTTGAAAATAAAACCTCTGCAAATAAGGAAAGATTGAGGCTTGCTAATATGGAACACAGATCTAGTTGCTTAAAAAAGGAAAGTATGTAGGAAGAGCCTATAATTTTCACTACTATCTTTGGGATTGGAGAAATGCCCAGGTTAGTGGCAACGGGAACTTTGGGGGAAGACTCTAAATTTACCACATTGTAAGGAGGAAAATGGAAAATCGGATGGAGAGCTTCATTTCAAACATAAGCCATGTAAATCTTCGAAAGTTAAAGTAATAATAGCAGGTTTCCTATTGATTTTTTTCCAAATTGAAATATTACTATGATTTTACAATGGTACTTCTTTTGAAAAGAAGCAGTAATCCAGCTGTAAGCCCTTAACTACAGTCACACTCATTATGAATTTGCTCTGGGGCCAGTTTTTACAAACTCCCAGTAACCCAGACTTGAAACTCACTGACTTCTGTGACCCTCACAATTTATTTGAAGAACTGTTTGTCTTGCACACACCCTTTTTCTCCCCCATGCCATTTTACGATGCCTGGGGCACTGCTTCTCCTACTTTTACGTACAATAAATCCCCTTTAAGATTTTGTTAAAATGCAAATTCTGGCTCCATAGGTCTGGGGTGAGACCTGGGAGTTTGCATTTGATCGTGTTCCCAGGTGATGTTGGCCTGTGGTCCATATGAGTAGAACTGGTCTCTAGGATACTGCAATAGCCTCCTAAGGGATTATCACTAGATTGATCTGTCTGTAGCACTCTTTACATAAAAGTCTCCTCTGCCAGAAAAAATTCAGGGAACTATCAGATCTGAATCCGGGGGATGGCAGTCATTTTGGCCAAAGTTAAGTCATTTATCACTCTTCATAATTCGGAAATAACTTTCTAACTTTAACTTCCACCACTCCCTTTTAAGAATGTTGAGTTTTAGTCAAACCATTCAAATTTCCTTTTTCTTCAGAGCTTCTATTTCCACCCACGAGGTAGATCTAGTGGGACTGCTGATTTCTTCCCCACGCCCTACCTCCCAAATCCACCAAAAAAGAACAGAGAGAGAAACATGTGGAAACTGTGAGACCCCACCCCCCCCCACCCTCCGCCTTGAGGGATGGGAGAAAGGAGATGTTTGAACTCATGTGAAAGGGCAGCTTTGGCCAGGATCCGGATGCAGCTCAGCCCGGCTGTAGGAGACCAAAATAAATGCTCTCCCTCCATTTCCCACGGAGGGTGCAGTGAGTGCCAGGCTCCGTGCCTGCAGCAACTCGAGCTTGGGCTCAGGCATCTCCAGAAAATCAAGATGGGCAGTGTAGCTGCCTAGTGTCTGTGGGACGCTGACCTCAGGGCTTTCCATTCCCGTCCCTCTCCAAGCCTTGGAATGGGGCTGGGGAGGAGGTGGGGAGGGGATGCACAGTCTCTTAACATTTGTGTGCTGAGGACTAATGACCTCTGGTTTTCTAGTATCAGCTTTATTAAGTTTCATTAACAATGTTCTACAGGCTTTATTTTTGAAAAGTTTGCAAGTGTTCTTTCTTTTTCCATGTTCTAGAATAATTTAAGCATAATGACAATTTTCTGGCCTTTGAGGGTTTGGTAGAATTCTCTTGTGAAGCTATCATATGAGCCAGTTGCCTTTTCAGTAGGGTGGTTTGGAGCTAAGTTTTCTAATTTTTTTCCTATGGAAATTATTATTTCGTATCAGTGAACTCCATACACAGGATCTCACTTGAGGAGTTAAATGTGTTGAATACTGAGCTAAGGAACACTAAACACTCACACTAAACAACACCCCAAACCTACCCCTACATTTGTCCTGTTAAGCCAAGAACTGTATAGAAACCTGTTAACCTGATTTGTGGTTTACTGGTTTGTGGGATTGCCTAAGGCTTAGGCTCTCAGACTCAGGGCCCAGGCTGCCTGGGTTTCAATCCCGGATCCTCCACTTATTAGGTGAGTGACTCTTGGAGGCCTATTTAACTTTTGCATTGGTTTTCCCATGGGGTTCTTATAAAGATTAAACTAATTTATATTTGCAGTGTATAGAATAGTGCCTTGCACTGCTTATTGAACAAATTGAATTTAAAAAGATTAGTTGCTATGAGTGTCTTCTTTTTTTATCAGAACTCATTCAAATATTTGTCATGTGGTGGGCACCAGAAACTCCCATCAGGTAGCTGGCCAGGTAGGTGCTGATTGGGTGGGTTTCATGTCTGATGGTCTCCAGGCACTCAAAACAGTAACACAAGCAAGCTCTGTTCTTCTCTACCCCCAGGCAAAAGGAGAGCAGATCACGTGTTGAGTCTTTTAGTGAGATGGGTTTGAAATTGCCAGTAGGAAAAACATGTTGTCTGACTTTGCCGTGAAATGCCTTCCAATTTAGCAATCCTGAGTCAGATCTGTTTGCAGAATGCAAATAGGTACCCCGGTTAGGCTGATGGAGTACTCAATATTCTGTTGCTAAGGATCTAATCCTATTCATGTATCCTATTTTTAGAGCATACAAGAATGAATCAGAGACCTATGATTAATTATTAATGATTGTGAAACAACACTGTTGGATGACAGAAAGTAGAAAGTTTTAATAACAGCTGCTTTGAAGATTACTTTTTACCAACATGAAAGGATTTTTGAAGTTATATTTTATCTCTTTGGAATATTTCTTCTTCTGAAATATTTTTTCCCTTAAATGTATATTATGGTTTAGCCCTATCTTAAAAAGAAAAGACTTTGGCAATGAGAAACTCTAAAAAGATTAATTATAGCTCTTTATTTGTTAGCACGGAAACTAAATTTCTAAAATTTGTGAATGTCTAACAGCCTGTCAGATTAAAAGAAAACTTTTTTCTTTCTAAATTTGGCTTTTAGCATCTATAATAATTAGCAGTATTGATCATTTACTGCATCCAGGCGCAGTCCACCAGGGGTTAAATGAGAACACTCAAGGGTAAAAAAGTTAAATAACTGGTCAAGGTCACACAGGTAGTAAGGATTGATTTGACCCTCAGCACCCTGACTAGAAAGCTTATATTCTTAGCACTGATTTCTTTCCTGGTTCAAATGAAGGGCACGGAAAGGTTACACTTTGTGCAGATTCCATTCTTCCTATTTTACTGTAGCCATTTGTTTGTTTAACAAATACTGGACACTCACTAGGCTAATAATAGATACACTTTACTGAACATTTCTTGGCTAATGGGTTAAATGTTTCATTTCTTTTAACCTTTGCAGCGACCCCAGGACGTAGTTTAGAGACCTTAAATGTCAGTGATTCAGAGCCAGTGCAAGGGCAAGACTTGAACACAGGCCCCTTGACCCCACGGCCGACACCCTTCAACAGCACATTACAGGGGCCCTGTGCTGCAGAACATGCGCATTGCAGAACCCAGAAACCCCGCATCAGAGAGCTTGGGGTGCAGTGCTGCTGCTAAGAGACACACACAAATAACTGATGCGCTTGGGGGGAATGTTTGGCCACTAGGGATACAGATAGTGTGCTATGAAAAGTCATCAGAGAGCAGTTCCTATGACAAAACAGGAAAGACTAAGTAGAAAAGGGTGTTTGAGCTCACTGGAGAAAGAAAGTGAAATCTGGAAGAGGAGAGGGTTAGGAAATAAAATTCAGGTTATGAAAACTACCAACGGGAATATATAGTGAAAAAAATCACTAGTTTTGTTAATAGGCCACTTTTCATTTTTAAACCACAGTATAGGAATTTTCTTTCCCAAGTTTATTTACACTTCCCTCATTTATATAATAAGCATATATTGAGCACCAGCTGGGTATCAGGTATTGCGGATGCAGTATTGAGGATATGGCCATGTTTCAGGAGACAAGATATTTCCTGCTCTCTTGCAGTGTATGGCCTAGCAGGGGAGCGGGTGACAATAAAAATAATAATGATGAGTGAGTGAGGTGCGTAGCCTAATGGTGACAGTGCCACCACCACACTCTAAGCCCGAAGGGGAGAGTCAGGGGCAGATGCGAGATACGTTGTGCTTCAAATAGGGTGATAAGAGAAAGACTTACCAAAGAGGTGACATTTCAGCAAGAACTTGAAGGAAGTGAAAGAGCAAACATAAAGACCACATTTTAGTACATTGAGCTTGGAGAACTTCATATCTGCGGGCATGTGCCAGAGCTTCCTTTTTTACCCACTGACCCTTGCATCCGTTTCCACCCCTCTCCCCCAAGATCCGTCCTCCACCCTCTTCTCCCCCTCTGAGGACAGGCTGTGTGCAGCAACTTTGCAATTTGGCTTACAGTTAGGTTCAGCTGATGGGAGCTCTGGTGCAAGCTCAGAGAGGGCAGAGTGTGGTTGGGGTGTTTAGGTTCCCCACCTGTCTCCTGAACAATGTGGGGCATAAAGGAACCATCTTTAGCCCTGTTTTAGGAAGTAAAAATGTGAAGCGTTAGAAGATGCAGTGGTTTGATCATAGTGGAACTGGGATGGTTTCACTGCAATAAGCATGGAAACTCACTTTATCTAAATGTCTCACGTTTTGCTTACTGAAATTAGCCTACAAACAGGCAGTACTTACCTTTACGGACCCCTTTAAGCCCTGATGACATTTGTTGGCCCTGTAACTGAAAGAATAAACACACACACACACACACATACACACTCTTATTGCAGTTTCAAGGGGTTGAAAAATTCCTTGAAGCTCTTTGGCACTGAGTTCGTGGACTCCAGAATAAGGTACTTGGCTCCATGGACATGACAGAGGCCGCCTGCTTCAGGTGATTTTGTTACGTGGAATCTTTCAGCGGCTGACGTGTAACAACGCTTCATTTTGTGGTTTCAGTGAAAAAGGTAAAAGAAATATCCTCTGCTGTACTTGGAGACAAAATGAGGCTTTAACATGAGTTCTTTATCTAGTCACTCCTAACTGATCCCCATCTACAGCACCTCACTTTATTAACTCCTGGCTCGTGATCTTTTCCTGAAAAATTTCTTCCTCCCAAGTATTCAGTAAACTAAGCCATCACATTCCAAATCTGGGTAGTTACAGACTTGACCCGTTTCTCCTCCACTGCCTGCATCCAAGCCATGTGAGTCAAGCTGATTCTGCTTCCTGCATATCTTAAACCTGCAGCTTTGCCTCCCTCTCTGTTCCTGCCATTTTAGTTAAGAAACCTTCACTCTCATTTGAGCTATTGCAAGTGCCTACTAATAACCTGCTAACCGAGCAACCTCTCTTTCACCCACAATCCATTTTCTACATAACAGCTGGACTGTTACAACAAAAGCTCATGAAAACCACCAGTAATTAAGGGAGTTTGAATATAATGTGATTTGTGATTGGTTGCTGTACATCTCCGTCTTGCTCCCATTCTCAAACAGAGGTGGGACATCTGACAAGATGAAGACAAGTTTTCATCTTCTGTTGGAGGGACCCAAAGAGGAGGAGGCAAGGCCCATGAGGAAATTCAGGAGCTCCTATCTTAGGCAGTGGATGAGGAAATTCCACTCCCCCAGTTTTTCTTGGTCCAATGTCCCTAGAGAGCATCGGCAAAGCAAGAGATTTCTGATTTTGCTGCTGTTGTCTTCGCGATAGCACTCAGAATCGTCTCTCCAATATTTAACCATGAAGTGGACAAGTGGACAGCCGCCACGGGATGGCGCCTGAGGCTGGGACCCAGACCCTGGCTTGGAGGAAACGGGACAGCTCTCTTTGTCTCTCATGACTGACAGCCTACAGTCTTAGAAGGCTCATTCAAGTCACCTCACTAACCTAACCATAAAAAACCCACACTTAATAGCAATGAAAAACTCTGGGCCACGCTTACTGTGTTATGAAAAGGTCGTAGAGTATTTTATGAACTCAAACCGGAAGGCGTTACTTCGCTCATTGACTTTGGTGGTGGACACACAAAGCCATCTACAGAGCATGTACCATAGAAGTGTACACTGGAAGCCTATATAATCTTATTAACCAGTGTCACCCCAATAAATTTAGTTTAAAAAATTTTTTAAATCTTGTTTTTCTTTTTGATCAAAGGATAAAATCTCTAATCCCATGGGCTCTAAGACACAATTTCAACCTTGAATACCAGTGGGGAACAGGCGGTGGTCATGAATGTATGCTCCGCTTGCCTATGAGACCGTACAGCGTGCCCCGACTCAGATGGCTCAGTGGGCTGGGCTTCTCTCAAAGTGAAAAGTTACCAGATCGATTTTTGTCAGGGCACATGTCTGGGTTGTGGGTTCGGTCCCTGGATGGGTGCCTTTGAGAGGCATTTGATTGATGTTTCTCTCTTATTTCCATGTTTCTCTTCCTCTCTTTCTCCCTCCCTTTCACTCTCTCTAAAAATAAAAATCTCTCTCTCTAAAAAAGGCATGCACTTGTACTTGTATTTCCTATCTAAAGGCATTCAAATTTTAGTGGGGAGAGGGGTTTACAGGAGCGACTATAAAGGACACATGGACAAAATCAAGGGGAAGGTGGAAGCAAGGGAGGGAGGTGGGTTAGGCTGGGGTGGGGTGGAGGGATGGGGAGAAAATGAAGACAACTGTAATTGAATAACAATAAAAATAAAAAAGAAATAACATTAAAAAATAAAGATAAATAAATAAATAAAACAGAAAAAAATATACACATGCCAAAGGGGAGGGACAAAAAGTTTCAGTGGCACTTTGCTCTGTCCACGTCTTCATCACTTGGCCCTCCCCTCTCCCCAGCCTGTGTTGCAGTTTCAGGAAGAAGTCAAGCTCCTTCTTACCTTGGAGTTTTCTCTGCCTGAAATGCTTTCCTCCTCCTTTTTACCTGATTTCTTATCTTACAAACATAGCATAAAAATCATGTCATTGTGGGTGCCTATCCCTTTTGCATTCCTCTCTTGAATTAGATTCTGTGTCCTTCTTATCAGATACTTATTTCCTTAGCTGTTGTTTCCAAAATTATGATCTAATATTTATCTTTTCCCATCCATCCGTCCACCCATCCTTACACCCATCTATCTATTTATTGAATTATTCATTCTATACAACTTCTACTTTATTAAGCATCTGTTTCTTACTAGGCCTCTCCAACTTACTATAAGCAAGCCCATGGCTGGGTTCCTAGCAATAACTTCTTGGAAAATAGATTCAAAGGAAAGGAGAAAGAGAATTTAAAAATAAAATTTAATGTGAAGCCTCGAAAAGTGATGAGACTCCTCAAGAATATAGAAAAATCCAGAAGCAAGCAGGCTTGGGGCAGTAGCAATTATCCCATTATTTTGAGACTGTGGGTAGTCTCCTATTATCTAAATGTACATTTTGAGCTCTTTGAATGTTGGGAAATAACTCCTTTCTTTAAAATAAGGCTTGAAAATACTATTCAATAGAAACCTCTGTGCACAGTGATTGAGTCACAACAAATCCAGATTCCTGGAATCTGTGAGAAAGGCTTGTGCGAATCACATCTTCTCTCCCTTCTCACAGTTCTACGCCAAGGACACGCACAGCAGGTTTGTTCTTAGACAGGATTTTCCGTGCTGCTATGCTCCCTCAACTCACAGGAGGGCAGCAGAGAGGCAGACTAGACCGCCTGGCCCTGAAAAGCAGAGAAGCTGAAGCTCTAATTTTGGGCGTAGTGTTTTCAGAAACACCCCTATGAAAATTAGATCACAGTTTCTATCTCTTTAAACAATCCTAGTCAACTGATGTACTTACTCTGCTCCTTTAAAAGAAAAATGAGGTCTGCATTAAGAACAGGTAAGTGCTGTACATGTGAATACAAACATTCTCAAGGGTTGGATCTGGTTTGCTCAGAATACATTTCCTAATTTTGGGGGACAGTTACAATTTGACAAAAGATTTATTTAGTAAATCTTTTCCTATATCCTTAAGAATAATTATTTTGAGCACAGCCCAAGGCCCATCACCTCTTTGGTTGTGATGGAAGTGCCTTTTACTGAATGGTGTTTGAATATGGTTGGTGAACCACAACAGCTCTTGTGCTACATTGTGAACTGCCTTGGCTGTATTCTAGGTTGCAGTAAAAAGTTCTTGAGACAATTTGAGTCATAGCTGAAAACTTCGGATGAATACCGTGCTACAGGGATGGAGGGTGATGTCCACAGATGCCAGGCACCCTGTCCTTTGAGGATGCCTTTGTTCTTCTGCCAGATAGATGTCTTTTTCCCCAGCTCCATTCCACCTCACTTTATAGTGACTCCTATCCTTTTGACATGCTAATTTCTGCCAGCTCTCAGGGCCTCACGGAGGAGGTGTCATCTCTAGGCAGCCTATCCCATTGCTTCCTGATTTTCTTGGCCTTTCAGTGCCTTGGCTATTTACTCCCAGGGAGTCCTATAAGCTCCTAGGGGAACTACAGTCTTGTCGCTAATTTTATCTCCAGGATCTAGCACTGTGTACTTAGTAAAGGCCCAATTAAGAATTAATAAGTAATAAATAAAGACGAATTTTATCAAGAACATGAGAGTAAAGGGTAAGAAAGGAGCAGAGAACTATTCAAACTGTGAAGAGGTTAAAAAAGGGTTTGCTACCTCGCCTCTTGCAGGGTGGGGTGGAGGTGTGGAGTATAACATTTGAGAACATAGTAAATATGATTGTGATCAACTTTTTCCAATAGACGTTCAACATTCAGGTAGGACTTGATAGACTGAGGCCTGTAGCTGGTCAGGTAGTTAATCATATGACTCAACACTGATGAAAGCCTGGGGCTTAAAAGAACTAAAAGTGTGTTGGTGAAAATGCTTTGTGTAGTGCTGAGCACAAAGGAGTGTGCGCTGTGTTGTCTTATTTAAAAGACAGAAAGAAAGACGAGAGAGAGAGAGAGAGAGAGAGAGAGAGAGAGAGAGAGAGAGAGAGAGAGAGAGAAAGAAAGAAGAGAGAAAGAAAAAAAGAAAAGAAAGAAAAGAAAAAGAAAAGCTTAGGCCTTGTAATGATCTTAGCAAAACTCCTTTCCTACAGCTTTCTGGTTAAGGTGTTTCTCTGCAGGGCATCCTTCTGTGCTAGAGGTCACTGCAGTGTGATGAGAGAGGGAGCTCTTTCTGGAAAGGACTCAGCTCTCCTTAGCATCTTGTTGCTAGGCAATAGCTCCTCTGATGAAAGCTCATCTCCCTCTTTAAAGATGAAGTAGGTCTTGTGAAAAATGCTGTTTGTATAAATTGCACCATATGCAAACAGTATTTTGTTCTAATCCTCAAAATTATTTTATCCTATAAGGAAGAGAAATAATTGCTATTTAAAATCCTGTTACTTGGCAACTAGATACTATAGCTTCTCTTTGTTGTTGTTGCAAAGAAATATACTTTCTTTTTAATCTTATTGATTTATTTTTACCTTTTACCAATATGCCTTTCCAAATTGATTTAATGAGATTCAGCAGGGCATTGTTTTGTGATAGTATTTCCCTAGACTACTGAATTAATTTCCATTTGAAAAACCACTTTGGATCTGCAGCTTCTAGCCGGCACCTAGCACACTGCTCTTAGTATATGTTATATAATGATAAAATAGAATGTGTTCTCAATTGAAAGGGCCAATATTTAAAGAATATAATTTTTTAAAAGAAATGTAGACAGGTCAGTGTTATTTGTATATATTTCAAAAACCTACACATGGTTTGCTAGACTCTAAAATTTCAAAATCAATATAAAATAATTATCTTCCTCAGAACTGCAAAATATCCACTAGATTCTAAGAATCTTTGTATTAACCTTTCAATATTTTAAATTTTGGGTCAACTTAGAAAAGTTTGCAATTTGCCTTTATTCTCTTTTCATATAATGTTACAGACTTTTGGAAGCCAGTGGCCAAATTAACAGCCTCATAACAACAATCTTTTTAAAAAACATTCTGGAAGAATTGTGAGTTCACAAATAGAGACATTTTAACATAAAACAAGGAGTTTTCAATTTTTTTCTAATTGTTATTATATGATTTTTTCTTTTCCTTTTTTTTAATATTGTTCAAGTAGAGTAGTCTCCATTGTCCCCCTAACACTTTCCCCAACCCCACCAATCCCCGCCTGCCACCCTCAAACTCACTCTCTTTGGCTTTGTCCATGGGTCCTTTATACATGGTCCTTGATGCACTCCCCCCCTTGTAATCCCCTATTATCCCTCTTCCCCCTCCTTTCTGGTTACTGTCAGATTGCTCTTTATTTCAATGTCTCTGGTTATATTTTGCTTGCTGGTTTGTTTTGTTGACTAGGTTCCACTTATAGGTGAGATCATATGGTATTTCTCTTTTATTGCCTCACTTGTTTCACTCAGCATAATGCTCTCCAGTTCCATTCATGCTGTTGCCATGGGTAGGAGATCCTTTTTTTTCTGATGTGTAGTATTACGTTGTGTAAATGTAACACAGTTTTCTGACCCACTCATTTACTGATGGGCACTTAGGTTGCTTCCAGCACTTGGCTATTGTAAATTGTGCTGCTATGAACATTGGGGTGCACAGGTTCTTTTGAATTGTTGTTTCAGGATTCTTAGGGCATAATACCAGCAGTGGAATTGCTGGGTCAAAAGGCAGTTTCATTTTTAGTTTTCTGAAGAAATCCCATACTGTTTTCCACATTGGCCACACCAGTCTGCATTCCTGCCAACAGTGTACTAGGGTTCCCTTTTCTCTACAACTTCACCAGCACTTGTTGTTTGTTGGTTCATTTATGATAACAGGTGTGAAGTGGTATCTCATGTGGTTTTAATTTGCATCTCTGAGGGCTAGTGATGCTGAGCATACTTTCATATGCCTCTGGGCCTTCTGTATGTCCTCCTTGGAGAAGTGTCTATTCAGGTCCTTTGCCCATTTCTTCATTGGATTGTTTGTCTTCCTGGAGTGGAGTCATGTGAGTTATTTATATATTTTGGAGAGCAAACCCTTGTCCAAGGTATCATTGGCAAATATATTTTCCCATACAGTTTGTTTCCTTTTCATTTTGCTGATAGTTTCTTTAGCTGTGCAGAAGCTTTTTATTTATATGAAGTCTCATTTGTTTGTTCTTTCCTTTATGTCCCTTGCTCTAGGGGATATATCCGTGAAGATATTGTTGTATGGAATATCTGAGATTTTCCTGCCTATGTTCTCTTCTAGGATGTTTATGTTGTCATAACTTATATTTAAGTCTTTTATCCACCTTGAATTTATTTTTGTGTATGGTGTAAGTTGGTGGTCGAATTTCATTTTTTTTCATGTAGCTATCCAGATCTCCCAACACCATTTGTAGAAGAGGCTATTTTTGCTCCATTTTATGCTTTTCCCCCCTTTGTTGAATATTGATTGGCCCTAGAGACATGGGTTTATTTCTGGGCTCTCTATTCTATTGTATTGATCTATGTGTCTGTTTTTATGCCAGCACCAGACTGTTTTGATTAAAGTGGACTTGTAATAGGTTTTGATGTCAGGAATTGTGATCCCTCCTACTTTGTTCTTCTTTCTCAAAATTGCCATGGCTATTCAGGTTGTTTATGGTTCCACATAAATTTTTGAAATGTTTGTTCTATTTCTGTGAAATATGTCATTGATATTTTAATGGAGATTGCATCAAATCTATAAATTGCTTTGGGTAGTATGGACATTTTGATGATGTTTATTCTTCCATTCCATGAACACTGTATATGCTTTCATTTATTTGTGTCTTCCTCAATTTCTTTCCTCAGTGTTGTGTAGTTTTCTGAGTATAGGTGTTTTACCTTTTTGGCTAGGTTTATTCCTAGGTACTTTATTTTTCTTGTTGCTAAAGCAAATGGGATTTTTTTTCTTATTTCTGTTGCTGATATTTTGTTGTTATACAAAAATGCCTTTGATTCCTGAATATTGACTTTGTATCCCACTATTTTGCCAAATTCACTTGTTAGGTCAAGTAGTTTTTTGGTGGAGTCTATAGGGTTTTTTATGTACACTATCATGTCACCTGCAAACAATGACAGTTTTACTTCTTTCTTTCCAATTTGGATGCCTCTTATTTCTTTTTCTCATCTGATTGCTATGGCTAGCACTGCCAATACTATGTTGAATAGAAGTGGTGAAGTGGGCATCCTTGTCTTGTTCCTGATCTAAGGAGAAAGCTTTCAGTTTTTGCCCGTTGAGTATGACATTGGCTGTAGGTTTCTCATGTATGGCCTTTATTATGTTGAAGGCCTCTACTCCCTCTACTCTCACTTCGCTGACTGTTGTTATCATAAATGGGTGCTGTACTTACAAAATGCTTTTTCCACATCTATTGATGTGATCATGTGAGTTTTGTCTTTGCTTTTGTTTGTGTGATGTATTATGTTTATTGAATATTGTACCATCCTTGCATCCCTGGGATGAATCCCACTTGATCATGGTGTATGATCTTTTTAATGGGTATGAGGAAATTTGCCCATATTTTGTTGAGGATTGTTATCATATGATTTACTTAGTAGATCCTTGTGCTTATTTCAGATAATTTTTATTTTTATTTGTTTATATAGTTTCCATCCTGGAGGTTTGTCATATGATTGCCACCCAACACTAATAATTATAATTAGAAGCTCAAAAATTTTGAATCCTTGAGATAAGTGAGTTTGAAAAGATTTCCTGATTTCCATTTAATTTTCAAATTTTCTTGCCTTCCTTTCCGCTCTCCTTCATTGATCTGTCATCCAACTTACAACTGTTGATTTTCTTCTCATAGGTTAACATTTTCTTGGTCATGATAGAACTCCAAGTTAAACCAGCTTAAGCAAAAAATGTATCATTTGTGGTAGAGCCGAACAACCCCAAACAGGGTGTGTGATGACGCCAGGCTGTTTTCTCTCCCTCTCTCAGCTCTGCTTCTCTCATGATGCTCCATCACTTGGAAGTGGACCCCAAGTGCAAACACCTTAGTAATTATTAAAGTAGTGCTTCTAATCTTTTTAGTGATTTCCAGTAGCTTCCTGGACCATATCTTTCTAGTTTAAACAGAAAGAGAAGATCTCTAATTTACCAATATTTATATCTTAGGAAAGGCCTCAAGAAGGTAATCTTGAGTCACATACTCAAAAGCCAAACCTTGTGACTATGAAACAAGAGAAATGAAAGGAAAGAGTAGCTCCAAATGTCCAAAAAGAGGAGTGGGGGCGGGGAGAAGGGTGGTGCCATTGGCTGCAAGGAGGAGAATACTAAACAAATTCAACTAAAAACGACCACTACTCCATCAATTTTCCATGTACTTCAAGAAAAAAGATGAAATAGGCATACTCCAGGCCAATAAAGAGCTCACCATCTGATGGAAGAGCAGTTATAAATTGATCCCTTTAATACGGTGTTATTGGTGGAACAGTAAAAGTCTTCACATAATCCTTTGAGAAGGTGAACCAACTTTCCCAGGAAAATGAAGATAAGAAGTAAAAGGAACTATGCGTGGTGGGCTTCCGCGATGGCTGTTGCCAAGAAAGCCTTTGCAATGAATCTTAAATAATATATAGGGATATTCCAGGTCAGGAAAGGAAGCAGCGAATTTAGGCAGATGGAACAGCAAAGACAAAAAGAACATGGTATGATTGGAAAATATTAGAGGTTTAATATGAGTGAAGCAATGAGTAATTGCTGGGACGTACTGGGAGAGGCCTGCAAAGAGAGACAGGAAAAGTATCACAAAGGGCCTTTTGGGCCATAAAAAGGAGTTTCAATTTATCTTGTATATGAAAAGAAATCCTGAGAGATTTTAAATTGAATATAAAAAAATTTGGTTGGGCATTTGTGTTGGCAGGTACATAACTGTGGACCAGTGTTTGAAATGAAAATGGAAAATATATTGGAGTGTGCATTTTAAACCTGCTTGGGGATCACCTGGAAGTGGACCACATAGTCCAAACACTTTAATAATTATTAGTCTAAAGTAGTACTTTCAATCTTTTCAAGATGCTACACACACAGAAAATAAGATTCATACAGCAAACTCAGCCTGTGGAGGGTGTTTACAGCCAGAGGTCACCAGCACAGGAGTCCTGGCTGCTGGGCCCCATCCGTGAGCCATGAGGGTGCAAAGCTAGATCCTATGGCCTCAGAATACTAAATGGTTGTGGGCTCGATTGCCAGCTGAGGTGTGTACGGGAGGCAACAGATGTATGTTTCTTCTCACATCAATGTTTCTCTCTCTCTCTCTCTTCCTGTCTCTAAAATCCATAAGTACACCCTTGGGTGAAGATATTAACAAAATATTTACTGACATACCAGTCAATTTAATTAAGAAAAAAGAGAATTAAAGCTTTTATTATGGACTTATTTTCATGATTTGTGTCATATTTCTGTTTTAAGTAAATGGAACTCAATTAATGAAAACTTCATGTAGGTGAAATGAAAAGCTGGAGAAAATGCTGTCCAGTTTCTCTAGGGGTGAGTACATGAGGATGATATTAGGAAGGAGAATCCTTGAATAACGCCCTTTGGTACTCACAACTAGGTGTTGGAACAGGACTCCCAAGAAGAGGTGGTTGCAGTCAGAGGGTCACCAGGATGGCACTGCTATGGGTGCGGCGGCATTAGAAAATATTACAGTATTTACAAGTAGCATTTAAGCAGAATTGCAGATAAGGCAAAGGGCATTGCAGTAGTTAATAGAACAGTACCTGCAATTGTGATGAAAATCTAGATTGAATTTGTTTTGGAATCTGCAGGTATAATGTGGCTAATGCAAATGTTTTATTTGCAACGGCAGAGATGGAAATGTCCTGTTAGATCACCTCCTGCCCATGCAAAATAAACTCGTGAAGTCTGCTCATGATGGTCTTGTTCGTACTGCTTTAACATTGTTGGGTCAAACTTAACAGTTCGGGGGAAAAACTTATTTTCATGTAGAAGGTAGTTAGTTTGATGTGACTGTCCTGTTAAAAACAGCAGTAGATTCAAACACCTCCTTTATGACTTTCAGATAACCCAATTATCACACAGGTGACTCAGCAGAGGTGTCAAAATCCAGAACAGCCCTGCTATGTCTATAACCTGCCTAAGCTCAAAGTGCTTCAGGAATCTTTGATGCTGTTTAGGTTGATATGTAAATTACCTAGCCCAGCATGCTCAGAGACTCACTATGCAGCAACACCAAAGACCAAAAGTGATGTGCATTGTTGTCCTATTGAACTTGAAAGACTAACAGGAAATCATGAAGAAAGTTAAATAAAAAGTACTTTGTATTTAAGAATGCTTGAAAAATATAAGGCATAATGTCTTGGCTGAACTAAAAATATTCTAGTGGGTTCTTGTTTAAAGTTTCTCTAGCTACTTGTCTCTGCTGCCTCTCAAAACTTTCCAGTAACTGAAGACACTGAGAAAGAGGACTTCTAATAATTCAATCACAATGTGAAACCAAAACTTAACCTATTGCCAAAATCTGAAAGGAATTTTCATAACTACAAGAACCACAAAAAGAGATTTTAAAGTTCAGGAACCAGATTCCCACTCTTAATCCTATTTTTTTTTGTTGTTGACACTATTACAGATGTCCCCCACTTGCCCCCCTTTGCCTATATCCACCAAAGATCCGCCCTCCACCTTCACCACACTACCGGCTGTGCCCCTGGGCCATGCATATGTTCTTTGGCTAATCACTTCCTCTTCTTTTACCCAGTCCTTCCCACCCCATTTCCCTTCTGAGCTCTGTCAGTCTGTTTCATGGGCCCATGCCTCTTTATGCTGTTTTATTATGATTTTCTTTAATTGAAAAGTGATAACGTTTTTTTCTTTCAGGTAACCTGTCAACCTTTCCTTCTAGACACACACACTTCAGAGGGTTTGAACCAACAAAAACCTGGGGCAAAATTCAGCTGTTATTTGGGTGCCCCTCCCCATATACACACCCAGTAAAGGCAGTTGAAGGGATATTAGGCAGAAGGAGGGTGTGGGGTATGGCGTGTGGGGTGCATGTTGCACTATGGAAACCATGCTCCACACGAGTCAAGCTGTAGCAGGGATGCCCAGAGCCATGGCCTCAGCCTTGTAGGGTCCCTGACTGTACTGTGAAGAGGATCAGAGAGCCAGGGAATGGGAGGTGGTTGAAGGTCTCCCTTCAGTTCAGTGGAACTTCACTAGGTTAAAAGTTGCTTATATATTGAGAGTGGGGCTAAGAATGCATTTATTATTTGTCATAACATTGTAGATCATAGAGAGAGGTTGTATCAGGACAAGGTGGGCAAAGGTTAAGTTGCTCATTTGCTATCACTAACTTTTTCTATCAATAAATGTTACATATCTAGGCATGATTTATTCAGTATTGAGCAACTGAGAAGACAAAAATGTGCCTTATAAACTATAAAAAATTACCTAGGAAAGAAAGATGGGGTGAGAGGAATAGCTGATGAATTAAATTTTAGGAAGATGATTGGCATTCCTGTTATGATGCTAGAAGATATGTGTGTGTGTATATACCTATATATGTGTGTATATATATATAACTAGTTATATATAGTTATACATACAGTTCCATATGTATAATTTTTGATAGAAGATGAGATGATAATTTAATAACTGAATTAAAATTCAAATTGGATACAGTAAAAGACAGATCTGACTCTTCAGAGAATGGAATCAGTACTGTGAAAAACAATGAGTACCTCTCTCTGCACGTAAGGGAAAACGGAAGTAATGGAAAAGATGGGGACAATCATAGACATGGGAAACCAAAAATGTAAAGCTGATCTCAAAATCACACATGCTCTGAGAAGGAGACTAGGATAATTGGATCAGAGTTACCAATCAAACATGATTGGTGAAACATGCCCTGGGCTGATACTGCTGGTTGAAAGGAGGCTCTAAGTTCCAGGCAAAAATCACTGTAATCAAAACAGCCTGGTGCTGGCCTAGGAACAGACACATGGACCAATGGAACAGAACAGAGAGCTCAGAAATAAACCCAAGTCTCTACAGTCAATTAATATTCGACAAAGGGGGCAGAAGCATAAAATGGAGCAAAAATAGCCTCTTCAACAAATGGTGTTGGGAGATCTGGACCACCACATGCAAAAAAAATGAAACTCAATCACCAACTTACACCATACACACAAAAAAACTCAAGGTGGACAAAAGACTTAAATATAAGTTGTGACACCATAAAAGTCCTATAGGGGAACATAGGCAGGAAAATTTCAGATATCCCACATAGCAATATTTTCAACAACATATCCCCTAGAGCAAGGGACATAAAGGAAAGAATAAACAAATGAGACTTCATCTACATAAAAAGCTTCTGCACAGCTAAAGAAAATATCAGCAAAATGAAAAGGAAACAAACTGTATGGGAAAATATATTTGCCAATGATACCTTGGACAAGGGTTTGTTCTCCAAAATATATAAATAACTCACATGACTCCACTCCAGGAAGACAAACAATCCAATGAAGAAATGGGCAAAGGACCTGAATAGACACTTCTCCAAGGAGGACATACAGAAGGCCCAGAGGCATATGAAAGGATGCTCAGCATCACTAGCCATCACAGAGATGCAAATTAAAACCACAATGAGATACCACTTCACACCGGTCAGAATGGCCATCATAAACAAAGCAACAAACAACAAGTGCTGGTGAGGTTATGGAGAAAAGGGAACCCTAGTGCACTGTTGGTGGGAATGCAGACTGGTGCAGCCACTGAGGAAAACAATATGGAATTTCCTCAGAAAACTAAAAATGAAATTCTCTTTTGACCCAGAAATTCCACTGCTGGTATTATGCCCTAAGAATCCTGAAACACCAATCCAAAAGAACTTATGCACCCCAATGTTCATAGCAACACAACTCACAATAGTCAAGTGCTGGAAGCAACCTAAGTGCCCATCAGTAAATGAGTAGATCAGAAAACTGTGGTACATTTACACAATGGAATAGTATGCAGCAGAAAGAAAGAAGGATCTCCTACCCATGGCAACAGCATGGATGGAACTAGAGAGCATTATGTTAAGTGATATAAGCCAGGTGGTGAAAGAGAAATACCATATGATCTCACCTATAAGTGGAACCTAGTCAACAAAACAAACAAGCAAGCAAAATATAACTAGAGACACTGAAATAAAGAAGAAACTGACAGTAAGTGGGGCGACGGCGGGGGGGGGTGCAGATAATGGGGAAGAAAGAGAAGAGTTTTCAAGGAACATGTATAAAGGACCCATGGACAAAGCCAAAGAAGGGTAAAATTGAGGGTGGGAGATGGGGGTGGGTAAGATAGGGGAAAGTGGTAGTGGGAAAATGGAGACAACTGTACTTGAAAAACAATTAAATAAAGGGAGAGAGAGGGGGGAAGGAGGGGGAGAGAGAGAGAAAGAAAGAAAGGAAGAAAGAAAGAAAGAGAAAGAAAAAGAAATCTGTATGTAGGCACAGCTTGGTAATTTAAAAAGAGTTTTCAATAGCATTGCAAAATATTTCAAAAGAACTGAGGTCATAAAAAGCACCTTTTTTGTAACATAGCAAAAATCATGATGAAACTGATGGCTCCTCTGCAACATATGAGTATATGCAGGAAGATAATAGAACAACTGTGCTAATTTTCCATAAAATTTAGAGGGGGGAAAAAGTTGTAACTCAAGGATTTTATATAAAATCAATTCTTTCACAAACAAAGACAGCAAGGGTAATTTATACATAAGCAAATTATCTGAAAATACATCACTGATATACTTTATACAGTATAGGAAATGTAGAGCCAAAGAACTTGGCTCTACAATGCATGGACATGAACTAAGAGGGGGGATGCATGTGGGAGGGGGGTGCAGGGCAGAGGGGAATAAAGGGGGAAAAATGGGACAACTGTAATAACATAATCAATAAAATATATTTTAAAAAAGTAACATGAAAATAAGCATCCGTGAAACAAAAGACAAATCAAAATTAAGAACTCAAAAATGGCAGTGTCATATAAAAGTGTTAATGGCCCTGTGCTTACTTTTTGTGGACTCCATATTCAGTCATTCCATGGAATTAAGTGTTTGCATGTGGATTTAGGATCTGGGTTACCACCTTGCCTTTCCATACTTCCCGGTCCGTTCACTGTACCAGGAAATTGGAAGCGCTTACAGTATTTATTGACAAGTACTTCTAAAGGCCTGTCTTAACAACACAGCTCAACACCACTGAATGAAGCTAGCTTGTCTTGGTTAATTAAGTTCAGTTACTAAAAATTTGTTTCTATGGGAAAGTTACTTAATTGATCTATGCCTTAGTTTTCTTATCCGTAAAATGGGAACATTAATATCACCTATGTCACAGAATTGTAAGAAATCAATCATTCAACATAACATTGATGTTAGTTACTGTTATTTCAGATTTTGAAGCAATAATTCAGAGTATATATTTTTCATGTATAAATTGGAGAAATAAATAAAAAACAACATGAAAATCTTCTCTGATGGGAAGAGAGTTTATTATTGTTTATACTATATAATGCAGACCAACACAACTGAATCTCTTATTGCCACCTTTTACCAGTGGGAATTTGCACAAGTTACTGAATCTCTCTGAGCCACTTTTTTTTTTACATTTATAGTAGGAGGCAAATAATATTTAATGAATAGATGTAGTTACCAATTCATCAGGGTTTACTCTGGATGTTTTCATATTTTGCACCGAAAGTCCCACATTCTAAAACCCCCTCAGTACAGAAAAACTGGGCCCAGTGGTCCCTCTACTACAGGGTTGGTAACAAGATCGATTGCTTGACAGATGATCTTAAAACATAAGTATTCAAGAAATATTTTCTATTACTTACATTCTTTTTCTAATGCCTTCAAAATCCAGTGTGCGTCTTACATTACAGCACATAATTTATACTCACCACACTTGGAGAACTCAATAGCCACAGATGGCTCGGGGCTACCACATTGGACTGAGCGGCTTTAGACCGATGCTGAAATAATTTGAATGAGACATAGGTGGCTCCCCGAAACTGGTTCTTTTTCTCTCTACCAAGAAGATGACATTTTTTCATTTTATGTCACATACTCAGTCAAAATTTCCAAATCCATGAGTCCTTTTGTGAAGCCAGATATTGCAGTTGGATGATGACGTAAAAGGACGTTTGTCTCATATCTGGGATTATGCACGACAATGATCGGCACCTCGATGTGCGCAAGGTTTTATGCAGCCAGGGCCACCGGGGCCAAAACACGTAGGTTAGGGAAGCCTGCGGCTCATTCCATTTGACCACTCACTTATTTTTAAATGGTATAAACTTAGCCTATTTTACAAATAACCTGGGTTATAGAACAAGTTTAAATCTTTAGTCATTCTCTTTTTATCTAAAAACAATGTTTGCTCAAGAGATTATTAATCATATACAGAAGGGTGGTAGCTAAAGTTTAATGTTTCCAAGTTTTTATGTTAATTGTTTATATATACCCCAGACAACTCTAAGTAGGTCGTAAGAGATAGTTGTTTTGTGATCTTAATGGATATGAAAAATGTGTCAAACTTTTCTTAGTCATTGCTAAATGTCAGACAGTCTACCTTAGACAAATGGACTCCACATAGATTACACAGTTAATAATATTATAACTAAAGAATACAGTGAAAGCAATTCTTCCTTTAACACTGAGTCCTGGTTAGAAAACAAAAAGAATATAGCTTTTTAAAAAGTTCTTAATATCCTATAATCTCTAATTATACCCATTTAACAAAACCAGGGAGTTAGCTCAAAGTAGACTTAGTCTTTCTACATAATTTCTCTGGACATTCAGTAAAAGCTAGTGTTATATGACAATCCAAAATCTATTCTCTGGTTATTTTAGATAAAAACTAGGAGGTAGGTGCTGGAACCATCTGGCCCACAGTGACAAGTTACATCGCAGATGCCAACCCTAATTGATTATTAGTGGCTGCACGTAAAAATCTGCTGAGGGGGACTGTGAGGTCCAATACATTTCTCTGTAAAGGATGAAGCAAAGGTGTCAGCAACGGCTGCGGGAAGTGGGAGCACCTATGCACACCCTTACCTCTCATTCACAGCAATCTTCAGAGAAAGGGAGGGCCTTGCCTGGTAGGGCAAAAGTGACAGAGGTGCCGTCATTACTTCAGCAGACAGTCTGGAGCTGCGGCAGTGAAAAACTGGGTCAGCTGGATGTTAAGCCGAAAGGAAAATTCTGCTATTGGAATTCTGCAGGAAGAGGTAGAATCCTGGTGCAAATGCTCACAGGGGCCATTCTTAGGGAAGCAGCCTTCTGAGCGCACGGAAAGTGCCAGTGTGTTTGTTTAGGTGGTAGCCGGGGGCCCTTCACAGAGTGTGCATGGAAGGTGTCAAAGAAGATTAATTAAAAACAAAAAAATAAAGCAAAAACCTCTTGAAATATCATACATTTGTGTAAGACAGTATCGAAACATTTTAAAGTCCATTTTATCAGCATTTTAGGGTAGATTAGGTTGGATTTAGATCTCCTTACAAAAAAAAAATCTTTCAAATGTTCAATTATAGACTATAAGAACTTGAAGTAATGTCACTTATTTCAACTCATCGTTTAACAAACAGTTAAACAGTCCAAGGAAGATGGGTGAACCGCAGGGTCCAAGAGTTTGTGCGTATCAGATCTGTGCCCCGGATAAGGTCTTCTGGTTCTAACAGGGTATGTCATTTCTGTCAGGGGTCAGGATGCTAGTTTTAGAGGCCTGCTGAAGGTTATCGGAGGACTCCTTAAATGTTATTTATTTACTTTTACTTTCCATGAGTAGAAGTTTCTAAAATTATTTTGGACAGGTAGCTTTTTATTGTCTTTAAAGATCCCTAAGATATGCTGTTGTTTTGATCACTTAAATATTAAAAGGAAGTAATTTTCTTTATCTTTTACCTAAATGTCTTCCACTTCACACTATTCCTTGTAACACTTTTTTTTAAGGAAAGGGATACATTAACATCTTTTATAAATAGTTTCAATAGTCATATTTGACATAAGGTAAATTCATAATTAATAAAAGTTGTCTACTTGTAACATGTAATTTAGAACTCTCTGTATTCTATTGCATCTTAAAGTCTAGTGACTTGATGACTCATTAAAAAAATCAACATTAATGAAATATTATGTTAAATTCAGTTTTGGGAAAGCTATAAAGTGTGTTGATTTCAGCCAAAAGATAATATATTTATTCATTTTCTAAACATTTTAAGCACTATGTACTATGCATGAGGTAGAGCAAAAAATTAATCATGAAATACCCATAAAATACTCATATTTTGACAGTAAAAATATACAAGTAAAACTTTAAAATGGTATATGTTGTATATACCATATACATGGTATATATGTTATATATACCACATATATAGTATGGATAAAATGCCACTGGAGGACAGAAAACATAGTCCAGCAGGACTTCATGGACGGAATGATACTTGAGCTTGTGGAGAACTCCCAAGGAAGGTGAGACATTGTGGAGAAAGGGCATAAACAAAAGCAAGGAGACATAACGACGTGCCATTCTTCAGGAACAGTGAACAGCTTGGTGTGACTAAAGTACAGAGTATAAAGGATCAAGTGACAGATGATTCTAGAAAACTGTACTGTAACCCAGGAGCATACTCCTTAAAGATACTGGCACTATCTCCTTAAGACATGGACAGAGTCAGAGTTGTTTTAAACCAGAAAGTGGTGGAACAAGATCCATATTTACAAAAATAACGCAAGTGCAGCATGAAGGGTGGGTTGGAGTGGCGACATAGACTGCACACTGCAGGGAACATAAGCTTGGAGATTTAAGAAATGAGATGTTGCTCAGGGGCCCCATGTTCTCTCAGATTTGCTTCACTATTTCTCATTCTTTTTCTACTGGTTCACTTTACTTTTACATCATCCCAATTCCCTAACACAGCCTACAAGGTTTGTCATGATCTGGCCCCTGCCTGCCTTTTCAAGGCCTCACCCATCCCGATCTTCTGATCCCCCACCACCCTCCAACATGCTGTTCTTCCTTCCAATTTACTCATGTTGCAAACTGCTTCTTATCTCAGAGATTTACACATCTAGCATCTCCTGTCTAAACTGTTCATTCCCTCTCCCTTTGGATGGCCAACTAATTATTTTTTAAGTTCCAACTTGGAATTGCTTCCTTGAAGGATCCCTTCCCTCTCAATACACAGGCATGTGTGCAAAAAATATAACTCCCTGCCTCTGGCCCTTTTATATCCCTTAATAGTCCTCTTGTTTGCTGTGAGGTCATATAAAAGGAAAGCGTAGCCTAGACTTTTATAATAAATGTTCATACAATTGTTTGCTTGTTATCATTCTCCTTCACCAGAAAATGTTTTGAATTGTGCATGTTTTGTTTATTGCTTTCTGTGTTCAGTAAATATTTTTTTAAAAAATAAATGTGGTTACCAGGATAGGGGCTACACAACATTATTGCTCAACCAACTAGATGTAGCCTTTGTGTCTGTGAGAGAGAGAGAGGGAGAGAGAAAAACAAGGTTCTGATTGGTCTGTGCATGATGTTTTCTTATCTGAAGATAGAGGTGTCAGGGTTACTGGGTGTGATATTCAGCAAGAGTGACAATCACACAGCAGATTTAGTGACACTGGGTGTAGCATGGCAGACATCCCAAAGTATGCTTAACCTCTTAGTAACCAGTTAAGAGGAGCTAAGAAATCCGTAGATAGACATAGAATATTTGAGACCAAAAAGCTAACTATACAGGTGGAGAATGACTAACCGGGCAAAAATATAGGCTCAAAATTAGTTGGATTTTATGCAATAACTAACTGTGAGTCAATAGCATAACGCTGCCATTTGAAATTTCAGTAACAGAAATATGTTAACAGGAGAAGTTTATGTAACTACGTCCCATAATCACCGTTACCATAATGCATCTGTCCTAGGCTCCTCTCCTTTACCTTCCAATGGCAGAAGAGAACAATGATTGGTGTACAGATGAATAAAAGAAATGTAGAGGTGAATACATTGAAAACTGAACTTACTGGAATAGTTTATTAGAATAAACTGGACTTACTAGGAGAATGTTGATTACTAGGAGACTTACTAGGAATATGTAATCCTTTGATTTAAAAACAGTTCTTGTGAATGAAACATCTATCTGACAGTTGTCATTACTACTAAGGAACAAGAGGAAATAGGGTTAAATCATTACAATTATTAACAACCTCATAAGCACGTAGATGAGGATCACATTGTGTATTCACTGTGATTGCCATAGATGATGTTGGGTTTTTTGTTTTGTTTTGTTTTGCTTAGGAGGAGAAGAAAGTCAAATGCCTTCTGGGCACAGTAAAGGCTAAATTTACATTTTCTTAAGTACGTACTTACTACATTGCCTTGTGGTTTTATTTCACATGGGTTTCCCACATTAGACACTGGCCACGTGTATCAGAACCTCTCTCTTTTACTTTCGTATCTGCTCAATACCTGCCATATAGCAGGAATTGTTCCAGGATGTGTTAAATATTGATACTCTGGTGGTGGTTATATGGATAGATAGATGATAATACAAGTGATATGCATACAGAAATACATTACATTTGCAGGGTTTTTAAGACAGCGCCTGGCCTAGATTGTTATTACTTAACTCTATGTTCGAAACCCAAATTTCTTTTTTATATAATAGCTTAGAAAGTATTATCAGCATGAAATAGGCTCTTGGAGAGGCTGAGACTACCTCCAGATTGCACTTTGGTTATTCAGAAACCCAGCATACTCCCCAGAACATTGTTCTTGTGTTCTTTATCCATTGTTACACACCTGGGAGCTTCATGATGGGAGACAGTTAAATATTTAAAGGGAGTGAAAAGAACAAGGCTTAATATTGTAATAAAATGCCATTAAACTTAAAAACTTAAAAAAATATGAAGTCAGCATATTTCTGTGAAAGATTGGTGGTTCATTTTACATCCCTTGATCTGTAGGATGAGATTTGTTTCTCATGGGAGAAAACTTCACCAAGCATACTAGAGTTAATTGCATTTAGCTATTCTGGATTGTAAAATGAATGCACATTGAATATTAGACTGTTCGTACCACAGTCTTTTGCAGAAAGTGAAAAGCAAAAGCAAGCGGACACATTTCCACTTATTTGTTTATATTTTAATTGCATTTTGAAGAAGCCCAGGAGCCTGTAGCCAAGTTTGCCGACGTGAGAGCCCAGGCCATCACAGCAGTGCACAAATACTATTCCTGGGACTGTGCAATGATGTTTACAAGAAATGACTGAAATAATTTTTCCTGTTGCTTGGCAAGTCAGTAAGAATATCTCAGGTAATTAATATGCTAGATAAAATGGATTAACCCTATTCATCATATGCTATGGATTATTTCTTTTTGGTGACTGCTTTGGTCTAGCTGGTTTATAAAACTAATTTTGTGCATAATTGCTAGAGCTAATAATTGAAAATGTAGACTTTGGAATCATTCCCCTTATGTTACCCTGCAGAAGGCCACAGCTTCCAGCTTTCTGCTTTATAGCAAACCAACCCAATTGAATTGACCATAATTTTTATAAATATTTATGGGGCAAGAAGAGAACAAAAATCAGTTTCTTTCTTGTTGTAATCTATTTGAGGCCAAACTGGACATGACCTATATTTTTATTATGTATTAAATTTTAATATTTCCTTGCTTGTTTTTATTTATTCTCCCATAAATGCCACAGCAACGGCAGGTGGGTGTGAATTTGCCTGAGGCCCCTGGTTACTGGGTGGGGTCTTTCTAACAGGTGCTGGGCAACGTTGCACTCTTATTTATTTGAACCATTTGAACTTTCAGATGTCCCTTCAGAGAGAATTTCCGAAAGGAGCAGGGCATAGTTGACTAGCTAAATACATATATTTTTAATTTTCTCAGGAAATTTTCTAATTTATCCTGGTAATTTAATTCAAAAACAGTTAAGCACCTACTCTTGACTGCCATGTGCTAACAATAGGCTTACTAATATGAACAACATGTATGCTTTACTTCCAAGGAAAGACTGGGTTATTAATTTTATTTTTAGGTATGGACTTTTATAAATATGAAATATGAGCTGTATAAAAACTAATGTTTATAAAAGTTTGACAATTTCTGTTGAGACATATTTCGAGATCTTATATTTGAGTATTTGACTACCTAATACTCCTGTTTCTAGACAATAGAAATACAGTCTGTAAGGAAATTTTTATAAAAAATCAATTCATTGTTTCTAGACTTTTTTTCTTTGGCCACACCTTCTGACCTGATAGCTTTTCATTGTTCTTAAAGGTGGCCCTACCTTAAGGTAAAAGAGAAAAACATTTTTAAGCTGTCAGCTGGATGTTAAAGACAGCCCACTAGACTTTGTGTTGATCAAAGTCGTCAAAAGCTGGCTTTGAGCAAAAGAAACACAATTTCGAGGTTTTGAAGATTTGCATTTAAGCCTCTTACGTTTAAGAATGGTTTCAGCACACTCTCAGCAAGCTCTTCCTAACTCTATATTAAATTCATTATACTCTATAGCACATTTAATCCTCATCACCCATAAAATGTGTGGCAGGGCTTAAGGGTTACGAGCGTACCCTGTGGAGCTCATTAGTCTGGGTTTGAATTTACCAGGATATCCTAGTAATATCCCATATACAACATTTCCAAAATGGAATCTGTTGGTTCGCCCACCAACATGCCCCTGGCTTCTTTTTGCTGTATTAAACAACGGTGCTGCCATTTTTATCCAGTCACCAGGTTTGCAATCTGTAACTCATCTTCAAGCCTCTGTTTCTTTCTCTTCCAATTTTTAATGCTATTTATTCACAATGAACACTTCCCTCCCCCACCCTCGCCATTGCATTTATTGTAGTTTGTAGTGCTTTTATACAGGCACTTCCACTAACCTTGTCCCTTATCTTCAGTCCTGCCCAACTCCAATCGACGACTACAGAACCATTCCACAGATCTAATTATGTCACTCCCGGCTCATTTTTTTCCCTTCTCCTTTGCCTTCCATTTATTTATTTATTTTATTTTTAAAAATTTAATCTTTATTGTATTTTTTCCCCATTACCATTTAGTCCCCTTAGACCTGCATTCTCCCAGCAATCACCACACTGTTGTCCATGTCCATGAGTCCTTTTTTCCTTTTTGCTCAATCCCTACCCCCCAAACTGCTCCCTACCCAACAGCTGTCATCTGCTCTCCATCTGTGAGTCCCTCTGTTTTGCTTGTTAGTTCAGTTTGTTCATTAGATTCCACATGAGAGTGAAATCATATGGTATTTGTCTTCTCTGACTGGCATATTTCACTTAGCATAGTGTTCTCCAGGTCCATCTATACTGTTGCAAAGGGTAAAATTTTCCTCTTTTGATAGCTGAGTAGAATTCCGTCATGTAAATGTCCCACACTTGTTTTATCCACTCATCTACTGATGGACATTTGGGTTGCTTCCATATTGTGGCAATTGTAAATAACGCTGCAATGAACATAGAGGTGCTTATGTTCTTTTGCATTAGTGTTTTGGGTTCCTTTGATATATTCCCAGAAGTGGGATAGCTGGGTCAAAAGGCAGATCCATTTTTAATATTTTGAGGTGTCTCCATACTGTTTTCCACAGTGGCTGCACCAATCTGTATTTCCACCAACAGTGCAAAAGGGTTCCCTTTTCTCTACATCCTCACCAGTATTTGCTGTTTGTTGATTTATAGATGATAGCCATTCTGACAGGTGTGAGATGGTATCTCATTATGGTTTTAATTTGCATCTCATTGACAAATATGTTCTCCCATTCTGTGGGTTGTCTTTTTATTTTGTTGATGATATCCTTTGCTGTACAAAAACTTTTTAGTTTGATATAGTTTCATTTGTTTATTTTTTTCTTTTGTTTCCCTTGCCTAGGAAGATATATCCAATAAAAATTTCTATGGATAATGTGCGAGATTTTGCTGCCTATGTGTTCTACTACAATTTTTATGGTTTCTGGTCTAGCATTTAGGTCTTTGACCCATTTTGAATTTATTCTGGTGTGTGGTGTAAGGAGGTGGTCTAGTTTCATTTTTCTGCATGTATCTGTCCAATTTTCCCAATACCATCTATTGAATAAACTATCTTTAGCCCAATGTGTGTGCTTGCTTCCTCTGTCAAATATTAATTGACTATATAGGTGTGGGTTTATTTCTGGGCTCTCTATTCTGTTCCATTGATCTGTGAGTCTGTTTTTATGCCAGTACCATGCTGTTTTGATTACTATGTCCTTGTAGTATAGTTCGACATCAGGTAACATGATTTCTCCAACTTTTTTTTTCTTGGGATCTCTGTTGCTATGTGGGGCCTTTTGTGGTTCCATATAAATTTTTGAAATATTTGTTCTAGTTCTGTGAAGTATGTGATTGGAATCTTGATAGAAATTGTGTTGAGTCTATAGATTGCTTTGGGGAGTATAGACATTTTAATGATGTTAATTCTTCCTATCCATGAACAAAGTATGAATGTCCACTTTTTTGTATCTTCTTCAATTTCTTTTTTAAGTGTCTTATCATTTCCTGAGTACAGGTCTTTTACATCCTTGGTTAGGTTTATTCCTAGGTATTTTATGTTTTGAAGCAATTGTGGGTAAGATTGTTTTCTTAGTTTCCCTTTCTATTAGTTTATTATTGGCATATAAAAATTCAACTGATTTATGGATATTAACTTCATATTCTGCTACATTCCTAAATTCATTTATCAGTTTTAGTAGTTTCTTGGTGGAATCTTTGTTGTTCTCTGTGTACAGCATCATGCTATCTGCAAATAAAGACAGTTTTACTTCTTTCTTTTCAATTTGGATGCCTTTTATGTCTACTTCTCATCTGATTGCTGGGGCTAGGACTTCCAGTACTATGTTGAATAAGAGAGATGAAAGCAGGCATCTCTGTCTTATTCCTGATCTAAGGGGAATGCTTGTAGTTTCGGCCCATTGAGTATGATGCTGGCAGTGGGTTTGTCATATTTGGCCTTTATTATTTTTAGGTATGTTCCCTCTACTCCCACTTTGCTGAGAGTTTTATAATAAATGGTGCTGGATTTTATCAAAAGCTTTTTATGCATGTATTGATATGATCATGTGGTTTTTATCCTTCATTATGTTTATGTGGTGAATCACATTTATTGATTTGCGAATGTTGTACCAATCTTGCATTCCCAGAATAAATCCCACTTGATCATGGTGTTTGGTCTTTTTGGTGCACTGTTCTATTCGGTTTGCTAATATTTTGTTGAGGATTTGTGGTGTCTTTACCTGTTTTTGGAATTAGGGCAACACTGGCCTCATAAAATGAGTTTGGGAGCCTTCCCTCCTCTTGAATTTTATGAAATAGTTTCATAAAATAGTTTCATGAAAGAGAGGTGTTAGTTATTCTCAGGATGTTTGGTGAAATTCACCTGGGAAGCCATCTGATCCAGGGCTTTTGTTTTGGGGAGTTTTTGCATTACTGCTTCAATTTCACTGTATGTAATTTGTCTATTCAGATTCTCTGATTCTTCCTGATTTATTTTTGGAAGACTGTTTGTTTCTTGAAATTTATCCATTTCATCCAGATTGTCCGGTTTGTTGGCATATAATTGTTCATAATATTTAAATTGTTCATAATTGTTCATAATACTATAATCCTTTGTATTTCTTTGGTGTCGGTTGTTATTTCTCCTCTTTTATTTCTGATTTCATATATTTGGGTCCTTTCTATTTTCTTCTTGATGAATCTGGTTAAAGGTTTTTCAGTCTTGTTTATCTTTTCAAAGAACCAGATCTTGTATTCATTGATCTTTTGTATGATTTTTTTAGACTCTACTTCATTTATTTCTACTTTAATCTTTATTATTCCCTTCCTTCTACTCACTTTGCACTTTGTCTATTGTTCTTTTTCAAATTCTTTTATGTGTGAAGTTAGATAATTTATTTGAGCTTTTTCTTGTTTTCTGAGATTCACCTATAATGCCCTGAATTTCCCTCTTAGGATTGCTCTACCAGTGTCCCACAAATTTTAGATTGCTGCATCCTCATTTTCATTTGTTTCAAAGTATTTTTTGATTTCTTACTTGATCTCATTGTTGACTCATTCATTTTTTAATAACATGTTATTTAGCTTCCATGTCTTTGCAAGTTTTTCAGTTTTCTTATTGTGATTGATTTCTAGTTTCATAGCACTGTGGTCAGAGAAGATGCTTGATATGATTTCAACCTTCTTAAATTTTTGAGACTTGTTTTGTATCCTAACATGTGGTCTATCCTAGAAAACATTCCATGTGCACTTGAAAAGTGTGTATATTCTGCTGCTTTGGGGTGAAATACTCTGTAGATATCATTTAAATCCATTTGATCTAGTGTGCCATTTAAGGCTTCTGTCTCCTTGTTGATTTTCTACCTGGAAGATCTATCCATTGAAATCAATGAGGTGTGAAAATCCCCAACTATGACTGTGTTTCTGTTGATCTCTCCCATCATGTCCATCAAGATTTGCTTTACATATTTAGGTGCTCCTGTGCTGGGTGTATAATGTTTACTAGTGTTACATCCCTTTGTTGGATTGTCCCCTTTATCATTATATAGTGTCCATTCTTATCTCATACTATAGTCTTAGTTCTAAAGTCTACTTTGTTGGATATGTTCTGCTACCCTAGCTTTTCTTTTTCTTTTCCATTTGCCTAAAATATCTTTTTCCAACCCTTTACTTTTAGTCTGTGTGTATCTTTCAATCTGAGATGGGTTTCCTGGAGGCACCATATATGTATGGATCTTGTTTTCTTACCCATTCCACTACCCTCTGTCTTTTGGTCAGAGTATTTAGGCCATTTACATTTAAGGTGATTACTGATAGACATGTATGTAGTGCCATTTTATTGTTAGACTGTTTTCCCTTGTATTTTTTCTTCTTCTCCTTATCTTCTTCTCCTTCTTAAATCAAGGCTCTAACATTTGTTGCAGTACTGGTTTGGTGTTAACAAACTTCTTTATCCTTTTCTTGTTTGTGAAGCTCCTTATTTCTCCTTTGATTTTGAAATGATAACTTGCTGGGTAAAGTAGCCTTGGTCGTAGGTCCTTACTTTTTATCACCTTGAAAATTTCACATCACTCCCTCCTGGCCTGAAATGTTTCTATTGAGTAATCTGATGCCCATCAAATTGGTGCTCCCTTGTAGGTAACTACCTGCTTTTCTCTTGTGGCTTTTAGGATTCTCTCCTTGTCTTTAAGTCTTATCATTTTAATTTTGATGTGTCTCATGTAGGCCTCTTTTGGTCCAACTTGTTTGGGACTCTCTGTACTTCCTGGACTGTGTGTCTTTTTCTTTCAGCAGATTAGGGAAGTTTTTGGTCATTATTTTATCAAATAAATTCTCAATCCTTGCTCACTCTCTTCTCCTTCTGGTACTTCCATGATGTGGATATTGTCATGCTTCATGTTGTCCAAAAATGTTCTTAAGCTCTCTTCATATATTTAAAATTCTTTTTTCCTTGTGCTGCTCTGCCTGGGTGTTTTTTTCAACCTTGTCTTCCATAACTCTGATTCAATCCTCTGCTTCATGTAACCTACTGTTTATTCTTTCCAGTGTATTATTTATTTCAGATATTGCATTATTTATTTCTGACTGGTCCAATTTTATGGTTTCTATGTCTTTTTTCATGCTGTTGTGTATCCTTGTAATCATTACTGTAAACTCTTTATCTGATAAATTGCTTGCCTCTATTTCATCTAATTCTGGAGAATTCACATTCTTTCATTTGGGGTCTGTTCTTTGTTTTCCCATTTTGGCTGCTTGTTTGCATTTTTCATTTTAGTTGTTAAACTAATAAGTCATTAAAATGATCAGCTTTTAGCCTAATCAAGCTGTAATCAGCAGCCATGCTTAAACACCACAGGGTGGGGCAGAGTAATTCCTATGGGTGGGGGTATTGTTTCCCCTCAGGCTGATGCCATTCAGAGAGGAGTACTCTGCCTGAGAGAGATGTCTCCTGCAGTATGGGTAATAACTCAGAACATGGATCCTGGTGGCTGTTCCCTCAGTTTTCTCTTCAGAGCCACCAACTGTGACTCTCCTCAAGCATCTCTAGTCCACTCTTCCCTCCCTTTGCCAGTACCCAGGGTAAGTGGCTGCAAGCCAAATTTTGTGCTTTGGCCCTTTAAAAGGCTCTGTGCATCTCCAGACATCTCTCCCTGGTTGATAGAACCCCTGCTGCTTTTCACAGCTGGATATTATCTGGGTTTCTTTTCTGGCTCTGGTGCTGTAGGCTGGAGAACCCAGCTTGGGGTTTAGACCCCACACTTCTAAAAGGGAGCCCTCTGGCTGCTGAGTTATCCCTCCAGCACTTCAGCTGCTGTCTGAGGGAGCCTAGCCAACCCTTTCTTACCTCCTCTGCACTCCCTACCAGTCAAGTTGTGGTGAAGTGGTTTCTCCTGTCTGTCTGTGGTTATAGGTTTCTCTCCAGCTAGTGTTCAGTTGGTTATTCTTGATGATTTCTCCACAATTTAGTTGTAATTCCAGACTGGTTCTGGGGAGGTAGTGCAGTTTCCACTTACTCCTCCACCATCTTGTACCCTCACTCCCATTCATTTATTTAAACAAAGAACAAAAAACAAAAAACTTTGAGTCCCTCTGTATCCCAGATTAAGTTAGGTACTGAGCCATTCACACAGCCATAATTTCCTATGATATAAATGGAAAATTATAACAATATAACATAGTAAATGCAATCAACAGTGTGAATAATATACAGAGGCAGCATATTGCTTATCTTTGAAGATTTTACACTGTGGGAGGATTTTGTTCTTGGTCTTCAAAGATCAGCTGGAGTTTACCAAAGTGATGGGATCAGGGGCCTGAAGTATATACCAGACAATGCACTAGGACATGCAAATAAAATTGACACTCCCTTCATAGCATTCCAGATTCTTGCTTTTAATAATCCCTCACCTTATTCAACATTTAATCTTCCCGGTAAACAGAATGAACCTAGTTTTCCCAGACATGCTGTATTTTTTCATTCTCTCAACATTCTTTTCCTATATCAAGAACCACCTAATTAACTACTCTGCAACCAGTGATATTTCCAAACTCAGTGGTTTTACTATTTTCACCACCTCTAGCCCCTACTCCCAGAATGAGTTGTTTGTGTCCCCTCTCTCTGCATTAATTTTTGCCCTAGAGCTAGTTCTTATGATCTTAAAAAGGCTATTTCACATGTAGGTATCCTCCAGATGAGACTTTCAAGATCTGTGCTTCCACCACCTGACCTGTCCATTCAATTAGGATAATTAACATCTTTCTTCTGGAAATGAGATCATGTTGACTATGAAAGGCAAAGGCAGCCAATTCAAATGGAGATCTACAAATTTCTGCTTATTCGGATGTCCTGATTTCTCTGTTTTCTGAAGCTTGCTTGTTCAACACTTTTGAATTTTATAAGGTACTTCATCATGCTTCTAATCAATACCCTTTTTTCCTTAAGCTTTCTACATTTGATTGCCATTTTCCACAACCATCACAAATGAACAAACAAAAAACCCAAACCCTTAAATATGGCACAAATTACATGACCTGAAATCGCTGATTTTCTTCTGTGGGTCCCGTATTTACCTATGAATTTACTGAATGATTTTAATGTCAGGTTAATAGGCTTTCAATAAATGCTAGATGAACTGGAATGGACTAATTTTGATCCAACTCCAGTTATCTAGGGACACATTGTTTAAAATTAAAAACCAAAATCATGAATGAATTAAAATGTGTCTTTTAATTGAAACAATAGGTGGTCAACAGATGCCATAGTATGTCTGTTGCAACACAGACCTGTCATTCTCTGGCAGGTCAAATCGGTAGCACCTTGGTAACTCCTGCTCTCCACCAATATTCATTAAGAGAGGGCCTTGTACTGGCTGCATGGTGAAGGCAAAGGAGAGCTTGTGTTATTGAGAAAACAACACTGCAAGGTCAGAGTAAAGTGTTTACACTCTGGAGAAAATATTTGGGAAAGATAATTTACCTGAGACTAAGGTAGAAAACAAGAAGAAAAAACAGCTAAAAAGTGAAAAATAGTGATAGAATACTTTTGAAAGATACCAAGTTTTTGGCTATTTTTGAAGTAACTTATGTAATATTCAGTGTTCTTAAACTACTATGTTATTTTTACTTTTTGATGTGATGTTTACAGAGCCGTAAAAGTATTCTGAAATGTTGTGTCATTTTAATCAAATATATTTACATTAAATCTATCTTTACCTTAGCTCTGATTTAGTCTTAAATATAGCCATTACTCCAGTAAATCAAAGTTATTCTAGCTTTCTAATTTTTGATAAATTTCAATATTTATCAATTTTATTTAAAATTAATAATTTTAATGAGGAAAGTTAGTCTTTGGGGTTTTATTATTTCAGGTGTTACCTCCTTATATAATCTGAACCATGTAATTGTTAGTTATTTAACATTCCTTAGAGTTATTTAAAATTCCATTACAAATTTAATTTCTAGTGCTGTGTATGTATGTGCAGGGGGAGTAGATGTGAAAGGAGAAGGGGATAAAACTTACAATGAACTGAGAGAAACATTAAAGTTATATATAGTAACACTTAAAAAATTAATATACAGTTATTTTTTAGCACAAATCTAGTTAGTACTTACTCATAAACAGCATTCTTCCATGGGGAAAAAAAAGGGAAACATTTTTTAAATTAGTATAGCTCTTGGCCTAAAGCCTTATGTTCTTTATGTAAGGTTGCACACACATTTGAAACCGCATTGATGATGTAAACGTGGGAATTTTTAAGAAACATAAACTATATAAGGTATGTCTTTCCCCATATCTGTGAAAGTGTCATTAGTAAGAAGTATCCTTTACTTGCCAGAAGGATTTAGGAAAAAACATTTCACGTATTATATTTTATCTGTTTTTGAAAACCAGCTGATACTCTTTATTTAACCAGAAAAAAAATATCAAGGCATTTCCTATAAACCCTTAGAGAAGGAAGACACACCTCCAGCAGTATTTGAATGAGCATGCATGATGCATTGATAGCAGTGTAACTGCTTGCACACTTGAAGTGTGAATTCTATTTCCCCTGATTTACACAGAACTTGATGAAATGCTTCATCAAAATGAGTCAGGTAGTGACAATATGACTCTTCCCAGAGCATTGGAGCAACTGATTTCTGTGTTAGGAAAGGGGGGAATGTTTCATGAGTGTGCGGGTTATAAACAGAACAAAAGGGTTATCTGTAATTCAGACTAAAAATAAATCGCAGAGTTAGCAACAGCATTCTCACCAAGGGCCCTGCTCCAGAAAAGCTCCAGATGAAAAATTTGTTTGAAAAATTGTTAAAGAAGAATTTAAGCATAATACAGAACAACACCTTTTCTAGTATGTCTCCCTATTTACCAAGGCTTTGTTTTGTAACTCCATTGGTGTTCCATTCAGGCTGCTACCAATAGACTTATTCTGCTGTCAACCCAAGAATGACATTGCTATAAATGTGAGGCGGGGGCTCACTGTCTAGCTTTCTTGCTCAGTGATGATAGGGCACAACAACAGATAAAATCGGTATGTTAACATCAGATAACAAATCCATGATATAATGCGTGTGTTTCTGTGCATAAAAGTGTTATGAAGTTTTTGTGTATAATTAGTATTAAGAGCTTGTTGTCTGTAAATAGCATTGTTAGATGCAACAATAAAAAGTGCTACTACAGGTGTGCCTCTGATATAGGAATATCGGATTATTTTACATTGAATACACTTGGTAATTCCTCTTATGATGCCACCTGCAGATAGTTTTCGATAGGTCTGTTTTGGGTTCTGGGCCCACTTCTTTGCTGCCCGGGCGGTGGGATCTCTTAGCGCATAGTAAACGTGTAATCAAATCAGTGTTTGTGTGTGTGTCATGTGAAGTGCTGTTTTATTGTAGAACAGTGGCTCTCAGACTTTCTGATCTGAGGACTCCTTTATATGCTTAAAACTATTGAGAACCCCAACGTGGTTTTGTTTATATGGGTTATATTTTTTGCTACTTACTATATTGAAATTAAAACTAATAAATTTTAATATACATATTTATTAATTTATTTTAAAATAACAAAAATAAAACCATCACATGGTAAAACAACATATTTATGTGTGTATATGTGTCAAAAAGAACTCTTATTTTCAAAACAAAAGAATTTATAGAGAAGAGCGCCACTGTTTTAAGTTTTTGCAAATCTCTTTCATGCCTGAATAGTAGAAGACAGGTAGCCTTCCATTATCTACTTCTGTATTCAATCTATAGCAATATGTTATTTTGGACAAAGTGTATGAAGAGAATATGACCTCATACAGATATGTAATAGGAAAAGAAGCATTTTAATAGCTCTTCAGATAATTGTGGATATTGTTCTTTAATACTACTCTAAAACTCAATAGGTAGGTATTTCTTTAAAGTTAGTTGCAATGTGGAAACTGAAACCAAATTAATGAACTTCAGATACTTCTAGGACATTTAAAATCCATTGACCTATGTGCACTTGAAATGGATCTTAACTCCCACAGGACTTTCTTTTTTTACTGTCATGGATAGGACAATTGGAAAATATTGCTTCAATGAGTTATGCAGATCTTCCCAATGGTAACATATTTCATTATACGATATAAAAATTATGTTTGTTAATATCACCAGAAAAGTTTTTAAATATTGAGAAGCTGTCAAGTTCACTGAGGCAGTTACAAATTTTCCAAAGTTTTAGTTTTCGCTTGAGAGTTCAAATTTTATCACTTGCAAAAAGTGTCAGTTTTTCTCCCTGAAGTGACACGCTTATTTTATTTATTTCCTGTCAAATACCCAAGTCTGAATAGCCGCAGCTTGTCTGTCAGTTGTTCTTTCAAGTAAAGCTGGTGTTCCATGAAAAATGCAGCTTGTTTCATTCCAAGTTCAACCACTTGCCTTTCCTTAACGTGGCAGGGACACAGCGCAGTGGTTTGCTGTGCATTCCCATTTTGTTCACAGTCCTCAAAATGTGTCTACACACGGTCAAAATTTTACATTTAATACTTTTTACTGCTTTATCGAACACATTTTAAAGTGAAAATTTTAAAACAGTGTGTGGCACTAAGAACACAATGCCTATTCACATCGTTTAGTTTCACGGCCTTTCAGCCTATCTGCAGTCTTCTCTACCAATCAGTGCAAATATCAACACAGTGACAAAAGCAGACACCGTCTTGTACTAGATGCAATGCGGTATTATTATGAAAATAGTAGACCCCCTGCAAAGATTTTGTATACTACTTCTGAATCCGGGCTCTACCACTTCATAACTGTTATCATTATCTACTGCCATGTAACAAACTGGCTCAAAAATCAGTGGCTTAAACAATTTATTATTTCCTCTCATAATTCTGTGAACTGATTTAGTTCAGAAGGGCAGCTCTGCTAAAGTTTTCCAGGGCAGTTGAGGTCAACAGCTGAGACAGAGTCATCTAAAAGCTTCCTCCCTGTCATACTTGGTATTGTCCAGAGAAACCAATGGCACATGAATGGATGTAATAAGACATTTACTATAGGAATTGACTCCCATGGTTATTCAGGCTGAGAAGTTCCACGGTCTGCCCTCTGCAAACTGGAAAACCGACAAACAAGTACTGTAATTCAGTCGGAGACAACGAAAGTTGGAGGGGGTGGAGGGCTGGTGATGTAAGTTGTGGTGTGAGTTCAACAGGCCGAGAACCCAGGGCATGGATGTCTGAGGGCAGAAGTAGAGGCATATCTCAGCTCAAGCAGAAACAGAGAACTCACCTTCCCCTAATCTTCTTGTTCTATTCAAGCCCTGAATGGATTAGGTGATGCCCACTCACATTGGTGAGGGTATCTTCATTACTGAATCCACTGCTTCCAATGCTACTCTCTTCCAGAGACACTCACAGCACAGACACACCGAGAAATAATGTTCCACCAGCTATTTGGACATCCCTTAGTGCCGTCAGGTTGACACAGAGAATTCAGCATCACCCTGCCTCGTTTGTCTGCTTGGGATCACAGGACTGGGAGAGCTGAGGGATGACTGGGAATCTCACTATCATTTTGGCCTTTCCACTTGGCTCTGTTGGGGCTTCTTCACAGCATGACAGTCTTGAGGTAGTCTGCTTTCTTACAAAGCAGCTGGTTTTCTCCAGAGAGAGTTTTCTGAGAGACAGGTATGAGAGCCCCAGTTTAGAAGTTGTCATAATATCACTTCTGCTGTAATCTATCTGTCTAAGCAGTCACAGAACCCACCCAGATTCAAAGGGAGGGGACACAGACTCACCTCTCAAGGGGAGAAGGGAAAAGAATTGCCACTATCTTTGATCTGCACAAACAGTGTTATCTTGGAGAAGTCCCTCCTTAGACTTCTCTGAATCTTATTTTCCTTGTACATAAAGTGCAAATCACAACAGATCCTATCTTTTAAGGTCTACAATAGTGTTAGTATAATCATTTTTACTATTATTATTTTATACTATTATTTTAAATTAGGCAAAAATTAGCCAATGTCCCCTATGGTTTCAGTTCAGTTTTTCCTTTTAGAATTTCACCAGTTTGAGCTTCTCGTATTAAACTTTGCTTTCCTTGCTTAGCTGTCATATTTGCATCCGTTTCCCACACCAGCTATTCCAGTGGAGACAGAGAGGAGCACTGCAGTGCTAGAGACTAGGCTTCCCTGCTGGCTGCGCTTCACCGGCAGTGACCTTGTGTCAACATTCAGTAGCAAGTGGGTTTCAATCTGGGAACTGTGCCTGGGTCAGGTCTCAAATCTTAAACTCTATATATATTGCTACACTAGATGGCTAGAACTTGTGTGTGATGCCTCTTGCTATCTTGGGACGACTTTCCCAAGAATGCCTGTATCATATATATTTTTTAATCTTAAATTTACTGATTGGTATACCATTTCAAAATGTGATATTAACATACCACCTTCAGCAGTCCCTTCCTGTTCTTTACATTTTACTAGAGTTCCAAAATCTAATGTGAAAAAAAGTCTTGCACCATATGTGAATGACAGTCAGATTGGTAAAACGTCTTTTCAAAGCTGACAAACACAGGAAACAGCCCATTCAAATGTCCTCTCCAAATTTTTATAACTTTAGCTGGTAGATTTGAAAACTTCATTTCTAAGTACAGTAAGCTTATACCTCTTCTTTCATGAAAAGATAAAGGTGGACATAAATGCTGACAAAATGTTTAAAACAAACTTTGTAATTCACGAGCATTTAAGAACCTGTGTAGAATAGCAATATTGCTACCCTTTAAAAATATGCTTCCCTGGATTCTACTAACCTTGGTCTACATGGTAGAGACTAGTGTGGCTTAACATCCCCTTCGGGTCTCACTCAATACTTCCTCCCGAAGCTAAGAGGTTTGTCTTCTTGCCAACTAGCAAGAGAGTACCCAGCCCCTCCTTTAAAAATTTCTTTCCCAGAATAGAATTTTAATGGAAATGTCATTTGTATGTATTAGTAGGAATAAGTAGTTCTGATTTTCAAATCTGCCCCTATTTAGGTAGGAAAAGACAACCGCAATACTAAGGAAACTTCCCATCAGTTAAAGTGCCTTTTAAAAATGTTTCCAGGATATATATAATCTTAGCTTTCTTTACATGGATCTCACCATGTATAATACTGTTTCCCACTGTTTGAAACATAGCAAATGAATCTTTTCCTATTTAGTTAAACCTCTTGATATTCAAAATTAGCCAGGTGAGTATACCATTTTGTTGGGAACCGCCCTGCCTGGTTTCAGAGGCTGTAACCCCCCATAGTTAAGGCTGAGTCAGAGTTGGGACCATAAGCCACTAAGGAGACAAAGCTTATCTCCCTGGCAGGTGTGCCACCTCTGCCCACTTCACCCTGCTTGGCCCTGAGCTTGGCCAGTTAGCCAATGACGGGTAAGAATCCTCAAGGGAGGATCAACCTAAGACAGGCTCTGGTCACCAGGGATAAGCTCACAAGGAAGGACTCGGGGGGCTGTGGAAAAAGGGGGTGATGGACCCTCGCCCCTCAGCTTTGAAATAGCCTGAGTCCTCATTCTGTCTGCAAGAAGTCTCCTAATCTCTTGGCTGCCTTACTTCCCTTGCCAGATTTAAGCCTGAAGCAATAACAGAGGGCATTGCAGTCCTGTGCTGGGAGGGGCGGATTCCCTGGGGAATCAGGCCTAAGAAAAATACATACATTCCTGTGAAACCTACTTAATTTGTACCCTCAGCTTAAAAGATAAGGGTCCAGACCTGAGATGAGTCTGGCGCCTAAAGTTTTATGGCCCTCTAACTAATTGGCTGTAACTCAGAATAAGCCCTCAAGGTTCTCTGTAAATCCTGTATTGTTTAACCCTTACTGGCTGACAATGATTGATGAGCTTTATCTGTATTCCTGTGAGAATGAACCTAATAAAAGCCCACGGAGGGAAAGGCTCTGGGCCCTTCTCCTTTGAGAGATCGGCCACCTCTCCTCCCCAAGCAGATCATGTCTTGGTAGATTTATTCTTCATCCATGGCGGACGGGGGTGCTGTGTTAAAGCTCCCAACACCATTTCTGTTGCCATCTCACACTCGTGGTCACTTAAGTATTACCAAGAGGTCCCTCACACTTGGGGAGATGTTGATTAGGATAATAGAGATAGTGAACTTGAGCAAATGAAGGAGTTCTATTAGAAGATTGGCTTCTGCTTCCCTAGTAACTCGGGGTAGGCTCAACTACCTTTTAAAAATACAGTTGGGTCTTCAGGTACAAGACTTCAGATGACTTTATTTTCTAAAATTAGGTACTAATAAACAACCAAGGGGAACATATTGTTTGGTTGGTATAGTAACCACTTATGTATACTATAAAGGCAGGGCTAATCTGAATAAATAAAATTAGTCTAATCAAGATTTAAGTCTGTAAAAATACTAAATTTTATCTTATTTTCCTTTTCCAATTGCATTTAATTACCACTATCTTAATGTACATTCATTAAGATGCAGAGATAAAGGTAGATGTTATCTTGGCATGAACTCTGCACTTTGAAGCATAATTTGTTTTCCTTTATGTCATGTCAAATTAGTTTTACAGCATTACGAGAAGGCTGAAAGGTAAAGTTTACTCTGGTGGTTAATACCAGCCACGGGCCCAGAAGTCACCTGGGCTTCAACACCTGCCCCCTAGTGGTTATGTGGCCTTGCTTCTGTTTCTAATCCTCAGCCTTGGTCTAGACATCTGTGAAATGTTGATGAAAATAGTGCTTCCCTCATATGGTTGTTTTGAGAATTAACTGACGTAATTTATGCAAAGTGCCCCGTATGGATTTTAGGCCTATAAAGGTTAGCTATTCATACTTCAAAATAAACCACTAAGATATTTTGAAGTTGAAAGTGGAATACCTTCAATTCTATACACTTATCAGGGATATTTTTTCCTTTCTTGTATATGATTATGATAATCATTGTCAAATAGCAGGCATTTATATTAGTTAATTTAACTAAAACCATAAACGTAAGTACCCCGAGTATATTTCTTTAGCAAATTGTGCAGGATGATTCATCAAAATCAGCATGGATATTTGAACCTATGCTCTGTGTGTGTTGTTTGAGGAGCCTCGTTATTGAAATTAAAAAAAATTATAAACATGAAAAAATAAAATGAATAACCACTGTAAACTCGTTGGTGCTAATAGTACCCATTTCTTTTAAATCCCTACACATAAATACCTTTACATATAAGTATGAGCCTGCGTATGTTCCGGTGATGCAAAGGCATATATTATTTGTGCATTTGTTTGCAAGACACTGATCACACAGTAACATGATTTTATATCCTGCCTTTTCATATTGAATAATACATGCTGCCAGGAAGTTACCCTGCAGATACCCTGAAAAAGAACATTACACATGTAAAAGATTAATCATTGAGGCATCATTTGTAATAGGAGGAATATAGCTAATTATTCTGAGTTTAAATATCAAAAGTAGAGTTAAATATACACAATACAATATACAGATGATGCTGTGTAGAATTGTACACCTGAAACCTATATAATTTTCTTAATCAATGATACCTCAATAAATTCAATTAAAAAATTAAAAATAAATAAAAAAATCATCTTTTAGCAGTCTCTCTGAGAACGAGCTCCTACACTGGCTTATCATTCTTCCCTTGGTTGGATTCAGGTTACCTCCCTTTGTATTTATTCGTTGACTGGGTCAGTTTGGTGAGTCGCAACGTATGTATTGTATACTCTTACAATAAATCTCTCTCTGCTAGGAATCTGTGCTCGGCCCCGTGGTATTAAACGATCTGTGATCTACTAATACCCCGTGGTATTAATACCACTCCTCAAGGGGCAATGCTAAGTTAGTTAACTTGACGGCTAGTTAACTCCTTTTTGTCCCTCGGGCTCACTTAGACATCCCTTTGTATGAGAGAGTAGTGAAGACTGCGTCAAGTACCCACTATACTACTCCCGCAGCAGCCTGTATGTCCCCCTTTCTCCAGCCTTATCCGTCTTCCTGTGGTCCCCACTACTTGGTAAATTCCATGAGAGCAGAGAGTACAAGGTGTCCTCAGCATTTAGCATAGTGCCAGGCACAGTTGGTGCTCAATTAACATCTTAACTGAATCAATGACCATCTTGTCAGGAATTTGCTTTGACTCTCCACTGTCCCTATTTATTCTTTGCTTCATTTTTTAGTGCCCGTGTTTAATTATTTCTTCTGTGAGTGTGTGTGTGCGGTGCTGCCTGACGTTAACTGGGTGAGACACTGTCTATTTAATCACTTTGTCCTTGTCCAGAACAAAACCGCTCATGTGATCAAGCCTTTAAACTCAGAACAACTCGTTCTGAAATTAAAGTATTTTAAGCTCAAGGGCAGGAACTACAGAGTTTTTGTTTCTATTCTCTCACACCTTTTGATTCTCTACATAAAATGTTATCCAATAAATATTAAATAATATCAAGTGCCATTTCAGAGAAAATATTGACTAAGACAGTGGTGAAATAGCTAACACGTCTGATAGTTTTAGAGAGTCAACATACTGCACAGACCTTGAATTTTGGCAGGTGTGGTACCAGCCAGATCTGGGTCTGAATGTTGGTTCTGCCACTGCCTTTGTGGTCCTGAGCCTCGGTTTCTTCATCTTTACACTACAATCAGTAAAACTTACCTCACTGGGGTCTTATGTAAAATGAATAGAATAAAATTCCATAAACACCAGGCACATAGTGCAACAATCTATAATTGTTGTTTTCCTATTTTCTTGCTGACCAATTTATAGTCTTTATTAAAATAAAATAGGAGGCTCTTTACATTTGTATATTATGCCTACATATTTATTGTCTAATTTGCTCTACAAAAAAAGAGATAGTCTTAAACACATATAAAAGCCTCTGGGTCTTTATAACTCTGGGCACCCAGTACTGTGTGCACTCTACAAAAGAATTTTATGTTGCAGCTTCTAGAGATGGAGAAATCTGGAGACAGAACAAGTGTCAGGGGGTACAACTCTGCATGTAAAATGCTTTCAGTCCGCTGGCCACTACGAAGTTCCAGTTCCAAAATGAGATGTAGAAAGTACTACTCAAGTTAGGGAGAGTCGGCCACTGTAAACTGGAATGCAGGATATGATTGCTCCTATGATATGTTTTTCAAAGTGCATTATTAAAATGGAAAATGTAATCATAAATATGTATTTTTGTTTTTTAAAACACCATTGAAATCATGTTCTTTGTTGTAGAGACTAGAGTTGGAAGTGAACTACCTCAAAATCGGGCTCTTGAACTCTAGAGTTTGAACTCTGTTGTTTTATTCCCTGTATGGTAGCTACAAATTGAGAAATTAAATAATTGAAGCTGGGTGAACTTCTTGAAGTAAAGCTTGAAAACTAAGAGAGGGAAAATTACACATACACATATGTACATATTTGAGATTTTAGAGAGGCCAGATTTATTTCCCTCAGTCACAAACAAAGCCAACTGCTAGTCTTTGCTGGAGCAAAGCCAGCTCACAAGGCTCACCATGTCTTTCTGCAGGCAGGATGGCCCCGAAACAGAACTCAGAAGGTGAACGCCAAGTTTTCCTGGTTTCTTCTGCTAAAACCCCCATCGAGACATCACTCCTTCTCCCCTGGGAGATGTAAGGAGATGAACAGAGCTGGAAAATATTCTTTCCACACGTTTCCGTCTGGGAGAATGCGTTAGAAATTTCCTCTATGAGTAGCGTGTGTGTGTGTGTGTGTGTACAGAAAAACTTGTATTTTCTCTTTAATATTTGTACAGATATGAGAGAAAAGGAGGTGGAGAGAAAATAAACAGAAAACAGAAGGAAATTTTTCAACTGTTTCAAGTTTCAAAGTGAAAAGCCAGAGTAGTTATAAAAGTCAGGGACATCATCAGCTAATTTACTGACTGGAAACCACCATCATCACTTCTATTTATTTTTGACCTTTCTTATTATATTTAACATTACTGTCAAAATATGCTATGCCCAAAGTCAGGAAGAACTTAAATATTGATCATGACCTCACTTTTTAGAATGGTAAACAAGCATGGGTATCCCCCAAGAAATACGTTTTACCTTTTCATTATCATTTAAGATCCATTTTTATGTAACGTTTCTTCATTTCCAGTTTGTTTTCCTAGTTTATCCAGAAAGGATTAGAGCAGCATTATGTTATAAATTCATGTATTTATATGCTTGATTGTATCTCAGAATCTAGAAGTCTTCAGTGAATAAATATTTCCTTATTTAAAGGGCACAAATTCCATCCATATTATCCATCATCTAAATTAAAAAGAAAACACATTGGGAACTTTATATTCTTGATAATGGAGTTCATGAATAATGTATAAGCCAACATTCACAGCATCTTTCTATAAGGTCTTTAAAAAACCCAGAAATATACTTGTGTTAATTTTCTTTTGGAATTTTTTTCAAGGGAAGTAGCTTGTAGTAAGTAAATAATAAAAATCGTTTACTTGTAAATTTATTATTTAATGCATAACTCTTTCATTTACATGCTGCTTTTTCCTATTTGCATTCTATTCTAAAGGATACAGGACGTCAATATAAATTAAGTATGTGACCATAGATTTTCTCGACAAAGTAGCTGTGCTTTGAATTTAATATGACTACAGACTAAAGGGAGAAAGGCTATTTATGCTTGTGCAGAAAATGGAAATAGAAAGAATACTATTAAATATTACTGACTCACATTTTCTGTTTTTAAATTTCAGTTGAATTAATTTCTTGTTTTATAATATAAATAAAGCATTTTTATAAAATAGATGTTCTTTATAAGTACTAATAGGTCCCATATTTCTATTTGTGCTTGTTTTAGTCATTTTTAATGTCAGGAAATTTGGTAGTTTGTGCTTTTCTTTTTGTACACATTACTGGTATTTAATGAAAGATTCCAATACCTAAACTGGCATGTAATTTTCTTAAAGAATTTATATATCCTTGTTACAATATTATTTATTTATTCTTTCTACTAAAAACTATTGCTATTACATAAAATACTAAATTATATTGGAGCAGTAAGAGCATTGTCTTTATTGAACCGTGGAAGAAATAAATGACTTTTCTAAAAACAGCTTTTTGATTTATTTAAATTTTAGCTAATTAAATAGATGATCAGAGTACCCTTATTGTCTTTAATATCGTGTTGTGTCTGGCGTGAGAGGGAGGGTTGTTTGCGTTCTTTTCTTTCCTCACTTGCAGCATACTAGTCATCGCTTGATGTCCAGCTCGACAGCGAGAGGGCTCACCCACGTGCTGTGGTGCTCGCCTTTCTGCCTCCGGAGCAGAAGAGGAGGCCGCTCCTGTCTCCATGACAACAGAGTGTCCTCCGGAAAGCTGCAGCTAAAGACCTTCAGCGAGCTGGGGGAGGGGCCCTTTCCGAGGAAAATCTCACCTCATTTCCCCTCTTTCTAGAGAAATTTGCTTAACTGGGTCTGTTTTTCATTGTTTCTACACAATGCTGCTACCCAAAACCCGCGCACCCACAACCTTGTTTCATGTACAAAAAAGCCACATCACCAGGGTTTTTCTAGCAGCTGGCACATAGTTGCTTATCCCTCCCTATCCTTTTATGTTATCTTTAACTTTGTCTCTAATTCTAGTCCCTGAAATGATTTAAATATTAATAATCACTGGAAACCCAAACACTGCTTTAACCTGGGAATATGGTTGCTATACATTAATGAATACTTGAAAGGAATACAATTTCTTTCTTTGTTTTTTGTTTAATCAGACTTACTATTATAATTAAAAAATTGCAACCCCGCCCCCCCCCCAAATTTTTTTATCATTAGGCACCTAGATGTGTGCCCTATATTGATAATTTATACAAACCTAAATTTCCTAAGTTAATTAATTTGGGGGTGAGCATTTGACTTCACCTTGGTCACAAATTCTAGGCAATATTTTACATATATAATTATTCCTTTATATAAGCTCTATTATCACAAAATATGTGTATTTTTGTCTTGTGGCCACATCTGCTAATGGTAGTGGGCTGGCACAGTAATCTTCCCTCTATTCTTTATACTTTTTCCCAAAGCCATCTCTTCCAGACTTGTGACTTCAACTAGCATCCTGAATCAAATGAATTACAACTTGTGTCAAGGCTGTCTTGGGCCCTGGGCCTTTTCTTAACCCGGGGGTGGGGTGGGGTGGGGTGGGGGGGGGTCTATGTGGAATGAATTTAGATAAGCTGGAACTACATTTCCCAGAATTCCCTCAGCTATGGCTTTGGTTTAGCATTGCTGCCTGTTAGATGGGAAGCAGCCAGCGTGCTATTTTATGCTCTTAGGGATGCAGTAGGCCCCAGGCAATGTGCTAAATTGTGCCTGTTGCTTTTCATCTTGAGGGATTAGTCAGGGCAGCATTGGGCTTGCCAATCCTCTAGTGCCATAGTTCATCTCTTCACTTTCTCTAAGTCCTGGACCATGCCTTGCTTGGCACCAGCTTCTATGGCAGGTCACCCACCCTCTAGATCTTTTTGGCTTCTCAGAATCCTGAGCCAGGTGCCTATGAAGCCGAAAGTTGACTAAATTTAAAGGAGAAATAGATAAATCCACAATTAAATAGGAGATTTTTAACATACCTTTCTCAGTGACTAATAAATAAGCAGACAAAAACTCAGTAATTACAGAGATGATGCAACATTAAAGATGTAGATTACTGTATCTCACAATTGCAGAATAGACATTGTTTTGAAATGTATACAGAACATTTACCAAAAAAGACAGTATGTCATCTATGAAGTACATCTCAGCACAACTTTTTAAACCATTTTTTAACCATTCTTTTTTTAAAGAAGATTTTTATATTTTTTATTTTTAGAGAGAGAGGAGGGAGGGAGAAAGAAGGGGAGAGAACATCAATGTGTAGTTGCCTCTTGTGCCCCCCTCCTGGGGATCTGCTCTGCAACCCAGGCATGTGCCCTGACTGGGAATCAAACCAGCAACCCTTTGGTTCGCAGGCTGGTACTCAATCCACTGAGCCACACCAGCCAGGGCCCCAACAAGATTTTATTGCATTTATTTTTTAAATTTTATTTTATTGTGGTAAGAACACATCACAAAATTTACCCTCTTACTGAGTGTAAGTAAGTGTATAATACATTATTGTTGCCTATAGATACAATGCTGTACAGCGGCTCTTTAGAGCTTATTCATTTTGCTTAAGGAATTGTCATGCTTGTTGATTAGTGACCCTCCATTTCCTCTTCCCCCAGCCCCTGACAGCCACCATTTCAATCTTTGAGTCTATGAATTTGACTATTTTAGATGTCTGGTATAAGTAGAATTATACAGCATTTGTCTTTCTGAGTCCTCAAGGTTCATCTGTGTTGTCTCAAATCACAGAACTTCTCTCCTGAATAGTATTCTTTTGTATGTATATCCCATACTTTTTTTATCCATTCATTGTAAACAGACATTTAAGTTTGTGTCGCAACCTGTCAAGTCTGGGCAGGTCCACTCTAGCTTCAGGGAGATGGAAGAAAATGCGTGGAGCTGTGGGGATGCTTGACATGCCTTTATTCACGGGTGGGTGAGCCACACACGCTGCAAGCTGCATGTCTCTAGTGAGAAACCCCCACTGTCTTAAGTACTAGAGGTAAACAAAGCCAGCAAAATGCCAGGAAATTACATAACATAGCATAATCCTGCACATGCAAGCCCACTTTATGTTATGGGAACAGTTGATCGGACGCAGTCTCAAGAACACTAGTTATGAGAACACTAGTTATCAGGCCCCTCCAAGGCTATGGGGACACTGCTTCCCTTAGCTACCCAGACACCTGGGTGAGGAAGCCAGACTGCCTGCACTTGCCTGCCCTACATGGTTGTTTCTGCATCTTGATTATTTTGAATAGTGCTGTGATGAAAATGGGAGTGATAACATCTCTTTGAGATCCTGATTTCAGTCTTTTGGATACATAACTAGAAGTGGTATTGGTGGATCTTATGGTAGTTTTTAAAAATTTTTTGAGGAACCTGCATACTGTTTTCCATAGCAACTACACTATTTTTATTTTGCAGTCTCGCCAACAATGTGCAAGAGTTTCATTCTCTCCATATGCTTGCCAATACTTGTCTTTTTGGATGTGCAAATTAATGTTTTTCATAAAGTTTGGGAAGTTTTTAGCCATTATTTCCTCAAATGTTCTATCTTTTTCTTTCTCTTCTCTCATTTTGGTACTGCCATTTCAAATATGTTGGTATGCTTAATGGTGTCACATTTTTGAGGCTGTTTGTCTTATTTTTTTTCTCTCTCTGTTCTTCAGATTGTGTAAACTCTATCACTCTCTTCTTGATTTTGCTGGCTTTTTGTCCTACCAGCTCAAATTCACTGTCTAACCTCTATAACGAATTTTTCACCATAGTTACTGTATTTTTCAACTCTAGAGTTTCTGATCTCACCTACCCTCCAAAATTGTTATTGTTGTTATTATTTGCTTGGTTTTTAAGAAAGTTTATTTGTTTAATGATTTGGCTGAACTAATTGAGTAAAGTCTAGTTTCTCTACAGTGCTTAGCTGCTGATTTGCCTGCTCAGGTTGTTTTCCTTTATTTTTCTCTTTGAGGCTGGATGCCTTGGTGTTACCTTTGGGTCAGCATTAGCCATGTAATGGTCAAAGGTTACTCTTAAGCCCCCTTATGAAGTTAGATTTACACATTTTTTTGCCATTGGATGTATGTGTGCTCGGGAGGTTATTATTATGGTCTGGGGGTGTGGGGTTTGGGCCCTATATCCATTCAGGGAGTAGTAACTTTGAATTTCCTCTGCTCCTGAGGGAGTACAACCTTGGACATATATAGTCTTTCACACTGCCAACATCTGCATTTATTTTCAATCCTGGCCTCGTACAAGTCACCCCTGGATTGGAATAGATGGTTGTTCAGTCAGTGTTTGGCAGAGGTTGTATTTAAACCTCTTACACAAGTGAGCCTCATGCCATTCTATGTGATAGGTTTCTGTGCATTTTGGGGAGTGCTTTCTTGTCTGCCCCATGTCTTACTCTGAATTCTCCTGAGTGAATGAAGGCTAGTCCATGAACTAGCTGTGACCTTAAGAGGTCTCTTTTTGGCTTTCTCTCTCCTTGGTTCACTCATTAAATTTATGGCTGCTGTGTTGTTTTGCTTGTGTCATGGAGCTACTACTAGCTTCCCTTTAATGTCTACCAAAATCTCTATTGTTTTAGACATGGAGTTCTGTACTTTCTGTTCCAAATAAAGTCAGTTACCTCAGGAACTTCTCTAAAGTTATTTGTTCTTATCCACAATTAAAACTAAGACTCCAGCTTCTGGCCAATATGGAGGCATAGGTAGATACACTTTGCCTTTTTACACAACAAAAAGAAGGACAACAACAAATTTAAAAACAAATAATAACCAGAACTGCCAGAAAATCAAACTGTATGGAAGTCCGACAATCAAGAAATTAAAGAAGAAACATGCATTCAGACTGGTAGGACGGTGGAGACAGGAAGCTGGGGCAGAGATGATGCATGTCAAAGGAGGGCGGCTGGCAGACAGGTGGTCTCTCATTTGTGTGCAGATAGACCAGGAGGAACAAATGGGGAGGGAGACAGACTGTGCAACCTAGGGTACTAGGTGGCAAAATAAAACCTCAAAACCTCTGACTGTAAAACCCTATGGGAGTTGAGACAGCAGAAAAAACTCCCAGCTTCACAGGAGAGTTCATTGGAGACCCGTATGGTCGAAGAATGTACATAAGCCCACCCACCTGGGGAATCAGCACCAAAAGGGCCTGATTCTCTTAGGGATAGTAGGAGGAAGTTGCTGTAAGCTGGCTGAGAGCTGAGCAAACAGCATTGTTCCCTCTCTGACTCCTCCCCCACATAAAGCTCCACAACATAGTGACCTGGGTTGCTCCACCCGATGAACACCTAAGGCTCTGCCCCTTAGAATGTAACAGGTGCTCGAGACAAAGAAATATGACTCAAATGAAAGAACAGATGAAACTCCAGAAATAGAATTAGGCAATGAAGAGATAGCCAACTTACCAAATGCAGAGTTCAAAATACTGGTAATCAGGATGCTCATAGAAACTCATGGTTGAATATGGTCACAAAATAGAGGAAAAAGTGAAGGCTATGCAAAAGCCAAGGCTATGTGAAATAAAGGAAAATGTATAGAGAACCAGCAGTGAAGGGAAGGAAACCAGGACTCAAATCAAAGATTTTTAGCAGAAGGAAGAAGTAAACATTCAGAACAGTCAGAACAGAATGAATACACAAGAATTAAAAAAAAAAAAAAGTGAGGAGAGGCTTAGGAACCTCCAGAACAACTTTAAACATTCCAATATCCGAATCATAGAGGTGCCAGAAAGAGAAGAGGAAGAGCAAGAAATTGAAAACTTATTTGAACAAATAATGAAGAAGTTCCCCAATCTGGTGAAGGAAATAGACTTCCAGGAAGTTCTTGAAGCTCAGAGAATCCCCAAAAAGTTGGACCCAAGAAGGAACACACCAAGGCACATCATAATGACATTACCCAAGATTAAAGAGAAGGAGAGAATCTTAAAAGCAGCAAGAGAAAAGGAGACAGTTGCCTACAAAGGATTTCCCATAGGACTATCAGCTGATTTCTCAAAAGAAACCTTGCAGGCAAAAAGGGGTTGGAAAGAAGTATTGCAAGTCATGAAAGGCAAGGACCTACATCCAGGATTACTCTATCCAGCAAAGGTATCATTTAGAATGGAAGGGCAGATAAAGTGCTTCTCAGGTAAGGTCAAGTTAGAGGAGTTCATCATCACCAAGCTCTTATTATATAAAATGTTAAAGGGACTCATCTAAGAAAAAGAAGATGATCAAAAATGTGAGCAGTAAAATGAAATAAACAACTACCAACAACTGAACCTAAAAAAAGCAAAAACAAACTAAGCAAACAACTAGAACAGGAACAGAATCATAGAAATGGAGATCACGTGGAGGGTTATCAGTGGGGAGGAGGAGGGGGAGAATGGGAGAAAAGGTACAGGGATTAAGAAGCATAAATGGTAGGTACAAAATAGACAGGGGGAGGTTAAGAATAGTATGGGAAATGGAGAAGCCAAATAACTTATATGTACAACCCATGGACATGAACTAAGGAGGGGAGTGCTAGAGGGGTTCAGGGTGGAGGGAAATAAAGGGGGGGGATGGGACAACTGTAACAGCACAATCCATAAAATATACTTAAAAAAAAGAACTAAGACTCCAAATATGTTTCAAAAAGTTAGATTTCTAATTTAATTACATTCAGATCAGAGAACTTGGTGTGGTACATATGATACCAGTTCTGTGAAATTTTTTGACACATGCTTTTTGGTCTGTCATTTAAGGCATTTTAGTAAATGTGACATGTGCATTTGAAGAAATCATGATACTTTTTCAAATGTTGCTGCCATGTTATGTGTTTAGTAGGTGAAACTTAATTATAATAAAAACTTATTGAATTTTTGTGGCTTCACCTGACTCACCCCCCAGTGTAAGTCTTATAGTCACAGACCTTTGTACCATACAGCTGGTCATTGATTTCAGGGTTTTTATTCAAAGTATGTTTACCATCATTATCAGAGATGATCAATTGAAGTTAATGGGATTTCTGAATAATAAATAATTCCTAAAAGACCAAGTAAAATAAAAAATAAAAAATTACATGTCCTGTTTCTATCTAGTCATTACATTTTGGCTGTTGTTAATTTCCACTGGGTTATTTTGTACTTTTTATTTATGTTATTTTTTAATTTTACTTTTCCTTCTTGTGCTTTTGAATTTATTAAATATTAAATTATTTAATTTTACTCTTGTACTAGTCTTAACATTTTTATTCAATTTGCTATTCCTTGTATATCTTTGAAATTTTAGTAAGCATTTTAAGCATAGTTTAAAGTTAATGTTTTTATCATCCTCCTGAAAAATACAAAGACCTTTGAATTTTTTAACTCCAACATCCCTCCCAACTTGCATGAAAATATTTTACTCTTTTAGCTCTATTTATTAGTTTTAACAACAGAAGTAAAAATTATTTTTGCTTTTTGCCATCAGTGTTTTTTAACTTTATCCTGTTAATCACAGATTTATAGTTTTGTTTTGTTTTTTGTCTCAACATTCCTTTCTGCATCTTAGGACTTTCTGATGAAATAATTTTTCTTCTTTTTGAAGTATATCTTTTAGACATTTCTTTGTGAGAATATGTTGGTAATAAAATATCTCTGTTTTTGTTTATATGAAAAGTTTTTAATTTGCTCTTTATTCTCAATGATTGTTTTCCTGTGTATAAAATATCTGTTTAACAGGCATTTTCTTGTAATATTTTCATTATTGCTGTTATATTCAAATTGCTGTTTCTCTTTCTTTTCTTTTTACTTTGAAGATTTTCTCTTGAGCTTTGTTGCTGTGAAGTTTATTAAGATGTGCCTGAGTATGGCTCTCTTTTGTTTATCCCGATTAGGTATTTTTGTGATACCTGAATGATAGGATTTTTGTCCATTTATCAATAGTGAAACATTCTTAGTCATTATGCAATCATATATTGGATTCCTTTATACTTGAATTTTCCTTTTGGAATTACGTTATACCTTTTCACAACTTGCTTAATTTCTCTTAAGGTTTTTTATATGTTTTATATCTTTGCCTCTGCTGTTTTGTTTGTGATGTTTTTTCAGATTCTAATTCACTATTTTTCTTAAAGAATTCCATGTAAATTGCCATTTAAATCTTCTATTTTGTTTTAGTTTCAATTATTGTATTCCTTATTTCTAGAAGTGGTATAATATTCTTCAAGTATGTCTCATAATTTTTACCTCTCATTATTTATGTTTTAATTCCTCTTTTATTTTTTAATACTATTAAACTTACCTATATCTCATGTCTGAAGACTGTGGATATGTTTTTCCTTCTCTCACTCTGCAGTTTTCTTTTCTTATTGTTTACTTTTTTATTTCTCTTATTATGAGTTCATGTTTCTCAGACTTTATTTATGGTATATCTTTGAGGCCTGGACTGAGCTGTGGTCTTTCAGGAAGGATTTCAGTTCATTTCTACCAGGATCCTTGAACCACTAGCAACTTATGTCTATTTTAAATTGAATGTTTGCCTTGCAGTATTTTGTACTAGGCTGAAAATATAAATTTGGGCCAAGTACAGGTGAATTCTGGGACTACGGCTATGAATTTTAAAAGATTTTTGTCCCCCATAAACCTAGAGCTAAGACAAGACACAGAAGTTTGCTTGCCAAGTTGCCTTTCTATCTGCTTTTGCAAGGTTAGTTTTTTAAAATGTTTTCAGTGTGTAGCGTTTTTGTTGGTCTTGAACTTATTCAAGATTTCAAACACTAATTGGATGCAAATACAGTATTTGTCTTCTATTCCCTGTACACAGGTAATTAAAACCAAGCTATAGTCCCTGGGATCCATAGAAACCCTAATTGCTCAGTGTGCTTGCTTACCTCTCTCTAACAGCCCTAGGGAATGTCCCTTGCTTTCTTGTAAACTCAACCACAGATTAAAGTGGTCTCTTAAAAATATGTTATTGTTTTTATATATTTTGTGATAGGAATATTTTAAGATAGTTGTCTAAAGTGTACTCATAAATTATCAAATGTGCAGAATATCAACATGATTAAGGTACTGAAATCTATGTTTTTAACCACGCAAGATATTTCTGATAGAAAACAACTCAATAATACTATTCTTTCACCAAGAGAATTAATGAAATGAAGTTTTTGTTTTAGTAGTTTCTATTAGGCAATAGATACTTGTAAACCACAGATAAAGGGTAGTATTTCCAATATATTTGTATATTGTAAACTAACTGTAAAGGTGGATTATGTGAATTTAGATGCCAATAAATTTGAGAGTCATTCGCAGTTTGGACTGAAAAAAATGTACCAGTATTATTGTTTGGCACTTAAATATTTTTGTGTGTTTGTGCAAAAATCAATTATACTACTAATATATCTGAATACTGATAGTTACTGATGTTCTGCTAGTCACTGCTGATAAAGGGCAGAAGGGTAAAAAGAATTAATGAGATGTGCCCCATACCTTGGATATATACAATCTATCAGAAGAGATAAATGGAAAGGAGGTAATACAGCATGTTATGATACACTACATCATTGATGCACATTAGGAAGTTTGAGGAGAAATGATATATTCTGCCTGGGGAAATCTGAGGAAGGTTCCTAAAAGATGCTATTTGAGCCGGTTTTGAAAGTCATTTGAGCAGTAGGAGGAAAAAGGAGAGGGGGAAAAAGGAGAGGGAGAGACACTTCAGGCAAAGAGAATAGCATGTGCCGAGACAGGAGAGATATCAAAACATTGTGTAATGTGACTCCATGGGGGGAGAGAGTGTGAGTTGTGGAGTGGTGGCCAGTGATAGATCATAGTAGTGGGATATGTGAGAGGCAGGTTATCCAGAGCATTTTTTGTTACTCCATCATAACAAGGGAAAACTGATCTCTCGGTAATGGGGTGCTATCTGGCTTAGAAGGTTTCAGATATCTAATTCCGTATGTTGACTGGCAGAATTACAGAGGACAGAGAGATTCTGGAGAGTAGAGGAGATGTACTGCCCACAAAGGTAGGAGTGAGTAACAACAAATGTTTGGATGCATCAAATCATTAATGCTTTTCTCTGTGAAAAGAATAAAACATTTTAGATCTTGTAAGAGAAAGATGTGCATTTTTATTCTTTTAAAAAAGAATTTATTTATTTATTTTTAGAGAGAGGGGAAGGGAGGGAGAAAGAGAGGGAGAGAAGCATCAATGTGTGGTTCCCTCTCACACACCCTCCAATGGGGACCTGGCCTGAAACCCAAGCCTGTGCCCTGACTAGAAATCAAACTGGTGACCCTTTGGTTCACAGGCCAGAGCTCAAGCCACTGAGACACACCAGCTAGTGCAGCATTTTTTATTCTTTTGTGATTAACAGTGTGCTTGTTTAGGAATACAAAACTTAAGCTCAACTTCTTCAAGTTTTGTGACAAACATTAATTAATGATCTAGAAGTAACTTGGTTCCAGATGATTTTAGAAGTTACTAATGATATCTTTGTTTTAATCTCTTTGATTATATATCAGGTGTTATCTTTTAGAAATCTGTAAGGTCACAAAAAAGAAATCATAGCCATCTTTTGAATCATTTGAAACATTCTTCAACTTTGTGCTATAAAATATATGAGGTCAAGAAGACTTTTAATGAGGCTAAAGTCAAGGCCAAATGTGTTTTTGTCTATTTAAAGTTATCTGAGTAATGTTTGAAAATGTATATTGACTCTTCAGACTATTTTGGAAGATGATCATTTAGATCTAATTCATATCAATTAATAGGTTGCTTGGCTAACGATTACAAAATAGGATGCACAAAAATGTTAAGGATTTCTCAAAGTAATACTTAAGTTCTGTGTGTCATTGGCAAGATCTGAAAATTGAACAGAAAGAAGCCAATGAATTTCAGTTGTCTCCTGATGTCATTTACGTTGGGGTTAGGGTTAAATAGGAAATACATACTTAGATCCAATTCATCTTCAAAAAATATACATTACAACTGAAGTGTTCCATTGAGGTTAAATGTTTGGTTTTGACATAACATTAATCCAAGGGACCTGAAAAAAAAATTTAATATAAATCCTCAATCAACTGCATCATTAATACTTTACCTCTAAATAGGAGTTCGTAAAATGCATTTAAAAACAAAGAGTATAAGATTTATCAACTACCAAGAAATTTAGAGATGGTATCAGTTACATGGAGAGGATTTGAGATTAAAACACTTTTAGCCAAGGGTATTAATTGGAGTTGATAATCATTATAGAGGGTTACTATTACTGTTATGGTACCTAAGCTAGAACATGGGGGTTGGATCCTTTGCACACAAACAGTTCACAAAACTGCTTTTAATAGTCCTTATTCTGCAGGACTGCTTGGTGGATCATGCAGTATGTTGTTATAAAATTTATGTGAACTTTTAGGTATACAGATATCAGATCAAGTACAGGTTTTATTAATGAGGCGTATTTTAAACTTCCAACAATGAAAAAAGAGGCCAAGAAATTAAATACAATAAAAAATGAAATATTTATTCTTTTGGCTCAATAATGACGTAGCTCACCATTCTTTTTAGTAATAGCAATTCCCTGCATGCAGCTCATCAGAACACTACAAGTAAATAGTTTTGTAAAATGAGTTAACATTAAATTTTTGGTTTGTGCAAAAAAAAATGATATCCTTTTAGGTAATTGCACAACTTTGCCACTTTTTTATGGCTAGAAAAGACACAACCCAAGTTATATCTCTAATAGCTTTAGTGCAGCAGGAATTAAAAAAATAAGACTAGTCTGCATAAGCAAATACTACAAAAGTTGAGTAAAAAAAACCTTCCATGAGTAAAGGGTTATATATTGAGCAACCATAATTGGTAGAAAATGATCTAGGATTGAGTTTTTGACCAATGTATCTACTATTGGTATGATAGAAAATATATTATAACAAAGAAATTCACAAAACCCAGTGTCTAACTTTTATTTTAGGAAATTATCCTTTGAAAAGCCTTATGAATTCAAAAGTTTGGAGTTGTGATTAAAAATAAAAAGCAAAAGCATAAAGTGAAATAAATTGCCATGTCATCAACCTGAAAATAATTTTCTTATGTACAAAATGCAACAAATAAAATTGATCATATTTTTACATTATTTATATTTAAACAAGTTTTGGACATATTTTTAGCAAAATATGAAATATAGGTTTTGACAATAGGCAGTATGTCGTGTGTTTCCTTGAAATCTAGAGAGGCACCACACAACACTCAAGTTAAATTAAAAATGCAAAAGTAAAAGTGCTTTTAAATAACTGTAAGCTATTCTGCTTGACACACTAGACAGAGAGCTGGTTGAATTCACTCTACCACTGACATGTGACTTCTTACCAAGACTTACGAAGAGTGGATTGAGTAAAATAGAGTAGCATAAGCAATATTAACATGCATCAGTGATAGTCTTCAAACTATTTATGTTTAATGAATGGTACAGAATACATCCCTGTTGGAAGCTCGCAAAAGACACATACACTGTGGTACATATTTGATTTAATAGAAGATTTTTTATCAGGCTGTATATATACTTATATATATATATATTTGCCCAAACATGCACCACAGGAAAAAAAAACTATTTACATAACAGAGGGTGTTTAATTGACATAAAATGTTAGCTTTGCTAAGAGCAGAAGATGGCAAAGCAATACTTCAGCAGAAAGTGGAACAACTATCCTAAAGCAATACTTTAGATATTCTATACCTTTCTAGAACAGATTATTAGATTACTTTTTCTTTGAAAGCATTTAACCAAAATTAAATATAGAGCTCTGGAACTTGGAATAAAATTTGCACTTGCTGAAACAGAATACTTTACCTAAAAATAATCCTTTAAAATTAGGAGATTTTACAGGCACATAACTGTTCAAATATAAATGAACATAGGCTGAAACACTTTCAAAATTAGTCATCTAGAAAATAATAGAGTACCTGAAATTGTTGACATTAGAATTTTGTTTCTGGTTTTGAGCTAGAATTTCATTTCTTGGACAAAACAATTTTGTCTGATTATTTGAGAAACTTTTGGGATAGGAACACAGGGATCATATACTTTCTTCTCAACTTAAACCTCATTTACAAAAATAGCGACAGAGTATTATGAATAAACTATGAATTAGGTACCAGGGACAAATTTTGTAAAAATATGGCAGATATGGAGGTTAAAAATAGAGTGGATGCAAGTACTGTACTAAAGGTGTTTGGTGTAGTTACAATGATCACTTTGCACAGCTATCACTACAGTCTAGGTAGCCATTGAGTTTCTCCTCAGCAGTGTCAGCTGGTAATGAGAACAGTAACCTTTTGTCAATGCTGACACCCTGACTCACAGAGTTGTAGTGACAGAGCGGCCACTGTCTTGTTATAGGCACTGACCATGAGTATTTGTTGAAAGTCAGTTTGGCATAGACCTCCTCTGGGAGTGCAGTTGACACGTAGACTTTACCTTCATAGGCTGTAAACAATTGATTACAAAGATAATTCTGTGTTTCTTTTTACTTTTGATTTTCCCTGACCTCTCTCCCTTTGCTTTCTTTTTCTGGTTTATCTTTCTCGAACTTTTCTTTGTCTGGCTTTGTTACACTATCATAGGAAGGAGGAGAGGTGGTAGAGGAACTTCCATCTGTTTTTTCTGGGGTGGAGTTCCCATTTAATTTATCCATAATCATGTCTTCTTTTATAGGTAAGTCAACCCTCCCTTTGATTGCCTCTTTATTGTATTTACTTGATACGTTTTTTAACCTTTGCTTTAAAAGATAACATCTGAAATTATGCTGAATGATAGCAGCAGACACCTCCTCTTGTTTGCGTTTCAAAGTGGTTGTGATAGGCTCATAGGAGACTTTGGAAGGGTTCGATGCCATGAACCGGTCTTCCATCTGTATTCGAAGGGCATCCATCTCTCCGCTCTCACCCAAAACGCGCTTTGTAAAGGCAAATAAAATGTCGAGGCAGTGGATCCGGTCTCCACTGACCATGGGCAGATCCATGGCAATGAGCTGGACTTTGTTTGGTTTTGCTATGAGAAGTGGAGGATCCAGAGCAGCTGCGAAATCAGAGAGCTTAGAGAACTCTATAAACTGGGTGGCATCAGGATCAAACTTCTCCCAAACCTCGTAGAACATCTCAAAGTCGTCCTCACTCAGGGGCTCTGCACTCTCTTCAGTAGCAACACTGAAGTTCTCCAGGATGACAGCGATGTACATGTTCACCACCACCAGAAAGGAGATGATGATGTAACTGACAAAGAAGAAAATCCCAACAGATGGGTTCCCACAGTCTCCTTTGACTGAGCTTCCAGGGTGAATTGTGTCAGGGTCACAGTCAGGGGGTGCACTGTTGAGAATAGGCGCTAACAAACCATCCCAGCCAGCAGAGGTGGTAATCTGGAACAGGCAGATCATACTGTTGCCAAAGGTTTCAAAGTTGAACATGTCATCAATCCCAGCTTCCTTTTTAACATAGGCAAAGTTGGACATTCCGAAGATGGCGTAGATGAACATGACCAGGAAGAGCAGGAGGCCGATGTTGAACAGCGCAGGGAGGGACATCATCAGAGCAAAGAGCAGCGTGCGGATCCCCTTTGCCCCTTTGATCAGCCGTAGGATTCGGCCGATCCTGGCAAGGCGGATCACTCGGAACAGGGTCGGGGACACAAAGTATTTTTCTATCATCTCAGCCAGAAACATGCCTATGGAAAAACACAGAAAACAGCTAAACAGTGAATATCTTATGCTTACATGAATACTTCATCTTGGCAAGGTCTATGAAAACACCAAATTTGTTATTAATATAAACCTTTGCTAAATATTTGGATCTATTCTCTAATTTAGCAATTAAAGATTATAGTTTTATACAACTTTTCCAAAATGTCATAAGCCAATATAGAGTTTTGCAAAATGCAACAAATTAAATAATCTCAGGTAGTGATATGGCAATTGAAGTTTATACACATTTAATTGCTGTGAACAGGTATCCTCACATATGAAATGTGCCAGTTAAAAACAAAGATTGTTTCGGAAATCTCCAAATACATTGTTTTCTATTTTTGAATGCCAATATTTTTTAGTTAGAGGAAAATGAACGAGATTATTAAACTTTAGATCAAAACACATTATGATTCTCAGATCTGATTTCCATATTACACAGCGCTCAGGCCTTGAGGGACCATCCTACAACTGCATCCTCTTTGTAATGAAAACGTTCTTACCTACAATGGAGAGAATAACCACCACAAAGTCAAAGATGTTCCAGCCTATGGTGAAGTAGTAGTATCTGAGGGAGATAAGCTTTAGCACAAATTCTCCAGTGAACAGGATAATGAACACAAGGTTGATCCGGGACAAAACCTGCGTCATGTGTTTGCTCTGGTCGTCAGTCTCCACCATCATGGTGACCATGTTCAGGCAGATGAGGATCATGATGCTGATGTCAAAGACTTGTCTGGTTACAAAGTCAAAGACCATCCCTTGGAATTTGTTCTGGAAAAAGAGAGCGGCAAGAGGAGGTTAACATGCATATTTCAAAAATAACGATCCAGTAAAATTGCAGTGGAAGTTCTTCCACAGGTGGCCACGAGATGTGTACACTTCTCACATACCCCAAACAATTCTGTGTGCTCTGTTTCTCCTCACATTTGAAAAAGAGAAAGAAACAAAACAATTTCATATGACAAGAACACACCATAATGGGTTTGTTTAGGTTCTATGGGAAAATAAAACTGAATAAGGCATAAATTGGTAGCAGTTCACAGATAATATGTATGGGCTTTGCTTGACTTTAAGAACTATGATTGTTTTTACAAATAATAATGGTAACTAGTAATCATGATTTACAAAGTAGATTAATATAGACAGACTTATAAATGAATGAACACCGCAATTCATTTTTCAGTACTTTAGGACTGATAGTATCTTCTTTCCATCTCTCTCTCTCTTTAATTTTCTGTTTAATTCTGCCTCTTTTAACTGTTACATTTAAATGACCTTTGGTAAAGCAGGATCATGCCCTTTTGTATACCCTGTACCTCCTCCTTTCATCTCCTACCCAGCTATAACTTCTCTTAAATATGTGAAGTGAAGTCATTTATAGGATTCACAAGACCTTGTCAAGTTCTAGCAATGACAGGTTTTATGATTTGGATATGATATTTACCTTCTTTGTGCCTCAGTTTTCCTATAACTTACTCATCTAAGAGGATGGATGAGTTAGAGTACATGTCTGTGAACACAATACATCATTATTATGCCTTCCTATAATTATGAAGCTCTACAAACTATGTATTCAAATATGTCCTTTTTTGTGTATTTCATGAAACTATATTGATGACATCCTATTCCTTTCCAAAAAGGTTAAGTATTTTTTAGTCATAAAAATACAGAGAACAAGCAGCATAGAGAAAGGCCATGGGTGTTGGCTGGGAAATCTGAAAAACTCCATCTACTTAAAAGGCCAAGAAGGCGCCTATAACAAGGTCGGAGGAGTAGGAATTGGCACTTTGTTGGCAGCGGTAGGGGTCACAGGGGCATTAATTAGCCTGCTTGGAAAAGTAGTTATCAGGAACCCTTAGTAAGTGGCTTTCAACTGACAGACTGTAGAGAACATTCCTCTATTTTATAGAATTTAGTAATTCTTATTGAGTATCTTATTGAATGTAGCAGTTGTGAATTGTGTTACACAATATGGACTTTACAATTAGGCCATATTATGTATTGGTGATATCACACAATATGTTCTCATCCAGAGCACTGGCCAGGTTCATCATACAGACATAAGGCTTTGGAATGTTAAAGAAAATGAGTCATTCTTACTGCTGGCCGAGGTATGGGTTTTTGAGGTTTCTTAGACCCAAGTTTCTTCATTGCATTGTAGTATTTTTTCTGTTCCTCTGTCATAAAAATGTCCTGACCTCCAAAGTAAAGACATAGAATAAAATTGGTTACAATCTCAACATGTGTTACAACACACTTTTATGAAAATATTCCTGGGTCTTTCCTTTAATCCTTAGTTTTTTAAACGGATTATTACCTTGTTTCATACCGATTTATTCTACTTTTTCCACTTACATGAAATTCTGAGTACTTTAATATTTTGTAAAACCCATAATCACATAAAACTCTGGTTAGTATAGGATCTTAATTTGATTATATTATACTTGGAAGGATGATCAGAGATCTCCAATATACTTTCATGAAGAAAAATGTTTTCTTAGACTATTTCACTGTTGACAGTTTTACTTCTTTATTCAACAGTTTTTGAGCACCTCGTGTGCACTAGACAATGTACCTGGTACCAGAATTACGTAGCCAGGTGAGCCCCTGTGTCTGTGTGCAGAAAAAGCAGTGCAGGCACTACAGAGATAATAAATCCAAGGCTCAGAAGTGGACTTTATGTAGGAGGCTACCATCAAGCTAGACCTTAAAGGATGGTTGAGGGTTCACTAAACAAAGCATTCCAGGAAGAGAATATATGCTGTGTAAAGTCAGGAAGGTAGAAGAACGTGGCTTGCTCAGAAAAGGGCAGAAAACCCATGGAGCGGCCGTGTGTGGAGCAGGAGATAATGTTGACAGTGGGTGGACAGTGACTGAAGAGTAGGAAAGTGGATATAGAAAATGTGTTATGGGAGTAAAGGAAGCTGAAAAGCTAGGTGGAGATAGTTCCTGAAAGGCTCCATAAGCACGGGTAATGCAATGGAGGCCCACTGGAGGTTTGGAAGCTGTGGTCACATTTTTTGGGTCAGAAAGACACTATAACAGATTTGCAGAGGATGAACCTAGAGAGAAGGCACTGATTGGAGCTGGAATCCTTTGCAGCTGAACTGACAGTATAGTGAATGGAAAAGAATATCAAAATGACCAACGACTATCATGACTCTGAGTCCGAGTGTCCACATGTAACAGAACCTTAGACTGGAGAAAGGTGAGAGTTGAGGAATACTCATCTTCTTTTTCTGTTGGTTGAAGTTATCTATGATGACACCAATGAATAGATTCAGAGTGAAGAAAGACCCAAAGATGATAAAGATGACAAAGTATAAATACATATACAGATTTTCTTCATATACAGGCTGAAGTTGAACCTAAATAATATGGAAAATATTAAATATTTAAAAACACAAAAAGTAATTAAATTAACAATTTAGTGAGTAGTATTATTTAATATAGAGCTACTTTTGCCTTGCCTTCAGAGAGTATTCTGCAAAAAAATTTCTTTTTTTCAAATTGGCATGACGTAGCATAATGAAAGTTTGTAATTTTTTCATTGTTCTTGTATCTGCTTCCCCATTGTGGCTTATTTGTACATATTATTTGGAGTAAATAACAGTGATATCAACAAGGAAAACATTTTGAGTCTACTATTAGTTATATATATATTTTGCCGTATTTTGAATTTAGGTTTGGAAATGCCGGCTCTTGGAGATACAGCTTTAGTAACAGAACATCAACTTTTATCATGAAAATACAGCATAAACAGATATGTTCTGAGTAATTATTTTTATTCCTATTTTTAAAATTGAGTTTCCTTGAAACTTGTCTGCTTTTATCATGGTGGTTTTGGAAGCTGCTTCCCAGGCCCTGGTTTATCATACTCCCCAGGGACAGGGAGAGACAAGTTGCTACCCCACTGAGCATCTTTCTTACTCTTAAGAGTCTCATTTACTGAATCAATATTATGTCTTCTAATTCATGCAATTAGATAACTTTTCATGTTAGATATATATTATATAATAAACATGTCAACCAAAAAATTACCTATATTAAAGTGTATTATCTTATGAAAATCATTTCTACATACAATTTTAAACATTCTGATAACATTTAATATAAAATTCTGGACTTTTCAGTTAAATTAGCACAAATATTCACCATGAAAAATCTAGTAGCTATGAATAGTATTTGAGTGATACTTACATCTCGTGAATCAACAGCTGCATACATAATGTCCATCCAGCCTTTAAATGTGGCCTGTGGACAACACATATTTGAATTCTGTATAAAAACCTAATCTAAGAATATGCATTTTACTATATGAAAATATGATAGTGTTATTATAATAACTTTTTGTACAATATTATGAAATGTTCTATAAAGAGATTAAAGTGAATTGAATCAAAAATGAAACTGAAATAGAACAAGATTTTATTTTGAGTCTGGAACTGTTTTCATTGTTTTTCTTGGAAGGTTTTCCTTTTTTTTTCTATGCTAAAATTGAACTAGATGCTTGATTCATAAAACTCCCATTTCAGTCTCAAATCCCTTTCATGCCAAAAGTCAAGATCTATGATTCAAACCTATGGGATGTTTAAACACAACTCAGTCATTTTCATGAATAATTATTGATTAGTTAATATACTGTCAATTAAATCAAAGTTATTAAACATTCTACATTTCAAAATTTATTCCATAAAATTCACATTTCCACACATTTTAGAACTATACTCTTTAGATGTTGGTATAATTAATTACATGGTTAATAATGCATTTATTTAATTATTACAATATATACATTATTATTTTAATACATTAAATTGTTCCTTTGGCAATGATTGCTGCAAAAAACTAGAAATGCATTAATAGCATAGTATTGCTCAATAATATAACAAAAAAACCCCTCAAGAAGCAGAAATATAAAATCACATTAAAACATACTAAAAGCTGAACACTAGGGAAAATACATTATAACATAACTGCACCAAAAACCTGCTCGACCTAATAAATGAATTTGGCAAAACAGCGGGATACAAAGTCAATATTCAGAAATCATAAGCATTTTTGTATACCAACAATGAAAGATCAGAAACAGAAATTAAAAAAAATACCATTTGTTATAGCAATGAGAAAAATAAAATACCTAGGAATAAACCTAACCAAGGAGGTAAAAGACCTGTACTCAGAAAACTACAGAACACTGAAGAAAGAAATTAAGGAAGATACAAACAAATGGACATGAAATATATACCGTGTTCATGGACTGGAAGAATTAACATCATCAAAATGTCCATACTACCCAAAGAAATTTATAGATTCAATGCAATGACATATTTCACAGATTTAGAATAAACATTTCAGAAATTTATATGGAACCATAAATGATGCTGAATAGCTGTAGGAATTTTGAGAAAGAAGAACAAAGCAGGAGGGATCACAATACCTGATATCAAACTGTATTACAAGGGCATTGTAATCAAAACAGCCTGGTACTGGCATAAGAACAGACACATGGACCAACGGAACAGAATAGAGAGCCCAGAAATAAACTCAAGTCTTTACGGTCAATTAATATTTGACAAAGGAGGCAGGAGCATAAAATGGAGCAAAAACAGCCTCTTCAACAGATGGTGTTGGGAGATCTGGACAGCTATGTGCAAAAAAATGAAACTCGATCACCAACTTACACCATACACAAAAATAAATTCAAGGTGGATAAAAGATTTAAATGTAGGTTGTGACACCATTAAAGTCCTAGAGGAGAACATAGGCAGGAAAATCTCAGACACTCCACGCAGTAATATTTTCACTGATATGTCCCCTAGAGCAAGGGACATAAAGGAAAGAATAAACAAATGAGACTTCATTAAAATAAAAAGCTTCTGCACAGCTAAAGAAAACCACATTAAAATGAAAAGAGAATCAACCATATGTGAAAATATATTTGCCAATGATACCTCGGACAACAGTTTGATCTCCAAAATATATAAAGAACTCACATGACTCCACTCTAAGAAGACAAGCAACCCAATTAAAAAATGGGCAAAGGACTTGAACAGACACTTCTCCAAGGAGGACATACAGAGGGTCCAGAGACATATGAAAGGATGCTCAATGTCACTAGTCATCAGAGATGCAAATTAAAACCACAATGAGATACCACTTCACACCGGTCAGAATGGCCATCATAAACAAAGCAACAAACAACAAGTGTTGGAGAGGTTGTGGAGAAAAGGAACCCCTAGTGCATTGTTGGTGGGAATGCAGACTGGTGCAGTCACTGTGGAAAACAGTATGGAATTTCCTCAGAAAGCTAAAAATGGAACTGCCTCTTGACCCGGCAATTCCACTGCTGGGATTATACCCTAAGAAGCCTGAAACACCAATTCAAAAGAACCTACGCACCCTAATGTTCACAGCAGCACAATTTACAACAGCCAAGTGCTGGAAGCAACCTAAGTGTCCACCAGTAAATGAATGGATCAAAACACTATGGTACATTTACACAATGGAATGCTGCACAGCAGAAAGAAGGAGCTTATACCCTTTGCAACAGCATGGATGGAACTGGAAAGCATTATGCTAAGTGAAATAAGCCAGGCAGTAAAGGACAAATACCATATGATCTCACCTTTAACAGGAATCTGATCAACAAAATGAACGAGCAAGCAAAATATAACCAAAGACATTGAAGCTGAGAACAGGCTGACAGTGACCAGAGGGGAGAGGGGAGAGAACAAATGGGGAAAGGGGTAAGGGGTTTGCAGAAGCAATTATAAAGGACACATGGATGCTAACAAGGGGGGGTGGAGGCAGGGGAAGGAGGTAGGGAAGGTTGGGTTGGTGGGGAGGGATGGGGGAAAAGGCAGAAAACTATTCTTGAATAACAATAAAATATGTTTAAAAAATAACATAACTGCAAAACATCTTCCTTACAGTTAAATCAAGCTTATGGTATAGGTGTTATCAACCACTTTTGTCAGATATTAATCATTCAAACAGAAGAACATCAGAGAATGATCTTACTTGAAACATTTTGAAAATGTTTTCAAAACTCACACAGTAGCCACTTACCACTTGAAGCAATGCAAGATATCCAGCACCAACATTATCAAAGTTTACTTTGACATTTTTCCACCGAGCATGTTTGCCGAGAGCCTGACAATCGCTCAAATTGTTGACCTCGCTAATTTCAAACATGTTACCCGTAGTTGTGTTAACACAATGGTAGAACTTGCCAGCAAACAAATTCACACCCATTATGCTAAAGATCAGCCAGAAGATGAGACAAACCAACAGCACGTTCATGATGGAGGGAATTGCTCCAACAAGAGCGTTCACAACCACCTGGAAGAGGAAATGAGGATAAGGAAGCTTACAAATCGTTAAAGTGGAAACCAGTCCTTTCATTTATTTAAGACTAAAATGGGTGTGAAAAGAGTTAAATAAAAATCTAGGTGGACAAGTTGTTTCCTCTGATATATTCTAGGACATATGTGTAGGGGAACACAAACAGTCGCACAACAAAAAAGCTAAAGGATTTTAAAAGGCAAAAGCTAAAAGCAAAATATGTCAAAGCATGAAAAGAAAGAAACAAAACCTGATAAAGTAAGATGGAGTCAGAAAATGTTTGTATGCTGGGGAAAAAAAGAAAAAAAAAGATACATTAAATATCAACAGAAGAAATAATCATCATTCAACAATACATTTTAATTGTCAAGAGTGTTAATGAGTGATTGATGATTTGAAAATGTGATTAAATAAACCCTTTACAAATAAGCAAAGTATTAATAATGCATTATCTGTATCCTCAAGTAAGTTGTTTTCATGGCTATGAGAAAAGGATTAGGAGTTTGCAAGGTCCTTTTTGGCCCCTATTGGTAACTCTCAATTTAAAAAGTGTATTGAATTAGGAAATGATATGGAATTTGTCTCTGGACATAAAATTACTGAATGTGTGCCCATTATTGCTATTCTAACTCTCTAAAATGTTCACTTTGGGGCACATGTTACTTCAGGAGGCCCACCTATTTCATTAAGGAGAAATTAAGTCACATTTCCTTTCATTAAGTTCAGAAGAGATTAAGATGTATTTTGAAATATCTAGGGCTGTCAGCAGTATCTTTTCTTATCTAATTGAATTTAGCTTATATTGAACTATTTTGTCAAGAATGTATATTAAATGAAACTATTAATTTTAAAATATTACAAATATCATTTTAGAAATCAACACCAAGGAATTTTAAATTGAAATCATAACCTTAAATCTAAAATGGTAATAATTTCATAGGCTACTTAAATTTTATTTCTTTTAGAAATTAAGTCAAATACACTTAAGTCAGGTTTTTTGCTACTAAATTTTTTAAAAGATTTAATTTATTTATTTTAGAGAGACAGGAAGGGAGGGTAAAAAAGAGGGAGGGAGCAAGAGAGGGAGAGAAACATCAATGTGTGAGGTATATTGGTTGCCTCTCACACACCCCCAGCCAGGGACCTGGCCCACAACCCAGGCATGTGCCCTGCATGGGAAGCGAACCGGTGACCTTTGGTCGGCAAGCCAGCACTCAAGCCACTGAGCCACACCAGCCAGGGTGCTACTATACTAAAATTTTTGTAAAATGACCGCCACAAGTTCTCTTGACGTCAAATAAATTCATAACATATTTTACCATATTTTATAGTTGAAATGTTAATTCTGCCATATGACTGAATTGAAAATGACAGAATATTTTTTCGGATTAGAGCAAATACATGTCTTTTGTTTTGTTTCATTGATGTATCCCCTCAAAAATAAATTATTAACGTGAAACCATACAACCAGATGATGGCTTAAGTAATGTCAGTAATGGTAAAAATGTGGAGTGAAAAGAACCTGAAATTTTTAACTTTATACATTTCATCTGGTGACATTATCAAGTCTCAGTAGAATAAAATTATAACGAAAAACCAAGTATTTCTTTCTTGCAGTGATCTGAAAGTCTGGAGAGCAGATTCATTCTCCCCCATGAGTGAGTCTCGAAGCCAAGGCTGAAGTGTTTTTATTGCCCAAAGAAACCACCCCTTAAGATAAAAGAAAGCTCTATGACCTCCAACAAATTCCATAGCCACGTGTCTTTGCAATCTGGATTCAACGAAGCTGACCTTTGTGCTAAACAGTATTTTGAGGGCCATTGCGAGTCAATATGTATACAATTGTGTACTTTATGTTTAGATGCATAAAATACACACTAAGGAAGGGGCCTGGAGAGGAAAATAGAAGTGCTACAGAAAAAGTCAACCTCATTCAGAATGCTCACTTAAAAGGAGATCTATAAAACAAACCCCAGGGGTTGCCTGCAGTGTTTAATTATCTTAACCCCCTTTGCTTAAGAAATATAGATTTGGTCAGAGGCTACAATTTAGTGCTGTTTTCTTGTACAACAGTTATTTTTATCACTGGCATTAATTGAAGAAGTAAAAGCACACAAATACCATTTTACCTTTCATTCATGACCAGTAATTTTTGAGGGATCGAACTACCTATTGAAGAAGAAAAACAGCCTCTAGGGTGCATGTCAGTAGTAAATAGTCATTTCAAAGTGTATAAGCAATGAAAACAAAGAAACAGGGTCACACGGTTTATGGATGTTGTTGAAACATCCTTGAACGTTCATCAGAAAACCTGGACTCTAGTCGTCATTCTGGCACAGACAACTTTTCGAATGCCTGTTTCAATTTCAGGAGTCTAGGTTTAGTGACCTCTATGAGTCCTGCTGTGAAATTTTGTAATCCTATGAAATAAATTTCAAAAGAGTATGGCACCCCTCTGTATCTAAATCATTACCTGCATTTAATTTTGATATGAATTATCAGAAAGCTTTTATTCTTCTTACCCTCATGCCTTCAAACCGGGATAAAGCTCTTAGAGGTCTTAAAGCTCTTAATGTCCGGAGGGATTTGATGGCGCCGAGTTCTGAGTAGCCGAGAGCATTGGCTACCAAGCTAACCAAAGAAACCTACAAAAAGAAAAATTATTCATCAGTCTAACAAGAAATAAACTGTTGGCTGAAGGCATAGCACATGCTGTTTACTCTTTAATGACAACCATATAAAACTCCAGACATCTCTAGGCAGCTTTTATCTTCCACATGGTGGGATCATCTCACATGGTGAGCCTCATCTCATACTATTGCTTTTCTTCCCCATGAAACAGGAACGCTTGCCCATTTTCATAAACATTTGTAAACTCCTCCAGGTAGATATTTCACCCATGCAGACCTTTTTAATATTTATATTAGGGGTATGTATATCAGGATTTGGTACAAAAGCCATATCCTCCAGGTGCCATAGATCTGTGCTTAATATCATTGAGTTTAAATCATGCTTCTCTCCTGAATTTATGCAGTATCTTGGCTTTTCATGGTGGAGGCATTTGCCATGTAATAGAGTCAGTACATCCAATGGATGGGTTAAGGGCTTCATTTCTTCAGAAAAGGGCTGTTGGAAGGGGATCTACATGAACCCTCCCTAACAATGTTTTGAGGGCAGATGAAAATAATGGACTGCTCAAGAGCACATGGTCTAAAGGGTGACACCAGAACCAGAACTGAGGCTCCAAAGGCAATTAGAGCCACTGTCCCCTCATTGTTTAATTTAGCATTCATCTCATTTACTGGGCTATTCATTTCTGTCTAGTGTTTTCTGTCACGGAAGACTGGGAAGATAGGAAAGGTTATTAGAGAACACACAGGCTTCTCTATTCTGGGCTCCTCGCCTCAGGAGGCATTGACAGCTTTTTTATGTTTCTGAAGACTTTCCTCATCCTCACAACCAGTTCCTTTATTTAAAGATAAATGGCTGCAAATTTTTCAAGACCCTGAAATAAGGAAGTTAATGCTTTGAAAGGGAAAGACAAAGGCAATGGCCAGAACCCGAAGGTACTGGCCGGTTAGGAAGTTGTGGGTTCAAAGGCTGGGAGGCACCTATCACTTGCATATAACCACCTCAAACTGATGTCTGTGTGTGTTGCTAGAGAAGCTGTGCATTCCTACTGAGTACCCTTCTTGTGGTAGACCTCACGTCATTTTGTGTAGCACAAAAACTCATGTTATTGAGTCAACTATTGTGAAAAACAGATTATGCTTTAAAGGCAATTTTGAAGTAAATAATTTTAATGATTTGCAATGTAATTAAAATTTGAAAATCATGTCCTCTATGGATAGGCTGCTTTACATCTTGCAATGATCTTCTTTAGTCATTATCTCTGTCTCAAAGTTGTCAGATGACTACTCCAAGGAAAGGTAGCAAGAGGCAAGTTGATAACTGGAATTTAGGTCTTTCATTTTCAAGTTCAGTGTTTTCCACATCAACAAACTTGTACCCAACTCTTTAATATGTAATATTTTAATCTTCATCTCTTTTGTGTCAATCACAAAAGGTACTCTTGGTAATATATACAAACAAAATCCCTATGCCCAAAACCGAGTTTTTAGTATAAATTTACATGGCTCTAGGTACCTCACCACACAGAAAATGCTATATGAAAAAACTGTCTGTGCTAGGTGTCCCCAGGGTGGGTTAGCTGACATCCACATTTTTCCACATTCCAATGGCAGCTAAGCTGAGAAGGATAGGAAAAATGCAGGAGGGATTGATGGTTCTGAAGAAGACACTGCAAGATTTGTGACTGGTTAATGAAACAAGTGATATGAATTTATTTCCCTTAAAATGGCTAAAGATAATTTTTAAGGTTAATATAAGTTAAGAGATCAAAAACATATGATTACTTCCATATAGTCAGATAATACATTCAAAATCAAGAAGCATTCCCATTAAAAAACAAATAAAAGAATATGCCCACTATCAACATTATTATTTAACACTTTCTTGGAAAAGAAATAGAAGCTATAAGAGTTAGAAAAAATGGAAAATTCATTATTCACAGATAGATTTTTGTTGATCTCAAAAAACAAAAACAGAAATAATGGAATAAAGTGAAAACTATTATAAACAAAAAAACAATAATAAAATTATTTTAGGTACTAATATATTATTTATTTTTACAGTCTGTGTATCTTTTGGAACTATTCAAACTTCAAAATATTAAAAAAAGAATAAGTCATCTAAAATATTATTTTAAGATGAAGAACATGTGAACAGGAAAAATTTCTTCCTATACTAAAACCAATTACAAATCTGCAATAATTAATGCTGTCATATTAGTAGGCAAATAAATTAATGAAACAAATTAAAACTAAATTAGACCTAAGATATACCAAGATTTAGCATGTAGATAAGAATAACATTTTCAGTGAGAAGTAAAAACAACTTAAATGGGAAACCATTTTGAGGAAAACAGTATTGGCGCCTCACCTCACACTAAAATAAGTACCAGACTGATCAAAAATTAAAACAAAATTGGCCCTGGCCGGGTAGCTCAGTTTGTTAAAGCATTGTCCTGATACACCAAGATTACAGGTTCGGTCCCCAATTAGGGCACACATGAGAAGCAACAATGAAAGCACAAATAAGTGGAACAACAAATTGATGTCTCTCTCTCTCTCTCTCTCTCCTTCTCTCTCTCTCCCCATCCACTTCCTCTCTGTCTATGTAAAATCAATAAATAAAATTAAAAAAATAAAATAAAAATGGATGAAGAAACAAAACTCAAACTATAAAACTGGAAAGAAATAAGAAAAATATTTTAATGATCTTGAGAGGAAATAGTCTTCAAGAACATGAGAAAAACCAAGAAAAAAAAAGACTGATAAATTTGACTCAATCAATATGAAAAATTTATACATGACAAAAAACAAAATCAAGAGACAAAAGCCCAAATAGGAAAAATACTCATACCACATGTGACCAAAAGTAAATTTTCTTAATATAAAAAGAACTCTTATGAATCAGTGACCAAAAGTCATTAAACAAATAGTAAACTTGCAGATTTTTTTAGACTTTCATTTTAATCTATGTTTGAACAATGCATTTAAACTCCCTATTGAAATTCAACTTGAAAGAACACAAAGTAATACAAAGAATGTGAGAACAAAGAGGAGAGTTAAAAATTATGGATATTAATGTCCAAAATACATTAAGAACTCATACAACTCAACACCAAGCAAATAATAATCTGATTAAAAAATGGGCAGAGGACCTGAACAGACATGTCTCTCAAGAAGGCATACAAATGGCCAGTAAGTATATGAAAAGATGCTCAACTTCACTAGCTAGTAGGGAAATGCATATCAAAACTACATTGAGATACCACCTCACACTTGTTACAATGGCTTTACTCAACAAGACAAGTAACAAATGTTGGAGAGGTTGTGGAGCTGGTGGGAATGTAAACTGGTAGAGCCACTATGGAAAACATTATAGAGGATTCTCAAAGAATTACCAATAGAGTTACCACATGATCCAGCAATCCTTTTTCTGGGTATTTACCAGAAAATTTGAAAACATTTATTCGCAAAGACATATGCACTCCTGTGTTCACAGAAGCGTTGTTCACAGTGGCCAAGACATGGAAACAACCCAAGTGTCTTTTGATAGAGGATTGGATAAAGATGTGGTACACTTACACAGTGGAATATTACTCAGCCATAGAAAAGAGGAAATACTGCCATTTGCGACAGCAGGATGGACCTTGAGGATATCATGCTAAGCAAAATAAGTCAGTCAGAAAAAGCTAAGAACCATATGATTTCACTCATATGCGTTATAAAAAACTGAAACTCATGGACACAGATCACAGTGTGGTGGCTACCATACGGAGGGGGTGTGGGGAGGTAGTAAGGGTAAGAGGGGGTCGGATATATGGTGACAGAGGATAATTTGACTTCAGGTGGTGGGTGCACAATGCAGTATACAGATCATGTATTATAGAAATGTACACTTGAAACCCATTCAGTCTTATTAATGTCACCCCAATAAATTAAATATGATAAAAATAACAAATCTGGACTATGGAGAGCACAGGAATGCTCACTTTCTCAACCACACAGAAACCCAAGTGCCTTCAGAAGCCAAAGGGCGCTAATGAACTCTTCAAAGGGCTCTGGACCTGGAGGCACCAGGTTCCTCTCATGTAGGAAGCAAATGGATGGCACTGAAAACAATTGATTGAAAGTCTCTCTGCAGGAAAGCTGGACACTCTTGAGTCCCCTCATCCACCTCTCTTTAGCTCTGCCTGAGAGCAGAATGGAACAATATACTTCCACAATTTACAGAGTAAAGTCTGTATTTGCAGTAGAAGTCAGAACATAAAAGCAAGAATCTACACTGTGATACCACAAAAGCCTCTTCAATACATAGTGAAATTGAGGGGTTTCTTTTATTAATAGTGCCATAGGGTTTAAATCGCACATGGACTAACTCAATATTTCTTAGAGCAAGGGCACCTAGGACTTGAGATTGCTAGATGCACACCTCCTCCCTTCCACTCCAGAATGCTCCTGTTTCCTATCTGCCAGGCAGCTGCTGAAATGGGGCTCAGATAGTGGTGAGGGCCAGGTACAAAGCTGCCATTGAAGTGGTGGCAAAGGGCTGCTGGTGAGGACGGGAGGTGGGGGTTTCTGGAGATGGTGGGATTTGGACGGCTGGGATGGGTAAGGTTTATGGCAGGAATGGAGTGAAGGATATCCAGTGTCTGTGAGAAGGAAAGAACAGTTCCTGTGCAAAGTCAGTCAGGAATGAGAGGTCATTTTTATGTAAGGGGAGTTTGTAACTCAGGGGCTGCCTCTTTCGACTTCTACTTCTATCTTCAGCTTTTACAGTTTATTTATCTGTCTCTAACTCTGCATAATTGGAAAATCCCCAATGCTCACAACCTATATAAAAAGAAATATCTTGGTCATTATGCATTTTTGTTTGTTTTTTGTTTGTTTGTTTGTTTTGTGGGAGTGGGAAGCTGGAGATAATCTACACGTTCATCCTGGGGAAAGATGAGTGAATTCTGGAGGTGCAGTACTGTGGACTGCTAAATGATGCTCAGGGACATGGGTTCTACAAGGATTTCATTTAAACATTGCAAACACAATTATTTTAAAAATGAGGATGTTCTAAGTTTACTTCCTTGTCTGAAGTTCTATAATTCAGTAATTTCAAGATGATTAGTTCAAAATAACACTATATCGTATTTTTTGGACTATAAGATGCACTGGACCATAAGACACACCTAGGTTTTAGAGCAGGAAAATAGGAAAAAAACCCTGCTCCACCACTGCCCCACCCCCCAACCCCAGCCAGCCAGGTAAGCTACATTCGGACTATAAGACGCACCCTCATTTTCCTCCCAAATTTGGGCGGGAAAAGTGCGTCTTATAGTCTGAAAAATACGGTATGTTATTCATGCTGAAAAGACAAATCACAGTACTTTTATTTATGAATGCGTTATCCTTAATCAAATACAGTACTGGGAAATACTTCTATTTATGGGGTATGTAACTATGACTCTAACCTCAGGTTTAATAATTTGGGGAAGGATAAGAATAGTTTTTGTCATTTTACGTAGTGATTTTCTTCATCTACAAAATTGGGATCATAACAGTGGATGCCTCAGTGGTGGCTGTGAAGTTTAAATGAATTAAGACAAAGGTTAGTTGTTATTAGGATCATACAAGAGAGCCCGTATCTGCTGTGAATGTCACTGTTTAGAATCCTAGCTGGCGAGCTTGTGTGGTATCCCTTAGGAAGGGCTTTAAGAAGAGCAAGAGCAGTAGACATCTTTTTTTTTCTTTCTTTTTGTTCTCACCTGAAGACTATTTTTTCCATTGCTTTTAGAGAGAAGAAGGGAGAGAGAGAGAAACATCAATGTGAGAGAGAAACGTTGGCTGGTTGCCTCCCATATGTGCCAGGACTGGGGATCATGCATGCTCTGACTGGGGATCGAACCTGCAACCTTTCCGTTATGGGAGGATGCTCCATCCAACTAAGGCACACAGGCCAGGGCACCATGGGCACCCTACTACAGGAGGTCTTTGATGAAATTATAACTGGAGGTAGGAAGAACATTTAATAAGCCATTGCTTGGTCCAGTTAGTCATAATGGTGTTAGTATTAAAGGGGGGGGGCAGATCCCCAATTCATATTTTAGCTAGTAACATGGAGAATTTGCTAATTGATTGGTTGTGAGGAGTGACAGAGAAGGAAAAGTTGAAGATGGCATTTGGTTTAGTTTTATGGATATACCACCACCAGATAAACAGGGAATTCAGGGGAAAATACAATCATGAAAATACATGATTGGAGGGGGAAGATAATGAAGGGGAAAAAGTAGGCATCATCTGGGGAGCATTCAGAAATGTGGGTGGTGGATTTAGGAAAGACTACAATTAAAAACTTAAAATCCCTGTGCTAAAAGTCATGATCTTTTAAAGAATGGAATATAGAATTTTATACTGTTAATAGGATTATCTATTTAAACCTGGTCAGTGAGAAAGATATTTTTTTTAAATTAATGATGTTAAAAAAGAATTAAATCCTTCCAAAAAAAAGAAACAAAGCTAATCATTCCCACTAGAAGACATTTACAGTAAAAGCCAAAACACATATAGACTGTTTACACAGAAGTACGTCTGGAGAGAGATTAGAAGTTGATAGGAAATGCCAATAATTTATAGTTATTCTGTTCCTTTGGGAGATTTTTAAGATAATCTAATTCCATTCACCAAAGCTCCAGCTGAACAAGAGAGGTATGCAGATAAGCAGGCATTTTACTGTTTTCGCTCCCCACTGTGGCGTGTAGGGTGGGAGCTCTCTGTCTCGTGCACAGCCGTGCTGCAAACAGCTGTGCCCCACTGCCAGACAGGGGGTGGGGAGCACGGTGCGAGAGAGGTAGCTCGGCCGCTACCAGATGTGTGACATCTCTAAACCTCACTTTTTCAGTAGCAGAATAGAGATAATGAGGCTTACATCACAGGATTGCTTAGAGGATTAATAAATAAGTTATAATTCAAAAGAGATACTGATAATACATTTTGTATTACAGGGGTTAGGAACACAGTCATTTAAGTCAGACTACTTGGGTACAAAATCCATCTTAGCACCTTATTAGCTATGTTTACTTGGGCAAGTAACAATCTTTCTTTGGTTTAGTTTCTCCATCTGTAAAAAGAGAGTGATTATGGTTTCTAACTAATAGAGTTTTTAAGATTGAATGAGTTAACATATGTAAAGTGCTTTTAGCAGCAACTTTACACAGTAAGCCATTCCCACAGTAAGTGCTACGCATATTATTGTGCTACTACTAATAATTCTAGCTTCATTATTGAGGATGCTACTATATTAAGGATAAATGCAATGCAGAGACCAGTAGATTCTAGAAGCTGCTGGCAAATGGAAATACATATAAGATGCAGAAAGTGTTCCTATTCTGCTTCAGTTCACCTCAATAAGGCAAGCAGTGAGGGTTCTGAGGAGCCCTTGAACAATCAGGAAAAAGGTTCATGAGCAGCAAACATCATCAAGGGTCTTATTTCAACCATATCAGTAACCTGTGCTGTCTGTAAAGTGGATATCACTTGTGAGCAATAAATGTTTAATGATGGTGGAATCTTTTACTGAGACTATATTTGATACATCAGCACCTTAGCATAATTTAGAACCAAATTTAAAGTTGTCGTAAAAGATGCTCACAGGAATTTTCTTGGAGATGATATTTTCACAAAAATCTTTCAGGGCCATAAGAAATCTGATTTTTTTTTCAGTAAATGATGATCATGTACTTTATTGTGGCATAAATAACAGCATCTAGAGTATAGCTTGTGTATTTATAGTATAGGATACTTTGTTTGTATAGGAAGATAGTATTTTTCTGACTTTTCAATAGGGAGATTATATATATCATACAGAATCAGAAAAAATGGCCCATCTAGTGCAGTATTCTGGCAGACAAAGGCATGGATTAAGTTGTCCTACTTGATTTTAACCTGAATTATCATACTTGCTGTCTCTATCTCTTAATCTCTGTTCTTTCCTCAATCTCTCCAATATTTCTATACTTTATCCTCATCACTTCCATGTGACAAATTTTATCCATGACACAAATGACCTCTATTTTGCTAAATATGTCATTTCTCAGCACTCATGTCACTTAACCTCCTTATAGCCTTTGACGAAATTGATCACTCTTTCTTTGGAAAAACCCAGCTCTCTTCTCTGGGCTTCTGCAACAATATCATGTATATTGCTTTTCATCTAACTGCTACTTAATCTAATCTACTGGCTCCTTCTCTTTTGCACAACTTGTAACTGTTGTAGTGTTCCCAGAGTTTGGTCTGGGCTTCCTTGTCAACTTGCATTCTCTGTCTAGTCAGGGGTGTCAAACTCATTTTCACAGGGCAGCCACATCAGCCTCATGGTTGCCTTCAAAGGGCCGAATGTAATTTTGGGATTGCGTAAATGTAACTACTCCTTAACAGTTGAGTGAGAGCTCCACGCTGCCGCCAGGTAGAAACAAGGTGCCAGGCTGGATAAAACCAGGTGGAGGGCTGGATTCTGCCCGCGGGCCTTGTGCTTGCCACCTGTGGTCTAGATGATCCAGGGTCATGGCCTCAAATGACATCTACATTCTGATGACTCCTAAGCACCATAATCAGGTCTGGCTTCTCTCCAGAGCTCAAGACGTATATAAAATTCCACATGTATTTTTGAATGCTTAATTGGTATCTCAAGCTTAGCATACTCCTCCTCCACCTATCATCTGCTTGCCCTGTGAAACCTGTTCTTCTGATCATCCCTGTTCCAGACAATGGCTTCGTTCCCTACCCATTTGATTAAGCCCGGTTGAAACAAAATGTTTTTGAAGCCTCTCTTTTCTTTGAACCACACATCCAAGTCCATTGTTAAGTCTCATCACCTCAGCCCGATAAAGTTTTCTCTTTCAAATGCAACTCCCTAATTGGCCTCCCTGCTTTGACTCTTCGACATTCTTTCCCCCTGGCCAGATGTGGTCACTTTGGGACTGTAGATCAGATCTTTGCAAAGCCCCTTCTCTGAGTTTCTCATTGTAACTCTAATTAAAATGTAATAAATAACAATATACACAACATAGAGTAAATCATAGCCTCTACATACCTTTCTGAATTCCTTTTCTATCATTCTTGCCCATGTTGCCGCACACAAAGCACAACAGTTTTCCTTCTGTTTCTTAAGGGTCCTTGGCTCATACTCATTCCAGGGCCTTCAGATTGTTCTTTTCTATTCCCTTAGGTCTTTGAATGACTAGCCCATTGTTATAGGCTGAATGTTTATGCCCTCCTTAAAATTGATAGGTTGAAACTTAATCCCCAATTTAATAGTATTTGGAGGTGGGGACTTTGGGAGGCGAATAGGTCATAAGGGCAGAGCCCACGTGAGTGGGATTGCTGCCCTTATAGAAAAGACCCCAGAGAGCTCCTTTGCTCCTTCACCCATGTGAGGTCACAGCAACAAGATGCGATCTATAAGCCAAGATGCAGGAGGCCCCCAGACACTGAATCTGCCAGCACTGTGATCTGGGACTTCCCAGCTTCCAACACTGTCAGAAATATATGTTCTTTGTAAGTCACTCAGTCTGTGGTATTCTGTTACAGCAGCCCAGCTGGCCCGAGAGACCCTACCTCATCATTTGCCTCTGCAAAGACACTTTTTTCCCTAGACAGTCTAGCTAACATTCTCTTCCTGCTCCCACTTTGCAGTCACTCCTCATCCTATTATCCTGTTTTATTTAATAGTGGTAATCACCATCTTTTATCTTATTTTTAGATTTTATTTCTTTATATCTCCATTATCTATCCTACACTCCCACAGAGCAGGGATTTTCAACCACTGCGCACAAGAATTTTTAAAACGCGCGATACCTGACTATTGAGTCAGGGGCTCTGACCTCTTTCCCTTGGATTGTCAAGTAAAAAATATGACAACAGTCAGCACAACAGTAGCTGCCTGGTGTGAATGAATCGAAATTATACTTGTATATATCTTTGGTGTGTTGCACAATTTTAGTAGTTTATGTATGCCATGAATTAAAGAAGAGAGGTTGAAAATCGCTGCCATAGAGTATAAACTCTAAAAGAGCTTAACCTGTCTTATTTATATCTCCTTTGTCTAAAATAATATGTGACATTTAAGGTGTTCAAAGTATTTATTGAATAAATGAATGAATGTTAAGAAGTTGGACCGATAGCCCATTATACTCTACTTTTTCTTTTAGGTAAGGAATTAAAGAGAGTACATTTTTTTACATGAATAAATTCCTCAAGGTTTGAAAGTATATTTCTTCTGGTATGAGGCATTTCACTTGTTCCTCAGATTTTTCTTTCTTCTTTTTTGCTTTTCTTTTTTTTAGCTTTGTGTGGCTGTTTAGTTTTGTTACTGCAAAATACCTGATGGGTTGTGAAGCCCTTTGAAGTATTATATACCTTACTTGTCCTTTCGAAACTGTTTTAATGCTACATTTACATGAGCCTAGTAGTCTGAGAACAAGTCATTGTCTGAGACCACAGTAGTTCGTGTATTTCAGTCACGGTTTTAGACCCGCTTAAGGTAATATCTTACTTAAAGATAGAGGGCTTTCAGTACCAAGTTCTAATCTCTAATCTGCTAATTCATTCTCACTAAAAGGGAAGAAATTTTTTGGACACCATTCTTTGTCATTAATTTATTCATTTTTGACATTATTTAATAGACACCTAAATGTCTATATCAGGGGTCAAAAGACACAAACATGATACAATACCCCTGCTTGTGAGAGATTTTGCATCATATTCATTTCTTCTATATGGGGAAATATATGGAAATACTAAAAGTGTGATGTCGTATTTCAGTGAATGTAAATTTTTCAATAGATGTAAATATTCAGTAAAGTTCAGAGATTTTTGGTGCTCTATCCCATTTACAAATGACTTTAATACATGACAAAATCTTTTCAAAACAAAGAAGATTCTTAAATGTATTAAGTGTCTCACCATTTCAGGGAGAAGCTAAAGATTATAAATGCTAAATCCTAAAGCCAGTCTGAAAAATATATTACATTTATACCAGTCAGATAAGAAATCTGTGGGGTAAAGGAACACTGAATTGAGAATTAGGAAATTTGACACTAATCTCAGCATTGTTAGGACAATTCTTTAAACCGAACCTTCAGTTTAGAATAAACACTAGAAAATTGTCTAGAATAAAGGCTAGATATTCTTTAAAATCCATTCCAGGTGCAGAATATAAGAATATTAAATTTCCTCTTATATATAGCTTTTCAGGATAATATAATATTGAGATTCATCTCTATTATTCATTAAAGACCAGCCATGGGAATTTGAAGTTATTTCTGGTCTATTAAAAGTGACTTGGCAGCAAAATTTCAAGTCAAGAGATTAAACACATTTTGGTTATAGAACTATGAGTATGTGTGGGGGGAAGGGGAGTAGAATTTAGGTAAATCCACACGTGTCAGGAATTATAAAAAGAATGAATGCACACATACAATAATCATTGATTCATAGTGGCAGCTGTTAAAGCTAAAAATCAAGTGCTTGTGATTGCTAAGAGACGGCTAGAGGTGCTTAAAGCACCGTGTTTTGCTGGAAGGCTATGAAGCCTTGTGCAATAGAATATCACAGGCTACAAAGTAGCAGGTGACTATCATTTTGCCCTAGTGGCTCTACATCACTTGGAATTAAAAAAAAAAAAAAAAGGCTGCAGGTTAGATAGATTACATTACTGCCAGTGTTCCTATGACTACTCACCCTGGGGTAATGAGTTTCAGAGCAGGACTCCTGGGCCTACCTCTGCGTGGTAAATATGTGATCAGCTACTGGGCCGTCTGCCTACTGACAGAAGACTAGAAATGCATTTATTTCATTGTCTCTGTGAGTATATAACTGAGTGCATAAAGTATAGGTTATTTTAATGTTATTTAATAACATGTTCTTTAGTAAGTGATTAAAGAGCAGCTTTCACAGTTCCTGAACCCAAATCTGTCTTGATTTTACTTTTTTGGGGATCTTTTTAAAATTTAATTGTTAATAAGATAAATCCTTAGATATGTCAATTAACAGAACTTTCTAGCTATTCCTGAACTTGAAGTTCTTACCTTTCAGAAAAAGCAGAGCTGTCTGCTTCTGGCATGGACATGTCTCTCTGTGTTTTCTCTTGCCACTCTCCACATTTTTAGGACCTCTGCTGTGTCCATGGGACTTTTTCTCATTTTTGTATTTATTATGTTTTTTAAAAAGGTGTCTGTGTAATTGTGTTAGCATTAGTGAAGATCTCAAAAGTCAAGATTTCAATTATAGAAATATTTTAAATGTCAAATTTATCTCTTTAAAAATAATTTTATAAAAATTACTCAGTATACTTACATCAACGATCAAGAAATCTAGCCAGCACCAGGCATTAGTGAAATAGGTTTGAAATCCATAAGCTACCCATTTGAGAAGCATTTCCAGAATGAATATATAAGTGAAGACCTTGTCAGCATATTCTAGCATGGTTTTGATCGTCTTTCGCTGTTCAATGTAAATATCTTCAAAAGCCTGTGAATGAAGAATGCTTTTATTTTACTTGAATAGCTTGCCTTTCCCAAATACTTGATAAAATTGCTTAGTGCAATACTGGCCACACAACACTAATTTGATAAGTGTTAGCTAATATCAGGGAAGCATCAAACATTGGAAAAAAATTAAGAAATTAAAACTAACAGAAAATATTGGTGAGTATATATCTTTACTGATTTAGTATGTGCTCTCTTCCTTGCCTCTCACACCAAATCTCTTTTTCAATTACTGCTACACAGACTTGCTTTTAAAGAAGTAACATAAGCTCAGAAAAATAACTGGAAGTTTTGTCAATGAGGGAGAGACTTGGCCTATTTGAACATTACCTTGAATGTTTCCCTGAATGATTCGGTTTATTTTGAAAGAATAAATTGATTAGACATAAAGAAAACAAGAGACACTTTTAGTCCATAAGTTTAGATGTGATTATTAGGGAGAACTGGATGGTATTTGATATGGGAGGTAACATAGTTACAGAATGTCTCCGTTAATGGTTATCTCAGTGAGGACATCTGTTACATAAACACCAGATGAGAAATTCCATCTGGCTCCTCATGATTCTGATTTATGAGGTCTGTCCAGAAAAAGTCCAACCATTGTTAACATAATGAGAACAGTTTGTGCGACTTCGATGTAACCTGGCAGCCAAGGAGAGTGGACTGGAATGCGCATGTGTGAACAATGATGACTTCACTGTGCTAGTCAGTGGGGGCAGTAGATGCCGTTGAGTGAGCACTTGTACTGTGCGGCTGTTGCATTCAAAATGACTGAGCAAGTAGAGGAAAAATTTACATCAAATTTTGTGTTAAACTTGAACATTCCTCCACAGAAACTATTCAGATGATTGAAAAAGCCACAGCTATGGGCAACTGGTGATTGGCAGCTTCATCACAACAGTGCGCTGCTCACGTATCACATCTTGTGCAGAGTTTTTAGGTGAAACATCAAATCACTCAGGTGATGCAGCCCCACTACAGCCCAGATTTGGCGCCCCACAACTTACGGCTTTTCCCAAAACTAAAATCATCTTTGAAAGGAAAGAGATTTCAGACCTTCAATGAGATTCAGGAAAACACGATGGGGCCGCTGATGGCGACTGGGGGAACTGTGTGAGGTCCCAAGGTGCCTCCTTTGAAGGGGATGGAGGCATCATTGACCTGTGTACAATGTTTCTTGTATCTTCTTCAATAAATGTCTCTATTTTTCATAGTACATGGCTGGACACATTCTGGAACAGACCTTGTATTCTGCACTGAATTTTGTATAGATAAAACCTGGGTGCCAGGCTCTGCAAGGCAAAGATATACCTTATCTTTTTCCTCTTACACCCGGTGTATGCTTTTGGTATATTTGGAGAATAAGCTATTTTACTGGAACCTGATTTTTGCCAATATTCATTTCACTTACCAAAGCACCACTGCTAACAAGGATCATGAAGACAATGAAAGTCTCAAACCAGTTGTGCTCCACAATGCTGTAGCAGGTTTTCCGAAGATTCCACCAGGTCTTTCCTTTGCCTTCTTCTATACTTACTTGGCAGAATGGAAACTTTTTAATACATCCTAAAAGATAAAAGTAAATGTAATAAATTCAAAAATATATTTTACTTTTTATTAGGAAAAAATAAACTTTGGTGCTCCCTCCCCACCCCAATCTCAGATCATCACTTTAGAGCGTAACTGGTTACTTAATTCCCCAGTTATCTGCAGCATCCATCCTGTATAATGAATCATTTTCAGATTTAGGTATTGAACCAGCTACCTAAAATTCAGGGAATTACTTTACCAAGAGCTGCTTAAGAATAAATGGTTTCATTCTTTAACTCTAGTTAGGATCATTTTTCATCACCAGGCTGTTGATGAAAATAGTGCCCAAGAACACATTCTCAGAGTTAGGGAAAAGCCACATGTTCAGATTACTTATTCATTTTTTTATGTGATCCTGGATTTTCACTTCCTTCTTTTCATGCACAGAAAATCCCCGTATCTTCCCAGGTATCAGCCACTGTCGGTTTTCCCAAGCTAATTTATTTTCAGTCCTGGTGCTTTTCTTAGTCACACCTACGACTCATCTAGTCAGTCAGTGTCTCTGTTCCTTTGCCCTCCCCCTCTTTGCTTTCATGTTATTTCTAACTTCCATCTACTCTTCTGCTCTAACACTCTGAGCTTCTACTCACCAGATTAAATTCAGTCACATTGAATCAGCAAATCGTTATTGATTTGTATGCAAGACACTGTAGTGGTCGCTGTGAAAACAACTGTTCTCCCTGCCAAAGCTCTACAACACGTCTACATTCCCAAACAGCCCTGGTCACAGCACAAACTAACCACGTGTGAAACTGTGAGGGATGGGGTGTAATAATTGCAGCATCTACACATCAAATCGCCACACTGACAGTGAAGTCTGAAGGATTGCTGAACCCCTTAGATGACATTCTTGAACGCCATTTATCTCACAGGGTTAACTTCACATTCCAGAAGATTAAAAAAAAAGGCATGTTAAGTCATCTTAATTACTGAGGCACAGTCACTGCTATAGTATAATCTGAAAACATAGATAAATTAACTTTTGGAAGAGAAGAGGAAAACAAAGATAAACACGTTGTCACCATTTCTTTGAACTGTTTCTTTCAAATGAGGCATATTCAGCCTCTGTAAGGAAAGGAGGAGATTACATTTAACTGGATTAGAGATTGTTTACCTTCAGTAAAACAAGCTTCTGGTTTAAGGTCTTCCTCGGGTTCAGTTTCTGCTTGTTCACCTTCTCGGGGTGGAGCAACATCAACGGTGCTTCCTTCAGATGAGCTGGTTGCATTTAATTTCTGGAAACAAAACCCCATTGCAAAGATGTAATTTTTCTTCTCTTTTATTCAGTTAGTTTGGAAATTCTCTGTCATAGTGTGATAAAATGGTAGTGATAGCATTTGACTGTATTAGCATTACTGATAATTATGCGTTAATAATTTAACATAATTGATGTCCTACTGTTCAAAACAATGTAACTACTGACCTGATTCGGACAATAAAAATTTAGACATTATTCAATGTGGGTGATTTGGAAAAGGTGGATAATACTGATTAACTTGCTCTATGATCTGTATTTATATATGAATGCCATATGAAAATCATTTACTACATTAATACTCAGGCCAACTCAAGAGTAGTTTGATAAAAGTTTCTTATGCTGGCATCCACTACTGATTATATTAATTAAAATACATCAAATCAAATTGTAATTTCCACCTCTTCCAATGGAACTTTTCAGAGGGCAAAGAACATTACCAGTTGCTGTAACTACTGTTCATGTTTCTGTAATTTTAGAAAGGGGGAATGGCTCATTAATATTAGTCACAGTCTTTATACTTCAATTTTGAGCTATATTTTTCCTCTGGCTTACATAATTTTCTTCTTGCTTTACTAGCAGAAAAATGATGGATTATCTCTTTCTCTCTCTGACCCCCCTCCCTCTTTCCCTCCCTCCCAACTGTTTAAATGAATTCAATACTTGCCAAAGATTTCTAAATGGAAATTTCTTCATAAATGGCATTGTCCAGAATCTGTGTAGACTTATTAGGAGCACATTCTTAATTCAACATGTGATCAGGCTGTGGATTTTTCCATTAAATAAATCACTGTGACATGCCACATGGCTAGGGAGAGCCACTTTGTTACAAGAATAAATATCTAATAAGTACTCTGAGATCACTTGGGGAGACATTATGGATGTGCAATGCTTTATGAAAACTGATGCAAAGACACAACACACAGCACAGCCTGGGCAATGTAAAGCTTTTAGAATGAGAGGACAGCGCGTGGACATGGTAATGGCTCCAAAGCCTCCATTAACTTTAGCAGCTAAGTGGCAGGGTCACTCTGCCCTAGCCTTCTGAAAGAGTTAATGTTTTATTAGAAAATGCCTGAATGACTCCCTAAAAAGTGCCTGAATGACTCCCATAGGTCACATTGGAGGAAGTTTTGCTCAAAATTCTCGATTTATTGAAATTATAATGCAAATGCATTTCATAATGTGAACTGATTGAGGAGTAATATCTAGATGATACTTTCTGTGATGTTACTTTGAGGGTGAGGTTAACCAGGTGCAGCTAAAGAGATTATGGAAATTACTCTGAGCCAAAATATAATTCTATAATATAATACCTCCTATCCTGGGGTACGCTACAGAGAGAACCTAGACCATCATTTTGGGCTGATGGTTCATAGGATCATTATAGTTAGTACAAGAATTTTACCATTAAATTCCTCTGCCTTTTGGAGAGGAGGGAGGCCATGACATATTTTCTTTCCCCAGGACTGTCTTTCTTTTTTTATTTTAATAGCCAGGATATCTTTATTATTTTAAGAAAACCCCAGGAAAGCTACTGCTAGATAGAATTGCAGCAGACTCAGTAACTAACTCTTTTCTTCCAATTTTACTTGTATGGGTTGAACACTGTGACACTTAATGACTGGCCAGGATACTATCATAATTGCATAATATGGTAACACTGTAACTACATATATAAAAGCAGTAAGAAAACAAATTTTCTTGAGATTACTTATAAAGTTTTATGTCTCTTCTTCCTCTTGGCCAGTCCAGGCTCAATCATTTCTTTTGAGCCCAGCCTTGCTTCACCTCCCATGAAACCTTTATTTCCTGCATGATTTCTCCACATTAAATTTTATAGAATGGTTAGTCCATTACACTTATTTGTTTTGACCAAATATCCTCATAAGTATTTTAAAATTACCATACATAAAATTATATACTTTTGTACAAATACATAAACATATATACCAAGAGCGTATACATACACACACACATACACCAAATGGTCCAAGCGTAGAATGGACACTAGTGTTGTCGACTTTACGAATGGTGAATAGATGAGTGATTGCATTTTTGTATTACTCTCATGGAGAGAATTATAGCATTTAGATAATGGCATCTTTCCTTTTTGACATATAACTCGATTATGGTCTCAACAGTTTGTTTAATTGCATTAGGAAATGTATTTCCTTCATAAATAGGAATTATTTAATTAATAATATTTTAGTGATAAGAACACATATTTCCAAAATGTTTCTCTAAAATATTGGCAGACATTTGATAAAGGAATCTGAGGGAAAATTTAATAAGTATAGATGTAAATACACCAATATACGTATAATTTCCCATTTATAAACTTTAGAAAATACACTCACCCTTCACTTTTCATTTTACCACTGTTAATATAATTGTAAGAGGTTTATTGTTTTGCATTATAATTGTCTGCCATATATTACACAGGCATCATATATTTAAATACAAATACTTATTTAAAGCAAACCTTTCACAGCACAAGTAATTGTAGCTGCTAATTTGAATGACAACTGAATTTACTGTTTACTGAGTACTGTATATATTTTTATATTGATACTTTCTTTAGATTATAAACATTGGTGAATGTGGTTAATATTTGGATATAAATAATTTTAATTTTCTAAATAGCTGTGGAGAATATGCACTAAAAAATTATAAAGAGGGTCAGTAGTATATTAGTTCACCTCTACCTGCCTGGCATTGGGAGGCATAACAAGTTTTTTGAAAACAGGCAAGGAAATATTTCTGCATGTCTTCTCAAACAATTAGAACCTACTTTACATGAAGAATTGTTCCCCTGTTATCCGTTTTCAGATCAAAAGGACAAGCTCTTTAAACTTAGTCTGTAAAGCTCCTTAAGGCATGTTCAGACAGAGACTTGTAAAAGACAGTTTGGCAGGCTAATGTTCATTTCACTAAAAAGTGTTTTGTGGGAGGGTCCTTTCCCTATGGAGGCTGATATAAAGTTATTACTTCTCAAATTAAAGAATCAGGCTCACTTACATTATAATCTTCATAGGCCACAATTTTGTCATCAGAAACTTATAAAAATATTTTATCAACTATGTAAATTTTTTAAAAGTTTTTAAATTTACTTACATTTATAAGTTAATGCTTAGACTCTCATTAAATTATAATAATTTACCAATTATGATATACTTCCTTACTGCTCTAATCACTGGATTCATAAAGAATTTTGCTACTGTATTTTTAAATCATTAATTTATACCCTAGAAAACTACTTAAGCATTGAAAATTCTATACATTGATAAAATACTATCTACATAATCTAAACATTTTCTAAGTTCAACACTTTGACATTCATACTCTGGTAAAGTATAGTTTGTGATACGTTTCATCATAGCCATACCAAAATGACTTATTTAAAAGCATGTAACTGATTTAAAAGCAAGTGACTGGTGATAAATACAAAAAAATAACTTACTTTCTTTATATTGCCATAGTTGTGATACTACAATGATATAAAAAAAGGCAAAGAAAACCTGAAATGAGTTGTTTTCATGTTAAGGAACTTGATGACTATACTAAATGACTAAAATTAATACTTGCTCTGAAGTAGTTGGAAAAACTATATTTAGCTCTATAGGCATAAACAATACAAAGCTTTCATAGGAAACCACATAGTACAAGCTCAGACTTGTTTTCTTGTACTATTTTCTTTCTACCCCTCCAATATTTTATAGCGCTTAAGATTAGACTCTTCCATCCCTTGTAGAAACAACTGAATCTACAGAGGGATGATGGCTTATGCTCCACAAATGCACACTGGAAAGCAGGTTTTAAGATGCAACATTCACCAGGCCGAATTCAGCCGCAGAACACATGCCTGGCTGTAGCAGAAGCCCAGCGCAATGCTGTGGAAGCTGCACGCTGATCCAAGAACCACGCTCTCAAAGACATGGTCCCTGAATGTGAAGTTTTCAAGGTTAACAGCAAATACCACTCATAAGAAATGACAGTCAGCACCCAAGTTTTCCCCCTAATAGCATGAACTTACCCAGAAATCCCCCCTTATGACAAAAATTGCACTTGATTTTTATCCAATTAAATAATGAAATTTAACTTTCAGAGATAGAAGAGAATGTTAGCAACTGGCCTACTTCCACTGAAATGCGCTCACATTTCATTTGTTTTCAGTCAGCTACCGAATGTTTGACTCTCACAAACTGCTGTATTAAGAGGCAAAAATAAAAGATTCAGCCATTACAGATTGCCTTTAAAATCTACTCATTGATCTCAAAACTTCTGGGTTTTGTCTCCCAAGTAGAAGAGGAGAATCTTTTTGTCATACATACTATCAGGGCCTTAGTCTGATCTTTTGGATAGGCATATCCATATCTTGACTTACGATATTTCACACGAAGAACAGGGAGCCACACAAAGAGACCATTCAGTTGCTTGTCTAAGGCGGGACGTACATGATTAAAGTCAACAGTTTTCTTTTCCGGACCACTTATTGAATGACCAAAAATAGCAACCAACTGTGCTTGGTTTGGCCTGTACCTATTTTAAATGTGCAATACCCCTGTTGCTCCTTTTATTTTAAATTAATCTTAATAAGGACATAGTATATGAAACTGAAAATAATTATGTGGCAGTAGAAGAGTAAGGTAAAGGGGCATAAGAGGACTGAAGGAAAAGCTGGTTTATCTTGAGAAGGCATACAAAAAACTGCCCTCTAAGCCAGCCTGCACTGCATTTTGGTCCTTCACTGAAGCGCTAAACAGTTCTCTGCGGTCGAAGTGGGTTCAAAATGTGTTTTTACAAACCCACCTGTGCCTCTTTTAGAGATGCCTGCCATTCAGATTCCCAGAAACATGACTAAAAAGTAATTTTTAAATAAAAATCACACAAATCACCACACAGTTCTATTTTTCATTAATAATCTTATCTCTGAATTTGTTGCATTCTACAGCTAATTCTCAGTTATTCCTAAAGAATAAGAGAGTGTGTACAAAGTGAACCTAGCAACAACCCCAAATCTATTTGGACTTTCTTTTTTCATCAAAAGCCTTGAAAATTGCCAATATTCACATGCTTTTCACTTTTGTTTTATAATTTCCATCCCAGAACCATCGCTATGCTAAGATTCCAGTAAGCAATGATACAACAGGAGAAAGTTGAGTCAAGAGAATAAACTAGAGGTTTAGTTCATCCACAAACCTACAATAATTTTGGGAGATACCCTTTACCCCTCATAAAACTATTATTAATAATCAAAAGTAGGAGATTTTTCAAGTCTCTTTTTTTCACCTGCTTAGTTGTGGGCAGAAGTCAATGTAGATCAGTGAAATTTTTAAAAATGGGTACACTGGACCCATTACTTAAAGATCAAGACACAAGGAACTTTCCTCCCCATAACAGGAGGCTTTCCTTCTTTTAATTACAGTGGTCACTTAAGGTTTTGAAGACACATGATTTAACAACTTTCCTAAACTGCATGGGAATCCAAGATATGTAGTGCCCAAATGCATACAGACTACGGCCCTTCATAGCCAAATAGTGATGATCACCCTACTCTTCTTTGAACAGAACCTTTCCAAAAAAACATGAAAGCAAACATTTTCATCTGGAGCACAAGAGCTGGATGGGTTGAAAATTATATTCACAGATCTGAATATAATGATCCGAAAATGGAGGCACTATTTAAAAAGCCATCTGAGGCTCATTTTGGTAATACAATTTACTTATAAGGGCTGAATCAATAACAGAAAAAACTGTGGTCTTAATTTTAATGAAATAAAAGCAGAGAAATAAAAAAAACGCATGCTCTCAAGTTTTCGACTATATTGACCTTTAAACATTCCTATCATGTTTTCAAATAGATATAAATCCTATGAGCATGCAATTATTGCTTTTAAAGGTATTAAAAGACTAAACTGGAAAACTCATGAGCAGAATCAGACCGGATGTTGGGTCTGCCCATCTCGCCTGACCATGCTGCAGTGTGGCACACGATTGAGCAGAGAGCAGCTGGGCATGGCCAGCAGTTCCTTGCCACGGCATGGGAAGGAACATAGCTGAGTAGCATGCAGTCAAAATTCATTTAGAAAGTGATCGTCCATGTACAACTTGCTTGGGTAACCTGGGTAAAAGTGGTGGCACGAATCTCTGGCTGGTTAAAAAAACACCAGAGCTGCACTCTTGAAGGCTCCAGCTTGGTTTTACCCCTGTGAGAAGTAAGAATGGTCAGCAGTGAAGGTCACAGTATGAGAATGCTGGATTGTGCTTTGGAATTCAACTTAATATACGATTCTTAAGAGCACTTACTCTGTATCCTTTACCTAGGAAGACAATGAAATCTTTTAAGAACTAAATTGTTAAAATCCAAGGTTATATAAAAGTTTCAAGAAATCATGATTATGGGAACTTTAAAACTGTAAAAATGAATAAAATTCTACATTAAATCTTGTCACAGTATTTGTATAATTCCAGTTATTCCAAAACAAAAAGACTATATTGATATTTTGAAATCAGTACCTTCAATTCTCTTATACTTTTTCATGTAAAGTTTTATATTTGTTTCCATGCCAGTCTGTTTACATTAATGGTTTATATATATGATACAATAGATACATATATAATATACTAAATTATAATACAAGCAATTCATATTTTTATCTCTACAAACTTCTGGGGATCATTTCTCCACAACTGTGTTGTAACAGGATATACTTTTTAATGAAAATGAATGGAAGGAGTACACTGGATAGGTTTCAGACACCATCTAAATTTATGATTAATATACTGTCTCTTCTTAAAGCACAAATGTATTAAAAAAATTTCCTTCCTTTCTTCCTCTCTCTCTCTCCTCCCTCCCTCCCTTTCTCCTTCCTTCCTTCCTTCCTTCCTTCCTTCCTTCCTTCCTTCCTTCCTTCTTTTCCCCTACACCTGTCTCTGTCTCTCTCTGTCTGTGATAAATGTATCTCTGCTGGGTTTAGCTTGTAGGTTTTTCCATTTTTTCAGCAAAGAGCATATATTGTATTTTCCAAAGCACAGCTCAATGTTCTGTTCTTACTTGTGGTCAAAAAACTAGTGAGTATGAACCAAAATGTCACTTTATGGATACATTATTTTTAATTGTGTGTATGCATGCATTCATTAACTACTAAAAAGAAATAACACAGCCAACATGAATCTTCATCTGAAAAGTGTTTAATTTCAGCAGTTTTTAAAAATTTCAGATCAAAACCGAACTTTGTTGAAATTTGTCTAAATCTTCTCTACAATGTTAGAACATGCTAGTTTTTTTTTTAAACAATGTCTTTTTAATCTTTGTGTGAGCATACATGAGAATTACCCTGTTACTATTGCAGGGTTTTGTGGGTTTTTTGATACTAATTTTAAAAACCATTGACATAAAATTTATTGTTGAGGTTAATTTTACTGCACAAAGTAATTTGAAATTTACTACACAAAATAACTTGAAATTTTATCCTAGTTTTGTAAAAGTATTTAATTTCATATTTACTTTGATTTATTTTCCCATAATATTATCTGTACATTTTTTAAAATTTCATTACATTCTGTAATTAGATTCCATGTATCCAAAATTAGCTTGATAAAGATAGAAAGCTTATTTAAAAAGTCACCCAATAATGAATTTTTGTTCGGATAATAAAATATTTTATAGGACTTGATAGTGAAGACATTGTATCTCATTATTCCAAATTTATTATTTTTTAGCCACTAAGAAGACATGACAGTGAGGTAGTATTCTTCTAAGCAATCATTTGAAATATCTGTAGACATTTCTGAGTTTCTGAATTATTCTGGGAACCAACTATTTGAGATATTTGATTTCCACAGAGCCAGTGTGATAAAATTTAAGATATCAATGTAGTGAAAGTTTCTCTATCTCCTTGTCTTTTCTACCTCTTCTAAAACCCAAAGTAGTCTTGTCCTTAGTCTTCCCTTAATTTTTCATTATCATTACTTCTTTGATAAGCTCCCCTAGTTTCAAGAGAGCTGATAATTATGAAATCTGCATTACTGAAGAGATTTCCAAGTCCTGACTTCTCACCCAGCCTCTGGGTCCAGACGCCATCACTCCTACTTCAGTGTATCCCAATGGAATTCTTCCTCTTCCCACATAAACTTCATAATCTTTTCTGAAAACATTTTCAGACAGTGACATTACCATTTTCCCAATTTCTTAGATTGTTTACTGGGTTTGTCAAATGGGTACTTAGTCTCAATTCCCATACTCACTACCCTAGTCCAGAAGTTCCTCACCTCATTCTACCAAATGATTGTTACTGCATTCCCCACCACACACCCATTTATCCCTTAATCTAAACTGTTTTATTCACTGATATCAAATAAACTTTCCTGAAACATCATTTTTTCTATTGGTTTCCCCCTGCTTCAGGACAGACAGCTCCTTATTGACTATGCAGCCAATTCCAAACTCTCTGACCTACTTCAAAGACTGTGCAATCTGAGACTACAATAATTCACGCATCTAAACCTATTTTTCCACTATTTTCTCAACCAGTACTTTGTTCATGTTGATTGTTTCACTGTCTTGCCTTAATACTAAGTTCACTCTCAACTGTGTCTTTGAGACTGTAGATTTTTGCTTTCTGCTTTCTGTTAGTATGTTTGGCCCAGACTTTGAGGCCTATTTTAATTTTATCTCTTCCATTTAGAAACTTGCTATGTTCTTGCTATTCTCAATACCTATAACTTTATATTCAATTCTGTAGGATTAAACTTTTTAATGTCTTTTGTGATTTTGTGAGTTAGTGTTAGTTTCCCCAAAGGTGTCGAGATTTCCTTGAACAGTTTTGCTAGGGCGCTCTCTTCTAACTCTTCCTTACTCTTAGTATTCAGCAGAATGTGAAGTTGAAAAAAGTGTTCAAGAAATGTTTATTAATTAATTGGTGTCTCCTCTTAAATAAATCTACATCAAGTGATGGAAAATAAAATTAGAAGTGAGTTCTTATTTTACTAGAATGAATAACATATAGGTTAGAATTGAACTCACTAGGTAGACTTTGAGTGAAATTCAGAGTAAGAACCTTATATATCATTTTGTATGTATTTTTACCTTTCCCAAAATATTTTCAAATTTACTATTATAATATATCTCAGCAGCTCTGAAATACCTGAAAAATAATCTGGAGGCTATGAGTTGTGATATTGTCAACTACTTATTACTCATACAAATTCTGTTGATACTGTTACTAAAAAAGGAAGGTTCCAAAATATGCTCAAAAAATGAGTCATCATTGGTCTGAATCTTAGGGTGTCAATATTGTACCCTCAATCTAAAACTCCTTTTATAATTCCATGCTAGACTTATTTCCTATTGGTATGTTAGAAGTCCACAAATAAGTAATTGCAAAAATTTTAATCCTGTTCTCTACAACACAGTATTGCAGAATTAATAACATTAAGCTACTATTAGGACATCCTATGAATTCTTATACTATACAAACAATTTTTCTTTCTTTTTTTTTTAATAACTAGTAATATGACAGTAAGAGCAGCTTTTCAGTCTACAATTTAATTATAATCCTCAAGTAGAGCTTTTCTAAGTACTTCTTAGTATTTTCAAATTCACCTGGAAGACCTTATAGATTTGCTTATCACTGAATGGGCATAATATAATCAGTGTTATTTGTAGTTTTCTAATATGTATAACACTTTCATAAATAAATAATATACTACCATAGCCAATAAGACTTTCAGAGGTGAACAAAAGCTACATAAAACTTTCACATTAAAATAAATTATAGCAAAACCTTATAGAAAGTAAGGAGGTGACACCTCTACAATGGTCAATAAAAATATGGTTCATTGACTTTTCTAAAAAGCATAATGTAGTATAGAATAAAACATTAAATAACATCTCTTTTTTGGAAGGTCATATTTTTTAATTGGACTTTCAAACTATCAAGAAAACGAATATACTAATCATTGAAAATGAAGATTTCTTATGGAAAGTTGGAATTTTGTTGAATGAATTTCCCAATAAAGAATATCTCATACTTTTCTAACATTACCATCTATATGACTTTCAATATACTTTAAAAAAACATAAACACAATGAAAATACCAAATAATCATATTGCATGGTTGTTAAAAGAAATACAACACAAAGTTTAAAAGCATTCTTACCTCCTTGCTTTCTTCTAGTTCTGACTCACTGCTGAACTCTTCAGTATTTAAGTTTTCAAAGTCAGACTCTCCAACAGCAATTGGCACTGTTACAGTGAGGCTGGGGTTGTTTATGAAGGACATGTCATTTTCATCGATTACATATTTTTCAACGCTGCTTCCAGTACCTACACCACTGGTGGTTCCATTCCTATCTTTTAGATAATTAAGCTCTTTGCTTATTTCGATTCCAGTGTTATTGGATGTGCAGCTGTCTATTTTGTTGCCTTCATGGATTTCTATAACTTTTGGCTTTCTGAAAAATGTTGTAAGGAAACAGTCCCGTATCTTATTTTTCACATAATCAATTCCCTTTTGCATCCTTCCTATTGCAATCTGGAGATTGTTCATTTCATTATCATCATCAGTAGCAGCAAGATTGTCAGAGCTAAATGAACTCAACAATAAGGCCAGAAAGAGGTTCAGAACCTAAAAGAAAAGAGAAAATTTGCTACATTAATATTGAGGTATGCATAAATATAATAGCTTAAATAAGAAACTCATAGAGAAAGAAATTGAGAGAAACATCAATCAGCTGTCTCTCATTACCTACCCCAACCTGGGACCGAACCCAAAACCCAGGCATGTGCCCTGACTGGGAAGTGAACTGGTGACCTTTGGGTTTGTGGGACAACGCTCAACCGAGACACACCAGTCAGAGCATCTTAGAAACTTATAGGTCTTTGCTAAAAATAATTCATCAAACGCTTACTATATTTCAGACACCATGTCTCAATTACACACTAATGAAGGACCTGATATCTTCTACTTGCTTTAAGGGCAAAGTAGAAAAACAGGCTTGTCTTTCCTACTGAGGACAATGGGAAACCAGAGCTTGTAAGTTTTAAATTGTGTCTACTCATGGTTGCTAGTGAAAGATAAAATCCCAGTTGTATGGGTTCAGCCAATGAGAAAAAAATTTTCATTTTAGTAATTTTACCAGTTTGTCTAGGGAATGTCTGGCTTTGTGTTTATTTTTAAGATATTGTTTTTTTAATTTTTAAAGAAAGGAGGGAGAGAAACCTCTATGCAACAGAGAAACACTGATCAATCAGCTGCCTCTCAAATGCACCTCAACTGGGGACTGAACCCACAACTCATGCATGTGCCTTCACCCAGAATTGAGCCGACAACCTTTCACCTTGTGGGATGACACCCAGCCAATGGAGCCACACTGGTCAGGGATAGCTTTGTGTTTAAATAAATTATTTAATTATTTCATGGCCTAGTGATATGTTAAGACAATACACTTGAAATATAAATTCCTTTGTCCAATGAACACAAACTTTTATAATAGCAGAAACTTCTAAATGCAAATTATATAACACATTTCCCATCAATATGCTTTGAAATTTATGTGTCCAAATAGTTCAAAGATGGAGGAAAACTAAAAATCATTCCAAGGCTTGGGCTAGACTTGTATAATGCAAATTACTTCTCTCTTTCCTCTTTTTGACAGAAAATATGAGGAAATCTTAACTCAGAATATCACTGGGATACATGGGGAAAATTATTTAATTAACTGATAAACTATAAGTAATAGTGGAATAATTAATCATAGCTGATACAAAAGGAAATTTATTTAAGGGAATGTTTTTAGCTTGAAATGTAGTTATTGAGTTTAAGAAAATGTTACATTTTGGGAAGATACATGCAAATCAAAAACCCCAGTTTCTTTCCTTATTTCTGTGTAAGATTTTGTTCAGAATCTAGAGCTTCTTAATTTACTATTCTGAAAAAAATATTGCCTGTCCACAGATATGTACAACATGCTTTTAAGCATCCTCATTTGAAATGTATCTCTCAAAGTAAAAGTCCAGTATGATGGTATCAAAAATTCTTTGTCCATACATGATTGAGAAATTTAAACATTAAAAACAAATATACAAACTGTGCTTTTACATTAGTGTTTTTAAATCAGACCTAAAAGTATATCTTTCAAATTCAGTCAACGTCTATACATATGAATAACTTAAACTGTAATAATTTATTTTTCTTTAAGAAAGCAAATACAGGGAAGAATATATTTAGTCCTCTTCCAGCTTATTAGGATAATTACAATATATAGTTAAACTGTAATTGAATAACAATAAAAATTAAAAAAAATAAAATGCTCTATTTCATTGAAATTTGCCTTCAAAATTTAGTAATATGCACCTTACTACTTGAGTAAGCAAACAATATGAACTCTAAATTTACCATGAACACTTTCTATAGGTGAGATAGTTGTATTTGTAGATTTATTGGAGATTATCATCTCATCTTATTAACCATATTTTGTTGTTATCAAAATAATACTAGGATAAAAATAATTCAGGCTATGCAATATTATGATAGTTAGCCTTGATTATAAAAACATTTCTTTGAAGGAAGAAAAACTAATATTTTCCCCAGACTTTCAGATAGACCTCATTTAATCATCACATCAACCACAATATTTCAGTTTTATTTATTCCATCTCAGAGTTTGGAGATTTGAGAGGTTAAGCAACTGGCCCATGTTTAGAGTGCCAGCACTAGGATTTGAGTCTAGATCGTTGATGATAAACCAGAGATATGTCTACTGTGTCAGGCCACCTCTCTAGCCACTGTCTGATCTTGTCCTTAATTATGAATGTTTGTAACACATACATACCACCAGGTTTCCAATCACCATGACCAACATGAAAACAATAAGGCACATGGTTTGGCCAGCGACCTCCATGCAGTCCCACATGGTCTCTATCCACTCCCCACACAGCACGCGGAACACAATCAGGAAGGAGTGGAAGAAGTCGTTCATGTGCCAGCGTGGGAGCTTACAGTCGCTGTCAATCTTGCAGACACACTCTTTGTAGCTTTTTCCAAACAGCTGCATGCCGACCACGGCAAAGATGAAGACGATGATGGCCAACACCAAGGTGAGGTTTCCCAGGGCCCCCACGGAATTGCCGATGATCTTGATCAGCATGTTCAGTGTTGGCCAAGATTTTGCCAATTTGAAAACTCGAAGCTGTAATCAAGTGAAAAGCTACTGTTAGTATTAATCATGATAAAATTTTGGAAGTTAGTTAGATATCATTTTATTAGTACATCATATTGTAGACCAGCCTCTGAGGGATATAAAATTGGATACAAAATCTCAAAACATACTAAACAAATTTAAATCCAGAAAAAGTGTTAATGTTATTGCAATTAGAAATCAAATCATGATATTATTTAAATGCAAAAATAAAAAAGATAAAATTTGATCAAACATTTCTGATTCATCAGCAGATACATCTATGAAAACAATTTAATATTTTGATTAGAGACATTGTGAACTTAGTCAACTAATGTCACCTTCATACTATATTTTCAGAGTAAAAAATAAATATTAAAACATGAATTATATATTTTAATGCACATTTTAAAAATAAAAGTAAAATATTTTGATTAAAAAGTTATAGAAAGCTTACTTTCAATTTGAAAAAATACACATTCTGCTTAATTTACAATAAAAGTTTACATATTTTTCAATAAAGTTTTTGCAGAACTCAAAAAAGTTCATTTCACCATTGTTTAAAGTGCTGATGGTATCAAATATTTCCTACATGTACCTTTGAAGTAGCTCCCACTAATATCAGTAAGATTGATACAAAGCTAAGATTAATTGGGGCCTAAAATTTTTATTTGCAGTTCTTTATAGACTTTAAAGCAAAAAAAATGTTAAGGAATTTAAAACATGATTTTAGAATCACATAAGTGTTTTTAAGTTTGCCCTATATAGCTAATAATTATGAAGTGTTTCAACTATTTTTATCATTCTTAGAAAATAGTCACACAACTGTAAAGAGAACCTTTATACACTTTCTTAGAATACCGCGTATATTGGTGTGAATTTAAAATATCTTTAAAGGTAAATAATTAAGTAAATACATATTAATTCACTTTTCAAAATAAACTTTTCTCCTAATGAAAGACAAAAATATAAACATTCTATGCAGATACCAGTCTGAATGATCTCAGTACAGACAATCCCTCCACTTTGGACAGGCCAAGCTCCATCAAACTGAGGCTGACAATAATCCCATCAAAGATATTCCAGCCCTCTTGGAAATAATAATATGGATCCATGGCAATGATCTTGAGAACCATTTCCGCTGTGAAGATCCCAGTGAAGACCTAAAGTAAAGAAAGGTGACAAATTGATATGAGTTTAGCATTTCATTTCAGGGAAGTATTCTAAGTAGATTTATTTTATAGTGAGCCTGATAGATTTCCAGGAAAATGTTGCATTTAAAATATTTTGTTGTCTTAGCTGGGTGCTCAGCTGGTTTGAGTGTCACCCCACTACACGATGGCTGTGGGTTTGATCCCTGGTGAGAGCACATGCAGGGATCAACCAATGAATACAGCAATGAGTGGAACAACAAATCATCGTTTCTCTCTCTCTCTGTCTCTCTCTCTTTCCTTTTCTCTCTCTTAAATCAATCAATAAAAAAATAAAAACATCATCATTTACATTTTAAATTTGTTACTAAATAATCGCTGCCCTTTTCAGTAAACTATGCTTCTACTTAATCACAATATACTTTTTTACTATTTTTGCATTAGGGACAAATCTATATGCTATTGGAAATTACACAAAAAGTATTTTAAATTTAGCAAAAACCATAATTTGTTCTTGATTTTTGTTTTTTTAAGAAGCATCATCTTATTTCTATTACTCTATAAACATTCCTGAAAGAAGACTGAATTTGCCCCAAATGTTTTATAGTAACAATCTGTGGATACCTGCCTCAGAATTAAGGTTAATGAGTTAATTTAGCGAGGCACTGCAGATTTAATTGAAAACAGCAGGAGAAGATCCTCAGTATGCGTACATCATAAGTAAGATTAATAAATTAATTGAGTGGTACGGTGATGTCTATTTGACAATCGAATGAAAAACAATGAGGCCCTGGCCAGGCAGCTTGGTTGGCTAGAGCATCGTCCCTACATGCCAAGGCTGCCTGTTCAATCTCTTGTCAAGGTGCGTTCATGAGGCAACCAATGAATGCACAAGTTAGTTGAACAACAAATCAATATTTCTCTTTGTCTCTTCTCTCTCTAAAAATCAATTAAAAATTTTAAAGAGTTAAAAATTTTTAAAAAATTGGAAAATTGAAACCAACTCAAAATTTGTTTCTTAAGCTCAAAACCATAGGCAAAGAAACCCAAAGACATGAAGTTATGAAATTAGCTTTGCAAAAAAAAAAAAAAAACCTTTTAAAGCAACTCTCATTTTTAACCATAAGTAAAAGCTGCATTTTTTGACTGTAGAGTCAAACTTACCATTTACCAAAGTAAATCAGCTTTTACCTTGGAGGAACTCTGTCAAAATAACAGTATCAAAATCATTTAGTTTTGTAAAAATTTTATTAATTTACAAATCTTAACTCACTCTTGCTAATATGTAAATGCAGCTAACATCACGTTTTTCCAGTCACAGAAAGACCTGAGGGAAATACCTATCCAGAAAAAAATATCTTCAGTTCATCATTTATTCACTCAAATGGAAATAAAATGGATTTCAAGCAAGTGTGGTACATGAAAATTCAGATATAATGTGGGTTGCACATTGAAAAATGATGTTTTCATTTTATAGAAAGACTCACCATGGATTTTTTCCCCTGGTGAATGTAAAATAACTTCTGATTTATACAAGTATTTCATATGTAAAGTTTCAGAAGCAGCTACTACTTGAATCAGGCAGCTTAATTATAGAAATATATTGAATTAAACTCTGCAGGAAAGAGAAACTATCCAGGTTAATTATTTGCAAATACCTCTTCCTACAGGAAATCATCAGGTATTCTTCTTTAGTTCTTCTGAAGTAACTAAAAGATATCCTTCCTTATAAAAACCTGTACCTTAAACTTACATTCCTTCACTTAAAATTTAATCTCAGCATTTCTCTTTAATAGTAACATTTTATTTACAATTTGAAATTTAAAATCACAGCTGTTTATAACTTTAAATGTTTTCCATTTATGCCTAAAAATCAATAGGATTGTTTTTGGTATATTTTAGTCTAGGTTTAGCATTGTCATGAGTAAAAATTTTTAGAAAGTCTTCCTCACTCAAGCTAAGGTCAATCAAGGATACTGAATATGATGCCGTTTATGTAATTTTAAATCTCCAACAATTAATGCTAACAGCCCTGACTGGTGTGGCTCAGTGGGATGGGCATGGTACCAAAAAACAAAAGGTTCGATACCCGGTGGGGGCACATGCCTGGGTTTTGGGCAAAGTCCCTGGTTAGGGGCTTGTGAGAGGCAACAGATCCATGATCCTCTGGCACGTCCATGTTTCTCTCCTTCTCCCTCTCCCTCCCTTCCCTTCTCTCTAACAATAAAAATAAATGAAATCTTTAAAAAATGCTAACAACAGAAAGAATCGGCAACCTCTGGATGTATACAGGATTACATACATAACACCCGTATGTGGTTTACAAACAATGCTAATGTATGGTTTATAAGCATACATTTATCTGCCTTTAAATTTCTGTATCAAAAAGAGTTTTTAAAGACTCAGACAATTAACAAAAAAATATAGAGTTTTTACTGTTTCAACTAATTATATCTTGTCTACCCCACAAGTTTTCATCTTTGAGACTTTGGATAATGTGCTTCTGTAGTCATTTTAGTCATTCATTCATAAAAGTTTCTGAGCATCCAATAAATGGTAGGTATCATGCTAGCTATAAAAATACAGTAGCAATTAAGACATACAAACCTGAAATTGCATAAAACCGGTCCATTTAGGCTGATAGATTTCTTATGGACAGTGAATGTACAGGCTTTCTAAACCAGCTTCTTTAATGAGGAGGTAAGTTTAGTGAAAAGTTACTGGTCTATTCCATGTGATGACATGTGATAGTAAAAATGTAATTGCTAAGGATGAGGATGAGAGTCAGCTGTGAGTCTGGACCAAAAGCAAGAAATTTGGGGCATTTTAGAGTTGTCTGGGGTGGGACACAGGAATTGGGATGATCAAATGTTAGGGATTAACGTCTCGATTCAGGGATAGGAAGGTTAAATTGGTTGAACACCATTGAGTATTTACTTGGACAAAGAGAGAATTTCTGTTGATTTGCATTAAAAAGAAATGTTAATTCAAAAGGCCAAAGTTCTCACATTGATCATTTTGCTCTACGGAACCTCTAGTTGCTCAGACTGATGTTCCATTTCTCTGTACTGTATATATTATGTAACTGGAGCCTTTTGCTCCACTATTACTAGTCTCTGTTTTTGATGGTTTTAGTTTTATTATTCCCATGCCTTTTGAACATGCTTCTTTAAATATTTGTTGTTGATTTTTTTCATTTTGGATTAAATTGAAATATATTTAAAAATAGTGACAAATTATTTTATATTTGTGAGTTTCATTTCCTCATCTGTCAAGCGATATTTATTGAGATGATTTATCAGGTCTCTGTCTAAGATTCTTAGACTTCTCTCACTGTTGTATCACTTAGCAAATTTTATTCAGAATTTGGTATACGCATGATTATTGTTACGTAAGAGCCCTATTGCAAATTGTTAGTTTGGAGATGACAAGAGATTATTATGTTATATTATAGCAGGGAAGGAGTTAGAAGCAAAATAGCACTCCATTAATGCAAGAGGCATCCCTGGTGAATCCCACGATTTGGCTCCCATGTGTTTTATCTTTCAATAAATGAGTCACTGTTTTTCTTTCAAAGAGTTATCATATTTCTGAAATTTTAAATTAATGTCCTATATACCACACCATTTAATTAAAATACTTTAGATAATTGTGTCACTTTAGGATTTTATTCCCAAATAGCCTATAAGATCCTTAGAACAGGGACCATGTCCTGAGTTCCCTTCTGGGTTTAGCAGAGTAAGGACATCACCTTAATCACTGGGTGTAATGCGAGTTATAATAATAAAAGTAACCAGTTTGTAGGAGCTTCAAATCTTTGTCTATATTCCTTGGAGAAAGAGGTGCAAGTGAGTTGGAAATGGTTGTGTGATGAAGGGGTTGTCCAACCTTCTATGATTGTTTGGAGGATTTCTTGCTTAGACAATCCCCAAGGTGGGTGCTCGGGCTTTATAGTGGTCACAACAGAATCAGAAACAAAAAGAAAACAGAACATCTGAGAGAAACGCAATAAAGATGTGAGGTCTCTTGATACTCAAATTTATTCAATCTAATCAACAGAGAGAAGTGATGTAATTTTTATATGCTCCAGGAACAGAATGCAGAAGGGAATACACTAATCTCAGACTGAAAGTTGTGGCAATTACTTTATGGGGCTTTTTTAGCTAATCAATTCACCCTCTATGATCTTATTTATGAGGCAGTATGCAGTTATTTGAACAGTAATAAACCAGTTCACAGAAATTCTAAATTTATTTCACTGAGCAAACTATAAACTCCACAAAATATGAAATGCAACTATCCAAGATATATAATATAATCAGTCAGCTAAGTACCCATGATATAAGGAACCTTTACTTGTCTATCTACATATGAAATATATATTTTATAAGATATATGTGAGATATGTAGTATTTTTCATATATGAACATTTATTACAAAGTTGTTCATATCAAATAATATCGGAGAAATTAAACTTTAAAATTCTTTAGGAATATAAGACATTATTATTAATAATAATAAAGAGCTATCAATCAATAGAAACAGTTTATATATGCTCTATTCTTATGGTTAGAAATAGTTAATTCAAGACTGTTCCCTGCCATGTATGCTCTTCATTAGTGACGGGGAAACAAAGCTGTTTCCCCGTCACTAATGTCAACTTGCTAATGGTTCTACCAGTCATCAGTCTTCCACCTAACTTCCCTCATTCTCTTTGTTGCTGTTCTTAAAGTTAAAGAATTCCAGAACTGGAGGGGCATGAAAAGTTATCTAAAACCACTCATGAGAAAACAGACCCAGAGATCTAAGTGACTTTTTCAGGATCATCCGGATACCTAGCATTGGCATTGGACTTGGACCCAGTTTTGGGGCTCTGGTCTAGTGCTTTTCCATTTGATTATCCTATAATCCAGCCTCTCTTATCCTGTGCTTCCATGCTCAATTGCTTCAACATTGGAATTCTATAAAACCTCAATTTCCTGCTTCACTCTGATAAATATCTTCCTTCATTTGTTCAACTTCCCTAGCACCCCAATATTATGGGAAAAATACAAGAGCTAGAGCAGAGTTGTTTTCCATCATATTTCAAAGGTTAGTAGCATACATAAGAGGAAGGAAATTGTTTATTAAGCACATGCTAGATGCCAGACATAGTACTAAGTGTTTTCACATTACCTCACTCGACCTTCACAACAATTCTGGGAGGTAGGTATTATTATATCCATTTCAACAACAGAAAACAAAGACTCAGATGTTTTATCAGATTTGTCCAGATGCTACATGACTAGTAAGCATTGGCAGTGAGATCAAACCCAGTTCCACCTGACTGCAAAGCTCCTGCCCTTTCAAAAAACTTGCTACCTGAAGCAGCCCTTTTGGACAGGAAACAGTGAGTTGGTTATTTGTTGAGCAACAACCACATAAACACTGTTAGAGATACAAAAAAAATGGAATATGACCTTAGCCATCAAGTAATTTACAGTGGATTTGCAAATCAAGAATTATGATAAAACAAAGATACAAGAAAGTGTTTAATATGCAATCATGTTTTATTCACAAATGCATTTGCATTTAAGAAAAGAGTGTTTAATTGGACTGAGTGTCATTAGAGGAGATGAAGCGAGACCTGAACATTAAAGCATATGAAGAATTAAGATGAGGTGATGAGCCGAATTCTAAATGTGACACAGGCAACGATGAGATATTTTCTGATATGTCACTATATAAACATTTGCGTGGTGTTTGTGTGGTGTAGTGACAAGGCTAGTCTGATGGGGCCGATGGTGACTGATTAAGAAACAATGGACAATAAGATGGTCTAAGAAGGATGGGTTTAGATGGGGTGCGGGGAGTCTTGAAAACCAGCAAAGAGTGTTGATCCATAAATACAGAAAATAGATACTTTAGCAAGGTAACAGCATGTTAAGTACAGAGAACTAGAAAAATTATTTTAATAGTAGTTATAGGATTAAAAAAGACATATCTTGAAAGAAGTAGTAATGAGCTTTTATATCAGTGTGTATACAAGAAATAAGGGGAAAACAAGTCAAAATAGCTGTAAGATTCCTATCTTTGAGGCTGAAAGGGCACTACTAGAGGTATCACACAAGTGAAGTGATATTTGTTAGGATTTTTAATAAATTCAGGGAAAGATCATATTTCAGCTCTTACATGTTGTGTTTAAAGTTGTCCCTGAGTGCCCTGGCTGGTGTGATTCAGTGGACTGAGCACCAGCCTGCAAACCAGAGGGTCACAGGTTCGATTCCCAGTCAGAGCACATGCCTGGGTTGCAGGCCAGGTTCCTGGGAGGACGCATGCAAGAGGCAACCACACACTGATGCTTCTCTCCCTCTTTTTCTCCCTCCCTTCCCCTTGCTCTAAAGATAAATAAATAAAATATTCAAAAAAAATAAAATAAAATAAAATAAAATAATATGAAGTTGTCCCTGAGCAAAGAGCTAGAACACTGGAAATACAGGACTGAAGCACAGCTTATATCACAACAGTAAATAATTGCTAGAGTTACTGGTTACATAAAAACATGGAGTGAAAAACATAGCTGTGATAGGTATAAGAAAATAAATTCAGAAAAGGAGGCAGAGTTGAACTGGGTGGAAAAATCAAGGAAAAATTAGGAAAAAAATCAGTATCACAGGTGCCAAAGATGAAGATCTCAAGAATCTGGTGGAGTTCTACTGAGACTAACGATTCAGTGAAGTTGAAACCACTTATTGAGGTAGATGTTTATGCAATTTGATTCATCTGTCTGTCTAGTACTTCTTTTCTACCTTCTATTGGGGTTTGGGTCCTTAAGACTGCCATGCTTTCATATGACTCCACTCCAGCCAAGGCTTATTAAAGAAGAAGTGAACATCTAATCCCAGCTGGGTCAAACAGAGTCCTCCTATCATGAGAGTATTTGAACTGAAACCGAAAGAGAGAGCCAGTCCTTTTTCAGTGCAGATGCTGCAAGATATAAAACCAGTGAGTTATGGCTAAGCACGTCTCCTGACTAGAGACACAAGATGCAATGAGCATTTCAGCTCCATCCAAGTCCTTGGTTAAAGCAATTTCCTGGAGCTCAACTACAAAATTACCCTTTATGTGGTGTGGTAGTTTATCATTCCTTTCTATTCCATGAGTCAGGTTTTTCCCCCTCTTAAGTTAGTTTGAGTTTGTTTCTGTCTTGTGCCAAAAAGATAGGTCTTGATTAATAAACTACATAGACACTTTCCTTCTTTATCCATTCCAAACATTTATATAATTTAGGAGGAAAAGTACATGTCGGCACATACATACATAGATGCCTGCTCTAGTAATTTGAACCAAAGTATGGCTAAATTACAAATGCATTTCTGCCAACTATTCCTTCTCTGTGTGAATACAACTGAAGTATTTTATTAGATTCTCAATGTTCAACACATGCACCACAAGAATTTTTAAAACATGCAGTATCTGACTACTTAGTCAGGGGCACTGACCTCTTTTCCCTTAGATTTTCAAATAAAAAATAACAACAGCCAACACAATAGCCATCCTGTGTGAATCAAAATTATATCTATTTTTGGTCAGATCAGCAAAAAAATATAATGTAACTTTTGGTGTGCCACAGAATTTTAGTAATTAGATTATGTGTGCCATGAGATGAAAAATGTTGAAAATCACTGTATTAGATAATTCAATTTAAAACTACTCTGCTCTCTTTCTTACAGAAATCAGCCTGTATGTTCCTCTCAATGGACATGACCTCTTCAAAGGTCATGTGTTAAAACTTAATGTTTGTGGAACTAGAGTTACATCGCATGGTTTCTCTAGACCTATATGTCCAGCAAGAATGACAATAAGGCCCCGGCCGGGTAGCTCAGTTGGTTAGAGTGTTATCCAGATGCACCAAGGTTGCCAATTCAATCCCTGGTCAACACACGTACAAGCATTAACCAATAAATGCATAAATAAATGGAACAATAAATCTATGTGTTTTTTAATCTCTTTCTCTCCCCCTCTAAAATCAATTTTAAAAAAAGAATGACAATAAAAACTTTAACAAGTTTACAACGGGTCAGACACCTTTATTGATCAGCCTGGACATTGCTCCAAAGAATCAGTGTTCAAACTAGTTGAATTTTAGACCTTATCACTGACATTCCCTATAATATTACTTCACACTTTTTTCCCATGAAAAAAGAGGATATGAGTTTTGTTTCAGTGCAGCACAGATGGATTTCTTTTTCCATCTACATCTCCTACTCCTGCCCAAGGAAATAAGTAAACTTCAAATAAACTTACCAGGTTTCCTACAGTCAACACACTACTGAATTGACCAGTCATTGGATAGTGCTCCATGGCCATAAAGAGGGTGTTTAAGACAATGCAAATAGTGATGGCAAGATCAACAAATGGATCCATAACGATTAAATTCACAAGATGCTTCACTTTTAACCATGCATCACAGCAATCCCAGATCAAGAACACATTGGCAAATCTGTACCAGCAGGGTGGACATTTCTGTCTAGATTCTTCAAGTTCTGGAGGATTAATAAACAGGAAGAGTAGTAAATAACATTTAAAATGAATTATTGTGCTCTAGATTATATATCATTTGATAAAATCGATGCTTCTACTTGGGGAATAGAAGTTTATATAATAGCTTAACACACTTGAGAAGACAATCCCATTAAATATTTTCATAAAATATTCATTAAAATGTCATAAAATAGGGTTTATTTATCCGTTAATTAAATACAAAAACTAAACACTTTGACTTTAATATTTTGCTTCAAACTAATTTCATTACCATTATAATAACTTAGATAAATGTTGATTAAATTGCTATATTCTCTGTATCCAAACAGAAATTTTTATCAACTTTACAGGAATATTAAGCATGTCAAACAATGTTATTTACTTTGAAAGTACCTTATTGAGAACACTGGCTAAAGCTGTGATGCTTATTAATGTGTGTGACTTATTCTCTCCTCTGATTGTCTCCACACCAGCATCGATCTTGCACACAATGAGGAATATGTACTTTTTTAGTATAGATTCAGACCCAAATCTACTTCTGGTGTATTTTCTTATGTGTTTCAGAATTTTAGCCTAATATGTAAAAAAATTACTAGCTATTTTAATGGATGAATCCTACTACACAATAATTATGTGACTCTTCATGTATCCAATACAACAATAGAACAAAATACAAAATATAATTGGTGCTTCTAAAGAACAGATATGACTTATATAATTGACTTACACCTTGCAGTACTCATGCAATATCCTTCTAAACTTCAAGAAGTGGGGACTTATTTAATGAATGAACAGGGACTGATAGTTACTTCCTATTCCCTTGGGTCAAAATCAATAAGCATTGTGTCAGCTCTCCTTTGTAGCACTGTAATGGTTTCTGTGAATGTAGGACGGGAGGCAAGATCTTTTTTTAGGGTCCCTGTTGAAGTGGAGCACTTATTTTGATTTATTCCAACTCATTCATATGCTTCTCAACTGCATCACCACCTCCTTTCCTGGAAAACAGACTGAAGTTTGAAAGAGATGTTTCTTTGTTCTTCTTTATACCGATACTTAAAAAGGGACGCATTTACTCTAATTGCTGAAGGAAAATGTGACATAAGGGTAAGTCATCACTGATATAATATCAAGTGGGAACATATCATTCTGCAGAGAAGATAAGGACCCAAGTCAAAAAGAAATAAGAACAATATTAGTGTTTATAATTAATGTGAACGTAATGGGTCCATATATCATCTACTTAGGTCTATTCTACAGTTCTGATCCTGGGTAATTGACTGTGGTAATTTAAAGAGAAGACCTAGTTCCACAAAGCATATGACCATAAAAAGCTGCCTGTCTCACGGCCTGCTCCTTACCCTCCATTGTGTTGGTCAGGATGCTGGCGATGCTCATGGCTCTTTGCCTTCCAGAGGAATCCTCCAGAAGTTCCATTGAAATCTGGTAAGAACTTAGCCTTCTCTTTCTGACTTCTGTTTCAGTGGTGGTGCCCTGCAAACCAAATACTGATGGCTCAAACCACCCTTTTCAGTGAATAATACAACACCACATAGCATTTCTTTGGCAAATCATGCTACATGCAATTTTTCCAAGTAACAATTTTCAAGTAATAATAAAATACTGAATTTGTTTTCAAGTTATAAACAGTTTTTTAAATTATCACAGGTGATTCCCTTTGACAAGAATTCATCAGTTAGAACACAATTGTACAGGGCAATTATATTGCAGAAGCTGCTCGCATTTTCAGGGAAAATTTCATAAGCATGCTAATGTCATATATTGTTTCATTTTATTCAAATTCAAATTGTTTTACTGATTATTTCAATGATTAATGATCAGATCAATCTCCCCCCCGCCCCCAAACAAATAAGGATTATATAGTCCCAAGGCTAAATTCTTTCACTTGAGGCTGTATTGACAATATTGACATACAGGGGCCAATTTTATTCATGCACAAACACAGGTGTACAATGAAATGTGTGTGCTTTCCTGAGATATTCTTCAACATTTCTATGTGCCATTTTGTAAGAAATAACATTTTAGAGTCATTTTAATAAATATGAAAACATTTTAGAGTCACTGAAATATTGATAGTTACATAAAAACTGCCCATTATCTTCATTGCTTATTACAATGTTTAATTTAAGTATATGAAATTTCCAGAATATGAATAATTAATTATACCATTTTGGGCGAACATATATCTATAGTAATGATTTGGTTGTTAAAGTGCTCATTATTTTCTGTGGGTAGGTCTACCAAATTTGCAGATATGAGTTTTATCCCAGGTTGTAAAAACTGGGCTCTTTTAACCTAAAGCATTTGAAAGCTAATAGTCCCATACAGTTCAATTGGTCTAACAAGTCTGTTGTTTTGCATTCAAGATATTATATGTAATTTTTAAGGACTTTCATTTTGGGGAAGCAGGATGGTAAAACAGGCTAAAGCACCTAGGCCTTGATTATTTCAAATTGGTGTATAATGTCAGTAGTAGCTAACTTATTATCTATTATCACCTCTGGCAGTTGTCCAGTAGGTGAGGTTAGAGCTGATGGTCCACCCACCAAGGAAACCACACCATTGCAATCCACAGTGCTGTGCATCTTCCCACTGGCTGGAAGCCCTGGCACCATCCTGGATGACATACTGGCCTGACTAACGTTACTGTTGCGTCGCTCTCCATGTCTGTGGGGCACAAACAGTGAGTCTCTCCTGCTCTCGCTGTCTTCAAATGTACTGTGCTCGTCATCAGCAAAGTCGTTTTCAGAACCAACATCCTTTGCCCGACCTCTGAAGCTGAAAATACTTGTTTTGCTATTGCGTCGTGGGGAAAACAGGGAGCCACGGATACTTAACAGAGACTGAGGAGAGAGCAAGGAAGAAAGGAATGGGGGGACACACAGAATTATTTAACAAAAGTCCTAATATTGCAGAATCTATTTGCTTTTGGAGTTAAAATAGTCTTGCTCTTAAACACACGCAATCAAGTTTATGGAGAACACATATATTTTGGTATATTTGTTATAGATCACAATGCAAGTTTAAATATAAAGTGTTTTTTTTTGTTATTAAGAATCCCGATTTGCAGTTTACTTTGTGCATGACCACTTCCTTTAATCTTCATCTAGTACTGTGAGGTGGATTTTTAACTCATGATATTATAGGGTTGGAACCTCATGCTGAAGAGGACAAGTGATTTGTTTTCATTTTTTTTGGTGGGAGTGGTGGTTAAACAAGTAGCAGGTGGCTTTCACACCCAAATACTATGGTCTGAAAGGGCATACAACTTGGGAAATTATAGTTTGACTTAGACTGTAGGCTAAGATTTCAAATATTTGACTTACTAGCAAATATTTTACGTCTGGATAATGATTTAAAAACAAAACAATTATCTCTTCAGTTGCTTCTTTTGACTTCTAAAAGGAAATTATTCTTTTTCTGGGCCTGCTTGTCTCTATCCACATGGGAACAGAAGTCATGTAATTTACCTATGATGCTGTCTTCCAAATTTGCTAACAGTTTCCCAAATGCCTAATGACGATTCGCATTATTTGAGAGAATGTATATCGTATTAATGACAACAGAGCATATTTCTAAATTGCTATGTAAACTATTTTCTTATTTAACATTTAACACAGCTTTAAAAAGTAAGACAGATATACATGACTTAGAGGGTAATGTGGAAGACAGCTTATTCTTCTGATCTCACTTTAATTTTATTAAAAGGAACTGGATGGTTCAAAATCTCTTTGCCTTCCATGTACTCACCAATAAATCAAGTTAACAGTTTCTGGTACAGGAAAATGAGGATTTAGCAATAAATCCCTTCTTTCACTTTTTGGATAGGTGTTAAACTAGCAGCACAAAATAATTCTGTGTTTATTCTACCCTTGATGAGAGTTTTCAAAAACATCTTTACTGAGTCTGCAGAATCTTCGCTTATTCCTTTCCTCCTTAACTGTGACATTCCCTGTAGCTCCCCCACCTTTGTCTCTCACGACCTTTCCTACGGCTCTGCGGAGCCAGGGTAATATGTGTACGTACACATACCCACACATGCATACATAGCCACATGCCAGCATGGAGATGCCTGGACCTTCCCTCTCTTTCTCCAAGCTTCACTGTAAAACCAAATAAAATAACTTCAGTGGAAAAAACATAGGAAAGGCAGACTCCATCAAATTTATTCTGGTCTCTCTGCCTAATTAGGTCATGTTGATTTTTTTAGGCCCCATTTGGAGCTTTTTTATGGCTTTTCCCAGACTACAAAGCACTGAAATAATCTTTGGTGCCCTCTGTCAGAGTGAGGTTCTGGGAAGAGACTGTTCATTAAAAAATGTGCTGTTGCTCTGGGTTTGGTTAGGATAGCCCCAGGAATTACTGCCTGCCTGGTCTGTCCTGCCTGCGACTGTGCCTGTCGCCACACAGTTTGTGCAGCGGGTTGTCTACTCACTGTCAGCAATGAGGCCGATCATCCATTCATCAGACTGATCAAGAAATTGGACATTGGGAAGACATTAATTCAGCACCCCCCCATAAAAATTTTAATGATTTTAATCTCTTCAGACTCAATTTAAATTATCAGTGTAATATTGGCTATGTTCAGACTTGTTTTTGAAACTTTAGTATGTATTTTTAGGTCCTTGCTTTTGGAATTGGAACTCAGTAAGCAGGGGGTAAGACTCTGGAATTTGAATATTCGCCACACATTCAGGGTGGTTCTATGCAGGCGGACCTCTCCTTACTCTCAGAGGAAACTAACTTTGTCTTACATTAATCCCTAGGACGGTTCAGTGTAATCATCTTAACATACTTATGTGCAGAGATTGCCTTTGGGAACTGAAATTCCGTATCCATGATATTGGTTGGGAGTATTTGATGTATGCTATGTTCAGAATGTACATGCTTTTAATTTGCATGTTTTTATGTCAGAGTGTTTTCAAAGGCGTTCCAGATCTTTGAGTTTATTTGAAATTCCTATTCACTCTTTGGAAAGTATAATAAAGGGTGTGAGCACAACTTTCAGGCAGTAGAGGCTGAAAAAGAAGATAACAAAAATAGTATTCAGAGAAAAGAAACCAAAAATAACACACTAAATGATGCAGCAGAGTGGAGGGAATACCCACAGCTGTGACAGTCCTTTCTCCAGGGAAAACCAGCTGTTGTGCTTCAAGGACCAAAAGATCATCTTTCTTTGCCTCAGGCATGCCAAAACAAACCCCAGGGTTTTCTGTTCCCTTGGTCCAAGAAGGTAAATCTGAACCCCCTTTCTTAACTTGCAACTACAAAAAGGAGAATGGAAGAAATTCAGTCTGTAAAACACAATGCTGCACGTGGGGCTGAACTAGGAAGGAACTGGGAGAGGTCAAGATGGAAGACCATGCAGGGAATTCGAAGATGTTCAGTACTTGTTAGAGATACCTACTTAATAGCATTTCGAGTTAAATATATGTACCGTATCAATGTTTTCAATTAGTCAACAATTATACTTCATTTTAGCTACAAAACTTCTGGTTTAAAATGAATTGTCTCGGTGTCTCAGAGATTTACTTTTCATTGTATACCTTTAAACACTTTTTGCATGTTGTATTATGAACATGTATTATCTATTCAAAAATAAAATAATGTAAAGCTCCTCTGGTTTGAACACTATACCCTGCCCACCTTACGCTTCCTGTCCCCACTACCTTCGTGGGTTCTCTTTCCCAACAGAAAGAGTCTTCTGTTTGTTTGTTTGTTTGTTTACAAAACAAGAAACTATAATTTGCTCTGGTACCTTTTTGCTTGAGTTGAGTTAACGATCTCTGTGTCTTTTAGAGAGGTGTGTAAAAGAAGCCTAGTAGGCTTTTTCTTTTAATTTTTAAATATCTCCTACCTACCTATCTATCCACGTACCTACCAATCTACCTAGCTCACTGCATCTCCATCTACAAATATAAAATGAATGACATATAATATATGTTTATTCTGATTCTGTTTTTAGTATTTAAACTCTGGCTGTCAACTAATTTCCCTCTGCCGTGGCCTCCCTGTGGCTCACTCAACACAGGCCTCCCAGCTGCTCATGGAGCATTCTGACACGCGACCCTATCAGGGGCTTAACACTTGCTGGAGGAGCCTGGAATGTTCTCCCATGAGGGAGGGAGCCTCTTCCCTTGCCACCTCTAAATCTTTGCTGAAATGTCTTTTTTACAGTGAAGTTTTTCCAAACGACCCTATTTAAAATGTTTACCTCCAGTTAGTAACCCTGATCCTCCTTTCCTGCTTTTATTGATTTATTCCCACAGCACTTATCACCTTCTAGCACAGTCCATAGCTGATTTATCTTACTTATTGCCTGTCTCCACCTTTAATAAGAAGTTCCATGAGGTCAGTGAATTGTACACTGTAGCTTTTGTTCACTGAGATATTTTCAGTATCTAGGCCTGTTTCCATCACAGAGTAAGTGATTAATACTGTATATATTTGTTGGTTGGCTGATGAACTAATCCACAAGTTTTTATTTAAGCACCATGATGAAACAATGGTGGACAAATAGTGTTTAAAAAACATGTAGATGTACTCATGTAAATGCTGCTACTATGCATAAACATTTGTGAGTAATTGAAACTACTCAAATTTCTAGTTTTCCTCATTTGGAATTGATTTACCCATTTTAACTTAACAAGAGCTTTACTATTTTTCATATAGGTATTCCATATATTGCTTACTCTCCCATAGCTGTTTAAGGTGGATGTTATTATCCCATTTTACAGAAATTTAACAAAGTAAAATGGCTCAACCAGGGCCACAGAACTAATTTGGAACTGAAGTGTGAACACAAGCTTTGTGACATCAATCATGATGCTATGGTGTCAAATACTACTACTATTAATAGTTTTAATAATGCTAAGATATATCAAGGATGACGGTTTAAGCCAAAAAAATATGGTCCTATAGAGGTTGAAGTTAAACCGAAATATGTTATACTGATGTACTACCCTGCTTTGTGTTAAGCAAGATAGTTGTTGGATCTCTTGATACCAGCATTATCTGTAGGAAAATGATTTTCACCTTATAGCTTTTTGTGTGTGCATAACTATTTGTCCTAATATGAGAATTCAAGTTATAAATTATTAGTATAGAATGAAATTTAAAAAATATTTACATACTCAATAAAGATTATAATTTAAACACCCATTGATAACTTGTATATGCCTTTTCCTCCCAACCCAGGGCTAAACAATGAATTTTGTACTTATCACTCCAATTTTTAAAATAGTTTTTGTTCCTTATAAGGAGGACATCATATGCTTGGTTGATGTACATTTTTTTGCTTTAATCATATAGATGCTTTAAGGTCTATATAATTAATCTTAATTATATAGAGTGTCCCTCAAAACATTAGAGCATGATTATGACTCAGATTACTATGATTAGAATAGTTAATAATTTATAGTACATGAAATTTTAATGGAACCAAATAGTGTTTAAAGTCAAAACTGTACTTATCATAAATTTATAACTATTTATTCTTTATATAATAGCAAAAACTTATTGAAGAAGAAAATTTGAAACTATTTTTTCTCTTTGACTTGAAAATATGCTGAAGAATTGGTTCCTGACATTAAATCAGAGCAAAAACAGACTATTTAATTCTCTTCAAGAGCATTTATGTCAAAATATCATTCTAATATCACAAATGACACCATATCAGTATAATGGAGACTCGCAACAGTACAGTTTTCATATCAGAAAATGGAGGCAAAATCCAGAGACATTTCTTTTCTAGAGTTATACATATGTTGCAATCAAGACCACAGATAACAAAGGCAGAAACCCAGAAAACAAGAAAAATTCATTTGAGGTCTCAGAAAGAAAAAGTTAAGCAAAAGATTGCAAAACTGTCTCCCTGAAAAGTATAATAGATAGGTTTCACTCCCTACACTCCCACCCTCCCAAAAAGCAGATGAAAAAACATGGTCTCAAAATAGTGCAACATCTAAAGCTGATTACCTTAAATTAAAAGTTAATGGTTTAATAAAAGTTTCATTTAAAGATTATGTATGATACAAATTTAAATAATTATATTGGATGTTATTTACTTGTCCCTCATTTAAATCAGATATTACAAGAAAATAGCAAAACATAATACAGCAATTAAAAAGCAACAGCAATGACAAATCAATCGGAGCAATTAGTAGAAAACCGTACCTGATGAGGGGAGTAGAACTTCTTGTCACTAGTCAGTCGGTTTCCATCCATGGAGAAAAGGAAGCTTCTTCTTTTGACACTGTCTTCGGATTCAGATTTGGGAAACCTGTCTCCCTCTCTGTTGCTTCCTTCAAGACGCTCCTTCTGTCTTCTTTTCTTCCTTCTGTTCCTCCACTCCTTAGCACTTTTGGAGCTTAACTTTGATGCTTCTGAAGAACTTTCCAACAGTTCTCCTAAACCACCTATTCCACTGAAATCTCTCGAAGCAGCTGACGCTGCTGCAACTGCCTGTTTAAAACAAAGCGAAGCACTATTAAAACATATATGAGACGGCACAAATGTTGTCTAACTATATGTGAAAGTTATGTCTTCTGGTCATTTCCTTGAGCTTTACTACAAGAGAATTAATAATGACATGATTTTGCATACTATAAAGCAATATGCTAGCCTATGCATTAAGATAAGAAAAGTCTGGTTTGATAGATCTTCTGGAAAGTGTGTGTGGTTTTTTTTCTTTTTTTAATCTGTTGAAATTACCTTCATTTCAGAGACATTTTAAAAGCAGATGTTTCTTGTGGTGGTTGCTGGTTACTATTGCAACTCCATGCATAGGATCGTTTCTTCCAGCTGTGATTGTGAATAACTAACGGAGTGGTATTTTTTTCCTTCTAAACCTAGGACAAAATACTTTTTTCTTTTCTTTTTTTGTGAACTCAAAGCATTTAAAGTGTTTACTATTTTATCTCTAGCTAGAAGTAGTGGAGATGTATTGGCTAATTTATCCTCTTACTTCATTTGAATTATTTATTACTATAGTTCACTTTCTTAGGGACATGTTAATTTACTACATAGCACATTTAGTTTTATTTTTTTAATTTTATAAATTATTATAACATTAAGGATGTTCCTGTTCTCATTAAGTATATTCCTCTTTTCAAACATAATTAAGGAAGTAGAAATGATTAAATTGTGAGTATATTGTTTCAACTCTTTACATATGCCATGACTAAGTACAAACAACTCTAACCTATCTACCGTTTTGTTCCATCTTTTCCACCACCTATATATTAGACAGGAATTTTGCCGTGCATTTTTGTGCACATTGATGAGAATGCCACCTGACATTTAAAAAAAAGGGCTCAGCTACCGTTTGGTACATAAAGATGAAAAAAAGGCATCAAGCTGTCAACTGCCTGAGACATTGAAACAGGGTTGTAGGAAAAATAGAACATACTTAACTTTAATTTTCAAGATCTCATAAAAAACTATGTCAGAATGATCTATACAACAGAAACATGTTTTAGGAAAGAATGAAGGTAAAACTCATTTCTAACGCTCTGACATGTTGCACTTTATGTTTCGTCTTTCCTGAGGAGAAACAAACTCTCCTAAATAGCTTTTATTTCTTATCTCAACTTAAAAAAAAAAAAAAGTGTTACAAAGTTTCTAGAATTAGCATGATCCCGGTGATGTCAACCATTGTATAGTACTAAATATATTTGTTGAGCTATGTGTTGAGCTAAGCAACACATAAAATATAATACAGATATCTGTTTATATTGAATACTATATTTATTATGAAAACCCAGATCCAAAACTTGGCATATGACCATGCCTATTGTTTAAATGAAACATTAAATCAGAACCTGGATATTTATAGAATTGCATATAGTCAGCTCAACTTTTATTGAATTATTGACCATCAGTATCACTTCTAAGATCATTAATGACATTAAATGAGAAATATTAAGGGCCCTTTTAAAATATAAATAAGTTTAATGTAAATATGTGTAAACTAAAGTGAATAAATGAAGACTTATCTGTAGCAAGTTAAATATTTGTGCTTGATACAGAGGATATACATAATATACACTGTTGAAAGAATGAATATACATAAATTCCTCTTCATCCACATAAAGTCCTTAATTCACCTTTCCACTTTGTATAGACACAAGCATGCAACATGCAGTGCTAATCATGTACTGACTTGCTTGTCATTAGAAACGAAGGAAGTTGTGGTAATATTCCCTTGCCATAATCCTGGAACTCGTGTTCATTTAAATCACTTCCGGAATTTGTTTTGCATAAGACATGATTTCCCTACCTATTCTGGGTAACAGTTCAAATAACTCAAAACCAAAACAGATTTCTAAGGCAACAATGGTAACCTTCGGACACAACACATTTTCTGTGTCACTCCTCAGCGTAAATCTGTCACTTGCTCCATTTCCAGTGATTTGACGATCCCTCAAAGGCAGATGTTTCCTGTCACCTCCCATGTCTGTGTACCTGTTTATACCTAGCTCTGTGACATGGCCAGTGCTCTGCTTATTTATCCTAATAGTGCTACTCTCACAACTGGCTTGCTGAATTCCTCTTGTAACAAGTAATAAACAGTCCTTAATAACTACCCAGAGAATAATGTTTTTTTCTTATAACATCGCTGTGTGATTCAAAATAGTCTCCGTAACCCATTGTATCTGTTTTTATAAAAAATAAAACCATATGACTGCCTGTGATTATACTTCATTTTAAACATAAACATCCAGTTTTAAAATCCGACTCAAAACTATAAGACATTAACTATATCTGCTTCAATTCTATTCCTAATTATATTAGATCTCTTAAATGCCACTGTTTCTAATTTTATCCTAAAGCTTACTCCTACATTTTTCTATCAGACCACTATACATTATGGGATATGCTATGCTGGGCAGTATTAAACATTTAGAGATCACAAATTAAATACTAACACAATTATGATAATCTATGACAACACTTTTTTTCTTTGTTGGGTTTTGTTTTTCTCTGTCTTTTAAAGCTGCATTTGATTTATGAGTCCACTGAGCTGAATATGTCATTTTTTTTCCATGTCTAGACAATGACTAGGACTAAGAGGTCCCTCAATAGATGCTAAATAAAAATGGACGTGATGTTAGGCTCCATGGAGTCATTGACTAGATAGTACCTTTTTAAGAGTCACAGGTGGTTAAAAGAATCAAGTTATATTGGGGCAACCAGTGATCTGCTGGGGAGACTAACCCTCCTTCTCTCTCTGTCTGTAACCCCCTGCTCTCCTTCAGTCATTGGCTACTTACTGGTTACGGTTACCTGTGTTGTTAATAAGAAACTAAAACTGGTCTGGTACCATGGCATCCAAGTCAGTATTAAGCCACAGGTATCAGCTACCGTGGGATCAGTTTAAATTTTTTATGTATAAAGCTAAAGCTGAGTTAAATCCTGATCTGATCACCAGAATGTAATAATTGACTTTATATGAAAAGAACCGATATGTTTTGGCTGACCTAATCAATATATAGATAATTAGGCTCCTTAGGCTTCTATTAGATATAGTGCACTGTGACTTCTTTTAAAAGATTATGCTCTTTTAGTTGATGCCATATTTTACCTTACCTTGAAGTGGCTGAATTTCAGAATACAATCTTACTCTTATGTTTTACAGGATGTCTGTGTAGCATTTTTAAGCACATTGCTGTTTATTTTAATAAATGATCATAGAATAATCCAATGTTTTAAAATAAAGTTATATCTAATTTGTGAATATTTATGACATCTATTTAAAATTTTGAAATAAGGAAATTCTTTGCCCTATATATGGCTATTTGATTTTATTATCTTACACATGTGTTTCATTTGTAGTGATCTGAAATTGACTCCTAACTATAGTAGAACTGTCTGGCAAGAATGAGGTATCATCAACTTTGTTTATAGCTTTCCACGTAACATCAATAAATACAACCATGCTACTGCTCTGTACCCAGTGGTAAGATGTAGACAGCAAAGCCATCGTATTTAGCAAATGCTAAGTATAGGGTTGGGCTGGGTAACCAGCTAAGCAATTCATTGTTAAATGTGTGTCTCACCAATAAATGCCTCAAAAAAAATCTAATGTTATATGTTGTACCTCTTCAAAGTCACTTAGTATTATTAAAAAGTTAAATTTTGAAACTAAAAATTCCAAGAGTAGACTGTCATTCAAATAATGCTTAAATATCTGGAACCATCTAGCTGAAAAAAACCACTCTATATCAGAAAGTCACTATGTACAAAAGTTTTGTGTACTTCTGTTTCTGGCCCCAAAATAGCAACAGTAATCAGATTTACTCTCCATCCTGAAAAAACCCAATAAAACAAACAGAATACATGTAGCGATGGTTTTGAAGACACTGAATAAATGAGATATTGGGTAGAGTATTCAGAAGGTTCTTCACTAAATAATAGGGAATAATTCACCTTAAACTAAGTGCTGCCCTAGTTCTACCTAACAAATCTCCTAAGGTCTGGAGAAGCAAAAGGATCGAAAAATTTTTAAGTAATGTAACTATGTCCCAAAAAAGCGATCAAGAATTTTTATAGGAATACAAAACTATTAGAGCCCCCAAAGAGTAAAATTAACAGTTTCTAAAATGCAATTGAAGATTTTTAGGAATGTAAAAAAATCAGGAATATATGACTAAGAATGAAGAAAAGAGTTAATTAAAACTAATATATATCATACATATTACAATTACCAGATAAGGACTTGAAACAGTTTTTAATAACCTTATTGTGTGTGTCTAAATTGTTAGAAACAAGAGAGATATAAAAGAGATGCAGATCAACCTCTTAGAGAAGGAAACCACAGTGTCTGGGGTGGAAAACACACTGGCTGGGAGTAGTGGAAGATGTGACGCTGCAGGAGAAGAGTCGATGAAGACGATAGCAATAGGCGCTATCCAAACTGAAAATACCTAGCTGATTCTGAAGCTCATCTGAAACTACAGAGGACCTAGAATTGTCAAAACAGCTTTGAAAAAGAAAAACAAAGTTGGAAAACTACCACTATGTGATTTCAAGACTTATCAAACAGGTACAGTAATTAAAGAGAGTGGTATCGGTGTAAAGAGAGACAAATGAATCAATTTAACAGAATATAATCCAGAAATAGATCCACTCACATATGGAACACTGACTTTTGACAAAGGTTCAAAGGCAATCTAGTGGGAAAATGAGTATTTTGTTCAACAAATAGTGCTGGAATAATTACATACCTATATACAAAACAATATCAACACATAAATCACATTTCACACAAAAATTAAAATGGGCCATTGACCTAAATATAAAACACAAAACTATAAATGATTTAGAAGAAAAAATAGGAGAAAATCTTTGTGATGTTGATTTGGATAAAAAATTTTACAAACAACAAAAGCATGATCACATAAACAAAAAAAGGTTTGATAAATTGTACTTCATCATAATTAAAAACTGTTATTTAAAAAAAAATGCTGTTAGGTCCTGACCAGCATAGATCAGTGGGTTGGGTATTGTCCCAGAAACTGAAAGGTCACCGGTTTGATTCCCGGTCAGGGCACATGTCTGGGTTGTGGACTGGTCCCCAGTTTGGGAGAGGCAACTGATCGATGTTTCTCTCCCTCTGTTTCTCTCTCCTTTCCCCTGTCTCTAAAAATAAGTAAGATCTTTTTTTTTAATGCCCTTAGGTGGGTAAAAAGAAGTTACAGACTGAGAGAAAATACTTGCAAAGCCTATATATCATAAAGGACTGAAAGACTCATTCCCAGAATATATAAAGACTATTCAAAACTTAACAATAACTCTGCATGTGCCTGACCTCGTCAAAACTTAATAGTAAGAAAACACACAGCTCAGCTCATACAATGTCAAAAGATCTGAACGTGCACTTCTCAAGAGAAGCCATACATATTGAAATTAAGAACATGAAAAGATGCTCAATCATTAGTCGTTAAGAAAATGCAGAGCAGCCATGAGATACTCAGAATAATGGTAAATAAGCCTTACCATGCCGAATGCTGGCAGATATATTTGAGGCACTCTGTCTCTGACATGAATTAGATTTCACTGTCTTTCCATGATATTTAGCTTTCAATTTATGTTGTTTTTTCAGTCAAAAACTGTTATTCTGTCTCTTATCAAGACATGTGCCCCAATCACCATGCACCTAGCCCAAACAGCCTTTATTATTAATGAGAATTTAAAATTTGAATATAATAGCAAAGGCCTTCCTGACAGCCTTATAAAGGATGCAGAACACACATTTTGTGTTGTAGAAACCCCAAAGAATGTTTAAGAGAAGGTATACATGAAGTTTTCTTGTTAACATTTTAGACTAACTTCAGAATAAAACCTCAAATGATGTAAGTAGTAAAACACAATGGTTGGAAATTTCAGTTATGTATCTTTTTCACATTAAACTGAAAATCAGCCCTGGCTGGTGTGGTTCAGTGGATTGAGCACCTGCCTGAGAACCAAAGGGTTGCCAGTTCGATTCCCAGTCTGGGCACATGGGTTGTGGGCCAGGTACCCACTAGGGGGCGCATGAGAAGCAATCACGCATCAATATATTTCTCTTCCTCTCCTCTTCCCTCCCTTCCCCTCTCTAAAAAATAAATAAATAAAATATTTTAAATAAATAAACTGAAAATTAGATTTCCCCTCAGGTTTCATGAGACGATTGTGTTATTAACCTGATCCTGAATGTATTTTCTACCCCCAGCTAATTTTCTTAAATGTAATGTCCAAAATGTTCTTTGACAAACTTCAGAAGCAATTTTAGCTTGCTTGTTTCTGATGAGAATGCCTGTATAGCAAATGAAAGTCCAGTTCCAATTTGACAGAAATATTCCTACTTAAAAATGTAGTACTACTACTAATAACACTTTGTTTGTTATTACTCAGTACCTGAGCTTCTTCCTGTTGCTTTTTAAGCTGTTCAAGCATCTGCTGAAATTCAGCCTCTTTCTGCTCTGCCTCTTCCAAGGTGGACTGATTCTGCTCCTCATAGGCCATGGCCACCACAGCCAGGATCAGATTCACCAAATAAAAAGAGCCCAAGAAAATCACCAGGACAAAAAATATCATGTAGGTTTTGCCAGCAGCACGTAATGTCTAGGAGGAAACAAGGATCATATCATGAGTATTTATATGTCAGTAAAGACCTGATTACCATCACTAGACAGTCAGAATGTGAATGCTTTTTAGCATCCAATGTATTTCGGCCAAGATTTTTTGGTGTCAAAATGTGCGTGCACAAGTACAATTACATTAAATAGTGAGGCTTGACTGTAGTGTCATTTGATGTAAACACACACATTTCAAATGAGTATATATTGCATGTACACTTGAGCCCCACTAAAATGGTTTTCTTAGGATCCACAGTGCAGGACAATTTACAAGTGAGAACAGTATTTTTAATTCCTTTCAATGGAGCTCCACTTCCATTGCAGCCTACTCTCCACACCATCTAAAAATAACATCATTCTTCCCTCCTCTTCTAGTCACAATTAATTATAGGTCTAATTAAAAAAATATGTATTTGATTTTTAAAATCATTTCACATGCTCTTTTTATTATCTACAACTAGATTATAGACCCAAAGTTGTAAATATTCTTTGCATCCTTAACAGACTAGTAGAATGCCTTTCATACAAGAAACTGTCAATATATGTATATACTGACTGAATGAACAATCGGGATCCTGGACACACTTGATTTAAACAGGGCCATCCTCTGTATTTTAGTGTGTTATAGATAAGTGTCCACATTTCTCATTTCATGCATGCTCACAAAATTAAATCTCATGCATGTTAATTTTAACCTTACTCTGGTGGCCTGAGTGCTGTGTCCCCTGACCCCCTCCCACATTTCATGTGTTGAATTCTTCATGCTCAATGTGATGGTATTAGAAGGTGGGGCTTTGGGGACCTGTTTAGGCCATGAGGGTGGAGCCCTCATGAATGAGATTAGTGCCTTATAAAAAGAGCCTCCAGAGAGATGCCTTATCCCTTCCACCAGATGATTACATGTGAGAAGGTGTCAGTTATGCACCAGAAAGTGGGTGCTGGCCAGGATGTGAGGATGCTGGTGTCTTGATTTTGTACGTCCTAGACTCCAAAACTATAAGCAATAAATTTCTGTTATTTATAAGATACCCAAGTGTGTTATTTTGTTATGTGAACCCAGATGAACCTAAACATTTACCAGCTGGTAAAGGTTCTCCCAGTAGTCTTGAGTCATGAGTCGAAACAGAGACAAGAAAGCCCAGCTAAAGGTGTCAAAGCTCGTGTAGCCATAGTTGGGGTTCCGACCAGCCTTCACGCAGATGTACCCTTCCGGACACTGGCTATAAGAGAGAGCAATGGAGCTGGGGTCAGCAGAGCAACTATTGTTATTTCAATCAATGTTGCTGTCTGGTTCATCTGCTTGCCGTTCATTTTCAGAACGCTTCAGATAATTGCTCACAGTGAAACTCTTACCAGACGAAATTTATTAAGAAAACCAACAGAAAATTTAGGTGCAGGGAGTCAGGTACACAGTCATTTAGAATGGCAGGGAGGCAGCAACCACACTTGTGTGTCTGACACTATCGATATCCTGCTTTTACAAAATGGCGAGGATCAACAATTAAAAATGAAAAGCCAGGAAACAACCAAAGGGTTGGGAACTGCTTAGTGAACTTCTTTCAACCCCCTTTGTAGCATTTTCTAAGAGAAAATTTATATTTTAAAACAATTTTAGGTTTGTAGAAAAATTGCGAAGAGGCTATGGAGACTTCCCAAATATCTCATGCCCAGTTTTTCATATTATTAACATCTTATGGTACATTTCTATCAATATTGATACATTATTATTAACTAAATTCCATACCTTATTAAGATTTCCTCAAGTTTTTCCTTAACATCCCTTTTTATGTTCTAACATTCCATCCTGGATACCACAGCACATTTAATTGTTATGTCTCTTGCGGCTCCTCTGGGCTGTGACAATTTCTCAGACTTTTCTTGTGTTTGATTACATTGACAGTTGTGAGAACTGCTAGTCAGGTACTAATTGGGTTTTGTCTGTGTGTGTGATTAGATTGGGTTATGGATTTGGGGGAGAAAGACCAGAGAGGTAAAATATCATTATCGTCACTTCACATCAAGGCTACAAACTATCAATATGACACGCTGTTGATGCTAACTTCATTACCTGAGTTGAAGTAGTGTTTTGTCAGGCTTCTCCACCGTTAGTTTACCCTTCTTATTTTCCTATACTGCACTCTTTGGGATAAAATGTTTATGTGCAGCTCACACATAAGGAGTAGGGAGTCATGATCCACCTTCTTTTGCTTTCTTTCTTTCTTTTTTTTTTTTTTTGGTTGAACAATAAATTTTTTAATTTAATTTTTTATTTTTAAGTATATTTTAGTGATAATCTTATTACAGTTGTCCCATGTTTTCTTCCCTTTATCCCCTTTCTGCCCCACACTGCCCCCATTCACTAGTATCCCACCCCCCTAAGTTCATGGCCATGGGTTGTACATATAAGTTCTTCGGCTTCTCTATTTCCCATACTATTCTTAACCTCCCCTTGTCTACTTTATGCCTACCAATTATGCTTCTTATTTCCTGTAGCTTTTCCACTCTATTCTCCCCTTCCCCCTCCCCACTGATAACCCTCTGTGTAATCTCCATTTCTGTGATTCTCTTCCTGTTCTAGTTGTTTGCTTAGTTTTTGTTTTTGATTTTTAGGTTCAGTTGCTGATAGTTGTAAGTTTGTTGTCATTTTACTGTTCGTAGTTTTTTATCTTTTCTATTTCTTAGATAAGTCCCTTTAAAATTTCATATAATGAGGACTTGGTAATGACAAACTCCTTTAGCTTGACCTTATCTGGGAAGCATTTTATCTGCCCTTCCATTCTAAACAGATAGCTTTGCTGGATAGAGTAATCTTGGATGTAGGTCCTTGCCTTTCATGACTTGGAATACTTCTCTCCAGCCCCGTCTTGCCTGTAAGGTTTCTTTTGAGAAATCAGCTAATAGTCTTATGGGAACTCCTTTGTAGGTAACTCTTTCCCTTCTTCTTGCTGCTTTTAAGATTCTCTCTTTATCATTAATCTTGGGTAACGTAATTATGATGTGCCTTGGCATGTTACTCCTTGGGTCCAATTTCTTTGGGACTCTGGGCTTTCTGGACTTCCTGGAAGTCTATTTCTGTCACCAGATTGGGGAAGTTTTCCTTCGTTATTTGTTCAAATAAATTTTCAATTTCTTGCTCTTCCTCTTCTCCTTCTGGTACCCTTATGATTCAGATGTTGGAACATTTAAAGATGTCCTGGAGGTTCCTAAGCCTCTCCTCATTTTTTTGAATTCTTGTTTCTTCATTCCGTTCTGGTTGAATGTTTATTTATTCCTTCTGCTCCAAATCATTGATTTGAGTCCTGGTTTCCTTCCCTTCACTGTTGGTTCCCTGCATATTTTCCTTTATTTCACTTTGTATAGCCTTCATTTCTTTCTTCTTTTTGGGACTGAGCTCCGTCAATTCTGTGAGCATCCCGATTGCCAGTGTTTTGAACTCCGTATCAGGTAGGTCATCTACCCCCTCATTGCTGAGCTCTTTTTCTGGAGTTTTGATCTGTTCTTACATTTGGGCCATATTTATTTGTCTCAGTGCACCTGCTATATTGTAAGGGGTGGAAGCTTAGGGATTTTCCATGGAGAGGCAACCCTCTCAGAGAGGAAACAATGCTGCTTGCTCACTCTGCTCTAGCCCCACTTTCCAAAGAACTTTCTTGTGAGTCTAGGTGTTTCTCCCACCTTTGCAATTCCCATAGTATTTTACAGCTAGAGGTTTTGAGTTTTTAGTTTCCATGTCAGCCAGCCCCACCTTCCCAGGGGTACATCACCTTGCCTAGGGTCCTCTCTGCCCAGCTGCCTGTCTCTGCCCCTCCGACCATTCTGGATGAATGTTTCTTTAATTCCTTGGTTGTCAGAGCTCCATGCAGTTTGATTTTCTGGCAGTTCTGGATGTTTATTGTTTTTAAATTGATTGTTGTCCTTCTTTTGGTTGTGTGAGGAAGTGAAGCATCTACCTACTCTTCCATCTTGGCTGAAACTCCATGATCCACCTTCTTAAGAGCAGAGTTATGTGCATAAAATATTTGGAATTCTTCTGTGTGAGAAATTTGTTTATAATCTCTCATTCATTTATATATATCAATGTTTATTTATATGAGTATGTACCATGGATATTCAGTTTCTACTTTGAATTATAATCCTATTTATTTATTTATTTGTTTATTTATTTATTTATTTATTTATTTATTTATTGCTAAAACTGTTTCAGTTTTGGCTATTGGGAACCTTCAGTTGATTCCTGTATCTCCTTGACATCACTCCATGGCCATGTGTGGTTTTTTATTGTTCTCTTTGTTTTGTTTTTTAGCACTTTCTTACCTTCTGAAACTACAAGATGCTCCCTTATCATGTCTTATATTTCCTGCCCCAGTGCTAGAATCAGCCATTTCTCCAAGGACCACTTGTTCTTTTATTGGAGAATGGTATTAGAAACTGAGAAAAATATGTATATCTGTATGTGCATATCCTTGCTCTGTCAGCTGAGGGCCTAGAAGCAAGGTCACCACCTTTGCAACAAACACACTTAGCACCCAGATCTTGGTTTCTAATAGCAGGTACATATTTCTGTGTGTACGTATCTGTGCCTAGACTAACCTAAACATGAGGTCATGTTCATCTCTTCAACTCTATTTTGTTATCACAGGATCTTTAAAACTTCTTTTTTTTCAATCTTAAACCTCTCATTCCAAAAGTTAGAATCCTGGCTTCTATCATCTGCTATCTATATACTTCATATGTATGCATAATTATTTCAAGGTTGTTAATTTATACTACCATGAGAAACAGCTATCAACTAGAGTGCAATTCCTTTTGCCTTTAGTCTTATAGTATCTCCTCATTTCCAGTTTTTTAAATTAGCACCTCTTTCCCCACCTCCTTCACTGAGGTTATTTTATACAGTTTAAGCATATTTAGAGAATTTTGTCACCTTCTGTATTTTAACCTGGAGTCCTCCAACCTCACAAATGATTATTTTAAATTTGCATACACTGTTCATTCTTTGTGCTGTAAATGTTCTAGAACTTTTGATAAATGCTTAATGTTCATCATTCTAGAATCATACAGAGTAGTTACACCACCCTAAAAAATCCCCTACGCATAACCAAATCAGCTACCCTGGATCCCTGAAAAACACTGACATTTTTTCAACCATCTCTATTATTTATCTTTTTCAGTATGTCATGTAATTGGAATCATGTATAATATTGCTTTTTCATATTGACTTTCTTTGTCATGTAGTAATATGAATTTAAGTTTCATCATTGGTTTTTGCAGTTTGGTAGCTTCTTTTTATCACTGAGTAATATTTCATTCTATGAGTATACAACAATTTGTTTATCCATTCATACAGCAAAGGACCTCTTGATTGCTTCCAGTTTCTGGCGATTATGAGTACAGCTGCTATAAATACACACCTGCAAGGTTTTTGTATGGACATACATTTTCAAATTAATTGGCTAAATACCTAGTAGGGCAAATTGCTGGGTTGTATGGTAAGACTGTGTTCATTTTGTAAGAAACTGCCAAATTGTCTTCCAAAGTGGCTATACCATTTTGCATTCCCACCAAAAATAAATGAAAAAATGATGGTTGTTCTGCATCTTCATCAGCAATTGGTATTGTCAGTTGTTTTGGATTTCAGCCATTTTAATAGGTATAGTAACTCGTTGCTGTTTTAATTTTCAATTCCCAAAGAAGTATAGTAACTCATTACTGGTTTAATTTTCAATTTCATAATGACAAATGACCTTGAGCATTTTCTATATTCATTTGAGCCACTGTATATATTCTTCTGTAATGTGTCTGTTCAAACTTTTTGCTCATTTTTAAGTCAAATTATCTGTTTTCTTGTTGTTGAGTTTTGAGTGCTTTTTATATTTTGGACACAAATCTTTTATCAGATATGTGTTTTGCAAATATTTTCTCCAGATCAATGGCTTTTCTTTTAATTTCTTTTACAGTGTCTTTGAAGATCAGGAGTTTTTAATTGTAATAAAATCTAAGTTATTTTTTCTTTCATGGATTGTGCTATTGTTACTTTAAAAACTCATCATCAGCCCTGGCTGGGGTGGCTCAGTGGACTGAGCACTGGCCTGCGAACCCAATGGGTCCATTCCCAGTCAGGGCACACACTTGGCTTGCGGGCCAGGTTGCAGGCCCCCAGTAGAGGGTGCACAAGAAGCAACCACACGTTGATATTTCTGTCCTTCACTTTCTCCTTTCCTTCCCCGCTCTAAAAATAAATAAATAAAATATTTAAAAAAAACCCCCTCAAATCCAAAGTCATGCAGATTTTATTCTTTATTTTTGTTTAAAGAAGCATTATCATTTTGTATTTTACATTTAGGTCAATGATCAAATTTGACTTAATCTTTGTGGAAGGTGGTAAGATTTGTATCTAGTTTTATTTATTTTTTGCATATGTATCTCCAATTGTTTCAGCACCATTTGTTGAAAAATCTTTCCTGTCTCTATTGAGTTGCATTTTCTTCTTTGTCAAAAATTATCTGACTACGTTTGGGTGGACCTACTGTTTTTTTTTTTTTTATTTTGCTTTCTGTTCTGTTTCATTAATTGTATGCTTATTATTTCCCAGTACCATACTGTCTTAATTATTGTGGCCTTATAGGAAGTCTTAAAATTGAGTATATATCTTTAGAATTTTATTTGACATTTAACAATAGAGCAGGTGTCAATTTTACCATGTAAATTAGCTAACTCATTCTAGGTACTCAATAAAAGGAAGTGATTATTTAATTGGAATTAAGTATGCATTAGCCAGCCTTACCCAAAATTTTATCTAGTCTTTTACATGAACCACAATAATGAAAATTAATAGGTAAATGCAATAAAAGCTTATGGTGGAACAGGTGCTAGTCCAAGTGCTTACTGTGTAATAGGTTATCACCATACTAACCCTAAGAGAGGCAATATTACTCTCCCCATTTTAGAAAAAAAGGAAACTCAAGTACGGATAGCTTAGGACACTTTTCCAAGGTCAAAGAGTTTATAAATGGTGGAGTTAGGATTTGAACCGAGATATGTATGAGCTCTAGAAGTTACACCCTCTACCAACAGAGGTTGGGGAAAATATCAGGAAAAAAAATCCCCTAATCTTCATCTTTATGACTGGTATATGTTTTCAATAACACACTTAGATCTTTATGGCTAACCCAGTTTTCAATTTTCTAGGATGACTCAAAATATGTTCTGTAATTCTGTGCTCTAAGAGTCACTTACTATTTCTATCCTTTGGTTTCCAAAAAATTCACCCTCTATCCTGACTTAAAATTAATTTACAATGCTCTCAGGAAAATATGTTAAGTATGAGAGACTAGCAGGAGGACTAAGATACTGCAGCATCTGTTATGGTAGAATTTGACCAATAAGAACTGGTAAGTGTGCAGACTCAGAGTGGAGCACGCCCTTGACATACATCTGCCCCTTGGCTTCTTTGCACACACAGTTTTATGTATAATATTATAAATATCTTAACATTTCAAGAATATTAAGTCTCTCAAAGCAGTTTCCCAACTGGGCTTGCACCTGAAGACTATGTTATATGGTCTGGATCTTTTCCAGCCACATCAAAAGTTATTCCATCAACATATACCCTCACCAAGCTGCCCATCTTATGTTTCCCTCCCTGTATTTTTTAAATGGCTCTGAAGTGTTTATAAAAAAGACAGACTTTAGGCCTTCACACTTTTGAGCAGTATTGAAAGTACATCTTACCTGTGAGACTTTGCAGAAAAGCTCTTCACCCAGAGGAGTGGTTTTAATGCCAGTTCTGAGTTTAGAACTGCTAGCAATCCAGTGAGACAGAAGGTACTTCCCAGGTAGGCAGCACCTTCTTTATTGTACACATGCAACACTACCCTTATATATTTTTTCTCATCTGCTTTTCCCCAAAGTGCTCTATATCTTTAAAAATCATTTGTTCCTTACCCTGCATCTGAGCCATTTCCACAGAGTAAAGGGTCTTTTTGTCCATCCAAAACATAAAAGTGACCTGTTGATATAAAGAAAAAACTGTTTTATTTCATACCAATCCTATTGACATTAGGAATAATGAGAGTTTGACTATCTTGGTTATTTCCAAAACGGACACCAATAAAGTATATTTACAAAAATGGCTTCCCACCCACAGCCTCAACTATTTATAGTTGAAAACTCATTCAGCAACAGTTAAGGTTAACAATGTGGCAATATTCCTTACTGTCATCTTCAATGTAATCCTTCCAGTTAAATGTGCTCATTGTTACATTAACAAATGTCCCGTTTGAATCCATTGTGCCGGTAAAGAAGGAAGTGGTGTTGCTTTCAAAAGCTGAATCGCTCGGGGGCCACTGCAAGCATTTGTTCCGCAGGTTGCCCATGAAGAGCTGCAGCCCGATGAGCGCGAACACGCTCAGACAGAACACGGTCAGGATCATGACGTCGGAGAGCTTCTTCACCGACTGGATCAGGGCGCCCACGATGGTCTTCAGGCCTGAGGAGAGGGAGCGAGAGGTCAGCTGAGGAGAAGGGCCATCCCCGCAACGTCCTCTTTCTAGTCACATACATTCTCTTTCCCCCACCAAACACTTGTTCGGCTGCTTAGACGTCTAAGCTTTAGGGGCAACTAGATGCTTTGAGAAATGGATGAAGAGCAGATTTTATGTATGAACAGTGTGCTTTCTGGAGGTTAAAAAGAAGAGGGTAAAGATCTAGGCAGGCAGTTTTGCATGTGTGGTTTTACATGCTGCCAAGAACGTGAAAAGGCAAACTTACAATTACTTTTTTATTTCAGATTTTGTGTTTCATGAGGCTATTTCTCCCCAACCCATTTTTTATACTAGCTTTGCAGTAGAAATGATTTGTGAAAGAAACAAATTTTAAAATGATAAAAGCAGCCAGGTGCATGCTGTTTAATAATAATCTCTTCTCTAAAAAGAATATCCATTTTCAAAACAAATCTGCAGTGAATGGCAACATCCAGATCAGTTAGTAAAGCCATGGTAGCAGAGCTATTTTATGAATGAAAAAGAGAAAACTTTACATCATAAATGCCCGCACTCGAGAGAGAAACAGAGACAGAGAGAGACAGAGAGAGAGAGAGAAAGACGGAGAGACTGAGAGAGAGGGAGAGACTGAGAGAGAGGGAGAGAGAGGGAGGGAGGGAGAGCAAAACTAGTAATTTTTTAATAGACATCTCATGCAACTCTGTTAAACTCAAAGGCTGACTTGATAAACAAGCATGTAATTTCTAAAATTTTAAGAACTGAACTGCATTGAAAAATCATTTAGCATTCTCGAAGGTGACAAATACGAATAATAAGCAACAAGGCTAATGTTATAAGCGTGATTTTAACTTAAGTATCATTCGACTATTCAGTCAGCCTCGGCGTTTAACCCCGCTCTCACCTGGAATGACCGAAATTGTTTTCAGTGCTCGGAGAACTCTGAACGTTCTCAGCGCTGAGACATTGCCCAGGTCCACAAACTCTGTCACATATCTGCAATAGGGGTTCACACACAAACACAACAACACACAAGAGAGGTTGGAGATACAAGGGGCCTACCGCCTTATACCAGTTTCTTCTTACCTGGAATTACAGAAATAGTTTTCAGAGCTCTCAAGACTCTGAAAGTTCGAAGAGCTGAAACATTGCCTAGGCTTACAAATTCTGTTACATACCTGTAGAATTAAATCAGAGTTATTGATAGTTTTGGCAAAGTTTATATTAAATAAAGAATGAAAGCTGTGCTTGGCATATAAAGCCCCTTGAGTTTAACAAATGTAATTGTAGAGCTCGAAGTGCCATATGCTAAAAGTCGCTTCTAAGGAATAAAATTTTGTTGCTTTATTTCAATGTAATTTTTAGTAATGTGAGCAAATTTATTTGCAAAACTAATAAAAGTGCAGTTGGTGGTATTAAATTATAGTCACTGAATAACTTCATTTTGATGAAGTAGAAGACTATTTGATATGAAAGTAATTCCATTTTTTGCTCATTTACCAGATAAATGTATCTTACTGTATGTATTCTCAAAATATATGGAACATAGCCCTTGCCGGTGTGGCTCAGGTGGTTAGGCATCATTCCACAAAGAGAAAGGTCACTGGTTCAATTCCCAGTCAGGACACAAGCCTGGATTGGAGGTTCGGTCCCGAGTTGTGGGGCGTACAAGACGCAACTCATTGATGTTCCTCTCCCTCTCTTTCTCCCTCCCTTCCCCTCTCCCTAAAAATAAATAAATAAAATCTTTAAAAAATATATGTGAAACATGTAGTTAATTTAGCTAACAAGCATAATCTACATTTAAAATATGTCACAATGACCTGATTTCTGCCGCAAATATTTTTATTTCTTTGAACTGGACGGTTTGTCAAAACTACTCACGCCATCACAATGACACTGAAATCCAACCAGTTCCATGGGTCGCGAAGGAACGTAAAATCTTCTAAACAAAATCCTCTCGCCAAGATTTTTATAAGTGACTCAAAGGTGTAGATGCCAGTGAATGTATACCTAGGAAAAGCATCCAAACAAAAATTAACGATTTTGTTTGAACTGTTAGTATACATATTTTCAAATACAGCAAATCTTATTTTTTGTGTGTTTTTCCCATTCACTAAAATTTTGTTCCTATTTTCACCTATCAAAAATAATCTACTAGTTTAATTAATCTTACAAACCTGGGTAAAGGGTTAAACTAAAGAGATATTTTCCCCAAAGAATAGGATCTTGTTTACTACTTGGGTTTTAGAACAATAGCTTCATGTGTTTTATGAATAATCAAATTGATTGAAATATAATACAAGCTATATAATGCAGTTTTTAAATTTCTAGCAGCCAAATTAAAAAAGGAAGAGGTGAATTTGATTTTTATTACATTTTAATTAAACCAATATATTTAACATATTATTATTTCAATCGTTAAGATGAGCCATATTTTAGTTTCAATGGTCACGTAATATTTGGTGTCTCCCTCATTGGAGGGTACAGCTCTAGAGGTAACATTTCTTGAGTTTGTTTATTTATTTAAAAAAGATTTCACTCAAATTTCCTAATGATTACAATTATTTTTAGGAATATTTTATATGTCTAATCTAGAAAATAAATTTAAGAGTCAGGCACGGAGTTATAAAACTTGTTTTCTCTCTCTTTATACACACTTATGTATACATATATATAATCACCAAAAACTTTTCAATTCATTAGTGTTTACGTGTGTGTGTACACAATTACCAAATTTCAGAGGCAAAAATCCCTGAATCTAATCTTGAACCAGCTACTCTCTCTGTGCAATTGGGCCAGATCACTTAGACATGCTTCTTTCAAAATCAGCCTCCAAAATGGTGAAAGATTTTTCCATTCCCTGCTTGATATAGTGCATTTGTAGCCTTTCCTTTTCTGTGTTGACAATATAAGTTATTTCCGTGTCTTCCAAAAATAGTTGAAGTACTTGTTTTTTAACATTGTGTTCTTTTTAAAAAGAGCAATTTAAGTTTATTCTTCAGGTTATTTCACCCAAGCCATAAAGATTTGATTTACTTTTATTAAAAATCATATTTTCCAGCCTACTAGAATTTTATATATGAAAACAGTAAAAATTTTCTCATACAAGGAACAAAGAAATCAGAGAAAAATGTGTGAAGATATCTTCACATCTAGTTTTCCTAAGAGCATTCTTCCTCCTTTTTCAACCAATTTAGTTGATTTCATAAGGAATATGTTTAATTGCTATCTTTACTGAACAAGAGCTGACTTTACTAGGAAGAGATATAATTTGCAATGTCAAGCTTATGTTTACTAGTGTTTTAGGTTCAATTCTTTGTGTATTACACATAATCGTGAAGACATTTGTGTGTGGGGAGACAGCTGGCCTTGTAAAAGGCTGTAAGAGACAGTTCACATGTATGTTCTATTTATCGTATTAGTGGTTGGTGCCTTATGGGCTATATACGCACGCAATTATAACTAATCTGCAGTTACTAGGAGTAAGATTAAAAGTCCTACTTCATTTCCTTCTTTTTGGAAAAGTAAGAAATTTTGTTGGGATATTTGGAGTACATGGTGAGTGTTGATAGATATTTAAGGAAGAGATTCCTAGAGCTTAACAGCTGAGACACATTGCACAGAACAGGTGTTTGCCTATTAGCAAACTAGATTGAGCAGGTAAGTGAGAGTCAAGGACACCTTGATTTCCCTTGGCGCTCTGCCACTAGGCTTCTAATCGTCCTATTGATTCTGTCCAGGTTTTTTTTTTTCCTGGGTAATTGTGACGTCTATAAAAGGGCCCTGTCTCACATAATATGACCCTCACTATATGCAGTGTGGTCCTCAGGCCATATCAGCGTGTGCCACCTCTTCAAGCAGGGACTGTCTCTGCTAGCATGACTTCTGTCTTTGTGTCAGAGCTGAGTTGTCTTCTCCTCATTGAACGTTGGGTTTTGTGGGATTTTTTCTGTAGCCACTGATATTTTGATTGTTTTCCTACTAGAGATAACTGGTCAGGAAAGCTGTGAAAACTTTTCCAAACAAAAGATGTAAGTCAAAAACATTTGTAAGGCCAACATTATTTTGATAATGGACATTGTCAACTCCAAAAATGACTTTAAAAGAGAGACCTGCATATTCTAGTGATAATATTCAGGTGTCATCTTTACCTATATTTTAATAATGTTATATAAAAATGAGTTGTATACATGTTTAAGTGCTTCAATAATTTGTTGAGAAAAGTATACACAGAATACTTTTATATAGATATGTTCATTTGTTAACCTCCAAATCATAAGTGGTAAGTGAGAATTTTGTTAAATGGCTTGCTTCAATATAAAAAGTGGATTTTTCTACTAACTTGATTTCTAGGGAGCATTTCCAAGCTACTATAAATAATCTTTAATGTGTTAAATCACTGGGGAATGATGACTTAGAATTGTACAATAAAGCTTCCTAGAAATCTATAAAAATAGAAATAAAAGTGACAGTACTTATCATACTGTCATATCTCCTATTGGGCATTACTTTAAAACTATAATAGTAAAAAATCATACTAAACTTTTTTTAATAAACCAAATACCTAATTATTGTATTATACTATACATGAGTAGCTTATATAGTGTAAACATTTTGTTTCACTAAAAAACACATGCTTTTTATCATGAATAACCTTATATGTGACATAAATTGGGGATTAATGTTGATCTAGTGCAGAAATTGTGTTATTTACACACAATTTTCTCTAGCATATTGATGTTTTGAAACAATCAGGGGCGTCTTTTCCTCACACTTACACAGAACATCCTGAGCAGTAAAAGACATTAAGACCAAAGCAGCAAATTGACAGAAGTGCCTTCTTTAGTGCGAGCAGGGGATAATTTAACATGCCCAAGAACTAATATGCCTCTCAAAATATTCAGTCAAATGTTTTACTTTGATGACCTCTCCCAAATGTCTCCAGGGTCTCCCTCTCAAGGGAGAAAGGATAAGGTACAGAGACTGAGATTACAAAGGAGTTGCTAGCTGTGATTTTAGATACAAATGTCTATAGAAAGTTGACTGGACCAGTGTCTTTTCATTGGGATTATTATTGTTTTTTTCAGTGTTCTAATTACAAAGTTTCCTAAGTTTTGAGTGATCTTTCCTTTATCGTCTTTTCCTCTTAAGCCCCCCTTTTTTTGAGCATGCTTTTGCAGAGACGTTTTATTTCTTTTATGGAACACATCTACGGGGATTTATCATACATGCTGCGTCAAAGTAAACTATATATTTGAATATAAATAAACATCTAAGTAATTTAAATACCTAAATGTATTTTTCTTAAATAACATACAATCAAAATGCCCAATATACTAATATAGAGCTAAACACCTAAGTGTATTTTATCACAATATAACAATAATAGCCCTGACTGGTGTGGCTCAGTGAACTGGGCATTATCCTACAAAGCAAAAGGTCACTGGTTCAATTCCCAGTCATGCCTGGGTTGCGGGCCAGGTCCCTGATTAGGGGCATGCAAGAGGCAACTGATTGATGTTTCTCTTTCTCACAATGATATTTCTCTCCCTCTCTTTCTCCCTCCCTTCCCTTCTCTCTAAAAGTAAAATAAAAAAAAATAACAATAATAGTGTACTAGAATAAAATAATTTTATTCATCAAATCACTCAAATGGTCATTGTATTTCATCTAAAATATACAACTATGATTGAATATTAACTTTCATACTAAATTATTGTTTAGTAGCTAGTGTATACTATTTATAGTGTATACTATTTCACTATACTATACTATACTATAGTGAAATAGTGTATGCTACTTCTTAAACAGATACTATCTTGAATTTGTTGAGGAAAAATACTTACCTCATAGAAGAAAAACTCCCCTAAAGAACTTCCCTTATCTTCTCTCATATTATGCAAATAATTTTTTCTTAGAAGTGTTTAGCCTGACTTCAAAAAGTGGAAACCATAAGTCAGGCCATAACCATAAGAGATTGCTAGAGAATCTGAGTGTGCATTTCTCATTGCAAGAAGTCACTCTTACTTACTCTACATTCTTTGTCCAGTCTGGAGGGTTACTCAAGGTCATAAATACACAGTTGGTCAAAATAGTGCACATGATAAGCATGCTGAATAAAGTAGATTAGTTAAGGAATAAATGCTAATACATTATTATGGTCATTTACAAATGATCCAACACACACAAAAATCAACACAAATTACCTGTGAAATTAGTCTTATTTATGATTTGTTTTAAAACAATGGCAAAAATAATAAGAGACTTTAAAACCTGCCACATGTTCTTGGTCCACTCTTTTTACACTTTACATCATTTCTTCACGAAACTGATTTTAAGAAGAAGAGATCTTCATTTGGAGCAAATGGGAATTTTTTATTCCAATCAGTTTTGTGAAATTGCACTGCCTGGGGAAGTGACCCCTCTTCAGGGAGGTTAAGTATAACAGACGTAACTTAAAATATCCACTGACTGACACAATGTTAGTGACCACAACATAAAAGGCCTACGAATGGATAACCTAGTATAGTCAAGGGTTACACTGATTGCGGATTCTCCTGTAACGTGCTACTCCAGTAATCTTATAGTGAATAAACAGATAAACACTATTTTGAAGTCTTCCTGAGAATTAATGTAATAATTTCTCTTAGCTTCTCAATCCAGACTTCATTCTCAGGAAGCTTATGGTTATTTTGAAGTGGATCTTTTATTTTTATATTTTGCCATTAGGATGTGTCCCCATGGTTTTGTGCATTATGCACGGGATTATTTTACCCATTATTACACCCGTGGTATGTAATCATTAGACTCTTGTATAGAGAGAATCCTTATTTTTCCCTCAAAAATTTGGGCAAAAAGTGCACATTATATATGGCAAAATACAGTAAATACTTTCCAATATTAAACCATAGAATGAGAGCATTTAAATGTACCTCAAAAGGTTTTCAGTTCTATTTGCACTATCTCTAGGGTAACCAGTCTTCTGTCTCTCTGTTTGTTTTAATAAAAGACTATTTTGAATCTGCCCATATGAAGTGCCTATTCTTGAAACTGCCTCAAAGGAGCGTGCTTCTATTTTATCCTTACTTATTTGAAAATTTTCTTGAAATCCACACCTATTCTGTTTTTTTTTTTTGCCTATGCTTTTTGACTGTCATTGTAACTAGTTCAGATACACAGGCACAGAGCAATTTAAAAATATTTACTGAAGGAAGGAAGGAATGAAAGGAGGAAGGGAGGGGACAGCTGGACCTAAGAGCTGAAGATGCAGAACCAATTAAGGCAAGAAAAAGTTGGAACATTTAGTGATAAAGATTATAATACAGTAGACTGGGTTTCTTCAGCAATGGTTATATATGGTCTAACAGAGGTTGATAAAGACGCGAAGGAGCTTTGTTGTTGTTCCTACGACACACTGTGTTCCATTCACACATCCACTGTCGTAGCTGCAACTTTCCTTCTAGAGTCATTCGAAAACACAATAGTCGTTTTATAATGCCACAGTCATTCTGTAATATAAAAGCCGATAAATATAATAGTCATTCCATTATTTTTACAAATAGAAGAAAACAGTGAGAACAACAGGTTAAACAACAATTTGCCATTAATCTCAAAGAAACACTATGTATACTTTTAAAGAAAGAATGACATTTTGTAAAAAGTCAAACACTGGAAGCAACATTTAGACAATTCACATGAAAAGGATATGAATGTACCAAAATCTTAATAGCAATTTTTCTAACAGGGTTTAGTGGAGTTAAAATGTACAGGGCAGAGGTGGCACTGAATCGGAAAATTGCCTTCCCTTTATTCAATACTATAAACGTCTGGAAAAGAAAACAGGAAAGAAAGATTAGGCATGTGGCTTATTTGAAGAGCTTACACCCATGAAGAACTTTTACCTGATTTGTTTGTTCAAACTTGTTTGTTTTAACCAGTTGGTATATCATAACCAGAAACATGGTCGATGTTTATCCCCTATAATAACATAGTTACAAATAAAATATGCCTTATCATCTAATCTATCTCTAGAGTCCAACTTTATGATACAAATTAACATCCTACACAAAATTTTTGCCAAGTTATAAGGTAACTTTACAGATTCCAATTCTATTTAAAGCTTACCATCTGTCTACAGCTTTGGTAAGTTTTCAGTTTATTCTGTACACGTTGCTATTAAAATAACCTTTTATAAATATTTTCATTACATCAAGTCTTTTAATTCCAATTTTCATGAAGGCTCTATTTTTCTTACGGCCGTTGGCTGACTTTAAAGTGTTCAAAACCCGGCTTTGCTGATTCTAAGGATCTGCTGGTAACACTGAGAAGGGACAGTTACACTGAAAATTGGGCAGAAACCTATAATCATCAATTTTTATAATCTTTTATAATCTGAAACCTATATTCATCAATTTTGCATCTAAGCTATGCTACCCAATGATCACCTACCACGTCTCTCTAGGATCATCTTTTATTTTTTTCCCACCAAGGTAACTCTGCTCCAGCTGATTCAACCCACTTGTCAATCCCACTCACAGCCTGTCAACTTCTCCTTCTGACTCTGAAACAGTGTCATAGAATCTTAGGGACCTGACAGGTCATTGGAAACTCCCTTCCACTCCAGGCCTGTAACAGACCTGACAAGAAGATTCTACCTAAAATGCCCACTGTGGAAAGATTCTTAGTCCTGTGTGTATGTTAGAATTTCTGGGTGAATTTAAAATCTCCAGTATTCTGAAGGATGGGTGCAGACATGCTTATGTTTTAAAATTTCCTCAGATGATTCTAATATCCAGCCAGGGTTCAAAATCCCTACTCTCTGGGAATGTCTTCAGCTACTAAAATCACATCTTTCATCGTATCTTTCCAAACAAACTGCACTGCCGGCTGATCACTCCCTAATTGTTTTCTTTACCAGTTAAGTCTTGTATATTATTTTGCACACATTGGCAGGTTGCTTGTAATTAGAGTTAAGCAGCAATTTACACTTAAGACTCATTTCACTGAGGACCAGGTTAGAAGTTGTCATAAATCATTGAGCATAAAAAGTATGCAATCTTTTCCTCCATATTTTTCACAGTATTTAATAGTGTTGTTTGCAAATAAACACTTTTTAAAATTAATATGTGTTTACCTTTAGGATGTCACTTACCATAAGACATCTTTGTATTCATTTACTTAAGATGTACCCTTTAACTAAGGGCTGTGTCCTATCCATTCATGTTCACTGAGAACATGCTCTGTTTGAATAGGTAGTCAGAAACATTTTTATTGTGACTACAAAGGCAGAGAAAACAATTTCTCTGTACATTTGTATTTAAGACCACGGAGCCAACCATTACCTAACCAGCCTTTTTTTTCTTTTCTTTTTTTTTTTTAATGACCTGCACTCTATAAATTTGAACAATTCTGTGAAGAGGACAAGTAAACTGCTTTTTTATTAGCATTGAGATTATCCAGAAGGGACAGTGAACATTGGGAAGACTAGCTTTGAAGAACAAACACATTATAGGATTTTCTCGAATTCCCATGATTAGATCATCTAACACAGTCAAACAGTCCGGATGCATTTAGGTAGTCTCTGACAGCGGTAACACGCGACCTTCAACAGAATTCAGGGTGCATTTGCTTCTACTTTTCAGAAATAATTCCCTGAAAAAGCAATTGTCGCCTGTGACAGTAGAAGAGGATTTTATTTTGAAAAATATCCCAAAACAAAGTGAGTGGAAAGAAACAGTTTAGACACAGAATCCTATGCTCCTTCTGCAGGATCAGCCTACGGGCACTTATGGGATAAAACGTGATGTGCCAAAGGCATCTTCACTGAACTTACAGGTTCTGGGGCAGAGCAGGCCTGAAGAACAGAATGCCAGTTTATTTCTGGAAAAAGAACACCTAACACAAAGAAAACCTTGAATCCTGAGATGTGAGGAATAAAATACTAATGTCCTCTATAATAAAAGAGTTATTCATAGATGTACCTAAACTGAAAATAGTTGAGAAAATGATGTAACTGGAAGAGGGATAAATAGCATCAGTTCCAAAATCTGGTCTTCGAGTAATAAATAATGAGGTGACTTAAAAAAAAAAGACTATATATTTCTACCAAGGTGATGAATATTATAGCTGGAAGAATGTTAAACTGGTCCATGTCCGTTCTGGAATGGTGTTGCTTTTTTTGTCTTTTCCAGGTAAACACACATCTTATATAGCTTTACAAAAATTGTTACTACTTAGTACATACAATTATGAGTAGGAAGGACCACATCAACCAGGAAATTCAAAATATTATACAACTAATTTTTTAATATTTTATTTTACTATATTAAGAAACATGTATAGTTTTGCTTAGTGGTAAGAGCTCTGGGTCTGGAGCCTTACTACCTGGGTCCACATCCTGAATTCACTACTTATAACGTGTGCTCTTGGGCAAGTTACTTAACCTCTCTGGACTTCTCTCTTCATCTGTGAAATGATCCTAACATAGAACTGGCTCCTTGAATATCAGACGAGCCAGGTTTGAGCTCTACTAAAACAGTGCCTGACAAAGCACGTGCACAACAAATGTTAGCTATTATTATCACTGTCCCTGTTCTTAAGTTATTTCCTGGTGAACTTAAATGCCATTAAAATATACTGTGATGCTGCTCATCTGGTTAAATTAGGTATGTAAATGTATCTTTAATGGCAGCAAACAGTTATATAACATTTTACAATTTTAAAATGACTTTCACCTGTTTTATTTCAGAATTGACATAAGCTTCATACCATATTTTAAAATTCCAGAACTTCTCCATTAGCTTCTTACATGGGCCCCACTCATCCTACGAACCACAAACTACACTTTTCTTCAATAGCCCCTCAATCTTCATCTTTATAGACATTTCATAAAAGAAAGCAGTGCAGCCAACAGTAATGAGAAAACCGTCTATGTTTCTCAAAATGGGTCATAGTCACTATGAATAAACCCAGGTCCAAGACCGGTTTTCTCAGACAGGGAGGCAATAAAGCTGACTTTGTTAGCACAGAGAGAACGACTCTGTTTCCAAGCAGCAGGCTCACATTAACCAAGCTTGAAGCCTGACATATAAAAGCATAATACCAACCTGCTTATTTACAATGAGATATATTACTTTCATATGGACTGCAGTAATCGCAACGGCATAACAAGCACAATAGTTCATTTTGGGCAGATGTATGGGAAGACAAATTATAATAAGAACGTTTTTTGTTGAGGTTGGAGTCTAAAAAAACTGAATTAAATAATTCAGAATGTTTGTCATCCCAGGTAGCCCAAAGCAGCCCCCTATTTTGGGAGGAAAATAAGTGACCTTTGTTTTGGGAGGAAAATGCTCTCAGGGATACTATTAAGTATCTATCTCCGCCGGCAAATGCTAGTGTCAATCCTTAGTGGTCTCCCCATTAACTTTTCCAGTTCCCTTTCTTAGAGACACTCCCTTTCTTTAAGTAGCAAAGGCATTTAATCATGTCAGGGTAGGCGATACCCCTGTCTCTTGAAGGTATCTTTGCAAATATATACTTTTCAGAGGGGAGTTGTGTCCTGGTTTCTTGGGGGATGTCTCACTGTCATTATTGTGTGTAATAGCACAGTAACTCAATTTCAAAAATTTCTCTATCAGTTCTACAGAGAAGTGCTGGAATAAATTACTTTTAGAAATATATGAGTATATACTAAATGCCACCTTTCATGAAACTCGTTTAAAAGGAAAAAAGAATTGTTTAACTACTTCATTTTGTTTTATGGCTTCAACCAGAGCATTTTAAAACTTGCTGCTCCAAGTGTGGCAAGCGAGTCCCACCCTGAGGCTCGTTGGAAAAGCAGCTCTCGGCCCCGCCCAGATCTAAGGAACCAACACCTGCATTTTAATGACGTTCTCGGTGTGGGTGGAGCATGCAAGCCGGACGAGCAGCCCTTTAGAGCAACAGGATAGGTCCCCGTCTGCCTGGCTGATTGTCGGTCCTGCCAGCTATCACTCGTCTTACAAAGCCAGGCTGCGCACTGCTTAGCTTAAAGAATGCATTTTCACTAGCCATTTTCTAAAAGGGGGCTGACTTCTACTAGTAAATGAGTTCAATGTCTTCTTTAATTTCTAACCCATCAACTCACGGTGATATTAATTTATCTTTATTTCTACATAAAACTTGTTTTTATGCTTGTGAATGTGAAACATAAATCGTGGTTACAAAATACCAAAGGACTTGATTAAAAAGCATGGAATCTATCATCGTTTAAAATATATATCCTATAAAATGCTGCACAGCTGGTTTAAAAAACTAGCTAATTCTGACAAAATTATGTGGTTATTCTAACACCAGTAACACCAAGGCAAATAAGAACTAAAAAATAACAACATCTGCCCATAACTCTTCTTTTGCCTGGCTACAGTTTTGTACACCCTGTGCTTAAATATGTCAGCAATATCAGATGTATTGCTTTGTTAATGTCAATTTTAATTCTATCTCAATTTCTGTGAAATTGTAGAAATAGTCCATCTCTTCATATATCTTCACTGTTGCCAAATCTTGACCGTTTCTTGTATATGTTCCTGCTCATTACAAAATAAAATTTTAACAGAAAATTGTGATGCATTATGTATATAATCCTGAGAAAAAGTATATTAACGTTAAGTGTTTAATTAAAGACTTTACTTCAGAAGTAAAACTAAACTTTCAGAAGTATAAAATCAACACCCACTTTCTTACTGATGTAGTATGGGTCCAGGTCCTCCAGCGGCTCTGACACCATCCCTGGAGGGATGTCTCCATAAATAAATGGAAGGTTTTTTCCAGCTTCCAAGTCACTATTTGGCTTTGGTTTGTTCTCATCATCGTTGTCTTGCTCTCTCTTGGGGTTCTTGGCTTTCTCTTCTGCAGCACGTTTTTCAATAGCAGCAAGAGATTCTCTAGTAAAAAGGCGGAAGCTGTCAGGTCCCGGGGGTACCAGCAGTGCCTGTGCCATCTTTTCATCCTGCACATTTAATCACGTTTAGCCTCTTGCATAAGAATTCCCTGCAACAGGAAACAGGTGAGAGTTAGGAAAGACAGTGAGTGAGAGGGATTGAGAAAATCAGCCAAGATGTTATTTAATGTTTCTTCTAGTAACTTTTTAAAAAGTATAAACATTAAGTAGTGCTTTTAGGGCTGCACTACAAATTTTAACTTGGAAACATCATCGTTTGATCTAATTTTCAATAAGCTAACTTTATAAGTCTATCAAAACTCTGTCATAAGGCCTTTGAGCCAAGGGATTTTATAGCATACTTTCGGTAAAAAGAGGAATGCCAACAATGCCTGTCAAAAAACTTGAGGACTCACATTTCTCTCTCTCTTTCTTTTATCACATCCTACTCTCCAAAGAAATATTGATGACATGACAATATTACAGACCGAGTCATAAAATCTCAGGCTGGGATAGAAGTTTTGTTTGCCCCAGATGTTGTTCGGTTGTCACCACCATTGACCATGGGCCCTCGAGGCAGGATCTGACCCTCAGCAGGGACAGGGAAGTCAAAACTCTGTGTCCTTTTAGCTTTTCATTCTGGATCCTCCTAGGGCATCTTCTGTGGCAATACAGAATACAGGACAGGGCCAAAGTAGGTTTACAGTTGTTTGTATAGAAAATAATACAATAATTAATAAATAATAATACAAGAATAATCTCTGTGTTTCGCATACTCACAACTGTTAACCTACGTTTGCCACACCCTTTGTATTTGCTTTCTTTTCTAATCTGCTGCTCTTTAACTATTGCAAGATGATTCTCAGATTCTTTCTGAATCTGTATTGGGTGTTGTGGTTGAAAGCATGGACTATGGAGCTAGACTCCCTCTGTCCTAAATCCCTGGCTCAGACACTGATGAGCTGCATGATTTTGCAAACTGTAACCCTTTAGTGCTTCAGCCTTCATCTCAAACATGGGATAAGAGAACTGACTCCCCACATTACTGTAAGGAATAAATGAATTAATTTACCTTAACTGTCTAGAATAGTTTCGGGAATTAGTAAACACTATTTTAGTGTTGACTATTATAATCTAATCATCCTCAATTCCTCCACCCATTACTTTTGTTGTGGTTTCAAGCATTTTCACAGTTCAAGTCACTCTTCTTTAAGTACGGTCTTGATTTGCTGGAACCACAACCGACCACAGAGCTCCAGCAGTGAACTGGGAAGTGCAGAGTACAGGGGAGTATTCACACACGCCTACCACCTGGCGGGGGAGGAAAGGCGAGCAGGCAACACACACAGTGGTCCTGCTCAATCTCCCAGAAGACAGAAAAATTCGATCTGCTAGAAGTGTAACAGAACTGTCAAAAATACAGGAAATCAGCTACATAAATTTGGAAACATAAGTTAACAGTTATTTTATTTTGCACTGTGCCAAAAAAATCACATTTTAAAAGTCAAGATAGAAGATGGAAAACAATAACAACAAAATACGAGTACATCAATCATCTTGCAGAATGATCTAAAACCATGGCATCAAAGCAATCATCCAAGTCATCTGTGACATTTTCCCTGTCCCCAGCCGCTCATCCAGCCTCTGCCCCCACACTGTTACAGTCTCCACAGTAGTCTATCCCTGAATGGCTTTCTAAGTCTTAGCAGTTTGTCGCATGGATAATGAGAAACTCTAGATCTTAGAGTAACATAAGAAAAATTATATAGGTTTGTATGGTTCTTGAGTTTTTAATCAGGGTTACAGGTTTCCTGTTCTGTCCTAATGACAAAAAGGATTGTAATAGCTGTTTCTTTCACTGAATTTGTATTTATAATATAATGTCATTATACTTCCTGATACTATGAGGGTATATTCTAAATAAGTTATAAAATATTAGATTTGTCAAAAACTGTGGCATTTTTCCTACTAGTTCTGAAAAAGACCTGATATGAGGGGGAACAGGGCTTTTTCCTTTTTTTTTTCTTGGTACTTCATTGAGTGGTGTGTGAATAGAAATGAGAAGGTTTGAGAAGAGTGATTCTGTTCTACTCCAAAACAAACAACTATTTATTTTGTGCCTTCTAAACTTACAACGGAATTTCTGTTTTCAGCTATTTTATGTCAGGTTTAACGGCCACATAATCAATCCAGGTCTAGGCTGTGTGGAATAATCACAGCTTTTTACTTCTGAGTGTGGAAGGAGTTTGCCCTTAACTGTGAGCCTTTAATACCCAGAGATGTGCAGTTCATCTGGCTCTCATCACCTCTCATCACATGAACTGAATGGATAAGGTTCTTCTCAAGTGCTAACTGGAAATGAAACAGCATGACAAACATGTCTTGAGAAATTTCTTTGAAACATGGTTGCTTTTTTATGGGAAAAGAAAGGTACTTTTGTACTTGAGCTTGAAATGATTTGGGTTTCTTTATTATTATTATTGACAAAGAAAAGAAAAATATGTAATAATTGGAATCAGGGATCTGGGTTAGTACTGAGTCTGTTACTAATAGCTGGCCTATGTCATTTAACCTTCCTCATCGTCAGTGCCATCGAAGTGCCTTGTCAAATATGTGGCAATATTTTGCCATACAGAAATAACTAATTTAATTATACTCATTTAATTGGAGTCTCCTGGTTTTTAAATTTTAAAATGAAATTAGGTTAAAAATAGTTAATGTAGAAATCTTTCAATAATCTTTGGAGATGACTCTGGTTTCTCTGAAATGACATGGAACAAGGACTGTCACAAAATCATGAACATTTATTTAAAAATAAATAGTTCTTTATTTTCATGTTCACTTACGAAGCCTAGAATAAAAAATTTGAGTCTTGGTCAAAAGGAAGTAAAGAAGTCTCTTTGAAATTCCCATATTATTATTTCTCAAATCCTGAGAAACAGGGTAGTTCCTGCCTCTCAGCTTTTCCTCGGCAAGGGGAACTATTTGATCGGCGGAGACATTACAGATTACAGGAAGTAGCGTTTCTGGTGGCTTCGTCTGCAGCTTTGCTGTTTACTCTCATGGTTCTTCGGAAGTTCTACTTTAATTTGAATTCTAGTTTAAATTTTTTCCTTCTTTCTTGTTCTTCATGAACTTATTATATGGAGCTCTTACATAATTTTATATTCCTTTTAGAGCAGACTTTTAAAAATTAATTTCTACTGATGTCTTGGTGTGGAATATATATTATTAATGAATATATGTGCATTATAATTTATTAAAATAGATCAAATTTAATATACCAAATTTTCTCCAGAGCTGTCCTTTCAAGGACAAAAAAGATAAGAAAGGAAGATCTGAGATGATCTCCAATTAAAACCAGTGTCCGTGTAGGAAGGTGTGTGAGTCAAGCAAAGCCATCCTCTGCTAATCAATAAAAAAGGTTGTGGTTCAAAATATCCTATTGTAGAGATGAACCACAGCATTTCAAACCTGGAAGGGGATTAAGATAATTTGTTCAGGAAATATTTATTGACAGAGAACTATGAATCGATACTATGCTTAGACTAAGCACTTATGGTGTCTTCCCTTAAGGAGCTGACAGTTTATTGAAAGAGACATGTATTTATACAAATAATTATAATGCAGTTATATGCAGCTGGCTACTGTCTGCACTCCATGAAGGGAGCAATTTATTGAGCCCAGGGAAGGGAGGAAGGGGTATGGATCAGGGAAGTCCCCCTGAGGAAGTGACATTGAGGAAGGTTTTGTAGACTATTTGGGATTTGACCAATGAGCTGTGGTGGTGGTAGATGGGGGAGGCTTGGTAGGAAGACATATCTGTAGCGACTTGTCTAAGCAGGAAGACAGGGAGTGCATGGACCTAGAGATAACAAAGAGCAGGGGAGTCTGGGAGGAACTATAAGGAGTTTACTCTGCATGGAGACCAATGTGCCTAACAGGGAGTGGTAAGAGAAAGGATGAGAAATTGAGGCAGGATACAGATTACTAAAGGTCTTACAGAGAACACTGAGGTAAGCCATGGGTGGGGAGTGACACGGTCAGTTTGAAGATTAGAAAGATGATGGCAGCATACAAAGTATAGAGAGGTAGGGAGTGATCCTAAAACTACGGTTTTCAAAAGTGTTGGTTTCTAGCCCTGACTGGATAACCCTATTGATTAAAGCGCCATCCCAATATGCCAAGTGTGGTTTTGCTCCCTGGTCAGAGAATATACAAGAGGCAACCAATGAATGCAACCAATGAATGTGGAATAACAAATCAATGTTTCTCTCTCTCAAAAGAAAGTTCAAAAGTTTTTGTTTCAGCATCACTTTATACTCCTAATACTATTGATGATCTCAAAAGAGCTTGTTTATGGGGCACTTATCTATCCATATTTATCACATTCCAAATTAAAAGAAAAATATTTTAAAACTTGTATTAATTAACTTAATAATAAGCCCTTGTATCTTTACTTATAAACAGATGTTTAGTAAAAATAACCATATTTTCACTAAATAAATTTGTTTTTACATTTGGGTAAATTTCACTGTCTGGTTTAATGGAATATGGCTAGTTTCTTATATCTGTTTCTGAGTTCAATCTGTTGAGATATATATGCTGTTTTTAACAAAGTACATTAAGAAAATCCTCACACATATATGTAGCTGGAAAAGGAGTATTTTAAGTTAATTGTCTTTTCAGGCAATTGTGGCTACTGTTCTTGGATACACAGCAAAACTACGAATGGTAGTTTCTTAATTTAGTTTCATAGTGGAATTTAAAACTGTATCAATGAATTTTAATCAATCTTGCCCTTTGAGTGCATTTTATACCATCATGCATGAATAATTTAGAAAATATTGGCACATCTTTATACATATTTTCCAAACGTGACAAATTTCATTACATAACATTCAAAACTCACATTTGTTAATATCATCACTGATCCTCTGAGAAAACTCATAATGTATTGGGAAGCTGTCAAGCTCCCAGTGGCAGGTAAAAGTTTTCCAAAATCCCAATTTTCCACTTGAAAGCTCCAGTTTTGAATGTCAACAAACGCTGTCATTTGCTTTTCCTGAAGTGACAGGCTTTTCCTTTGCCCATTTTTTGAGAAAATATCTGCCAAATACCTGAGTCTGAATAACCACGGTTTGTCAGCTCTTCTTTCAAGTGAAAATGCTGTTCCATGGGCAAGTGTAAGTGGCTTATTTTGCTCCTGACTCAGACAGTCACACAAGTGCTTTTCCCTGAGACAGTCGTGATGCTTCAGCATGCAGCAGAAACTCTTCGTGTGTTCTTCCCGTCTCATCATACAAAATATGAAAGGTATGTGTTCTTCAGGCTCAAGATTGAAAAAAATTAAAAACATGCACTGCTTCATCAATGATGTTCTTAGGCGAACTGGCGTTTTTTTTCTTACCTAAAGTGTGTGGTAAAGGAAACAAGAGCTACTCCTGAAGTTGGATGCTGCTGCTGTGAGTCCTGCTAAGCCATTAGCAGTTTTACCCTCACAACTTTCGCAGCATCGGTACAAATGCCAGAACAGTGGGAACAGGCGAATGCTATCTTCATGTTATTAAGAAAATAATTTAGACCTTGCAGCCCGCCCCCCGTCCCTGAAAGGGATTCAGGAACTCCCCAAGTTGTCTGCAAATCACCCTTTGAGTACAGCTGCTCTAGAATGAAATAGACCCCACAGACCAGAGAAAAGGGCAAGAAATTTTGACCAAAGCTTTACCATTTAAGAGCACATAGCCTTAGCAGTCAGAACTGCATTCAAGTCCTGGTTCTGCTACCTTCTAGTAGTGTGACCTTGGACAATTGATTTTATTCTTTATAATCTTTAGGTTACCTATCTGCACATTATCTGCATTATCTGGATATATTGACAGCACATACTTCATAGACTTAATGACAAAATGCACCAAGATGGGGAGCACAGTGCCTAGAAGGTAGTAGGTCATCAGTAAATCAGGGAGTAAAGAAACCATGGGCAGAGGACTGTTTTCAAGGCACAAGCAGGAGAGAGAAAATCATTGAGGTTTTGTGATGACATGATATGCGGTGTGGGAAGGGGAGAAGGAAGAGTTATGGGATTAAGCTCATTCCCAGATTTCTAGTTTAAGCCACAAGTTGTTATTAACCCAACAGATAAGTGGAGGTTTGTAGGTCATGATAATAAATTCTGTTTGTTATTTATTTAGTTTGAGATGCCTGTGAGACAACTGGGACTGGGTATGTAATTAAAATATGGGTCTGAGACTCAGGAAAGCCATCTGGTCTGGGGAAATATTGATTAAAAAATCAATGGTTGAAACTGAAGCTAAGAACATGCATCACAATGTCTAGGAAAAAATTGGAACGATGAAGAGATAGAACTCTCGTGACTACCAGTTTCTAAGGAAAGGGTACCAGAGGGTATTAGACAATGAAGTCAGAGCAGTTACATGAATGCCAAAGGATGAATATCTGAGATGCCAATTAAAAGGCATACATTGGATGTGACAGTTAGTCCAACTTCCTGCCTTTAAAGTACATGAGGTACAGGCGCAGAGAAACTAAGTTATCTTAGCTGAAATGTCTGCTGACAAATACAAATTATTGTTCTGAGGCAAAGCATTTTCTACACATTCTATACTTGACTAACTTTTCCTATTATATTTGACATTTTTGTCTTGAATCTTACTATTGTAAAGATCTAAGCTATATGTAAATAACTACAGAAAGACAGATTTGTATAGTTCAATTAAATTTTCCAGGATCACCTATCTGTATGCTAATGTGCTAACATAAGCTTCTGAAACTATATGAAACAATATTCATTAATGAATCAGAATCTGAAAAAAAATGGCATAGTAAACATTTGGGATATGCTGTGGCATTACTGAGGCAAAGACAAGTTTTTCTTTCTTTCTTTTTTTCCATTAGTCACATAGCCTGTGAGTTCTCATCTTGCTGACTTTTCCAGAATCACAGTTTGGCAAATTGTATTGGTCTATAACCTATTAGTAACCTTTAGTAAAAATAGTCCTTCTTTCTCTCTCTCTCTTTCTCTGAAGGAGTTTTGATGATTATGTTACAGACAGAAATCAATTAGTTCTGGTCTATTGCCATGGAAACAAAGTTATGTCAGAGGCTGTAAATTTGCCATCTTCAAAGATAAAAAGTTGCTTTGTGTCATACAATTTAAGAGATCAGAAAAAACCCCACAGTATTCTTGATGAGAAAGTGAGTTGTCAGGAAAAGACGAGGTCCACTACTGAGCAAGGATGCTGTGTCTTCTGGTTACCATGAGAAGCAATCATCATAAGAAAGACATAATCTGAAGACAGGGCGGACCAATTAATTATCCTCATATTGAAGACAGGCTTTAATATTTTCAAAAGGAATTTTCACCTTGGGTTAATGATTGTCAGGTATTAGTATTTACCTGACTGATAGAGTCTCGGGCAGCACATGTGGCCAAGAGCGCACTACCTTATTGAAGGCATCCAGAGAGCAATCGGCACATTGTGGTAACCGCTGAACACTCTCCAGAGCACAACTCAGTGTTATTTTACATATTTCAAAAGAGTTTTGAAACAATACCTACTCATCTAACTAGGTGGCTTTAAAGATTAAATAATAATAGATAAAACTATTGAATGATTACTAGGTATCAGATGCTGTGTCATGTAATTTATGCATATTAATTTATTTAATTACTCTTTTAATCTTATGAAGTTATTATTATTATTATCATTTTACAGATCAAAAACTTAAGGGCAGGTAGGTTAGATAACTTAATCAGGTAACAAAAGTAATAAGTCAAGGAGCCACAATTTGAACCCATTTGGTTCAGGAAATAGTCTTGTCCCGAAGACTACAAAATGAAATTTTTAATTTATGTTTTCTAAAATGGAATTAGTATAAGTCAGCTACTCTATTTAGAGGTTACTATATAGAGAGCCCAATGTTATGAATGGGGTGGTGCAGCCTAAGAAATATAGCACTATAGTCCTCACCTTCGTGGTAGTGTAGAAGATAAAACAAACAGGAATGAATCGATAATAAAAATCAACTCCACATTTAACAGATACATGTTCACATGTGTAGTAGGCACTTTGGAGTTATTTAGAGGTAAATTAAAAGCCTAGGCTAGTTTCTTCTGCATCGTATACTTCCTGCTGTCAGTGTGGTGTCAAAGAATGCAGCATTACTCTCGGCCTGAATAAACCTACTGAGGAGGTAAGTATAGCAAGGCCATCACTATGCCATGGCCAAGTACAACTGAAATCTAGACTTTCTCTACCATCATTCCTTTCCTAATAGCAAAACGTATGACTGTCTACACATAATTATTATTTATTGACTTGCTAATTGTTTAATAAGAGAATCTATGTCTCCTTTTCTCTACCTGGACTCAGTCTTGCCCCTGGAAAACGTAGCTGTATGAAAGTATGAGTTCATCTCCGTCTTCAGAAAAATTTTCATCTCAGAAATATATTAGCTTCTAGGAGATGAAGTTCCCTGTGACTTTGTTCTTACCAGGCAGCTATAGCTCGGAGAGACAACTGCAAACTAATGACAACAATTAAGCTAACATTGTAACAGACAAATCAGCAGCATTGGTTTCATTAGCTCCTGAATTTTTCTCTTGTTTGTTTGTAAACTGAAATTGTTCAACTCCCCAACATCCATTCCACTCCAGATGCCTCCTCCCCTCCTCTCCTCCTGCTAATCATTGGTTAAGGAAGAAACATCTGGTTCAATTCTAGTCAAGAAAAGGTGAGAAGCCCACCACCTGGGTGTCTGTAAAAGGGTTCTTCACTCCTAAGAAATAGACCAAGGAGCCAGAATTCCCTGCCCTCTGGACCTTATTGCATCAGGATATGATACATCACACTACTCTGGTCAACTTACAGTCAGAAGGGATGACATTCTGGGGGCACAGCTGACACACTGAGGGTGGCAGATCACAGAGGCAGGTCTGCCCCTGGGCTCTTGATGGATCACTCTGTTCTTGGACCCAAACAGCCTCTGTACTGCTTGTTGTGTTCAATAAACATTTTTTGTTGGCTAAGACAGATTTAGACAGCTTTTCTAGCTGGTAGCAGCTGACACACCAAACAGATAAATATTTCTTGGTTGGTTCAAACACTTGGCCAGTCCAGAGCCAACTTACAACCAAATACTAACCACTTATTTGGATATCTTTCGCCCCACGGAAAATGGTGAGCTATAGATCCAGTTGCCACATAAATATGAAATTCTAGTAAGTACAATCCTGGCTTATTTACTAAATACACAGGATGAATGTATTTCTTAAAATAAAAATAAATAAAAAGCTAGATTTGTCTCTCTTACATCAGTAGCCCTTGGCACCATTCAATTCCCAGGTCATCTCTGCCCTGTATCTATCTATATTTGCCTTTTTGGAAGAACAAAGTAGCCAGGAGGGAGGAAATCATTGCTCTGTCTTCTCTTTGTCCTGATATAACTGTCTTTGTTAGCTAATAGAAATTTTAATTTACGTTTCACAAACACAAATTTTTACCCCCTAGTAATTTAGGTACCTTAGATAGTCACAGCACCTTTTTCCGGAAAATCTCCAGGACACTTCTGAGAATTATCTCATTTGTTCTCATGCTATCCCTAGAAGATACTCTGTATTTTTATTCCAGTAAGCCACTCTGCCACAAATCCTTGACAGATATCTCATCCCTGATGAACTCTGATGCGGCTTGGTGTCAGCTTTCTTGGTCCATTATCTGTGTAGAAAGGGAACACAGGTGACGTTAGTCCAGCATCTTGGGCATTTGGACTGAAGCGGGTGCTCTGGCTCTGGCTCTGGGCTTTCGTACTTTGTTTAAACCAAGCCCTAGGTCGAGAAAGTAGAACTGATGCAAAGCAGGTGGTCTCACTCTTGCAGGCAGTGTGCCCAGGGTGCTCCAGGAAGGACGGGGCCAGGAACCACTGCCAGGATACTGGGTTGGGGTGGGGCTCTCCTTTCTTCTTTGGCAGCCTTGATTCAGTGACTCCTTCCGAGGGCGTGCTGGAGCTCCAGCGTATCTTCCTGTATATCACCTCCTACTTCCCCCCCCCCCTCCTCCCCTGTTTACTTCCCTTTTGCTGCTTTTCTTCAAATGCCAGAAACACCAAAGAAGCAGACCAGTGGAGTATGTGGTTACACTGGTGTCGTGGGTCAGTATTTTGTTCCTTTTCAGCTCCTTTTCCTCTCTACCTAAAACCCTGTTTGATAATATGACTAGGATCAGACAAGTGAACTTTATTCAGTGGCTTCTAAGAGTGAGTTTTTGACAAGCAGATGTGAAAAAACAGCATACTAAACTAAGGCATAACATTAACCTAAGCACAAATATCT